>NW_024467525.1:2821683-4058115 GCF_001890125.1 Aspergillus versicolor CBS 583.65 | reverse complement strand
GGGTTCCTCAGCCTTGGGTTCCTCAGCCTTGGGTTCCTCAGCCTTGGGTTCCTCAGCCTTGGGTTCCTCAGCCTTGGGTTCCTCAGCCTTGGGTTCCTCAGTCTTGGTCTCCTCAATAGCAGCGGGAACAACAGCAGGTTCCTCAGCCTTGGGTTCCTCAGTCTTGGGTTCCTCAGCCTTGGGTTCCTCAGCCTTGGGTTCCTCAGCCTTGGTCTCCTCAGCCTTGGTCTCCTCAATAGCAGCGGGAACAACAGCGGGTTCCTCAGCCTTGGTCTCCTCAACAACAGCGGGTTGCTCGGATGTAGTTTCCTCAGTCTTGATTTGTTCGGCAACGGCGGGTTCCTCAGCCGGAGGCTCTTTAACCTGCTCTTCAACAGACGCAACCGCGGCGGGTTCCTCGGTGGAAGATTCCTTGCCCAGGTCAATCGTCTCAGAAACAGCTGCCTTTTCCTCAACTTCTGACTGTTCGGCTACAACTTCCTTCGGGAGTTCGTCCGACGGAGCTGCGGTATCCGTGGCAGGCACCTCAACGGCCGGTTCATCTACTCCTGTTTGGTTTTCAGCAGAACCTTCGGTTGCTTCCCCAGTCGTGATTTCTTTTGTTGATTCAACCGCTTCGGGAACGGCCGCGGCTTTTTCTACCTCAACCGGCTCAACAGTCTCAGTAGTAGCTATGGGCTCTTCTAGCTTAGGCTCTTCAATTGCTGTTTCCGTTTCAGTAGTTGCGGTTGAAGTTGGCTTTTCAGCTGTGGTGGTGTTGACGGGCTCCACAGTCTCAGTGTCAACTGCCGAGTTGTCCACCTTGGTTTCATCTCCAACTTCGGTTTTTGACTCGGCCGCAGGCTTTTCCTCAGCTGGGTATTCATCGGCCGTCGTCTCTTTACTTGTTTCCTCGATGTAAGGCTTCTCGACAATGCGTTCGGAAGTTGGCTGCTCAGTGAAGGGTTCCTTTTCAGCTGCTAGCACTTCATCCTCCGCAGACGTGCTCTTTGCTGATGGTTCTGAGGTCGGTGCTTCTTTTTCCGGTTCTAAGGCAGCCTCTACTGCATGATTCGGCTCTTCGGCAGGTTCTTTGGCTGTGCGCGTTTCCTCAGATTCTGTAGAAGTCGCAGCTGGTGTCTCAGTCACCTCTCCTTCAGCTTCTGTGGCCTTGGTTTCGTCCACAGATTCTCTTGAAGCGGCTGGTTCCTCGACCGGTTGTTCACTTGTGGATTCACCAACAGGCTCAACCGTAGCAGAGTCCTGGGGGATAGATTCGGGTGCCGCTGTAACTTCCGTTGGCTCACTCTTCACAGCAGATTCCTCAGTAGGCTCATCGATAGGTTCCTTTGTCACCTCATCATTAAATGTTTCCTTGGCGGTCGATATCTCCGTCTCGACAGCCGGCGCCTCAGATGTGGTTTCGGCCGGCGCCAGGTCAGCAGAAGGGGCATCAGCATCCTTGGTAGTCGTTTCCTCTGGCTCGGTAGCGGCGGTGTCTGCAACCTTCTCGCCCTCAGCCTCGTCCCTTCCCCTCTCGTCCACTAGTTTTGTGGATACCTCTTGCGCATCCGGAGCCTCGACATTCTCATCCGACTGCCCAGCCTCGATGGTGGTTGCGGTTGGGACTTCTTCAGGCTTCTCTTCCGCCTTTGTAGCTTCAGGTACAGGTTCCGCAACTGAAGGCTTTTCTTCCTTCAAGGCCTCCCTCTCCTCAGCCACTGGCAGCTCATCAGTTGTGACACCACTTGATTCAGCCTCATCGGAAGCAACAGCAGGTGCCTGGGCAGTAGTGGTATCCTTCTCCTCGCTGGAGTGTGTACCATTTTGCAGCGGAGTCACATCCTTTTCGGTTCCGACAGGTATGGCTCCGACATCTTTGGCGATCTCCTTTGCCTTCTCTGTCACTTCTTGTTCAACGGTTTCCGCCGAGGAAGTGGTGGGAGCTGCAGTGGGCTCAGCATCGACAGCGCTGCTTGTGATGCCTGCTTCTTGGGGTATGTAAGCCGCATGCGTCTAGGTATTGGATGCTTTGGATTGCATTACTCACCATTTTTCAAGTGTTCATTGGTAACGGGGATAGCGACGGTTTCGCCAATAGGAGCAGCCATTATGGTCGTAACGGTCGTAACGGTCGTTAAAATTCGGACAAAAGTACAGGGCGATCAAACTTGATTCTGAAATCAAGCCTTACAAAAACTCAACGATAACGCAAGCACACAGGGGTATTCTTCAGGGAACTGGCGGAATAATGTACAGATACGGAGCGGTGATGCGGGGTGTAGCAGCACGAGAAGACAGCAACCTCCCAAGCTCAACTTGGAACGCGAAACAGAGAATTAGGATAGGTAAAGACGATTAGCCCGATGATAAAAGGACAATGGGGATCTGTGAGCAGTGATGATGAGAGCAACAAGGAAAGAACTGAGGCAAGAGAAGACGAGCAGGCTTGAGGGGGGGAGGACGATAGAAAAAAAAAAAAAAAAGTAAAAAGGACAAGGTCTCCACCGAGTCACCAGAGTCCCCGATGACTACCAGAACTTCAACTTCTCGCAGTGACTAGCTTCATCGCTAGTGGGGAGAGCCGTTAGTGAGCGGGGCGCCAGCACTTATCACCACAGTGATCTTTATTATGGTTTGGTTGGATTGGGCAGTCTAAACAATGCGCTCTCGCATCTACAGCGCCTCGACTCGAACAGAAATTGCAGGCCCAGGGGGTGGCCTACAGAGATCAAAACTGGCGAGAATGCAGGGCCCATTGTTTGCGAAGCTGCACTTGAGGCGACTCGACCCAATGGACGAGAAGGTCTGAGTTGTCGCTCGTCTTGGAGCGAAGACGAGATGTGCAGATCGTGAGCACCCAAGGCCAAAATGCGGTGAGTTGGCGCCGGAGGGCACCAATCACAGGCTGGGCAACAACGAGACTTTTTGGTATATTTTCAAGCCCGAATGATGTGCCCGAGGACATCCGGACTTTCCCTCGCTCCATCATCGGAGAGAAGTCATCGAGGACCTTTTCGTCAGAGGGTGTGGCACCATCACGCTGTGGATGGGCGGAAGAGAAGACCCCACCAGTGATCATGCTACAAAGGTACCCCTGCTGTTACCCAAGCAGAAGCGTTGTCAATCTCAGGATTCTACGATATCGAATAATAAAAAGGACAGTCCGGCAATCGCAGTGGCAGAGTGTTCTGCATCATTCGTGCAGAGCTAAAGCACATAAACTGTCCTGAACTGCGATCTGAATATATACTTCGATCCACACCTTCATGGATGTATATTATTTCCTCTCACGCTCCCTCCGGAAACTCCGCCAACATTCAACCAAAAGGCAAAGAGCCTGTCAAGTTAGACTAGCCTACGTCTCTTGACCTACAAATTCCAGAATTACTTTTCTCTCGCGATCCACTGTAGATTTTTTTCTTTCAGCCGTGTTATGATTTTGTGGAGCAAAACATCCCATGAGCCATGGAACTCAACGGGTTCCTCGGTAAGCAGCCCATGGTTACCAACATGTTACATTTACATTAGTCTTGTCTCGGCCCGGAGCTTCACGGCTCGTCTACGTAGCAGTCTGCAACTGAAGCTCCCGCTCGGGCATGACATGACGCCCAAAATTCGAGTGAGTCGGTCGTGATCGTTGGGCATATCTCGTAGTCTAAATTTCCTTGTGACGAACTGCGTGACGCGATCCGAGCCCCCCATTGCGGGCTCTTGTCTCGCAGTAGGGAACATCCATCAGTAACTGCGGAGAGAGCTTCCCGCTTGGGGTAATTGTCGAGATTATTGGTCACTTTTGCGCTTGGAAGTGAGTTACGAGCTAACCTTGAGGACCCCCTCCAAGGTGAACTGCAGGAGCCGTCACTCTAGCGCTGTTGATCAACGCAGCGAAAGATAAGGGAAGGAAGTTGACTCTGACTCTGACGCTGACGCTGGCGACTCTCCAACTCCCCAACCAGTATCGTTTAGATAGACGAACTGGTTATTTTTTTTATTTGCTGTTATCCTTGGCGTAATTTTTTCTTCTACAAATTATCTCATTGTTATTATCCGTGTTTATACTTTGTTAGATGCGCGTGCCGTCGATCCTGCACCTGAAGCTGGTATAAGCTCCTGTGGAGACCAAATCATGTGCTTTACTGGACAAGCAGCTGCAGCCGCGGCATTGGATTGGTTTATGCAACAGGTATTTTACTGGGATAAAGCAGAGGGTGCTTATATGGAATACGTAGTAAGAAATTTCAGATTATTCTGATCATAAAAATGTTGGAAAAAAGAAAGATGAATGAGAAAACCTGAACCGTCAAACAGCGGCAGTAGAGGCAGAGATTGGAATCCAAACAACGTGCTCGTAATCAAGTCATTGAGAGAAAGGGAAAATATGGTAAGACTAATAAGAACAATGAATAAAAAAACGTAAGCCATGACGCCCGTAGACGATAAGAATAAGCACTCGTTAGGCATCGAATAAGCTGTCGTAATCATAACAAGGCTAACGGCGATCTGGGGAATCATTGAAGAAATGAAGCACAGGAAAGATGGAGAATATATCACAAAATCTCCAAATCTTCAAACTCGACCACCAAGTGATCGCCTGTCCCTGGCGCGCTGGAGCTCGATCCCAACGCTGGCCGGTGAGTCATGCCCCAGACGGTACTGCTGCGCTGGATATTCGCTGGGCGGCTGGCATACACGCCCACGTGGACGAACTTGTCTTCTACCCCGTAGAAGAACCAGGTGACTTCGCGCATCTTCTTCCACGTACTGCCCACTGCGCTTGGTGAGGTCGCATACGGGGATATCGTTGGAACCTGGTACCAGACCCAGAGTGAGTGGCCGACTCGTTCGAGTTTGAGGCGTAATGAATGGACGGCTGACGGCCCTCGATCGGACGTGCTGAGTGGCGACAGGCACCAGTCAGCCCCGTCTGCTGTTGCGCTGACGGATGAAACGTTGATTGCGCCAGAACAGAATTCCATGCCCGCCTTGACCCATTTACATGGCCGGCTATTCTGCGGGTTGTTACCCCCAAATCTATTTGATCGGACCAGGGGGACGGTATCAGAGGATATTGACTGGGGAGCACTGCCGGCGAAGATTACCAGACCTCCCTGATCCCATTCCATCTCAAAGTCCGCCGTCACGGTTACTTCAGCGACCAAGAATGGATTCCGTAATGAGGTGAATACAATGGGAGCTGTCGAAGTGTCTCCGTTTGGCGGCTTCCGCCAAAGATCGGTGTTCGGTCCAGCGGTGAGGGTAAAGTATTCCATGCATTGCGGGAGCGTAAAGTCTGCAGGCAAATTCAATGCCGTAAACGATGAGCCGCTGGGAGGCATCTTGATTCTTCGCACCAAGCTCGCGGGTTTCGACCACCCACAAAAAGCGCAGATCTCCTCTCCTCGCTCTCTTTTTGCGGAATCTTGTTAGTGGCCAAGTATATTAAATACCTGAGCGCGTCGATCTTCTTCTTGTTCTTATGGTTTGTGTTCCCCTAACCCTAGAGCTCCCGGGAACCCAGTACAAAATACGGAAATTGTCCCCGAGCCGAGTGCTCGAGCGTACCGTGAAGAGGAATAAGAAAGGAGAACAGCCGGGTAGTTAGTTGAGGATGGAGGAAGTCTTTCCCCTGTGTGGCCGCGAGAAGTAAGGGAGTCCCAACAACAGCCCTCCAGTCAGGCAGTCCTCAGTGCGCCGTGGCGTCCTGCGTCAGCGACGATGGTTCTATTAGCAAGGCAAGAGCTCGTGATAAGTAAGTCTGAAGAGAATTTGAGCTAGTAGAAGGAGAGAGAAGATCCGAGAGAGGAAAAAAAGAAAAGAACGTCAGGACGTGCTCAGTTCCAGGATCAAGGTGGTGAGCTAGGATGGCCGGAAACGGATGTGGGTTGCGTTTGAACCACAAACAAGTGAAGGTTCCTCCCGGCCCTATTCATACGGAACCGATCCAAACTTGCCAGATCTACCCAAATCCTGGGGGGGAGCGCCATCCGGAGTGTTCCACTCATCGTGGTTTCTTATTATATGTCTCGGTCAGGGGGGTAACATCTCCACGGCTTCATCATACGCTGGGCAAAAAGACGAACCACTCCGCTGGGACAGGAGACTGGATCCGAGTTGCTGGGTTCGCAACAGAGACCCATCATGGTGGCATTCGCGTTTCCTGCGCTCCTGCTGTTGTCTTTTTCTTTGTTGGATTTCCGGTCATCCCATTTGCTTTTGCCCAAAGCTGGTCTTGATTTGTTCATCGACTGCGCAGCTGTGCAGGAGTGGCGGGTCACCGATCAAGGCTGCATCCCGAACGCGAAGGCGAGCCAGTCCACGCCAAAGGAAGATGGAAACTGTGGCGAGTTGCTCGGGCAGGGCAGCTGAGCTGAAACGGTGGCAGACAACGGCGCTCTGACGAGGCCCACGATCTCGCGGGCCACTGATTGGGCTAATTGGAGGCGATGAGAGCTGAAAGCGAGACTCGCCCGGGACGGATTCACCGCCTTGGCCGGTGCTTTGGTCGCTTCACTTGTCACAGCTGAGCCCATCACATCCGCATCACTTCCATTCCTGCAGCCCCGTTATTGATCGAAGGATTGTGCTCCCCTCACTTCCAGCACCAAGTTACATCTTGCACTCGAGCCGTCTTAATCTGGATGGACGCCACTATCGGCTGCCTCGAGCGGTAAAGATTCCATTTTCGGAGTTCCCTACTGGCTCGCGCTGGGAGCTCGGACCAGTCTGGTGCTTGAAAAAGCGAATGGCTGAACAATCCCTTGACAATCGAGACAGTAATAAGATCCGTTAGGATCCCGTCTCTTGCGGCGGGTGTGTCCGCCAGCCGGCCTGATGTGGATGACGAACCCATGCCCCGGCCTGTCCGAACTCCAAACCCTTGCACCCTGGTCCCTGAGCAATCCAAGTCCTGCAAGGAATCATTACAGATATGTTTGCGCGCTTCTGTTGCTAGAACTCGCAAACGCCGATCAGTAACGACGGCTGACCGGGCAATAAGTAGTGAAAGTCCTTAACCACGTCCCGGTAAATATCGAGCACCACTCTTGGTGACAACAACTTGGACAGTAGTTAACTAGCCCGGGTCAGTTTGTCAACTAAGCGTGATGAAATAATCAACTCGCGTACTAACTATGTGTAAGAAATCTGAGACCCTGATGGTTATTCCGATGGCCGCAGCCCTTCCCAAGACACCCCTGACTGTCTCTGCGCACACAGCTGTCTCTCTGGCATCCTTCCTGGAAGACATTGAATTTTTCAATTTACGTTTTGAGCTGTCGCACTCTGTTATTTTTGCGCTGCTTTTATCCCTTCCGCGTGAACATGCTGGTCGAACTGAGTCTGCCTGGTCCCGTAGTTTTCTTTGTCCCACCCCTCTGTAGTCATCTCAGTCAGAAATTGGTATTTCGCGTAGAGGGTAGGCAAGATTTGGATGAATCGAGTGAGCTACCACCGCCCGAGTCTGGTTCTACACGCTCCTGCCCATTCGGATTCTTTTCAACGAAGGACAGCAGGCGACTTCCATTAGGCGTACCGTGAGGGGGAGCCTCGGAGTAGATATATCACTTGAACCCTGGCATCCGGTATAATGGCCGAGATCGTTATCACCGTCCTCACCGTCCCAGCAGCAACTTCGATGCTATGTCCCCCCAGCTTGCAAAGTATACTGGAGCAAAAAACAAAGAGTAGACCAAGAGGATAAATGATAGGAACACATATATTCGAGCGTTCCCCACAATCAATGTAACAATAGAGCCAATCCAACGCAACGAGACTGCATCAGACGACTTAAATGTGCCATGGAGCTATGAGCCAACACATTGAAAGAGCTGTGGTGAATAAGAAGTGAGTTGATTCAGAACAGCTTTGGTATCAGAAGAGCAAGAAAAATCTAATGGAATACAAGATAACCCAACAGCCCAACAAAAGGCAAGGGGCAATAACATAAGCATCCGCAGAGCCCATTAAGCACCAAAATCTCTCATTGGTGCACCCCATTTTGCTTCCCATTCCCGAAGTCTGTCGTCATCCCAGAGCGCGTAGGCCCAGGTCCAGCGTCGAGAATTGACACCGGTTTCGAACATTTCTTCGAAAAGTGGCTCATCTTCTTCCATTTGCTTGAGCCAGGTTTTTACCCAAGAGAGATTAGGTTGGTCTATCTCCGGCAGCGTTGACAAAAGTGCTCGTAACCCTTCCCAGTCCATACCGAAATTAAATTGATCTGCAGGGTAAATCAATGGGTATTGAATTTCGTAGTTCCGTAGTATGGATTGAAGAAAATATGCACCGCCTCCCCACGCATTCGCATACACCATATTGCGCTGAGTGTTAAAGTCTTCCTCTTGAAGAAGCTTGTGGAGGAAAGTCGGCCCAAAAGAGGCCAGTACCTCACGGTTGTTGCAATCATTCGATCGTAGATCGTCAGTGTCCAGTAAGCTACAGCTAGGGAGGACTGTGACCTCCAGAGGTGCTGGAAGCGCGCCATTTTCAATGGGCCCGTATTGCTCCAGGTCATTGGCGACCTTTGCGTAAATCTCACCATTTCTGTGGTGGCAGTACCACCACAAACCAGCAAACTCTTCATACTCCCAAGGCGCAAATGTTCCAAAGAAGAACTTCCATATTTCCTCCCTTGTGAAGGGCTGGCTATTGTCCCAGTATAACGATCTCGAGCTGTCCGGGCTATCAGCAGGATTCTCGACATTACCAAACAAGTTACAAAAGGTTTGTAGTCGATAGAATGCTCGGTAGTAGCGTTTCTTTTCATTTTTGGAAAACTTCAGTGGTAAAATATGTGTGCTCCAACTGACCTCGTCAATCCAGAATGGGCATGGTGCGTTTTTGCTATAATCGTTAAGAAGCCAAATTGCTATTTCATGGAGTCGCAGCAGATCGCGGACTTCATTTAGATCAACTGGCTGGTCAGGGAGAGGCTGCGTTGCCCCGGATCTCTTTCCCAAGCAGCGAATCTCTCTGCTGCGGCGTCGATCATCTAGCAGTGCAATTATTCTCTCTCGATCTGAGCGTCTGGTACCGTGGAATTTCTTTGAGCGAACAGCAGTAATCGCTTCAGTGACCTCCACAAGTCCACCGTAATTCTTTTGCAAAAATTTCGGTAGGGATTCCTGACGGGCGAGGCAGTATGCCTGGTAAAGAGCGGTTGAAGAACAAGCTATTGCATTGAGAGACTCTAGATCGGGCAGCTCTAACAGGATCTGAACGCGCAGCTCAATAGGCAGGCTCTCTAGCTCAGCCATGGCCTATTTACGAGGTCAACGATACGGGTTTAGTATATTCGGGATGAAATCTTAACTGACCATAATTGTGGCGGTAGAATGAAGGGAGGAAGATGAGGGGTCTCGATCGCAGACGGCTCAGCTTGTTGATGTCTCTGGTCTGCGCCGCCTTATGTAACATATAAGTTAACCCCCTCCCAATCTATATTTACCACTACCCCGCCAGAGGTGCGTTCGAAAGCATAGACACAGTTAAATTGGGCGCTTACGGGTGTACTTTCCCCAATCATCAACCGAGGACATTCCTGCTAACTCGTCTTCTCCCTATAGCCGCCAGGATCGATCCCCCAGGTTCACTCTCGAGCTTCGACCTCCATCCAGCTGAGGCTGCCGTTTTGCTTAGCGCCAACCTATTTTGATATTCTAACACAATTTTCCAAGATGCCAGTGAATATATTGTGGTTGAAATCGATTTCTGTGTACCGGAGTATACAGATTATGGTATGTCCGGGCATTATCATGGACATTATACCACAAGTTATGATCAAATTGCAGTGGATAAAAGCAGGATAAACAATCAGGCTCTACTTAGAAGTATATATTCTGGATAGGTAGTTTAACTGTTGTCAATTTTGGGAGTATCAGGGCCATCGACATTGACGCATCTATACATGCGCACGGACCACGAAACGCCACAAAGACAACGCGGCAGATCTCCAATGTGGCGCAGTCAGTTCCCACCCAGCCACCGATGACATCCAGCTCCAAATTCGAAGTCTTCGGCTCCATCTATCATTCCAGAATCAACACCAAGCCAAATTTTCGAACTCTCGATCCAAATAGACACGAGTTACGCCAGTAACCTCATATAAAAAATCAGCGGAAAAAAAAAAGCGGCAAAAAGGACCATGGTCTGCGCAAAATGCCAAAAGAAGCTAAAATCCACCGAACTAGCCACGCCGGGCGTAAAACGCAAAAGTGAAATGTACTATGGCTCCCCATCGACGTCGCTAGGTGGTGGCGGGAGTAGTGGCTCTGGCTCTGGGGGCGCAGGGTCAGCTACAGCTGCAGCGTATAGGTCTAAGCCGACGTTAGGAGGCACCGGTGTTTCGAAGGTACGCGGACTACTTTATTTCTTTCCTCGTTTTTTTCGTTGTCTGCGAGAGGTAATTGATTGGGGTATACTAACATGAATTGTCGGGCCACAGAACAAGCTTCTTAGCTCCAAGGCGAAGAATCCATATGCAGCGTACGCATCATCCTGTGAGATGTGCAAGACCAAGACGGAGCAAGGGAAGAAGTTTTGTCAGCGGTGTGCTTATCAGAAAAATGGTCAGTTGGTCTACGTGCATCAATACTAAATTTTGATGAAATATGGCTAATCTGTGTGTAGCGTGTCCGATGTGTGGAAAGAGCCTGACAGGGAAGTCGTCGAAGGATCAGCCCGTGGTGCAGGGGCAAAAATTCAATCTGAAATGAATGATGAATGACTTAATCTTCGTTTGACGGGGGTTGGCTACTTTATGGGTTGGCGCGGCGTTTGGGTTAGGACTAATATTGCACTTTCACAAGGCTCGGGATCAAAGTATATACCGTATGAAATAGAAATAAATAATTGATGAGCTAGTTATACATGACATGATAAACTCGAATATATGCAGATCTGAGCCAGGTTATCCTACAGCTTTCCAGACGCTCTAACAAATCATTGTTCTTCCCTGATGCCCCGCTCCTCCACGCTCGAGGAGTAAATCCTAAGACAATACCGATTACCGCTCGGCGAGCATGTTCTTGATGCTGGCGTAGTACTGTGGAAGCAGGAACTTCTTGAGCTCCTCCTTGGCAAGCCATTTGAAATCCTGAAGGTTTTGCACGTTGGCAGAAAGATCCGCCTGGCCGGCCATAATACGTCCTTTCAAGAAGAAGGTCTTCTCACCGGCCACGGTAACTCCAGTTGACTCGTCGGTCTTCGGCTTCCGAGCGTTGTAGACGTAGTGGCCGGCAGGGTGGTATCCGACCATGAAAGTGTTCATGTTCACACCAGCGGATTGTTCGAGGGTACGTTCAGCAGCCTATAATACCCAAAAGTTAGCAAGACACCGCGATAAAGATCTGGAATAGCATACCAATCGGAGAGTTTCGTCAGTGGCGACAGGGGAGCTAGGAAGCTTCCAATATCCCTCTTTAGACTGGACGAGCAAGTAAAGAGTCCTCTGAAGAGCCCGATTAAGGCTCCTGGTGTCACCCTTCTGATCAGCCTCTGTTACCCGGGGGTGCGGCCGAGGGATCTCTTCTTTCTTGCTAGTATCCTGAGAAGTGTTGTTGGCCGTGCTTTCAGCATCAGAAATCAACGTTTCGACAACATTGGCCGGTTCCGACTCAGGCGATCCGACAAGGAGCTCATCGTTCCACGCCTCCTTGGAGTACGCATTATAATTGCCGATATCACGCGCAGGCGTCTGGCGCTCACGGATCTTACGCTTCCAGTCCTCGTCCACGGGCGTTCCGCGCTTGAAGTAGAAGTATTTCGTGAATGGAAGCGCCTGGCGCTCGTTCAGCCGTTTCTGGTAAAAGTAGTATGCTTTTTCGAAATCGGTGAGGTCGCGTGTGATCTGGGGTGGACGGGATAGGAGCACGCCTGCATTGATGGTGTAGGAAGGATTCACGACGGGGAACGTAGTTGAGTTCGAGGAAGAGGGTGCTGGCGAGATTGGGGTTGCGGCGGAGGCATAACTGCGGCGGCCAAGTGTCTCTTGACAGCTTCTGCAAACTCGCTGTTCGGCGATTGAGGGACCTGCAAGCGGTCAGCATCAGTGCTAGCCCCACAGTATGTAGCAATTCATCACGTACGCAGTATTGAGGCTATGCGCCTGGCACCATTGGATCCTGAAGACATCTCCGAGTGGGCGTCGGTGTGGTTGTCAACAGGCGTCGCTCTGGACTTGCATGCAAGAAAAGTTGGCGGTCACCTGTTTTGCTCCGGGCCTGGCGCTAACCCTATACTAGTTAGCCAAGCACGTGACCAGCACTCTACTTTTTCTTATTTTTTCCGACTGCTCGCGACTTTCTTTTCTTTTCTCTCCACAGCACCATTCCTTATCGTCACTGCGTTCAGTTGCTTCTACAACCAGTCGATCATTCTTTCGGTGCTCAGAGAAAGTGTTGACGGCTATTTTCGCTAGCGGTACCTTCGTGAACCCAAGGTGTACTGTTAGATAGACGCTGTGCACATCCATCTCAGCCCAATCGCTTGAGGTTTTATTTTATTATATTTTTTTTTTCAGCCAAGCGCTATTGTAGATGCTCTTCCAGAGAGGTTTACGAGCTATGCTGTGCCTTCAACCAATATGACAGACCCTTTCCTCTGTTCCGAAGACGCGTAGTTTGTTGCCATAAACCTTCCAAAATTGAAAACCCGGTCTTGGAATCAAATGCCCTTTTTTGGCCTGCCGTATCTCAACTGCAGAACCATACTCGCCAAGAACTTCATCGCTTCTCATGCTATCGCTATCGTTATCAATTGCACTGGAGAGTCCCGCCCGAGTCTCTTTAACCTGAAGTTGAACAAGCCGATTGTGAAGACCGGCTTGCTCCGTCGTTTGGGAGCCTGTAGTTAAGAGTGGCGTGACCAATCCGACTTGGTGCCCTTCGTCAAGCTGTGCTGAGAGCTTTATGAATACTTGTGCCGTAAGCAGACTATCGTAGCCTGCTTCATGGTCGGGTTTCTCTATGTGGTACCTGGCGAAGTGTGGATGTATAACTAAGAAATGTCAGTTTGAATATCGAGTAGGCATGGTCTCTCTCACTGATTTCGGGATTCGGTATCTGAAGCAAACTGTCATTGATCTCTTGCAACGATGACCTTGGGTTGATTGATCCGCAATTATGTGTGGCAAGATACTTAGTGTCAATGAGGACTGGGAAATGCTCGTGCACCATGGTTTGGAAGTCCTCCACACTGTCCGGAAGAGGACCAAAAAAGCACCGAAAGAAATATATCAAGTCCATGAAAAGATTATGCCCAACAAGAACAGGCCGATGGGCTTTGAGGTTCTTCTTGAAGTTGCCTACAAAGTCCTTAAGAGTTTCGCCTTGGCCTACAGGCCCCATGTTGGCTCTGATGGCGCCGAAATAACCGGGACTGAGATTTGAGAGATCGCCTCCAGCCAGTGCCTCAGCAATCCATCTGAAGCCAGTCTCATTCCAAACTCGCTCTCGCACCCGCTGTACCCTTTTGTCTCGAATAGCGTTCTCACGATCTTCATCATAGTGGACAATCTGGACAAACGTAGGCCGTCCAATCGTGACGTAACCTGGGTATTCCACCTCGACAAGTTGATGAACCAGCCTTTTCTGGAACCTATTCAAAACCGAAGGCATACCCTTAAGTCCCTGGGAGTTGATTTGACTGGAAGGTGGCGGGATATTGAGGTAGCCGTCACGTTTCTAAAACTAATTAGGCGGTTCGTAAGAGTGAGAACAGGCAATGTACATCACCAAGGGCAATCCAATTATTGATGAGCATCCGGGCAAGTATAAGGAATGCTAGCGACTCGTAGTCGGTTTCTTTGACATTCATCGATGTTTGAGCCGTGGATGGTTTATTCCTTTGGACGGCTATCGAGATGGCTTTTTCTTCCTCCTCTCTCGATATATATGTGACGCCGGTTCGGTACAGAGAGTCCATACTGAATTTGTTTTCCAAAAGGAACTCAACCGCTGTATGGACATCAGTATGGATGAAAGATAGAGCAATATATGCGTACCGCTGCTCTGGAATGACCAGTTCCGCTCAACTTCTAGCCTACGGTCAATGATCGGGCTCAGATATAAATTATATGGTTTTAGTGTATACTGTGCTAGATATAGGCTTAGTATACTGATTGGTAGGGAAGAATCAGGATATAAGTATGCCTAACCTGCCTCTGCATCCTCATGACAAAAGGTCAAACCGACTTGGAGTATTTGGTATTGAGAAGCAGACTCTTTCACCTCTTGGTATCTCTGCTGTAAGCTCTGCGGTGGGCCTGCCCGCCCCTGTTGAGCTTTTGGGATACCGGAGAACTCCAGGTCGATAGAGACAAAGACGGAAGACGCAAGATCCTGCAGCATCCGAGCAAGATGATACGGGAACGTCTGTGTAGTGACATCCATGGCAGGTTTTGGGTTTAGGCAAGCGAGAAGTATCTGAGGGTGGGAGTATGTGATAGAAGAAAAGAATGTAGTGATCTAGCAACTATGTACTGAGAAGTAAGTAGGATATCGTATATCGGAGAGCTACCGAGAGCCACTCGTTTCAAGGACTCCTATTTTATCGGTGATGACTATAGTGCCACCTGCTTTTAATCGCAGACGTGACCTGCCACTGGGTTAAAAAATGACGGCAACTCCTACCCATGGTCGTTGAAGTTGTTGAAGAAGTTGCGAATGACGCCAAGCAAGACAAACGCTAGCAGCGATCCGGTGAAGTCCCGTGATGCCAACCCCAGAGTTGGATGTCAGTCCGAGCCGAGGGAAAAGCGACCGACCAGCGGGAGTGACTAGTGCGTCGCTGCTCGGCCGTCACCTCACACCCCAAAGCCGCAACTGTAACTCAACCCCAGAGCTCACATGTGTCCAATTGCACTTACTTGATCCTTTCAACTACCTCTTACTTCACTCCTGCGACTGCTGTTACTCTTTTAAGTGAATCGCATCCCATCTCACCTTCCCAACCGCCTCATCCGTTGGCGGTCAACATGTCCGACGATGCATCCGTCCTGTCGGCGTCCACGTCGTCCCTCTCACCGTCGAAGCTCTGCTCGAAGACGTACAAGAAAGCTTCACAGCTCTTCTTAACCCGTCGACTACAAGAAGCTCTCGTATCTCTGGAGCCTGTAATTACGGCGAAGAATGGGAATGGTGACCAAGATGTCAATGGCGTGGACTCCGTGCCACCGATCGGTACAGTTCCTGCCACCTGGCGGATCAAAATATGGAATCTGTACGTTACGCTTCTGAGCGCTATTATCGACTTAGGCCCAGAGGAAGGAAAGGCGATGATTGGGCAAAAGGAATGGAAAGACATCTCAACGCAAGTCCGCGACGGGACTATCTGGGAGAAGGTCGTACAGATTGGCTACCAAGGGCGCGAAGGGTCAATAGATGCGGAGGTTGTTTATAACCTGTAAGTGAAGCTTCTGACGCAGATTATACCAGCTATCTGACGACTCATTTCTCCAGGGGTACTCTTCTCCTCAACCATTCTCCTTCTCAAACTGTGAACCAGCAACGACTCGAAACCTACCTCTCCTCCTACGGGCAACCAAACCTTGATATTGAAGAGCATCTGAACTCCCCCACAAACACTCAGCGAAATCAATTCCGCCCGAATGGTGGTACAGATACACCAAAAGACCTCGCCGCCCGAGTCCGACTGATCGAGCTTTTCACGCTTCATGTTCTTCCCAGGAATGAAGAGTGGGAGTACGCGACCGAGTTCATCAATTTGAGTGAGGTTCTTGACGACGAACGGAAGGAGCTCTTTTTGCAGACGCTGGACGGGCTTAGGGAAGAGAAGGAACAAGGAAAACTCCGTGCCGCAGCTCTACAACGCGAAAAAGACGCCGAGTTAGAGAGGCAGATACAGGATGCAGAGCGCCAGAAAGCAGAGGAGGCTGCAGCTGCAGAAGAGAATACTCAACAGAAGAGCCACAAACGTAGTGGTAGTGAGGTTGATTACGGGATCGAGAAGAAGCATCCAAACGGCAGTATCAGAGGCAAAAAGGGCGAGAAGCCAGGCAGCAGCAAATCTGGTTCCTCATCACGGACGGCCCTTTCTCCCCCCAACTCGAAGAATCTTAAAAAGCCGGAGAAGCCTGAAACTCGAGCGAGACAATCACAGGCGCTGGCTACTGTGCTACGAAATATCGTGCAGTACTTGAGCAAAACGATATCCAACAACCCTCTGTCCTTCGTCCGGTCACTATTGTTTTTGTTGGGTCTTCTTTTCGCCCTTAATAGACCGAATGTCCGCGAACGAATCCGGAGGATAACCGGATCTGGCTGGCAAAAGATCCGGGGAACTGTGGGTATGGGTGTGAAAGTGAGCTATATTTGAAGGCTTTGTTTTTTATTGTTTGCTTTTTTTGCAGAGTTTGATACGCTCTGCCTCGGTGCATTCCACTCGGACGTGGTCTGTTGCATATATATCATATATCCTTCTATCTGTAAATCTAAATACGATTCTGCGAATGACTCTGGCAATTAATTGCTATGAAAATGCTATTAAAATGCTATTGGGTATCTTTCTATCGCATTAATTTTTAGGGCAAACGTATCACATGCAACATATTAAGTGACATCACGAAGCCGGTGTATGTTTTTCTTCTTGGTTTGCTACCTCCGATACACAAACAGAAGGTGGTCCCTCCAATTCAGCCACTCCATCCTCAGTCGCCTCTTCGCATTCACTCGGTCTTGACCTCTCAAGTCTTTGTTTCCACCACTGAAAAGCATGGACAAAAAAGTGAGCTACGAATAGCTGCTCTGTTGTGTACAGTAAGACAGGCACGGATGTTTTCGCTTTGAGGAATAGATCAACCGGCGTCCACATCGCATATAACAGAGGAATACCCAGAGCTGTGCTCTTCGCGGGCCCGCAGAAACATACAGCAATGGCCTCCTCTGGCGGTATTTGTTTCAGAATGTGCCATCGACCAATTTTTGCCCGTGTACACGGAGACTGGGGAGGCCGGGACAAGCAGAAACACACGGCTGTTAGGAAGACGTACAGGGCGATGTTGAACAGCACGACGAAGACAACAGTCTCAGTCGAAAGGTCTTCCAGGGCTCCTGTTGCAAAACAGGAGGAGAACGTTACCCTGGTGTATGTGAGCAGCGGGCTTTCAGAGGGAGTCGTGTTAGATTTTCAAACTCACCAGATCATAAGAAGAAGACACACCGTCCCAATCTTTGCAATCTTATATTTTTGGATCACATGCGCAGTCCGCTCAGGCCAGAAGAACCTCACCGCTTGGCCAACAGCTAGAGGTATCAACACGGCCAAGCCCAATTGCTTAAACACATCACGATACATTGATGTGAGATCACCATTCTGATCTCGCCAGACTTCGAACTCTTCCGAGGCCGGTATCAAGGTCACTGTCCACCCAGCCGTCACGAACGGGCCCAATATATTCGCAATAAGCACCTCCGCTAATGCGGCCGCATCGTCACCCCCCGCAGACCTAGTCATGACCACATTCGAGGCGATTGTTGTCGGAATACAAGCGGTAAATATGTATCCCGCCAACACAGCACGATCAATACGCGCATTTCTATCGCCGGCAAGAATTGCGTGGACAACGGCGAGAACAAGCGCAGGGATGAAAAGAAACGAAGTAACCTGCACAAGGAAGTGGAGGCGCCAGTTAAAGAGCTGCCGAACAAGCTTATCCTGTGGTATACTAAGACCCGATAACAAGAAAACGATCGCAACAGCGCCATAGAGAATACTATATTCGGAACGAATCACACCGCCGTGTTTGGCGACATTGGGAAACAAGTATGCCAGCAGGCAAGCAAGGCCGATGCCGAAGATGAGCCATTGGTGGAGGATCAGCAAGACGATGCGTTTCCATTTCGGCTGCGGGGTGCTCATGGCGCGTAAACTGGAATATACCGAGTCATCGAGGTCCTGCTCTTTTCGTCTCTTCAGAATTCTCGTCCTGCCATTTCGTGGAGAGATTTTGAAGATCCGAGTTGGAGAAATATACACAGTAAGATCGGCGGTTTCGCCGATGCAAGGACGATAGCGGTCTGATAGGGAGAATGATTGACCGAAAGCACGATGGCGTTCAACTCAGGCGTACACACAGAAGATGTGATGCGGAATGGATGTGGCGGAACCTTTCCAGCCCGCTCAATTCCCGCGTCGATGTCGCAAGAACAACCATTCCTTTGTAGGACGGTGCCGAGTAGGCCGTCTGTCCCCCATTGATTTCTGCTGTGGATAGACTGCAGTACCAGCACGAGCAGCACGAATACCCGTCGGACATTGTTTTGCTTGATCTTGCTTCAGCAATTAGACTTTCTACATAATCTCCCATTAATTGGCGATAAGATCAACTTTAAGCTTATCAATCGGCAAGGGTATACAGAGTCCAGACTCCAAAGTCAAAAAATTATGATGCCTGAGGCAGAACAGCCGATGGAAAAAGTCTGGGTAAAACATGAGCCGACCGGTTCTGTATCACATCGCAGTTACTCCGCGAATGCATTGTTTCTCTACTGGAGAACAGCTGATTCTTACTAGGCCACATGACCTTTTTAAACGCCATATAGGCCTGGTATAGCCGCCTGCTTACCAGCTCGGTGCCTCCTGATAAGAGTGGCTCACGTCGGCATTCCCAGAGCGGAAGTAACCTCGGCACAGGAGCAGCAACGTCATTCTTCCTGGGGTCCGGATTCTCCCGCCTGCAGTTCTCCATTCACCCTGTGAAGCTGGCAGGCCCTGGGAATCACAAGCTCGGAGCGAGCAAGCTGCAGCGATCGAGCTATACTTCTCAGCTGGCTGTCCAGTCGCCAGCGCTTTCACATGAAGACATGCGACGCTCGTCTCCTAGTATCGGACCAGTGACCAAGTTGAGTTCGAGGTGCACTGGTTGATGAGATCATGTCCTCTGGAACCACCAGCGTTGCAGAGCCAGCAGCAGAGCCAGACTATGGGCGAGCTCTCGTTCGTCGGACCTGCCGGTAGAAGTCTGGGGTCGTCCAGTCTCGGCAGCAGGGCATAGTAGTAATGATGATGAGAAGAACGACAAGGGACTTGGCCACTTGGTTAAATAAGATGGCCAGGGCTCCTGTAGACGATATTTATCAGATTTCCGCGTTACAATAATACCCTGTTCTCGGGTGGTCTCTGATCAGATCTCAAACAGTCAACTTCTTCCGCTCGTCCATCTCTCCGTCTCCGCTTCCCCGTTCCACCTCCGCGGGCTGGCCTAGCCAGCTAAAAAATTAACCACTGGCAAAGGCAGAGCCAAAAGCCGCCATTGGAACCGAGCCCCCGGTCTCTGATCGACTTATCCGAAGCTCTGACTCCCAACTCCCTTTGGTGGGCTTCTTTCCAGAGCTTTGTTCTCCCTCGGTTCAACCGAGGGTACTTATACTTCCGTATCTCTCCGCGCTCATAGCTGGCGCAATTCACCTTGTGAACTTCCGATATCGTCGCTATTCTTTTTGTCCTCGTGACTCTTTCGGTCCTTTTCTTTCTTTTGGATTGCTCTTTCCTTCCTTTCTTGCTTTTTTGTTCAAGAGTTGGCGCGCTGCATTTGAGAAAGACAAGCTATACAACTTTCATTTGAGTCACAATGTCTGCTAAGGGAGGCAATGGCAAGAAACCGGCCTCGCCAGCCGTCAACTTGATCGGTATAGTTACCTAACTGTATGCTGTCTATTTCGGTGCTAATTATGAACAGCTGGTGGTGGCGCCGGTATGATGGAGGCGCTTGTATGCCATCCGCTAGGTATGCAATTCCCAATTGAGCCCTGCAAGAATACTAGTAGTCGCTTACAAAATTCTAGATACTATCAAAGTCCGCATGCAGCTGTCTCGACGGGCCACTGCGCCGGGTGTACGTTTTATGTAGCTTCAGTTTATTTCCGACGCTCCAACTAACGTTCAATTGCAGGCCAAACCCCGCGGCTTCGTAAGAACTGGAGTTGATATCGTCAAGAAGGAAACTGGCCTAGGTCTGTACAAGGGTCTCGGAGCCGTCCTCGGTGGTATCATCCCCAAGATGGCCATCCGGTTTACATCCTACGAATCATACAAGCAAATGCTTGCGGATAAGAACACTGGTGCCGTCACCAGTAAAGCTACCTTCCTCGGTACGGGCCCCATCAAGTTGATTCTATTCTCAAGCTTATCGCATGCTAACAAACGAAAATAGCTGGTCTCGCCGCAGGTGTCACCGAAGCCGTCGCAGTCGTAAACCCCATGGAAGTCGTAAAAATCCGTCTTCAGGCGCAACATCACTCTCTTGCTGATCCCCTCGACGCACCTAAATACCGCTCCGCCCCGCACGCCCTCTTCACCGTCATTAGAGAAGAAGGTTTCAGCGCCCTCTACCGCGGTGTCTCATTAACTGCCCTGCGCCAGGGTACCAACCAAGCAGCCAACTTCACAGCCTACACGGAGCTCAAGGCCTTCCTGCAACGCGTCCAGCCCGAGTACAGCAACACCCAGCTCCCCTCTTACCAAACAACCGTTATTGGTTTGATCTCTGGTGCGGTGGGCCCGTTCTCGAATGCGCCGATTGATACGATCAAGACGCGCCTGCAGAAGACGAGGGCTGAGCCCGGACAGAGTGCTGTCTCTAGGATTATGGCCATCGCGCGCGAGATGTTCAAGCAGGAGGGTGCGCGCGCCTTCTACAAGGGTATCACGCCACGTGTGATGCGTGTTGCGCCTGGACAGGCTGTGACATTCACAGTGTATGAGTACTTGAAGGGGAAGCTGGAGGCCTCGAACTGGGCCTTTGTTGGAGGCAACTTTGAGGAGTAGATTTTTCCTCCTCTTTGACTTAAGCCACTTCTCTTGAAACCCCATTTCAACTGCGCGTCGGGCCAGCTTCTGGTCCTGACTCCCGACCCCGGAACTTTGATTCTGTCGAGCCGAATCAAGTTTTCTTTTTTCGGAAGAAGCGGGTGAGAAGAAGGTTGCGATGGTTGGAAAAGCATTCCAATTGATAGATACCATGGGCATCATTGGTGGCGTTGTTGTTTTGTCCTATCTTTGTCTTGCCTTGCCCTATTTCCTTTTGCTCTGTTATATATATTGATTGATCTATTGTCCAATGACTCGTCTGGGATTGGACTGAGCTTTGTTCCCTTAGGGTTTGCAAAGCCTGCTCGCATGCTATACAGCCAGCGAGGGTGGATTGTATATAGACTGCTCGTTGTTAGCTCTTCCTGTTGGCTGTTCTATTTCGAAATACATCGTATATACTCGAAACATGGGGTTTCAAAATGGCTCTTATCCAAGTAAAGTAGTATGTAGTATTTTCCAAGTTCTTATCGACTGCTTATTGGGGACCCACGGACACAGAGTTTGACATTGATAAGTGATTGTACTTTGTGAGGCTTGGCACTTATGCCGCAGTTTCTGCTTCTGCTTCTGCTTGCCCCTGGCAGTGTGTACTAAGTATGCCCTAACAATACTATGACTACTAAGGCAATAGTCTAGTGCTCTGGTCGAAAGACTTCAAGCTAGCTCCCCCAAGATTTTAAGAGTCCAGAATTCAATGACCCACAGTAAGCGTTAAATGTAAAGTGACAGATGCGCCTCGCAAATCGCAATTAAATCGAAACAGCGAAGCACATATGTTGTAGAGGCCAGGAAATAGTCTAGTAGTATAGGGTAAGAGACTGCGGTAGTTAGTGGATGGAAGGTATAAAATGGCATGACCGTCGAACTAGTCTACGGGGTATTGTTTTGTCAAACTCCACGGCGCCCGTCTGATAAAATAAACAAGCAGGCAAGATTCAAGATGTCTCCTACTATCGTCCTCATCACCGGTGCCAACCGCGGTATTGGAAGAGGTCTCTTGGAGCGTTACATAGCCAAGCCAAACCACACTGTTATTGCTGCAAACCGCGACCCTAAGCACTCGGCTTCGACGGAGCTGCTAGCTCTCCCGACAGCGGAGGGTACAACTGTGAAAGTGGTAAAGCTAGATGTCACCTCTGAAACGGATGGGGAGAATGCAGCTCGAGAACTCAAAGAGTTGGGAATTAATCACGTCGATATCCTCATCGCCAATGCCGCAATCGGTTACGTGTTTCCTAAGCTTGAAATGGCACGGCTGGACGATATCAGGACACATTTCGAGACAAATGTGATTGGATTCGCCCGTACGTATCAGGCTTTTTTCCCTTTCCTGCAGACGGCAAGGGACCGTCACCCTAAACTGGTGACAATTGGCTCGAGTGCGGCATTCTTTAAGGTATGCTTTCCTTCGCTGTATTATAATCACCCAGCTAACACGTAGTAGTAAGTAGAATTAATCCTTTAGCCGAAATGGCCTTTACTAAGTTAGTAGGAACACGTATCCGGCGCCAAATTCTGCATACGGTGCCACGAAGGTTGTGCAACATTGGTATACAAGGTCAATTGCGCTCCAGGAACCGTGGCTTACAGCCTTTCCAATTGATCCAGGGTACTGCCCATTCCTTTCTCGAACGTTGATCCCAACTAACCGAGCTAAAGCTTTGTTCAGAGTGATTTGGGCAACTTCGGCGCCAGTTTCATTGGACTTGAAAAGGCGCCTACCACTATCGAAGATAGCACGCGGGCGGTTGTTGAGGTTATAGATGCGTCAACTAGAGAAACGCATTCTGGGAGGCTATGGAAGTGGACTGGAGAAGAGGAGCCGTGGTAAACACTGGCGAATCTATCCAGCAGTAGAGCATGGCCTTCATGTCTAGTGTGTGAGGCAGTTGCTACTCAGATAATGGCTAGCAGCAAAATCTGGGCTTGAGATTGGTTGTCCATCTTTTTCCGTGTGTTCATCGGTTGAAAATTGGTGATAGCGTGGGTTCTCCAAAAGATGCAGGCTCGGTTGAAGTGTTGGTAAATGTCGAAGTTTGATACGGGCATAATCAGGTTGTCAATTGGTTCAGATCAAATGGAATAATTTTTTCAGTCATCCAACACTTTTTCGCTTTGGCGTTCATGTCAGCTCCGAACTGGATAAGCAAGAGGACGCCCTCCTCGAAACCCCGTTCTACAGCCAGATGTAGTGGCGTCCAACCGTGGTTATCATGGGCATTGATATCACAAGAGCCTCGCTCGTGCGCTGACCAATGTCTAAGAAGAGTTCGCAGTACCTCTAGCTGCTGATACTGCGCCGCCCAATGCAACACGGATCGCCTGTAACAGTCCAAGTGCGAGATTCGTGACCCGTGGTTTAATAGTAGCCGCACCACTGATTCATGACCTCCAAGCGCAGCATAGAAAAGAGCGGTTCGGCCATCACTATCGGCGCTGTTGGCGTCCATATCGCCCTGCTCGAGCAGCACCCGGAGTATACGCTCGTGACCTTTTTGAGCAGCGATGTGCATTGTGCTAAGCCAACCTTCCCCAGTCTTGGTCTTGAATGATTCGTGTACAGCTCCCGCCAAATGGGTAGCATCGGGGACATGGTGGGGATTATTGTGTTCCGTATCTACGGATAACGTCTGGTCTGGAGGTACGAGAAATGAAGAGAACAGCTGCCCGCCCAGCGGCTGGTCTGAAGAGCCGTAGCCCGAGAGGAGGTTGTCGATAGCCCCTAGGTCAAAAGCAGCGTTTTCGAAACTGGAATTTGTCAGAGAAAGCCCATCTAAAATAGCCGAGTCCAGTGGTCTATCTGTGGGCATCTCATTATCACCGCTCCCTTGTGGGTGCTCAATTGGTCGGTCAACATGGCCATTGGGCACGCGATCACCCGTTCGTTCAAGTTGTTTTTTCTCTATACCCAAGCACTTGTTAATAAAACAATTCACAGAGAATGGGAAAAGACCAATTTAGCTCAAGAACCACTCACGGCGAAACCTGCGCTGAGCAATGCGATTCTGTAGTCGGCGGCGCTCCGTGGGGTCAGTCGACAGTTGTAGAGAACTCAAATCCATGTCTCCTCGGCAATCTCTTGGATTCAACTTCTTCCAAGGCCGACAAGGCGAGCAAATGGCCTTCTCTCGCCAAGAGAGACTTCATCTACTGGGGCGATCGAAAGCAGGTGAGGACAGAGACGGAGATCTAGCCAGCTGAGAAACACTTAATAAGCCCCCATCTCAGCCCCGCTAACCCAACACACCGCTCCTGCCTCCTCGCTCAGGACAACAGTTCATCTTACAAGTCATATCGCCCATCCTTTGTGTTCGATAAGGCAAGGCTGCAGCCCGAATTGCAGTCAATATGCAGTCTGGAATCTCAGGTACCTATTCCCCCGCCTGCCATCTATACCGATAACCCCACCACGCCGCCCCTGTTAAGCCCGTAATACACAACTAACCACATAAACAGTCTCGCAAGAGCTGCACGATGCATTTGCAACGTTCGCCTCCGACAACTCCATTTTTTGCTTGCCCGTAACAATCACTTCCGAGAGTCTGACTCCGCTTTCTCCGATCCCCTTCTCCGCCGGAGACGCATTCTACCCCTCCCTCTCGCAATTGTCGTCTGTTCTGGAACCCAAGACGCCGATTTATCTGCTTATTCGACGGACCGGGTCCGGATCCCCTTCTCTCGTTGCCCTAACTTATATCCCGTCAAACGCGGGAGTGCGTGCAAAGACCCTTTTTGCGTCTACCCGGGCGACGCTGGTTCGGGAGCTAGGCAGCGAGAAGTTTTCGGAGACAATTTTCGCTACAGATGAGGATGAGGTTGTTGGTGAGAAGGCGTGGCGGGAACGGGAGGCTGAGAAGAATGGGTCTCCAGAAGCAGGATACAGCCGCGAGGATCTGATGGGGGATAAGGAGAGAGAGCTGGACGCTGTGCGGAAGGCGGAGGAGGCTGCTCGGAGTGGGACGCCTGGCAGAGACATTGGCATCGGCGGGACCTTTGCACGAGGCCCTTCCAGGATGCGCATTGAAATGCAAGTGGATGAGGATGCGAAGGGGGCACTACAAGGCTTGCAACAAGGGGGACTAGTACAAGTGGTAGGTTTCTTCGCAGACGATACAGCCCCGGGATGATTTGAGGAAGCTAATTGTTCATTGTTGCACGTATAATACAGGCCATTGATGTTCCAACGGAAACACTCAAGCTTGTGTCCTCCGAGTCTGGGGTTGACGCCGATTCCGTCCAAAAACAGATCTCCGAATCCTCGCCGAGATACTCATTTTATCATTATCCCGACTCTGATGCTGTCATCTTCATTTACACATGCCCATCGGGCTCGTCGATCAAGGAGCGGATGCTGTTTGCTAGCTCCCGGATGTACGCGCTCCAAGTGGCAGAACAACAGGGCCTAAAGGTTTCGAAGAAGGTATGGCGACTCAACACAAGTGACTGATTTGAAAACATCCTGACAACCGAAATTGCAGATTGAGGCCGGCGCACCGGACGAGGTTACAGGCGAGCGGCTCCACGAAGAGGTGAACCCGCCCCAAAACGACGGTATCAGACGAGGATTCGCGAAGCCCAGGCGGCCAGGGAGGTAAATCAAGTTTTGTAGCCACATCCCACTCCGACAACGCTTGCTACGGAGAGCCGAGTGGGCCCAACGTAGAAGCAGCCATACACTTATCTCCTGCAGTCGAGTTCCATTGATATTCTCAGCAGCCACATTAACAGTAACCCGCTGTCGAGAAAGCCAGCGATGTAGGATAAAAGGCACGCCGGCTCGTCGTACACGCGTAGGCCCAGTCGCATATTCCCCGCGACAAAATCAAGGCCGAAATCCACCACATCAATGATTTCGAAAACTCTTTTTTTGATAGAATAAATCTGTCCTTGAACTTCCCAAATTTATAATCTTCGGACAGCCGTCTCTGTCCTTCTCTAGTCGCGTGCATTCAAAGCAGTAGAATGCATCACTGATGCCCTCGCCACCGCAAACGATGCATTTATTCTGGTAGTTACCGAATGAACACTCGTCACAAATACGGACCAGGGTGGTAGGGCGCACGTAGGAGTCGCACACGGGGCACTTTCCATCACATTTGTCACACAGACGGCCGATAGAGATGCCAGGTTGCTTGCGGCACATAACGAGATCGGGGTGATGGCGCGACATGTTGCTGAACGAACAATGACAGATGAATAGACGATTGTATGAATAGAGTCGAAATATGAACGCAGGAAATCGCGAGTTCTAAGCTGAGTCTGCTTAGAAATGGTCTAGGGGTGGCACTGGGGAAGTACCGATCGAAGCTGTTGGAAGGGAAGAGAGAAGAGGTCAAGCCAGGAACCGCTGGCACCTTTTTCTGCCGCCCCGACGCGGTGAATTGGTCCGTGCGGAGAAGACTGGAACTTTGCGGCTCTATGGCAAGAGCAACACGTCCGGATTTCACACAGCTCATTATATTGATTTCTGAACTGTATATATGCGCTTCATCTGACAGTTTATTCATTGTTCGCTTGCACTCGGCCGCCTCGATTCCCCTTATCCTGTGTATAAAACTTCCTCGCCGCTCTCCACTTCGGCCGATCCAAGGCAGATACTCGACATGGCAGAAGGGTATGCGATTTCTTTTCCTACCTCTTACCGTCATTTACAGTAGCTAAATGAGCTTTAATATAGAATTTTATCCTCTGCTGTGATCATCCCCGATCAAGATAGCGTCATTCCCTCCCCAGAACACGGCGCGAAGCGAAGACAATCCTCAACCGCAGACCCGGATTCAGACATCAAACGCCGCCGTCTGAGCGCTCAGGATGATAACCAAGACTCCGGACAACCTCCCGTTCGCAGACCATCGACTCCACAGACAGGCGCTCAAGACCCGGAACGAAGACGTAATCATCGGGACGAAGAACGAAAACGCGGACAGCGGTTATTTGGTTCTCTACTAGGAACACTCTCGCAGAGCTCCAATTCGGCGGCGCAACGACGGCGGGCGGATATAGAGCGGAAGCAGCAGGATAAACTCAAACTACAAGATGAGGAATACGGGGAGCTGAAGAAGAAGAGGCGAGAGGACCGGGTTGCGCTACGGAAGAAAGAGCAGAAGCTTTATGAGAAAGAGATGGTGGGTTTTGACCTTTGTGGTCTGATTTTGGAGAGGGCTGATACTAATTGACTTCCGATCTATCCAGATGCATACCCGTCACACGAATCTTCTGGCCACGGCTCACTTCCTGAAAACGAAGTCAGAGCCCGTACTGGTAGGCTCCCCCATGCTGCAATTGTCTGTTACATGTGTCTGATCAAGCCAATAGTACTATAAGCCATGGCAGCTCCGATCTAAGGACGAAGATATTATACAAGATCAAGTACGGGAAGCAGAGGCGACAATCGCACGAGAAGTGGAGGAATTCGATGCGCGCAGCAAAGAAGAAGAACAACCAGAGAAACCAGACACAGAGAAGCCCAGCGACACGAAGCCGGACCGGTCTGAAGAGCAGAGACCAGAACCACCCAAGTCTGATGAAAATGCTCAGGATGAGCAGTCCAAAGAGAACAGGGACGCAGTAACAACTGAAACCAGCCACGAGAAGGGCACAGAAGGGACTAAACCTGAGGGTCCTCCCCTACCTAGCGATGACGTACCGACGACTACAAATCAAGATGTCCATCGAGGAGCTGAGGATGACGGCGGGGAAGTTGTGGAAGACAATGAAGATACGGTGATTTACTGAGCATCAGCTATCTTGTCGCTGTTGTCTAGTATACGGTGTACAAACAGTCCCAAAATGGTGGTCAATACGTGTAAAATACTAGTACTGAGGGGATGATTTGACGAGGGCCGAGGCATCTCGGAAAAGGAGCTTATCGAGACTCCCCACTGGAGCTCTCACAACTCCAGGTCCCTAGAAAGCTGTTACTATTGAGTTTTTATACGTCTCAATACTATTATATTATCCTCTAAATATATTCTGTCTCGTTTCCCCACTTTTTTAGACAAAACGGTCGGCTTCACGTGGCAAAAACAGCGGGGTGCTCAAGCTAGGGAATATCAACGAGACAACAATCCCATTATCGAACACACCTTGTTCTTTGTTCGCGATTGTCAGCTATTTTTCTGATCCATATAACTTTAACTCTACGCGTGTCTTGTGGCCATGGCTATTGACAAAATCAAGGTCTCGGGAGACCCTCGGGTTGAGCATCGCTCAGCTTTTGTGAATGGGAAGACATACGGTATGAGAGCTTGTTCTATATTCTACATCGTCGAGGAGTAATTTTTCTGGAGATTCACTCCGTTCCCTTCAACAAAATAACTTACCCCAAAGCGAAATATTCACTCGAAGAGGTAATTGGCTGATTATATATTTTCAGGCTACCTATACAGCCAGCCGGAGTCTGGAAACCACAAGGGCACTGTGGTTTTGGTATGTCCTTCTGATTTACTGTACGATCAAAAGAAAAAATTAACACAGCGTCGTAGCTCCATGGATTCCCCGACATCTCAATGGGTTGGAGATACCAGATACCCCTGTTCACCAACAGAGGCTACCGAGTCATTGCCCCCGATTGCATTGGATATGGAAGAACGGTACGGCATGTTCGGACAACTGCTAGCTCTAGAATTTGCTGATCAGAGATATTTAGGATGCGCCTGCTGATCTCACTGCGTATTCGCTCAAGAGCTCGTCCGACGACGTCAAAGAACTAGCTACCCAGCTGGGTGCATCCAAGATTATCCTGGGTGGCCACGATTGGTACTTACAGCCCACCCCCCTCTTTCAGCTACCTCAAGATTAGAGCCAGAAACTGATTCCTCCAAAGGGGCGCATACCTCGCCTATCGCGTTGCTCTGTGGCACCCAGAGCTCGTACAGTATCTCTTCACTGTTTGCGTTCCCTACAGCCCACCGTACAAGAAATGGATGTCACTTGAGGAGATGATAGAGAAGGTTACGCCGCATTTTGCGTACCAGCTGCATTTCGCCAGTGGAGAGATTGAAAAGGAGGTGCATACTAAGGACGAAAATAAACAGTTTCTTAGTGCACTGTATGGTGGAAGGACGGAGAAGAAGGAGTTTGCGTTCGACGTGCGTAAGGGCGTGGATATGGACAAGCTGAAACAACTACGCCGCTCGAGGCTGTTAAGTGAGGAGGTATGTTTATCTACTTAGCGATCTTTTGGGTGCTGTTCTTGGATTTTGAGAGAACTAACCGGAACTTGACTACAGGAACTTGAATACTACGCCTGGGAATTTGCCAGACATGGTCTCCGTGGTCCTCGTATGTTACCTCCCTAAACAAAACCCCGTCTATCTACTAATGCGCTAAACAAATAGTGAACTGGTACCGAACCCGCAAAATCAACTACGATGACGAGCTCTCTCTCGGAAAGAACACCATCGATGTTCCGGTTCTTTTCATCCAAGCTCTCAGGGATGCCGCTCTCCCGCCAAGCCTAGGCAAGACAATGGGCAAAAGCTTGCCTAACCTGGTGACGAAGCCTGTTGACACTTCGCACTGGGCGCTATGGGAGAAGCCTCACGACGTTAATGTGATTTTGGACAACTGGCTAGATGAGGTTGTTGAGGGTGGGGACAGCAAAGCGAAGCTGTGATTTCGTTAACTACGTGAGCAGTTTGTGTGAATGTACTTGTTTTCGATTGAAATACGCCGTGGGGTGCGATATATTGGATTATCAGTGTAGGATAATGGCACCATGAAATATCGTGAACTCAAATCAGTCATAAGACAATCATGCGACTAGTAGAACAGTAACCCGCAGCTCAGTTCTCCAACACCTGCGTCTCAACACTGCATCCAACTTTCTCCAGCCGGTCGAGAAAGTCTTGGCCCAACACCGCCGAGGTAACAATACCACACCTCGAGACCTTCTTCACCTTCTCTTCGTGCTCCAAAATCACCATGGCTGCTTCAGCCATTAGCACCCCAGTGACATGATACATCGAGCCTTGAAACTTCAACTTCCCTAACACGCGCTTCGACGTGTTCTGGTCCGGCGTAGCAATAGCACGATACTCGCAGCGATCCTCACGGCCACTTTCAATAGTCGGACCACTACCCGGAGCGTAGATGAGTTTCTTCGCGAGCCAACGGACTGGAGGGAGGATTAAAAGAGCAGTTCCGATCAAGAAGGCGTAGTTGAATAGGATCCCAACTAAGGTGTTGCGGACGTGGAGGAATTGGCGGAAGTAGAATCTGGGTCCGTAGAATTCGGGCATCAATGTGCTGCTGCGGTGGACGATGGTCATGTCACAGAAGTCTGAAGGTGACTTGGTGAGGGTGCCTAGGCCGGGCACAGATCGAACACCGAGGACCTTGGCCATTATAGACTCGGATGGAATGTCCCTTGGCGGTGGGGAAGCCGCGAGCGCAAATGGCTGGGTGGACTCAAGGAGATGGCCTGCGGAGAAGTCCTCAACGCAGGTCAGGATAGAAGAGAGGGTTCCGCCACTTGCCCCGGAGGATCTATACGTGTTAGAACGTAGTAAGCCTTATGCATATATGGAGTTTATAGTAGCATACTTCAGCTCCCAAATCGCGCCAGTGATTTCCTTGGTATGGCATGCTAGTTTCTCCCGGACTTCTTTTACGATAGCCCAAACTAGCATGTCTGCAGGTGCGCTTTCAATGCCAACACAGTGGATTATCTGCAGCGTTATTAGAAGGCTGTCGTGAAGGAATAACTGGTAGGGGACATACAATAGCACCATTAGACTTGGCTGTCTCATGATACTGATCAACTGTCTGTTTGACCCAGGGGGTTTCTCCAGTCCTGCATAGTGGTAAGACTTTTTGAGCATTCCATTATCACATTGGGAATCTTACGCATCAAGATAGTGGGTGCCAGTCTGAGCACAAGCTTCGACCACAGGTGTGGAGTATACGTGATACGGCCCAACGCAGTTTATTATAACCTTAGTTCTCTCTGCGAGAGCGTGCAATTCTTCTTTATTGAGCTGGACAGCAATGATCTCTATGGACTAGTTAGCATAGACGTTCAGTTGTTTAGTATCCATGACTCAGTGCGTACCTGGGTCTGCGCGATCCGGATTGAGCTTCTTCAGCTCCTGGGAAACACCTTCGATTTTTTGCGGTGAACGTCCTGCGAGGGCCCATTTCAGGTTTGTTGGGAGGTTCTTAACGATATGCTCGGCGCAATACTTCCCGGTATACCCGGTGGGCCCAAGAACCACAATATCGAATTCCCTGCTGGACTGCATTGTATCTACCAGGGTAATTAATGCCTCCGTTCTTCACTTTAGGAAGTTGGTTGAAAATAGGGGTCGACACGATGCAACTTATAGTGCTACCAGAACAAGATTTATAGGTGAAGTCAGAGCTCAATTGTGACAGACTAAGTGAAGTTCATAGTGTTGTGAATTCCATTGCCAAAAGGTAAGTGCTAGCCGTGGACAATTGAGGAGAACAGATCAGCCGCGGCCCAGATACTGAATACGTCACTTGAAGCCGGATCCGCTTGTGAATGAGCTAGTCAAGGCTTGGTCGTCCGAGAAATCAGCTGTATGGGCTACGCAGAGTCTCTGGATTGGTCATTTTTTATGCCGCCGCAATTAAGATGACAATATATGCAAAGTTTCCTGAGCACATCATGGTTGCCAGCATCCCGTAGTTGCGAGTGTTAACCCTTTTTAAATTTATGCCTTAAATTATTGGCCCGAATCCGCTTATCTAATACAGCAACCATTTTTTTGCATGATATCCTTTTTTGTGCCTTTTCTGACCGCCTGCCTCTTTTTATAAACGCAGACTTGGTTGTTTGAACGACTTATAGGGTGCCTGGCTGAATAAATAATGATAGCTGCCAATTAAAATCTTCAAAAAAGAATAAAATACTCCCAAATAACTTACTTATTTCGCCCTAGTCTACTATTGCTCTGCATTTACTCCGGGGTTGGTCAAGTTACGGCCGACTTAGTGATTTCGATACTCATCACGTGGTGCCAAGGCTGAGCCCTAAGCGAGCGCACCCACAATTTGGCCCTCACTTGAAAGCGTCAGTCTCGATTTCGAACTTCCCGCACTGTTCCCATCTTCGACCTCAACAGCCGCACAGAGACAAGATGACGAAGCGCACTAAGAGTGAGTATAGCAAACATTCTTGATTCCCCTTTCAATCAATGGGCAATTGAAAAACAGAAGCTGACTTGTTTCTCCAGAGGTCGGCATCACCGGTAAATATGGTACCAGGTATGCTTTTTGCTAGAAACCCTTTCCCATCGTCCGATTGAATTCGAACGCGATTTTTCGTTCACGACAAGGCGAAATTTGAGGATTCAAGCGTCGAAAAAACGAGCGACTGGACATTTTATTGACTGATGGCTCGCCAATAGATATGGTGCCTCCCTGCGTAAGCAGGTGAAGAAGATGGAAGTGTCGCAGCACGCCCGCTACATCTGCACCTTCTGCGGAAAGAACACCGTCAAGCGCCAGGCTGTTGGTATCTGGGAGTGCAAGGGTTGCAAGAAGACCATTGCTGGTGGTGCCTACACCGTCGCGTAAGTCGACCGAATCGCTTTCCTTCGCCCACCCCCAACGGACCGTGCATCTTGAACTGTAAATATGGCTAACACGGGATATACTTAGTACCCCCGCCGCCGCTGCCACCCGCTCCACCATCCGTCGTCTCAGAGAAATCGCGGAGGTTTAAATGTGATGATGGGATTCCTTTCTGTTTCCGGTTAATTAAAAAAAATGAGACAAATACAAGATCTGGATTGTCATGAACGCATCCTCACGAATTTTTCCTTTCCAATGCTGATAGCGTCGTCTGCCACGTCGAACACAATTTACCACTTAAGACTTGAATTGAGCCGATGGTTTCAGATTTGTCACATTAGCTAGTCCATGTTCCGTCGATCTTCTGCACCTGGTAGATCAGACACTCACCTCGCTTCGTATGGCCGGACTTTACCCTGGTTTACCAAGGGTGCTGCCTTGGAGGTACCCGTGATGGTGTCTTCTGACGGGCCAAATGCCAACACCCTGCCAACATGTGAGGACCACTGGGGCCGAGAGCAACGGTATTTGCCCGTTCATCGATAGCGGTCGGAAGTAGTCAAATTTCAGCGTCAAGCCTCTGGTACATTCTTTTTCGGCCGCCATTTCCCATTAATGTTTCGTATTTTATTTACAATTAAATGGTTGCTCTCATGATCCGCTTTGCCGCCCGAGACTCGGCTTGCTACGCTTCGCTGGAGCACATATTATTCCGTATAAAGAGGGGTTAATCCGCATTGAGCGCACTGCAGGAACATCATCTTGCACCTCAGCGAAACGCACAAGCGCCGTGACCATGTTTGCCAGGGCCAACAGGGTGATTTTGGAGGGCGCTGATTCGCCTTGCGTCGGGCTGGTCACGTTGGCACCCAGACTGTTTCGCGTTAGACCGGATTACTGACCTTCAAAAGGCGGCGCCCGTTTCTCCCCACATCACTCGTCCTACTACCTCCTCTCTCTTCCTCCCCTTCTCTCTTCATCTCTTCTTCTCCTCCATTCCTTTTTGATAGCTGTCCTTCATGCCTTCTCTCAGCTCCCCTTTACACAGCTCTATCATATCGCCATCCGTTAATGTCCGACACTTGTATTGTGTGCTTAGGAGACCTTGGCGAAAGCGCCAGCGATCCTCTTGCCGTCGCAGCGCCAAGACCTGACCTTGAACCCGATGGCAAGGCGCCTAGTACTTCTGCCAAACCAGAAGAACTCGACGGCAATGATGAAAGTATTGGTCTTATCGCCCAGTTGTTACCATGCGGCCATATCCTGCACAACGACTGTCTGAAACCCTGGGTCGAACGGGCTAATAGTTGTCCGATATGCCGCCGTACTTTCAATGTAGTGGAGCTGAGTGATCGAGTCGGAGGTAAGCCACCGTTCTATCCCAGTCATTGTCTGCTTTTATTCTGCTGCATTTCTCGCAGCTCCACTAAAGCATGAGTGCTGATTTTGTATTTACCCAAGGCCCCGTTCTTTCTTCCTATGGCGTGCAAGACCGCGTTCAGGTCGCAGATGTCGACCCGTCCATGGTGGTCGAATATATAGACGATGACCTCTCGGATTCTCAACCTTGTACTATTTGCGGGAATGCCGACCATGAGGAGCAGCTACTTCTCTGTGATGGTTGCGATGTCCCGACACATACGTACTGTATTGGTCTTGATGAGGTGCCAGCGGGATCCTGGTATTGCTCCCGATGTGAGACCCAACGTCCCATCGGACTGTCTTCTGATGCGCCTGATAGACCGTCACTGGCTCAAAACCGACGGCGCCACCGCACCAGGGCACAGCAGCGGAGGGTTCAGAGTAGGAATCAGATCAATTCCCTCCACTGGGCCCGTGTATGGCAGTCAGTATGGGACCACCTCAACATAGACCTAGACTTCCCCTTCGATGATGATAGGGCTGTCGAGCGTGTGTTGCAACAACAGCGCCGAGAGCAAGCTCATCAGAGAGAATTTCGTACTTGGCAACGTCGCTTCGAAGTCGCAGAGCGACAGGGCGGAAGCAACCGATTCCGGGATACCGCTGCCTTGCTTGACATCGAGGCTCCTCGGCCATCGCGCCCTCGAGTTCCTAGGGAACCAACCCCTGAGCCAGAGTCTCTGGAAGAAATGAGAGCGTGGAACGCCTTTGAACGTGCTCGAGAGATTGAGAACAACCCGACCGCAGCCAGGAAACGAAAGGAGCCTACAATGTCTCCTTCTCCAGAACCAACTGAACCGGCGCGAAAATTAAAACGACCGCGCACCCGCAGAGCCCAGGACCTTGCAGCCCTGGCTGTGCAAAATGGCGAATCCTCAAGGACCGCCAGTGCTCAAGCATCTGCTCGGATTAACGCCGACGCCTCGAGTGAACCGAGCTTCCTGCAGTCTCTTTTAAAGGAAGTCGAGGATGCGTCAACGCCACCTAGTGTGAACTCGTACGGTCCCTCGGCTCCGGTCTCTGCCGAACATAGCACTCCCGGGCCTTCATCACCCTCACTCTCACCCGCACCCTCCAACCAGTCTTCTCCTCATTTATCCTCCTCCACCCCGCTCCCGAATATCGGAAGTAGGCCAATCTCTCCAATCCAACTCACATCACCTAATGAAAAGACACCACCTCTTTTTTCCCCGGAAGTCTCACCGACCAACTCCCAGAAAGAAAATACGGAGGAGTCACCGTCGCGTCCTCCTCGAGCCCGCCGGGTGCCCCGGGCCGCACATATAAGCAGAACAGCACGTTCTAATGAAAACTCGCCAACCCGACCAGGCCTATCGCTGGCGGTAAAATCCGACATCCAGAAACTCGTCGGAGCTGCCCTGAAACCGTACTACCGGTCAAAGATTGTTTCCAAAGAGGAGTACACCGACATCAATAGAAGTATTTCTCGGAAGCTGTACGAAAGTGCGCTGGGATTGGAAACGTTACAACAACCCTTGAGGACACAATTGGAAACTATGGCCAAAGAGGAAGTGCAGAGCGCGATTGACGCTCTGAAACAAAGTAGAGGGAAGGTTAGCGGGTCTTCTGACGATAGTTCATGATTTTTTTTGGAGCATATAATGGCGCGCTACAGCGAATTTTGGGCCTTGTCTGTATCAACGTGGGCATGCATATTATTAGGCGCTGGTTGTATTCTATACTACGGCTATAATTCTCAACGGGTGTATATAATGGCTCTAGATTTATTTCTAGGAAAGATAGTTCTCGACCTTCCCGGGCCCTTCTTTAGGTGCACCGAAGGACTCCGCAAGATTACTGACTGATCAACCCCGACTCTCCGTATAGCAATATTCCGACCCCGAACAAGCCGAGCCCTCGGATCTGATAATAAGAGCTGTGCTTATTTCCGGCTGCACAAGCTCATCTGCAGTGGGCACAAGCGGGCCGTTACCCGCTTACGTGTGAGGGATCATGACTTCCTTGCCTGACTCACATTGATTATTGATCATTCAGCATTGACTATTGAGTCATCGGGCTCTCCATCGTAGTAAAGAGTTGGAGGTAAGGAATCAGGGCCGTGTAGCTTGACAACCCCGTCCATCGACTCAGCGGTCAGCACGGCCAGCCCTGCGCTAGGAGCAATCATTTGGCCAGGGAACCATCACGATTCCATGTTCTTCTCTAAGATTTGTGATGAGCCCATGGATGGCGGATTTACCTAAGTTAGCTCTCTGAAGCTTACCAACATCAACGGAGTCGGCGTTTTTTGGACCGATCTCCGCGTTTTAGGCCTGATACGGATACGCATGAAATCCGAGCACCAGCGTTATTCAGCATTTGCATTGGCATAACTAATTTCGCGTCAACCCTAGTAGTATGAGGCAGGTCGGCGGCAATGCGTTATGCGGTAGAATTTTAAGTATGGTCAATGTGTTGACTTCACCGCGACCTTCGTAGAAGAATCTCTCGGGCTCGGCATCAAAAAGTTGTGCGATCTCCCGAAAATGGACCCACGAGTGCCGCCATAAGCCCAGAATCCACGGAACAGATGGACTAAGATATCAGGGTGGGCTTTTTTGTACACATTTTTTCATTTCCAGCCAATTATTCGGGGCCTTGCACTGTTTCTTTAAGTGTGGGTCCCTATTAAGGCTATGCGAACCGACTGAGTTCGCTCACGCCCGAAAGGCACAGGAGCTAAGTGTCTTATGCGAGCAGCGATTGCGACTTGTGTTGGAACTGTTGATTTGTAACTCGTTGAGTGCCTAGCTTCGGATAACCGGCAGAGAGTCTTGCTGATTCGTGGCCAGCAACTACGGCGCCCTGGTTGCAGGGTGCCATAACGGACGGAGTGGTTGCTGATTGGGCTTCCCCGGCCATTTTCTCATGTCCTCCCGGTGTTAGGACCTGGCCTTGGTCGGAGATAGGAACACCGATCTCGATGGTGTCATGTCCACTATCCGATTCTGCGGCCTCAGTCCACGCGATGAGGGCCGGCCCCTCTTGCGATATGGTGGAATTATGAATCCAGATTTTGATGGCCCACTTTGCTGTAATGCGCCGGTAGTATATGAATAGCGGTATCAAACTTTTTTTTCTACCTTTTTGTTCAGACCAGTCTATTATCTTTTACCCTTGCCTTTGAGAGGGGTTCCGCTCCCTACTTCACTTATACCTACCCATAACCTTCAGCTTCGTATGCCTATCGCAGCAACCAACAGACGATGAACGACCCAACCAACCTCCACCCGGGCCAGGGGAATGTGCATGAACTGCCCTCATCTGGCACCACCCTTCGCTCAGAATCTCTCCCCAGTCTTGGAGACGGCGAGAAGGCTGAATATCCTTCCCAAGGCTTAGGCGCTCTGGACTATGAAGAACGCGATCTCGAAAGTGGCAACAATAACACACAATCATCACCAACAAATGAAAAGCCCAAGGAGGAAGCGAACACCAAGGATCCCAATCTCGTCGAGTGGGATGGGCCCGATGACCTAGAAAACCCCCAGAATATGCCCAAGTGGAGGAAATGGGTCGTGACGATGACCATGTCGTCGATGACAATGTGGCTCACCTTTGCGAGTAGTGTGTTTTCGACAGCGACATTGGTAACGGCAAAGGAGTTCGGGGTATCCACGGAGGTTATGATCCTCGCTACCAGTCTCGTCGTGTTTGGGTTTGCTGCTGGACCTTTGCTTTGGTCGCCGCTGTCCGAGCTGTATGGGCGTAAATATCCTCTGTTTATTGGATATGCCTTGTTTGCCATCTTCCAGATCCCTGTGGCCGTGGCTAAGAACGTCGAGACCATTCTCGTCTGTCGTTTCTTGATGGGCTTTCTGGGATGCTCGCCCTTGGCTGTTGTTGGAGGCGCAATGGCGGATTTTTGGGATCCCATTGATCGCGCCGTGGCAATTGCAATGTTCTCTGCGGCTACTTTTGTTGGGCCCGTGCTCGGTATGTGTTCTGATTGTTCTAATTATGTCTTTTTGGTGAGTAATATACTGACGGGGAGTAACTCTAGGCCCGATTGTTGGTGGTTTCCTCACTGATTCTTACCTTGGCTGGCGTTGGACTGCCTGGATCACCTTAATCGCTGCAGGGTCGTTTGGTACCATCGCTTGGTTCGTGGTCCCGGAGACTTATCATCCCGTGCTCCTACAAAGACGTGCTGCTCGACTTCGTCGCGAGACTGGGAACGAGAACTTGTACGCGTTCCTCGACCACCATAAGCCAACCTTCACCGACATCGTCCGCAAATACCTTTTCCGTCCGGTTCAGATGCTCATCCTCGAACCTATTCTAATACTCATCACTATCTACCTTGCGCTGGTGTATGGCATCCTCTACCTCTTCTTCGAAGCCTATCCGGTTTCCTTCCAAGAGGTTCGCGGGTGGACAAACGGGGGTATTGCCGGTCTTCCGTTCATTGGAATCATGATCGGAGTTTTCTGCGGTGTGGCACTGATCATCTGGCAAACAAAGACTCGCTTTGCTCGCAAACTCGCCAAACACGGCCGTGTTGTACCTGAAGAGCGCCTCATTCCCATGATGATAGCCTCAGTCCTCCTGCCGGCCGGTCTTTTCTGGTTCGGCTGGACCTCCAAGACGAGTGTTCACTGGATGGCTCAGATTGCCGCTGGTGTCCCTATCGGTATGGGTATTTTGGTGATTTTCATGCAAGGTCTCAACTACATCATTGACGTGTACCTCATGTTCGCCAACTCTGCCATCGCGGCCAACACTCTAATCCGAAGCTCGCTGGGAGGTGCCTTCCCTCTCTTCGCCACGCAGATGTATCACAAGCTTGGTGTGGATTGGGCGTCCAGTCTCCTCGGATTCATCACTGTAGCGATGATTCCCATCCCCATAATTTTCTTCATTTATGGCAAGAAGATCCGGGCGATGAGCAAGTTCTCGCCCAAGTTCTAACCCAGTTATTCCAACCCTATCTCTGTCAGCATTGGCATTGTTAGCAAGCATTTGAAGCGTTGATTTATCGACGTCGACGATTCTGCATCATGATTGGCATTGCATTGAATTAATAGCAGTTGATTCGCGTGAGCGTTTGTTTAGACAATAATGTAATTAGCATATAGTAATTATTGAAGATCTCCGAATACCAAAAAAAAAACATTGTGAATTGAATTAATTGAATATTGATGTGCATGTCTTGATATTTGTCCGACAGAAGGCCCAACGCGCGACGCGTCCCAGAAGTGGAGGCGGTCAATGTTGGATTTCCTTTTTTGGCGGAAGTTGATTTGAGATGAAACGCTCCAACACTCCCTCGCATCTTCTCTCCTCCCCGACGAAGTTGATTCCTTTTCGGAATTCCGGAAAGCCAGTTCCTTGTATATCGGGAACCGCACTTGGCTACCTCCACTGCATCCTTATTCCCAGGGAAGCGCATGGTGCGTTGAGAGCGTGCAGCCCCTTCCACCGCCGGCTTCCCCGCGCCTCGCCCACGATGCCTGCGCGCACACGTCAAGGCCCCTCCGTGGCCACGGAGGCCGTGGAACCTGAGGAGCCTTCCGGCGCTCTTCGCCATCTGAAATTCAATGAGCCGCTTTCCTGGCGCGTTGGACGCTCCGCAATTCCGATCGCGGACTTGCTACAGCGTCTGCAGACACTGGCGCAGGAGTTGCGCAAGTTCGAACAAGAGGAGATTGAGAAGGAGTCTCTTAGGAAGGTCTCGCAGGAGCTGGCCGCTACTCAGCTTCTAGGGCATAAGGATAAGGGCGTTCGAGCCTGGGCGATATGCTGCATTGTGGATGTGTTGCGCCTCTGTGCGCCTGACGCGCCTTTTACGGCGAATCAACTCAAGGTGCGACCTCTCCGCCGTCTTCAGATTTTATGATATATCGGTGCGCGACATCTATAACTAACTTTTCCCTGCGTAATAGGATATCTTTACTTGTATAGTGTCGTCGATTATTCCGTCGCTGGGCGATCCCTCTAACCCATATAATGCCCAACACATCTACGTCTTAAATTCCCTGGCGGAAGTCAAGAGTGTGGTTCTTATGACTGATTTGGATCATCCGGACACATTGATTGTTCCGCTTTTTACAAGCTGCTTCGATATTGTCGCAGGCTCGGCCAAGGCCTCGACCGGCGAGCCAGTCGCCAAGAACGTCGAGTACGATATGACCCGCCTCTTGGTGACAGTAATCGACGAATCACCCGTTCTTGCGCCTGATGTGGTGGACGTTATAGTAGCGCAGTTCTTGCGCATCGACCCCCGTGTCTTGGAAGGGCCTGTGAGAAAGGGAAAGAAGCCCGAGACTGAGGTAGATGAAAAACAGGAGACGCTTCTTTTGAAGGACTACCCGCCTGCTTACAACATGGCCAAAGCGATCTGTCAGGCTTGCCCAGAAAGAATGACGAGCCACATCAGCCAGTATTTCAACAATGTCATCATTGATGCCTCCTCTGCCGGAAAGAGGAGCGGCCCTTCGAAGCAATCCCATCGCAAGCCAAACCTCGACGATTCAGACGAAGAGGGTGAAGATATCAAGGAGCTGAGCAAAGCGCATCGGTTAATTCGAGAACTCTGGAGAGCGTGTCCCGACGTCCTGCAGAATGTGGTTCCTCAATTAGAAGCAGAGCTGTCCGCCGAGTCGATGTCGTTGCGTTTGTTGGCAACGCAAACCATCGGCGACCTGACATCCGGAACTGGAGTTTCTGGGCCACCCCCTCCTCTGCCGATGGACCCTGCTGCCTACCCGCAGGTGGCATTGGATGAATACACCCGATCAATCCCCCAGCCGAATGTCCTTCTTATGCCTTTCTCCCCGAAGCCCTTCTCACAAGCACACAGCTCCGCGTATGACAGCTTTTTGAGTCGGCGACTAGACAAGTCGGCTTCAGTGCGTGCCTCCTGGGCTACTGGTGTAGGTCGAATCATCCTTACATCGGCGGGTGGTTCTGGTTTGAGTGATAACGAGGAGCAAGCCCTTATCACTCATCTCGCATCGATGCTTCGAGACGCGGATGAGAGGGTCCGCCTTGCAGCTGTTGATGCAGTTGGCACATTCGGCTTGTCTCACATTGTGAACAAACTAGGTGTTACTGGTGGCTTTTCAACGCAAGACTCGCTGCTTTTTATCCTTGCAGAGCGCGTCAAGGACCGGAAACCTCAAGTGCGAGAACATGCTATGAAGATCTTGGCCCGAGCCTGGGCTGTCGCCTCTGGTGAGATTGAACAAGACAATGAACAGGTCACGTCCCTGCTAAAGGATGGGCCTTCCAAAATATTTGACGCTTTCTACACCAACGACCTTGATATTCACGTTTGTATCGATCGCGTCCTTTTCGAGGTCCTTCTTCCTCTCAGCTACCCCCCGATCAAACCCAAGCTTTCTAAAGGTGGCTCGAGCCAATCTCAAAAGCAGAAGGACTCTCAGGCCTCCGAGCCAGAAAACGAGGCCGATGTTGACAAGATCCGCGTTCGTCGAATTCTCACACTTCTACGAGGACTAGATGAGAAGGCCAAGAAGGTATTCTTTGCTATGCAAGCTCGGCAGCTATCCATGAGGACGGCTGTCACAGTATATCTCCAGGCCTGTGAAGACTACAATGTGAGTTAAATCATGAAACATTGAGCTGGGGCAGGTAGCTAACAGGTATTAGGGCGGCGTGATGGAAAAGAACAAGGACCAGATCAAGACACAACTAACTAAAATTATTGACACTTTGTCGAAGACATTTCCTGATCCAGTGAGAACATCTGCCGACTTATGGAAGTTCGCAAAGGTCCACGATCGACGGGGCTACCAACTCATTCGCTTCGCAATGGCTGCCGTCAGTGACTATCGCACTGTCACCAAAGCTGTTAAGGAACTTTCAAGAAGAATACAGTCCAGCAATAACAGCACAATCCTGCACGAGACTCTAACGCCATTGCTGTATCGATGCAGCTCCGTTGTTTTCAACCGAAGCCATATCCCTGCGATCATGAGCCTTTCGCGCTCAAACGAAAACGGGTTAGCGAATCCCGCACATGAGATGCTGCGCGAAATTTCGTCACGCAACCCCGAGGTTTTAGAGGCCCAGGTGCAAGAAATGTGCAAAGATCTTGAAGCACATGCACCAAAAGCCGCCACATTGAGCGCTGCAGGGACCGAGGAAATACTCAAGGCCTGCTCTGGGTTCGCAAAGAAGCTCCCCTCTAGGTTACCGAAGGAGCGCAAGTTCCTCCAGGCTCTTGTCGACTATGCTCTGCACAGTCCGTCACCTCGTGCTGCTAAACATGCGGTACTAATTCTCATGGCTGTAGCTGATAAGAAGGAGATGTATGCCAAAGATCTCGTTAAGAAATGTGTTTCCAAGTGCAGCTACAATTCCGACAAATTTCTAACGAAACTCGCAACGCTGTCGCAACTTAACCTTCTTGCTCCACGAGAGGCCGACGAGGAGAGCGACGCCATCATCAAGATTTCTGTCAATCAAATCCTACTAACAAACCGATCTCCTACACCAGACTCGGAATATTCATGGTCAGATGAAGTCAATGATGAGACTGCAGCCAAGGAATGGGCACTCAAAATCATCGTCAATCGTCTCCGGGCCAAAGATGGCTCTGACAGTGACGACGACTTCCGTGCTCACGCAGGGCCTGTTTATGACACTTTGAATAAGCTCATCCTCAATTCTGGCGAGCTGTCGAAGAAGAAAGATACACCGGCTGCCCAGAAGTCAAGACTGCGGCTTCTAGCTGCCAATTCTTTGCTGAAGCTCTGCGGCTCACACACTCTATGTGAACAATTGCTCACCCCGAAAGACTTCAACGCGCTTGCGCTTGTAGCTCAAGACCCAATTCCGGAGGTCAGAAGCGGGTTTATTAACCAACTCAAAAAGAAACTTGTGCAGAACTCCCGGCTAGGTCATCGGTGGTACGTCGTACCGTACTTGCTTGCATTCGAGCCCCAGATTGGGCTGAAAGATAGCACTCTGACGTGGTTGCGATCTCGGGTCGCATTCTTCTCCCAACAAACGAATGGCAAGAAAGGCGAGAAGCAGATGGTTATGGAAGCTATGTTTTCACGTCTCCTATCCCTTCTCGCATACCATCCCGATTACCCACCGGCTGATCTGGATGAATCGACAAGGTTGGACGACTTGGCAGATTTTGCTCGTTACATCCTCTTCTATCTCTCTGCGGTGGCAAATGAACATAATCTCTCCCTAATATTCCACATCGCGCAGCGTGTGAAGCAAGCACGGGATGGAATTACGAACTCTGATGAAATATCTACGCGCCTGCACACACTTTCTGATCTAGCACAAGCAACAATCCGACGGTTCGCAGACATCTACTCCCAGCAACGCAGGTTCGGTGGGGGCGCCGGTGGTGTCAACATCCTCCAAACATATCCTGGCAAGGTTGGTGTGCCTAGCTCCATATTTGCCCCAATGGGAAGTCACCGTGAGGCGCAAGAAGTTGCAGACACGACTTTCCTCCCGGAAGATGCCGACGACAGACTCGATCGGATTGTGCGATCCTCCATGCGAGCAAAGAACGGATCAACCAGCCAGGGCGCTGCAAAGAAGCGAAAGACCGACGAGGGTAATGGGAGCACCAACGCAACGAAGCGGGTGAAGAAGCAAAACGCACCTTCAAGTAGGCGCAAATCATCTTCTGCCGCCACCTCAAGGAACCCCAAGAATAAGAAGAAAGCCGGAGATGGTTGGTCGTCAGATGATGGCGAAGCGGCGGGTGAAGGTACTAGTTTGGCAGCTCGGAGACGTAGCAACAGAGGCAACCCACGAAGAGTCAGCTACGCAGACCGTGACAGCGATGAAGATGACATGGAAATGGACGAATGGAACGAGGCTCAAGCCGAAGATGAAGCCGAGGAATCCGACGGAAGCGAACTGAGTGAACCCGATAGCGAGGTGCTAAAGGAAGCCGACGGTCCCGACTCCGAAAAAGAGAACGAGCCCAATGATAAGCAAAACGGCGAAGATGCAGAGCCTGAGTCCCCAGCCCCAGTCCCGAAGCCGAAATCAACACCCAAACGCTCAGAGAAGGCACCGACGACCACAACACTTCCAACACGACGATCCTCTCGGCGTGGTTGATATTCCCCTCTCCCACTGCTTTTACTCGCTCCCCCCCCCTTCTCTACCTTAGTGTATCTACGTTGATACGACACTCGGTATGAGTCTGTATCCTGCCCTGTCTGTGAATACGTCACAATTTCGATCGATTGATCTCAAGTTCGATTTGTCCATACCTACTCTTAACTTGCCTCATGCTTGTTTGTTTATTTACCTAGCTATGCGGTGAGCTTGTGAAACCCAGTCAGTCAATTTGTTTGCAGCTCCTCCTTGATGGAATGGATTTTCTATTTTCTTTTTCTACTTTCTCTTCCCTTGTGCTTCCTAGCTGCTAAAATTCCGACCTGAGATTGTTGATCTACTAGTTTCTCGTCCTGTCCAGAGTTTGAATACCCAACCCGATCATTCAAATTAGTTTTATTTGGCTTCATGGAGGCAGTACTTCTTTTTCTTTACACTATCGAAACGGAATGAATGTAATAATGTGTTCGATGTAGTTAAAATACGATCTATCCCTTTCAATTACTCGCATGAATATCTTCCCGCTGCGTGGTGCCTTCAGTAAATGAGATTTGACTATACCCTAGGGGACGCCAGAATGATCCTTCAATATCCAGAATCTCTGAACAGACCAAGGCAAGTTACGTTGGTGTAGCTCGTGGGTACTTTTACGAGGGCGGATAATACGAGTTGCTTCTATAGTAGGCCCAAAGGAGGTGGCCGAAAGCTCGGAAACTCAAAAAGGACAAATCAATGGGAAAAGATAAGTCACCAAAGTAGGTAGGTAGGTATTGAACAGGCACAGCCACTAATTCGCTCACAAATCATATACACCAGGACCAGAAACCAAAACCAAAACTGAAACTGAAACCGGGAAGAGACGGTAATCAGACATGACATGATTTGAGATGAGAGAAAGGAGGGATTTGTTGTAAAACAAGGGAAGGTTTAAATGCAGACACAAAGGAAGAGAAGTGTACATTTGTTGTGTCAGGAATGAAATGAAATCGAGCTTTCCTATCATTCAGTTCTTATGCAGGCGGGTTGGTCCCAGAAGCAGGTTTCGAGATCCGTTCTTCCACGCGTTCCTTGTGTTGTCGGTTTCGGAGATGGACCTCAAAGTTGTCCACGGTTGTGCCAGGTCCAGGAGTGTATAGTTTCCCAGGGCAGTCGTGACACCGAATACGAGGAAGATATAGGAATTTCAACTTCTGGCTAGGATGAGAGTTAGGGTTGGCCACGGGCTGCATTGTTTCCGTGTCCACAGCAGTATACCGCATCACTGCTTCGAAGGAGTCATTCGGGTTCGCCTGGTTGAGTCGACCGAGTCCTGCTACTAGCCAACTCGGAGGCGGGGGCTAGAATAGAAACCATCAGTACGGTGCCTCATATTCAGCATTATTCCTCTAGCAGTTGGGGGCCTTCGGTTCGAGGGAAAGCGGGGCTTTCATTTACGTACCCCAGAGACGCCTGGTTGAGGAGGATTAGGCGCTTCTACAGCCCCAAGGTGCTGGATAGGGCCCGGGCGACCGGCGCTTGATAACCGAGCTTGGTGGGTTTGGGAGGGAGTTGGTGTTGAGTTTAGGGTTGGTGTGTGGACCTGCGGTGTACTTCGTTGGGATGTGGCCTGCGTTACCGCTGTAGAGCTAGGGACGTTAGGGTTGATTTTAAAGCCATTGGCAATAAATTGGCGAAACTTTTCACGTGAAATCTTGAGCGTTACAACCAGCCTCTCCGGCTCTTCGGGCGTTTCTTCGCGGTAGTCACGCCTGCGAGACGAGACTCGAGGTTCATGGTGAGGTTCAGGAGTTGCGGACTGGCCTAGATTCGCACGTAGGGCTGCATGTGCTGCGGTAGCAGCTCCTCGCATGCCTCTCGTGCGTGCCGTGCCTTGAGCCAGATGAGGACCAATAGCGGGAGATCCAACCAAGGAGGACTCATCGCTATCTGACTCGTCTGACTCGTCACCTCCATCCCGTAGCCCAACTGTGGTACGTCGGCGGCTCGTCCCAGACCGTTTCAAGACGTTACTCTCTTCTAGTGAAGAAGCTGTATTCGGGATGACAGACGATACCAGCAGGGTGCGAATTGTTCGCTGGCGGTCTTTGAGGTCGGGTAAAGCTGGCCCACCGCGACGATTGACAGACCGTTTCTGTCGCCGTTGATCTCTCTGGAACGATACCTCTGTCCGCTCAAGTTCCGCTTCATTAAGTTCGTAGAGATACGGCGTGAATTCCTTTGCGGCCTGGAAGGGTCGGAAGGATGAGAGAAGTGGTGTAGGCAAGAAGGCCATCTTCAGGTCTGGGTCGTCAACGGGACGTCCGTCGAAAGGATGTGAGAGAATATAGAGCGATTTGGTAAATAGTTGTGACTGCTCACGAATTGAATGGGCAATTGCTGTTGTAAATTCTCCGGAAAGGGAAAGATCATTCGTCATTCGCGCGGCGAATTCTTCAGGGCTATTGTGAGGGTCGTTGATATCCCATTCAAATTGATCAACCAAAGTATTCTGACCAATGGTGATGTTTAATTTGACCACAATGCGCATTTCGTCGTTTTTGTACGCGCTGTATGGGAGGTGGGGATCGAGAGCCTCCTCTTCGATATTTAGATGCGGGTAATAGTCACAAAGCTGCTCCTGGATGCTCTGTGAGATAATTCGTATCAGCGGGCCACACGACTCGAGTGGAAGACCTAGGTCCTCCACGAGTTTCTCCGCGAATAGGTCAGGCGAAACAACACGGTCATGGAGGTTCCACGTGAAGGTATCCCGGATTTTCACTTTCTCCCAATCAATATCCAACCGAACTGGTACCAGATTTTCAAGTTGTTCGTTCTGAGTTTTTAAATCTTTCCGCGAAACTCGAAGCTCGCGTGTCTTCCGATTGCCAGGACGGCGTCGGTGGGCGGGATATAGCAATTGTGGGTGTTGATTGCGCAAGTCGGTACGGACATTTCCAAACCCTTCGTAGCCAACACCGTAAAGAGCGGCAGGGTTCATATGGTTTTCCCGTCGTAAAGTAAGGTAATAATCGCGTTCCGCGCGCTTTTCTTGCTGTAGCTGTTGGCTCGGACTTTGCCATGCTGTCAGAGCAGAATGGCTGAATTCCCGGTTGACGTATTCATCCAGTAGTACCCTTTCTACAGGGGTCTCTCGTACGCGTACGGGCAGGGCATTGCTGGAGGTGGAGGTCTGAACAAGGGCTCCATCTCGCGATCGCTTTTTTCCGGACGCGGTTCCATTGGCACTGCCCTTCTGCGAATCCGGTGAAGAATTGGCGTTAGACGCATCATTGCTCGACTCTGGTTTGGGTAATGTCACGCCGGATGCCGCAAGAACAGCCTTCGCATTCTGCTTCCCTTCCTCGATCGTATCTGGTCCTTCTATTCCGTGGTCCACGAGAAGGGAGGTATCGACATCATTATCGAAGTCGGCAGCTCCATCCAGTAAGTCCGAGTTATTGTGAATTGAGTCTGATTGCGCGTCGGTCATCCCAGACTGGGATGGATCGGGGAAAGGCATTATTCCTGAATATAATCACGACCGACCGCAACACTTTCCAAACGAGACACGGTAGGATTCACTCGCAACCAATTGAAGACGTGAAAACCGAAAAGAAAGAGATCGAGAATATATTATGACAGCATTCTTTGGAAGAAATGATTCTGGAGCTGTGACAAAGTACATTAGTCTTGAGTACAAGCTTTTCTCTGCTCAGAGTCATCGCAGAACGGACGCGACAGCGCAACAAACAGAGCCGTGAAACGCGATCATCTAAAGGCAAGAAAAGCATGACGCGGAATCATCGCAAATAGACCATCATTTAGATGGCCAGGGAGACGTAGCGTCGCAACATCCTCGGTAGGGCAAAGAGGAGCCAGCCACGCAGACCCAATGCAATGACCCCGATGAGGGGGCCGCATTCCAAAGCAAAAGCGCAATAATTAAGGGTAAGTGCAAGCAAGAGGGAAAATAGATTGAGATATAAAGTAGAATACTAACCGCGAATTATAGTAACGAGCAAAGAGGCTCCAGGGCCGAACGAAGCACTCTATGGGTCTGCGTGCCGGGTCTGGTCTGGGTCTTTCGCGAGAGAGAAACAGCGCCCGGAAAGGAGCGGCGGGATCAGCTGACGGCGCACCGAGGTCACGGCGCGTCTCGACGAGGCCAATGGCAACTGTCTTCCTTTGACTCTAGAAAAAACTAAAACTTCACACTTAAAGTTGCTTCCAAACGGTGGGTGTCAGAGCTTGTTTGGATGAGCCGCGTTCTGCGACAGGACGTCAGGGGCAAAGAGAGGAAAAGAGAGAGGGAGGGTGAAGCGCTGCGAGAGGAAGAAAAGCTGGAGCGGCGTTTTGTCCGTTACAAGCGGTTTCCGAATGGCAAGACAGAGGACAGCTGGGGGGAAGACTGGAGGCGAGCAAGCAGCCCGAGAAACAGCGCTTTCAAAGCAGAATCCGAGAAAAGACCCTAGAGCCTTTTTGAAGCCATTCAGACACTCTTTTACCTCCATCCTGCCTCATCAGAGCGCCAGTCCATTTACCATTGTTACTGTATTATAACCGTAAATGGTGGTATTTTATAGCACGTGACCAGATGTCTCTCGCTCTCCCAGACTATCATGTGACTCCAACCATACCATAAACGGTATAGTCAAGGGCGGCTTGTGCCCTTAGCATGACAGCCGCTTCTCCAGTCCGTAAGACACAATACCGATTTCGTCCGGTCGTACAAACTTCTTACAGAGGAGGACATCAGCTCGCCCGTGCATTATTCCAGGCTGCAGGATGCTTACGAGTACATGAAAATATGCATGCTGATGGCTCCAGGGGATGATCACCCCAACTTCAAAAGTTCAGTTGCGTAAACTCACATCAACCACCACCGCCCGATGATCCGAGTTGAACACGCCATCATCGAACTGGTTTGCCAAGACTGCATACCCTTCAACCCCCCAGGGAAGGCCACGGCGACGACTCTCGCTATCCACAGCCTGAGCAGGCCCCAGAAAGACGTAATCGATTCGTGAGGGCTCCTCCGGCTCGTATCCAAACCCCGTCCATGTAATGTGGTTGCCGTACGAATCGGCCTTGTTCACCAATTCTGCGGAGTCAAGCAGCGGGGACTCCTTGGCCGTCAATACCGAGTGTGCTTCTTGAGACTCTTCACTGTTCAAGTCGCCCGCCAGGAAGACGCCCGAGATTATATGCCCGAGGCGCCCAGTTCGGTACTCTTCGATCTTCCGCAAGATGATATGGGCCGCCTCAAACCGCGAGCGGGATCCTTGGTCATCTAGATGGGTGTTCAGGGCGAGAACTGTTCGGCGGCTGACATGATGAGTGAAGACACCAATGGTCACGATGCGAATCGATGCAGCATCCCAACCTTTCGATGGGACATTTGGCGTCTCGGAGAGCCAGACGGTCTCCCACTGCCGAAGCTCCCAGACCGAAGGACGATAAAATATGGGTGAATATTCGCCAGCTTTGTAGCCATCATTTCGACCAACGCCAATGTAGGCCCAAGCTCCGGCACCGGCTTCCGATGTGGTGGAATCGCTCGAGTTTAACCCAGATAATAGATCAATGAGCTGATGGTCAAGGGCCTCTTGTAGACATATGAATGCATCCAAGTTGCGAGCGTTGTAGTGGAGCTCGCTGAGGATGCGCGGTGCTCGCTCATTCCAAGGTCGCTCCTTTTTGAACGGAGAAGAACCGGTGTCATACCGAATGTTTTTCGTTAGGATGCGCAAAGGAATCCCCGTACTGTCCAGCATCATGTTTGATTCAGCTGTGATCATTTGGGTAAGGGAAATTCAACTTTTTCGAATTGCAGTGAGGTTGCAAGTGAGGAGGAAACGCCATGACGCAACCCCGCGGCTCGTTGGAGAGGGGACTGATGTGACCTTGATCTTAGGTGGTCGTCTTTGTACTCAGTTAGACATTTTTATAATCCCCTGTAATGCGTTTTCTATACGAGCTTGGGATATTCAAATTGAGTGGTACAAAGTTATGGCCGGAAATATTATGTTAAGAGATTCGCCTATCGCAAACTATATATTTTTGCGATAAGCTAGTCGCATACACGACGACCACAAGGTCTTAGATTAGTTTCAAGATACTGATTTAGGGACCTTTTTTATATATCTCATTCTAAGCATTGAATAAAGCAATATGTAACGAAAAAACTTATTCAAGATCCATCTCTAGTACATGTACCGGAAGTGAAGATTCTCCTGATCAGTGCGGTCTTCAAATGCATGCGCCAGATTTTCCTCGTTGGGATCAAGACCTGCTTCAAGAAGCATGCGGTCTTTCTTCTTATTCTGTATGGACAGGTACATTCGCAGAAATATGACCGCAAATGTTAAACAAACGTAACAGCCCAAGTGTACGCCAAAGGCAGTGAGGTAGCGAGGGGCATCGTTATCAAGGAAGACTTGAGGACCTGCTGAGGTTAGCAAATCGTTCTATACACCCTGAATTGAGATAGATAAAATGGATGGATAGTACCGATGGAATTTCCAACGGCCCAGGAAACAAAGGTCGTCGCGATAACAACGGACTTTTTGGTCGCACCGCCGATATTTCTAGAGACCATGGATAAACCCAGTGTCTGAGCAGCCCAAAACGACATGGTGATGTAGTAGCTAACTAGGAGTCCAATCTTTGTGGCAAAATTAGTATTTTCCACAGTCATTAAGACGATGGTGCCAACATATGACCTGAATATGTTAGTTGTGCAATTGGATAGAAGTATAAGGAGAGCCAGCAGACGGAAAAGAAGCCAGCCAAGGGCCAGGGACATACGGTATAATAAATCCCAGCATAATATACAGGTTTTGGCCGGTCTTCTTGATCAAGAACAAGGTTGTGAACAGCACAATAATAATATAGAACCCAAGGACCATTGATAACAGCTGAGTCTGTAGCACAGTAAAGTCAAAGCTTTCAATGATTATATTGGCAAAGTTGGCCAATCCACTGGTTGGAAGTGTAGTGAAGATCTGGATTGCCATATAGCAGTAAACCTGGGGATCTCGGAATGCTTCCAAAACCTGATAGGCGCGAAACTGTTTATTCTGCAGTCCTGTCTGGTTGGATCGAACGCGCTCGATCATCAGGCGTTTATCGTCCTCATTAAAGCATTTGGCGCGCATGGGTGAATCAGGCATCCAGTGGATCACGAAGATGCCCCATAGCACAGAAATACACCCATATGTCAGGAAGAGAGCCTGAAAGGACTTGATATGGTAATCGTTGCCAATAAGACTGAAGCAGTAAGCCAAGAGGCCGCCAACTACTTGTTGACCACCATTCATCATATACCTATTCCCTGTAAGCCGATTGGACTAACACAGAGACCGAGTCCTGGCACCTACCAGTAGGTGACAATTTCTGCTTGTTCATGCCGTTTGTACCACATACTAGAAAGTAGCACAAATGAGGGTTGACAAGCAGCCTCAAAGATACCCAGCAGCGTGCGAACAGCAAGTAAACTAGGGAAACTTTTGCAGACAGAGTGTAAAGCAAGAATGGCACCCCATAGAACAATATTAAGACTCAGGTATTTGGCAATCGGAACGCGCTGGATAATCAGATTCGTCGGGTATTCAACAACAAGGACGGCGATGTAGATGCAGGTCGTTAACCAAGAGTACTGCCCACGATTAGTACATGGAGTATTAGTGGTGATAGAATCTAGGAACCTTCTGGCCATTCTCCAAGCCAGCATATTCTCTGATCCCCATAATAGAAGCAAAGGACATTGTCCCTTTATCCAGCGCCTGCAGGAAGTAGGTAAGGATCATGACTATCAGCACGCGTCGGTCGATCATTTTGCGTAGACGCTTGTTTGTTGCTTCATCGATTGGGGTGGATTCCTGGCCGGCGTACTGCTGGACTTCATTGTCGACACGCGAATAGTCGACAGTCTGCTTATCTATGGCTCCTTCGGAGAGGACTTGCTCCAGACTCGGCTCATCTGGAGCATCCTTGGCCGCCCTAGAAGGCTGAGCGTCATCGGCCATTATGAATAGGATCAAGGCAATGAAGAAATCCCTTCTCTGAAAAATAGATAGGGATAGGGGTGTAGGGCACGATGAAATGCGAAGGGAGGGACTCGCCTTTTATCAACATTGTTCGTCCTCAATAGGATTACCCCAGACCCCAGATCCCGTACCCCGGCCTTTACTACCAGTATGCCATGCCGCTTATATTTCCTTTAATGCTAATGGTACCTCTGGACTATGTAGGTATATTAACCCGCATTTGCTTGGAGAGCAGATGCTTACACTCGGGAAAATTACTGGGTAGGGACTAGACCCGTTGGAGGGAGAAAAGGAAGGGAAAAAGGTCCGTCTGAATCGGAAAAGCGCTAGATGATCCCAAGGCGAGGGATGGCAGTACATGAATCGCGCAGACTGGTGCGTGGTGGTCTCCAACTTGGAGCTCTTGGGGTCCTGCAGATGCCCAACAGCCCCCTCTCTTTCGCAAAAAATACCACTTCAGGCGGCCCTGTCTACTTGACAGCTACAGGTCGGGGCCATAAATAAGTAACCTGGGACGAGACTGGTTCTTCTACAGCATCTCACCTTTACATCGCTAATAAATATGTCGTTTACCCCTCCCCAGGCCCATGAGACGATCAACCGCCTCATCCATAACCTCATCAATATCAGAGACACGAGCGGCCAATTCATCCATCATCTTGAAGATGGGCGCATTGTTGACACCAAATCCTGGACAGGCTGGGACTGGACGCATGGAATCGGCCTCTATGGAATCTGGAAATACTATGAGATGACAAATGATAAGAAATACCTTACCATTATTGAGGAGTGGTTCGCCGCGCGATTCGCTGAAGGTGGCACGACAAAGAATATCAATACCATGTCACCGTTCCTGACGTTGGCGTACCTCTACGAGCACACCGGAAACTCGACCTATCTTCCCTGGCTAGATGCATGGGCCGAATGGGCAATGTACGATCTGGAGCGAACCCGATTCGGGGGCATGCAGCATATCACATACCTAACCGACAACTACCAGCAGCTCTGGGATGACACGCTAATGATGACGGTTATGCCGTTGGCCAAAATCGGGAAGTTGCTGAATCGACCTGCATATATCGCCGAGGCAAAGCGCCAGTTCCTTGTGCATATCAAATATCTTTTCGATACTCGGACAGGCCTCTTCTTCCACGGGTGGACATTCGAAGACGGAGGTCACAACTTTGCTCGAGCCCTTTGGGGTCGCGGCAATAGCTGGATTACCATCGTTATCCCCGATTTCATTGAATTATTGGACTTGGAACCTAGTGATCCCATCCGCATCCACCTGATCGACACTCTCCTGGCGCAGGTAGAGGCATTGCAGCGTCTACAAACAAAAGAGGGGTACTGGCGTACGCTGTTGGACCATGAAGACTCATATGTGGAGGCCTCCGCCACCGCCGGGTTCGCTTACGGCATTCTCAAGGCTGTGAGGAAACGCTACATCAGCGACAAGTTCAGGCCCGTAGCTCAGAAGGCAATTGCGGCTGTCTTTGGTGCGGTGGATGAGCAAGGAGAACTCAAGAACACCAGCTTTGGTACTGCAATCGGCGATACCCTGGAGTTCTATAAGAATGTGCCTTTGACAGCCATGCCCTACGGACAGTCCATGGCTTGTATAAGCTTGGTGGAGTACTTGCTAGGAACATTGTAGACTCAAGTAGCATCCAATGAGAGCAGCGATTATTCCTCAAGTGCAAGATGTTGACGGTCCAGGCTACCAAGCGCCTTACTAGCACGAGAAGTTGCAGGCTGTAATCAACTCGCGTGACGTATTCCTCATCTGACACGTTGAGGTCTCAGAACAGCATTAGTGGAGGATATGCATTTGTTTTTCCTCTAGTTGAATTTGCCACCGGGGTCGTTGTAGGATATCGGTAAGATCGGTATCAGTGTACGAATCGCCCCAAAATAGAAAATAACAAGGCACGGCCGGATACGGAGTGACATCAGCATGAGTGCCTCACTCTGCCTCACTGGCAGGCGAGAAAATCGACGGGAAAGTGGGCGGTCTGGTAAGAAACGGTAATTGCCATACAAAGCCCTACCCAAGGCTTGGCCCCTCCCGGCGCACTCACAGGAGCTCTTAGCCAGAGCCCCGCCAACTCTGTAACCATGATACGTAATGGGTACTTTCAGTGCACACGACTGACTTCAGCTCCATACCTCATTATCTGGCCGACGAAGCTGGCTAATTTTCCTCCTCCTCCACCTCCGCACGACTGCTGATTTTGAGCCTTGTTGCCTGTCACCTCCTCGCGCCAGTGCGAGTTTGAATCCATTTACAATGGCCGAAACCCAGACCCCCCAGACCACCGAGGTTGGTAAGTGTTGACTGCTTAGCAGTGCCCCTCTTCTGCTGTGTGAAAAAGCTCCGCGTTTGTGGGCTTCCCGCTTGCTTCATCATCGTCATAACCGGACGAGGCAGGCAGAGCCGCTGCACCCAGCCGTCCGCGGGACTCGCCCGTGAAATTCTTCACATCTGTTTCTCTTCTCAAGCCGGATGCCCTTATTCTTGCATTGACACTGTTTCAGTGTGCTCGTCGCAACAGTACCAGCTAACCACTTATTGGATTGCTTCCAGACTACACCTTGAACAACCCCGATACGCTTACCAAGTACAAGACCGCTGCCCAGATTTCGCACAAGGTCGTCGAGGCTGTCTCAGGTGTGTTGCCCGAGCTCTAACGCCGTCCCAAACCCTATCCTGAAGTGACAAGTCTAATCTGAGTTCTCTAGCGCTATGTGTTGAGGGCGCCAAGATCGTCGAAATCTGCCAGCAGGGTGATAAGATCCTGGACGAGGAGCTTGCTAAGGTCTACAAGGGCAAGAAGATTACAAAGGGTGCGTTGCGAGCCCCCTCCATTACCTTGCCCAAGGCTTGAAGGGCTCCCGAGCCGTGTACTGACCTGCCTTTGTTGCAGGTATTGGTCACCCAACGACTGTTTCTCCCAGCTCCTATGTGACCCCGTACACTCCCCTGGTATCGGACACCCAGGAGGCCGAGATAACCCTGAAGGCCGGTGAAATCGCCAAGATCCAGCTTGGTGCTCAGATCGATGGATTCGGAACCATTGTTTGCGACATGGTCGTTGTCGGCAAGTCTGAGGTTACCGGTCGCGAGGCCGACCTGATCCACGCCACTTACTACGCCAACGAGCTACTTCTGAGACTCATGGCGCCCCCCGGCCTCCTCGCTACTGGATCCGAGGAAGAGAAGAAGAAGGCCGCCGCCGAGCGCGCTCCTACCCAGGCTCGCATTTCCCAGCTGATCGAGAAGGTCGCCAAGATCTACGACCTCAACGTCGTTGAGAACACAACCACCTGGCAATTCGAGCGCAATGAGATTGAAGCCGAGAAGAAGATCATTCTTTCCCCCAGCGCCAACAGCACAAGGGGCGACGGTATCCCTGACGTTGGTGAGGTTTGGGGTGTTGAGATGGGCCTGTCTCTTGGATCCGGAAAAGTGAAGAACCTGGACCACCGCTCCACCCTGCACCGTCGTACCACTACGACATACCAGCTCAAGAGACCCAGCTCTCGACAGGTTCTTTCCGAGGTCGTCAAGAAGTTCGGCCAGTTCCCCTTCAGCTTGCGACAGCTCGATGACGAGAAAGCCGCCAAGGTCGGTGTCCTAGAGTGTGTCCGTGGAGGTGTCCTACGGCAATACGAGCCTGCCGGTGAGGCCGATAACTCTGCGGTTTCCCGCTACCTGACTACAATTGGTGAGTCCAGACCACTCATTTGGATGGCTATTGTGTAGACATCCATAGACCTTGAACCATTCACTCACACGCGTCACAGCGATTACCAAGAACGGTATCACCAAGCTGGCTGCTCCTGCTACGCCCGACTTTGAGAAGATCAAGTCGGACAAGAAAATCGAGGACGAAGAAATCCTCAAGATCCTTGAGCTCCCGCTCTCGAAATCCACTGGATCGTCGAAGAACAAGAACAAGAAGAAGAAGGCCAAGAAGGCTGATGGTGCTCAGGATGCGGAATAGATGGACTGCTCAATTGGTTGAATTTTGCTGTATCCATTGGACCTCGCCCATGTCCTGACTCAGACTCACCCTGAGATCATGTCCTGTGGCTATCTGGCCACCGGCGCCGCCTGCTACCACAAGCCGGAGATGGAGGGGTTTATTACTGTAGGGGAAGAAGCAAAAGGCTAAACCGAAGAACCGGTTAGACGCCTTTCATCCTTATCCCATGTCTATTAAGAACCTTTGTCAGATAACAAATACATTAAAAAAAGTCACATGAGAGTCGCACATAGTCACAAGTATCTAAGCAAAGAAGATAATCATCACAGGGACCACCCCGTGAGCAAAAGACATGAGATAACAACATTCTTGCCTGTATTATGAAGCCATCCGTTTTTATTAGAAGTACTTTCCTTCGATTTTGCGCTATCCTGAGGTAGGGTTTCACGATTGCTTTGGATGAAGCCATTCAGGGGGGTTATCGAACGATCCCTGTTCCCCATCCATGTCTGTAACCGCTGGACCTTAGTGACACTTCTTGTATTTCCACACCTGATGAAACGCTACTCTTTTACTTGGTCGGTATGCCTGGTGTAGTCATTAGTCTCCTGAAAAGTTGTCCTGGATGATGTTCAGTTGGTGTGATATAGGGACGAAGCCTCACCGGTTGTTGTCGCCTTCCACCATGGCATATTTTCTCACTGCCTTCCTTAGATCTAGAGGCTCATAGGAGGGATTCTATACTCTAAGTATGCCGACGTCGAGAGACGCCCATCCACCAAGTGTTATTCGGATGCTAAAGCAGATCATGGAGGTGCACTTAACCCCCGACTGCATGTAGCTGAGCGGTCCCAAGGGCAAGATAGACCGTTTCCTCAAACCGGTAGAGTCATATGTAGAGAAATACAGCATGCCAAGTGGTCTACAGAAGTGTTGTGGTGCCTGGCGTTGTGAGTGGTGAGCTGGTCATCACTGGGGAGTGGGCCAACGAAAAGGCTCGTCTGCCTCTTCGCATCTCTCTTCCTCTTCCTCTCTCCCGGCTGCCACCCTCCCCATCCACATAGACCTGCCTTTTTCTACCCATCACGCAGGTATAAATGGAGTAAACTTCTAGGCTCGTCTTCTTTATAATTTGTTTCTGTTGTTGAAGTCTTGCCCCTTGTTCCTTCTTGCGCGGTCATCTGAACATAGCACTTCCGAGCGAACTCCGAAAAAGTTGCTGCTGGGCTATAACCTATCAGTGCCCAACGCAAGATTGACTCCGTTGTTCTAGACGTCTATCTCGCTGCGACTAGTTTCGTGTGTTCTGGCTTATTGATGTCTCGCGAAATCAAAGAGCGAGTGTGAAACCTGTCCGGTATTGACAACCCCTACCTTCGCCTGCCAAAGGACAGCGCCACCAACACACTATTCACCTGTCGCCCGGGCTGCATATTGAGCTCTTTCAATAACACAGCCTATTCTCACTTACGGTAACACTCCTCTTCCTTCTAATATATTTTACTTCTGTTCAAACCCCCATCCCCAACCTTCATCTCTTCTGCCCTCTTCTCCTTTCACCCCCATCTTCATACATCCACGCTTTCTGCATTTTCAACTTCCAGTACACCTCGCATAGTCTTTACCGCTCAAAAAACAATATACTGACGCTTTCAGGAATTCTCGAGCTGAGAGAAGCGTTCCCTGTATTTCCGCTGCCTCTGGGGATACCGAGGGTCACCTTGCCTCGCTCCACCAAAGAACCCAACAAACAGGTTGTGTTTTTATTGTCCACCGAGACTCTTAAGCCACTATACGCTGTAAGTCTCTGAATTTTCTATTACTTCACGGGGGAAAGCACCCTGCAATCTGCAATAGATGCTTCGCTTTTACTGGGCGTGTTGGACTTATCAGATGTCCCTGGTTCGTCGTCGCAATAGCCTACCAGAACCCTCTCCACCTTTATGACCCTTTCTTCTTCCTTGACGGGGCACCTCCATTTGTTTTACGTGTTTCCTGAAGATCTAGCATTGGCCTTTCTCATTCGGTCTCAATGAGCTACAGTTGACTTGAGTGTTATGCTAATGGACAAAGCTTCAGGTTTGGGGGCGTCTGGGAAATTACTTCTCAGAATATTTGCAATCTTGCGACAGCTACTGTATTCTACTTTGGATACTACTATCTACCACCTTTTTCTGGCAGCCTTTGTGATTATCCAGGACTGTAACCGCCAAGGGTGCGTACGTGAGCATTTGGTAAGACCCACCATTCACAATATAACCAAAATCCCCAATTCAGCCTGTAATAATTATTATTTGGGCTCGAAATCTGACATTTTACTAGTGTTATTGAGGTGTGAAATTCCCGTGGTTGGTGCAGCATCCGCCGCGAACCCCTGGGAGCGTGATTGGGGCTCGGGTCCTCAAAAAGTCCCGTTTCGCAACTCCGCAATCTTTCTTTCTTCAACCGCGCGGGCTGGCCACGATTCCAACCAGCCACGCCGGGCACGGTCGCTGAGTTCAAGGAGTCTGTTTATTGGTAAGTACTATTTTAGTTGGAGAAGAAATTTATTTTTTTCTCTATATTCTTCCAGGAGCTAACGGCATGCTGCGCAGGCGTCCCGATTGTTGTGCCCTGCTTTCGCAACAATGGCACGGAATCTCCGTTCGTCCTCCCACGCAAGGTCAAACGACTCCCGACCCTCGACACCAGCACAAAACACGGCCAACATGGCTTCTTCTTTCACAGATTCCACCAGACCGCGTAAACAGCGCCGGACTGGAAGGACTTCACGAGTAGCGACAGATCCACTTCGAGACACGCCGGTTTCAAGCCAGTCGCAACCCGATCCGCCTGAAGAGGCCCAAACGAATGGAGTCAATGGTACAGGATTGCCCGGACAGAATGGGGATTGGGCCGAGCCAGAACTGAGAGCACCTGTACCGAGCTATGATGATACGCCCTGGTCAGCGGTATCGAGCAGCGCAAACCCCGTACTAGGCACCATGCGCCCATTAGGCACAATGCCCTCTGCAGCGGATTTGCGCAAGGTTGGTCTGGGACCATCCAAGCCGGGCACCCCTAGCATTGCTGCCAGGAAAGAGCTGCAACCCGAAGTAGATGGGGAGAAGAACGATGACATTCAGACTCCTTTGACACCCGAGGAGCAGGCTCCTGAGGCAGTTCCGCAAAAGCCTACGATTGAAGAAGATCTAGCAGCATTCGCAATATTGCCTGTTCCAAACCCCGGAGACGCCGATATCGACACGCTCAAGGATGCAGTCCAAAGCGCCATACGATTGGCTTCAGACGCCGATAACCGCCCCGTCATCAAAGGGCTGCTCCGTATGTGGGAAAAGTGTGGCAATGACCCCTATGCGCTCGATATTCTAGATGGAGTTTGTCAGGAAACACCCGACTCCCCGCAGAGGTCCATGTTCCAAAAGGTAATGCAAGGTGCTTGGAGCGAACTGGAAACCCAAGATGTTACAGGCAACGGAATCGCTACATTACCAGCCCCTCGACGGGCCCGTTCTGGTAGTAGTGAATCTACCCTATCGTCTGCAAAGTCACTTGATGCGGAGACCTATGCGCCTGCCGTAACTTCCACGGCTTCCGCTGGACAGACCAAGAAAGGAAAGCAGGCCAAGAATACAAAGCAAAAGAAGAATGTTCCGGAACGTCGCTCCGTGTTGGCTTCCGGTGCTCGTCAACGACAGACGGCATCGGAAAACCCCGAGCTTTCAACTGAGGCTGTACAGGCAAAGAGAACTCGATTGCGGAAGTCTATCCCGAAGATTGTAGCTCCCGAAAGTGGGCTTCGCTCTTCTTTGGCTAAAAACCCTCGATCAAACTTGTCTTCTCCCGGACCAGTCGCGAAGGGTATAGATGATTCCACCGATGATGCAGCAACGCGGTCACAGCGTTCAGAGAGTGTGTCGAGCAGTGACGCCGGCGATAACAGGCGCCTTACACCATCCCTAAGGTACGTACTTACTGCTTTCGTTGCCTTTAGGCTACAACCATTCCATTTATTACCTACTGGACACTGGAATGGCTGACTTGGACCAGTGACGACGAGCCTGCGGAAAATAATGACTTCTGTCGAAACTGTAACCGCAGTGGGCGGCTCTTATGCTGCGATGGCTGTGTGCTGTCGTTCCACTTTTCCTGTCTAACGCCGCCGTTGGACCCTGCCAACCCTCCGGATGGTGATTGGTTTTGTCCCAAATGCTCGGTGTCGCAATCAATGAATAGTCTACTCGGAGGCATGGAAAAGGTAACGGATAGAGACTTCGCACTACCTTCTCGCATTCGAGACTTCTTTGCTGGAGTCCGCACCAATGACGAAGGAAAATATGAGGAGGTCGCATCGCTACCGCGCCTCAATCCGCGTGCCGCTCGGGGAAGCCGCACTGGTCGTTACGATGACCCGTTCCTGTTACGAACCGTTGATGCAAAGGGGAACCTGATTTTCTGCGTCAAGTGTGGGCGCACTACTAATGGCTGCCGGCCTATCATCCAGTGCGACTATTGCCCCTGTGCTTTCCATATGGACTGCGTTGATCCACCACTCGCTGTTCCACCAACCCAGCGACCTGGCAGCGATCGCCTCCACCACACTTGGATGTGTCCGAACCACGCTATACATGACATGAAATACACTGCCACGGATGAAGAAGGACATGAAACAATTAAACGCATCCGCCGCCCAAAAAATCCCCGTTATGTTGACATTGAGATTCTCCCAGATGATGATGAGGATGAGAACCTGGAGGACTACGAAACGGAGGGTGTTACTTACCGTGTTTCTGAGAAAGGTGTTAAGCTTGACTTCATCGAGAGAGTCAAAAGGTCCGTCACAATATCCTTTTATTGCGCCTTTTCTTTTGCTAACGAAACGTAGGGAAAACGAAAATTATGCGGCAAAGAAAGAAGCAGCCAATAGGTACTTCGAGTACGCAAAGGCGAGCTTTGATAACCTCACCTCCAAGGCAACCGCTTTTTACGCGTCTCAAAAGCCAGCTGTTCCAGAGGAGGACATTACAACCTCAATATTGAATTCGCGGACGGTGGCAGAGCGCGAAGCAGCTGCAAACTTGATATCCTTCGCGCAGAGCAATAAGGTCGCTTGGCGAAACGAAGAGGACGGTAGAATCAGCCTCTTGATCGACCAACTCAAGGCGAATGAGCCCAAGAATCTCCCTGCGCCGAACGACGAGATTTCCTCCCTACGTGCTCTTCAAAAACTCATTGAACAACGCATCAGTGTGTTGAACCCGCAACGCGATACCGCAACCGAGGACGCTCGGTCCCCTGAGATTCAGCCTACTTCGACTGAACAAACGGCAGCGTCTCCTCAATAAGGCTATGGCCCCAACCATCTTCCTCTTAATTTTATCCTATATAACTTATTGGCTTACGATGAACGGCTTCCCTTGGCTACGGTTTTTTCTTGCTGCTTCCGTTTTACCCCTTTCCCGCCCCACCAATTTCGGCTTTGACTTTGTTTTTTTCAAAAGGATCACTTGGCGCATAAAGAATGGCATTATCGAGCGTGTCGATTATTGCATGAAGTCCAGCTACTCATGGCTGAGAGGACTTTCCCCTACCCGCTTTCCCTTCTATCCTGTCTTATCACTTTACTCTATTTTACCAAGCTCATTAAACACCCGCCCCGCTTGTTTCTTTCTTCGCTGCGCATCAATCATCAAACGTTTGCCTGCTCAAAGACATCATGCTACCAAGAGGGAAATGGGGCTGTATTTACGCCGCCGTGAATATCTCCAGTCCATCGAACAGATTGTTGCAATCTCGATATCGCGTTATCTGCCCTCTTCTTCGAGGGTGAAGTCCCATTCCATCATTAGAATGTGAAACAAGCGAATGGAGCTAGGATCATGAGCCCTGCAGAGCAAACCCGAACCGCATATGTATGTATTATACGATAATTTCTAGAATTTTTCCTTTTTCCATTTTTTCCCTCTTGTCCCGTTTCCTAAAGGTCTTTAGCAAGCCAGAAATGAAAACATACTGCTGTTTACAGATCAATATTGAGGAAAATTTAAGCAAAGAGATGCATTGCTCTATTCTATAGGCTATGCCGTAAAATAAACAACCATAAACCCAACCCAGCTTCCCACGACCCCAAGCGCAGAATAACTACTCGTAAACATCAAGGGCAGGAATTGATACCGCTCCAGACCAAACACAAGCTGATGGACCAGCGAAGTGTAAATAATCAGCGGGATGGAAACAGTGATGTAGAGAAGGGAGAAGCGATCAAGGAGGAAGATCCTCGGCCGTTCGGGGACGGGCGCAATGCGGTCAAAGGCGAAGAGGAAGAGGATTAGCCACAGAAGGGTGTAGACTGTTTTGAGCGGGAACTCCGCAGCTGTGAAGAGGAGGGGAAAGAGCGAGACGTGGCCCGCCACGGCTATGGGACGGAATGCGCTGAAGTAGCGTCGGTCTTTGAGGGCGATTAGGCTGAAGGGGATGATGATTAGGAGGATGGCCTTTTCGTGGACGTGCCAGCCGAAAAGGAAAGAGGCATAACCACAAAGAGTCAGGGCTCCGATGAAGGTGTCTGGGTCGGGACGACGCCATAGTTTGATCAAGGGAAGCTAAATTGAGTTAGAATTGTGAACGGTGGTTTTGAAGGAAGGAGGCCTACTAATTGAAACAGGAGCGTCAGAGCGAACGTGTGTTCTTTGGAGACCTCTGGTAGTACAGCGAAAGATGTATCGCCGACAAGACCGCGGGTGACACTTGAGAGAGCTTCGTAGTTGACTGGGAGCCGAAGTCTCGGGGCAACTGCAATGGTCAGCAAGGCACAAAACAAGAGTAGGGTTGTACGTACGTGGAATGAGAACGCGGTCTGTAAATGAATACATGGCCCAGACGTTCGGAGCCCAGTATGCATGGCACAAGCCTCTTGAGAACGGAAATAGCCTATCTTTCAGTTGAAGTAGCTGACCCCAGGACGCAAATGGACCAAAGGCAAGCCCGAATATTGTGACTACACTGAGACCCAGCTTGATGATATTTCCGAATCGCGGTCGAAACACCGATTTCAGGTCTAAACAATACGCTCGTAGCAAGTAGACGAAATAGGCGAGCGAGAGGTAGAGGTAGATGTGTTTCAGGCAGAGCAAAACGGCGAAGGCAACCCCGCTGTAAAGTAAAGTCGATTGCTTTCGAGCCCAAACGATAGAAAGAATTAGTATCCCGTACAGAAATCCGTTGTATTGAAAATGAATATGATCAATAATGAATAACCCGGGAGACAGCAAAATCGACAAGCTAGCGGCATGCGCGAGGTGTTTATTAGGCTGAGGAACGGACTTGATGAATCTATATGGGTAAAGTCAGTTAGGCCTTCAGAGACACGCGACAATGGTGCTGACTGTTTGAGAGCAAAAAAGAGGACAAGTTCCGTCAGAATGACCGTCGCCCTCTGGAAGTAGACGGTCTGCCAGGAATCGTAGTTGAGATTCTGGACCACAAGCATCGCCGGGTCCGCATATTGCGCCAATTGAGAGAGCATCCACTCAAACGCAGCGAAGAAGGGAGGATAATCGAGTGTCCATTCCGAGGTTTTCTAACCACAATACTTTTAGTTTCCAGACAACCAAAGTAGTGCGGAGCAAGGGTCAGGTACCTCGTAGTACCATTCTTGTACTGGCAACGAATGCGTGATAGCCAACCAGTTGCGATGAACTTCGAAATCAGTCGACTTGCTGTATCATGGTTTCCGTAAGTCACCATCCCTCGCGTAAATCTCCGGCGAATTCGAAGTTTAGAGAATCAACTGTCAGGCAACGTACTAAGCGGGGAAAAGGAGGATTTTGAACGCCGTTGCGACAACGGCGCATTGCGTCAGAGAAGGGTACAAGTCAGCCATTGAAACTGTTATTGGGCATCCCGAATATGCAGTCGAGGAGAAGAGGTCATCTAAAGCGCCCGTGAAGCTTTCCTGGCCGTCCAATGCTGAAGAAGAGCTCGCACTGTCGAAGCTTCTTGGGCGGCCCGACGATCGATCCGGGGAGCTTGCACGTGACCGCGCGTCTCGGGAGTCCGATCTGGACCGCTGACGAAAGGCCAGTGTGTCCCGTCTCCGTATATCGTGGGGAAAGCTCTTCGACAGGCTCGACAGGCTCGACTTCTGCCATTCAATTGATCTTTGTTCGCCACTCTTTTCTGCGCAACAGGTCTCTAACTCCATCGCTATTGCTCTTCAATCGCCGTGATATTTGGGTGGGCCGTCATCTTATTGCCTTATCTCCACGTACCACCGCGGAGCTTCGACGGGCCCCTGGCCATATAGATCGTCTACATTTTTCGCCCATTGTCTCGGCCATTTTATACCGGCTTGCTTTGTTCTCTTAATCGGATATCTGTTTACTGCAATAGCATCTCGCTACCCAATTCTTCTTCCAAGACAGGACGTGGCGCCCAAGTCATTACCGCTGAATTATAGACACCATGAAGATCCCTGCTTCGTCGTTCCTTCTCTTCGCCGCCGCCACGGCTCAGACGGTGATTGAGTCTTCGAGCTTTGGTCATGGCGCCATGTAATCACCTCTATCCCTTTATTATTGCATGTGTTTGGGGTAACTGACCGCCCGTACAGGGTAGCACCTAGCCGTGACGGTGTTCCAGGTTGGGACCTCGGGGGCGAAGGACATTCCCCTCAAATTGTACGTGTCCAGGCTTCTGGAACTGGTCATTTATTGGCAAGGAACTAACATTCGCAGCTTTCCAATAAAATCATCTTAACACCACCATACCCAGGTAACACAAGAGGATATGCCTGGTCTCAAGCTCCGTATGTCATGGCACCTGATTTCATTGCGCAAGCTCGATAACTGACGAATTAACTCTAACTTCAACAGGTTGTCCCATCCGGAATGGACAGCAGAGTTTCAATTCCGAGCGACCGGTGTTGAGAGGGGTGGGGGGAATCTCCAGCTTTGGTATGCCAAAGACGGAAAGAATAAAGTTGGCTCGGCTAGCATATACACCGTGGGCCAGTGGGATGGTTTCGCCCTCGTTGTAGACACTCACAGTGGGAGGGTATGTCGTGCAGTCTTCTCTTGCATCCTGTCGCTGACATCTGGCTAGGGTGGTAGTGTTCGGGGATTCCTCAACGACGGTACGACGGATTACAAGAGCCACCGGAGCGTAGACAGCCTAGCCTTCGGACATTGCGACTACTCTTACCGTAACCTTGGACGGCCGTCCGTTATCCGCATCAGACACACTAATGCCGTCTTTGAGGTCACCGTGGATGAGAAGCCATGCTTCTCGACAGACAAGGTGTGTATCCCCCTCCCAAGCTATCTGCGTTTTCTAACGCGGTATAGGTCATTCTTCCTGCCGGAAATACTATCGGTGTCACAGCCGCAACCCCTGAAAATCCAGACTCTTTCGAGGTTTTCAAGGTCGAACTGCAGACCGCTACATCTCCTTTTGGAAAGGCTCCTCCTATCCAACAGCAACAGCGTAGCAACGATCAGCAGCCTCCTGTTGTTGCTCAGCCGCAAGGCGACTCTTCCCAGCAAGCGCAGGCCATACCAAATGATGTGAACTCACTAAACACCCAGCTTGTAAACCTTGGAGCCCGTCTCCAGCTCATCGATAAGGCTATTGCCAACACCATGCGCGATATTTCAAGCCAGGGATCCAAATCTAATACCAGACAATCAGAGCTCCTCCAACGGCTCGCGACAAAAGACCATGTTCAAGGCCTCGATGTCCGCCTCCAAAGAATGGAACAGACTCTCCTAACCATTCAACGAGACCTTGAAGGAAAAGATTACCGCGACAAGTTCAATCAACTGCACGAGACGCTAAGATCCTCGCATCTCAGCCTGACCGAAAACATCAAAGATAATTTCCTCAATGGTAGGTTCTAATTTTCGCACTGTTGGATGTATACCCGCGGAATAATTTTCTGACCTTTACATAGTTATCACGGCGTCTACCCCTCGCATGGGCTTCTTCATCTTCCTAGTCATCGCGGTCCAAATTCTCCTCGCCGGTTCATACATCATGTACAAGCGCCGCCGCGCCAACATGCCCAAGAAGTTCCTTTAATCATGCCCTGTACGAGTAATGGAAGATACGACACGAATCTTTTCTTCACGTGTATGGGATTAGCCGGCATCAGGTCTTTTCAGTAGTGTTATCGTCTCATGTTTTGCTCATTTTGGCGCATTTGTCCTGTAAATTTGATTAGCCTTTTGTTCGGAATTATCACATGTATATTTACCTACTGGAATTCCTCTATACACCGTATATATCGTTATAATAATATTAACATGGGTAACACGCGACACGCTCAAGGTTCCCTTTTCCCTGGGATGATGTAATTGGCCATGTTTGCACTGTTTGGTTAATCCACGTGTTTCCGCCCGAGAAACCTTGACAGACCCACCAGATTAACACAAACCTAGCTTTAATCGGGCTAGCTCAAGAGCTAAAATATGATCAATCCGTTTGGCGATTACTCCATACTTCGCAGTGACGGACACCGCAGAGGATGTCGGGGATGGTGTTCGGAAGATTTTCTTTTAGATAAAGTATACTAAGACCTTGAGCTTACCTCTAACGGATCTGATTTCTATTTTCATTAGGTTGTATAGTTTTGAGTGGTGTTGCAACAATGAGTGTTCAAAGTATATCCTTCTGCAAAACGGTTGGGGTGGCGGGTCCCTACATTTGCTCCCGTTTCATTCGGGCGTTTATCTGTCTCGAACCAATACGTCAACGAAAAATTCTTTCCGTGCTTATAACAAATTATGGCCTCAGGGAACATTGGAGATATTTATTAACATAATAGAAATCTACTTGACCACGTAGTACGCAGTAGGAGTTCCCAACGCTGCTAATAAAAGATGGCTTCCTTAGGTATGCTGCGACAAAATTTCACCTGATATTCTACCTTCTTCGATATGAGAAATATAATATTACTTACTGCAATGTAGCGACTAAAAACAAAAAGGGTACATGGGCATCTGGTTAAGCATATATACATATATACTTCTACTAACAACCCTGTAGTAGGTGAGGTGCCAGTGGGAGAGCAAGGACAAGATCAGCCAAGGCTGAACCGTCAGCTGAAATAAATATTTGCAATTCTCACTCAGATCTTTGTGCTGCATGAGCTAGATCTGAAATGAATTCGCACTGTGATTGTTCGTACATTCTAACAGTCAGACCAAGCGAACAAGGTTGAAGAAGGGCTCATGTTCAAAAATATTTGGCAATTGATAAGAAAGCACGATCCACAAAATAGAAAGCAGGGGTATGAGAGCATGAGTGGGATATTGTTTGGTCATCTCCGTGTCTTTGGTGTTTTGTTTTGCTTGCAGTGCGGCCGGGTAATTTTTATGGATCGGAACAAATGAAGCAGAGTATCAAATGAATACTGGATACAACACTGAAGTAGCGCATTTTAAGATTGACTTATATTTCAATAAGAAAGCAGGCGCAGTGGTGGGTTTATTGGTTGATCTGGTTTAGATATGGAATTGTCCCACTCAGTTGTATAGTTCAAGCATATCTGGAACAAAATGGACAAAGCCAAAAAGGGTTTATTCATTATTTGAAGGTAAAAGAGTATAAATAAGATATAAATAAACATGAAAGGGAGGGTGAAAGAATGTTTTGACAAGCGGTGGTAGGCATCTGTAAGCGTTATTGTTCTTTGTCTACTGCACGAGACCCCTCAGGTGTCTCGGCGAGTGTCCGATGTATTTCAGGCAGAAGCAAGTATCAATTGCAAGATAAATATATTAGTATGGTATGGGAAGATTCTGCGGGAAAAAAGCTGCAGATTGAATGCAAATACGCATGGAGAGGGCACAGACGCCGTGTTGTGGAGGCGCAAGAAAGCACAAGTCGGGCAAAGCAGCTGGAGAAGAGTCAGGCCGGGTAGGATGAGTCCCAAAGAGGAAAAGCTCCTCCGCTCGACGTCCACTGCGGTGTGGCCCAATCAGCGGCTGCGGTTCCTCGGCGGCCCTCCCTCAGCCTTCAGGGCTCTCCCTCTCCTTCACCCGGTTCTGCCGCCGCTTCGGTGCGGCGACCGCTTCTCCTTTCCTCCACTGTCCTCTTTCAGAAGTTCTTCTCTTCTCTTGTCCTCTTTCTCCTCTCACCTTCTCTCATCTCCCGACAAACTCCATCTCTCACCTGCTGCGCATAATCGAACTACGAACTTCCCGCCCTCCGGCTCCGCTACGTCGCAATTGTCGAGTATTTACATTTGCTTCCTTTTGCTACCTTCCAGTCTGGGTAGTTCTACCTCCGGGTTGTCCCTGCGCCTGCCCGTTCCTCGCCATATCTGGTTTGCATCTGTGAGCATATCAAGGCAGCCCTCGGGCTTACGGTGCGACTGGGACGCGTTTCTCTAGGTAAATTTGCTATTTACAGCTGGAACGGAGGCTATGTTTGTAGTCCCGCACACCGCGACTCCTGCTAATTATATTTCGCGCAATAGATATTCCGTGCGATCTCCGCCCACCGTCCTCGGATATTTATGGTATTTCGACGCGTTTCCCTGCCCGTTAGCATATACAGGTCATAATGGTGTGTTGAGAGCTTCGACGCCTGCGAAACCTTATCGCAGAAGACAATAGGCACAGCTGGCTAAATAATATTGCTCCTAGGTGCTGTTTAAACGAAAACCCGTCCAATATCTCCCGCGACCCGTTATTGAAGATGACAGCTCTGAGGCATGTACCCTCCGCCGATATTCGCGCAGGGGAAAGATATACTGACATGCGCGGCGCGTAGGTCTGGGTTATTTCGGAGACAAATGAGGTCTTCACCAATTATGAATCGTACCTACAGCGCATGGATTTCTATAAACAAAGGAAATTCATATGTGAGATCACGGGTCATTCTGGATTAAATTTCTTCGAAGCTTTTCGGAGTGAAGTATGTCGACCAGGTTTCCCCTATAGCACTGAGATTAGTCCTGACAAATAATTTCACAGATGGAGGAATCCCGGGAAGTGAACAACTCATTTCCCGAGGCACTGAAGGGTCCTATTTTGCGCAGAACACAATTCTCCACTGTATCGCGGGTCGATAATCTCGGTAGGCGCCCCAATTCTTTGCCTAAATAGTCCACCATGACTAACTTAGTGTGTGTTAATAGTGGACGAAATATTCGAAGTGAGTGTCAAGCCGTTGGCGACTCCACCGGTGCTCTTGTTTGCTGACAAACTGTAGGAATTCAAGCAGGAATTCTATCCTGGTGAAATGATTCTCATTCTACTGGACGACAATACCCGCCTTCATGGTGTGATTAGGGACAAAGCCAACTTTGCAGAGCAGCTCCATCCGGATGGAACTGTAAAGAGGCCTGCATATGCGACATATCTCGTTAAAGTGTTGGACCGCCAAAACGAAGGCGAAGAAGCGCTTTTGGATCATAATCACATCACTCGTGATAGGAAGACATTTACTAAACAGATGCTCCGGGCATTCATCAAAAATAACGTGACTCGAGAATCTTGGAATGGTGCTCCTTGGCTTGTTAAGGCATCGATCGCTGAAGAATATAGGATATCGACAGAAGTGCCGAAGCACCTGCAATACGGAGCCAGAGTCGCCGAGAAGAAAGCACAGAAGAAGGCCGACCAGGAGGGATTCTTCGGATTTTTCGCATCACAGCAACTCCCGGAGCTGAAGCCAGCGGTTAAGGGTCAGAAGGTGAAACCATCGGATCAGGATTTGGCGCGTTCAGAAGAGGCACAATTTCTGGAATATAAACGTTCCTTGAACGGAAACCCAAGTTTTCTTGTCGGCAACAAACCTACAAATGGATCCCCGTTGGTTTCGAAATCCCAGGAGCCGGATAAGAAACTTGTCCCTAGCGTCGTGGTGAAGGCTGAACCGCCGAAAGCACCATCCCCTCCTCCAATTAAGTATCCTATTGAAGACCTCGATATCCCTCCGAGCCGCGAGAAAAAGAAACAGCGGCCGCCGCTCAAGCTTTTGAAAGCAAACGAACTTGATGACCCGGACGATGAGGATCTTTTGCAGGATGCCATTCAAATGGAATCAGTGGGACCCCTGCTTGAAACATGGAATACGCTCAACGTGTATTGCGAAGTGTTCCAGCTGGATTCATTCACTTTCGACGACTTTTTGCAAGCAATGCGTTTCTCATCAGACGAGGTTGATTGTGAGCTCTTTGTCGAAATCCACTGCGCCGTTTTGAAGAAACTAGTCAACGCCGAGAAGGATAATAACGGCGCAATCCAAATTTCCCTCCCAGAGCTTCCCGAAGAAGAGTCTGACGACTCAGATGGAGAGGAAGAGGAGGACGAAGAGAACGAAGAGGATGAGGCGGAGCGTACACCAGAACCCGCAGTGACAAGAATGACGACAAGGGGTAGCTTGGCAAAAGCTGAGGCGGAGGGCTTGAAGGCATTGGTGAACGGTCAGCCCGATCCGAGCGAAGTCAAGATTCACCGCGCTAGCGAGATGTTTTCTGAGTACGGCTGGGTTGATCGTCTGCGGAAACGGGATTTCCGGAATGGTGGTTGGGAGATGATTATGATTGGACTCCTCCACCAATTGTCCGTTCGGCCGCGGATGGAGGAAGTCTGCAACCAAATACTTGAGAATCTCGCGCCTTTAGACCAAGAACCAACGCAAGACACCGCCCGCGAGCAATATGCCGTTCTCGACGTTAATCTACGAATCCGAGCTCTTCAAATTATTTGCATGCTCAGTCTGGAGACCAAAGCTATTCGAAACTACCTGGAAGAATGCAGCAATCAAATGACGGAGTTTCGAAAGGAGAAGATTGAGTATCAGAAATCTCGGAAAGCAGCGTAAGCACAACTTCCTGTTTTACATTATTTATATTCTGGGAAGCTAACAACCTTTGTTTTTAGATTGGAGGAACTTCGTCGACTGCACCAAGAGCGTAAAGCACTTCAACCCGAACCTGAGAAGTCGCCAAGCCCCATACCAGAGCTGGAAGCTCCTGAAGACTCGAAGATGGGAGGTGTGGACGGAGATTCACAAGTTGATTCTGATGTAGATGGGACCCCGCAGCGATCTCTTCGTGGCGGCGTGGATCGGGTTATGGAACGGAAGCGAAAGCTAGATGAAGAACGTGAACGAAAAGAGCAGCTTGCTAAGCAACCCAAGGGATCAAAGCAGTACCAGCGTGTGCTGAAGAAAATCGAGGACCAGAAGGCTGCTGTTGCTAAATTCGAGGAGAAGATTATGGTCGTCGACAACGATCTCAGAGAGGCCGATTGCCCGCGCACAAGGTGTTTAGGGAAGGACCGCTTTTGCAACCGATACTGGTGGTTTGAGCGCAACGCAATGCCGTATGAGGGAATGCCGAACAGTTCAACCGCTGAGGCGAAATATGCCAACGGCCGTCTCTGGGTTCAAGGCCCGGACGAGATGGAGCGCCTTGGGTTCATTGACATTCCGGAGGACCTGAAAAAGCAGTATCAGAGACAATTCCATGTGTCTCCGGCAGAGCGCAAGAAGCACGAAGAAGGACCCACACGCCTTTCGCGCGCGAACGAATGGGGTTATTACGATGAGGGATTTGCTCTTGACAAACTCATAGACTGGCTTGACTCTCGCGGTGAGCGCGAGACAAAGCTACGGAAAGAGCTCTTACTCCATCGTCGCAACCTCATCAAATGTATGGAAGCACGCCACGAGTTTCTGTCACGTACGGAGTACGACTCAGAGGATATGCCAACTAAACGGGTAACTACTCGAAACAAGACATATGTGGCCGACGACAAACACCGGTGCTTAAATTGGCGGAACTCGACGTCTCTAGCAGAGAATGGACACCTTCATATTGATGCATCCCGGCCGTCCAAGCGTGCGCGGAAATCGGGTGATGATCCCAAGGAGACCAAGACTACAAATCGACAAGGGAAACCCCTCACGAGGCAAGGCGGGCGATACAATTTTTAACACCAGTTATTGCTTAATTTGTTTGCATACTACGGACCACGGTTGCATTTTTTTTGGGAGCCGACGGCGTTTAATGCTTTTACCAGGATTTTGTTCGGGGAGCGCCCAATAGCAGCAAAAAGGTGGCTTTTCTCATTTTGAACACACGAGCAACACGGCCATGAATATCAGACTCGGTTATACAGTGTACATTGCATTAGAAAGGCGGTTGTGGTCTGGTGTTTAGAGACAGGTGTACATGTTGGAGTGTTAGCGATGAACATTTATTGAATACATAGACAACTGCACAATAGTTGAAATTCCATGTGAATACTCAGTAATAATCTAACTTATGCATATTACCTGAGTAAAATATCGGCCAATAAGAGCCATGTGAGAGCAAATCCAGGAGGCGGAAGGCCCTGCGTAACGTGACCGTATGCAGCGGTGATTGTAGTGGCAGAGGCGGGTATCGGCATGTCAGGGGAGTAATGTTCCGCTTTGAGTCGGCGCCACTATGACGCTCTCCGCCTCTCCTCCAATATTCTCGGGATTATTATTCACGCTTAATGATCTTCTTCAAGTAGGCTTCTCAGCATTACTCTGATTTTCTATTCGGCATCAGCTCTTAAATACACCTCTTACAACCTCTTCGCCAAAAGGATAGACCCCGGAGAAACACCACCTCTTGCGATCGCTTGCCGTCGCAGATCTATGGCCGCGAATATCCGGTAGTCCGTCGGCCCCAGATTTCTCACCACCTGAATCAACCGAGCTTGCCTGTCGGCGTGCGTTCATGTCTGCTGCCGCCACCGACCATGCGCAAGCCAACTCTCCCACCGTCTCCTCAAGATCTCATCCTTCCCACGCCATAGCAGAACCGCAGTCTCGGAATCAGTCCGTTTTTCAACAGATGGAATCAGCTTCCCACACGCCACGGCCGACATCACATAACATTGGTAGCGGGGCAGTGGTGGCCGGGCCTCATGCGACCACCGCCGACGATGCTTTGAATCGCTCGGCTCAGAGCAGCCGTAGTGGAGGCAAAGAGACGAGTAAGAGAAGTGTCGATTATGTTTTGAGGAGCGGGCTCGCTGGAGGGTTAGCAGGTTGTGCGGTAAGATTTTGCCCCCCCAGACTTTGTACGCCAGACGGACTGGGAGTAACTGACAAATTTATGTTATAGGCTAAGACGGTTGTTGCACCCCTTGATCGAGTGAAGATTCTCTTCCAAGCGTCAAATCCTCAATTCGCCAAATATACGGGTAGCTGGGCTGGCCTTGTTTTCGCTGTCCGGGATATCAAGCGATATGAGGGCGCGCGAGGTCTCTTCCGAGGCCATTCAGCGACGCTCCTTAGGATATTTCCATATGCTGCTATCAAGTTTCTAGCGTACGAACAGATTCGAGCGTTTTTCATACGCTCAAAAGAGCAGGAGACGCCATTCCGTCGACTGATATCGGGAAGTTTGGCGGGCATAACCTCGGTATTTTTCACCTACCCGCTAGAGTTGGTTAGAGTGCGGCTGGCGTTTGAGACGAAAAAGTCGTCTGGGGTTTCCCTTGTTGATACCGTACGGCAAATCTACAGTGAACGAGTTACACCCCCGAAAGACCTCCCAACGGGCAAGGGTGTTCCAACGGCTACTACCGCAGCCGCAGAGACCATTAGCGCTACGACCCAGAAAATTGTTCCCAGTTCAGGGTTTGCAAACTTCTACCGGGGCTTCACTCCAACACTTCTTGGAATGCTCCCGTACGCTGGAGTGTCCTTCCTCACTCATGATACAATTGGCGACTGGCTCCGTTTGCCATCTCTGGCCCCCTACACGACCATTCCTCGATCCGAATCGTCCACTTCTGGTCACAAAAATTCACGGAGGCCACAGCTGACAGCGGCGGCAGAATTGTTCTCAGGAGCGATTGCTGGTGTTGTCTCACAAACATCATCCTACCCATTTGAGGTGATGCGCCGGCGTATGCAAGTCGGAGGCGTAGTCGGTGACGGGCGCCGTCTCAGAATCGCCGAAACAGCGCGGACAATATGGATGGAGCGCGGGTTCCGCGGCTTTTGGATCGGTTTAACGATTGGCTATCTCAAGGTGATACCCATGACAGCTACTGGTTTCTTTGTCTACGAGCGTCTCAAGTGGTCGTTGGGGATTTAGACATGGCGCTCCTTTATTTCCTTGGATCTTTTCTCTGTTTGTCCTCTCTGGCGTCCATTGGGTTGGTTGTCTCGATGTCGGTATTACCTTTATATCATACCCATTCTTTTGCATAACTGAGTTACGTACATAGCTCGCACTGTGGCGTGGCTGCTTAGACAAGTGTCTCTTTGAATATAAAGATTAGAGATTTGCGAAATTGCGTCTTCACTTTAAGATTCGACACTCGCTGTGGGGTTTCCGAAGGCCTACGTACACAAGTGTCGTTTGGCAAGGTAAATCATCTCGGACGGCGTAAAATTATAGCAAGAACCGTTGATATTTGTGCATATGTGAGTGTAAATTATACACTTGGTGGAAAAGTAGATTTATGAAATATGTAGAAATTTATTTTCTGCTGTACCTAGCAGCCGCGACTGTACGTATACTAATTGTGATCTTTCGGTAATCCTATCATGTAGCAGAATGACACCTGATCGGTAAGGCAGAAACACACGGCCCACCCGCCGATAAAAAAAGTTGATGATCTCCAGCACCCGCAACATCTCAACAACACGCACCTTCAACAAAACATCTGCGATCTCTTCTCAATCGTTTATACCCAGAACCGGAAACTTATCACGAAGAACTGTTTACGTTCCCGAAAACTCGAACAAGCCTACAAACACCATGACAACCCGCAAGCGGAACGAGTTTCTCGACATTGTCTCCAGCGACGACGAAGATGCCGACGCCGGATACGACTCGGAAGCCGCCGAGGAGAGCAAAACCCGGAACGTGAAGCGGAGAAAGACTAAGATGCGCGATACGGAACTAGAAAGTGGTTCTGGCGAGGAAGAATCCGATGTGTCGGAGGGGGAGGACTCGAGCGATGCGGAGGTTGGGGGTGTACACTTGTCAAAGAAGGAAAAGGGGGAACCGCAAGAGGACGAATTAAACGATAATGATGATGACGAAGACAATGAAGAGGATCATTACCTTGATGTGAGCGCCGAAGCCGAAAAGACGAAGAAGGGCCAGAAATCCACCGACAAACTCAAGCTCAAGCCGAGCAAGAAGAACAAAACAGGCGTTGTCTATTTTTCCTCTCTGCCGCCGTACATGAAACCGTTTGCACTCAAGTCGCTTATTGAGGCGCGTGGGTTTAGCCCGATTACAAAAGTGTTCTTGTCGCCCGAGGTGCGGGCACCGTCGGCGCCGCGGCGGCGATCGAATAAGCGGAAGTCGTACTCAGATGGTTGGGTGGAGTTTGCATCGAAAAAGACCGCCAAGATTTGCGCCGAGTCATTAAACGCGTCGATCGTGGGTGGCAGGAAAGGCTCATGGTATCACGACGACATATTGAATCTTAAATACCTGAAGGGATTCAAGTGGGCCGATTTACAGGAAACAGTTCAGCGCGAGAGATCGGAGAGGGAGGCAAAACGGCGGATTGAAGATGCTAGGGCGAGAAAGGAGGAGAAGGTGTTCCTGCAGGGATATGAGAAAGGAAAGATGCTCGATGGGATTCAGAAGAAGAACGAGGCAAAGCGCAAGCGGAAGATGCAGGCGGGAGGCCAGGACGGAAAGAAAGATGAGGCCATCAATGCACGGAGATTGTTCAAACAGAATGAAGTCAGGCATGGACGTGATAAGGTCCAAGATGATCAGGGCGATCTGGAGGAAAATGCCAGGAGGGTTTTAGCAAAGATTTTCTAATGGCTTGCACTCTTCTTTGTACTTGTATAGATCTATTAGCGGATACCTGATGGTTGACCATCCAGTTTTGGTACCAACAATGCCAACTGGCGCATGTAGCATACTGGTAGAAATTTAATTGACCATAACCCTATTTCGTACATAAATCTCATCATTTCAAAAATCCTAGAATAAGTTTGACCAAGAAGAAAGAACTTGGGGACCTGAAGTATATACGTGCTTACTCATTGTTTGCATACTTTGCATTGAACGTCACCAGCTTCAGGATCTCCGCAAGAAAACCTATCATTTCAACTCCAATTTCCATCATATTCCCGCCAATCGTCGGCAATGATGAATAGGACATTGCTGAGGGCCCCGCGGCGCTTTCCGGAAGTAGCTCGTGTCGCGCCCTCTGTGTACTCTACTGTTCCTCGCTATACATTCCTCTCATACGGCCGAGTGCGGAGTTTGACCTCATCTTCTCACATCTCAGCAGAACACCCAACTCCGAGCTCTCCCTCGCCCAGCGGCGTACCAGCTGAAGAGAAGGACACGGTTAAATTACAGCCGACTTCTCAACCGACGCAACACATTCCTTGGTATCTCCAAGAGGAGAGTTCGGTTCCTGCAGCCGCCGAAGTAACTTCCAGAGATCAGCTTCCCGAGCTTCCGGAGAACCCGCCAAAAATACTGCCAGAGCTCCTAGAATATGTTTTTAAAGATCTTGGTCTAGATGGACTCAAATTGATTGACTTACGGGGGTTGGAAACACCCGCCGCCTTGGGTGCCAATGTCATCATGATCATCGGGACCGCGCGCAGTGTCAAACATCTGAATGTCTCTGCGGACCGTCTCTGCCGCTGGCTGCGGAGCACTCATAAGCTGTCACCCTATGCGGATGGATTGCTGGGAAGGAACGAGTTAAAAATCAAGCTTCGACGCAAGACTCGGCGCGCTAGAATTGCTAGCCGGACAGGTGCCATGGTTGATGATAAAGATGATGGGATTACCACGGGCTGGATTTGTGTCAACGCAGGCGTTGTAGAAAAAGCCCCCGCAAAAGAGGAGACGGACGGCGAATTTGAGGGTTTTGGGCCTCGAGTGGGAGGAACACGAGTGGTTGTCCAGTTGTTCACCGAGGAGAAGAGAGCGGAATTGGATCTGGAAACTCTCTGGGAGGGACGGATAATGCGCGCCCAACTGGAGAAAGAGAAGAATTCTGATATCGCCATGGACGCATCCGAGGAGGTTCGTTCTATAAACTCGATAAAGCGGTCACCATCTGACTATAAACCATCGCATATTCCCAGGTCAACCGTGAGCCTTCCATTTGAACAGAAAAGGAATTTTAGTAGTACGATGCGCATCAACGGTCCGTCACCTGTGCATTTTGCTGCAGGTAAGGAACGACAGGTCAGGCGTCAGGGCGAGCGACGCAATTCTGGGTCACTGGCTGGGTTATCAGAGTCTCTTTCGTCTTTGTCTGTTGAGGAAATGAAGGTTAAACTGGGAGATGACCCTCGTGATCGCAAATCTACTGCGTTTTTACGGGACTTTTACAAAGAAGTGTCTAGCTCTTCATTGGACATTGCAGCCGTGGCTGAGCTCGAGCTTATGTGCTCCGCCGTTTCTCAAGGATATACTGGGTACAGCAGAGAAAGCATATACCGAGAATTCATGGGTTGTTGTATGTCTGCAGGTAACATATCTGGGCAAATCTTGGCCGTGGTTCTCGATGTTTTGCTTGCACCACGAACAGGTGACGATCCGCTAGTTGGGGGAGAATGGTTCACGGACTCGGACAAAGAAATGGCTCTTTCCGCTCTAGATCAATTTATTTTGAGAGGAGAAGATTTCATGAATTTGCAGGTTTTCGCCCGGCTATACTATCTGGCCTCTCTTCCCCCTGGCCCTGGGGAATATGGCGAGACCAGTCCGGCAGACAGAGGAGCTCATGTACTGCGTATGATCGACACACTCAACATCCCCTTCGACCCCGTGGCGGCTCGAACGCTCATGTTCTCCATATTACGGAACCGTGACTTCCAGGCCTTTTGGATATGGTGGCGAAAGCTACCTTTAAAGGGGAGCGCTCGCACATACGAAGACTATACAACTCTTTTCCGAATTCATGCCGAGCTAAATGATAGGATTTCTGCGCGTGAATGCCTCCTCAACGTCACGCCCATGATGGGCCGAGAGAACCCGCCAATTGCATTAGAAGGTGACCTGGTTACACACATCCACGATTGTTTGTTCATTGCATATCCTAAGCTTGGATCGCAAATCGAGGAGGGTGGCGATGCTCAGTTTGAGAAGCTGTTGAAGAAATGCCAGGATAAGCTAAGGGGTTAGCATGGCCACTCCACCCTTCGTACTAATTACCATGTTGCATGTACATGTACATTCTACTCGATACCCGACAAACCGCAGTCCATAGCCCACTTGTCTTCTAGCGGGGACGCCACTGGTAATGTCTGCTGTACTTCGTGTGAAGGTTGTCAGGTTGGTTACCTCCGCCACTGTATAATTATATAAATCTTTTTATATTTCACCTTCTACGTTCCTTCTATGCTTCAATATCTTGATTTTCCCGCAACTGGCGGATGAAGTGGTTTCCGATGGAAATCTTTTGCCATTCGCGATGATTCGCCTCGGATACCTTAGAGGCGGCTTAAGCGACCATTTGAGCCACGTGGTGAAGTTTAGTAGAAAGTAGAAAGTGTTGTCCTGGTAACATGGTGCAGATTTACCAATTTCAATACAATGCCAGATGAAGCACTTGGTTATATGCAGTTAGTTATGCAGTGACATGGATAGTAATGACTAATTAAACCACGTGCCGATGAGCCTCGGCCCAAAGCGGACGTGGAGTTGTGGAAGCCCCGGCCTCTTGCCGTAATTCATCTCCATCCCCATCTCTTCTCCGTCTCGCGTCTCCGAGCCTGCTCTCCTTGTATTGCAGAGCAGACGAGGTATCTCCGCCGGAATTATGGAGTACCTACCAAGTCTCCAGCAGGAGTTCGATGACTTCAAACCGTCGCTCTTTGGTAAGTTTTGGGTAACCTCCATGCGGAGAGCAGTCGAGAGCTAACCACCAGTCTGATAGAACTACTCGCGGAACAGCAGCTGTCGGACCTCCTTCCTCCATCGTTACGATATATTCTTGCAGTTGCTACACATCGGCACCCACGATATCTGCTCCGAGTGCTAAACTCCTATGATGAGGTCTATGCATTGCTCTCCCTTATTGTCGAGCGATACTACTTGCGCAACTTCGGCGGCTCATTCACAGAGAACTTTTACTCGCTCAAACGCGAGCGTGTTCTGCTGACCAAAAATGGCGAGATTCCCCGAACTCAATTGGGAGCCCCTGGCCCCGTTCGCGACAGTCTGAAGTTGCGCACTACGGACGTGTGGAAGAACTTATTCGTTATGATCGGCATTCCTTACCTCAAGCGCAAGTTGGACGAAGGGTACGATATCCACGCAGCTCCCCAGGCTTCCCTTATCATGAGCGGTGGTCCACGGTACAACCCCAGCGACGATTTACCCCCGAACCCTACCATTCGGCAGCGCCTCATGCACACTTATAAATGGTTTCTCCGCAACGTTTATCCCTCCGTCAATGCGGCCTATTACTTCTCTATTCTCGCCTTCAACCTCGCCTATCTTTTCGATAACACCAAATACTCTTCTCCCTTCCTTTGGCTCATTGGGACACGGATCCGCCGTTTAAGCTCCGCGGACCACCATGCAATCGCCAAAATCTTGGAAGGCAGCCCGCAAAGCCCGCGCGGTGCACGAACACGCCCAGGATCTGGTCTCTTAGGTGCCCTCAGCCCGCAAAACATCTACCCCCAACTCCTGAGCTCCCTTCGATACTTCCTTCCTGCCTCTATCTTCGCTCTCAAGTTCCTTGAATGGTGGCATGCCAGCGACTTCTCACGTCAACTGGCCCGCAAAGCCACCGACACTCTCGACATCCCAGCCCCCATAACAAAGGGGATGATTCCGCCGTCCGAACGGAAGCAGAAGTCCTCAGAAAAACAAGCTCCTGATACTGGTGTATCGTCCCCTAAATCAGCCCTTAAAACCTCCTCACCCCGCAAGCGCATTCAGCCCCCTATCTCCACCACTTCATACCTACCGATATTCACTGTATCCCTCCCACCTGCAGACTCCGACGTCGCTTCCTCGTGCCCTGTCTGTCTCAACCAGCTCGCCAACCCCACTGCATGCCAGACCGGCTACGTGTACTGTTACGTATGCATCTTCCACTGGTTGAACGGCGAGCATCAGCGTCAAATTGATTTCATGAACGGGGATGGCGCCGGCGCTCCATGGGAGGATGATCTTGACCAAGGCGAAGATGTGGATGGCCCGGAACAAACCACGCATGTTGGACAAAGTAGGGAAGGGAAATGGGAGAGCGGGAAAGGCCGATGCCCGGTTACGGGAAGAAGAGTGTTGGGTGGGACGGAAGGGTTGAGAAGGGTTCTTATCTGATATCTCACCACCTTTTCCGACCAACATTATTCACTTTTCCTTTTGTTTATTTTGGAGAACTGTATAGCTACGACTTTAGCGTCATTTGCATGGTGATTGTATATATGGGGAGGCTTGGGAGTGGTTGATGCATATAGTAGCCCGCATAGTCTAGGTTACTCAATATACCCATGATACTAGTAATGATACCATTGATGGATATTATAACTACATAGTGCTCATAAACAGGTAAGGTGTTACTATTATCTCAACAGATAAGCCTCCCACATCATTGATACCACAACCAAAATCAACCACAGTATCACAATCACTTCAACAGACCCCTCAGCCATATCTAAGGGACATATGCCTCCGCCCCCTTCCCGAAGACAATGTGCGGCCGCTCAGCCGCAATCTTCAGTACCGTCTGCGCAAAGACCGAGTTCGCCCACGCAAACCAAGGACGCGTATACTCATGGATATTGTTCACGTCGATAGACTCATGCACGAGACCAAGCCGGCTTGAGTCCCGGACCATATTAATGCACTTCTCGATTTCGGCGTCGGAGTCGGAGGTCTGGGCTTGCATGAGCAGGGACATGGGCCAAGCATTCTCAAGACCGACTAGTAGGGTTTTAGTTAGCTTCTGCACCTTTTGGTTTTGTAAGGGGTAGGTAGAGTAGGGCTTACTGTGTGGACCGCCAATACCATGGAAGGCGGTTCCATTGAGGTAATATGGGTTTCCGTCCTTGGAGAGAACCATCTCGCGGGTATTTTTGTATACCGGGTCATCCTGGTCGACGAAGCCGAGGACGGGGAGGGAGAGGAGGGAGGGGATATTTGCGTCGTCCATGAAGATATGCGACCCGTAGCCATCTACCTCGAAAGCATAGACGTCGCCGAACTTAGGGTGTGTGACTATGGCGTTGTCCTGGATTGCCTTGCGGAGGCGGGTGCTGCGGCGCTCGAGATCATAGACGAGATCAGAGCGTCCGCCGGCGGAGCGGAGCATGTCTGCTGTACGCTTGAGCTGCACAGCCATCTGCGCGTTTGCGGGGATGAAAAAGCCCATGATTGTTGAGTCATCGCTGGGGCGGAAGGCGCTGCGGATGAGGCCTGTTCCGGTGTTGAGCGGGTTACCGACGCCAGCGAGGTTGAGGGTTTCGGTTCCTAGAGTTGTAGTTCGTTGGAAGGTATACTGATTTTCAACGTATTGGCCTGCTTCGTTGAAGGTCGGTTCGGATTGTGCGTCCAGAACTTGGAGGACCGTCTCTAGCGCTGTATACCAGCGGTTGGTGAGGAAGTCCTTCGAACCGGTGTGCTCGTGGAACTCGGTTGCAAGAGTGAGGAAGTTGGCGAGGGAATCAAGTTCATACTTGCATTCGAATACGACTGATGGCTCGTAGGTAGGATGGACTGTGTCATCTTGACTGTTATTTGCCGGTTTGATATGGCTTGGAGGTGGAGGTTGGAAGGCATTGCAATACGGTGATTGTATGACGAATTCGGCCTGCGTATTGATTGCGCCGAGAATGAGGTTAAAGAGTCGTTCGTCCTTGTTCGCTAGGGTTTGGTAGTTGGTTAATTGATTTGTAGAATCGCGTAGCCACTCTGCGTTGATGTCTCCAGTCACGATAAAGCTCTGTGGACCCTCCCACTGGGAGCTGGCTCTCTTGCCCTTTTTTACTGCTGTCGTAGAGCCGTCGGTGTGCCACCTGATGGTTGTGTCTAGTGTATTGGGGAATGCGTTGCGGAACAGTTGGGCGAGATCCTTGTCATGCATGCGAGAAGTAACATCCTCAATGACCTTCTCCACGACTGAGGAATTGAAAGTTCGACATTCCGTCACTGGTCTCTGGAATGGGAGTTTCAATGGCCCTTCGCTGTATGGAGCGCTACGAAGGCAGAGTGTTAGTCTCGAACACTAGAATAAGCGAAGAAACGGAGAGATATGGCCTGGAGCATACTGAGGAGATTGAGAGTAATCGAGATAGTCAGGACACGCTCGTCGAAGGATTGAAGGCTCGTCTCGCAGGGCTACAGCTCCCGTTGCGCCGAAGCCAAGCAGCGACAGGCCGTAAACCAACGCGGAGAGTGTCATGGTCTCGCGAACGGGGTTGAGTGAAACGAGCGTCAAAATACCGCCCACGAGAATAATGTAATAGCATGCATTTGGGAGGAGGGGATTTTAAAGGGGATCGAGGCCCCTGCTTGCAGAGGCATTGCCGGGGTGTTGCGCAGGCTGGAGATGAAATGCGGAGAATATCGAAAACGGCGGAGCTCCAACTGCAACAAGCGACGATCATTCTCCGCCCCTTGGCTTGACAACTTGCGCCACGACGAGGCGATTTGCCATCGCTTTGAAGGATTATACCCGAATGCTACGGTGCATCGCGACCTTGGAGTCGTTCACGTTTATATTAATTGCTAGTGGTCTGCGTTATGCAATCAGATCTCTACACCACGCATCGTCATTTCGGAATATGCCGCTCCCCCCGCCATGAATCATGCCTCCAAGCTTACTTTTTGCCAAAAAACGACATGATATTCCCTTGCCCCGCTTTGGCACCAGGTTTACCCTTTGGCGCGTTCACTACTGGTTTCTTCTTGGGCGGCGGCGGTGCGGGTTCGTCTTCCGAGAATGATTCCCAGCTGGGCTCTTCGACCGTAACTAAGAACAGGGTTAGCTCAACGATAGATTTCAAAATATAGGGGCGCAGGGCGCACCGAGATAGCCTTCGCTATCCTTCTTCACTGCCTTCTTCATGATTTGCCGCCGTCCTCTGCGACGGCCACCTTTAGTAGTGGCTTCTACCTTGAGATCCTCTTGTTTGGGAGCTGGTTCGTCGATAGTCTCTGGTTCTACCGGCGGTTCTGCCGGCGACTCTGCAGCGTCGGGCATATCTTCGTCTTCCTCATCTGCGATTATTTAGTTTTTGATGCAAGAAGAATTGCGGAACGACAAACCGTCGTCTTCCATCATCTTCCTAAGCCTATCTTCGCGCTCTCTCCTGCTTTCGCGGGTTTCATTAGAGGCTTCCTTCTTGGATTCCGGGAAGAGTTCTTCCTGCTCTTCTTCAGAGGCATCATCTAGAACCACTATGATCCATTAGCTCACGTAAAGCACCGGTAAATCTCAATCAACTTACCATCTTCAGCACCACTAGGTCCAGCCTGCGAGACAGTTAGTACGCTGAATAGTAACCTGGACAATATCGAATATGCTCACCGATTCAGCACCAGACGCAGCTGGCGTTGAAGACTCTTCCTTCTTCTGCTTTGGTTTCGCTTTCGCGAAAGAACTGAACAAACTGCCCTTCTCTTTCTTTGCCGGCGCACTCTTTTCTGCTGGCTTTGCTGACAAAGAGGAATTCTGGCGCTGCGCAGGTTTGGGAGGTTCTGTGTGCTCTTCCTTCGTGACTTCTTCTTTCTTTGGCTGAGTCTTTGGCTGAGATGGCTCGGACTGCGCGGGACGTTTCGCCGGTACCGTGCTCGAAGACGCCGGAGGTGGGGGTGGTGGTCGTGCCCCTATTCTCCTCTGTCCAATGTCAAGTCAGTGGGACATGGCTTGTTCGAGTATTGTGTGGTAGACCTTGGCTAGTCCATACCTTGACATTTGTATTTTGAATCATACCCCATTGCTTCCCATATTCTAATGGATCCTCCTGCGCATGGCTGGCGAGCATTTCACGACTGACATCGGTAAGGACGTTGAGATCCTGTAATACGGTGGCCTGCAAACTATATATGTATATGGACGATATTGACTCGAAACTAGCTTTCGCGCCTGCAAAGCGCATTAGTAGCGATCCAACATCAAATAGCAAGCCAGTTGTCATAGAACGCGAAACAAAACAAACTCGCCTTCTAGGTCTTCCTCTCGCGCCAGTAGAACCGAGGAGACAGAAACCTGATCGGGCACGGCATCCTGGTTGGGCATAGAACTGCTAATATACGAGCTGCTAGGCATTATATCGTCATCGTCATCGTTGTTGCTGTTGCCGTTGACCGCGGCGTCGTTTGCCGTAGACTCGGTGGGCTTGGGAGCTCCCGTCAGGACATAGGTCGCGTTCACACTGGATGGCTTTTTCGAGTTTTCATTCTGGTGAAAGTCATACAGCATTCTTTTTTTGATAGTCAGTATCTCTGAAAATCATTAAATCAACAAGAGACCACACTTACTGCTTCGCGATGGTGCTGTGCACTCTCAATGCTCGACCCAGCGAGCGATATGTGACCTATTGTTGCTCATGTCAATGAGAAAGCCATACCCGCGCAAATGCAAATAGATACATACAGTCCGCCGCTCGCCGACAACATTCTCCGCGAGGTATTTCTTATAGTCCGCAACCGCCATAGTGCGACGAAAAGCCTGCTTTGCTGCTGAACAGTATATCGGAGATTCCGCGAGACAACAGCGAGATCGACGCGTTGCGGCGAACCACTTAACGCGTATCAGTCAGCCGGTCTTGGCGCTTCCCATCTCTTTCCCTCATCGAGCAACGCCGTTTCGAAATCAAGCTCCTCCGAGTCACCGTGAAGAGGGCCCCTGGCAACTGCTGGAGAATAATTGCGCTGGACTACAGCTGCAAATTTGACGCGAGTACCCTCATGGAGCCGACATTCGACATCCCCGACTCGACCGACTGGCTCGACACGCCGCTCACGCTTCTCGCACCGTTCGAATCCTCTCTCCGCTGCCAGGTCTGCAAAGACTTTTTTAACAACCCGGTGATTACGTCTTGCAGTCATACATTTTGCTCACTATGTATTCGACGGTGTCTAAGCACTGAGGGGAAATGCCCCACGTGTCGGAGCTCCGATCAGGAGTTGAAGCTGCGTCGAAATTGGGTGGTCCAGGAACTCGTTGAGGGGTTCAAGAATGCTCGACCAGGCGTTCTACAACTGGCGAGAAGGGCGGCCCGGAGCAATGAAGCCACGGAAAATGACGGCGAGGACGACTCTGCGGAACAGCGCGCGCCCAAGAAGCGTAGAATAGAACAAGACGCGGACCAGGACGGGTCAGGTAGTTCTGCCGGGGAGGGTATTCGCACAAGATCACAGAGCAGAGGTATCACGCGACAGGCTCAGGCTGTTCCTATCGAGACTATAGATGATATTCAGGACGAAGAATATATTCCAGGTATGCTCTGTTGCATCCTTACATCCACCGAAAGTGCAATGTTGACTTGAAAGTTGCAGACGATGGTTTAGTCGCGTGCCCGATCTGCTCACGCAGGATGAAGGACGAGGCTGTCTTCCGCCACCTCGATACATGCACAGGTGCTGCTCCTGAACCGAAACCTGCAGCATTTGGGTAAGCTCTGAGACATGGAGGTGTTAGTGGAATAGTACTAATTTCTCTATATACAGTTCTTTGTTGTCTGCGCCTCGAAAGCCATTACCGAATGCTACAGATAAAGCACCAGGAAGGCTTCCGGCTATAAATTATACATTAATGAAAGAGACCTCACTGCGCAGAAAACTCAAAGATCTGGGTATACCGAACTGGGGCTCGCGACCCCTGCTACAAAGGCGACACACAGAATGGATGAATTTATGGAACGCCAACTGTGACTCGAAAACCCCAAAGTCTAAACGTGAATTATTGCGAGAATTGGATGTTTGGGAGGGGACGCAAGGTGGTAATTCGGTGACCCCAACTGACCCAACGAGCTCCGTAATGCGCAAGGATTTCGATACAGGGGAGTGGTCAGCAAACTATAACACTGACTTCAAGCAATTGATCGCCAGTGCGCGAAGGAAGAACGATGCGGTTGTTCGTTCAACAATACCCAACGCCTCTCAGGGGGCGTCGAATGAAACGCAGAGCGCCCAACCCGTGCAGCCACCCGGTGTCTCCATCTCCCACGGATTGAAAGCTGATATCGATCCCAAGGTCGACGTCCAGACAGAGCCGGGAAGTCCCCAGACCTTGAACGTGGAAAGTACGACAATGACACTCCCGGATAATGCAGTGGGTGAGGCTCATGTGCAGGCTATACCGACGTCTCCCCCTAAACCGAGTGGGCAACATGCTTCAATGAATATCTCAAACATTATCGTGAGTGAGACTGGGATACAGGCAGCCCCAGACACTAGCAACAGCTAGAGCACCGCTTTCTCTCAGGTATATCTGTAGCAGTCTACTCCTAAATAACCGAGAAATGCTTGCAAAGAAGGCTCACAGGGTTTCATTGACCTTCTTCAACGGACATCCGTGAAAGCTTCTCGATACTGTCGTTCAAGGCGGAGTCAACGTTCTGTTCGGCCGGTGTTTCAAGACCGAGGTTGTCGAGCTCAGCAAGTTGCTTCCGGGTCTTCTCTGCCTCTTGCTCTTCCTTGGCTTCTCGCTCCTTGGACTCCAATTCCTCGAGCTCGTCGTCAATCTCAGTCTCGTCGATCTGAGGTCCAGCTTCGCCCATGATATTTCCAATCTCGTCCACCTTGGACATCTCCTCGCGCAGTTCGTCGACCACATCCTCGACCTTGGAAATGTCTCCGACCTGATCATTCAGGCCTCGAAGAACGCCCGTGCTAGCTTCCATCACCGCGACATATTCGATTTGGTCTGAGGCCTGTTCGATCTTTAGATAGACCTGTTCGAGTTGTGCGAGAGTATCAAGTCTCTGCTGCAGATTATGCTCCGCAAGCTTCTTCGACCGCACTGCAGCGAGGGCCGATACCCGGTTTTTATTGCTTAGAGCAGCCTTTGCAGTTGCGTTCAGCTCCGCGATCTTCTTCTCTAGGTTATTAACCTGTTTCGTTATCGTTGCTGTAAGAGTCTTGATAGATGCAATAGTTGTGTCTTGTTCGGAAATTTCCCTTGGAGAGTCGTTCGAGGGCCTGAACCTAACCGTCTAGCATATATTTAGCCTATGTCGTATTCGATGGGTGGGCTACTGTCACATACCTTGCCATCATAGGCAATGGCACCCTTATCACGGTATAGATAGAGCAATAGAACTTCGAAATCAGTATCAGACAACTCGGTTTCCTGATCCAGAACCGTCCCGAACGTTTCCACAAAGTTTTCTTTCGAATAAACAAGACCTGCTTTCGAAGGATTCAATCCAATTGCCTGCTTGACTACTTTCTCCCCAGCCTCCTATTGAAAAGGTTAGTTGTAAACAAAAAAGAATCAGACCTATCCAAGCACCATACCTGAAGATTTCCCACCAAGACCAGCACCTGAGGTTGCAACCTTGGCCCATCAGAGCCAGAACCAACCACAAAACCCTTTATCTGCTTTAACCCCCACGTCATAACATTCCACGGGCTAAGCGCCGTCGTATCAATAAGGCCCCATTGCGGTTTCCGTAGACTCGTCCCACTGGCTTTATACAACTGCACCGGCACCATCGTTCGGTTCCAGACTGCATCTTCCTACGACCCCCGAAATTGAGCAAGTTAGCATCAACTTGGCAAAGGACATATATAATATAAGCAGGTGAGACAAACAAAGACAGCTCCCAGCGCAACTGGCCTCCCCCACTCCGGATTCTCTAGATCTCGGACTAAGTTCTCGTCAACCTTGATACTCAGGTGGTTTGCTTTGCGCCGCTGCCCCGTCGCATCGTGTGAATGTGTGGAGATATATCCGTTGTGCGCGGCTTTCGTTAACACTTGCTCCCATGCTGCAACATTCACGTGGTACCCGTCGGGGTTCGTCTTCTTTTGGATCGAGAAGTCGGAGTAGAGTGAGGGGAGACGATTTCTAGATTGCAACGGGGAGTGATCAGTGAGAGTTGCAGGAGGTCGCGGTTATGGTGTCTACTGTACTTTCTGAAAGAGTCTTGGGAGAGGATGTAGTTGAGTAGGTCGCCCATGGTTGGTAGTTTGTGTTGTAACCAAGGAGTAGGCGGTTTAGGTTTGGGAAGCTAGAGGCTTGCGTTACTTTATCCTTGGATGGGTATTGAGCGAGTCTCCAGCTCGATCGGAGGTTGATCGAAATGCAAGTGGTGGAGACCTTATCGATAACAAGCAAAGGTACCAGTATCACGTGCCGGCAGTGACGATAGTTGAGTCTATTTACATTTTACGAGCGGCACTGAACAAAATTCAATGAGATAACTTTGTACAAGCCTCGCGTGAGACCACTTAGTAATACTCTATTATATTATTCAGCCTAGTATACGCCTCTTATCCGCCATGGTGGTATATTTATGCTCGTTCAAAATCGTCACTGGGCACGGTTTCCCCATCTCTCGCCGTTTGAAGCCCCGCGAGAGCTGTAGTGTCCAAGGCAGTGCCAATTAAGGACCTTCGGTTCATGCGCCTGTCTAGCTTTTCACTGGTCTCCACGTTGTCCAAGGGGTCTGTACTGCCTGTCTCCTCTCTGACATCCAAACCACGAGCTTCGAGATACCCGACTTTCACGGAAAGTCGGAGATTGTCGGCGAAAGTTTGCATTTCTGGCATAGGGAATGCACCATCGCTACCCAGAATGTCCGCGTAGAGACGCTCCGCCTCCTCAAGGCACGCGGATGCCAGCGATGGCTTACCAAGTCTGAGCCACATGTCAGCAGCGAAGAGACTCCACATTCCGGCCTTGCGGTGACGACCACCAAATCGTACTCCATTCGGGGGCGCTCGGGAAGCGTAGCATGACGATATCCTTTCGCTGAGAAGGCCCTGCCCAACCGACTCCACCAACCCTAGATCCATGACCCGCATGGCCCATTTAGCTGCGCTTTCGGCTGCAGAACCTCCACGCGATCTCAACAGCTCAACGGCTAGGGTTAGGCAGCGTAACGTAGCAACAGGATCCGAACACCGAGTCAGATAAGAATAACAAGCAGTGTCAATCATCTGATCAATGCCCTCAACTTTGGTCTTCGAACCCATTCCTAATGGATTCAGTAGTGTGCTCACCGCGTACATTTCGTAAGCACCGGCATGATATTTCCAGGCCTTGTCATTTGCGTAGTCGGAACGAAGCAGTTCATATGTTGACGCTGCCAGTTTCCAATCACGAAGCATGAAAGCATAGTCTGCCATCTTTCGTAATATGGCTTCGGAATGATCGAAATGATAAAACCCTTGAGACACATTGTAATTCCCGCTTGCTCCACCGGAACCTGAGCTGCGAGAGCCAGATCCGAAGCCCGCCCATTTGCGCGACATTGACATAAAGCGACCACTAATCCCACGCCTTCTCGACGCTACTTGATCATTCCATACAGCTACCCTATTCTCCATAAATGGAATAACGGACTGCGCGACGAGCTCTCGGACAAGACCTTTGATGGACATCACGTCGGATTCGAATAGGCAGAGAAGGCCATCGGAACCAAGGTCGACCAGTTGTTCTGGTACAGTTAGCATGCACGTACATAAATGGGGCCTAGCTTGTGATATTTTTCTTACCTGACCTGTCGAGAAGCCGCTCCGAGGGTGAGAGCCACTCGCATTCTGGCATTTGTACGCTATCATCATCTGTAACCACACATTGATTGCTGCGTAGTCTCAGAAGGTGGCAATGTAGACCGAAGTGGCGCTTCATCTGGTCATAGAGTTTGGTTGATTCTGAGATGTCGTCGTGGTCTTCATCGTGGACAAGTACATAGTAACGTAGATACTCGGGGTGTATCCAGTCTGGCACTTTCCGCTGGCCGTTATTGGTGTCTGCGTACAGTTGTCTAAGTGATTCCAGAGGTGCGGAGTTGCGAGAACTGATAGCAATCACACTGGCTACAGGATGGCGAAATGTTTCAAAGGGCGCGGCAGAGGCGATCGATAACAGTTGGCGAAGGTATAGCTTATATAAAGGTGAAGTAGATGAGAGGCCTATTAGATCTTTAGGATGTAATGACCCGCTTGGCGGACCGTCGGTGGAGTCTAGGTGCTTCTCCAGGACTGTCTCAACTTGAGATAGGGGCGAATTCCGCGTCTGGTTTGCGTCGTTGGGTGCCCGGCATATCTCGCCTAAATCGACGAACCGAACCCCGTAATCCTCCCAGCCGCGACTTGAGCCCACGCTATCTCGAATGATAAGTTTTCCCGGTACATTCTCTCCGAAAGGCCGAATTAACTCGCAGAACCCACCCTTGAAGCCTTTTTGCCGGACCAGTTCGTCGGTGTCTGGGGATGCATAGACTCCAATAACGGGCGAGAATGAACGCACGATTAAAGATCGTGTATCCAGGGCAGCATCGGCTCTCCCATCTACTGGTGATCCCAGTGACGTCCGTAATTGCGGGGTCGATGACCGGACCGATCTGGCATGGGGAGACGCAGTTCGAAGGGGAAGTTCAGCGGTGGCATTTGATAGCGGGGGTGTCGGAGACGACGAGGCTATTCTTGGTTCCACCCTTTCCGTGTCCAAAGACGAGGACGAGTCGCGCCGCTGGTGAGGGTATCTCGTCTTGGCTGGGACACGCGGCACGCCGGGCGAGAAGGACGGCGGAGGTTTGACCGGAGTACCATCTCCGGGCGATGTCATCGACACCGAATGGATTCCGACAGTTGATGAAGAAGGGAAAAGGAGGGTTTAGCTTTATCCCATGGACCGAGGGTACAGCAAGCTCTGAGAATGTAGAAGCGAAGGCCAGAAGGGACTTGTAACTGAGGCGACACCGTCCAGAGGATTGCGAGAGTGCGGAACGGAGGAGAGGTAGGCGATGACGATTTGGAAACGTGGTGAGGCGGTTCGGGATGAGGCCAACTCACTGCGCCGAAACGTGGAGCAATTCTTCAGGCCAGGCGAATCGCGTTTGAATTGTGCATTACCCCAGCATGTGAACCAAGTAAGAAATCTATACCTGAGTCAGACCATCAGAATGGATGGATAAGAGTTATTCGAGGGTCACGGTTGGGATGTTGAACAGGATTCCCCCAGCAGCCAACGAAGGCGGTGTTGTGCTTGCCGCTGCGGATGATTCTCCCCAAGGCTCCGTTGGTCTTTTGCTGTGACTCAATGGACATCCCAACAATGACTTAACTACCTCCTCTCGCTCTCTTTCTCTCTGTGCGATGGTCCTTTCTCCATGTTCACCCCTTCCCTCGCCTTTCCTCGCCAAATTTCCTCCCGACTGACACGATCAACGGCGTACCTGATTAGCAACCCCTCACCGCGACTGACCCTCCGCGTTTTCCTACAGCTCACCCCGTTCCGGCTTGCCTCATACAGCCGTTATATGAGCCGTCGTCAGGCATTCGATTCCCCTTCTCCGCGCGCAAACAAGAGGCGGCGAATTTCCACGACTTCCCCGGAGGAAGCCGGTTCTGCGGCCATGATTTCAGCCGCCGACGAAACCGCGCAGCAACCCCCGACCATTGAACTCACACCTCTCGAGAACACATTCAAGACGCTGCTCCTTGATGTCTGTCAATATATACAGGAGCGCGACGTAGCAGCTGGCAAGACCAGTGCGGATACCTCAAAAACTGTCCTCCGGTTTACGGGAGGTTGGGTGCGGGACAAGCTGCTAGGAGTTGAAAGCCATGATATTGACGTTGCGATCAATAACATGACCGGTTACCAGTTTGGGAATATCCTGATAGAGTATTTGGAAACTCCGGGAAACCTGGACAAGTATCGAAAAGGCAATGAAAAGGACGAACTGGAGAAAGCATTCAGTAGTCTTCACAAAATCGAAGCGAACCCGGAGAAATCAAAGCATCTGGAAACAGTTACAACAAAGATCTTTGGATATGACGTGGATTTAGTCAATCTCCGGAAGGAGACTTATACCGAAAACAGCCGGACCCCCCAGATGGAATTTGGAAGCGCGGAAGAAGATGCCTTGCGCCGAGATGCCACCATAAACGCTCTTTTTTACAACCTGAATGAATCTAAAGTCGAGGACCTTACTAAGAGGGGGCTGGATGACATGCGAGACCAAATCATTCGGACTCCGCTGGAGCCATACCAAACGTTCAAGGACGATCCTCTTCGAGTTTTGAGGCTTATTCGTTTTGCGAGCCGGCTAGGATTCCGCATCGACAAAGATACAGAGAGCGCAATGCAGCACAGTGACATTGGTACTGCGCTTAAGCTGAAGATCAGTAGGGAGCGTGTAGGCATTGAGGTGGAAAAGATGCTTCGAGGCCCAGATCCCCGCGGGGCGCTTAACACCATCGATCGTCTTAATCTGTACCCCATTATTTTCACCAACTATCAGGACGACGCTACCGCAGACCCATCCTCGTGGTCGCTTGCTTATAATGCGCTCCACCGCTTTTTATTCTCAACTGAGGAGCTAGAAGCTGTCGGCCGTCTTCGCACGTTGCTCATCCGTGACTCGCTCCAAGAATATTATGCTTGGGTGATCGCTGCATTCGCTCCTTGGTCGGCAGTCCCTGGACGTCCTCCGAAAGGGAAGCCGTTACCACCGCGTATGGCAGAGGCCGCCCGCGATGCTTTGCGCTCAGATAACAAGACAGTGACGATTCTGAAACATGCCGCGAGCAATTGGCGCAATATTATCAACGTCAAAACCGAAGTCGTCGATGGAAAACTGCAAGGGACAGCTGCAGAGATTCGACAACAGGTTGGGCTACATATTCGGTCTTGGGGTATGGACTGGAGGCTCTGTGTTCTCCTGTCTCTTCTACAGGAGATCATGCAGGGGGGAGACTTTGCCGCGGTGGTGCAGAGCTATGATAAGTTCCTCACGTACATTTTAGAACAGGATCTCCAGGATGTCTGTGAGCTAAAGCCTATTGTAAACGGAGGCGAGGTCATGGGTGCAATCCCAGCCAAAAAGGGACCCTGGGTGTCCAAAGCCCTGGAGCTCGCGATACAGTGGCAGCTGTTGCACCCGGACATTCAAGACAAGCAAAAAGCATTGGAGTATCTTGAGTCTAAGAAAGGGGAATTTGGTGTATGAATACAACAATGGCATAGAAAGAATAAATATAATCATTCACCCAGTTGGTGAATTGTTCTGTTTGTTGTATATATTTGGGCTGTAGTTGAGCCTTCCCGCTTACTTAACATCCTTGATGGGTCCCCCTCGGCTTCTACCGTACTCGCGTTTTCTCTTCCACTCGCAACCGTTTATGTATTCGCCGAACTCATCTCAAGGCTGCCCTGATGTGCGTTTTCGAAGATACTTATATTAAATGATGGAAGAACTACGCAATGCAGCACGTGGAGCTCTACGGCAGCAAAAACCCGCTCTCATTCCCGAGTCAATACTGAGTAATGTTACTATTCCAGCTGCCGTGGATCAGCTATGGCAAGAAATATCTACACATGACAATTCAGATCATGCCAAAGTACGGTCTATGCATTCTACTTTACTTGTTGATACTTACAATTCAGCAGATTCTCGAAGATCTTCTCGTTGCGCAGGGATTTTTGAGCGGCAAGGCCCTTGAGAGTGTGTCTGATGCAGACAAAGCCGCCATTAACAGGCTTTACGAATGGGCGAGTAGGATTGCTCTGCCAGCTCCAGTTTTTGCGGAGTCTCCAGAGGAATCATTCCCAGAGAGTGAGCGCTCCGGTGAAATTTGCCTTTGAGTCTACTAACGGTGGTTGTAGCGCAAATGGAGAGCCAGCAGCGGTCTACTCTGGCCATACCTGTCATTTCATCGCTAGCTAAACTGCTTCCAATTGAGGATGCCGAGTCACTGGATGACGTTCTTATTGCTTTGGCAAGCTTCACCTCTGAACAAGATGCATGGACTACACCTGAGACTTACACAACCTCGACCGCATTGTTAAATGATTTCGTTGAGAGATCTGAAGCCTCGCATTTTTGGGGAACAGTGGAATCTCTGCTCAAAACCCGGATCAGACCTCTGTTTGCAAAGACTAAAAACCCGGCTATTACTGAATCTGGTCGAAAGAACTTCCACCCTATTCCTTTGCCGCGGTTCGACATGAGTATTTTGGACCCTGAGACTAAACCGTGGAAGATGTATGATGTCTACATCACCACTGTCTTTTCCTGGGTTGTCAACCAGTATAAAGTGTGTATTTCTGTGTTGAAGTCGGCCAACCTACTAATCAGGATTTAGCACACCGATCGCGAGCATCTCGAGTCACATTTCCCCCTTCTAGTTCCACCTATTCTCACCATGATAGACGATGACAGCCTTTCCTTTAAACGCCACGGCTGTATTCTGCTGTCACATTTCTTGATCCCCATCCAAGAAAGCAAATCCGATATTCTGCGACGGACGAATCTGTCATCGGTCTTCGAAGATGCCATCAGACCGTGCTTCCACTCCTTGCCGACAATCACCCCAGAAGACGACTCTATCCAACTCCTTGCTGCAGCCTACCCAGCTCTACGATCTCTCCTCCAAACCAGTTACCGATCGGCCCTAACCCAGGATAGCCAACCCACCCCAATAAAACACATGAAAGATAACGAAACATTCATATCCGCAACAACCAAAACACTACGCGACCACCTCATCCCTTCCTTCCACCACATCAGTTCAGCAGACATAACATCGACTTCTACCTTTGCGTCGTTCCCTCATCCCCGTTTATCAACCCTCCTTCTTAACCAAGTCGCCATCACCTGCGCGGATCTGGGGATCCACACTACCAAGTACCTCCAAGACATCGTCCCTCTAGTGTATAGCACATTATCCAATATGTTCGGAACCACACACCCGCCACTCCTCCTCTCCGCACTTTCTGTTGCGCGAGCGGCGATTCTCAATGCGTACCCGCGGATATGGAGATGGCGAGGCGAAATAATTGGGGCGATTTGTTCATGCTGGGTTAATGTTCTTGATGACGAAGAAGAGTCAAAGACCGCTGGAACTAGAGCTCCCAAGGATAAAACATCGGCGTCGCCTCCTAGAGACGAAAACAAAACCGCGGAATTGATGCGGTTGAAAAAGGAATTACAGGGCTCCGTCTATCTGCTGAGATACGCGCTTGAGAATCCCGCTCACATAGATAGCGATGAAGGGCAACGAGAGGCAAAGGAGAATATTGGGCGAGAGATACAGATGTTGGTTGATGCTGATGACAGCTTAAAAGAGTGTCTTCTCGCGGATGTTGACCCGGATGATGGGAATTATTTTGGGTTTGGTAGTATTTGACGTTAGAATAAAAAATTGATATCCAGATAATAACTACGTCATTATACACTTAGCTAAACGCGTCCTGTTATCCTGTTTGACCAAAGCAACAGTCAGTTCGAATTAAGGAGTAGTGTGAAGATGAGATGTGCTGCAATAGCTTTCTCGATCACTGACTACCCTTCTGAGACAATGGGAAGTGACAGTTTAACATGTGTTAATATAGGAGGCTTCATAAGGGTAGGAGAGAAGTGGCCTATACAATTGTCTGCTACACAAGCAATGTGTTGAGTCTTGTGTTAGAGTGCTGTCCATGGCTTCCAACTCTCATCTATCCATCGTTTAAGACTTCAGCACGTACTCATTCTCGTTTCCCATTGCCTCTGATACCGGTTAAAAGTACGCAAGCCAAAGGCAACAAACAATCTTCCGCCACTTAGCAGTTTCTCCCAAGATGGCCTACCGACTCCTTAATGATGGTGATATTGAGGGCTTCCATGCCTATAGGGCCATTCTGCCGAAGCCCATCAAGCGGTCTGCATCCGAAATCGAAGATGACGCTTTTGAGCAAATCTATTCGCTCCGCAAATCCTCTCGCCTAGCAGAGTTCCAGGAGAGAAATTGGACTCCTAGTCCTATATCTGAATGTAAGCATGGACTCCTTGCCACTCGCAAACAAAAGACTAAACAAGCTAGTTGTTGGCATAACCCTCGATGATCTCCCCATCGCTCCGCTTGGAACCTCAAACCCGATTATGATGTACTACCTGGACTTTCCCGTGAAGAGAAAGCTGGATTGGAGTACAGACGAAAATGGGAACCCAAAGCGCAGAAACCTTAAAGACGCAGGGTCGTTGATCGCCGGGTTTGTTCAGACCCGCGGCGAATTGGCAGAAACCCCTTGTAACTGGTGCAGCCAAGGCAAGGGAGTCTGGGAGAGATGCGTTATTGGGTCCGATGTACAGGACGGCAAGCCGATGAGTGAGGCATGCGCCAACTGTCGTTTCAGCCGCCGCCCTGACTGTACTTTCCGTGAGTATTTGGCCATGGAGAACACGCTCTGCTGGCTAAGCATATTCAGGGACCAGTTATGACCGTGAGGAAAGTCTGGAAACTGATTCAGTGGCCGACTACGGTGCTCAAGCATACCAGTCGCCTTTTCTGACTCCCCCTTCGAGAAACCAGCGTCGCGCGCCATTCTTGGATTTACGGCTTCAGTCACGGCGAGTTGTTGAATTACCAGACGACAACACCCTAAACACAGCTCTAGAAACTGAGACAAAAACCTCACTCAGAGCCCCGTCCCGCCACGATGGCAAGGTCATTCCATTTCCCCTCGATCCGAAATCAATCAACGATCTACCGCTGCTGAAGCAGGCCTCGCGTGATCTGGCTGCACACTTGGCGGTGGTTGACAAGAGAATAAGGCAGCTTGAGGAGGAGGAAAAGAAAAGAAAGAAAGCCGGGAATCCTTGGGACCTGTTGTAGCCTTGTTTCTGTTGTTTTGTGGATTGTGCTTTGAGTCTGGTCCAGCGTTGTTGTTAAGCGTTATCTTGTTTATTTCGATTTCCTATTATGGATAAGAATGATACTATCGTGGTCAAGTACCAGATATATTCGCGTAAAACTGTTGGTTCTTTTATATTTGCAAGAAGTACCTCGTCCTGAATGGGGCTGTGCTCCACCGGCAGGAATTTCTGTTTTTGGCAGTCACGTCCCGCCGAGTTCTCTCATCACTGAACAACACCCAGCACAGAAGCCAAGCGATAAATCACCAAGTGCTATTTGGGAAATTACAATATGACCACCTGTTCTGCTGAGACTGTCTCAGACATCAATGCACTATCTGAGTACTTGAGTGACCCTCAGTTAGACAACCTCTCCTCTGCACCTCCAGTGGATTGTATAATAGTATGCGCCTCGCAAGTCCTTTTCGGAGCCGAAACAATTTTCCATACACTCGAGCAAAAGCCTGATCTTACAAAATGCCTGGTGCTTTGCGGCGGCATCGGCCACTCAACGAAACTGCTCTACGCCGCTCTCCGGCATCACCCTCGCTACTCAAACCTCGCCAACTCGATCGAAGGACTGCCAGAGGCTCGAGTGTTGGAAAAGATTCTGGATGAATCATTCGATCGTGACAGGATTACGGCGCAGGGATGTCAGATTCTGATTGAAGACCAATCCACCAACTGTGGGCAGAACGCGTTGTTTAGTCGCCGCGTGCTTGAGCGGGCAGGTTTCCGGGACATCAAATCGTGTATCATCAACCAAGACCCGACGATGATGCTTAGAACGAAGGCTTCATTTGAAATGGTTTACGGCGATATATTGTCCCAGGTCTCGTTCCTCAGTTTCCCGGGGTTTGTTCCCAAGGTGCGATTATCGGACAATTGGCTTTTGGAGTATGAGCATACGGACGACGTGTCTGGCTCATGGGTACTGGACCGGTTTATTGAATTGATTCTGGGAGAGATACCGAGGGTAAGAGATGATGAAGAGGGATATGGTCCACGCGGGCGAGGTTTCATAGCTCATGTTGACCTGCCAGCTGATGTCGAGCTGGCGTGGTCCCGGCTACGGGTTTTATTCGAACATCATGGACGTAGATAATATAGAATTATGGATCCCAAGCGACTGAAGTGCAACGTAGCGAGATATTATGTCTTATTGCATTGTATGCAACTATCGTTACATGTCTTCCAAAGGATATACACAGGACTGTCCCGTTCATAACCTGAGCCTCATATCCGTGCAACGGGCCACTGATCGCCCAACCTATAACCCTCTTGAAATGGATCCGTCGAGTCAAGCACAGCCTGTCTGAAGCCGGTTATCCAAGCACGGCCCTTTACCGTAGGCAAAACCGCGGGATATTTCCCGACTGTTGTAAGTCCACGAATGCGACTCACAAACTCAGTCCCTATTATGCTTCGGTGCTTGAAGATTTCTCCTTCCTTAATCTGGCCCCTTGCATGCATAACAGCTAGCCTAGCACACGTCCCGGTACCGCATGGGCTGCGATCGAAGCGACCGGGTGAAACAACCACAGCATTAGGTGCAACTTTGTATCCGTCCTCCGTTCGAAGCGGCTCTGTGAATGAAATAACAGAGAACCCCGTTATCCCTGGGTTCTCAGGGTGGATAGGGGTGTATACAGCCTCAGTCGCACGCTTAATCCGCTCGCCAATGTCAATTAATTCGCGGGAGTAGTTGCTGTTGACAGCCAGGCCCAGGGAGGCAGCATCCACAATCACGTACATCATCCCACCGTATGCAATATCAATAGATATCTCGCCCAGATCGGGAACTTGGACTTTGAAGTCGAGCTCGAGCGCAAAGGCGGGGACGTTATTGAATTCAACACTCTTACACTTGCCTGCTTCGCACTCTGCAGTGACAGTTACCAGTCCAGCAGCAGTGTCCAGTGTAACTTCAGTAAGGGGCTCTTTCATCGGGAGCATCCCGGTCTCTAACAGCACGGTCGTCGTACATATTGTATTAGAGCCGGACATGGGCGCATATTCGGTACTTTCCATGATCAGAAACCCGGCGTCGGCGCGAGGATCGCAGGGTGGCAGAAGAAGGTTCACATTCATTGGAGCACGGCCTCGAGGTTCATTGAGAACGAACTGTCGCAGGTCGTCTCTTTTTGTTTGGAAATGCATCAGCTTGTCGAACATGGTCTTGCCGGGGACATCAAGGACACCGCCGGTGATCACGTCGCCGACTTCTCCTTCAGCATGGCAGCCGACGATATGAATAGATCGCGAGAAGGTCATTGCCAGACAGAAAGCAGATTTGGTGAGAATCGAAAGCGGGTATTGCGTGAGCTCGTGAAGAGGATAGAGAGGGAAACGACGACTGCGCCTGTTGTGGTCATTTTTGTGGTCGCGTGTCCTCGTTTAAATAAAGGTCAGCCTGGGACCATATTCCGGAAGGTCTGGCCACTTTTGCCATTACACGAACGAATGCAGGAGTCGGGGATCATCGCGGGGTGGAATGCGGGAGGCGCTTCCGGCGGGTCTCAGCTCGGGTGATCGGTTTGGAGGCGTGGGGGCAGCCAGACGAGCGGGGTTGGAGGTTGAAGGCTGGAGGTCCAAGCTGAGAATCAGTTCAGGAGATCGAACGATAAAGGATGTGTGTGTAGGAAAAGGAAACATGGACGGGGAAGTTGAAGAGCTTCCAATAGTGTACTTGCCGCATGGTAGGGATACCGGGAAAGCTCCGAATGGATGAGTCGAGATCGCGTGAGGTGCGATTATCAAATCTCCACATAGGGAACGAATAAAAAGAGAGCAATTCTAATATGCAGGAAACGGGGTCGTGGACTTGGTTAGAAGCGTGGGCTGGGAAGGAATATTGAGCAATGCGTATTACAAAGAGGTTGGTGAGAGGCGTGGGGAGTACAGTGGGTGGAACTACTATTTACGAAGACCAAGAGAGATGAAGCTCAATGTATCGTCAAGATGTTCATTCATGACTCACTCAGGAGACCACTATATAGCAAATCAAGACAGTAGATGGATGTATACATAAAGAAAAGACACCGACATAAGTACTTGTAACCGCGTGCACTCAGTTTCAAGACTCAAAAGGTGTAAGTGAGAGAGCATATAAGAAAAGATAGACGAGATACAAAACATTGGACAACTAGATTGCCATACATAGACAAATAAATGGAAAACAGTGGATTCAAACCCCCCCATTTGGGCAGCGAACCTAGGGAAACTTCCAGGCAGCATTTTATGCTTGCTCTGGTAAAAACCTGGTTGGGGCCGATACATGAAAGGTGGAATATATTGAGATGTTTGGAAGATGATGGTAGGATGAGAGAGATAGTGGCCTGGACACCGCAGGCGAGTGAGGTAAGGGTAGGACCGAGGATGTGGTAGGTGTCATGGAGTGGAGATGAAGGTAGGTAAGGGTAGAGTAAAGGTAGAGTAAGACATCCAGTGATGATAGAGTGAGGATTATTGTAGAGAGAAGATAGGATGATATGAGTTGAAGATATGGTAGAGTAAGGTCAAGGTAGAGTAAGGTCAAGGTAGAGTAAGGTGAGGTCAAGGAGGGTTGATTTCAGCGGATAGAAGAGGGGCCCAAGGGATTTCGGAGGGATGAGAGTAGGTGTTTGAAGGTAGAAGTAGAAGGTCGAGATAGAATGTAGTCCACTCAGTTGTGGAGTGTTTGAGGTCGTGTAAGGCAAGTAGATGTAGTAGTAGTAGTAGTGGTTGTTGTTTGAGATACTCACCGCGAGGGGCTTCACCTCGACGTTGCGACATAGGGCTGCCGACCCTGGTCTGTGACAATGGTTGGCCCGGCCATCACACCATCGGGCCCGATGGAGGCGCCAGCAGCTATCCTCAACCTTAACTGCCTACGTCGTGGGATCATACCTTCTCGTGGTGGAGGATCGTGGAGGAGTTTAGAAGTTGTCGGGAACATCGAGCATATCAATATCAGAATAGGGTTGACGAGGGGCCTCGAAGACAGGAGCATCTGGGGAGGAGGGAGCATCCATGTCCATGGCCGAGACATCTGAATCGGTATGCCCGAGTTCGTAGTGGAGTTTTCGATATTGGTGGGTGTCACGCAGATGGCGCATATATTGGATACGCCGCCACTGCTTCTTGGTGTAGATGAATGGCATTCCAGTCATGGTGGAATCGTTGTCCTATAGCGTGTTAGTTCCCAATGCAAGACAGAAGAGTGGAAGGGTACTTACAAAGTCAAGACCCCGGGGGGCGGCGGGGATAGGGTTGTTTCGAGGGCTTACGCCCTTTTTATAGCGGTTGTTTGTGTTTTTAGGGTAGTGGTTTTTTGGGCCTTGGCCAGGGCCAGAATTAGGAATTAGGGAGCCTTTGGAGCTATACTCTGGAGGAGGGTAGGCGTACTGGCCACGAGCTCCCCTCCAAGTGGGTGTTTGTCTCGGGCCAGCAGAGGCGTTCCACTTGACGTTTCCTTGGTTGCAGCGAGGGTCCGGACCCTGTTTCTTGTCAGTCAAAGCCGTCTTTAAACGTGAAATGAGAGGGGTTTATACCTGTCTGCGGTTTGCGTTCCCAGTGCCATGGGTTTGGCCGTTGCCCTGGCGAGGGGCATTTGGCCCTTCTCCGCCAGCGTTTTGCTTGCGAGCGGAGGGGTTGAAAGAAGAGAATTGAGGGTTTTGAGAGCGGTAGGCCATGATGATTAGGTGGAGAAGAGGTGTCAACGATAGGTTCAAAGCAAGAAGTCTCACACAAGAAGGTCACGGATTCCACCTAGTTAGAGTCTGTCGAGGCCACGGTCTGTGAACGGATCTTGCAAAAAATTGGACTAAACTTTCGGATTTTGTTCGCCTGGGGAGGTGAGGCTTTGTTTGAGAGATTTTTTAAAAGCAATTTAACAATTGGAAAACAACGTCCAAGGTTGGGCTCTTTTTGGAGGCAGGTCCACTTTTGTGGGTGTAGTTTCAAGGTCTGCGGAGTGGGAGAGTGAGGTTGTTCTTGTTGTCGTCGATGGAGATCACTTTCTCAGTTCGGATTTAGAGAAGGGCGTTTTTTCTAGATGTCTTCTTTCGTGGAGTAGTAGATGATAATGGTCACTGGGGAACAATGGAGGAGAGTGAAGAAGGAAAAAAAGAAGGGGCGTCTGGCCGCCGACGAGGGGTTCTTAAATAGACATCTGGGACTGACAGAGGAGTCATCCAGATGCCATGGCACCACAGAAAAAAGATATAAAGCCATGGCGATGTTGTGCTGGAGGGTCTTTCCGGAGAAGTATAAAATAAGGTTTTCCCCAGGAACAACAATCCTGAACTATATCGGCATGAGGGATGAAGTTGATTGGTCGATTCTAGTTATACATGATGCCCCTAAAAATAACAACGATGTAGCCTCATAGTGGGATAGTCTAGAGGCTTACGACACCCAGCGTCCATATCAAGACAACAACAATTCCGATCCTATCGAGACCCTCCTTCGTGTCACCGGCTAGCTCCCTGACTGAGTTTAAACTTTTTCCTCGGCTTCGTGCTATTTATCGACGAAGTGCTAGTATTGGACGCAAGGCTATCACGGTCCCGTTTCCGTTTCTCAGGTCTCGAGTCACGCTTGCGCCGCTGCTCTTCCTTAATTTCTAACCGTCGTTGCACTTCGTCTGAGATATCCTCGGTCTCCAATGACACCGGAATGGCGCCCTGAACATCGTCATCGGCGCCGGGAATCGCCACATCTGTTCGTTTCCGCTTTAATCGTTGCACCTCAAGCAAAGGTTCTTTTGACTCAACCCCTGACTCTATTTCAGTGTTTGAAAGCCTATTTCGCTTCCTTCTCTTTCGGCCAGAGTCATCTTCAGGGTTGGATGGCGTGGTATGCGTAGAATCAGTACCATCCCCTGTCGGCCGCACAGGGTCAAACCGACGACCCGCTCCTATTCAACGTTAACGATTACATGAGCTTGACTCAGTTCTTTCATTACTTATATAAAGAACCAGAAGAAAAAACTACAAAACGTACGTGGTGTCTATATTCCATTAGCAACCGTACGCAACAAAGCAGATCCAAACGGCAAGAACTTACAATATGTTTCTTGACACCCTCAAACTGCAGCATCAATTTATTCGTCCTCTCAATCATCGCAGAGATAAGCTGAGAGGCCTCTGGGTCTGACGAAACCTGCTCTTTCAACGCCTGGAGCGTGCTCAGGTGCGATGAAAGGACAGAGTCATGCTGTGTGCATATCTGTCCCCAAATATACACAGTTAGCGAATGTTCCAGTACTTTAAAAAAGGCAAACTGTAACATATGATAGCATTCGCAAGTAAACGTTTTTATAAGCGAAATAATTGGTCGGGGTATTGCAACTGCTCATTCACGCACCTGCGGCCATAACATGCCGGGATTCGGCGTGTTTCCAGCATTATTACCGCCCTGCTCGTCGGGAATTTCTTCCACGGTGGGATTAAGAGGCGTAGATGAGTCTGGGAGAGGCATTGGGGTGGATGGTTGTAGACAAGGCGAGACTGAGGTCCGGATAGAGTTTGGCAGGCCAGGAATTGCAGGCTCCACGCCAAGACTGCGGTTCCTGCTTGCCAGGCCAATCAGCGGCGGCCATTTTTGAGCACAAATATACACCGTAAAGTAAGATTGGTACCTTAGTCTGTCGACCACTAACTTACAACCCTGGAAATCTACTGGAGGCGTCTCATGTAAGGTTAGGTATGCTGGTACGGTATTGTATTCAATCGTGTATCCATACGTTATTACTGCCCAATGCGCCGTTCGCTAACGCCAACCCAAACCAAGTTACTAATACAAGCAGTCCTGATTACCATGCACCCGCGTCGAAATCAAATCTAGCCAGTTCCTTTTGCGAGTCCTCCACGTCCTTCTTCGCCTTCATGCGCATGTAGAAAATAGGACAGTCGCGAGACGAGCAGATAACCTCGCAGTGAAGACTGCCCTGGCACCGCTGACACTGCGTCCATAACCGTCCGAACCGAACCTCCAGGTCGGACATCTTGTTTAAGCTCTTGGTATAGAGTTCGCCCAGGCGAGGGCGACATGACTCACAGACGGCACCTGCTTTGACGTCCTTGCCCCTCAGCGGCTTCTTGCAGCCCAGGCAGGTTTCCGTCTTCTGGGTGAATTTCATTAGTCCACCCATTGTCGGCGCGGCCATCGCGATTGACCGGGTGTGCTCTCCGTGGAGCAGTTGCCCCACCTTCTTCTCGCCGAGAATAGGCTCGAAAATACGACCTAGTGGGTTGGCTAGCTGGTTGTCGAGGTAGTATCGCGTGTCAATGGGAATGTTGTTCTCAAGGACATAGATTGGGTCTTCGGCCTTTTCGAAGTTCTTCGCACCAGCAGCGCCTTTGACGATAACGTAAGCGACACGGTCACCAAGAGTAGGCGCAGAACCGGCATCACGCTTTCGCATGCGTTCGGCGAGCTCGACGTGGGCTTGTTTAGCCGTATAGACCTCTTTGGTCAGGGCTTTCGTAATCACCAGTTTCGACATATCCACCTTGTTCTGCAACAAGTCGGAAATAGTGTCTTTTACGTAGCTAAAGGGAGTCAGCAAATCATGTAAACCAGCATTGGGTGGAGACGTACTCTTGAGCGGCTTCTTCGTCGCGGTCAATTAGGATCTTATGCAACACAGTCTCAATGACGTTCTGGACGAGCAAGCAGTTGTCTCTACGAACGGTCTCAATTCCTTTCGTGTCCATTTTGTCGTACTTGTTGGGGTTCGTCCAGAAGAGACCTGCATATCGCTTCTTGTTGATAAGAAGATACGGGAAGTAGACCTTTTCGAACTCCAGTTTGATAGGCTTGATGAATTTTGAGGAGACGTATTCAGACGCCTCTTGCCCAAGTCTCATAGCCTCTGCAAGTTCCGTCACGCCGAACTTCACCATGACCGAGTCAGTATCACCGTAAACGACCTTGGCATCGTGAGAATAGCCGTTGGCGATGGTGTATTTGGCCTCGACCTCGGCCTTTGTTTTTTCAATCATTTGACGACCATAACTCGTTGTACTACTAGCAATCGGTAGACAGGGTAGTTTACCGACTGTAGCACCAGTCAAACCGTAGACACTGTTGGCACTGATCTTCAACGCGAGCTGCCGTCCGTTGAGCACAGCCTTCTTGAATGGGTCGGTTTCCATAGAAAGGTCCTTCTTCGCCTTCTTTCTAGCACCCAACAATTCTTCCAAAATCTGTGACAGGAGACCTTTTCGCACTTTCGGAGTACAAAACATATCTCCACTAGGGGTGACAATATAGTCCTCATCCTTGACCAATCCAGCGGCGCTGTTTTTGTTGAGTAGAGTCGTGTAGCAGAGGTTGTGCGCTTGCATGATGGAAGGATACAGAGAGGCGAAATCGAGAGTGGCGATGGGGACCTTGTAATAGTCGCGGACGGGCTCGATAACGGTGGCACCCTCGTAGTCTTGCTCGTCTGTTGATTTCATGTTGGGAATCACCAGCTGCTGCTCCAACGCTTTACGGTACAGCTGACTCAAGAACTTGACTTGTTGCCCGCGGGAGAGCAGGAAATTAAACGGAACACCTGTTACTCTTGCCATCTCTGTATAATTGACCAGACACATCAGTTTGTCCATCAGCCGTTGTGGTAGGTATGCATCCTTCAAGCAATAAACAGCCAAACGACGCCGTGAATCGGGGGTACCGTTATAAAGCTCGGTAATCATCGTATGATGGACGTCTTCCTTCTGCTCTCCAAGGAACTCGTATGACACAGAGTTGAGGGTATAACTTCGCAGGTTATGATCTCTCTGGACGAGTTGAAGCAAATCCAACTGTATTCTCCCGTTTGTATTCGTCGTCTTCGTATCGCGGTTACCCATTTGCTTGCTAGAGAAATTCGACTCCTTGGCCTCAGACCTCATACCATTGAGTCGAGTCCAGTAGGGGAAGTTGGTACACTTGAGATGCTTCGCTCTGTCCAATAAATAAGGAAAATCGAAGTTGGCAATGTTATATCCAATAATGACATCCGGATCGACTTTTTGAACAAAGTCTCGCCAGGCCATCAGCATCTTCTCCTCCTGCTGGAACTCCAAAATCTGGGTGTTGACGATCAAACTGCAAGTGTTCAAAACAAAGACATTTCGGACGAACGGTTTCGACTCTCCATACCGAGTCACTACGTTGGCGATCTGGATGACCGGGTCTTGGTTTGGTTCTGGGAAGATCCCTTTTCGTCCCGCACACTCGATATCGAAGGAAAGAATCCGTAGCGGCGCCATCTTGGCCCAGTCACCAACCGGTTGATGGGCGACGAGATCACGGTAGTCAATGCGCGCTTCGAGCTGACAGTTTGAAACCTTGTCCTCTGGCGCGTGAAGCTGGTATTTTCCTGCCGGTGCCTCAACCCAGGACATACCTTGAATGCCGGTGTCAATCATGAACCGGAGAAGGTACTGAATGCTATCGAAAGTCAAAATCCCAGGCTCAGACTTGTTCCACAGCCCCTTGTAGTTCAGCGTCTGGGCCTTTGTCTCCAGAGCACTTCGCAACTTGGGGACGTGCTTCGGGTCCGTCACAGTGATTTTCAAGTAGTAGCTTTTCTTGTTGCCCTGGAATCCATAAATGTTCTCTCTCATCGTTATTTGGACGGAGTCGACAACGGTCGTAAAGTGTGCGAGCTTCGTCTCCAAGAAAGCACGGTACGGGTTGCAATCCTCCTTCGTGAAGCCAACAGGCGCAGCGATGTAAATATAGTGCTGAAAACCGGTAACATGGAGCAAGACCGACTGGCCAACCTATTCCAAGTCATCAGAAAAAAAACCCCAGAAGCTCTCCACCGAGAGTAAAGAACATACCTCCGTGACACCAAACAGCCGAATAGCAGCCCTCCCCCCATCCGCCGTCCCCTCCTCAGCATCAATCTGCTGGAAGCAAATATTCTGCGTTTTCGGATCAAACTCGCCCAGCGGCGGACGCTCCCACTGCTGGTCCTTCTCCGAGTTATTCTCCTTCAACCCACTGATATCCTGCGTCAATTTTTCCAGCACTTCCTCTTCGAATTGGCTTTTCTGCGGCTGGCTCGAGCCGCCAACTCTCCGCTGCGCCGCATCATTATGGGTCCGCGGGCTGGGTTTCACGGCCGCAGCAGGAGCAGGCTCAGTATCGATCTTGCGTTTCTTCATCCCGGGGGGTGATTGTACGGCGCCGCGGGGGTTCGTGTTTGTTGCGTCGCCCAGAACCCGCTTCTGGGGCATGGCGATGGCTTCAGGCATGGCGGGCGCTCATAGATAACGCGGGAGTGTGCGGGCAAGGGCGATGGCAGAGGCGTGGAGCTCGTTAAGCTGCGTGTATGGAATTCGGTTCAAGGAATGTGAGTGAATGCCCGGGCCTGTGTTTTGGTGCAATCTAGGCGCGGACGAATCTGGGGCAGGATAATTAATTAGAGGCGTGTCTTGCGCGCGCGTGACGTGACCCGACGCGTTGAGCGGCATCACGTGATAATGTACATATTATGCATGCATTAATTGTGCCAGTGCAGGAAAACAATCTCATGCGATAATGCTGTTAGTCTTCAATGGAGTAGGCTCGCTTCGAAGTTGACGACCTTGAGTCATGTATTCGGTGAATTCTATTGCGCTACGCCGTGATCTGCTGTTATTTGCCGACATTTAGATTTCGCGTCTCAGACTTATACTTCGAGATATATATAATTGGTTTGCATTCGCAAGAACACTGCGATATATGAAATATACCACTGAAAATTAAATATTGGGTAGATTTCTGAGTAATCGACTCTACCATGCTATCTGACTAATTTAGAATTTGATCTCGTCAAACCCTCGATTTCAAAGATGTGCAACAAGCTCAATCTCTACCTCTGCATCAAGCGGTAAACTAGCAACAGCAACGCAGGTCCGACACTAGAGAACATATTAGACAACTGACCATAGCTCAGATAGGAAACAAGGGAGAGTTTATACCGGCTTCACCCCATCATTAAAAACCTTGGCATACCCCTCATTCACCTTGGTGTAGTGCTGCATGCTGGAAAGGAAGATGGTTACTTTGACGACTTTGCTAAGATCACTACCACCAGACTTGAGGACCTCTTCGAGGTTCCGGAGGGCTTGGACCTTTATGTCTATATTAGCAGGGCAAATCTCGATATGGTGGTGGGTGGTGTATAAGTATGGGGGTTCTACCGTTCTGTCCGATGCATCGCCATCAACGAACTTCCCAGTCTTTGGGTCGATGCCAAGACTCCCTGAACAGTAGATCGTGCCGTTGATGATGATTCCTTGGGACATCAGTGGGCTCGGGGCCGGGGCGTTGGGGCTTAAGATGGCGGCCTTGGTGGATGACATATTGGTGGTTTTGTGGGTATCGGATTTAGAAGGAAATTAAATATATACCCGCAGTAGATTATAGTAGATTATAGTACGGAAAATGTGCTACAAGTGATTTTGAGTGATAATATAAATATTATATAGGCATAACCATTGGAGCGCGGGTGAATCGGGAACGCCTTCCCCTCCAGGCCAGGGAGTGAGCGCAGGCAGGCGACAGCGAGAGCTAAACCTGCACTGTACAAGCCTACGTTAACATCAGAGCCGTGTTATTTCTCGCCGCGATTTGCCTCCACAGACTCGTTTTCCGGTCTCCATCGCCCGGCCCTTCTGCCCAAACCTGCTCGAGGACACCGATGCCGGGGCTCATAGACCCAATAGCATGCGGCTCCACCTGCGCATACCAGGCTCTAAATCGGTCTTGGAGGCGAGGGTCGAAGGTCTCGCTGGCTGCAATAAATGCTGGCCAGTACAGAGGGGATGCTTGGACTTGCCACTCGGCTTTTATCCGTTCAACGGCTTCAATGCCCTCGAGCACCTCCTCGACGAATGGCTTCAGATATCGATGGTCTAAGAGTCTTATGTGTTGTGCAAAGTATATTACGATGGCCTTGTGGAAGGCCCGCGTCATATCGTGAATAATGCCTGTGTTTGCTGCGAGTCTTGATGTGACATCTGTATGTGCGGTGTCGGTTTGCCAGTCCATGATGTTCGTTTCCAACTCGTCGCATCTTTCGGCCAGCGGCGACGGAATGTTCTTGTTTTGAGAGATCTCTCGTACCTCGTAGACGGCGTTAATAAGGTCGGTGGCTTTACCAAGGAATACTAGTAGGCTCTTCGGAATGGCATATATGCTTTCATAGGCACCGGCCTGTTTCGTGTCGTCGGGGCCTGCAAATGGCGAGGTCACCAACAGTGAGCCCTCGAGAACGGCATCAAATCCATAACATGATGGAGATGTGGCGTCCGTCTCGGAAGCTTTTATAGGAGGAGCGCGAATCGCTGTACTCTCGTAGATAGTGCGTAAATAGAAGTAGATGCGATGAAGAGCTTTGGCCTTGTTTGAGTACTGCGTCTTCCACTTTGCGGTCTCAGTAATCAGCCTGCAGGCAGCGTCTAGGTGAAGACCGCAGCTGGCGATATCACCCGATATGACCTAAGCCAATATGAACTCATTATCCAGCATTCAGTGACGAGAGTCTTACATTGATGGAGATCATAGAAAGCATAGTCGCCAGGAACTCCTTATATTTTGGCCTGACAGTAGATGTAGACCTGGTCTTAACAGAATCCTTAAGCAGAGTCATGGCCGTGCCGTGAAAGTGCATAGCCTCTCTCCTCCATTTTGTCGCTTCATCGCTCCTGGACTGGAGCCTGTTGTGCTTGGATAAATAGAACGCGCTGACTGATAGCAATGTAGTCCTCAGAGCAGCTCGGATTTGGGAAGTCGAGCCGTCAACAACCATCTCGCCAGCGCTTTGCAACATGCGGGGTAGATGAACGGTCTTCCAAGGGCTTTTGGGACTATCAAGGACTGGGAACAGGTGAACGACCGTGGTGCCGTAGTAGTGCATCAAGAGGCGTTCATTGCTGGACAGATGTTCCGGAGACAGAGACCGTGGAATGACAGGACTGAAACTGATTTCCCAGGTATCTCGGGCAGGGTGTGAGCTGTCTATGCCTTGAAAACCAAATATATCGAACTCGCTGAAAGGGTCAAGTGCAAGAGGTTCGTCTTCAGTGGCGAGCTGGAGCGAGTTAAAAGGGTTCATGTACGGTCTCTCGATGGGATAGATCTCTTCCTCCGGAATAGGAGCTGTGATTGTCGGTATTGCATCGGCAATCTCTTCAGCGACCGTAGCGGAGTCTTCTTGATCTGGAGATGGTGGGATAGACGCGCAGGCTGTTTCTGGAGGAGTCCTTGTAGGAGCTGCATCGCGATCGGAATTCGACAAGTCGAATACACCAAAACCTCCTACAAATGTAGAAGACACCTCCCCGTCTCCTTGATAATCAACCTGCCCTGGCTTTATCGCATCGATAGCAGCCAGGGCCTCATCAACCTGACACGATGGAGGTGCGTCCTCATTGTCACCTGCAATAGTTATTACCTATACAATTCACAGATACAGCGGGTGAGTACATACCGGACATGAGCCGCCGTCTACACGATCCAGTTAGAACCGGCTGCTTACCAACTCCCTGGCTATCGTCCTCCAGCCCAGTCCCGGGTGCCATCCACTGCAGTCGGATCCCATATCCACCGCAGGGAATGTCTCTCCGGCGGCATTGGCGACAGACTGGTCGTCCCTCGTCGCATTTCACCTTGCGTGCGCGACAGGTCCAGCAGCCTGTGAATGTTTTGTTATGCCTGCGAGGCCGATTGGCAGAGCGAGGAGAGTGGGTGGGCATTGCAGGTGGATGAGTTGTTGGAGAAAGAAGGAAAGTCAGAGCGAGAGTTGGAGTTATCTGGGGCTAATGCTGACACTGATAACATAGTTAAGCTGTCTACCCCAAATATTATTTACGCAGATTTCTTGCAAGGATTCTCATACTGCTTAACTGCTGCAATCGATACCCGTTTATACCTATTATGTATACGTTTAGAAATAAGTAATCAAGCAGCAGCCCTCCCCCTCGTCTCAATAGGCAAAACCAAAAATACCAAACCAGCCAGCACAAACAACGCCGCCGAGATCCAAACCGGCATATCCGTCTCAACCCCAGTATACGCCGCAATAATCGGCGCCATAAGACCCGACAGCCGATTAAACATAGCCACCAGCCCATTCGCCGTGCCCCTGACCGGCGCGGGAAACAGTTCCGGTGTATACGAGTAAAGCAAACCATAGACAAGATTCTGGAAGAATGCAATCGCGCACGTAAACCCCAGCACGGCGGCGTTTGTAGAGGCGCGTGTAAATAGGAATAGGAAGACGCCTGTGCTGATGCATGCAATTGTCCCTGTGCCCTTGCGCCCGATATGGCGCATTTCGACTGTGATTCCGCCGAGTAGGGAGGCGGGGATTCCGCAGACTGCTTGGATGGCGTAGTTGCGGTATACTTGTGCTGGGGAGGTGCTGCTGTATTCAACGCCTTTGGCGGCGAGGTAGATTGGGATGAAGGAGTTGTAGAGGGGGTATGCCATCCCGATTGAGCACCAGAGGAAGAGCATCATGGTCGTCGAGAAGGCAAGACGGGGAGTTGAGAAGAGGGATTTTACCTTGTCTGGGCTGAATTTGGTGATGCTGCGTTTGAGGATGTTTGTGGAGGTTGTGTTTGGTGCTTCTTGGGTTTCTTCAGAGCGCTGGCTTGCAAGCTGGGCGTCGATGGTCTCAAAGTGGGTTACTGTAAGCCAGGTGCTGGTTCGATTTCGAGACGCCACTTTTGATACGACATCCACTGCTTGCTTGTCGAGTCCTTTTCCCAGGAGATATTTGGGGGTTTCGTAGACCCGGAAGAGCAGACGTGCCAGGAACATGGCCAGAGTGAGGCCGCCGAAGGTCCAGTAACAGTATCGCCATCCGAGATTGTCCTGGAACGTGCATTGACCAGAAGGCGTGTCGGAAGGACAAGAGTATTTTGCCATCAACGGCCTAAGGCAGGTCAGTATACCAATCCACCGACGAATATGGTCAAACATACCAAGCAATCAACGCAGCAACAGCCTGCCCAAGAGACCAGAATGCCGACTGCATGGTAAGCAGATATTGATGCGTTGCAGGAATGAACTCCAGAAAGATGGCGCTATCCACAGGCTGATTCCCACCAGTCCCCACGCCAATAAAGGCGCAGAACACCGATATAGCAATGAAATTAGGGCTGCCAGCCCCAACCAGCCCCGAGACAGCGGATATCAAGAGAGTAACATTAAACGCCAATCGCCTGCCAATAAAATCCGCTGTCATCGGCCAAATACTCGATCCCACGACCAGGCCGGCGTACTTGGCTACAGTGAGGAAGGCAATCTTGTCGACAGAGAATTCGACTTGCACAGCAGGACTGATGATAGTTATAGCCTGCATCCAGAACTGCACAAATAATTATTTTCAGCGAAAGAATGCAAGCTGCTTCTAGTATACGCACATTATCAATAAACCACCCCAGGCCGGTCAACGCAAAGATCTTCCATTGAAACGAGCCCATCCCAAGGTCAATAAGGGCCTCGTTCATGATTGCCACTTTCCTTTCATACACTTCGTCCGCGCCCTGGGCGATAGTACTAGTGTCGATTCCGTGGTAGTCGACATGGCCAGTAGTGATATCTTTGTGGGCCGTATGAACGAGATTCGCCTCTTGCTCTTGGGCGGCCGGTGGGTCTTTCTTCTGGTTGAGCATTCTGTTGTCTGCCATTTTACAAAGTTCAACGAGCCTGCTTTTCAACATTAAGATGTACTGCAGACTTTAGGCGATACCCCGCTTGATACCCAGGTCGTGCCCCGCGTTGTGCGGTGGATCATGATAGAAAGAGATATGCAACTGATAGGAAAGCTAGCCTATTCTGGCAAAATATTCCTTTCACCTGACACCAAACAAGTGGTAAATACTCTGTGGTTGTACCTTGCGCTTGGTATGAAATTGACTCAACTGTTGATATCAATGTATGAAGACTGGTGGAACAAGAAATCTACTTCTCCACCGGCGGCTGGAATACCCCAAATCCAGAAACTGCAGTGCAGATCTGGACCTGACAGAGTATGAAAATAAAAAGTGGGGTGAATTCAGGCAGTGTATCCTGGGCGCTTTGAATACCCTCATTTCAGTATAGTACAGAGGCAAATGATGGCGGCTCAAATTACCGGAATGCGTAATGTCAGCCTATCTAGATTGCATAAATATCCAATGTATACTGGAAGAAACGGATAAGATACAACACTTTCAAGTGATCACTACTCTCTGATATCGTACCTTATTCTAAATGGCTCCCCCAGTTGCACTCGAAACTCCACAAGCTGGCATTCTCCCCAAAACACCAAAAACCCAACATGACCCAGTAGGACCAAGCCAGGCTGGCACTACACTATTCAACCCAGCAAAACACCTATCCTTCTCGCCACCCTCCAAAACCCTCCAAATGTCCGACCTAGCCCTCGAGCCGACACCCCTCTCCAACGTCGCAACAACAGAACCGTTTCCACTCCTCTCCCACGACGCAGTCCTTGCGCACCGCCGAGAGATATTCAGCCCTGACGTACTCGACAACTGCATGCACCACACACGACCGGGCTCCGTGCAGATCCGCGGGATGGCACCGCGCTACGCCCCCTTCATCCACCAGTTCTGGCACTCCCCTGAAGTCCTGAGAATCATCAGCAACGTTGCGGGCGTGGAACTTGTTCCGGCGATGGATTATGAGATCTCGCATGCTAATGTGCAGCTCGGGGGTGGGGGGTTAGAGGAGGTGCGTAGGACGCCTGTTGAGCCGCCTGTTGCGACGGAGGAGGCGATTGGGAATTTTCGTCGGGAGAAGGAGAAGATGAAGGAGAGGGAGGCTGTGACGGATCAGACGAAGCCGATTATTGAGTGGCACAAGGACTCGCATCCTTTTGTTTGTGTTGTTATGCTGTCTGACGCGAGACATATGGCTGGGGGTGAGACAGAGTTGATGAAGGGGGATGGGTCGACTTTGAAGGTGAAGGCGCCGCAGATGGTGAGTTGTCTTAGCATTAATGGGGTTATAGCAATTGCTGACTTCGGCTAGGGATGTGCTGTCCTACTGCAAGGGCGATATATCACGCACACCGCAGCGCCGGTAACTAACATGCCGGAAAGGGTTACGATCGTGACGTCTTTCCGGCCAAAAAACCCTATGCTGGTGGATGAGATGACGAATGCAAACATCAGGAACAAGTCTCATCTTTCGGAGCTGTACTACCAGTGGACAACGTATCGTCTGGACGTGCTGGCAGAGCGTGCGCGGATAGTTGCAGAGACGCTGCGCAAGCGCTACGAGGAGAATGTCAAGCAGTCAGATCCAGAAGGAAAGAAAGGCCTGTGTCGTATCGAGACGGTGGACGTCGCCGCGATGCAGAAATGGGCAGACGAGCAGATTGCTTATATCCAGCAGACCATGTACGAGATGAGGCCGCTTGGGCAGTAGCCTAGCATCCGATTCTCTTTATTAGCTGTTAACAGTTGCAAATGAGTTTGATTGACTGTATATATTCAGCACAACTATCCCAGTAGGATCGTACTGTTCGTAGTATTTGCTATACCTGCGTCACTTGCACTCCAGGAGTTGAGTAGCATGTCTACCACGCAGCTAAAGTGCTTCATGTGAAATTGCCGCTCAAGAGTATTTAGACGAAGAAGGATATAGGCCCGCTGGGACCCATCAAGAAGAGTCAACTCCTTCGCAACAATCCCAATCGGCCAGAGAAGTGTACTTTCGTACGGCGAGCCTTCGGGCAATAGTTGCACCAGCTGGACTGCCCACAGGGCCAGGCGATTCTTGGACAGGTCTTGATTAATCCACATGCTTTCACGCTGTCGTCTGTAGACCATGCCTGCAATTCGATACAGTTCTGACATTATCATCTGGTCGGTTGGGTTGTATGTATTGATTAAATGTTCGACACGGTGGAAATGGGGATCCATCGCTAGATATAGATTATCCCAATGGAAATAAGTCTCAGCATTCTCTGACGCCACCAAGGCGAAGCTAGGAAACCAGTCCAGCCTTCCATCCCAGGCGGAAATTTCTGCATCAGTCACAGTTGGGTCACCGGAACTAATACGCGCGATAAGGCAAGGGAAAGCGAAGCGTCCGGGACTGGAAAGTCGGTCCAGGGAGATCTGAGCCGAGATCCCGGTGAGGTAAAAGTCAGACAGAGTTGGCGCCTGCAATGAAGTTGATCGGACAAGATCGTTGTACCAGAAGAGACTTAGAAGAAAGTCAAACTCCTTGTCCACAGGCCAGAGCAAGGGCTGGGAGCAGAGTTGGGCTATGAAGCTGAGATGGGGAGACCAGTTCTCTTGGCCTTCCCCAGCGAGCTTTTCGAAAAGGAGTAATAGCATGCAGCTGGCAAAGACGCTGATTATAGTTTGATTGTGCATTCCTTTGAGCTCAACTCCAGGCATATCAAGCTGGGATAGAAGCTGGCGACACCCGCCCAGTGCCTTCTGCCTCAGTCTCAGCATTGCTGCGCCCATGCCGAATGATCCATTCTCCCAGCTCTGGACAGCACTGAGTGCGAGGAGCGAATCCAGGACAACACGGCACTGCATGGCGAGTGGCAGCAAAACGGTCAGGAATGGGTTTGTAGGTCCTGAAAACGCGGGATAAGTGTTAGAGAATCTCTGGATGTAGCGGTCGAGAAGCACAGATTCGGTAGCATTGAGCTCAAACGGCCAGGCTGACAGCCCAGAGATCCTGCTCGTTAAAGCGACACCATGGGGACTGTTCATTGCAAGGGCTTTGCCTGGGCCCCTCCTCCTCATCCCTTCTCTTCGTACGTCGTCTTCCCATACGAGTTGGACATTGTTCTCACACGGTAGTCCCAGTCTGGTACAGTTGCGGCATGGGGTGCCTGTGCCATCGCACTTCTTCTTTCTGGTTCCTGTTAGTGATGCTCGGCGGGCCCGGCGTCAGTATACCTTTTCCTGTAGGTCCAACACCCGTTGCGCGATCTGCAGTGTTTCTGTGTGGAGCTCATTTCGAAGAATATTAATAGTTGATGAGCCCGTCAAGATGCGGACGAGACTGTGAGTCAGTTAAAGCGAGCCTGAGTTACTCCAACTCCCCCAACGGTCGCCATCACTATTCCCAATTAGGGCATCAGTTCCCCAGGCCCACCAGTTCCAAGATACAGATTACAGTATAACTATGGTTGTGCCCATTCATTTGGATACTATGTACAATGACTGAAATGGCCAACCCCGAGACATACTATTTCCCCCCAACGCGTTATGTACCGAATAGCAGATTTCCAGTCCTGGTCTATAGGAACGCCTTCCCCCGCCTTATGACGAATCCGCGATGCAGAATCAACTAGAAAAGAATAAATGGTTCAAAGGGGTGAGTGTAGACAATGATTCACCCAACCAGCAAGTTAACAATTGGAAGGGCACCTGGGGCGCAGTCCCTCGTCACCACTTCCACCCAAATTCTCATGAATGCTATGGTTCGTTATGCCAGATACCCTCTAGGATATACTAACCCTGCATTTAGCTATCCTACAGGGTTCATCTACTCTTCTAGTAGGCGTTGGACCTCTCGATGACCCGGGCATAGGAAAGACGATCCGCGTTGAGGCTGGCGATGCCATTATTTTCCCATCAGGGGTGTCGCATTGCTCAGTTGACTCTGAAGGTTATCGTTACATGGGTGTTTATCCTGAGGTTTGTGCCACCTATTCCTATGTCTTTCATGCACTAAGAGAGTGAATAAATTAGGGCGCACCAAAGTGGAAGAACGAGTATTGCAAGGACTCCAGCCGATGGGAATCGATATGTAGGGAAGCACAGCAGGTTCCTGTTCCAGAGTGGGATCCCATACGTGGACATCTAGGCCCGCTATCCAGACTCTGGTCTGGAGACTCGAAGCTAGAAACATAACTATCTGAGAAGCTTATAGACCTGTTTACGATAACTGATACCATCTAATCATTTCACCCACTCTCTGGCTACTTAATAAATCATGCAGTAGCAGACGTAATCCCCCCGTCCACTACGATCTTCTGCCCTGTGATATACCTACTCTGGCCACTCGCCAAAAACAACACCGCCATCGCAATATCCATCCCATCACCCATCCTCCCCGTCGGCACAGCATTATGCCTCTTCTCAATAAACCCCTCCAAATTACCCTGCGCGTACTTCTCCGCTAGAACCGTCACAAGCGGCGTATGCATAAGACCCGGAACAGCAACATTCAGCCGGATCCCCTTCGCAGCATAAATCACAGCCGTGGCTTTCGTGAACTGGATCACACCGGCTTTTGTGGCAGAGTACGCGACCTGTGGTTTGCCGATGTAGCGTAGACCTGCAATGGACGAAATATTGACTACGGCGCCGCTACCCTGGTTTTCCATCACGGGCAGAATATGGTGGCATGTTAGGTAGACGGATTTGAGGTTGATGTCTGTTTGATCGTCCCAGACTTTCTCGGTCAGTTCGACGGGGTCGCCGCGTTCAGATCGACCGACATTGCTGTGTAGTTAGCAGTGGATCTCATTTAAGATCCATGTCCAGATATTCCAGCACCGGGTAAGTGTTTACTTACTTCACGAGAACGTCAATCCGGCCGTACTTCGCAAGACATTCATCGACAGCACGCTTAACGTCCTGGTCTTGCGTTACGTTTGCCTGTGTGACGGTAATATCACCGCCTTCTTCTGCCTGGACACGCTTCTGTGTGCGCAAGGCAGCATCTAGATTCAGGTCGCAGCCAAAGATCTTTGCGCCTTGATGTGCCATAAGCCGAGCTATTGAGGCTCCATTTCCCCACATGGTGAGACTGGGATCGCCGGACTGGCCGACTCCGGTTACTGAGTATCAATTAGCATTGATTAATTGGGAGGGGTTTGTGACATACGGAAAACGACTTTGTCTTTTAGGTCTGGGTATGTTGCGAGCTGTGGGTCGGGATTTGGATGTGTGGTTGCCATCTTGGACTTGTGTTTTTATCGCAGAGTTAAGTCAGATTTGGATGTTATTTTAGGATTGATATTTCTGGCTGGCATCAAAGAGCCAAGCTGTGCTTGAGGGGTACTGTTATATAAGTAGATGTGAGGTCTCGGAGAAGTATCCGGGCAGTTCAACCTGAATGGACGTACCCATAGAATACTAGCAGGAGCACACAACTGTTCGTAAATAGATTTAGGTAGAGAGGCAACTGTCAGAGACCTTCTAACTGCACAATGTCCATAGTAGTGTATCAAATGATGAGCAACCGAGTTGAACGAAATATTGCCTCGCTCCTAACTGCCAAACTGAAAGCTGGATAGCCCACCCCACTAAACAAATAGCTCCGGCAAAGTGGAGGTTCTATTAGCATGGGTAATAAATTTGGTGTTACGTGGGACGCCGGAAGTCCATTCCATTTTAAAAAGCTGGGGGTTTATACTAGAACTTAGGAACTATCCGTGCACTGAAGACTCATACCCTATCAAGTCTGGATCACAGGCTATCATACGGATAAGATGTCACTACGAGGTAGTACACTCGCTTACTGTTATGAACAGGCCAGAATGTACTATGATAAATTGTAATATCTAGACGACTGCCTCTACAAAGATGCCCTATGAACGACGTTGACATTCCCCGTAATAACCGTCTTCATGTTCAAGTAGTCCTCTATGCCATACTTGCTTCCCTCGCGGCCTAGACCAGAGTGCTTGACACCACCGAACCTGTATTTGTTAGCAGTATGTTCAACCATAGACAAAATAGAGGCACTCACGGAGCAGCTGCATCTGACACAACCCCAGTGTTCACCGCAACCATCCCAAAGGAGAGAGTCTCTGTAACGCGCGCAACACGGTTGACGTCTTGCGAAAAGACATAAGATGCCAGACCTACATCACACTTGTTTGCGATATCGACGACTTGGTTCTCGTCGTCAAAGCTGAGGATCGGCGCAACAGGGCCGAATATCTCTTCCTCCATTAGTCGCATGTCTGTCGTGACATTTGTCAAGATGGTGGGCTCGATGAAGTTAGGTCCTAAGGGAAGCTATTAGCACCAACCAGAATCCAGTTGGATAAACGTACCAAGATCAGACCGCCGTTTTCCTCCAACTTCAACTTTAGCACCAGTCTTGACAGCATCTGAAATAAGAGACTCCACCCGGGCAGCAGCCGCAGCAGTAACAAGCGGCCCATGAGTAGTACTGCTATCAAACCCAGACCCAACCTGGAATCCCTTTACAACCTCCTTAAGCTTACGCACAAACTCCTGATAAACGCCCCTCTGAACAAAAATCCGATTCGAACAAACACAAGTCTGCCCCGACGACTTGAACTTACTCGCAACCGCTGCCGCAACCGCAATATCCAGATCTGCATCCTCAAACACAATAAACGGCGCGTTCCCACCAAGTTCAAGGCTGAGTTTCTTCAACGTGTCACTAGACTGGTTCATAAGGATCTTACCAACGCGAGTCGAGCCCGTGAATGAGATCTTGCGCACGGTATTCGACGCGCACAGCGTCTGCCCGATTATAGGTGTATTCTCCAGGGCCGTGATACTGTTGACCACGCCCTTGGGAACACCAGCCCGTTCACCAAGAACCAGCAGCGCATTCGCAGTGAACGGCGTCTCGCCTGCCGTTTTCACAACCGCCGTACAGCCAGCTGCAAGAGCAGGTCCGAGTTTGCGGGTTATCATCGCAGCAGGGAAGTTCCACCTACACCTCTATTAGCATCTGCACCGAGTATAGTTAGGGGGCGCATACGGCGTAATAAGCCCAACAACACCCACAGGTTCCTTCAGCACCGAAACCCTAAACCCAGGCTGCGAGTGCGGCACAACGTCACCATAAACCCTTGGCGCCTCCTCGGCAAACCACTCCAAGAAACTCGCGGCAAAGAGTACCTCGCCTGCTGCATCGGGGCCCGCTTTGCCGTTTTCCCAGGTAATGAGGGTCGCAAGGTCCTCTTTGTTCTGGATAACCAGTTCGTACCATTTGCGCAGGACGCGCGAGCGGTCGCGGCCTGTGCGGGTGCGCCAGGCTGGGAGGGCTGCTGAGGCGGCGCGGATGGCCTGTTCGGTGTCTTGGGGGGTTGATTCGGGGCATGTTCCTATTAGGGCGTTGCTTGCGGGGTCTATATCCATTAGAACTGCAATATCTATAAAAGGAGGGTAATACCGTAGACGTCGAATGTCTTTCGCGATGCGGACTCGACCCAGTGGCCGCCGACATAGTTCTTGCCTATGAAGAGCGAGGGATCGTTGAGTTTGGGTGCAGCCATTTTCAATAGCTTGGAAGGCATAATGCAATTCTGAAATGTGTTGGGATATCACATATATTTGCAGCCCATTGTATACTCTTGATTCTCCAATGACGAGCTGCGACGGTTTAGGAAGGCGACTGCGAGACTCAATAAAGCAGCCCCGAGCGAGACCCACAGGCGGGGTATTTGGAGTATTGAGTATTGGAGTATTGATATCAGTATTGATATCTCTTGGGAAGGAAACCAGATAAGTGCAGACATTCGTAGTCAAGTCCACTCCTCTCCTCAATATCTCAACTGAATAATCTGTTCATCATGCCCAAGACAGTCGAAACAGTGGATCTCTCCCACACCGCAGGCCTCTACTACGGCCCTGCCACAATTTCCAGTGGAAAAGTGCTGCACATCTCCGGCCAGCCAGGGAGCACCAACTCCGGCCACGTCCCAGACGACTACGAGTCCCAAATCCACCTATGCCTGTTCAACCTGCGAAAGCTGATCATCGCAGCGGGGGCCGACATCAAAGACATCGCAAAGCTCAACGTCTACATCGTCAACTACGACGCCGGCAACCGCAAGCATGCCCGCCCCATCCAACGTTTCTTCGGCAAGCACCGACCAGCGCAGACTCTTGTTCCTGTGCCCAAGCTTGCTGTCCCGAGCTGGTTGATTGAGATTGATGCGGTTGTTGCACTCCCCGAGCAGCCTTCTATCCCTCCGGCTCTCCCTGCTGCGACCGAGACTGCTGATGTCGTGGTTATCGGCGCCGGTCTAGCTGGACTTACTGCCGCGCATGAAGTTATTCGAGCCGGTCTGTCTTGCATTGTCCTCGAAGCCCGAGACCGGGTTGGCGGAAAGACATGGAGTCAGTCTACTGCCGATGGAAAGGGGGTCATTGACGTGGGCGCTGCCTGGATCAACGATACCAACCAGAGCAAGGTCTACGCGTTGGCGAAGCGGTATGGCGCCGAGATGATCGTGCAGAATACCCAGGGTAATGCAGTGATTGAAGATTCTGATGGGAATGTGTCCCCGTTTGCGTATGGGGAGTTGCCAAATGTAAGCCCACCAAATTAATACCAGTAAACTACGTCAAGTTAACAGCTACAGTTCGACGAAGCGACAAAGAAAAACGTCGCCGATATAAGAGACATGTGCGAGGCAGACTGCCAGGCCCTGGATACCTGGCGACCGAAGGACACAGTCCTCGATGCCCTAACCTTCGAGGCATATCTTCGCTCTCGCGGCGCAAGCAAGACAGCCCTGGCCACAGCAACAGTGTGGACGCGCGCAATGCTCGGTCTTGAACCCAGCGACGTCTCGGCACTTTATTTCCTCAACTACTGCAAATCAGGCGGTGGTCTGCTCCAGATGCGCTCCGACCGGAAGGACGGCGGACAGTATCTACGGATCCGCGGGGGCACGCAGACATTCGCAAAGGGCCTCGCCGGTTCTCTTCCCGACAATGTCGTTCGTCTGAACAGTCCCGTCCAATCTATAATCCAAGAGAGCGGTCGGACTGTCAAGATCCAGGCATCCGGTGTCGTCTATTCAGCGCGGAAGGTCATAACGACCGTCCCCGGCCCAGTCGTTAAGAATATCTCATTCTACCCACCCCTCCCACCCGTGAAGCGCGCATGGACCGAGTCGCTATACTACGGGTACTACACCAAAGCGATGATGGAATTCAAGGCTCCCTTCTGGATAGACCGTGGGTTCTGCGGTCTCACACAGTCCTTCATCGGTCCTGCCGGCGTTATCCGCGACAGTTCCATCCCGCAGGACCACAAGTTCGTCCTGACCTGCTTTATGGGCGGCGAGCCAGGGCGCGCATGGGCTTCTCTTTCCACCTCCGAACGAGAGAAGCATCTACTAGCCCAGATAAGCAAGCTCTACGGAGCCGATGCGGAAAGTCAGTTTGTGCGCATGACGGCGTACGAGTGGCCGAATGACGAGTTTGCCGGGTTTGGGTGTCCCTGTACGTCGCTTCCACCTGGTGTATTGGATTCGCTGGGTGGTGATGCGTTGAGGGCGCCGGCTGGCAATGTGCATTTTGCGGGCACGGAGACGGCGGGCGAGTGGAAGGGGTATATGGAGGGGGCTGTGAGGAGTGGGGAGCGTGCTGCAGAGGAAGTTGTTAGGGATTTTAATCCGCCTGTTGTTGCTAGGCTGTAGACGCCATAGTATCTATAGTCTAAATGCTATTCTTTATTGTCTATTGCGGCTTGGATTATAGTGGCAATGTAGGGTTGCCCACTTCAACGATACACATAAAGTAAATAGTATGTAAGCAGAAAGCTGATTAAGTTGATAAGTAACATTATCATCTGCGATTGGAAATACTTGAGAATTTGGTAGTCGCTCATGATGCGCAGAGTACAATCAGGCAGGCGACGCCGAAGAACAGGAAGGCCGGAGCGAGACCGCGCCACTGCGGGGTCTCCAATTTACCAGAGCTATATGAAGAAACCCTTCTGTCCACTTTTCCTTTCTCCCTTGCATCTTAATCTACATCCATTGTAACAGATATGACTGTCAGCAAGAGCAGAATCCTCATCGTCGGCACCGGCGGCATCGGCACCGTCTCCGCGTACTCGCTCGAACGAGGCGGCGCTGCGGAGGTCACAGCAGTGATGCGCTCAAACTACGAAGCTGCTGTGAAGAAGGGAATCGATATTGACTCCGTGCAGTACGGCCAGGTCAAAGCGTGGAGGCCAACAGCCAGTAAGGCCACCTAAACCTATACATATAAAGCTATATACTAACATAAAAAGTCGTCAAATCCGTCCCCGACGTTTCAAAGGAGAATATTCCCCCCTTCGACTACATCGTCGTAACAACAAAAAATATTCCAGACGCACCACCGACAGTCTCCGACCTAATCGCGCCCGCCGTAACCCCAGGCAAAACAGCCATAGTGCTATCCCAGAATGGCCTCAACATCGAGAACCCCCTAATCGAGCGCTTCCCCACAAACCCCCTAATCAGCAGCGTCGTCTACACAGGGGCAACAATCACCGGCCCAGCAGCCGTCTACCACGACGACGATGAGTGCCAGAAGATCGGCGCATTCGTGAACCCTGCCGTCCCTGCGAGTGTTGCAGATGAGGCAGCGCAGCGCTATGTGCAAATCTTCAACCCTAGCGGTGAACTAGAGATAATCTACGAGCCAGACGTGGCGACGACGCGCTGGCGCAAGATCGCATACAACGGGAGCATGAACCCCGTCGCGACGATTCTGGGGATGGACACGCCGCGCATGCGCATGACGGTGCATGTCATCGATGACCTGATCTTGCCTATAATGCGGGAGGTGGTTGAGATCGCGAAGGCTTGTGGAGTGACGCTTCCTGAGGAGAAGGACCTGGCGCATGCGATACTGCACCAGGATCCGAATGATACGGCGTTTAAGCCCAGCATGTGTCAGGACTATGAGAAGGGGAATTTGATGGAGATTGAGAATATTTTGGGCGAGCCGCTGAGGGTGGCGGAGAGGGTTGGTGTGCCGGCGCCGAATTTGAGGATTGTTTATAGCATCATGAAGGGGTTGCAGGTTAGGGTTAAGGAGAGTAAGGGGCTGTGGGAGGCTACTTTTCAGCCGGGGAATCCGTATGTGTAGTTTTATTTGATTATGATGTATTTAGAATGATATTCACATACTGGTTCAATAAGTTTTAGCATCTACATTGGTTACTCAGTTCAGACAGCAAAATGACCTACCTATGCTCGTAGCGTGAGACTCCACGAGACTGGAAAATCAAGAGTGTCCAATTTCCAGACCAGCAGATAACATCATACTCCGTGTCAAGGACGTCCGGCATCGCCTTCCCCAATTTCAAATCCAGCTTGGAACCACGCAGCGGGGTAAATCGTATCCACCGATCGATAAACGAGTGGATCCTCGATCTGTCTATCCAAGTCAAACAAGGCAGCCCACAGCGAAGCGCCTTTCTCCAACACACGGGGCAGCCGACGGCGAGTATCAAACAGCAAGACATTCCGACGCCACTTGAATTACTCATACTCCTGATCCAAGATTGCAAACGTATGACTAGGACGGGAGATTAATACTACCCAGATCGCTCTATCTTATCTTCAACCTACCCATATCATAACTTATCCAAAATGTCTACAACCACTACCATGGAAGCAACGCCTATTGCGCAGCCTCAGATACAGGAAAAGCTCAATGAGCAAAAGAGCTCCAGTTATCCAACCCAGAACCTCGCCGTCGCTACAGGCGGCTACATCTTCCCCGGTATCCCCAAGATAACAGACCCCTACAAGAAGCGCCAGTGGCAGCTCGAGCACATGGCGGGCGCATTCAGAGTCTTCGCCCGCAAGGGCTTCACCGAGGGAACAAGTGGGCATATCAGCGTGCGGGACCCGGTTGAGCCGGACACATTCTGGATTAACCCGTAAGTCAAGTCTAGTATTCTTTGACTCCTTGTATAGGTGAATGGGCTAACTAACTTGAACAGCCTCGGCAAGCATTTTGGCATGCTAAAGGCCAGCGATATGGTACATATCAATGAAGCAGGCCAAGTCATCGGGGGTAACAGAGTCGCTATAAACGCCGCCGGCTTCGTGATCCACAGCGCCATCCACCGCGCACGGCCCGACATCCACGCTGCATGCCACATGCACTCGCCGAACGGAAAAGCGTGGTCGACGTTTGGCCGGCCCGTTGATATTATCAACCAGGACTCGTGCAACTTCTACGGCACGCAGGCGGTGTATACGAACTTTGGCGGGGTGGTTATTGAGGATGAGGAGGGGAAGAGGATTACTGATGCGCTTGGGGAGAAAGGTAGGGTTATGTTCTTGCAGAATCATGGGCTGCTTACGACTGGTGGGACGGTGGATGAGGCTGCGTATCTGTTTACTTGTCTTGAGAGGACTTGTGAGGTGCAGTTGAAGGTGGAGGCGGCGGGGTTGGAGAAGAAGTTTATTAGCAAGGAGGCTGCTGAGTTTACGGCTGCGGCTAATGCGGATCCGGTATGCTCTTCCCTGCTGAAGTTTACCAATGGAGTTATGGCTAATGAGGTCAGGAAACGCTGTATACGGAGTTTCAGCCGGACTTTGAGTATGAGATTTGGAAGTCCAAAGGGGAGCTATGCAAGGGGGAGTAAACCCTGTTAATCGCCGTCTGGCTTCTCCCTGGGATTAAGTCTAGTTAACTGTTATTTGCTAAATGAATTTCCTTGTCGATAACGTGTCGGTGTTATACACGATGCCGTAAAGACGTGAGACCCTCCGAGGTTGGAAAATATTTAAGATTTACCTGTTATCACTCTCGTCGCAGAAATAAATACTTTTTAAATAATAGTATTACAAGTACATCTCGGAAGTCCAAGTCAAGAGAAACCTCAATGTATATCAACAGCTATCGAGAACCAAAATAACAAGCACGATCAATCACCCAATATCAAACCCAGCAAATATCCAGATAAACCAGTATTCAACTTCAATCTTCCCCTTCTTATCTACGAATTTGAATTATCCTCACAAGTCCAAGGCCTCGACCCTCCCCCAGCACTAAGGGACTGCATAATCCCGACAATCGACCCATAAGTCCCAGCAACAGTCATAAAGGTCCCAGAGACGATAACAAACCCCGCCCAGGCCGCAAGAAGCATCCACAACCACGGCCTATCCGTCGTCTTGCGCTGGTGCCAGTTATCGTAGAACCACATACACCCAGTAGGTTGGTAGGCCAGGAACGCACCCAGCAAGGCGCCGACAAGCGAGACGAGGTCGTTGAAGACCGGGATCCCGCTGGCGATTATATATGCGATGACCGTGCAGCTGAATGTGCAGGCTATCCAGGTTGTCCAGTGGATTAGGGAGTTGGAGGTTAGATGTGCTGAGCCGCGCAGAATGCGGACGAAGAAGTATTTGCTTGGGAGCTGTTCCTGTCAGAGTACTGTGGTGTTTAGAGGTGGGACACGTACATGTATCACGATAGTCGTTGTAGCGATTAGGCCGGGCAAGGATAGGCCATAGGCGATTTTCTTAATCAGAGTACCTGCAGACCCTAGGGCAGGAGAGGCGACCATGGTCCCGCAGTAGTAGTAAACCACAACACCAACGACGAGATACAGCAGAGTCGAGCCGAGCTGACTGATAACGAGAGCGCGGGTAAAGTACCGCGGGTCGCGCATTTCTGCTGCGAGGGAGAAATACGCTGGTGTGGCGGAGCAGGCGAATAATAATGTTGACACTGCCGAAACGCCTTCTGCGAAGGAGGGATAGTTTATGATTTTGTAGTCCGAAGACCAGCCTGGGGGTGCAGTTGAGGGACCTCCTTGAATGCCGACAGCGATTGTGACGACGAGGACTAGAAGTGTCAGTCAAGGCCTGAACTGGGGTAGGGTGTACAGACCAGATGTAACAATGCAGCCGAGACCAACCCATGCTATCCAGCTTATCCTCCCCAGTGTACGGATACTCGCCAGAAGGAACCCAGCAAGGGCAGCCACGACAACAAAGGCAGCGGTGCATGTTCCGTGGGATGAGATGGCATTCAAGCCGATAGAGAGGCCTAGGATACCAGACCCGGCAACAAATATCCAGTCTTATAAATTAGTATTCACGAGCATGGTGTATAGGAAGCTGGCTCTGGTGCCACTCACATAGACTAAATGCCAGTCCAAAGACCTCTCGACCAGCTCTTCCAAACATCAATCCCCCTGCATCATCCATTCCATACACTTCACGATGATTGAGCTTGAATATACCAACCATATAGCTTGTCCACGTTGCTATTCCGGCCACGACGCAGAGAAGTATCACGCCCGGCACCACGCCCACCTTGTCGAAGACAGCGGGGATAGAGAGGACACCCAGACCAATCTGTGTTTTCATCATCAGGGCAACCGTTCCTAGCCAGCCGACCTGTTTACATTAGTATTGCACTCTAGTAGACATCAATATGGCGAAGGACCTACGCTGCGGTAGTTGGGTCCATCTCCGGTGACCTCACCAAAGACTGGGTCATAGGTAGTATCATTCTCTGTGAGCTTTCCAGGCTCAACATCCAATGTAGGTGTATGGATAGTGTTGTCCGTTTTGGCCTTCTCCAGACCAATATCGCCAGACATGGAAGCCATATGTTCTGCGTCTTCGAGGTGCTCAATGTCACCGGGGTTCGCTTCTTTTCCACCCATGATGTTGGATTCGTGTAGTCCTTTTACGTTAGATGGTTTGTCGAGGGAGTTGAAATCTATTACCAAACAGACTGCTCCTATCTTCTTATCAGCGAGAGGCGGATACGCAGGATAACCCCCAGAAAGTAGGGCAGCTAGCAAGGTCGATATCTCAGGTATATTTACTGTGGGCCTGTGGAAGAAGACACCAGTTACCGATTGGTGATTACAACGCCGGCACCTTGGAGGTATGCAGAGAGTCTCAGAATATAGAGATAAGCGGTTTTAGGGGCATGTTGTTGGCCAATCGGCATAGCTTCAAAAGGTGAGATTCAAATGAAGCAGGCGACAGCGATATCTTGGAACGGACCCATCCGGGGAACTTGGCCTGGGGAAGGAGGCATATTGTGGGGAAGGAAACGCCGAGTAAGTGACTGCGGCATTGTAACTGTGAGCTTCTTAGTTTTGTCTTGCACTGTCATTGCAGGCCGGGTGGCTTATTAGGTATTAGATTAAGGGCTAGTATACGATGGCTTTTTACGACGCTCCAACCCGTCGCATGGGATGTATTCCATAGCAAGCAAATATGATTCACGGGGCGCTTATGGTTCTAGTGATCTAGGAATTCTCGTACGTGGAGTATATGCTGTTATAGCAATTCAGCGACTCCCGCTCCAGACTCTCCATATCTCTTCCCCTGAACCTCGTCGGATCCAGCGCCTTCTTCAGTGCCACATCCACTTCCTCTCCCTTAAGCAAGCTCGTCAAGAACTTTGCTGACCCACCAGCATGTGTAACCCAAACCCCCGCCGCCAAGTACAGCCCCTTCACGTCCGGAACCTCCCCAATCAATGGCATATTGTCCGGTGTCATAGAGAATATTCCATTGAACTTTTCCCTAACCCTCAGATTGGTCTTCTCAGGTACCAACTTCACCGCACGATCCAATGCCGTATCAAACTCGTCAACCCAGTTTCCGATAGCGGTGCCTCCTGGCTTCGCAGCGAGAGGCTTATGGTCGTATGAGCCGAGTCCGAAATAGGTACCGTGATCTCGAACATAAACATGATGCTCTGGGTATCTGACAAAAGGAGATGTGTACACCTTCGGCTCACGCACTTCACCATACATATAGGGGTGCGCGACTGGGATAACTGGAATGGGGATATCAAAGTCACATAAGGACTTGGCCCAGATACCAGTAGCCAGGACAACTCTCGGCGCGTGGATGAATCCCTTTGAAGTCATAACTCCGGTCACTTTGTCTCCATCCCGTCGAATCTCCGAGACATCGGCTTCCAGGAACTGAACGCCTGTATTCTGAGCTTCGGACTGAAAGAATGCAGTAACGGTCGCCGGATTGGCAGTCCCATCTGCTGGAAAATGTAGTGCCGAAACATACTCCTCCTTCACGAGATCGGGTGCAATCTCCGCTGCCCTTTGGATAGAAATCAACTCTGCTTGCAGTCCTCTTGCCCTGGCAGTTTCCTGTCTCCATTTGAGATTCTCGACTGCGGCACTGCTTGTCGCGACTTCGAGTCCGCCGACATGGTCGAACCCCCCAGGGACCTTAGAGTACTCCCTCACACTGTCGACAGCAAGCCGGGTCAGGACTTCAGACTCGTTGAATTGGCCCACGAAACCCGGTGCATAGCCTGTTGAGCCGGTGAGGCGGGAAATGGATCGTTCAGCGACCGTTATCTTTTTTTCATCACTAGAAGAAGAGAGGAAATAGGCCAGGGCAGAGCCGAAAATGCCCGCTCCAATAATGACAATGTCGGAAGATTTCTGTGTTGACATATCGTGCTCCTTCTGGCTTATATGGATACTGAGTCCTACTTGTTCAACGGGGTCAAGGTGGCTCTTAAGCTTGTGCCAAGACAAACTGAACTGGACGCGTCAGTCGATCTTGCAGCTTAACCATGTTCTGGATAGTGGTCGCTTATTCACGGCAGTGGGGTGGCTGAGAACATTACCGGTCCATTCGAGGGGTTCATTCGGGAGTGCGATGGGGAAATACGAGGTGCGCCCTTTGGAAGACATGAGCGTCATCCTCAACGCCACAATTGGTCGTTACCCTAGTCTGAGAGTGTACTTTATGGTGAGGGCTCCGGCCAACTATACTTAAATCGGTTGACAATTTGAACTTAGTATGAATGCATCGAATGGGGTAATATGATCCTTGAGTCACTCTCGCGTATTATTATGACGTAGCTACAGGTTCAGTTAACAGTCCTCCACCCCTGCGGTGCCCGCCCTACTATGTACAAGTACAATGGTTTCCTACATAAGAGCCACCATGAGGGATCCAATGAGACCACCCACGGCAATTCCGGCGGGTCTGTTCAGCGCAGCAGCACCAGTGAACTCAGGGTCCGGGGTTGGGCTGCTCGAGGACTGAAGGCATCAGTTAGCAGGTTGATACTAAGTCGGAATAAATACAGAGAAGCTTACCGAGCTTCCCGGGGTCGTCGTAGCAGGAGTAGTCACTGTAGGAATCACAGGGGTGGAGCTCACAGTAGTGCTCGAGTCGGTAGTCTCAGAAGCCGAAGTCGACTCTGTCGCAGACTCGGTGGGAGTACTGCTTGACTCGGCCTCGGAGCTCGTTTCAGTGGCAGTCTCCGAGGCAGAGGAAGAGCTAGACGAGCTGGATGAGCCCTCGACCGGGGTCGCGTCAAGCCCGCATTCCTCCGCGGCCGATGAGACCGAATTCCCATAGTACTTCCAGATATCGAACTCGAGGGCGCAGTCCAGGCAGTCGTTCAGCTTGGTCTTGAAGTCGCTTTTGTCGCAGTACCCATCCGAGCGGGCGTCGGTGATAATGCCGCCTGTTGGAAGCAATGCATTAGATCAGTTGTTTGGTTTGACTATTTCCGTTACTCACCGCAGTTGGCATGACATTCGTAGGCAGGAGTGCCTGGTTCCTGGCGCTTGTGCAAGGGCACGAATTCAGGGTACTCGAACGCACTAGCACCGGCGAGGATGCAGGCAATGGAAACAGCGATGAATTTCATAATGAAAGGATTAATACACTGGATGTCGAAGGAAGAATATCAGACAATTAACCAGGAGTGAAGATCTCGATGTACCTGAGAGGAGGCCGCTTTTATAGCTCTCTTTGGCCGGCAAAGGGGAGATCGCTTACCTCCCGGGCCTGGACTCCCAGCCAAGGAAGTATCGGAGCATCTTTATTAGCTCAATATCGGTGTCTCAGTGCCACAAGCCAGAATACAGCATTTCGCAGCTGGCGAGGGCGCATCAAAGCCCGTGGTGTGCTTTAATTGGACAATCCCGCCCCACTCTGCATCTTATCAGATTGATAATCCGAATATCGGCCTCCTCCCCCCACTGCCATCCACTCATGTCCACCGGTTCTTGCTCTTCGTTTAATCTATACCGCTTGGCGCAGCTCCAAGATCCCTCCTCGCTTGCCTTCCGGATCTGCAATTGGACGGCTATCCCAAACTCAGCGGTGGCATGAGCGCGATGCACTGCAAGCCGAGAAATCTCTTCCTCGTCACACCTCCTTGACTCGCTAGGCGCTCTAGTCCCTAGCCGGAGGGAGGACACCACGGACCAGTATCCATCGGCGCTACCCGACATGTTACATCAAATGCTGGGACCAGAACATTTGCCGAGGGGTGTGATACAGCAGCCTTATAAACACCGGCACCCTCCGGAAACTTTCTGCCGTACTGTCCTCTCTCTCGCTTGTGAATAATTCCCCTCTTCCCGTTTACTCTATTATGATGAAAGGTTATCCCACGCTCTTAATGGTATTGTCCGCCTTTGCGCGGGCAGACCCCCATGGCGAGGACGCCGCCAAAGAGATGGGCCCTGTGGCGTTCATGTGGCCGCCAGACCGCACCTGGGGCGCAGCATTCGATAATAACGCACCCTGCGGCTCGAAGGAGGGTGTTGAAAACAGAACAGAATTTCCTCTCGGTGAGTAGTTCTCGATCTCTCAATAAGGACATGCTAAACTCAGATCTAGTGAACGGCCAACTTGCCCTGGTGGTCCAAGACGAGTCCTGGAACGTGCAAATCGCCGTTTCCCACAGGAACAGTATGTCTTTCTTCTTTCATCCATTCATAATTTATGTAAATGTGTTGCCGTATTAACAATCCAGACCCAACAAACAACAATGACTTCGAGACCCTCGTCTCGGAGAGACGAATCAGCGACATCGACCCAGGCCACATGTGCTACCCCGTCACAAACCCAGGAGTGGACACTGAAGCCGGGATGAACGCTACCTTCCAGATCAGATATACCTCTGACATGGAAGATCATAAGAATGAAACGTACTACGCCTGCGCAGACGTCACGTACGTCGCTGCGAGCAAGTTCACGTATCAGGTACCCTGTTTCAATGTCACGGCGGATGAGTTTACTGCTACAGACGAGGACGATAACGACTCGACGGGAAGTGGGTCGGACTCGAACTCGGCCTCATCGGATTCGAGTGCTGATAGTGCCAGCAGTGGCTCTGGGGGGTCGAAGCTCTCTGGGGGTGCCATTGCTGGGATTGTTGTTGGGTGCGTGGCGGCGGCGGTCATTGCTGCGGGTCTTCTGTTTGGGTATAGACGATTGTTGCAGAAGTATCGATCCATGCGTCAGAAGGCGTCTGTTCGCAACGTTGACTGGCCTGCTGAGGAGGGTGGGAAGCCGGCGGCCGACAATTCGTCTGGGTCTTCTTATGGTTTGAGGAAGCTTAAGTAGATGCACCTTCTGAATGCGACGTTGAGATATCATCCTGGTGCATTGGGGCTGTTTGAGGATGAGTATCGTTACTGATCCTATTTGGAGTTGTACTCGTCAGTTGGACAATAAATACCATTGGCTGTCTCTATCCCACTGTCGCCGTCAAAACGTCCTTTCTCTTCCATGGTCACTCGTTTTTGTCCTCTTCCGGCTCGTCCTTCCAAGCCGCAATATACCCAATTGACAGATTAAATGCCCCCGACTGGGATCCAAAATGACTGTAATTCTGAATTAGCTTATGAAACATATGATTGGCCAGTTCATACCTCCGCATCATAATTCCCAGCCGCTTAATAGACTTCAAATCCAATGGCTCTTCATCAATCTCCTTCCCCCGATACGTCGGCCTGAAGTCCTCCCATCTCACCACAACCTTTCCACTCCCAACGACCCGGAAGTCAGCCTGCCAGCTCAGACTACTCCGTTCACGCCCATCCGGTCTAGGTGGGAGTAAGTCGTCTTTCAGAATCAATGCATACTGTTTCCCGTCCGATTCTGCGAGGTCTAATTCAATCCCGTCGTACGCGGACAGGTCCCATCTTCGAGACCCTGTTGTGCGCTGCGATGCAAAGCCAGCTCCACCCAGCGTATCAATGTCTAGATTTCCCTGAAATCTCGCATGGTTGGTCTCTGGTAAGATTTCAAGGGTTGAGTGAGAGGAACCCCCTCGGACGCGGTCATCGGAGGATGTCCAGTCGTTCGGTGACCATTTCCTGGCTAGTTAGATTATTGAAATCAATTTTCTGGCTGGTAAACGTACTCAGTGCCTCCGAAGAGATAATTTGTGGTTTTTTGGGCCATGGTGCTGACGATCAGGAGCTTGAAGTTGATTGAGATCGGTTCGTCTATTTTTTTATGATAGTGACGTCATGCATACACTTGGTGCTCTTTCTACGCGATCGTCAGGAACTCCCACTGGCGATTCCTTCAGCTGGGGATGCACGAAAGCGATGATCACTACAGATCCTTTTGCAATCAGGTCCAGTTGACTTTAGTACACCATGTTCGCCCACTCTATTTTTTCTATGCTGTCTTGGCTTAGCTACTCTTTTCGTTCCCTCGGCATGAAAGCTTGTTGCCCTTCAACAATGGCACGTTCGATTCAGTTCTTTAATCCATGGGGGTTATCGGGTATTTGTACTAGCTGTACTGAATAGAACTTTCTCTCCGGGACCATCTACCGTGCTTGGGGTTGGACCTGCTGTTTTGACAGAGTGTCTCGGCGTTCTACAAGTGCTGAAGTCATTGTTTGTTTAGTTGTTGTCGAGAAATATATCTTGCACAGACCATCCCCAATTTGGGGCTACATTCGTTTCGTCACCACCAACAATTAATATAGAGTATATAATGTCTTCAATATCCATGATAATATTCATTACATCGTCATCAACATTAATCATCGAGTTGTGAATGTGTTTGTTGCCCCAGGCAGCAAGGCAGTGACTCACGGGAACCATCACGTGGCGAAAACGGCCATCTCGCGGTGTCAACTTCTTCTCAGCAACATCTTCAGTTAACAAATCATCCCAGCCTGGGAAGCAAGATAGATCGACAGTCCTAATTCTATCCTCCAATCTGATCGGGTGACGATACATTGGGTGCATATCTGCAGCTAGTGGACGCCCTGCCAGTGACCTGAGGAATCCATAGAATCCCATCGAAACGCGCCCGCCAGAGGACACTTTGTTGATTCTTTCAACATCAGTCACACCAATTCGTGGCCTTTTAAGCATCGCATTGCGCCGCCATTCTCACATTCATACCCAACCGAGTTTTGCATCCAATTACTATCTTGCGATCTGTTTTCAGTCTGTTGTGCATTTCTGCCACCTGCCAAGACCCCGCTCGGATTTTTGAGGCTCAGAATATCCAGCCGATGTGAACTATACACTGTATACGGTTCTATTCAACACAATTTAAGAAGTAGATGGCTGGCCCGTCTCAGTATTGCATGGCCTCGACCTGGCCATAGACTCGAAACTTCACTTCGCCACCCTTTTCCATTCACCATGTCCATGTTTAGACCGGCCGCAGAGATAGGCTCGTCTGATTCCGACTCAAGTGCGGAAGCAAGCGATCATGAAGTGGTTACCAAGAAGGAAGCTAAGAGTGAAACTCAGCCCGTGCAAAATGGGAAACTGCCCATCCCAGAAGATGGAGGAACGGATGACAGTAGCACCCAAGATCTGCTTGCTGCAGATACCGATGGCCACTCAAATATTATGACTTCTGCCTTGTTGGAATTCTACTGCCTTACCCGGGCTGCCGACCTCCTCAATAAACAGCACGGATCTCGTAATCGCTATACGCGAGACTCACCGGAGGTGCAGTTCCTCGGGAAGAAGTTGTACTCTCACAAATCCAAGTTTCTTTCAGCCCATGGCGTCCTCGCCGATGGCATTGAGGACGATGAGTGGGGATCAACGCGGCAGTACTATCGCGATAACCTCGACGCTCTTGGCTTATCCGCACTCGAAGGGCTCGACATCGGGGACACTGGTGGGAAGCCGGCCATTGGAGGAACCGGCGACCTTGTTGTGGCCTCCAAGACCACGAGAAGTGCAGCGAAACCAACTCAGAAATCTGCACCAGGTCTGCGTGTGGAGGGCCACGAGGTAGGTCCGTTGGATTTTCGAGGGCATCATGGCGCGGAACAAGGTATCCCGGCATTGGAGGACTTCCGGCTTGACCCAAGGAGGATACCCCGGCCCCTCTTACCACTCACTGGCAGCTCACCGACGAGCTTTCCCCTGTTTGATGTCAAGTCAACCCCATCCAACACAACAATGTCCAGGTACGCCATGGAATTCGCTGAAATTCAGATCGTCGGCCGGGGCTCTTTTGGAGAGGTGTACCATGTCAAGAACCACATCGATGGACAGGACTATGCTGTTAAGAAAATCCCACTCAGTCAAAGACGCCTCGAGCAGTTACAGTGTGGAAATGAAAACCAGCTGGAGAATATCATGAAGGAAATCCGGACGCTGGCTCGACTAGAGCATGCAAACGTCGTTAGATATTATGGCGCCTGGCTTGAACAGACAAATTTCCCGCGCATCCCGTTTGCCAGTCAGGATCCAGGGAAGCTTGACGACGAAGAGACCCAAGACAGCGAAGCCGATGAACCGTCGGGCGTTGACAGTTTTGGGATTGTCTTTGAGCATTCTCAAGCGGAACAGCCGTCGTCGACTGGAGACGGCTCGATTGATCGCAGAAGTGCAACGGATTCCACAGTTCATTCGTTGGAGAAGATCCTGTCACGCAGCTCAGAAGACGATGTCGAATCTATTCCACGCGAGTTCAACGAGGCAACTTATAGCCAGCTGTCAACGTTTGGCGCCAGTGACGGGGATATTTTCACAGATGGATTTAGCAATGATAGATCACAACTCCAACTACAGCGGAGACATCGAAACGGCGAGGCGGTTCCTGCTGTGGTTCTGCATATACAGATGTCATTACACCCAATTCCCCTTAGCTCGTACTTGAGCCAACAACAAACAAACGATACCCACACTTTACTACGTCGGCACTGTTACCACCTCATCCCATCTCTGAAACTCATCCTAAGCATCGTCTCCGGAGTCGACTATCTTCACTCCAAAGGCATCATCCATCGCGACCTCAAACCAGCAAACATTTTCTTATCCTGCGCCGAAGACAGGAACTTCACAGAGTGCCAAATGTGTAAAGCGAGGCTGGGCGCATGCTCAAAATTCTGCCATCCTCGTATCGGTGACTTTGGACTCGTGGCAGATATCTCACATATGAACGACTCCTCCCCAGGAACTCCCATCGGCTCTACTCTTCCCAAACTCAACCGCGTCGTCGGAACAGAATTCTACTGCCCACCATTCTTCCGAACAAATGGGCTTCCCGGGCCGGAACCTGCCGGCCCGTCCAGCGAAGAGTACTTCGACTACTCAATCGACGAGTCGCTCGATGTCTACGCCCTTGGCGTTATATTATTCGAACTCGTTTACCGCATCGGCACAAAGATGGAACGCCAGATGGTCTTGACTGGACTGACGAGGGGCTCGCAACGACCCACCCCTACTGGTTTAGTTCGAGAACGACCGGTATTTCCGGAGGACTTTGAACGGAAGGTCGACCGCGGCTCGACGGCTTTACCGAGTGGGGAGAGCGTTGCTGAGTCGCTGAAGACGTGCATCAGGGGTATGTTGGAGCTGCAACCTCACCGGCGCTGGAGGTGTTGCGATGTACAGAGATACTTGACAGGACTGCTTAACATTGCTGAGCAGTCTTTTGTTTAGTGGTTAAACAGATGAACTCTCCTCTTAATGAAGTACATGAATGATCTAGTTAGTGGTCCATGAATAGCAGCGTCAGGATCTATATCTACGCAGAATAAGACCAACATTAAATCGGCTAAACCGTGGACTCAGGAACCTTACAATATATATTAGACAACAACTTGACTCCGTCATTCGCGCGTGCAGTGTGTCTCAAGGGTACGTAACATCGACCTTGGAACTAAAGCTGCCTGGCATGTATCAGAAAACGCGGGGAAAGCGGTCCAGGCGGTTCGACCCGCAACCTCTATGGATAAACATGCCGATGAATATCTTAAGTTATCGTATATTATAGGTCAGAAATGCTAACTTACAGCCGAGGTAAAATAAATCAAGTCCCGAATCCTCGGTGCAGCAAGAAAACATTTATAGCGTGGTAGCTCACAAAGATGAGGATGAGCTAGCTACACTAAAGCTGGATTATATCTCGGTATTATACCCCGATCCAAACAAGGGCTCCGAACAAGAACGTACCTATTTATGGATAGTAGAGACCATGGAAAATACCTTGTAAGCAGGAATTACCGAGCTCAGAGAGCCGAGACAGTGTGCTATGGCCGGCTTCCCAGGAAATACTAAAGCCCCCTGCAGGCCCTAAATGCGGGGTGCATTCGACTACGTACCAGTGCCAAGGGCTGTTATGCATATAAAGATACCCCTCTCTCTGGATATGAAGTAAGGGGCGGACATATGAAGTAAGGGACGGACAAAATTCCGAGCTCTTTCTCGACGTCCTCTGCACTTGCCATTATTGCATTTCGATGCGAACTGCTACCCTTGCTATATGCAGACCAGCACCATGAGAACAGAGGAGATAATGCGTAATAGTTCCGAAGATCATAAAACAGCAGATGAAGGCGCCGACCACATTTCAGATGTCTCGAACGGTGGCCACACTAACGCCGTCCAAGATGCGGTGGAAAATGCGCCCGGTGTTCATGAGCGCGTGAGTAATGCTCCTTTCTATACACATCTAATATAGAAGTACAGTCAATAGAATGAGCTAAAATACCCGCAAACTATTCAGATGAGCTGGAAGTTCTTCTTGTCACTGGTCACCATGTCCTTTCTCTGGGTCGGGTCGCAGATCCCGCTGTACCTCTTTGGCAGCGTGATACCGCTCATCTACTCGGACATTGGAGGCTACGATCGCTATATCTGGCTGGTCATAGGCTATCTTATCCCCAACGCCGCTCTCTGCCCCTTCGTTGGCGCATTGTCGGACATGTTCGGCCGGCGCTCTGTTGCCATCTGTGGGCAGATCCTGTTGATACTCGGGCCTATTGTCACAGCCACCGCGAAGGAGATGAACATTGCCATCGGTATGTACCAGGCCTATTCAAAGGCCTCCTGATTGACACTGCAATACAGCCGGCGAAGTGTTTTCCGGCCTCGGGGCTGGTTTAAACGAACTGATTGCACTCGCGGGCACAGCAGAGATGGTGCCATACGAAAAGCGCGGGACTTATATCGGTGCCATTGTCTTCACAATCCTGCCCTTTTGCCCCTCTGTGCTTTGGGCGCAGATGATCGCGGAGGCCTCGCACTGGCGATATGTAGGTATTGTCGTGGGCCTGTGGAATTTCATTGGACTCGTGCTTGTCAGCTTGTTCTATAAGGGACCAGGACGGAGCTCGACTCGCAGCAAGATGGATATCGTCAGGGAGATTGACTACATTGGAGGTTTTTTGAGCACTATTGGAGTCTTATGTTTCATGATGGGTATGCAGTGGGGTGCCCAGCAGGTACGTCGACTATCCTTGTAGCCTCCCTGTACTACACAACCCTGATGCTGTTAGTTAGTACCCCTGGGACAGTGCGCATGTCCTTGCGCCATTCATCCTTGGAATCGTCGGCATCATCGCCTTTTTCGTCTGGGAGGTGAAATTCGCCCCGTATCCCATGGTCCCCGCGAAGCTTTTCTCCAAGGACAAGCGGACAATGACAGCCATCCTGCTTGTTACCTTCTGGAGTGGCGGCAACTACTTTGTGCTTCTACTCCTCTGGCCAACGCAGTGTTATAACGTCTACGGTATGCAGCATACTTCTTGTCCTAAATCTGGATCTGACAAATGCTAGGCGGCGACCCGATCGGCATTGGCATTCGAGCTTTGCCCATTGGCTTTGGTATCATTTTTGGAGCTGCCATAGCCCTAATACTCATCCCAGTCGTAAAGGGCCGCACCACACCATTGATGATATTCTCCTGTGCCCTAATGACAGCAGGTAATACTCAAGTCTCAAAACCTTAAAGACGACTGTTAATCATTCTATTCAGGAACCGGCTCCATCGCAGTTGGCACACCGCATAACCTTTCCACCCTATGGGGTCTAACAACCATCGCGTCAATTGGAGTCGGCTGCGTTATCATCCCCTGCTCCATAATAGCGCAGCTGGTATGCCCCGTTGATCTCATCGGCACCATCACAGCAATCACCCTGAGCATTCGGTTTATAGGCGGGGCCGTTGCATTCACGGCCTACGACAACGTGCTATATCGGAAGTTGAACGGCTATATTCTCACCATTGTTGCGCCCGCTATCGTCAAGAACGGTATCGTGGCTGCAAGTAGGGAGGACGTTATTAGTGCCCTTGCAGGGCTAGCTGCTCAAGCCAAGTTTCCGGAACTGAAAGAGGTTATTGCTGCTAATCCTGCGGTGCAGCGTAAAGAGGTTGCGTATGAGGTTGTAATTGGAGCTATGCAGGAGGCTTATGCGCTGGCGTTCAGGTATCCATACTGGATCAGTATTGCATTTGGAGTGATCTCTTTGGTGTCTTCTTTCTTTTTGAAAGACGTGAGGACGGTTATCCGGGGCGAGAACTGATTGCTTGTATAATCGAGGCAGCTTGCAAACAAACTTGAGTTTAAGAGCTACTTACCATACTTGACATATCTCAGATCTAGCTCGTATATTTAGATGCATGCACGTGCTATTTCATTAAGTCTAGTATCCGTACCGAGCCCCAAAGCCACCACAGTCTATATCCATGGGTATGCTATTTCCCTACCTAGCAGCTCACGTAGATGGCCATTACAATTATAGCTCAATCTGGACTATTTCATCTGGGGATCAATCACATTGTTATTTTTGCAGTAACGCTTGTGACTAGGCAGAAGCCGGTCTAGTAATTCTTCGAAATTATTTGTTCATATGGTCTCCACCCCCTCCCTTGCCATCTAAGGAAAAGGGACCGTGGCTGCAATGGAATACTAAATTAGTAGTAGTAGACGGAAATACAAAACTAGTTGAAATACCCTTAGAAGCGGCTCCTAGAGCGCCAGTTTCCAGTTCTCTCCAGTCAACTTGAAGCCCAGTAGCTCATGATCTTCAGCTTTTACAAGCTTGTACCCCTCCTTCCCGTAAAGATATCTCGCCGAGTCAAGGACGCTGTTCGTCCACAGACGTAGAGAGTGGAGAAAATAATCCAGAGCACAATGAAATTTAGTGGTCAGTCCTTCAGTTGATTGGCTTCTTACTTCTTGTCATCCTCCGGGAAGCTCCGTTCTGCCACGTGGACTGTTACAAATCAACCCAGTTTTGGCTATATATACACACCATCTGACTGCATTTTAGAACTGCATGCTACACCAAATCAACATGTCTAACAAAATTGCGCTGTCCGGAGGCCTCTTTACTTCCACACACCATTCTACCACCTATGATTACATCTCCCCACTTAAACAAGATCTAAACGGCAAGCATGTTCTGATCACCGGCGCCGCCTGGGAAGACGGAGTAGGATATGCCACAGCCACAGCCTTCGCGCGTGCAGGAGCCTCCGCAATAGCAGTTGCCGACCTTCACGGCGTATCAGGCGATCTCGTCGCACAGCTCAAGTCAGCTGCAGTACAAGCCGGTCGTCCCGAGCCTACCGTGCTAAGCTGTACAGTTGATATCGCCAGCCGAGAGAGTGTCCAAGCAATGCATCGCACGGTGTCGGAGGGCTTTGGTGGGCGCCTGGACATTATCGTCAACAATGCAGCCCATATGGAACCGGTCGAATCGTTCCTTGACTCAGACCCGGATGTGTACTGGCAAACATGGGAAGTTAATGTTCGGGGGCTGTTTAACGTGGCGCGTGAATTTCTCCCTATGCAGCTCTCAACCCGTACTAGCGCCGACGGTTCATGCATCATGATCAATGTATCGTCTTCAGGCGCATTGAGCGCTAGGCCGGGGGGTGCGAGCTATCGGAGTTCAAAGCTCGCGATATTAAGGTGGACGGAGTCACTGCATTTGGAATATGCTGATAAGGGGCTCTTGACGTTCTGTGTCAATCCTGGCGCGATCAGAACAAAGATTAGTGACGGAATACTGCCGGCGACGATGCGCGATGCATTTCCTGACAGTCCAGATATGGCTGGTGATACCATTGCATGGTTGGCTGCCGAGCGGAGGGAGTGGCTAGGGGGGCGGTACGTGAGCTGTCCATGGGATATGGAGGAGCTCATGAAGAAGAAACACGAAATTGTGGAGGAAGACAAGCTTAAAATGAGAATGGCCTTTTAAGCCCATTGCTTATGGGTCACTCCATATAAGTTCATGCGTTCCGTTACCTGTAGAAATTATTTAGCCAACTAACTGGTTAGTAGTATGGTAGATGACTACATGCAAACCCCAGCTGTTGTATGCTTTTTGTTTTTTAGATGTAGGTTTTGCTTTATGCTATTTTCCTTACTGACTAGGCGGTAGTATATAGAGTAAGGAAGAGGGGGGTGTGCATTCGTGGGTGGTTTCATTGAACTTGGTAAAATGACCAAAAAGAATATGTACATATATGGTTCCAGAACCGCTAACAGACCTCTTGTCCGGATTAGGTATTCGAAGAATGAATATGGGTTTTCAGTTGTGCCCTGAAAACATGGAATAGTACAGAAGTCTTCTGGGATAGGACCCTGAATAACGGCATTGTCGGCGCAAGACAGCCAACAATAAGAACGATCCACATCTCGGTTCTGGCTGCTGGTTAGAATCTGCAAAGGTTTAGGGTTAATGTATTTACTGGTGCCAGACAATGATCTCCGCTAAAAAGTCTATAATGATTTCGTCATTACTCGTCCCGATGGCAATTTGCGAAGAAAGCTCACATGTTGCATCTGTTATATTGAGAATCAAAGGTATCTTCCACCCCTTCAGCGCTGCAAGAACTGTGGCACTGCAGTCTGATCAGCCTGGGTCTTTGCACCAGGGCGTACTAAGGGCTTTCAACTCACGTAACACCGAGTCCAAACAATAGAGAGATGCCGAGCCTTTTAAGTCTGGAGAGCGCATGAACATTCCAGAAGAGCACGGCAGGGTATAAGGCAAGGGTGAAGTCACAGAATCCGGACCATGCTAATCAGCCATCAAAAGTTAGAGGTGATCGTGCAAAGTTAAGGAGACACCGACATGTTTGAAAAATCCCAAACTTTTCAACAATGATGGTTCCGGGACAAACATCTACTTGTTGGCTGACGTCGAACAGCTTCTGGATTGGCCGGCATTGCGTGAAGAACAGGACGACCTCGATAGTGTTAACAACCATAGTGGTTCCAACAAGGAACCAGAGGAAGACAGATCTCCACGGATCATACACAGAGTAGCCTTGTATACTTATGATAAACCCAACTACTGCGATTTTGCCGAGTCCGATCGCGATCAGAGCCAGCGCGAGGTTGATCCAGCCGTACATAATTGCTAGATAAGCTTGTCTAGGTGCCAAGTTGGACATGTGCTGTCCTAACCCTTGCGCAGTGCCCAGAGTGAGCATCACCATACTAGCCACTCCTATCGCCTAGAGCAGGGTATGATGCTGTTAACGGCGTCTCTGACTCTTTGTGAACAGACAGTGGGCCTTACAAATGTGGTGATTGCCAGATAGAGATCTGCCCGGTGTCTCCCTAGAAGTTTCCAGGCTGCATAACATCGCCCGATTAGCAGAACCAACGCGATACCACACAGAACCCATGATAATACGAAGAAAGGTTGATTGGTGGAAGTCTGGTGGCGAGGTACTAAACGCGACATGAGACCCGGGGGGCGGGGCGATATTGCTGGTCAGTGCATGCTACGCACGATGACCGCTTTGTACCTCGTAGTAGCGACTGGATGGAAGCTCAGGCACCGAACTGGATAATTGGGAGGTAAAATAAGGACAGAATCTCCTGCGACGATGCGATGATGGCGAAATCCGGTTCGGCCATTTGGCAGACTGGCTGCTGAATAACAAGGTGTCACCAGCTCTAATACAAACCCTTCAGGGTTATTCTACGTGTACTTTATCCGTCCTTAAAACAGCAGATCGTCTAATTTTATTATCAGTAGCCTTCCTACCAGATCCAGACAGGTATAGAGTTACCTCAGATCTGTCTAGTCACACTATGAAGATTTAGTATAGTTATACTAGCCTGGGACTATAAACAGCTAAAGGGTATTCTAAGACTATTTTTTTCAGTAGCTTTCTTACTAGAAGAGAATAAAATTGTCTCTAGTTTACTAGATAGAATAATCAAGCTCTGGGATACTATAGCTCCCTCAGCAAGAATTGGGTGGAGGTGAGGTGGGCGACTTTGCATGTTGTGGGCAGGTTGAGGGATGAGATGGGAGCTGGTGTTTAGGGTTATAGCCAGGATACTGCCGGAGGGGGAGATGGTGAGGAGGGCCCGAATATACGGAACGTCAAGTGGTGTGGGAGAATGGTATTAATCAATAGTGGAATTACTGTTCTTCACAGATGTCTGTACCATTTGACGTCTCATGTTTGTCCTACTTGTCCGGAAGACAGCAGCAGTAATCCTACCTATAATAATACCAACTATATCTCAAGTGTCAAATTTACAACCTCTTGAACCAGGCTGCTTCTACGTCCGTATCCCACTTCCACCATAGACCGGCCACTCTACCTCCCTCATCAACCAGGAACTTAAGCAGCATCTGCTCATAACTTCTGGCGATAATCGCCTGCGCTTTCAAATAGTCCTCGCTCGGCTGAAAGAAACTGTACACGTCCGCCTGGTAGAATATCAACGGACATTGCGAGGCAAGACGGTGGTTGAACACGACAGCAAGTGACAGCGGCTTCGCCTCCACGATACTTAGGGTAAACCGATCATTAAAGCCGCGGTAGTCACCCACATAAAGCATCCGATCCCGCTCCGTGTCATACTCCCGCCGATTTCTCATCCACGGCTCTTCAATATGATCACGGTAGAATCTCCCTGCCAAGTCCGCCTCCTGCCTCACCCACGGCAGTAAATCCACCGTAGGTCTCAGGTTGAAGAGAGCCTGGACCAAGACCTGCGCTGTAAAGTCACTTGCATCACCAAAGTCCCGACCATTTGCAGCTGTCACCACGGCGCTCTGTGTCTCCGGGAACGTATACACGGAGAATATCGATCCCCGCATACCACCTGTATGGCCCACGGCCGTAAGCGGAGCAGGTGTAGATTCCTTCCCGAGGACATAGTTTAAGTGAGCTTGATGCTCTTTGCTCTGCGACAGTGCATTCCCGCTGAATGAGCTGAGTTTTGAGGATGGCAGGTTGACGCGGAACCAGCCCATTCCGTACGCGGCCGGTTTGCTGAATTCAGGGTCGTCTGCGGGTAGGGACCAGTATCCGCGGCGGACGCGGGAGATTTGTTTAAGGGGGTTGTTAGGGACGGTGCGGGTGTAGTTGGGGTCTGTTTCGCTGCGCTCAGCATCCATTACTGCGATACACCAGGTGAGCATGTCGTTTATAGTGCTTCGCATGCCCATGCCTGCGAGGAGCGGGGAGTGGTTGTCGCAGGGCCACGAAGTATCCGGCAGGTGATAGTACTCTCCGTTACTTAGCTTCGTGCATGGAGCAGCAATATTATCATCATGAGCCATGTCATCATAAGTCATAACTGTCCTGTTCATCCCAAGCGGCTCCAGGATCCTCTCTTTCACGAAATGAGCAAACGGCTGGCCGGATACGCGCTCGATGATAAGAGCGATCAGGCCCACGGCGGCATTATTATACAGCCACTCTTTGTTAAACCTCTGCTCGCCACTTGTATTCCGAGTAGGCATTGCGTTGAGAATCGGAATCAAATCCTGCGCGTCACTGGCAACAGTCCCCCTCGGACCCACATTAAGCATGGTAGGCGATGCAAGACCAGTAGTGTGTCTTAGACTATCAATAATATCAGCATCCTGCCCAATGCGCGCATCGCCCTCGGGGTTAAACTCCGGTAGATGCTGTTGTATGCGATCACTCCAGCTCAGCTTCCCTTCTTCAACCAGGATCCCCACTGCGGCGGCCGTAAACATCTTCGAGCAAGAGCCCAGCATGTATATTGTGTTTGAGTTTGCAGGGAGGCTCAGCTCGCTGTCGCGGTAGCCGAAACTCTTCTTCATGATTACACGGCCACGGTGGGCCACGCCAAAGGTGATCGAGGGGGTCTGGCATATCGAGTGGATTTGGTGGATTTGTGGTAGACTGGCTGAGAGTCTATTCAGTGCTGCAGAAGGGTCCTGTTGTTCGTCCATTATTGCAAGGGACGGGATGCTGAAGGGAAAAAACCCAGAGGATAGAGCGTAAGCTCTATTCTGACGAGAAAACTGAACGGCGAGGGGCACCCAGTATTTGAATAAGCGAAACTCCCATGTATGACTAGCTAGGTAAGGAGGAATCACTGCGTCACTACATACCGTCCGTCTATAAACGACTGTATTGTGCCGATGGATATCACCACCCATCATTCAGAGCTAAGCCCCGTCTACACGTAAACTGAACACACTTCTCAGCTGATGTAATTTGGATTAATTCCATGTAAAGAACGGACGGCAGTAGATTTGTGCCACTCCTGCCAAATCCACACCACCAAACTAGTTCACTACAACTTGTGGAAGCATTCCCAGACCCTCCCTCTTACTCCTATCCGACCAGATACTCCAGCCCGTGCACATCAGCTTCATTCCTCACTTGGGAAGGGCCTCGCCCCCAGCATTTCCTGCACCAGCACAAGCGATATCACCCCAGGGATACATTTTGGTCTATAGTTGTCCGAAGTTAACCGTTGAATTGCTCTGCTTGGCAGCGTATACTTAATGTGCTGTACACTTACTGGATGGTGGATAGTTAGATCTGGTAGCATCAGCAAAGTCACATATAAGTATAGTCAAATACGTGAATGGGATTGGGGGAAGAGGAAACGTCGGATTCATACCCTAGAAATTCACTTGAGATAGATAGATAATCGAAGCTTTTGTTCTTTTCGGTTGCGGGTGAGATGAAGTAGAAATGCAGCGACGGGCAGGAAACCGGGGGCTATTTAACCCTCAGGCGGGCGAAGTCTCTTCAGCTGGATGATGCGTTTTGAGCTGACAGGATCAAGTTGTGGTGTTTGTTATTTGCCTCTACAACTGCCCCCCGCAATGCCGAGATCTTCAGGATGTAGAGCGTCAAGGCCAGTGGATGCACTTGTCTTCAAACAAACAATAAGCCAAGCTACAGCTGCACTCGCTATTGGACCGGGGCGGAGCTTTGACCCCCGCAGGATGGATTGTCAGCCGCGGACTCTCCCCGCATCGCAGGCCAAGGATATTGAGTAAGCCCTAAGATAGTTATATACTGCACTTTGAACATTTCACAGCCATATTTCAAGGCTTATAAAGTATAGTTCCGATTATACTTAGTACAGACAATGTATGGAGTCTAGAACCCCGCAGGACGCCTTAACAGCCGCGGGGAGCGTCCGCGGCAGGACAGAGGGCCGGACGTATTAGGTTAGCCCTAAGATGATTATGCTACACTGCTAAGATTTGACAACACTTTCTCTGGTCAACGAAGCGTAACCTTCATTCTATTCACTGCAGAATGGAATAATATAAACATCTATGTCGGCAGGGCTTGGCCTGCAGGACTCTAGGTTACACCGGTCAGTCGATGTATCCAATGGGAGGCAGCAATTGACCCCGGAATTTGGAGATACCCCATGCTTTCAATCGCTATCGCGGGGTACTCTTCAATAGATAAATGCGGGTAGAGGAAATTGGTATTACAGTTCTCTTATGATTGTACGCAAACAAGGTGACGAGGTGACGCTACTTGCATGACGTACAAGGCCCAGGCATGTTTAGGCTGCCGGCGACTTGGCTCCAACAACAGAAGAAATATGGCAGATATAATATTAACAGTGGCAATTGCCAAGATGAGCAGTAAACTAGCGTCATTGTTCCTCCGGCACATACGGTGTCTCGAAAGGTCGTTCGGCTTGCGGGGTAAGACGTGCCAAATGCCGACGCTGACGCCCATCCCAGTCGACAATTGCCGTATGCGCAGTGACGCGGTTCTAGTACACTTGTCAGCATACACGCCCAGATACAGAGAGTATAGAGTATAGAGTAACTAACATCCCAAAGAACAACCGTCCCAGGCTCCCAGCGCACCCGAACCTGGTGTTCCAAGCAGCGTGCAATGTGGTTGTTTAAGAACCCAAGCAACATGTCGCTCTCCTCTTTCTTCATACCGACAATGTGCGTTGTCACTACGTACCTCTGTTAGCCAGGATCAAAACCCAAAAGCAGAAAGAGAGGAAACTGAAACCCACGGGCATTCACAAAAAGTGCCTTCTCCCCTGTAACTGGATGAGTGCGGACAAGTGGATGCTCCACGCTTATCGGCTTTCTACGCACTAGCCTCCCATCCCGGTAATATGGCTCTACCTGGGATATGCCATCATGCACGCCCCTTAGGCCATGCAGCCGTTCCCTGAGGACCGGCGAAAGCCGTCGATATGCTTCGACAGTGTTTGCAAAGCCCGTATCCCCGCCTACATCGGGGAGCTCGAGCGCGTACAGAATGGTTGTCCCGGGTGGCTGTTCTTCGTATGTGACATCTGAATGCCAGAGAACTGTGCTATTCTTCCCCGCCGTAAAAATTGCAAAGTCATTCTTGTCGGCGGGGCTCTGGCGCATGTGCACGATGTGGATCTCGGGATAGCCCTCGGGGACACCGGCTGTGGGGTGTACGTGATGTCTTCCGAAGTGGCCGCCGAATTCGAGTATCTGGGGGACTGGGAGGTCTGCGAAATCCTGGTCCCGGAAGACGAGGACTTTGCGCTGGGCTGTGAGCAGCGCGAGCTGGTCTTTTCCCGCGTCGCTGAGTGTTGAGAGTTGAATTCCGAATATCTCGGTGCCGGTTGTCGGCGTTAGCTTTCTAGCGGTTACTCCTTCATGGAGGAGGTCTTTGAATGATGGGTCGGCGTTTTTGCCTGGGTCGTGGTGTGTGTATGGTTCTAGAGGGGGGAGCTGCTCGGCGTGGTCCCAGACGGGGAGGTAGTGGGGGTACTATTATCACGGCTTAGATCAGTTTGCACGCCCGCATTGATAGAATATTGACCTACTTTCGCATCTGTCGTTCCTCCCTCGTCGTCAATGGCCCGTATAATTTTAGACCTTCCCCCGTTCGAATATCCATTCAGACTGCCATCAGCATCTGCACTATCAGCATGTCTTTCGCGTGGCATGGGCATTCTGCAGCTCCCTTGATCGAGATGTCAGCCGTAATCAGTAGATCCTGTATGAGCCCCGTGCAGAACTAGCTTATATACAAGGGAGGAAGCACACAACTGTGGGGTACTTGGCATTCACCCTTGCATCTACTCCGCCACGGGGAGGGTCCGACACTGCTCCTATTGTCAGTTCAGATATTACACTAGGGCTGACATACTGCAGAGTGAACCTTAGCTACGAGTACGTATTCAAACTCCCCGAGAGGCAGTCGTGCTAATTTCTAGTCCCTATTAATTGTCACACCCACTGCTATTTCACAGCAACATTTTCAGGCGGGCTTTTAAGGCACCGTCCTGTGCCAAGTTCGCTAGTATTGGAAGGAAAATGTCAATCCGCCGCCATCGAAGAGCGGGGACTAAGGGTTGCAGCTGAATGATAAACGTGGGTGCAGGGTGAGAATATCACCTGTTCAGGTAAGGAAAGGTAGGTATAAGTAAGAAGTACTTTGATTCCTGTAAACTTAGAACATATAGCCCTAACTAAAGGGGAATTAAAGTATAACTGTCAATAGAGCACGAGGCTACTTTGGTGCTGCTGCTCCTGCAGACGATTGAGCACTTGTTTCTTCAGAGATTCCGCGTACGGGAGGGGTTGGTGAAGCGGCTATAATATACATTCATTAGCTACATGTTTATACAGCTCATTCGGGGTTTACTAGCGAGAGAATAGGTTACCTGGAGGATTTAATCAGGTATGGGGACCAGGCGATCAGACCGATATCAGTACTAATCCTGCCATGCCCTTGCTGAAAATAGCATCTGCCTATTCGAAGCCTGGGGAAATGATCTTTCACGGTCAGGAAAATCTGCCACTCTGACGACTATTTCCAATCTCCAAGACTCGCCGAGTTGTATACTCAGCTGCTGGAGATGATTCTACCCCACTAGAACCCCCACACTCCAAATGGCTGCTGCCGATGGAGAGCCGGGCCTCCACTACTCCAAGATCAGGCGGTTGAAGATCAAAATAAATCAACCTGGCTGCTCTTTTTTGGTGTCGAAGTCAGATCAGAGGTTGCCACTGCCCTACCTCCGCCATGTTTCTCCAAGAACCCCTTCTTCTCCCAGGAGTAACCCTCGCATCTTCATCTGACCAGTCAACATCAACATTCCAAGTCATAGGTAACAAATATCGCACCCTTAACAAGCCCTGTTTGTCAGCTCTAAAAGGCTCTACTAGATCCAGCAACATCCCACCCCATCGCAACCCTCGCCGACTCTACCCCCGAGCACTGCCACACCGCCATCACGAACTCCCTCTCTGCAAATGAAGCCTTACGATCCCTGAACGCTCGTGCCCGCGCTTCCCTGCTCTTAAAATGGTACACTCTGGTACTCGAAGCCGAAACGGACCTGGCGACTATCATCACCGCGGAAAACGGCAAGACGGCCCGCGAAGCGCGAGACGAGGTGAAATATGCAGCGGAGTTTTTATTCTGGTTTGCAGGGGAGGCGCAGAGGGTTTATGGAAATGTCTGTTACACCCTTTCTTTTCTTTTTTTGTTTTTTAACAGCTGAACGACGTGTAGCAGGGTAGAAGCTAACTATCCTGGCGACATATAGGTAATTCCATCTTCTGCACCCAATACCAAAGCCAAAACAATCCACCAGCCCATCGGTCTGGTTAGCATAATAAACCCCTGGAACTTCCCCGCCGCCATGGTCACCCGGAAAGTCGGGGCTGCGTTTGCAGCCGGCTGCGCCTGTATTCTCAAGCCTGCGACAGAGACCCCTCTGACCGCGATCGCTCTGGCAACGTTGGCTGTTAGGGCTGGATTCCCCGAGCACGCGCTGCAGGTCCTCCCGACAAAAGAGCATACGGCTGCAATTGGGGAGATTCTAACGACGGATTCCAGGATTAAAAGTTCAGTTTTACGGGGTCCACCGCTGTAGGGAAGATGCTTGCGGCGCGGTGCATGAATCATGGTGTTAAGCAGTTGAGCCTTGAACTTGGGGGTAACGCCCCAGTTGTTGTCTTTGAGGATGCGAATGTGGACAAGGCCGTGGAGGGAATTATGGTGAGTAAGTTCCGGCTCTCGGGGCAGACCTGTGTATGTGCCAACCGAGTTTTCGTCCACTCGAGTATCTATGGGGCTGTTGTCAAGCGGTTGGTGGAAAGGATTAGAGCCGAGTTAAAGCTTGGTAAGGGGGATGAAGAGGGAACGACGATGGGGCCGTTGATCTCAGCACAGGCGGCGGAGAAGGTTGCTGCTCATATGGAGGATGCGGTGCAGAGGGGCGCGAAGGTTGTTGTTGGGGGTGGAGTCTCGGAGCTTGGTGCTGCGTTCTTCGAGCCGACGGTACTGGTCGACGTCAGTCCAGGCTCGATTTGCTTGGAGCAGGAGACATTTGGGCCGCTGGTTCCGGTTGTGCGGTTTGACAGAGAGGACGAAGTGGTGCATATGGCGAACCGCGTGGCGGCTGGGTTGGCCGGGTATATCTTCACCGAGAGTATTGCGAGGGCTGAGCGGGTGAGCGAGGCGTTGGAGGTTGGCATGATCGGGGTCAATACCGGCAAGATCAGCGATCCTGCGGTGCCGTTTGGAGGAATCAAGGAAAGCGGCATTGGAAGAGAGGTTCGTCTTCATCTCCACCGTCCTGACCCTGCATATACTAACGGGTTAGGGCTCATGGCTGGGTATCCACGAGTACCTCCAAGTCAAAAGCATTACCACAAATATCAGCCCATAGACAGACTGCTCGGAAATACAGATCTACATGGAATCCGCAATAAACACTTAAAGTGGCCCAGTGTACCGACATGGTCGTAACGTACATGACTCAGAATAGTTGCGTCGATATCTGTCGCTTTCAACTCACCCTTTCATACCATGACGGCTGTCCCGGTTGCAGCTGGATGGAGACTGGGCAGTAATGGAGGCTACGGCGGATGCCAAGGTCAGCGACGATCCTCTTGCCTGAGGGATGTTACACCAGAAATGGCACGGAGGGGACAAGGGGGGGCGCATTGGAGGCTCCTTGGTCTGCGCAGAAGCACCTCGTGGGTGATTAGGTGACACGACGGGAGAAGGAGAAAGGAGAGGTTGGCGAATTCCATTTTCAGTTTATTTTCGCATGTCCAGATGCTGCGAGGTGGATAATTCTCACTGCAACTATATACTCCAGTCTCCATTGTGGGGGTAACCCTAAGCTCTACTAATTCGTACAAGAGTCGGCTTACTGCCCATTGACCCCGTTCGAAACACCCCCATCCTCTGCAATCCACTGGTAAATAACCTTGGCATCCAACCCTTTGTACTTCTCCAACCCCGCCGTAGCCCTGTAGGCTTCCAACGCCGGTTCTCCAAGGACCATCCTGACCCCCAGTTCTTCTCCAGCCTTATGTGCCAACTCGAGCACTCCAAGACACATCTCAATAGCAAAGCCGGGCTTATAGCCGTTACTCGCCGGGTTTCCCGGTGTAAGCCCAGGAACCGGATTATTCACCTTGGTATTAAAACTCATTCCGGAGGACGCGTTGAGGACGTCGTTGAGCTTGTGCTTGTCGAGGCCAGCGCGGATGCCCATGTTGATTGTTTCGGCAGTGGCAATGGTGGTGATGGACGAGAGGTAGTTGTTCAGCAGTTTTGTTTTGAGGCCCGTGCCTGAAGGTCCGCAGTGAAAGATGGAGGACTCCTTGCCCATGTGGAGGAGGATAGAGAGGACTCGAGGGTACAGGTGGTCTGGTGAGCCGACCATGAATGACAAGATACCCTTCTCGGCACCCATGGAGCCGCCCTAAGACTCACCGTATCAGAAAGGGTTATCTGAATAGACATTGGATCAGGGATTTACCGAACATGGCGCGTCCACAAAGGCGCCGTATCCGCCTCCTGTGACCTTGACTCCGATCTGGCTCGACACCGTTGCGTCAATTGTACTCAGCTCGAGATACAGAACAGACTCTCGAGCCCTTGCCGCTAGCAGGCCAGACTCGGGATGTAGAAAGACTTGCTCGACATGCGGCGCCCGTGGAACCGAGGTGAGGATGATATCCTGTTGCTATTAGTCTTATGTTCATCGCCGTTAGGATGGGTAGCCTAGCCGCCGTACACTATGCTCACCAATTTCCTTTGGTGAAGAAGCGATGATTACATTTCCTGCCTTGCCGAACTCTTCCTTGAACTTGGTCAACGTCTCGGGGTTCACGTCGTAGACAAACAATTTATCAGATGAAGAGATCTTCTGTCGGAGGTTCTTTGCCATGCCGTGACCCATCTGGCCGAGACCGATGAAGCCGTAGGTTGTGGTACTAGTAGCCATGATAGGAGAGGAATTAGGCCTGGGCTAGGTGTGTATGACAGCCAAAGGATGCAGCGGCCTCGACAGTCGACCTGGCGTATATGAAGTACATCTTTGTCTGATAATCGAAAGCCCCCGGCTGAGTCCGTGGGCCCCTCGTAAGTTGCTTGATCGGAGATGCCCACCCACGATGCTCATTGTGGAGGAGTTGGAGACTCCATCCCGCCAAGTTGGAGATCGATGATCATCTTGGGGTTGTGCTCAGTGTTGGAGAGCAGAAGCAACAACTTTGCTAGCACAAGATCCCCCAGAAGTAGTTAAAAGCCCATCCTTCGCGCAATCAATGAAAGCTAATCATCACACCACTCACTTCCTCAAAACAGCTTCAGTTGGAAACCAACTTTACAAATCAATTCTGCAACCACCAAAATGACCACCCGCGAAACCAACCAAAAGGCCCTCTATGAGGTCGGCATGCCTATCCGTCGCGCCGTCCTCGGCGACGCCTACGTCAATAATGCCCTTGCAAAGGGCAGCACCGAGTTTGCCCGCGCCATGCAGGAGTTTACCACCGCCTTCTGCTGGGGTGCAGTCTGGGACCGCCCTGGGCTCGACCGCAAGCAACGCTCCCTGATCAACTTGAGCATGCTGGCGGCAACGGGAAAGATTCATGAATTGGCCGTGCATACTCGCGGAGCTGTGATCAATGGACTGTCCAAGACGGAGATTCGGGAGGTGCTGGTGCAGATCTGTATTTACATGGGTGTGCCGGCTGGGATGGAGGCGTTCAAGACCTGTGAGGGTGTGTTGGAGACTATGGAGAGGGAAGGTGTTCAGGTCAAGGAGTAGAGCACAGACACAGTGTGACTATTGCTATATAGAAATATCAAATCTGGTTGATAAGCTCCGAGTGTGTGCGTAGAACGCGGGATAATTTTGGAATCAACCCCCAAACAGTCGTTTCTCTAGTATCGAATAATTGGCTCCATTGCTGAAGAACAGCCGACGCCATGTGCGTAAGGACGGAGGTTGATAGGGCGTCGGTATGGCTTATGGCCAACGCCTGCTGAATCAGATCAATCACTTTCCACTCCTCGGGTGTTACTTGGGCGACGCCATCGTCAGACAGACATAACAGCCATGCAGAGAGCACTAGGGCGCATTCAAAGTAGCAAACCGGATGTTGCACACTCCAGCCCCAGAAACTGGTCCGCGCGACAACGTTGAACCCCAGTTGCACAGGGACTCGCAGAGCAAGACATGCATGAAGCGCCGCTCTTGTGGCATCTGGTCCACGAGTGAGCTGGCTGACCTCACGAATCGACGCCTCAATTACATCGATGGAGTCGCACCAGCTAAGATGCTGACGAACAGGAGAGTAGTCCGTCACTAGACGCATGTATGCCAGCCGTAAAAGTGCGGTGCTGTTGAAAAGCATCGGTCCGTGTGGGCTACTTGGGGAGAGCGAGGCACTCGGCTCCCGCTCCCAAACCCTCTGCCATCGCCGAAGAGCACGCAGGAAGCGGTGATACATTGCGGCGCTCGCAGCGTCATCCTTAGGCGACGCCTTGCGGAACAGGATGATCCGTTGCACAAGACATGAGACAATGATGTGGCAGCCAAATGCTGGGATCCGGCTGGGGATGTTCTGCGCCTCATCACTCATGATATCATCAGCAACCGCAGCAGCAGAGCAGTATGGCGCTGCACTGGCATGCCTCTGACTTGACCGGTTCCATTCGTCTTCTGATTTGGCCGCCCATTGGCTCTCATGGCTGGGCATGCCAAACCGATCCTCGAGGTTAATGGGGGCAGTTATATCGTATGCCACGTTGATTAGTGTTGTAAGCGTGAAGACGCAATATGTGACCCTACACTTGTTAGCAGACTCAACGGACAAGTAAGATACAACTGACCTTCTTAATGATTCCTGCTCACACCATAACTCCCAGGTAACTGGCTCCGAGCCAGAGTTCATCCGAGCCCATTCTCGTCGTACCAGAAGAGTAATTTCGCCAAAGAACCCAAGTGCCGTTTGTAAATCATCACTCTTGCCGCTCCAGGCCTTGTAGGCTGTCAAGACCATCAGTGTCTGCAGTGTCCACAGTCCCGGCTCCTCGTACCGAAAGCACGCCACGGCTGCCTGGTACAAGTTATCAGCGGCTTCTCCTTCAAGGCTATACAGCGCCCCGCTGGCTGATATGGCAAGAATCAAAGCAGTCCTTGCGGTCTCAAAGGACCAGGTGGCCGCGTGCAGAAAGGGCTGGTGGCGGTGAAAACTTTCAAAGTAGCGTCTTGCGTACTTTGAGACGCAGAACTGGGACGGTAATCCATTTCCGTGGCCGCAGCTCTCGAGTTCCTCCTGCATTGCTGTCCATCGTGCCTGGGAGATTCCCGGTATGGTTGCATCGGCCGTCTCAAGCTGCTGCGCTGGCTCGGTGCGGAGGATTTCCAGCAGCGGGGAGCCGGGGCGAGACAGCATTGTCGTGTCGCCCGTAGTCTGGGGTCCGACTTCGTCACTCGACGGCGGTAGTTGCACAGTTCGATCAAGGCTTTGAAGCTGATGCAGCCAGAAAAGGTCGTCCGGCAGCAAGCTCTCCGAGAGGGACAGGGCGAGGCCGGTCTGGGACGGGGGAGGCCAGTCGGTCGAGCCGCCATCAAAAGGCCAGGTATTTGGCAAGTCGACACCTTCCATGTTGAATGTAGCTGTCGGGCTCTCCGGCTAGTGACCATCAGCGCTGCTTTCTCCACTCTTGGGAGTCACCTACGATTCTGATCTCTCGGTGTTGTGGCGATGCTACACCGGGTCGTGTTATGCGGGCCGTAAGACGAGACGGGTGGGATTTCTTTTCATGACGACGGAGTAGGTCTGTCCTGGAAAAGCTTTTCTCGCACAACTTGCAGCTGAAGGGCTTTTCCTTGGTGTCTTCTTCAAAATCAGTGTGAAAACAGGGTAGCGCGCGGTAGCATCACTCACGGATCCGTTCGTGGCGGACGAGGTGCTCAGCACGAACAAACTCCCTCGCACAATGGGAGCACCGGTGGGATGGCGTCTGAAGAGGCGACATGGTCCTCAGCTTATTGAAGGGGAGACGAAGGTGAGGACAGCAGGCTGGCAGCCAACGGTCGGGGAAAAGGCCGAGCTAGCGTCGGGGTTCCCCAGATTGGAGTAGATATAATAATACGAATTTTATTCCGGCTACGGCATGTAGATCGTGCTTGGCTCTCTCCCCCAGATTCAAGGCTATCTAAGCTGCCGAGGGCATGCTACCACCCTCCTGCTCCAAGATTCCCCACGGCCCTCCTGGACTGCCTATAGAGTGTGCAAGGTTGGCTGCTCTCCCATTGCCTCATATCTTGCGATAAGCTTGCGGTTGTCTCGCTTCAGCGTCACTTTCATCACCACGCAGCAGGCAATGCTCAGCACAGCAAACGCCATCATCAGGATCATCGCGAGCACATAACGCGGTTCGTCGCCGTCGCGGAAGAAATACGGGCTCCAGATGTTGCCCAGCTGGCTGGTCAGGTTGATGAGTGCCGTCGCACAGGCTCGCTTCTCCGGCGTCTGGCTCACTGCCGACGCGGCCCAGGTGTACACCAGGGAGTTGGCTGCAAAGCATCCCGGGATGTACAGAAACGAGGAGAAGTACCGTGCAGGGGTATTCAGCGTTGACACGCTGATCACGAAGCCAGCAACGGCCACAGCCATGGATCCGCCAATGTGATGGCCTCGATCACCGATTCGGTCACTCGACCATGCGACGCCGAACGCAATAATCGCCCCGAGAACATACGGTGGTGCAGTGCACAAGAGTGTCACGACCGTACTTCCTAGGTTGAATCCTCTGACAATTGATGGGTAGAAATTGTTGAAGCCGTACGCGGTGTGGTTCGCACAGAGCATGAGGGCCTTTTGTACAGGACAATGTTAGTCAGGCTCACTTTGGAAAGAAAAGACGCGATAAATCGTACAAATACAGCAACTCGGGGATCCTTAACAGCTGATTTGAGCCCAAACCAAACTGATCGGTCCGACTCCTGGTTGGACACCTGGTCCCTCTGGATGCGATCTATGGCCAGTGCCCGCTCGGACTCATTAAAAACCCACTTCGTCGAGCCTGTTGCAGTTCCGGGAAAGTCTGGAAGCAGAAGCAGTGCGAGAAGGCCAGCAACAAAACTGCCGGCCCCTTCGATGATAAACAACCAGCGCCACCCGGCCAGCCCACGCGCCCCGTCCAGGCCAGAGAATATCCCGGCGGCAAGAAGGCCGGAAAACGCAGTAGCGAGAACAAGGCCAGAGTATAGAACGGCAGTTCTGAGCGCCAGTTCTCTCTTGGTGTACCAACAGGAGAGAAGGTAGAATACCCCCGGAAAGAAGGGCGCTTCAGAAATACCCAGCAATAGACGCACTGCTATCAGTTGCCCGTACGTGTGTACGGCACCGGTAGCTGCGGATATGCAGGACCACACACACACCCAGATTGCAATGTATATGGATGGACGAACTCGCGTTATGATCATATTACTCGGTAACTGCATGAGCATGTACCTATCCGGAGTTAGCCAGGCCTCTCTTGCGAAGGCTACCACATACCCGACGTTGAGAATTGAAATGGCGGTGTTGTATTCACTGCCATGTAAGTTCAGATCCTCTTCAAAAGAGTTTAATTTGGCTTGCCTGTTGGAGTCAGTGAAAGGTCGCTAGCAGGGAGGTATATCTCACGCGATGTTATTGCGGTCCAAATAGTTGAACAGGTATAGAACCCACACCATCGGCATCAACGTCAAGTCCAGTTTCCGGACTAGACGTTTCTCCTGGATTAGAGTCTCTCCATCCCAGGCGATTTGGCTTGGACCTTTCTCGTCGATAATATTATCCACATGCTGTGACGCCGGCCCAACAGGCTTTTCAGACATGGTGGCCTTGCTAAACGATGAATAGATACTCGTTCCCACTCCTTGTGTCTCGAATGAGGGTCTTTATATAGGAGCCTTGGGAGCTGAATGGGGCGGTGATCAGATCTCCGCAAACTGATAATCCGGGGAAGCTGGACTATGGAGGCTTTGAAGAATGGCGTATTCCAGACCGTGAGCTTTACCCCCGCCCGGTCGTTCTGGTCATGCTGTGGTTGCCGGCCTCCATTGTGGAGGCGACGGATGTTTTCGAGCAGCTGTGGGGGAATTGTGGAGGTGGCTTGGGGGTTGGAGATAATCGTCCTTACGGGTTACACGCTCGGTGCGCCGACTCGTAAAGTAAGACAGCATTCCCTTTGAGTACAGGGCAAAGGCCCAATTCCTTTCTCTCCATCTGACAACGGACCCAGAGTTGCAGGAGCTTCGTACAGTTAACTAACCTTGAAGCGTGTCGTACCGAGTAGAGACCCTGGTAGGGATCCGCGTCCACGAAAACACCAAATAAAGCCATTAATTCAACCAGTAATGAAAGGTCTAATAGGAAATATGAGAAATAATATAAACTAATCTCACCCAATCTCACGCCGACCCCCACCTGACTGCTGCCCGCGGTGAAACCACACGCTGGTTGGCGACTGACTATATCGGAGTCCCAGCTCTGGTATCTTTATTTTTATGTATTCATTGGAGCAGTGGTCCGACTGTTAATGCAGTATCTCAGTGGATTTGTATAGAAACAAGAGAGAAAAGCAAAAGAATACAGTTTCAACACCACCGTTTCCAACATACCCACCCGGCTGTCCACCTTACAATATATCTAGTCACTCAACAATCTCTCTTCAATAAGACCTGACACAAGAATTCCCCTTTTATCTCTCTAATCCCTGAGCTGTGTACCTAAGCCCTACTCTATTTTTATACTAGCTGAAAGTTAAGCTGGCTAAGCAGTATTATAAGTATCTTAAGAATATTTATTATTCCTAAATTCTGACTTATACACATGTGGTGTCTAATACTGAAAGGAATTAGGTATCTGCCTTTTTCTTTACTGTATGTCTTGTCAAGCTAGCGGCTCGGATTGTAGGAGTTTGTGATTGAGGATGTAGTTTGATATATATATGTGATAACATCCCGAGATCGGTAAATATCGAAACCATGGAAATGCCGAAGTGCAGCCCGAAGGCGCACTTCTGGCGTCATTTTTCTTTAAATCTGCCAGCTACCTAAGAGTTTATATATAACCTACTAAAATATCGGCAATCGTCTTAACGGATGGTGGAACCACGGGATATCGATGTCTCCGATGTACATCGAAGGCATCGATATCTCCGAGCATCACCATCGAGAATCACATATATACTTGTCTAAGACTATCGGTTCTGATTAATATTTAGTAAAGAAGGATAAAAAGGCTTATTTCTTGAGTGATATAGCTACCTTTAATATTTATATTATCTAGATATTTAACATAACACTACAGAGATATTATGAAGATAGGATTAAGATAGAAGTTCTCTTGGATACAGGCTATTATATATAGTAAAGAGGCCTTAAGGCTTTAAATAGAATAAAAAATTTAGTTTTCTCTAAAAGAATCTAGGTTTATTTAGATTTTCTTTTATATAGTGGCTAGTATCTCAGGATTCTGTATATAGCTACATAATTGATGCTCTAATGCTTATCGAGAGTCATTACTAGTAGATATAGATATCTAAGTCTATCGAGACATTGAGCGTTATTGAGAGGTACGACACGATAAAGCAGCCAACGTTGGGCGCGAAATGTGTGAACTGAAAACATGGTCGAATTTCGTAATGGCAGTCTTCAGTTCTCGTCTGCGGCTCAAAGTGCTATCAGGTTCTTCCTGGCTCATAGCGTGTGGTTGTTGAGCGGAGAGTTGGTACTCCGTAACTAACCCTCCGATCAAATGAAAGCTTACTTTCATAGCCGAACCGCTGTCCAGAGATTCGGTGATAACTGGGATGCTTGGTATAGAGACAAACAGATCCATAATCCGCGGTACGTAGTTGCAGTTATGTTGCCGAGCCTAGGGACAGGCAGGAGAAGGGTTTAAATGCAAGAGAATGGAAACTGTTGTATGAGTGTCTTATGTACAACCATAATTTCAATGCGACTCAGTAAGGACAAACGGACGATATGCACTAGTGTCAGTTGTCCTATTGATGATCAGACTGAATTTAAAAGCCTTATCCTCTAGATCATGAACAGCCTGATATCACCAACCACCAAAATACCGACAGGCAAAGGCGCGAACAACCCCCCCCGGGGCAATAACCATCTCCGACGCTCTAGAGGTTTTTCAATTCCTCAAAGGTGGACTGCATCTGCGAATACTGGTCCGAGTCCAGGTTGTTGTACAGCAGACATGCAGAGCCACAGGGAGTGGCCACGGGGCCCTCCACATCGCCGGTGATGACGTTACTCAGAACCATGCACTGAGAGGTCAGGCCGTCAATTTGGACACCTGAGAGGGAAGAGGTAGAGCAGTTAGCCTGATTCAACCAAGCAGGGCGTTGTTCTCTAGTTTGCTCACCGTTGTTCTCAACAGGACCGGTCACCGTCACAGTGACTGCCGGGTCCATCAAGCTGTCCACGCACTGATCAAAGTTGTGCTGGGGGACTCCCTCGGGCGCCTCGACCTGGACGGCACGGCCATTTAGATCGAAGCTTCTCTTACTGTCAGATCCAGCTGCCGCCCCGGCAATCGCACCACCGAAGCTGGCTGCCGCGGAGCCGACCTGGGCGACGGTCATGGCCACAGCATCGCCGATAAGAGGGCCAGCGATGAACGGGCACTGGATCGGCTGGCCTAACAGGTAGACAGCCACGGCGGCGCCGAGGCCTTTGGCTTTCAAAGACAAGGGTGCCATATTTAGAGGTGAAGTGTTTGTAATTTGGGTTGCAAAGAAGTTGTTATGTCTTATTGAGGGTGAGGATGGAAAGCACTAGGTGTAGGTCAAGGCGGACAGGACAGGGTCTTTATACCCATCTTCAAGGAGCCCGTGGCGTAATGAATGGCCAATAGCCCTTGCCTTTGATATGTCGCATAACCTTCCATGACCGCGGGAAAAGGATCAGTGTATCCATTATAATGTATGGCCTAACAAATATCCCGCTCGTTTATGGCCGCGGATTGAGGCGAAGCAGGCGTTCAGTCCCTGAACACGAAGCGCGACTTGGAGAAGCCAAGTAACTACATCAAAAGTATTGCCAGGATTGTGATCCTACGTGAAGATCTGTCTATCCAGGAAAATGGGGGGGCGGTTTCTTCGGTTTCTTTACGGGATGTAATGAATCAGACTGGCTCATTTAGACAAACGTGCTGCTCGATTCATTCAGGATATCACTTTCTCGGCATGTGTCGGCGTGCATACATCGCAGTTACAAGGGGAGTCGGTACTACTGGACTGATTGGCTGACTTGCTGTGGAGCGCGGCCTCCGGGAAACAGGATATCTGCATTGGAGATATCTTGGACAGGGCAAGCCATTGTTAGATGATTCTTGGAAGTCCCAGTAACAGCCAGGCTGTGGAGAAGTAGGAGTAGACGCAGTAGAATGGCTGAGTTTGGCCCCCAATATGGTGGGTTGATTACCGGGGCCGCGACTTTACACCTCCAGCTTCCTAGGATTCTCAGGGAAGGTAGGGACTACTATTGGCAATAGATAGGTCCGCGCTTGTTATTGCAAGATAACAAAATAATAGTCACAAAGGAAAATGAAAACGCTGGCGGAGTGGTCAAATAGGCCAGGGCGGGTTAGGGCAAATCTTGGGTTAGATATGCCGAAGCTGTGGAGAGGCAATGTTTCGAATAATGGTAATAATCCACAACTCACAAGCTAACATGCGCCCAGTTTGCAAAATACACGCAAGTCTGGACTTAAGGATAGGATACTTTCCTATACCTACCTACCCTACCTGCCAATCCCCTTTTGCTGCTGTCAAACCCTTGAATTTTCTCGCACTTTGCACGCGATGGAGGTCTTGTCACTCTCACCATTGTTCTACTTCCTCGTAGCAAGCTTGCTCACCATAACCGGTCTTAAAAGACGCCGACTAACCCGTGTCCTGCTACTGGGGCCCATCTGGCTTTTCTCGCTAATGGCATTGGCCTCATCCCATAGGCTGGCTTGGATGACTGGGGCTGATAGTATTTTTGCAAGCCTGGTGGTCTTCTATCTGCTCTACTCGCCAAAGACGCTCGTTTTTGATCAGCATACTGTTATTCCGGAGCTGAACGATTCCCATGGCTGGAGCTTCATCGACTGTTGTCGGGTATGGAACAATCCTCGACAACTGCCACTACGATTACAGCACGAAAGAAAGGCTGCCAACACTCCCTCGAAGTCTCGAGTCCTCTTCTGCCTCAGTCGTTCAATCAAAGCAGCGGGGTTGTGGGCATTCGAGTACTTTATTTTTCAAAAGATCCTCATGTATGCCCTCTGGCCAGTGACTATCAGCGACTTTGCGCCTGAAATGGAAAGCCCGTTTTTCCACCGGCTATCGAAACATGAAATCCGAGTCCGCTCGATCATTTCCCTCCAGTGGATCTGGCGGGCCTACTTTTTCCTTGAGTTTCATCATTCGCTCTTGGCCATCGTTTTTGTGGGCATTCTGCGCTTCGATTCTCCGGGAGAGTGGCCGTCTCTCTTCGGGAGCCCGCTGGAAGCGTATACCATCAGAGGGTTTTGGGGCCGCTTCTGGCATCAATTGACGGTTCCTACGTACGTGTTTTATGCCCGGCTTGTCTCGAGGCAAATGGTGCAGCCAAACTCGCTCTGGGCCAAGGTATTAACCGCACTGCTTGTGTTCACGATATCCGGACTCTCGCACTCGGTGGTTGGGTGGGCGTTGGGTGACACGGCGCTATGTAGGGACATTCTATTCTTTGAGATGTGTTTCCTCGCCGCTGCGGGCGAGACAGTGGTGTCCAAGATAAGAGTCAAGGAACCGAGCATCTTCAGACGGACTTTTTCGCCAGTGTTTCGCAGGGTGGCGGGCATGATGTGGGTATTTGTATTCTTTTTCTGCACGGTTCCCACGTGGATTTACCCTAAAACGTACCACTATCTATTGAACCCGGAAGGATGAGTTTTTTTATATGTACGTATGAGACAGGCTTTCTTAGATACACAAACGAGTCAGGATGGGCCAATACCCCGAAATAACATGGTAGGCAAGCTCTGGAAGACGAGCGAATTCCTGCAGGGCAATGACAACCCATCCAATGAAGGGTACATACCCTCTGACAAAACCGAGGACCTGGCGGCGGTCCAAGAAGCCCTGGCTGCCCGAATACATGACCGTATCGTCGACGTGGTTATTATCCCCCTTGGTCAATATCAGCTGCTGGCTACTACGGCATTCGAAATCAGCACGGTGGAACAAAGCAAAGTTATTTAGTTTTGTAAAGTTCTTACGGGTTGTTTTGGTGGTCATGCCCATATGTCACCCGGTGCACCCTATGAACCATTGGGAACGCGCTCCCAGGTAACCAACAAACAGGCAAATCGCCTATTGCAGCATCCTTATGATGGTTGGAGACAAACAAGACGCCCCCCGGGGCAAATGCGGGCAGCATCGACTCAGTGGTGACCACCATCACTGGGTATGGCGTCCCGGTGCAAAGGCAAATGGCCTTCCAGGCCATGAAGCAGTTGGCAACGAGCTGGGCTGCGCCGAGGACCACGTTCAGAGTAGTTCGCATTCTTTGTCATTGCAGGAGGATGTTGGCTGAAGGCTCTTTAGGTGTTATTACTAGGGGCACCTCATTAACTCCGGCGCACGGATGGCGGCGACTGACCCACAGTCACAGCCACGTTTGCGGAACTGCTGCAGATCGAAGGAGCCGGGCGTAAACCCCTGGCATCAGAGGAGGGTGCCGCATGAATACCAGAACAATGGATTAAGCCGAGTTGCTCGAGAGAACAACCAAGCAAGACATCCTTGATCCCGGTACCCCTTTCTGGCGGCAAGTACAGCCTTTCTGAGCTTACACCTGCGCCTTCAATTCCATTTACAAAGTAACAGTAAATTGAGGCTCATCCGTGACATTTCAAAGGTTTGAGGGTGATGTATCCATGCCTCCTCAAAGGTAGTGCTGGGCTTCGGACGGACCGCCTCGGATAGGCCATTGTTCGACGAGGTTACAATAGTGTTGGAGATCCACCCGCTTGTAAACTCGCAGGTGGGGGCGTAATCTTGGGGTTTTAACTATAGGTCGGACTATTATAATGGCCCCCAAATGGCTGTTGAAGGATTCTAGGACGGCCCTTTCAGATTATCTGTTACAACGAGCATACCGCGGGAGTTGAGGGACGCACTGGTTGCTACGTGGTCATCAACGCTGTGGTGTAATATAGCTGAAACTACGTAGACTACTCCGTCAAAGGGAATATAAATTGCCTCCGGGGCGATGCTTTCAATTGCTTGTGGTCTCGGTGTCTTGCCATCCGCGATCGTACTACTATCTCTGCTCCCATTCCTCTAGCAGTATACATATACTCAGGGCCAAGGAACTGATACAGAAACGATCGAGTGATTTAAATAATTTCATCGCGTAAGGTGCGTTTTTTTTTTTTTTTTTTTTTGAAAAGGTCTTGGAAAGTGTGGGATTTGGTGACTAGTAAATAATATCTTTGCCCAGTATTTTTTGGCCCCAGGATCAGATGCACCAAGTTATCCGAGCTCTTACAGGACCATTTTGCACCATAATGCCACCAGATACTGGACCTGAAAACGTCATAAGTGGCGGGGTTACTAGAGCATGCATATTATGTGATATCTACCCTCTCCCTCGTCTTCCCGGCTCTTCCCAACCCGAGTCGAGTCCATCATGGCCACACACCAGGATAACAAAGCCCTGTCATCATCGCATTCTCATTATGGCCCGCTTTCATTTCCGTCAACCATGAGCGTCCACGGCCAATGGACAAAATGGAAATCCATGAACCTCTGCGGCGCCCATGCCAAAGACCGCCTATGCCTGATCGAAATGCAAACAGGTTACAGTGGCAAGCCCCCGCTAGGGATGAGAACTGGGTTTCTTCTGCGCGATGGGATGAGCCCCAAAGATCCTCTGCTTGCTGCTGCGGGCGATGAGGTGCCGGGCCTTCATGCTTTTAACCCTGATGGTATCATCTTCTTGCGCGGCTCCCAACCGCCCGTTGACGACCCCAAGTGCATGGATATGGGAATGAAAACCGAGCTTATGAGCGCTGAACCTGGTGTGGACAATGATGTCGCCTTCCGCTTCGCTATTGAGGTGGGGGAGAAGCTGCGGCGGGAGGAGTTTGCATGGAGGAGGGTCAAGGAGGGTAAGAGAAACGGCTATGAATTAATTCAGGTCTCATCCCAATTCGACAGCGGTTCCGAAAATGCTGAGCGCGTCGCCTTTCTTGAATGGCGGACAGCCTGGTCTAGCCTGACGCATGCGTTCACACTACACTTGACGGATGGCCAGGCCGAGGCGTTGGGAGAACGCTGGACTCTTATGGTTGTTGTCACTGCAATCAGGCTCTATACGTTGTATATCAAGGGAAGAACGAACAACACTGTCGTCGGTATTGGGAAGGGCACATTTGGAAGGTGATTTATTATCATTATTATTATTGTCTCTAATGTATGAGACCTGCAACTATTATCATTTCTTCTAAAAATTATTCCATATATACCTCTTATCTGTCATAGTGTCGTGTAGTCTGCAACTAGTGTTCGTTATTCTGCTGATGTATATTTAGTGCCTTGCCGTTGAGGAAGGAACGAATCAGTCATGAGATCCTGCCTGCTTCATTAGAACTCTGTCTTGATCAACCATCTGTTACCATCCAGTATTAAAGGCTCAACCAAGAAGGATTGATGCTAACTTTGTACCTTCCATCCTTCAAAATATCTACTGGCAATCGAATAGTTTAATGATAGAAAATAAATACATGCAAGCACCAAGTCAAAACAACTTTTCACCCTTTTAAGAACGTCGCAACAAAATCCGAATGAGATTTGTTTCCATCTAGACCTCGCCAAAACGCGGGTTGGGTTGGGTTCTCACTTTTTCGGCCCGCCCATGGGTTACCGAAGGCGGGTTTTGGGTGCTGTTAAAATATCCCGGTTACTGAGATAATCATGGGGGTGTCAACCCGTGGAGACGTGCATGCCTATATACCTGTTCACCAGTCTACTTGTACCTTGTGCAACACACAGTCAACTCCCCTCAATAACATGAACACTGAAGCATCACTTGTAAATCAACAGGTTATGAGCCCGGCAATGCTCACGTCAGATTGGAGAATACTTCCTACTCCTAAGTTTCCCCTTCAAGTGAAAGCTTCATCTATTGACTGAACTGGAATTTCAGGAATTCATCAAAGAAGAAGGGCGGTTCAAGGAGGAGGATAAGAAGACATCGTGGAAAGACGTCGGGGACATGAGGCTAAACTAGCGCATTTATCTGCTATCCTATATTATGCTATGCCAGTGTGTCTGCAACTATAGCCTTTTACCCATTACTTAGCGTAGGAACTCCTTGTTGATGCATTCTGTGTTAGGATCGAAATTCCCCCTTCCGACCATTACAGACGTAATGGGCTTTACCGGCACCAACGCGCAGCTGATAACCGTCCTGCCATATATTGCTAGTGCCATAACCGCAGTCCTATTTTTTAAACTGCCAGACCAGTACTACTGGCACATGCTATTTGTTGCAGTGCCCCTTCTTCTGATCATTATGGGGTACGCGATAATAAATAGGCCTTAAGGGTTGACTAGAGGCCAATATCAGGCCTGAGTATTTTATAATTATAGTAGCATATATAGGTATCTACCTAACCTACCCAGCTATAATCTTATATATAATGAACAACCTAGCGTCCTTAAAGTGCTGTACTATTAGCAGTGCATTCATTACCTGCATAGACAATACTGGAGGCATTATCGGTAGCTACATGTATCTTGATAAGGAGGCCCCGATCTATCTTACTGGCTTTGGGCTGTTGTTGGCTTTTGGTGAATCAGCCCTTCTTGTAGCTACTCTTTTCGAGTTATTCTTTATGTATGGCAACAAGCGCAATGCTAACTTGACCGAGACGGGTATCCGGGAGAAGTACACCGACGAGCAGTTGCTAGCCATGGGAGGCAGGTCCCCGCTCTTCAACTGCACGCTTTGAACAGGATTGTGGCTCAGGTGAAGCCTATAGATATCTTCCCTGACAGCCTGTCGGATGTGATGATATTAACTCCGAGCCAGGTTTTTTTGTTTGTAGGGGTAATAAATCAAGGAAGCCGGGTACTTCTGAGAGGGTGCAATATATACATTGACAAAACTTAGTATCCTATTTACTGTTCCCGGCCTTTTTGTAAATCAAAAGTCCCCAATCAGCTTAATCCAGGCCTCTTGGACTGCGGCGGATGAAAAACCAGCTGCCACATACCTCCGATGCATGTTCTGATTACTATCTGCGTGATTTCATTGCAGTCTTCCTCGCTCCTGTGGACTCTCCCACCACCACCCCTTCGCGCCAAGCGCCCCGATCAGCGAATCCACTCGGTGGACGATCTAGATGATACCATACCGATATCCTCCCACAGTGATCGTGGAGAGTTTGTGGGAGGGATCCGCTTTTAAAAGGTACATCCTCGGCCCCACCCGACTATGCTACCACTCGTTCCTGGCTAAGCCACCAAGCACCTGTGATGCCGGATATGTGTGTATGCACAACCGGTGTTTTGCTTTGCAAGGTGATGGCCACAGAGTTATTTACAGGAATGATCTGCAATAACCAGAAGAGGAAGGTCATCAGCGCCATGGTGATTAAAAACTTATCCGATGCTCATGAGGTACGGATTGGACTTGTCTAGGTGTTGAGAGATAGATATATAAAGGTTCCCGTTCACTCCTTAACTGAAGAGCAACAACAGGAAAGCCAGACAGAATCACATTTCTTAATTGACTTTTATCACCCTCTATCGTTCTGCCATGCAGCTAACTAATGCGATTTACTTCACCGTCTTTGGAAGCGCCATCCTCGCCCTTGCACATCCCGGGCATCACGAGAAGCGCGACCCAGCACCTGTGAGGGCATACAAGAGAGATGTCGAGCATGGACTGGCAAAGTGTGCAAGCCAGCTAGAGGCCAGTGGCCTTCAAGCTCGTTCTGAAGCGCGCCGTAAGGCAACAGTCCAGTTGCACCGTCGACAGTTGATCACCCGAGACATCGATGCCGTGCTCAGCAAATCGCATCAGGCAACCCACCCCGTGTCGCCGTCCATACCTCCTAATGAACTCTTCAATGACACGACCCAGAAGGCTTGCATCCTTGGCCCCACTGCCGAGGGAGAAACCGGTCCATATTGGATAACCGGCGAGCGAGTCCGGTCCGAGATCCGCGAGGGACAGCCCGGAGTTCCGGTTCTTCTTGAACAGCAGTATATTGACGTCGAAACGTGCAAACCCATTCCGCGTCTCTATGCTGAAATCTGGGGCTGCAATGCTACTGGGGTTTACTCCGGCCTGGTTGCAGACGGTAATGGGAACTCTAATGACCTGGGCAATCGAAACCGCACTTTCCTTCGTGGCGTTCAGGAAACCGACGCAGATGGTGTTGTCACATTTGATACTCTCTTCCCGGGCCACTATGATGGACGCACCACGCATTACCATAATATCGCCCATTTTGGTGCGAGGCATCTTTCCAACAACACCATTGCTGGTGGGACAGTAGGGCACGTCGCTCAAATATTCTTCGACCAGGACCTGATTGACCAAGTCGAATCAACCTATCCGTACAATACCAACCATATTCCCATCACACCTAACTCAGTGGATCGGGTCGTCGGCCAGGAGACGGAGAGCGGTGACTCTGACCCCATGCTCAATTATGCCTTCCTGGGAGACCATATCGAAGATGGACTCTTTGCCTGGATCACCGTGGCTGTCAACCTCTCGGCTGTGCACTATCCATACTACACCAACGTTTACACGGCCGCAGGAGCGGTGGAAGTGGAAGGCACTTCGGATGGAGACCCTAGGGCAATTGATGGTGGCCTTCCCCAGAGCTCTACGGCATAGGTTTATGGTTATAGGGTTACATATCTTCAAGGATTTAAACGTTGGCAAACCATGAGCACAGGAAGAAGAGTGTGAGTATGTTGGAGAGGTCTCGTATATCTAGATACCTCTTGACGATAGCTTTGATGATGCCTTACATGACGTTTCTTTCGCCGATCGTTCTCTAAGATGCATACGTTACGATGGTCCCATAGCTCTTCTAGGATAGGCTGCCATCTTGGAAAGTGTGTTTACCTCTTAAGGGAGGTCGTGCCACTGCTCACTGTACAGCTACGTCATATTGCATCAGCATAGAAATATATTGCCTTTAAAGTCAGAAGAACTTCTCAGATGGACCGGATGAATAAGCTTTCCTATTAATTTTTCCTTGTTTGGTCGTGCGACCTTGGAATGGTGATAGTCGTCATGGTATTTTATGGGCTTTAATCAACCTCGCATTTCTCGTTGATGAAATGCATTTACAGATCCTTCGAAAATCACTCTGTCTCATATGATAACAACTTCCCATCGCGTACATGCAAAAACAAGGACAGTATCCACTTCACAGTGCGTCCTTAAGAGCCACCCTTTTACATCTACATCTATACTGTAGTATAAATCTCCCGGGTCTACTACCACTTTTTAAGGATCAAGAAATTAATAGAGGTGAAGTAAGTAACGGAATATATCAACTCACGGCATCTTCAAAGCTGACTTTATTGGTTTTATTATCCAAGAGCTGCTCAAATATCTTTCCTGAAAGACCTCGCCAGTATTAAATAAAGTAAGAACTGCTTCCAGTCAATACTAATAATAAACTCAACAACACCTCAATAAAGCGGCCTGGATTTTATTAGTGAGCTAAATATTCCTGGGTAGATAAAGAACCCCTCATATAAAACTCGAGCCGTATTTCAGTATATAATATCAATGCCAGGAGGATATCATTCTCAATAGTCATTTTCATACAGTTCTTCCTAGACTAGGAAAGTTACCTCATTATAGGAATAGATACCCAGGGTTGTTACTGAGCTACCTCAATGCGTGCAGCAATCATGAAGTGTACCCTACTGACGGCGCTGTATGGTGTAGAGCTCATCTACATGGCCTAAAACAAACAGGATCTCTTGACTGCCTGTGCTCCCTGATCAATTACCTAATTTCCTAGTATACGATAATAGCTGGTACAGTACGAATCCACAAATCAGATCTACCTAGCCCAAAAACCCTGTTTGATGACGCAGGAAGCAGGAGTCTGATACAAAGGCCCGGACATCAAAAATCGCATTGCGATCGATCACTGCTGACAGCATTTTCAGATTTGGTCCTACAGGCCAGGTGTAAGAGACTACAACTGTCAACCTTTATGCCGCTCTATACGTGTTACTGACATCGTGCAGGTGGCTCTCGTAGCGGAGCGTCTACGGACTAGGAAGAATGTGATGCATCCAGAGGTTCTGCAGGATTAATTGAAATCTACGGGCAGTATTTATCATTAAGGCCTCGGGGATTGACCTTGCACTTAGAGACCAGCCCTTGAAAACGGCCCGAAATGACAATCAGTTATCTTCTGGCTAACTAATCTGTAACACCCGTGAACTTCACTACGTATATGACGTGGCCGCAAATATAAATGTTCCGGACAAGGTAGTCAGAATTAGATTCCAAAACGGGCCCTAGCGAGGGCTTGGATTATTGTATCCTATGCTTGAATGACAGTTACTGTCCATACCCAGGTATAAGCTATAATAGACCCGACTTTGTGTATATACAAATCAGTTGACAAAATAAACCAAAAGAACCCCAAGTAGAGTACGTTAAGGTACAATGTAGCCCCCCCTTTCACCAAATAAACCTCAAACAAGAGGCTGGGCGATGCCACCAAACATCACCAGTATCAACACCAACACAGACTTAGTATCCAAACCCGTAGCCGCCGCCTCATTCGATCCAGTCGGGTCAGACTTTTCATCTTTCGTTGCGCTCGGAGTGCCCGTAGCCGTAGCATTCGCATTGGTATTGCACCATACCTGTCCCGCGGCAGAGCCCTTAATTAGACACTCTGCAAGGTCGCCAATGGTCTGGTTCTGCGCAAGACAGTAATAGTCGCAGTCCGAGTAGGGGATAACGCTGGCGGAGCCACAGCAGTCCGTCATGAGAGTGTGGTAGGCGTTGTTCATGGGCATGGCACACGCAGCATCCCTGCTTGGGATTTCGTAGAGCTTTGCGTGGCACAATGATGTTGCTGTAGAGGCAGTGGTGGTTGTTGTAGAAGACATTTTGAATTGGATTCGGTGAAACGAAGAGTTATGTTTGTTTAAAATCCCGATGAGCCAAGGCACGGTTGAAGGAATCGTCTCCTGGTAATGGTCATTAAGATGTCAGGACATGGTCTTGATCTGAAATTTATGTGCTCGAACCTGAGCGATATTCATGCCCAAAATTAGATCTATGAAGCGAACACTGCCCCACAAAAGGCACGGGTAAACGGAGTGAGTCCGGACCTCATAATCGTTTATATTCCCTAAATATGTAGCGGTTCGAATGCCATGGCTTGATTCGTAGGCCACTCCTCACCTCGCTTAGATGTATGGTGTGATCTCTGTTGCGGACTCTTCATTTAGTCTGAGGCGAGTGGAGTGCAGTAGCTACCATTCACTTCTAATTCGTGAATTGAGGATAGATGCTATATGTTATTGGTCTACCGATGCGGTGGTTCAATATCTACTTTGCTTTCCGATCTCAGCTTCACCATTCGCAGGAGCATACCCAGTGATTATTTTAAGCCGTGGGTAAGCGATGGCCCGGCATAGCTGACCGTGTCTGCCTTCGATAAAACTTATATCAGCATCCGAGTCCGGGATCGGCCGGGTTGCCGATAAATAAATCTATGCCAGGCTCATCTTACTGTCTCGGGAAAGGCCACCATGGACCCATCCTGAGCAGCCGAGATCCAGAGAGTGCTTTTTTTATTTTTGGATCTAGTCATGGTGGCAGTAGACAAAATCCCCACGATGGATCTCCACACAATGAGGGGACGTCGACGCATCTTCTGTGGCACTGCGATCCGCATCTAGGATCATATAATTCTATTCCGATGGGTTGGTCTTGCAATTTACTACAAATCTAAAAAAAGAAGGTTCGGCGGATCTCTGACCAAGTTTCAGGCAAAGTATGGACAGACCCGTTGGTGCAGGAAGCTGGACGAGCGGTATATAATTAGCCCTAAATTAGCTAACACATTGCCTACTTGATAGTGTCTAAGCACCGACCACGCAGTGTATGCAGTAAAATCGCTAAATCATCGTATATAACGTACTTATGTTCCGAAGGCAGGATTCAGCATAGGATTATTGTTCATGTTCGATTTCCCCAGCTGTACCTTTTTTATACTTCTATCATTGCCGCTGAAACCACCAACCCGTCATTGCCAAACATGGATCGAATCCATCCTGATGAAAAGAAATGCCAAGAGCACTTTGCCGTCTGGCTCCAGGTACTCTCGCAACAACTACCTGTATTGGCGTTGCGACTAACGAGTCAATGTTGGCCTGGTTACGCTGTAACCGAAGTCTCAAACCTAACGACCAGCTCCTCCACTGCACGTTGCTCTGTGACGTTCGAGGATGCAACCCGTGTACTTCTCTGGTTTCCCTTTCCCGGCGGTAGCCACATGTGCGCTGAGAAGTTAAGCAACGAGGTATCTGTAATGAGATACCTTGCGCGAACAACGATAATCCCCGTCCCCACTGTCTTTGGAGCCGGGACCTGGGAATGCGGTCCATATATTATTACCGACTTCATCGAAGGAATTCCACTATCTAAGCGCCTGAAGCCCAGCCTTCCCAGCGCCAAACGCGATCTCGAACGGGCTTATCACTGTATATCCCAGGTCATGCTGGAGCTCTCTAAACAAACATTTCCAAGGATTGGAGCCCTCGTGCAGAGCTCGGACGGCAAGTGGAGTGTATGAAAGAGAGCCCTTGCTGCCAAAATTGAAGATTTAGTCCAAGCCGACAATACCCCCCACGGCCCAATTCTTAGCAAGACTTTTGCCAACGCGTCCGAATATTTTACAGACATAGCCACCCAACAGGTCCGCCATCTGCGTTACCAGTGTCACAAAGGCCTGCTTGAAAACCATCACTTGAGAGAGAAATACATAGCCCGGTGCATGTTCCGGCGCATAGCACGCTCGCTGGAAACAGAACCTGGCCCGTTCCGGCTATACTGTGACGATCTCGGCCCGTCGAGTGTTTTCGTCTTGTCTGGTGAAAATGTGGACTTTAGCGTTACGGCTGTTACCAACTGGGAATCCACTTACGTCGCTCCTAATGAATTCACCTACACCCTACCGTGGTGGTTACTCTTCCAAGCCCCGCAGGGGTGGGAAGAAGATTTACGTCGGTTTAAGAGTAGATGCAACCCTTGTCTTGACACATTCCTTCGGGTTCTTAGAACCTGCGAGGATAGAGAGATACATAAGGGGGAATTAGAAGCATCGCAGTGCCTGTCAAATCGAATGGCTGACTCGTTGGACAATGGACTATTTTGGTTTTGCCTTGCTGCGAGGAGAACCTCGTTACTCGATGATATATATTGGACCTTTCTTGATGAGAGGTACTTTGGACCGCTGGGGTCTTTAGACGACCGCCTCGAACTTTTGTCAGTTGACGAGGTACAGGAGCTAAATCGGCTTTGTGGGGACTGAAATGGGAGAAAGAGGAGGGAAGATTGCCAGATCTAGGCGTGGGAGAGAACAGAAACATGTACGTGGGATAATATGATACACCGGAAGATGGCCTTTTAGAACTTCAGACCCAGGTAGAGAATCTGGTACCAAATCCCCCCTTCTATAAACCGAGCTACCTCATCCAAGGTGTTCGAGGTTTCCTGCTATGTAGCCGCCAGATAACGATGTAGACAGAGACAGTGGAGCTACGGTAGGTTTCCTTTCTTTCTACTAGAGGGTGCTGTTGCCATGGCTGGAATGTGGAGTGAGATGAAAGGCGTATGCTCACCAGATACCTCGTCTCCACAAAAGTATACTCGAAGCCCAGGCTAAAGGCTTTGCGATTGCGTGTTGGTGGCAATTTCTGGGTGCACACGGCTCCTAAGTGCAAGCCCACATCTTCCTACATTAACATTACGGAATGCGCCAGTTGCGTCAAATGAAGCTAACATTTCCCAGTGGATCCGGTGCTTAGCACCATGGACTTTCAAAAACCACTGTTATCCCACACGGTGTTATTTTTAGATCTTGTGTAGGTATTTATCAGGTCCACAATCCAAGTAGGAAGTAGGGCCACAGCCTGAAGAATAGCTTTCATCTAGCCATTGTCACACCTCAAGTCGTGGTTTTCTCTTCTCATCTGCCACTTGGTTTTTTAATCTTGTCCTTACCTTTAAAACTGGATTTGGTCGACCCCAGCGCTTCCTCAGCAGGCATCACGATGAATAGCAGCCCCCCCATATTTTCAAACAGCACACCGTACGACAGCGAGAGCAGCCAATGTCACCCCGGCCACGAGGTGAGTATCGCTGGACATGTCTGCGCCATACTCTAACACCAGCAGCAACACCCCTTCTACCCGGAAGGATCCGAGGAGCAAGAGCTTTCGCTCCTGCAACGGAGCGGGTGCAGCCATAACGGCTCGCCATTTGTCGATTCCGCTGCCGAGTCGGATTCACAACCGCAATATACGCTGCATGATCCCGGTCCATTGATCTTCGGCGCCCCGGAAGCCGAACCAGTTCAGTCGAGTGCAAAGAAGCCTCGCACGGGGCTGGCTCGGTACGGGACAAGAAAGATTAACCTGGTGAAAGGCACTGTCCTGAGTGTCGATTATCCGGTTCCGAGCGCGATTCGGAATGCGATTCAGCCCGAGTATCGTGATGCCGAGGACGCTTTCCCAGAAGAGTTTACACACTTGCGATGTGGGTACCTTTATTCTAGAAATCGGGGAAGTGGTTGAGCTGAATTGATGATGATCCTGATTACCAGATACGGCGGCGACATGCGACCCCGACGAGTTCACTCTGCACAAGGGATACAATCTTCGGCCTGCTATCTATAATCGGCATACAGAGTTGCTTATTGCGGTGACCTACTATAACGAAGACAAGGTCCTGACTTCGCGTACTCTGCACGGAGTAATGCAGAATATTCGGGATATTGTCAAATTGAAAAGATCCGAGTTTTGGAATAAGGGTGGCCCAGCGTGGCAGAAGATTGTTGTCTGTTTAATCTTCGATGGCATTGAGCCCTGCGATAAGAATACACTGGATGTGCTGGCCACAATCGGCATCTACCAAGACGGTATCATGAAGAAGGATGTAGACGGTCAAGAGACTGTCGCGCATGTGGTGAGTGGATGACCACTCGGTTGACCAGAGCAGCAGTAAACTGGCCATTTGTTACATTTGACACTGACAGCAGCAGTTTGAATACACAACCCAATTATCGGTCACTGCTGCTCAGCAGTTAGTTCGACCTCACGGTAACGAATCAAGCAACCTTCCGCCGGTACAATTTATATTCTGCCTGAAGCAGAAGAACACCAAAAAGATCAACTCGCATCGCTGGCTTCTCAATGCCTTCAGCCGAATACTAAATCCCGAAGTTATCGTCCTGCTAGATGCAGGCACAAAACCTGGCCCAAAGTCCTTGCTATCGCTGTGGGAGGCCTTCTATAATGACAAAACACTTGGTGGAGCATGCGGTGAGATCCATGCAATGCTTGGCTCGGGCTGGCGCAAGGTTATAAACCCCCTTGTTGCTGCCCTGTACGCGATGATGCATTTCGGGCGTATTTATCACAGCGGCCATAACATCATTCGATTGTTTTTCTTGCATATTCAGATGCTTTATAATCTCTGCCAGCTTATCATGACCTGGTTTTCTCTCGGTGTGTCTTTCCAACCCCCTCAGCTTTCTTGTTGGATAGAGCTTGGTACATGCTAACATGTCGGGCAGCGTCATACTGGCTGACAAGCTCGGTGATTATGGACCTGGTCGGCACCCCGAGCAGCCACAACAGGGAAAAAGGCTGGCCTTGGGGTAATGAAGCATCCCCGATAGTCAATACCTTTGTTAAATACGGTTATCTCTGGGTACTGATGCTCCAGTTCATCCTAGCACTTGGTAACCGACCGAAAGGGTGAGTGCTCCTTCTCATAATCCTGGCTGTCACTAGCTTACAGAGTAATAGGGTTGTCATCCCCTACACGCTCTCCTTCCTCTACTTCTCACTCGTGCAGCTCTATGTTCTCGTCCTTTCTTTCTACCTAGTCGTGAATGTCTTTACTGGCGGTATGCTTGATTTCAATTTCGATGATGGTGTCGCCGCCTTCATAAAGTCCTTCTTCAGCTCCTCTGGCGGTGGTATCGTGCTCATTGCGCTAGCATCAACATACGGTATCTACATCATTGCGAGTATTCTATACCTTGACCCTTGGCACATCCTAACCAGTTCGTGGGCATACTTCCTCGGCATAACGACAGGTGTCAATGTGCTCATGGTATACGCGTTCTGCAATTGGCACGATGTCTCCTGGGGCACAAAAGGGTCTGACGAAGCAGATGGCTTACCGTCTGTAACGATTAAAAAAGACGACAACAGCAGGAAGAACTTTATTGAAGAGCTTGACAAACCGCAAGCCGATATTGACAGCCAGTTTGAGGTTACTGTGAAACGCGCCTTAGCACCATGGGCTGAACTCGAAGAGAATGGTGGTAAAACCTTAGACGACTCATATAAGAATTTTCGAACCGGATTGGTGTGTTTTTGGGTCTTTAGTAACTTGCTCCTGGCGTTGATGATTACCGCCACGGGTGTGGATAGGATGTGTTTGACAAATACATCGACCACCAGAACGACAGGATACTTCCAGGCCATCTTGTGGATTACAGCAGGCTTGTCACTGTTTCGGTTTACTGGGTCGTTGTACTTCCTCGGGCGATCGGGAATTCTCTGTTGTGTGTCCCGGCGCTGATTCGTCCTCGCCTGTACTATAATATCTTGTTCTTATACTACAAATTGTCTGGGAAAGGATAATCTAGTTTCCGACTAAAGAGTGGTATTCATGCTTTTCCAACCATTCAGCAAGAGCAAGCGGAACTGAAGCAATTCGGAAGCAAAAAGCACAACTGGCAACTGGCTACTCCTGATCTACGTACTGGAATGTACTATTTGAAATATGACCCCAGCCCCCAAATTGCAGACGCAGCATGGACTGTATCGTTATATTTTATGGTTTCGTGAGGAATTAGTCTACTTGATCCTGAATCATCTAGGCACAGGAAAAGCGAGGTCGGGGCTCAGATGACAATATGTCTGAGTCCGAGTGCACTGGCGGAATCTCCATGCACCAACCGTAGTAGAAACTAAATCCTCACAGCATATACCTGAATAACGGCGACCGATCTCCAAGCACAAGGAGCTCATCATCCGTATACCATTCTCTTACCTCACTCTCGACCATCCTCGCCTTCCTCTTATTCGCAATAACCAGCGAAACCTCTAGAATACCAGCAACAAGCAGCCCCGAGACCCCAAACGCAAGCGACAGCCCAAACCCAGTGAGATACGTCGGGCTCTCGCGGTCTAGATACATGTAGCTCCCAATTATCCCACCTGTATTGCCCATGCAGATGTTAAACGCGCTCCCGATTGCGCGCCGCTTCGAGGGCGCGAGGTTGTTGATTGCCCACGAGGCCGTGGCCGGGTAGGTTGGGTAGATGCCCATGCAGGCAACGATAAGGGCGAAGAAGCCCACTCCTACATGCGCTTCAAGGCGGCCCTTTAGACCTATAATAATCGCGTATCCGGTTATGATTAGTAGAAGTGGGGTGGCGATAAAGGGGAACCGCCAGTTATAGCAGTCAGAGATATTGGACAAGACAATTGCCGCGATTGCACCGGCGATGTAGGGAGGTACTGTCATAAGCTGTGCGTTGGTGCCTTGGAAGCCCATGGCTTTTGTCACAGTAGGGAGGGTGAATTTCGTTCCTAGCGAGAAAATGAGGTATTAGTAGAGCGCTAATGTGAGGTTCCTGGATGGAGAGATAAGTGGTAACGAACCATAGTTGCAGGCACACTGGCACAACATGATATACGCAGCGAGGTACAGCCTCCAATTCTTCATAACCCCACCAACGTCCTTTAACGTTGTCTTTTGCTGCTCTTCTCTAAAGCGTCCGCCTTCCTTGATAAAGTGCTGTATCTCCAGATACCGTATCTCGTCTTGGTCCAGCCACCTAGTTGAGAGGCGCGGGGAGTCAATAAGCAGGAAGAAGCATGTGACTCCTAACATAACAGTAATTAGGCCCTCAATCAAAAGGATCCATCGCCACCCTTTGTACCCGCCGACATTATCCATTTCGCTGATCCCCGCCGCGAGAAGACCGGAAAATGCACCGGATAGCGCGCTGGCGCAGAAGAAGGAGGCTACGCGTGTGCCGAGCTCACGGGGCATGTACCAGAGTGAGCAGAGGTATACGGAGCCGGGGAAGAAGCCGGCTCTGATCTTGTATCAGAGAAACGCGAGGACTTTTGCAAGGGATAATGACTTAACACACTCGAAGATTCCCAGTAAGAGCCGCATGGTTACCAGCCCGCCAAAGTTTTGGACCACGCCAGTCAATGTCATGATGATTCCCCAGCTAACGATTAAGGTACCCAGGTAGACTGATGGTCGGCTGAATTTCTTGAGCAGGATGTTGCTCGGCACCTCTACCGATCCATTAGAAGCGGGAGCCAGGTGACGTCGCAAGAAGCAACTCACCGAGCAGAATATATGGGATGAAGAACAAACTGAGCGCGATATTATACTGGATGCCGCTCAAGCCCAAGTCTTCTGTCAGTCCGAGGATCTTCGCGTTTCCGATATTGGCTCTGTCGAGATGGGATATCAGATAGAGGACGGCGAGCATGGGGATAAGTCTGATGTCAATCTACAGCATGTGCGCTGTGAGCTTTCCATATTATCAAGTGCGGTAGTCAATAAAACGCGGAATTACCTTTCGCAAGAGTCTCTTCCTCCTCTCGGCAGGGAAACTGCGATAAAACGCTGCATCATCGGAGGCAAGCCCTAGTACCTGGATGTTGTCAAGTGTTGTGACAACGGTATAGTTCTCGATGGTCTCGGAGCTGCACTCTTTTTCATCGACGGGGTCATGCTGGTGCTCATGGGTCGAGGGCATGGTTGCGGTGGTGCGCTCTTTACTCAAATGAAGAACGGGAAGTTATTGAGAACAAAGTCGTGCGATGGGAATACACCTGCTATTTATCGACTGGTCACGGTCAGGAGCCCTAACCTTGGCAGCTAGGGGAATCAGGCGAAGCCGCCCCCCATGTTCACTCCGGACTGCCGAACTGCGGAGTCGAGAAATTTGGGGCTGAGACCCCAGATCTAACCCCGTGGCGCTTCTCCGCAGCGGCGTTCTCCATCCCGCGGGTAGTCTCCAGCGGGCGCTTTTGGCCCGTTTACGGGGCCAAATCTCCGTGAACGTAGGGTTCCGCGCATGGTGTACCTGGACGCAACACCACTGACGAGAATGTAATGGGGCATACCGGATATGCATTTAGCAGATGTGAAAAACGGAAAGACCTTAAATAAGACCAGGGAAGGCGATGATCGAAACCTGGTCGCACCTTAATCCATCATTCCCCTCTCTTATCTTCCTCCCACAGCGTCCATATCCGACCGCTCATTACAACCAATACAATGGGTGAAGCCAGCATTCTCGACCGCCTATCCGCCCTCGATACCAGCACCGTCTCCGACGCGCTCGATTTCCTGCACCTCAAAGGCGCAACCTACGGCCTGCGCCCACTCTGGGACTGCCCGAAGATCGTCGGCCGCGCGAGCACAGTCAAAGTCGGGCATAAGACCGACTCGGCCTCCACCGCACATCCATTCACACCCGTTATCGACGCAATCACCACGGACGACCGCGTGCTCGTTATCTCCAGCGGCCTGGAGGGCGTTTCCTGCTGGGGCGATATCATCTCCAATGCGTCCAAGGCAAAGGGGATTCGGGGAACAGTCATTGATGGTATGTGTCGCGATATTAACGGGAGTCACGACATCGGGTATCCTGTCTACGGACGTGATGTTACCATGATTAGTGGGCGGAGCCGCCTCGTGCAGGTTTCTGCTGGGGCGCCGGTGCAGATGCGCGGTGTCACGGTGCGCGAGGGGGACTATGTTATCGCTGATATCTGCGGGACGGTGTTTATCCCCGCTGAGCGGATTAAGGAGGTGCTTGACCTGGGCGAGCGGATTGAGCCCCGCGAGAGTCTGATGGTGCAGGATGTTCGGGCGGGAAAGCCCGTGTCGGAGGTGATGCACGACGCGAAGTTCCAAGCGATCCACGCAGAGACAATGTCCGTCGCGGCTGCTGTGACGGCCTCGCATTCCAAGCAGAATATCAAGAGCGCCAGCGCCGAGGATCAGGAGTTGGTCAAGCTCTTTGCGGGTCTAGATGCTCCCGCGGTCTCGGACGCGCTGGATAAGCTCGGAATCCCTGGGCAGGCACTTGGAATCATGCCGCTGACCAACTATAAAAAAGTCACTATCGGACCAGCCTTTACTGTCCGGTACGTCCCCGCCAGCGACCCACCAGGAAGCGTCGGTGACTTTATTGACGACGTGGCCGCCGGCGACGTCGTGGTCATCGACAACGGCGGCCGCACGGATTGTACTGTCTGGGGCGATATTATGACGCAGTATGCTGGACTTCGCGGGATAGCAGGAACTGTTATTGACGGCGTCTGCCGCGACGTGAATCTAGCTATTAATGAAGAGTATCCTCTCTTCAGCGCTGGTCGATGGATGCGCACGGGCAAGGATCGGGTGCAGGTGGGCGGCGTTAATGAGGCGGTTGGGGTTGGCAAGGTGCATGTCAAGCCGAGGGATATTGTAGTCGCAGATGTTAATGGGGTTGTTGTTGTGCCAAGAGAGAAAGTGCATGAGGTCGCTGAGATTGCACGCAAGATTGAGGCTAGCGAAACTGCTATTCGCCAGATGACGAGCAATGGGGCCACGATTGCAGAGGCGAGGAAAGCGCTGGGTTATCATACACTGCAGCGGAGGGTATAGTTCGACGTAGTTCTAGACTTGGCGTAGATTTGTTTTCATGAAAAGGATTTTATGTGCTTCTCTGGCTCTGAACCGTACATCTAGAGATATTATGGCCCCCGAGGTCCAACCCATATAAGTGTCTAGAGCTAGGGATTGGCCTGGTGAAAGGGATGCTGACCCTCTGGGCGATAAAGGTAGAACCGGAGAATTGGAAAAACGGAGCTGCCTACAATCTTAGTACTGAGCCAGAACCTGTTTGGGTAGCTGCTATGGATATCACTCCATATACGTGCAATTAGTCTATCAATCATCGCTACATCAAGTGTATCAATGCAGTACTGCTAATTTATCTGCAAATAGTAATCAAGCCAGCGCAACCTTCAACTCAGCTGTATACCAATTCTGGATTGCCCGAACATCATAGCTCATTGCCACCGTATCAAACACTTTCAAATGCTCCCTGCACGAAGCTCCATCATTCGATAGCCGGCTAACCCACTTACCATGCCTTCGTGCTGCTTCCACAATCTTCTCGATGGCCCCGACGAACTCAGGCTCGTAGCCTCCTGCAGGAACGTAGCCGAGAAGCGAAAGCGCGAGATCATTCGGCCCAATGAAGATCATATCTTGGGAATGTTAGCAGGGCTGTCTATGGGACTGTGATTTCTCAACTTACCAACGCCCGGAACAGCACAGATCTCATCGATATTCTCGACCCCAGTCTTCGTTTCAATCTGAAGACAGGTAATGAGCGTCTGGTTTGCCGTCTTCATATACGTCGGGATATCGACACCGTGGGCGAGTGCCGGAAAGGCTGACCCCTGCCCTCGGCGGCCCTGTGGTGGGAATTGCGCATCAGCCACTACAGATCGGGCTTCTTCCGCCGTGTTTACCTGCGGGACGACGATGCCGCTTCCGGGACTTTAGTATGGATATGGGGGGGAAGACTTGGGACGACCTACTGCGCCCCAGCGTCCAGCGCTCTCTTAATCAGATATCCATGCATCATCCGAATCCGGATGAGCGGCGACACACCCAGTGCAGCGATCGCCGCCGTCGCGCTGTGCATTGCGTCATCGCTGATATGGCCGTGCTCACAGTCGATGATGATGCCCTGCACGGTATCAGACTACTGAAACAACAACTACCCGGTAGGGGAAGCTTACATCGACGCCTGTCTGTGCTACAACCTGCGCGGTGCGAAATGAGGGGAGGCCGAGGAATGTCATTATGGGCTTTGCATTTGCGCGCAGGGCGTTGAGGAGGCGGAGGCGCGGGTTGTGGATTGGGGTTGTCATGGCGGAGTTAGATGTCATTTGCACGGCGATAGCAGTCTGGCTGTTGAAAAGGTAGTGTACGCAGTTTAGCCAAGTACTACTAATATGAACACACTGAACGCATCATATTTGATGCTGAGATGGTGGAGCTAGACCTGCGGACATGCATTTCCGTCTCCGTTGATGCGGACCCTAACTGAGTGGTCCGTGACATTGACGGAGGGCTCACGGAGGCTAGATACCGTCTGCGAGCTCAAGTTAGACTATTGATAATATAACCGATAAAATGATACGCCTGGTTTTTCTGTTTCCAACCGTCGTTGCTGATTCCATAACATAATCATGGCAAACCAGATTGAAGAGCCCGATATGCTGGAACTGGCAAAAGTGGCTGATCTCCAGGTCGAGCTGCCTGTTGATCCAGATGAAGGTCTCAGCGAATCAGAGAAGAAGGACATCGTCAGTAGATCTCGGGGGGCAACAACGATTATATGTCCAAGATGTCTAATGTTCCTAGGACGACCGTCTTCTCCGCAAGCTGGATCTACGACTCCTCCCGTGGCTATCACTGCTCACTCTCGCCGGATTTCTAGACCGGACCAACATGGGCAACGCAAAGATTGAGGGCCTCCAGCAAGCCCTGCGCTTGACCAACAGCCAATACAATGCATCGCTGACCATTTTCTTCGTCCCTTACGCCCTCTTCGAGCCGGTCACAAATGTCCTGCTGAAGCGGATGGGGCCGAGATTGTTCATCCCCAGTATCATGGTGACATGGGTTAGTTAGTACTTTCAGTAAAGTCTACGCGAAGCGCGTTTGACAGTCTCTTAGGGAACCGTCATGACCCTCATGGGCCTGCTCCAGAACTTTTCCGGTCTCATGGTGGCCCGCTTCTTCCTCGGCCTCGCCGAAGCTGGTCTCTCGCCAGGTATCAGCTACTACCTGTCATGCTGGTACAGACGGTCTGAGTTCGGACTCCGAATGGCCATATCCTTCTCATCTGCCGCATTAGCCGGCTCATTCGGTGGCCTGCTCGCCGCAGGGATTTCCAAGATGGGCGGCGTCGGCGGTAAGCCGGGCTGGGCGTGGATCTTTATACTGGAGGGCCTTGTCACGGTGCTTCTGGCACTCATCTCCTTTCGTGTTCTTGTTGGATTCCCGGATCAGGCGGATTTTCTCACAGAGGCTGATAGGCGCCGTGTAATCCGGCGGCTGGCGGTAGATCAGCAGTCGAGTGCGAGATATCAGGAATGGCGTACGGATTTTCTTTGGGTGAGTCTGCGAGATTGGAAGACGTATATGGGGCTGTTGGTTTACATGGGGGCCGGCGGGTCGCTATATGCGTTTGCGCTGTTCTTGCCTATGATTGTCGAGGAGATGGTGAGAACTTCTATCACTATGTTTTTTCTGGAGCCTATACTAACCATAGGCAGGGATACACCTCGACAACCGCACAATTGCTCACTGTTGCTCCCAATGCCATTGCTTTTCTTGCTACAGTGCTGATGGGCTACATTGGCGATCGCACTCAGGCGCGTGGTATCCTCAATATTATCGCCTCGTCCATCGGCATTGCAGGCTTCTGTCTGCTCCTTACTGCATCCACGCCGGCCGCTCGCTACGTGGGGACATTTCTCGGCGCGATGGCGATATTCCCCTGCGTGGTCAACACAATAACATGGACCAGCAACAATGTTGAAGGTGAAGCAGAAACATTGTTTTATGTCTCTCATAAAATATCTCTCCTCCTGCTAACCATTTGATTTCTTAAGGAGTCTACGAACGCGGCATCACGCTCGGAATCATGATCGGCTGGGGAAATCTAAACGGGATCGTCTCATCCAATATTTATCGCGGACAAGACGCTCCGAGCTTCTACTTGGGCCACGGCGTCGTGCTGGGGTATCTGACTGTGTGTCTGCTGTTCGGGTCTATTCTGCAGACGATTCTCCTTCGGGTTGAGAACCGGAAGCGGCGTAGTGGCCTGCGCGACGGGTGGATTCGAGGTCTTGGTCGCGAGCAGATGGAGCTGTTGGGGGATATGCGGCCGGATTTTCTTTACACTACATAGCGACTCTCGATACTTCTTTCGTCGTAGCAGAAGAGTGGGGCGTGTACGGAGACTCCCACCCGTGAGACGGAGTGTCAGGCTCCGTGTCAATAAGCATTCAGAAGCAAGGTGGGTATTCGCACGGACTCTGTTATATTCACGTCGAATGATTGGATCCCACGCTTGATTCCACCAACCCAGGAATATACGAATCGGCGAATGAGCAGGCTAGTCATTCTCACAACCGAGTCATGATGTGCCGGGACATTGATGCTTGGACTGAACTGGGGTAGACAGCGGGGAAGCGAAATCGCCCCCAATGCTGCACAGATGAGGATGCAACATTTTCGCTGGGGGGACCTCGCCTCCTACACTTTTAGATAGCAAAGGCCAGAATTTGCCTGCATTGACATACCAAGTATAACCATGGTCCGCGCCTGCGACTTCTGCCGCACGCGCAAAATCCGCTGCGACACCGCGAAGCCGACATGCTCCGCGTGCCGCAACAGTAACCGGGTCTGCGTGTACCACAGCGGCCCACGGAAACAACGACCATCTGCGGCGCGCATCGAGTTCCTGGAGAGTGAGAGGGCGGCGCTGGAGGACGCGTTGGTGAGACTGAAGGGTGCGGATAAGGCACAGCGCGATGCGCTGCTCGAGTCAGTGGTTGTGCGTGGTGGGCGGGTGTCGCTGGGACAGGGGGGAAGGGTCGCGAATGAATGGGAGAGAACGATGCAGCGGAGTCTTGGGGATAGGATTCTTTCTCCGATGTCGTGTACGAGGGGGGAGGGTGTTGCTATACAAGAAGAGGATAATCGGGGCCGCGATGACGGCGGTGGGCTGAACCAAGGTGATCATGAGCGAGCGCTTTCTCCGGGGAAGGGGAAAGACGTCTGGGCCATAGGCGTGTCTGATAAGGCAGACAAGAGCCCTCACGCCAGCGACAGTATCTTCAGCTCGACGTCTGTCGTCCAGGCCAGCACCGCAAGGCACCCACACAGCCATGAGCAGCAACGTGCCGCCACAGAGACGCTGCGCTACCAGTTAATCGCCAACGCCGCAATGGAGCGACAGCAAGAGCACCGACTGCGCGGGTTATCGACAATCCGAGGAGTCCCCGCAGAACTCGCGCTCCATCTCCTCCACCTCCACTGGAGCCGACAGCACCACACTTTCCTTCTCACGTACCGGCCGGTCTTCATGCGCGAGCTACAGCACGGAGGGCCCTACTGCTCCGACCTGTTATTGTACACCGTCTTTGCATGTGCGTCAAAGTTCTCCGAGCGGCCAGACCCAGAAACCGGACAGGCTTTCTTTGCCCGATGCGATGAGCTCTTGCTACAACACGGGCTACTGATTCAATCAAGCATCCCCACCGTCATTGCCCTGGTCATGCTTGGGTCGACATTTATCGCCAGAGGCATGGCCTCCAAGGGATGGCTGTATACCGGATATGCGATGCGCATGATATACGACCTGGGCCTCCACACTGAGCCGCAGATCGAAGTGACCAAGTATAATGTTGAAGAGATTGAGATCCGACGTCGCGTCTTTTGGGGCGCGTTTGTCTGCGAGAAGCTGCAGAGCCTGTATCTGGGGCGGCCGCCGACGATCAGACTACAGGATGCGCATGTTTCGCACGAGTTTCTGGATACGTTTGAGGAGCTTGAACCGTGGGAGCCGTATGACGATTGTCCTACGAGCACAAAGGGTCCCGGAATGGTGTCGTTGACACCGCCGTTGGCATACTCTGTGTCGGTCTTTCAGCAGCTCTGTCTGCTCTCACAGATCATGACGCAGATCATCGACAAAATCTACTGCGTCGGAGCAGCTAGCTCAAGCACCCGTCGCGAGATCGGCGCCCTCGACGATGCCCTCACCTCCTGGTACACCAATCTGCCCGACCACCTTGCGTACGAGCCCTGGGCGCGAGACCCTCTCGACCCACCAGCGGCCATCGCTCCGAACCGCATCATCCTGCTAACAACCTACCACTTTCTCATCGTTCTGCTCCATCGTCCATTCATCACGGCCTCCAACCCAAGCACTCACAGCCACACCACCAGCACACCCGGAATCCCCCCCGTCGCCTGGGAACGCTGCACCACAGCCTCTCGCCATATCACCAGCCTCGCCCTAAGCTACCAATCCATCTATCCACTCCGCAAATCAAGCTACCTGCTCAGCTACTCGGTTTATGTCGCATGCACGATCCACGTGCTCAACACGGCCTCGCTCGCGGCCGGTAATGACAGACATGCGCACGCCGAATCGTTGACACTGCTCAGCGCGAGTCTGAAGTGTCTTGATGCGCTGGCGGTACCGAACTCTGGGGTCGCTGATACGGCGGGGATTATTCGGAGGCTTATATTGGCGAATGGGCTCGAGGAGGCATCGGGTATGATTACTCTCTTGCTGTTCTGTATATTAGATCTACAAATACTAACAGGAAATCTTTAGGTGTTGTGGAAGACCAGGACTTGGCACGGACTCAGCCCTCTGAGAATGCGCCGCTGTTTTCGAATGTGTCCCGCGTGTATGATGATATCGAGCAGATGCAGCTTTTTCAGGATATCTTTGACCCGGGGCAGGACTTGCTGTTTGGATTTATGAATGAGAATATATCTCTGGGGACATTTGGTTTACATGAAGGACTTCCTGATGAACTGAATACCAATGAATAGGGCCATCGATGTTCCACTCTATTCCCCGACAACAGCTATCGGCTCCTCGTACTCATCAGGCAATTAATCATGCAGACGCCTACTCCAACAACTCCGGCTCCTCCTTAACAACCAGATCAAAATACGGCTGAAACGCCAACCACATCTTGCTCGCATTCCCACTCCTCCGGTGCCCGACCTCCGCCATCTCATCCTCAATAACCCTCTTCTCCCACCCGGGACACGCCGCCGCCGCATTCGCCAGCAACTGCGCATGACAGCATCGATCCAGCGCAAGGAACAAAAACGCCGCCTCGTCAACCGTCCGCCCACATGTGATCATCCCGTGGTTCTGCAGTATAACACTGCGACATTTCGGGCCCAGCGCCGCCGCGATCCGGTCCCCCTCCGCCCTGTCGAGGACCGTCCCGCCGTACCGCGGGTACACGGCGAGGTCGTTGTAGAAGCGCAGCGCGTCCTGGTAGAGCATCTCAATCGGGCGGCCAAACGCGCTGAAGGCTTTGCCGTAGACGCTGTGCGCGTGGCATGCGGCGTTGAGGTCCGGTCGGGCGCGGTGGATCGCGGCGTGGATTGCGAAGGCCGGTGCGTTGATGGGACGCTGTGCGCCGCCGGGGAGGACGGAGCCGTCGTCGCCGACGAGGACAAGATCGCTGTCGCGAATCTGGGCGAAATGGGTGCTTAGTGGGTTTATCCAGAAGGTGTGGGGGTTCTCTGGGTCGCGGAGGGAGATGTGGCCTGCGACACCTTCGTCGAAGTTCTGGCGGGCGAGGACGCGGAAGGCGGCGGCGAGGTGCTGTTTGAGGTGGGTGCGGGTTTCGGCGATGCTGGTGAAGGTTGGAGGGTGGCGGAGGGTGATTTTTGAGGCTTTGTCGGTGAGGTAGTGAACTTCTTGTTGCCAGGTTGACAAGGGCTGTGGTGTGGTCGGATCTGTGTTGGTGGACTCTCGGTGTGGTTCTGAGAGCTGGGCAGGCTCTTCTGTAAGGTTGATCAGTGACATGATGGGCAAAGTCAGTTACAATTCGTCCCAAGGGACGAGGGTCGATTAGGTTGAAATAGCTCTGCAGAGTAAAACACCATTACCCCATACTGATATATGTATTCAACACACGGCGTAGCTCTCAGCTACTCGTCGAATAACAAACTGTGTAGAGTTACAATCTTGCAGAGGCATTCGCGGTCAGTATTGTTCCGGTGGATTGTGAAATTCCGCTCAGCGCAGCCGTCCATGACGAGGAGAGGATTTCTGCCATGGACTAGCTACTGTGAATTGGCATTCGCCCTTTCGTAGGGCGTCCATCGTACCATGCGACAGTCCTAGCCCTAGACGGAGGTTCGACTCCGTCAACGGAGGGTAACAATCCGCGCTACGTTGGGACTAACGCACGCAGCACCCACCTACAGAGAGACCTATATTACGCCGAAAAGGGCAGCTATTAGAAGAACGGACCGCATGGGAGAATTCGATCTAGAGAAGACGGCGTTCCTGAACTTGATGTGGCGCATGTTGGTTTAGTAACTTATCTATACCGTGTAATAATGACATTACTGGAATAGTTCAAGTGAATTTGCAACAAGAGTGACCAAACACAACACACTGCAGAACATTGCAGAAATAGATTTATTGCTGGTAACAGATTATTGTAAAGTCAAAGCTAAAATACATGATGGGAATTTGAGAAAGAAATTGAAAACTACATGCTATTGGTTAAAGTTTGTATTGGAAGCTTGAGACTATCCATTCTCCTACTAGGTGACAGGTACAGTCTAGACTCAGAAAGCTTATAACTATATCCAGGACTACTGAGGAATATCCTGCTGTTTTTAATATAAACCTACTCGATATAAATTTATAATATATTAAGATACATATATACAGTATTAAATACTCTTGTATGAGTTAGTCAGTCATATATCTACAGGAATAAGGTTTACTGCAGATCCCCTAAGCCTTTTAGATCTTCGATCCTCGCCGCGACACCGCACGCGCCCGCAGACCGACAATCACAGTTCATGGATAGACATGATCATAATTATTAGTTTCATTCGCTGCTTAAAAAACAAAAACATACAACAGCTGGGATTCGCATGTGGTCACCCACCATACTACTAACCAGCCGGCGTGTGGCTTAAGTACGGCTGAGCGGACGGGAAGCCCTGTTTTCCACACCCTGTGGTCGTATGTACTAGAGCTAGATTGGTTTCTAAAGATAGCTGATTTGGTCATTGATTGTTAAGACAGATCATCCCTATCAAGGAGCATTGAGACACTCGGAGAGGCTTCTACAGAGCTTCCAGAAGTGTGAATTGCACACAATTCCCTGGCATAGTTGAAATTATACTAACTAATGGAGGCCTCTGGGTCCTGGAGGAAAAGACTGTTGAGTTGCGAGAGCTTCACACCTCCCGCGAGCCTGAGGGTCGTGAGTCTCGCATCCGAGTTCTGCACTCTGGAAAAACCCGAACGGCATATACAATACGGCTATCGGCTATGACTTTCGAGCAACAGGCCTCGAGGCGACTTCCAGGTTGGAGATATCGTTGCCGAGGGAGGAGCACTTGTAAGGCTCTGTATAAAATAGTCTAAGTATTTATAAGAGACTAAGCTGAGTAGCTGGAGGCTTACCCATCTTATAAGGATACTCCTTTACTCTATAAAGACTATAATATTAGAACTTCAGTAATACTCTCTTAATAAAATTTGGCCTCTTACAACATAGTATTCACCACGCCCCTTATCCTATTCCTATTAATTAGGTGTATTATATTCTTTCACACTATTTGCAACAGCTCTAAAGGCCAGGGGCCTTTATAAAGATCTCATTTAATTACTCTGCTGCTTTAATTATATACACTAAAATTACTCCTCCTTATCCAATTTCAAGTTACCAGATATACTAGCTAATAGAGAGTAATACAGTAGATAGTGTTCATAAGATAGTTTCTTCGCGGCTAAATGGGCCCCCGGTATGCTGGGCATGGAGCTGATACCTGAAACGACGCGTATTGTTTATTCTGGGACCGTGCGCCGCTGGCTGACACTGCTGTTGTCTTTCGACTACATGCCAGTTTGCCTGGACTTATTCCCAGTTAGTTACTGTAAAGACTGGTGGCTTCGTATCTCCAGCCCCGGAGGCCTTGGCCACGACAGCAGCGCTGATTTGCAGTAGTAATAACAACTAGACTAGAGATATAGGTGTTTGTTCCATTTAGCGGCGGGGTATTGCACAACCGCGAATTCCACCGATGCATTGGGCAGGGCGGGTCCTTCTCGACCAGCGGGCGAAATCGACCGCGACAATTCGCCCGGCGGAGGTGCACTATAGAACGTACGTAACAGCGCGCTTGACAACTCCCTTCGCAAGCTTTTCATCTCTGAGCTGATAGAGGCACCGCGAAGGCACAGAATCACGAGCGACAGATCATGACGCGCCACGCGCAAGATGAAGCGTCGAATGCGCAAGCACTGGTGGAGTTATTCTCCGAGAATGTGCTGGCCAAAGTCCTCCGGGTCGCCATAGAGGGACTCGAGAATAATGTAACATCCATTCACTCGTTCTGCTACATTGCCTAATTTCTTCAGATACCACCGACAGTATACCCAGAGTTTGTTCCCCAGCACGGCAAAGGCACAGGGCGCTACTTTCTCCGTGACGCAGACTTCTGGACCTGCGGCTTTTTCCCGGGTATCCTGTATTCCCTTCTCGAGCGCGCAGTCCGATATCCGCAAGTCTTTCCCTATCTTGAGCATGAGAAGTCAAATGCACCAGACTCAAGTGAATCTCTACGGGAGCAACTGGTGTCTCTTTCCCACACCTGGACGGGACCCATCCAGGCTATGATGACTCGCACCGATACCCATGATATTGGCTTCATCCTGCAGCCATCGCTCCAAAAGGACTGGGAATTGACAAGCAACCGGGAGAGTCTGCAAGCAGTATTAACCGGTGCTCGCAGCCTTGCGAGTCGCTATGTCCCTTCCGCGCGCGCAATCCGTAGCTGGGACGTTCTCCGCCAGGCAGATATCGCGATAACAAGTCTCACAGACGACTGCCTCGTAATAATCGACAGCATGATGAATCTGGATCTTCTCTACTACGCATCCAAGCATATTTCAGATCCCAGTTTAGCCGACATAGCTACGACACACGCGCGAACGGTTATGCAGTCTCTACTCCGTCCAGAGGGCCCAGCGACTAGCAATGACAAGAGCTCTACATCCCCGGAGCTCTACTCTACCTATCACGTCGTGAACTTTGATTGCCATACCGGAGCTGTAAAACAGCGCCGCACCGCACAGGGATATAGCAACGATTCGACCTGGGCGCGCGGCCAGGCATGGGCAATTACAGGGTTTGCGGAGACATACAAGTGGACAAAGGAGAAGGACTTCCTGGCTACTGCCTGCGGACTGGCAGACTACTTCTTGCAACGGCTCGAAACATCGCCGGCGTGCGTGGAGAAGCGTGCCGTCACACTCTCCAATGGAGCGACGAATGGACAGGCAGAAAAGACAACCGGGCGCTACGTCCCCTTGTGGGACTTTGATGCACCGATCGAGGACGAAACAAACCCGTTGCGCGATTCTTCGGCGGGCGCAATTGCTGCAAATGGAATGCTGCTTCTCTCGCAGTCGCTGGCTGCGTTGGGCGATGTGGAATTGGCAGAGAGATACCGAAGAGCTGGAATACGAATTGTCAGTGATACAATTGAGTACTCTTTAGCGCAGGAGAAGGCCAAGTTGGCGACTGGGGGGGAGGATGGAAGTATCCGAGTGGAAGACGTGGTGCCCGGCCAGCGGTTTGATGCTATCCTGAAGAATGCTACAGCGAACCATAATGCTCAGGACTATGATCAGTATAGTGATCACGGGTTGGTTTATGGGGATTACTATCTGCTGGAGTTTGGTAATAAGCTGTTGAGGATGGGCTTGTTTTAGCTGCGACATAGATCCATTATGCACATGATGAAGTATATGTGGTTCAATTTCTAAATCAATAACACTCAATATATGTATGCCCGTACACACTAAGCAGCCAGAATAATCGCATCCTCAACCCCCTCCGATTCCCCCGGCCCTCCCAAATGCACTCTCGGTGCATCCAGCCACCTCTCACGCAGTGTCTCCCAATTCCCATCCTTAACCCCCGGGGCAGCAACAGCAAATACACTGATGACCAGCACAATTTCCTCCCCCACTGCAATATCAAACACCTCGCATCTTAAAACAGGAATCAGCGACCGCTGCGCTTTGATATTCGTATTTGAGTCGGGCTTCATCACCTCGTGCTCAACGGATGCGGATGGTCCAGAGCCAGAGCGCTTTGCCGTTCCCACAACACCGCTTGCGCCGGCTGAAGAAAGGACGAAAGCCTTCGTCTCGGTTGCATAGATCCCTTGGCGTGCCTCCGACCCCATTGCAGATAAACTGCTGCTATCATCCGGCAGCAGCGGCAGAACTCGAGTCTGGTCACGGCTCGGGACGCGGGAAATCGCAAACCCACCCTCGACAAGATGCAGACTCTCCAGCCCAGAGCTTGATGATGACCCATTAAGCCTGATACGATGCACCCGTGTATGCCAGTCCGGCCACCTGCTTGTTGGCGGAACCAGGGTCGTCTGAACAGTCACGGCCCCATCAACCCACGGCCGCCATACAACACTCGCAGCGGGCACAGTCTCTCCCTTCACACTTGCTGTCAGATACCGCACAGTTGCACACTTCCACTTCATAGCCCATGTTGCCGCGCCATCCCGGCTAAGGGTTAGCATGTTATCTGGCGCGATCTGTTGGATCAACGGGCCCGTTGGAACATTAAAAGTAAAGGCAGACGAGTACGCGAATTTGCAGTACTTCGCCTGGCTGGCTTTCATGGGCCAGGCAACAAACTGGCCGGGTGAAAGCATGAAATGGTGCCACGCGGATGGGTGGTTGCAGAGGATTTGAGCTGGTTGGGGGATGAGTTTGACTGAACTGTCCATTGTCACAGAAGGGTACGGTGGCTCGGGCGAGGTCCAGAATGCATGCGTGCTTGGTAAAACGAGCGGGATCAGGGACTTTAGTGCCCAGTAGACTGATTGTGGCGAGTTGTAGTCTTCGGCCATGTACATGTTTCTGGAATTGTTAGGGTAGTTCGTGGATATATATATCGGTAGGGAGACTTACGGATAGGTATAGCCGATATTCATTGTCCCGTCCGAGTTGAATATGTCCTTAGAATGAGCCCCCCACCACCGCAGATGCCGAAGCAAAAAGCCCTTGGTTGCCCCTGGCGAATCCAGCGGCGCCGGCATATCAGGCACCTCAGCAACGGCCAGCGCAGCAAAATAGCCCGCACAGGCGAAGCGGTATGTAAGTGATCGGCCAAAGGGAATTGCGGCACCTATCACTGTCAATTACCATTCACATCAAGGACGGGATAGATGTCGAACCCACCGTTCGCATCGAAGTATCTCCAGAAATCACTACCGAACTCCCGTGCTTGCTGCTGGTACCTTGCTGCGCGGCCCGGGTCCAGGTTACCCGCATACTTCGCATACAGAAGTTGGCTGAACTGGATTGCAAAGCTGCCAGAGTAGTAGTCAACCTGACGCCCACATCCGACTTTATCTCGTCGCCTGGTTCGGATACACTCCGCTTCTTCTGCAGCCTCTTGCTCGGCTGTCAGCCACGGCCCGTCTCCAGACCAGCCATGACCTAGATAAAATGAATCCAGGACTACAAAGTCACTGGCCATTTCACTCTTTAACTTAGCATATGGTATTCCTGCTACGACAACCAAAGCCAGGTTCGAGAAGATCCGGAACCAGCGCCAGTTATTGACAGGCATATCCTGCCCGTTCATCCCGGAGAGCCAGGAAATAATATTCTCGCGAACCCCAGGACTCTGCGAGTGAAAAAACTCATCTGGTGCAAGTAGTAGAGCGACAGCAATAACCTCCGCTTCCACCATGCGCTGGTCGCCATTCGCAATTGTACCCCAGTACTCGGGGTGCGTCGGGTCCGTCCCCGTCGCAATTCCCTGAACCCAGGGCCATGCGAGGGAGCGGATCAAATCCGCATTCTCGGGATCCGATCGTGCTGTATGTAGCAGGGACGCGATGGCCCATAGTGGACGTGCAAAGCCCTCTAGCTGCGCTGCGCGCTCGTCAAAGTGTGCGCCGGTTGAGCTGGGCAGGCGGACGAACGCCCGGGCGGGCGAGAAGTGCGCGTGGAGGGGCTCGATCAATGCGATCGCTGCGCGCATTACATCGGCCCGGTCGATGAGAGGGTTGTCTGTGAATCCTGCGAGGGGTGGCATGGTCGGTACACCTTGGTCGTTTCTATGCTGTGTTGCGACCCTGGGCATAGGCGGGGCTTTAACTTGGTGGAAGAAGACTTCGGGGCCTCGGGGGAGGTGTCGGCTTGGGGCCGATGCCCGTCATGGTATTGTCCCGGTGGAACGTAGTCTAAATTAGGAGTACTAGGACTGATTTTAATTAGGTGCCTCGAGAGCTGAATACTTATGCCGAGGGCTCTAGAGTCCTGAGTCTAAGAATGCAGTACGAGTACCAGGAAAAAGGGATCAAGTAATTAAAAAGTGTTTTTGAACTTCTGGATGTTAAGTGGGCTTGAATATGGTATTTCATGTGGACATTAATGAATATAAGCCATATCAGTCGCAAAGTTCGCGTTGTTCAAACTAATAATGCGATCCATCTCCGAGTACTGCTGGTCCAGCAATATGGACGTCACAGCAGTCAATTCATCCGGGCTGCCGGTATTGTAACCCATTCCCTCAGAAGCAGTGCCCAGTAACATGGGTGCCGGACCTTGTCCAGGTCCCAAGCCGGGAGTACTGACCATGTAGGGTTGCTTGAATGGGGCGAATTCCCCGTGACCTGACATATCCGGGCCTTCAGAAGGGCCTTTCATTGCCTGGTGGTTGCTGGGTAGAGCTGGTGTTTGACTGCTTACGTTCCTCCCATTCCATTCAATCTCGTTGGAGTAACCTAAGACGTCTAATTTGAACGTTGTGTCATTTTGGCACTGGATGTACGTCTGTTTGAGCTGGGTGCAGTATTTGGCAGCTATATTTGCTGCGGTAACGCCCGTAGGCCGATAGTGGCCAGACCAGCGGGTCGACATGGCATCAAGGAACCCTGTCAGGGTCCAAAAGTCAGGAGAGAGCTCCGTTTTGTAGTAGCGCCAGTGTACTGCCGTCATATTATCTTCTGATTAATGTATTCAGTGCAAGAGGCAGAAGGTAGTAAACTAACCTAATAAGACCCGCGCACTGACAAAAACGCAAAAAGCAAAGGGGGTATCCATGAGACACTGCACCGGTGAGTTGTCAATGAATCTCTTGGCGATATTTGCCGTCTCAGAGGCCGCAGCTTCGCACGTTTCGGCACTGGATAGACTGGGTAGTTTGACGACCTCCAGCCATTCCGCCGGCGGATATGCAATGCGCTGATGGAGGAGGATCATGGAAGTGTTATGCGTGACGTGGGCTAGTGTGAGGTTGGGGTCCATGTTCACCATCGTCGGTTGGCGCGAGATGTTCGAGTCTTTCCACTTCTGGGGGAGAAACATCTTCCAGCTATCATGTTCAGCGTATCGTCTTCGTTAGGTTGTCTGATTGTCATACCTCACTAGGCGCAGGTCTAGCTCCTTGAACCGCATGAGCCAGCGTCCCATCTCCTGGCGATCTCGGTAGTTGACTCTCTGTTGTAGGAAGAACGTGGTTACCCGGCTCAGTGACTCTGTAGCTTCAATGCGATAGGCAAAGGCCCCGACGGTTGACATGTCGACCTTGGCGTCCGGGGGAGCTGGTACGCGCGAGCTTGCCTGTGCTGCAGGGAGGCCAGTGGGTGAGGACTCGGTGTCATTATAGTCGGTTGGGAGGAATGCAATCAAGTTTCCAATTTTACCGGCGGGCTTATCCCAGATGCCAAAGAAGGGCGTGATGACGCTTTCCTCGTTGTGCCACAGGCCTCCGTCCGCGGGGAGTCGGCGGCGGACGTCGTTGGACGTTAAGCTGGTGTTCCATCTAAATTCATTAGCATTTAGCACAAGTCACAGAAGAAGGTTAATGTACCCTGTAGTCACAGAGCAAAACCTGGCAATAGACCGTCTTAGTATCACATTCAGAGTCCCCGTTAGGCGACTCACCTGTCCAAGGTAAAGATGGTCCAGAAAACGCGCCGTCGCTCCTCCTCCTCGACCCAATCTCGAGCAGGTGGAAGGCAAGGCCGTGGCTGCAATACTGGTCCATTGTCATGACTGTCTGACTCCACGCTCAGTTGAAGGTATTCCACCGTCCTGGTGAGCGAGCCGACAATCGACCAGGCGCGAGAGAGTCTTCCGGATCCAATCTACACGGGTCAACAAGCCAAGCTTCAATCCTGATGTGTGGGTTTACCTCCTCAAAGCACAGAATAGTCAGTGCCTGCAAGTTCTCCACGTGTAAATCATTCATGGCAGTCAAGAGGACAATCTTGCGCGACCGCTCACAGACAGCATCGACATCATGCACGTTTTTTAGCAGACTCGGGTCCACATGCTTGAGCAATGCGAAAACCATCGCGTGCAGCACGACCTCGAAATTCTCTCGCTCATCAGGATCCTTCAACCGCTGGTGAAAGCGACGCTCGTGAAGAACTGGAATCCACGGCTGCACCAATGCGAAATATAGATCGACAACTGCCTCCAAAACTTCGGCGGACGGGAGGGTCGATGTTAGCTCTGCAAAATCATCGGGCTCTATTAGGGCTCGGGCATTTCGACGTTTCCGTTTGTGCCTGGTTTGTGAGAGAGGCCGAGGTGTCCCTTGTATGGACCGTGCTTCGAAGCTGGGGGAGGCCTCTGGTAATGAGCGTTTTCGTCGCTGGCTGTGTTGGGTTTGTCCAAGCAGAAGCTCTAAGCCTTCACAGAACGCCGAGGCCAGGGCCTTGGAATCTTGGCCCGGTGGGCATATAGCATCGGCCTTTTCTTGTTGGAAGACAGCGTGCTCAAGAGCATCTATAGTACCATCTCAGTACGCCACCGCGCAAGGAAGGACATGGCCGGGCCAATTACCTACTCGCCTCCTCAAGGCCTCCACTGCGCCGGCCTTAAGCCCCGGCCTTTCGCGGTCGTCAGTATAATTACAGTCGGTTCCTATGGGTTACTTAGGGTTAAGTCAACTGAAAATGGGCGGCCTTGCCTACCGATGCGACGACAATGCGAGCACTGCGGCAGCTCGCGTGAGCATCGGAGCTTCCGCCTGCGACAGGCACCACAGGCCGGGCGGTCGTCTGTCGGGGGCTCTGGTTCCATTTTGCTGATGCCCATGTCAGCGACCGCGGGGGAGATGGCGTGGTCTAAATATCCCGGTGGAATTCAACCGACGCCCGCGCTCTTTTACCCGACAATCGTCCCATCTTCCCCATGGGCCAAACCCCGTGCTTTTCGCGTGCCATTATTGGCGACCCGCTGTTCGCATCCCCAAAGGCAGAACATTATTGGCCGCCACAAGGCAGATTCTCCGCTGTCGTGCATCGGGGTAATGCCCCCCAGAAAGACGCCGACGTGGAGGATCCAGCCTGCGCATTAACACCTTGGCGACATGTATCCTGCAAACTCTCCGCTTCGCCAGGTGCCACAGCTGCGTCCCCTTTTAATCCGACAAGTAGACCCTGGTGTGCGGCGGGCTAGCATAAAATGCATCTCGTGCCGTCCAGTCCGCATGCCCTCATAGTACGCCGAGGATAAACAACCATTATTACAACCCCGTCTCCTTTCTCGACAAGCACACCAGAATGGCCGGGTCACACAATGATAGAGCACCGCCTGTGCACTACAGTGCCGAGTTCCAGGGTCTGGCTCTCGCCGATGTCATTCCTCAAGACCGCCAGCCGTGGTATCGCGACTGGACCCTGTGGAAGCTCAATGCACTCCTTCTCAGCTGTCTCCTGACGCAAACTGCGACGGGCTTCGACGCGAGTATGATCAACGGCATGCAGTCTCTGCCGCAGTGGCAGAAGTTCTTTGGAAATCCAATGGGCACGGAGCTCGGTGCAATGACGTTTGGGCCCAATGGAGGCGTCCTCATCTCAATTCTCATCTCGGCCCAGCTATGTGACTGGTTCGGACGCCGCGTGCCAATATTCATCGGATCCATCATCATTGTCTTGGGCTCTGCCATCCAAGCTGCCTCCACCAACTATGCAATGTTCGTCGCCTCGCGCTTTGTTATCGGTTTTGGTCTAGGGATCGTCTCTACCGCTGCTCCTCCTCTGTTATCGGAAGTTGCATATCCAACCCACCGCGGCCAAATTGTGTCCTTCTTTCTAGTCTCGTGGCCTCTTGGCGCACTGATGGCGGCTTGGATCACATACGGCACGTTCAGCATGCAGAATTCGTGGGCCTGGCGCCTTCCCAGCCTGCTGCAATGTACATTCTCAATCGTCCAGGCTGTGCTCTGCATGTTCGTTCCAGAGTCACCAAGATGGCTCATCTACAAAGGCCGCTATGAAAAGGCGTTCGATATCTTGGTCAAGTGGCATGGCTACGGGGACAATCAGTCGCAGCTGGCTCGCTTTGAAATGGAAGAGATCACAGCTACACTTGAGATGGAAAAGCTCCAGAACAAGTCTCGATGGGCCGAGTGGATATCCAGCAAGGGAAACATGCACCGTCTTTTCATCGCCTTATATATTCCAGTCATGCTACAGTGGTCTGGAAACGCCCTTACATCCTATTATCTGAGCAAAGTGTTAAACTCGATTAACATCACTGATTCGAAAACCCAGCTTATTATCAACGGGTGCACCCAAATCTGGAGCTTTCTAACAGCCTGTCTGTTCGCTACCCTTGTTGATAAAGCCGGCCGCCGCAGACTCTTCCTCCTCGGTATGCTGGGAATGGGTATTTCCTACATTATTTGGACTATTTGCTCCGCACGTAACGAACAGACTAATTTCCAACACCAGGGCTATGCAGGCGCTGTAATTGCTATGATCTTTGTCTTCTCGCTATGGTACCATGCCTGTTCCCCAATCGGTGCCACATATATCATGGAAATAGCACCTTATTCGCTCCGCGCAAAGGCGTCCATGTTATACCAGCTCACGGGCAACTTGGCCATGGCTTTTAATGCCTTTGTCAATCCGGTCGCAATGGAGGCTATATCCTGGAAGTACTACATCGTGTGGTGTGCTGCTATCGGGTTGCACTTTGTCTTGATCTGGTTCTTCTTCCCTGAGACCAAAGGCAGGGCACTAGAGGAAGTGGCGGAGATTTTCGACGGACCCAGTGCTGCCACTAGCCCGAATGCTATAAAGCGGTTGGATACGAACAAAGATGAGCAGGACACTGCTGCTAAGCCTGCTGTCCAACATGTTGATGGCGCTTGATTGCAGAGTATTGGGGAATTGGCTGTGGTGATTGTTTGTATGTTTTCTAAGCTGTATGTCCGCGCATTCGTCGGACCGAACTTCTAGCTCGAGAATGGTCTCGTCTTAGCCTTGAGCTTTGCCTGTCCAACGTGTTCTGAATCAAATCTCGATCAAATAAACAATATAGCCTCGTAAACGGAATCTTTCCCTTATACAATCAGGTTGCTTTCTAATCAATCTGGTATACAATCTTGTTTTCTGATGAGAATAACACATAAATCTTCTTCTGAATCACAACACTCAGGAGTCTATTGGTAGAGAATTTCCCGTCCAGGTGTGCGACGAGGAAAGATCACCATGCTGATTACCGGCGCTGCAGGTGCGGTGGGCGTGTATCTCGTCCGGCAGCGGCGGGGGTACGATGTTGCGAATCGGAGCTTTTACCTATACACGTGGAAAGATCATCCTTGCTGTTTGACATATTCGTTTGACATATTCTTGCTGGTCTATCAGTGCCAAATTTACTCGCAAATCGCGTCATTCCTATATAACCCAGGTATAGCCAACAGCATGATTATAATCCATTGCTCATCTCCCACGGAGGATGATCCAGTTCTCCAAGGTTATACCAGCCACATAGATCTTCAATGGCTCCGATGGAGGCACGCAGATCGTTATCATCCGCGGACAGACCGCCGGTGGGCGAATCGAAACTGACCCCGTCCGTACCGAGAGACGGCAGTTCACTCGATCCAGTCATACTATGACTACTAGAAACTTGCCCAAGGTTCAACACGCACTGAGCAATCGTTTGGATCTCGCGTACATTCCTCGCCGTCCTCGGCCAGACTTCCCCCAGCGCCTTGAGACAGCCGAGCGTCATTCGGATCTGATCTCTTGCGATGGCTAGGTCCCTCCCCTTGAGCAGAGCACTGCAAGCGGAGAGGAGCGCTAGTGTCCCCTCGCTTACCATGCATGTGGTGAAGGGTGTGTGGTGAAATTGGCGGAGCGGTAAGGCCAGAAGACGGATTTGGGCCTCCACCGCCCGTAGGACCCGGACGGTATGGACATTGACCAGATCGGGCGTGGGCGTGTCCAAGGGCGGTTCTCGGGCACAGCTCGATACATTCTCGACGGCGTTGAATTTGAGGGCCGATAGTGGACGGTGGAGGCCGATTGTGGATCTAACCAGTGAGCGGCATATGGCGAAGAAGAAACGAGAAACTTACACATGGATCAGCAGATGCGCTTGGAACATGAGTTCGTCGATTTCGCCATCCTGATTCATGACGTGTTTGTGCTCCTGGGGTAATAAAAGTCGCCATCCCTCCAGGCTACAATCAACCGCTTGAATCAGATGGATCGAGTCTTCCACGGCGGCAACTTTGGGGGTTATGGATATAGCGGTGGCGGCGCACTGCACGGCGCCAATAAGATATGCGAAGGAGGAGAAGTGCACACTGCTGGGGATAAATTCGCGGTGATTAAATTCCTCAGGGGTTTTGGGTGTCGGAATATCCTGCAGTCTCATGTATGAGTTATATGGGCACTGGTCAATGGACGACAGGGTGCGCAACTCACCCCAGACTCATAGTCTGACTCGTCGCATGGTAGTTCTACTGTCACGTCAATGTCCATAACTCGGAGATTCATCGTCCCCAGAGTGCCCGCGTAGTATGCGTCCAGAATATATAGCATCCACCACGTTCGTCTCCAAGATTCCCTCTGTACTCGGTCATCAGCTCCCTGGGACGCCGCAAATTCGGCCCGGAACATCTGCAGATCAACGGCGAGTTTCACTCCCCGGTCCATATGTGACATGGCCTCAGCCTTGCAGTCATACCAGAACAAGGCCACGGAGTACAACATTTGGCATTGGACGCGGATCGGATCAGACGGCGACAACGCTGAAAGGGATGTTTCGATCTCATCTTTGAGCGGAATTGACCATTCTCGCGCATTGTAAATATTCCCGATGAAGCGGAGAGTGGCAACTAGTGGTGCAAGGCCTTGTTGTCTACCCGGATCCTGATATAGTTTTGTCAGGTGTTTCCGTGGTAAGACGAACGGATGACAGATGTGAAAATTCCTGTAGTATGAGTCGATGAATGGGTCATTTTCGATCATTCCCGGGTGGAATGTGTTCTCTGCCGGCAGGACGAAGCCCATGTTGCTGTCTCTATCGATATTGAGCACGTCAGGCTCAGGTCGAGCATCCACCGCGAGGAACTGCATGGTAGACTCCTCGGGAGGAACTGTTCTACCTCGTTGCAGAGTCGGGTGATCAATGGGTTCAGTGTACGCCGCTGAAGCCAGTAGCTTACGACGTTCGGCCAAGGCAGCGCGATCTAATCCCCCGCGCCGTGACGGTGCATAGCTACACTCGTTGCCGACCTCCGAACAGCGGGCACAACATGGCCGCTTCCCATCGCATTTTGCGTGGCGGGAGCGACAGGGCAAGCAAGCCAGAGATGAGCGTGTAGACCGACGATTCTGTGTGATTGGAGTCGCATCCATGAGGTACTGCCAATAGCGGATTAAGCGGTCATGCGTTTGAACAAGAGCTGGCCGAGCATTGAAAGGCTCTTGCATTTCCGGTGGAGCGAGACCGGCGGGTATCCGCGGATACCCGATTACCCGCTGAATGACGTCCAACTCCAATGGGCGTGGCGGAGCTCCATAACATCTACAGCGGAGTGTTGTGAAAGGCATATTGTTACCATTTCAAATCATCAAGTAGTATCCTGCTACCAACTCCATGGTCACGTGTCTAGCAGACCATGACTACCTGATACTTTGCTGGTCAATACGTGGGCAGCAGTGGTACTAATATATATATCACCCTGATCATCTCACGACCACATCCAACACAGCAGAGATCTGGTCCTCAGCTACCACACGAACTGCTTCCTGCAACGCCGACTCCAGCTCCCCTGCGCTAGTCACCTTTTTGGTCCAAAGGTGGCCGTTCGCCGCCGCCTTGGCCACGCCACCATAATCCGGTCCGTCCTCTTCCAACGAGATGCCCAGCTCTGCATTCGACGCCTTGTTCGCAGCTCCCTGCGGGTGTACGTCTGCAAGACATGAGCGCGTAGCCCTCCATCCGCCGTTGTTCAGGATGACCGTCAAAAACGGGCATCCGTGTCGGTGGCTGGCCCAGTAAACGGCCGCCGGCACCGCAAACACGAAGCTGCCATCTCCCGTAATGCTGCAGACGAATGGCCGCACATCGTCGTCGGTCGCTTTTCGACGGATATCCGGTCGGTCTGAGATGTCGTAGAGTGCCGTGGCTAGCTTGACGCCGACTGCGGCGCCGCAGGCCCAACCCAGGCCGCTCCCGCCCTTGGTGAGGTGCGAGCCTGGCCGCGTGAGCTGGAGCTGCTCCGTCATGGGAACTTGGTTAGTGACAGAATCCGTGACGAAGATCGTGTTCGACGGCAGCGTATGGCGGATCCTATTGCAGAGAAAGTCGACACTGCATGGCTCATTTGGCCTGTCCATGAGCTGCGCGACGGCGGCTCGGGCTTCGATGGTCTTCATGCCTTCGGCGTGGGAGCGCTGGAGTGCAGTCCATCGTTCATCCAGCACAGATTGTTTTGCTGCGAGGTCGTGGGAGCCTGAAAGCCAGTCGTAGATCTGGGATAGCGCGACGGCGGTGTCGGAGTGGAACGTGGCAGCGGCACCAATGTCGAACAGATTCATCTTCTCCTTTCTGGGGTCCAGGTCGACATGGAAAATGCGCGCTGCAGCAGATGGCCGCACCTTGGTCGGGATCCAGGGCACGTCTGCGTCCAGCACGAGGATCACGTCTGCCGTCTTCACGGCGGGAGCTGCACCGGTGCCCCTGCTCACCCACGCCGGGTGGTCAGCAGGGAAAGACACTTCGCGCAGCTCCGAGTCAAAGACCTTAATCCCCTTGACCAAGTCAGCCAGTGCAACCAGCGTCTTGACTGCCTGGTGACTCCGTCCCAGATATCCCGTGATGACGAGCGGCCTTTCCGCCTCTAGCAGCGCTTGGCCGATGAGTTGCACCGCATCCACAGGCAAGGCCCCCAGTCTACATGACGGGACTGGATTTGGCCGGGGCACAAGGTCTGTGATGGGTGTTGCCAGGATCTCTCTGGTCGCAGTCAAGTAGACCGGACCCGGCGACCCTGTCGTCGCCATCAGCACAGCACGGTGTACGACGGTTTGCACGTTCAGGGCCGACTTGATCTCTGCGCTGTACCGGCTATACGGCGCCAGTAGGGCTGCTTGATTCGGGACGTCTTGATACCACTGGACATGCTCGGAGCGAGACCCGGGGGCTTCTCCAAGGAACGTCGATGGCGCGACGCCTGCGAAGATAACCACTGGAGCCCGCCCGCTGGAAGCATTATGCAGGCCCTGGCCGAGCGCAGCGGTGCCGACGTCTACATGCGCAATCACACATGTCGGCTTGTGTGTGAGTCGTGCGTATCCATCTGCAGCGGACATGGCCGCAAACTGGAGATCGGATCAGCGATGGATCAGTGGGATGGATCGGATGGATCGGTGAGATGGAATCTGGTAGAGCTGTGACACTGCCTCAAAGGACTGTCCGTTGCAGGACAAAAAAGAAAAAAAAAAACCTGATATTGCCTACCTCATGCTGAAACAGTACCATCTTTGGGTACTGCTTGCTTTCAACATTCTGTCGGCGGACATAGGCTTCGATGATACTGGGATGGTCCGACCCCAGCACCGTGAATAGGTGGTCAACGCCCGCCTGGTTTCACTGTTAAATCGACTTTCTCCAACACGGAAACGAAGGAGAGGAGTGCAATACTTCTGCAAGGGCCTCCAAGAGGGCGTCGGCCACAACACACTGGCCCGCGGGAGGGGCAGGGTTGCTGTGATCCATGGACATTCTACTCGTACGTCGAGCGTGATGAATAAAACGGCGTGGAGGAGATCTCTGGGCAGGATCTTCAACAGAAGACTGTTTCCTAGTACTCAACTGGGAGGCTACTGGCTTTCTGGAACGTTGACACAGTGTGAGTTCGCCGGCACAGCAGGCTGCATTCTGCCTTTCTCGCACCCCCAAGACACTAGTCTAGTGTCTCCAATGCGGCATGTGTAGCGCCAATCTCTGCCACTGAAGCTTCATATCGCGCGCTGTGACCATGTCCATGGTGGGGGATCGGGGATACTGGGCCAGGCCGTCAGGGACAGGGCAGCCACACGCCACTGTGGGTATTCAAGAACCAGGCACGGCGATAGTTGGCCCAAATCCGACCGGAATCCAGTTGTCCATCGATCGACCGGCTGAAATGGCCCCATTGTTACATCCACCTATGCATCCTTCGGCCAAGGAGCTAAGCAGCTAATCCTAAGCAGCCAAGCCTAAGCAGCGAGGCTTAAGCAGCCTAAGCAAGGGTCATGCCGTGTGCACTCGGTTTGACATTGAGTACACGGGTTTACTGTACGGTATTCTTCCTTCGGAGTCTCCGTGCTGTTATAGCGCGCAAGGTTACGACAATGCTGCATGCTGACTACGCACTTTAACTGTCGTGCTCCCATGCATCGGCATTCCTGCATTCGTGTCGTTTCTTTTTTTCCCTTTTATTCACCATTGCCTCCTGCTATATGCGACTATTCCACCATGGAGAAGTTGGTGGCTGTTGAGCCTCTGAGAATCGAAGCCCCCTCGCCCAATGGCTCCCAGACCAACAGTCTGTCTCTCGAGGACCAGCGTCTGGAGAAGAAGCTCCTGCGCAAGCTCGACTTTAGGATCATCCCTACGCTGTGGTTTCTCTTTCTCGTCTCTTTTTTCGATCGCTCCAACATTGGGTAACCCCTTCCTTCTGAGTAGCTGGCGGTCTTGAAATTGCGTAGACCTACTGACGGCACCAGAAATGCGAAAATCGCAGGAATGCCCAAGTCCCTCGCCATGGAGGGCAACGACTACAATATCGCTGTCTTGGTGTTCACGGTCGCCTATGTCGTCTTCGGCATGCCCGCGAACCTGATTGTGAAGAAAATGGGCCCCAAGGCGCTGGCGATCTACATGTTCTGCTGGGGTATGGCTTAACCCAACACTGATAGTGGGTATCGTGCTGATGATCTCAGGCCTCTGCACGCTGGGACAGGGTCTCACGCGTACCGTCGACGGGCTCATCGCCTGCCGGTTTCTTATGGGAATGTTCGAGGCGGGTTTTGTTCCTGGTATGGTTTCTGCTTTATGAAGTTTTCGTCTTTGGCCTAACGTGGGCTGCGGCAGGCTGTGCCTATTTGATCGGTAGCTACTACAAGCGCAACGAGTTTCTTCGTCGCTACGCCGTGTTCTTCAGTGCTAACATGGCTGCTGGTGCATTCAATGGAGTATGCTGTGCTCTGCTCTGAGGGTTATTGTGCCCGGCTAATGTTCTACAGCTCTTTTCGAGCCTTGTGACAAGGATACATGGGGCTGGCGGCTACGAGGGCTGGCGGTGGTAAGCTTCCTGATGCATTTAGTTTACAATACCAGAGTTCTCACACTGACCAGGCTGTTCATCATCGAGGCGTTGATTACTATCGCAGTCAGCTGCGTGTGCTACTGGTTTATCGTGCCATTCCCGGAAAACGCCACGTTCCTGACGCCTGCCGAGAGAACTCTGCTCGAGTCTCGCCTAGAGGCGGACGGCGGCGGCGTGCGTCATGACAATATCTCCTTCCGCCGTGTGCTTCCCATGATTGCCGATTGGAAGATCTGGATCTGGTAAGATCCCAGAAACAAGAAACAGACAGAGAGAGAGAGAGAGAGAAAGAAAACGGTGCTAATGAGAACTTTCCACAGTGTCTTGTCATACATGGGGGCCGAAGAAACGGCCAGCTCAGTAGTGGCCTTCCAGCCATCCATTCTGAAGGACCTGGGCTGGACCAGTACGAGTGCCCAAGTGCACACGATCCCGATCTATGCGGTGGCCTTTGTGCTAACGCTGAGCTGCGCGTGGCTGAGCGACCACCTACAACACCGGTTTGGGTTCACTCTATTCGGCTCATTCCTGATCATCATTGGGTGGAGCGTAGAACTGTCCTACGTTCCCGCCGCTGAGGTACGATACATGGGGATGTTCTTTGTAACGTCTGGGGCCTTCATCATGATGTCGACGCTCGTGGTCTGGCTGTGTGTCAACATGGGCAAGGGAGTGAAGCGCAGTGTGGCAATGGGCCTCTTGACGGGTTTTGGCAACTGCGGTGCGCTGGTCTCCAGCAATGTCTTCATTACAAACCAGGCGCCCAAGTATCCCGTTGGCTTCGGTGTAGGGCTGGCCTTTGGCGTCATGGCGGGTGTCACCGCCACGGCCTTTTTTGTCCACCTCAAGATGGAGAACCGGCGTCGCGATCGCCTCCAGAGCACCAGTGCCAGAGCTTACAGCCGCAACGAGCTGGAGAACCTGCAGGATTTGGGTGAGGACCATCCCGACTTCCGCTTCCAACCATAGAATGTATATAGGTGATGGTGTTGTTTTGGATAGTCTCAATCTATACTACAGTTTCATACCCCGTAATCCACCCTCGAGTCTGCTCTGCAATCGATGAATAGAGAGCTCTTCATTACGATCATTATACCGAGTATTGGTATCAGGAATAAGTAGCCCTTGAATAATTGCAAACTGCGCATAAGGGGCACATCAAAAGGCACAGCGACTTGCGATGTAAATCACTCTTTATTAAAAGCGCAAATAGCCAGTTTCATCGAAGCCAGGATCAAAAGCAACCAAAGCGGCCGGTGTGAGCGATGGGCCACCCAGTGTCAGGGTACGTTATTAAGGGGAGTGGGTACGCTTCTACCCTGGTAGGCCCTCGAATAATTGGCCCAGCGCTTTTATACCCCCCCGGAATAATAGACTTTGCAGTGGAGCATAGGGCAATCGGGATAATCGGGCCAATATCAAAACAAAGTCCACCGGATTCTCGACCCCACGAGCGAGGCCAATGAGGGTCTGCCCACAGACGCAGTAGGTGCACATCCCGGGGCCAAACTAGAAATTTGGAGGAAGATCCTGACGGCTGCGTTAGTAACAGTACACGGCGTATTGCTTTTGACAGTCCTGACAGCCTGATACGCCCCGGCCCGTCAGCGCGATCCTGGTTAGATCGGAAATGGTCGGATTTGGGTATGGTGGAGCGGCCGTATCCTGCGCTGCTTCCCTTCGGTTCAAACAGGCTATGGATTCAGTCCACTCGTGTTGCGTGCCATCGGTTTGGGAGTGTTACGATGCAGGTCAGCCTGTGGTGATCGATTCCCCAACAGATAAGGCTCTCATCTTCCGATGCTATGGCCGATGAACTGCCACTGCCACGGTAATCCTTTCGTTCCGCTGCGTGGTTGAGTTGTAATCAGTTTCCCTGCCGTACTTTGGGCAGCCTAGTTAATAGATTACGCAATAATCAGGTGTGTGGCAGGAATGTATAATATCAATAGGCGACTCCGTACACGTTGATCCCCCTTTACTGTCAGGTTGTCCCTCTCTGTTGTCCTTCGATCGATGGCGCGTATATCATGGCATCTATCGAGCATGTACCTGATCGAGGGCCGACATACATCACTGCCACGGCTGTCATAACTAGCATTGATTTCATCCTGGTGGCCTTTCGGTTGTTATGGAGATCGATCGTGCAGCAGTCTGTTGGCACTGATGATGTCTTCATCGGCTTAGCCATGGTGAGTTCCTTGTCTTTGCCTTGCCTGATCTGATGATGAAGTCTCTCCCTGATGTATTGAAACCTATAGGCCAGCCAGATTGTCATCACTGTCGTGGGTGATTTGGGTATGTCTGCTAGATCGCACTTTTCGACGGCTATATAGACACTGACAGTCGTCCATCAGCTTGTCGCTACTCCTTCGGTCGACATAGGAGTGATATTCCAAAGTCAGGAGGCAATGTCGTGCTTGGACTGAAGGTTTGTTGTTTCTTGTCTGTCTTGAGGTTTCCCGGCTAACGCAGAGCGCGAATCCAGTACTTCTGGCTCTTCCAGATCCTATACAAATTGACAATCTGCTTCAACAAACTGTCCCTTCTCTCTCTATACCTACGGCTCTTCCCCTCGAAAACTTTCCGCACGCTCTGTTACGTGACCATCGCAATTATTGTCGGAGGAAGCATCGGCTTCATATTTGCCACTGTTTTCCAATGTATCCCCGTCTACGCCAGCTGGCACAAACAAACCCCCGGCATGAAGTGCATCGACAACGCCGCCTTCCGCTGGTCCTGGGCTGCGTACAACACGGCCAGCGACATCTGGATCTTCCTGATGCCCCTGCCGCGGTTGGCTCGGCTTCAATTGGACCGCACGCGCAAGGCCGGCCTGATTGTGATCTTCAGCCTGGGTCTCTTTGTCTGCATCACCAGCATCGTCCGCATGGTCTACATCGCGGTCAGCACCACCACCTCAGACCCAACGTGGGGCTCGTTCGACGCCCTGCTCTGGAGCGCCATAGAGCCCGGCACCGGCATTATTTGCGCCTGTTTACCCTACCTCAAGCATCCCCTCCAACGTGCGTTCCCCAATGTCTTCTCCACACTGGGATCTTCAGGCAACTCGCGCTCGAAGCGCACCTATGGGGACTACGGTCTGTCGTCCGGTAATCCTCGGTCCCGAGTCTCTCGGCCTCGTGCTCCTGGCGACGTCTTCTGGCCGCACGGGGATGGGGTCGATAATTGGGCCATGGTTGCCAATGAAGGGAGACCCAGTGCGGATAGCAGGGAGCCAATTGCTACGGGCCAAATCCTGATGAAAACGGATTTTGAAATGCAGACTCACATACGGGGTGAGAGCTAATGCTTGCGCCTTCTCTGAGTGAAAATACTTTTTATTTTATTTTTTTTTTGTTTAATTAGAAGGTCTGCCTATGCAATCCTGACCCAGGGTTGCTTTACTGGGCGACATTCTCCTCCTGTCGGTATAGTAATGGAGCAGCAACTTTGGAGATAGAGTGTATTTTGCAGCCTTGGCTCATGCCATGCACGATTTCCCGCGAGTTCGACTAGACGCTCAAAGTCAAAAGCAGGCCAGGGCTTCATATGTACGAGTCATGCAGTGTTGGCATAATTAGGCGCCGAGTGGGCGCAGACCCATAACAGTTATATTACAACATAAGGGAGGGTAGTTTATTCAATGCAGTAGTTCGTTCTTTTTCTGTTACCGCGCTCTTCCACTCTGTTTATTGAAAATCATCAATACTGCAATACCACCCCCGTGGACTCCTGTCCTGCAGATGAGGTGGGAACCTCTAAGATTGTGGCGTAAATGATAATGCTGTTACGAAAGGTAGGTTCATGTAGCCACCTGAGAAGGACAGGCCTGGGCTTACCTTGAACGCAGTGTCCATGGCTTAGGCCCGCTTTTACGAACAGTATCCCGCCGACGTTCTTCACGGTCACCGGCCTACATCGACATGCATCTGCGCATGTAATGTACAGACTTTTGGTAGCTTTCTTCTATATAGAAATACTAGTTTTCCTCTACTAGATATAGGACTTTTTTATCTATCATCAATATATCTAGATAATAATTATTATAGTTATCAGAATAAGCCTAATAAGCAGATAGATACTGCTAGGATTTACTATCTATATTATAGCTATAGTTATTTCCCTGGTGTTAAGCTTGATAGTTTAGTATATCCCTGACCAGAAAACTGCAGGCGTGATCGTCCTTCTCTACTTGGCAAATGCCTTCAAGGTACACTTTCCCTTCCCAAGGTTACCAAGGCAATTCAAATCTCACAAGGACTGTAGTATTATTTCTATGTTACCAAACCCCAAGTCTTCGGCCCCTCCATCATCGCCATCGTCACTCTTAACGTTATTGTCGGATACGAGCTATAGGTATATCCTTCCCAGCATCCCATCCATATCTAACTTGCCTAATAATATAACATTTAGATGCATAAACTCGGCCTCGAAGTCGGTACCTCGAACGGCCAACCCTACTACCTAATCTACATCTTCGGGCCTCACAAGCTCCTGGCCGTGGCCGCCGGCTGGGCAATCTCCTTTATCTGGGTGATCCTGCCATACTCCGTAACATACAAGAGCCGACTGTGCAAGTTGCTGGGCGGCGGGCTGTCCCTCCTCGCCAGCTTCTATAGCTGCATGCACTCGAGCATCGAGCTTTGGCTTAGGGCCCAACTGGATGACAACCCATAAATACAGTACGGCCACCCTATCCAAGCACTGATGGATGAACACCAGAAAGCGCGCAAGGCAATATTTAAAGAGGAAATGACCCTCCTTGCTTATCTCGGCACCCCAGCCACTTCAGTACCTTTGAGCCTCCTATCAGGGGGGAATTCCCGAGAGCAACATACGACGCAATTATAGACCAAATCTAGCAGATACTAATCAGCATGGCACTAATGGCTCAGATAGCACAGAGCCTGCAGACACAACAACCACCACAGGAAACTCTAACTCCAGATCGTGCTCTTGGTTCGCGGCTCAGGGAGTACCTGGTTCAATCTCGGCTGACCTTTGCGACTGCTGCCAGCAAGCGCTTTGGCGAGGCTCTTATGATACTTGGTGATGTACTGTGGCGTCAGCTTAAGTTGGCTTAATGTAATTAACGGGTAAGTGGACGATCATCCAAAGCAAAATAACCATCTTAGGCATTGTCCGTGAGCTTTGCGGCCGAACGGTTCTATGTCCATGAACGCTCAAGCTGAGACACCGCCGAGGAAAAAAGGAGGCTGGATCACCGTCACCATGCACAATGACGCGGTATGTTACCGCTGTGCAATCTCAACACCAAGCAGTATTATGATGGGGTCCTTGAGAAGGGCTAGACCTTCCTTCAAGCTTTTCTCATGGCAGAAAGAAACGAACAGACATATTCAAGGCATCGCACAGCCACCCAGGAGATTCCAGTTGGGCTGTAATCCAGCTATAAACTTGTCTCTATTGTCTTGCAGCTGTTTCCTTTGCCTCTGCCGCAGATGTGGCGGTCAAAGAGAAAGCAAATAAGATGTAAGGCTAAGATAAGGCTGACACGAGAGAAAAATCAAGAGATGATGACACATGGAAAGGAACAAAAATGAGGCTATGCACAAAAAGGGCAGGGCACTAGAGGAAGTGGCGGAGATTTTTAACGGGCCCAGTGCTGCTACTAGCCTGAATACTATAAAGTAGTTAGATATGAATAAAGATAAGCAGGACACTGCTACTAAGCCTGCTGTCTAACATGTTAATGGCGCTTGATTGTAGAGTATTGGGGAGTCAGTGCGGGTTCAGGTTTAGGATTAGCAGCCACTAAAGGTCGACAGGACTTCAGGCTGGGTTATATATGTCTAATAATACTATAAGGCAGCCTTCAGGCTGTACTTCATAACTTTAATATATACTAAACTTAGGATATTATTATAATATTAATATTACTTAATTATTACTAGATCTTTAGTATTATTTCTTATTTTATACTATTAAAACTTAACTTAATCTTAATTATTAGTATTAAGTCAAGATTTTTATTAAAGTTAGTAAAGTCAAGACTTAAATATCTAAATCTAGTCTTATTATTACTAGTAGATATTAATTTTATTATATTTATCTATCTCTAGCTAGTACTTATTATTATATATTAGCTTACTAGTAGAGATATTATTTAAAATAGATAATATAAGCTATCTATTAAATATATTATATATATTATTAGTATAAATATCTTACTTTTTAGATTATTATCCTATTAAGGACCTCTACTGCTGAGAAATTTAACTATAATAAGAATAGTAAAAGATAATATACTATAGAGTTTTAGGGAAATCAGTCTATAAGCTTAGCTAGAAGATTAATAATAATCTTATTCTTAAACTATATTTTAATAAAGTTATATTCTATATTAAGATAATTAAGAAAATCTACTAAGAATTTATAGATAAAACTAGAAAATTTAGTAATATTAATATTAATAAGCTTTTTTATTAAATAACTATATATAAATATAATATTATTATTCTTAGTATAAAAAATTATATTAGATATATTAAAGAAATAAGTAATTATTTTCTTAAAATTATATACTAGATAGGCTAGTATTTATTTCTTATATATACTAGAGATTTTATTATAACTAGTATAATACTAGTAAATAAGTAAGTAAATATAATTTATAATATAGTAGAGGAAATTATAAATATTATTAATATTATAGATTTTAGATTTAAGAAAGAGATAGCTACTATAATATTTATTATTAATTATAATAATAAATAATATATATTAATAGCTATATAGTAGAGAAGATAGAATATTTTTAATATCTAGATTTATATCTCTTATATAGTTAAGATTACTATAATACTTAAGATAACTATTTATATATAGAGTATCTATTTCTTAAAAATAAGTAGATAGATATCTATATAAATTATAATAAAGAAAAACTCTAGATTAGAAGCTCTAGTTATATTAAATAACTAGAGTAGTAAGATACTATATTATCTCTAGTATAATACTATTACTAGTAGTAGAATAGATCTTTCTCTTATATATTATATATAATTTAATCTTATTAACTAGTAGAGATAAAGTTATAATAATATAAAGATCTTAAGCTCTTTATATTATAAATATTTAAATTTTAATATTTTAGAAGATTAGGCCTGTCTTTATAATATATTTAATCAGGTAGTCTGTTATCTAGGTATTCTTACTAATAGATAAATATAATATATATAGAAAATAGGGCTTATTATAGATTTAGTAAGAATATAAATAGAATTATAAGTTAAGATAGAGCTTTAAATATAAGGTACTTATATAAGTTATAGCCTAGTATAGAGCTAGTCAATAGCCAGGATAATACTTGATATATATAGTTAATTAGTGCTGTTAGACCTTGAATCTTATACAGCAAAGTTACATATCTTGCCCTGAAACAACCCAAGGGAGAGGAAGGGTAAGGTATTGCCATCTTAGTATATCCGCGGCTATCCAACCTACTCTCTCCCCAGCATGATGTCTAGTAGATTTACCTCCTCTTATTAAAACACGCCCGTGCTTAACATGCCAAAGCCCTCTGACAGTAATGAGCTTCTTTCTCTTATTTGCCAAGGACTGCGCTCCCTACAAGAAGAATTTGAATCCTGTGTATTATTACTTGCTCTTTTTCTACCAGAAATTTCTCTATTATATATACAGTTATCTATTACGCGCTATAAGAGTATAATAGTATCTGCTCTAGCTAGAAACCTATATTAAAATCTATACCTGTACTAGTCCTGACTCTGAATATAGACTAGATTAATTAATTATTAGATTTCTAAATATATAATATATACTAAACCTGCTATCCTACTAAAAACTACAGCCTGAAGCCCTATACTTAGTATACTACATGCTAAACAGCCTCCTTTAAAGACCTAATTAAAAGGGGGGGTATTGTTATAGGATAGCGGTGAGCCTCGGCCATGAGGCTACAAACGGTTGTATGTCCATGTACGCTCAATGTGGGACACCACTCAGTGCAATAAGGGGTAGGTTGGATGATCTTAACCTTGAACAATGACCCAGTATGCCACCACTGCGCAAGCTCAACACCAAGCAGTATTATGGCGAAGTGTCCTTGAGGAGGGCTAGACCTTAGTTCGAGGGTTTCACAAGGCATCACACAGCCACAGAGCCCATTCCAGTTAGGCTGCAGTCTAGTCATAAGCTCATCCTCATTAGCTTGCAGCCTTTTCCTTCGCCTCAGCTACAGACGTGGCGGTGAAAGAGAAAGTAAATAGGATGTAAGGCCAAGACAAGGCTGACACCTAAGAAAAATCGAGAGACGATGACACACATGGAAAGGAACAAAAATGAGGCTATGCACAACGGGGCCCGTGAGCACAGGTTCGACGTTTTTTCTGCAACCCTCTCCTCGGTCAACTTTGCTCTCACAAGTCTCCAGGTGCCTCCAAAGGCTGTTTCTCTATGGAGTCGTTTAAGCGCCGATGGCCTTCGAGTACCGAGGAGGACGGTGACAACAAGCGACTCTGCCGTGGCCTGATGGATGGCCCAGCCGATACAGATGCAGTATTCAATTACATCCCCGAGGGGCAGGCTCAGAGCTATCCTCAATTGTGCGGCCTACTCAACGATCAGCAATTCGCCGTCGAGGAGGAATATTTTCGTGGAACAACGAGCGCTGATAATATGGATCAGTACTTCTATCCAGGAGACGGCGCATATGCGCTACCTGAAATTTCATCCTTCGGAGATATATCCATGCTTGACTATAATTCTATGGATTTCGCGTTTGGCCTCCCTGAGTGGTCCAGTTATGACAATAGCAATGATGTGTTTGATTCAACGCATCAGCTATGTTGGAATCAACCAGAAATAGAACTTGGGAACGGTGAGAACTACCGCTCAGCAGGAATTCTGCAGATTATCCCGCTAACAGCTTCTCTCGCAGACATCACTGATCTGAGTAGCCTCAACGTCGGACCTGTCGAGCAAACGACCCCTAGTTTACTGGAGGTGCCGACGATATCCCCTTCCCCGATAAGCACGAGGATAGCCACGCCTGGCTCAATAAGCGAAGTGCCCGGGTACAGATGCTCCACGATAACCGCAAGCTCGGACACGCTTCGACCGTTGCCGGCACATGAAAGCCTTGGAGCGGAGACCTCAACATCAGACAAGATGCCGGAGATGGTGGATGAGTCCATATCGCGGGATGAGGACGCGGTAATGGAGAATGGTGTTGAGCACGCAGCGGAGGGCGCACAATTTAATACCTGCTTCGGAGAGGTGAGGAGTCCTTGTACTCGAGAGATACAAGCTAAGAAAGCCAGGTTATGGTGGGGGTAATCTCGTCCATCGATTGGAAGGGAGAGACCACGCCCAAGCGAGTCAGTATAGAGCCTTTTGGCAACGTACTAAAACTACGGCTGTGCACAGAGCCCCGAAAATACGCCGGAATGATCACTGTGCCTGCACTGAGAAAACTCCACGAGAAACATTCAGTACACTTGGCGGGGACGTTGTTTCCCCCGAAAACGACGGACGCTAAGGGCAAGAACGCTGAGTCTGACGCTGATCCAATGGTCCATGTACTGGTATACGGAAATCGGGACGACAAGGATAGTATTGGTGCTTGCCTGAACGAAGGGGATGTGTTTCTGCAGCATCCAATAACTGCACCCTTCGACCCGCGCATCACCTATCTTAACCCGAATTATCTGGTTAGACCCGGCGGCAAAGGGCCAGAGCTTGGGGAAGTCGTGGCCCTTGGTGAAGATCAGGAACCGGAAACCGCGAGATCAATTTCTTCTGCGGAAAAGAATAAAGTCATGCAAATCTTTGATTCCGCCATGCCTGAAACAGGGACATACTCTGCTATCAAGCAAAGCCAGCGGCTGTCGACCACTTTAAAAGAGTGAGTATGCCAGCCCTAGTTTGTGAGAATCCCTCACTGATGGAAGCCTAATAGGTATCAGCTTGTTGCGCTCTCGGTGATGGTTGAAAGGGAAACGAGCAGGGTCCATGACCTTAAGTTTCCGTCTCTTTGGAGGCCAGTTAAGGGCTCCTCAGGGTAAGCAGCCACACATCGTATTCATCAGAAAACCTAAATTTGTCTACCAACTCAGGTACCGCAATAATATCACGGGTGTAACCCAAGACAACCCGACCCCTTTGAAAGGTGGTATTCTAGCCGATGTGCGTGAGACTCTTACAACACTACACACAAGGCTGACTGTGAACAGGAGATGGGATTAGGAAAAACCTTGAGTCTCCTTTCCCTCGTTTGCTTCAGCCTGGACACCTTGGATGAAAGGGGTATTCCAGATAGTCATCCTCGAGCCACGCTTGTCATTGCACCAAAGTCGAGTAAGCTGCGTATCTCGTGAAGACAACTACTTTGCTAATGATAAAAGCCATCCCTGCCTGGGAACACCAGATAAAGAAGTATGCTCTTTCTCCACAGTAGGTATTCTGTTGCTCACCGTGCCTCTCAATATCTAGACACATCCAGCCTGGCCAAGTGCGTTACGTGGTATATCATGGGACGAAGCGAGAGGGTGTGAAGCAACCATTCAACCGGAACTACGACATAGTAATCACGACATACGAGACTCTACACCATGATTCAAAAGCAGACAATAAGCTCCGAGATGAAAAATGGTACAGGGTTGTACTGGATGAAGGTGGGTCACCCTGAACCCTACATTGCCCTCCGGCCCCCGCTAATACTCAATCATCCAGCTCATCGCATACGGAATCGAGCTTCTGCACAGTTCAAGGCGGCAGCCGAGCTCAATTCGTACTATCGATGGTGTCTGACAGGCACGCCGATTCAGAATTCGCTTGATGATTACTGTGCTCTTCTGGCCTTTCTACAGGTCGAGACCTTTCGGGAGAAGCGGCTGTTTGATTACTGGATTGCGGGCCCAATGGAGAGGAAAGGAGCAAGAGGCGTGAACGATTTGAAGATTCTTGTTGCTGCCACATGTTTGCGGCGTACCAAGAACATGGTCGAAGATGCAGTGGAGCTCCCGGGCAAGAGCGAGGTGATTGAGCCAATTCAGCTGGCACCCGCTGAACGCGAGATATATGAATTCTTCCAGCGAAAGGCATCGAAAATCATGGTACGACTGGACCAGCCGGAGCAATGTGAGAGGAAGAATAACACCTTGTCCATCATCAACAATATGCGAGTTATCTGTAACCACGGGGAAGACCTCCTCCCAGAATCCCAAGTTGCGATTTGGAATGACCACAAAAAGGCCAAGGAGGATACATCTTTGTCACCAGAACGAGTGGAAGGTCTATCGCTACCGTCTCCCGGTGGCGTACATTGCAATTTCAACACTGGCTCGAACAGGCCATCCACAAAGGTACAGGCGCTGCTAAAGAACCTAGAGAAGGAGCAGAGGGCTTCAGGGAAAGTAAGCCCTAAGCTTGTAAAGAGGTAAGCGTGAATCTGAGTATGTGATTGGGGTCTAACAATGATTTAATAGTGTGGTATTCAGCCAATGGACGAAAATGCTCGATCTAGTGGGTGATGCATTACGTGGTTGCAATTACGAATTCGCCCGGATAGATGGAGGCTCGAGTCTATCATATCGGTCTGATGCACTCCAGAGGTTCAATGAGAACGGGAACTGCACAGTCATGTTGGCAAGTACGCGCAGTGCTGCAGAAGGGTTTGTTCTAGTCTCTCAAATTCAGTCTGGCCACAGGGCATCGCTAAGATGATCTCCAGGATTGATATGACCGCAGCGAGCTTTGTGCATATTCTTGAGCCCCATTGGAATCCAAAGCTCGAGGATCAGGCAATTGCCCGTGTTCATCGCATTGGGCAATCACGCAATGTCCTCGTCACCAAATACCTTGTGCAAAATTCTATAGAAGACGTACGAAACTCCAAGCCACGCATAAACGCTCTACTTTACTAACTGCGGGGCAGTATGTCCGGTGGCTTCAGGATGATAAGAATTGGATAACGCAGATCTCGCTAGCAGGGACCGACGTAGAGTTGTCGTCCCTGGATCTCGACTGTCAAAGACGCGAAGTAAGAGAATCTGGCTGCCCTCCATTCTACTGGCTAACCCCTTGCGCAGAAGCTACAGCAGGTATTCACACTCACATAGTAGGCAGGATTTACGTCGGCTACAACCAGCATCTGGGTGGCTCCACCTGCCCTGCGTTTTACAATGATTTATGCATAAATATTTGGCATTATTTGCCTAGATTCAACCAGATCCGGCATCACGAGCCTGATGCCTTTCTATTAAGCTGAGTCTGGGAGACCAGCTCATCCCATGATACCCCAAGCCACTGAGATATTTCTTGTGCTCCCTTCTCCTCTGAGATCTTTTTATGAGTCCGACGTTTCCCGCCCGAAGTTGCGTATGGGTTGGCGCCGGAGAGGAGCAAGAATTTCATAAATTCAGCGTTTTCCGCCGACGATTTGCGCGCAGCCATCTGTAATGGGGAAACCACATGAGTGGCCCCTTCAATGTTAGCCCCGTATTTTAGAAGTTCCTTGCCAAGTTGTATGGAGCATGTAGTGCTCGCAACTGCGCCCAAGGCGGCTGACAGACTTTTTGGCTTCATCCATTCATTTTTGACGATGAAACCCCATATTGATAAGAGAAAGCTCTCCTTATCCTGGATTCGGCCAGTTGTGGCAATGACCTTTCTCGCAAAGCAGCGCAATGCTACCCGGTATCTCAACTTGACATTACAATGTGCAAAGCCCCGGACATGCCGCTGGCATAATGCATGCATTTGGGCGGTATCACTCTTAATGAAGGCAGCCATTACGTCCGCATTCCTCCAGTCATAGTGTCCTAACAATGAAGGCGCCCGCGAAATGTCTCCCAGTAGATGTTCGATAAGATCGATGTTTCCAGCGGATATTGCTGCAGCAAGAATTTCACAGATGTGAGAGTTCCCCCAATCCAAGAAGAACCTTGCCAAAGCAGGATCCCCAAATCTACCAACTGCCGACCAGATGTTGTCGCGTATTAACGGCTTTTTTTCCCTGACGATATGCTGAATCATTTCAAGTTCACCTGCCCGGATCAGGTCTACCAATATATTCTCATCAGCATCTCTAGAACTGACGTCGAAGGCATTGGTATGTTGTGTCTCGGGTCTGTGGGCGTTTTTAAGGTGTTCGTCCCTCATGCGCTCTGACAGGAAGCCAGTCTTCTCATACTCGCATCCAGGCGTACTACATTTCCACGCGCGACTATGCTGTTTCTCGTGTGCATCACGCTGTTTGTTCGAGTCGAAACCCTGTCGCTGCAAGGAACAGTTCAAAAATCCGCATTTAAATGGACGTTTACCCATATTCTCCATGATGAGATCACAGAGGCATCCGGGTCGATGGGCGCTGGATCGACACATCAATGCTTCAATTTTATCGTAGAGTGCAAGGGATGTCTTGAATGTTGTTAAAGGATCGTGTATATGCCAGGATTTGTCTGCTTGCGTCAGATATTGAGAGGCAGCGCCTAAGGATAACTAGGATCGGATCTTACCCCTGTTGATATGGTACGAATTCTGGGAACATTTGTCGGCAAACTGGGCTATATGACCGAGGAACTCTGATAGTTCTTGAGATTCGCCACTAAAGGCATCTGGGTATATTGAGCTGATGGCACTACCGCTTGCTGGTTCAAATGCACTGTTCGCTCGGTTAGATATCAAAATCTCGACAGAGTCTTCAAAGGTCTTCGTCGGTTGAATTCCTTTCTCCTGCACTTGCTCTAGATATTTCTTCACGAGGGCGAACCATTGGCCACATGCGAACCAATGAAGATTATAATATCCATCAAGCATCAGGTTTGTAAAAGTGTCGCCATCCTCGAGAGTATCAGCATCATAGTGTACCTGCGACAGCAACGTCATGCAGCGCATAGCAAGGTCCGAAGTGGCGTCGAACTCGGTGATGTTCCCCTTTATCTTATCACTAAATAGGTATCTGGAATTTGTCAGTTGAAGTTCCTAAATTGCAGCCCGGGGACTCATGCTCTTTCACGGTAAAGTGCACAAACTCTACACGGTCATCTACAATCTCAACAATCGGCCCGCAGAGGTGATTCAGGTTGGGCTTTGCTGATACCGGCTTACTAGGCTCGAGATCCCCTGGATGGATTGAGAGGACATGCTGGATTTCTTCGATCGTCAAGGGCGTCGGCGCACAGCCTACCCAGCCAAGGACTGCCCTAGCTTTGTCGCGAATATGTGGACGGAGTTTCTCAATCCTCGCCAGCACTCGCGCATACCTTGAACGAGTGTTTGTCAGTTGATACATGGTTATGATCACGATAAAATTGAGGAAAATACGCACACGCCATCTAAGTCTTCTGGTAATACTTTCAGGTACTCACGAATTTCCCCAATATCGTCCATGAGCTCGATGTCCTTTAGGACAAGACTGGCGTAGAGAAACATCCCTAGACGATACTATCAGTGGGAGTATCTGGTAATATTGTGGATTGCCAACCCTTTGCTTTCGATGGGATGTGGGAAAATGCGCTGGTGATTTCATCCCTGTCCGTGTCGGGGAATTGGCTGCTATTGAATAGTTGTGTCCGCCGAGCATCAACAAATGCCTTGATACTTTCTTTGTTCCTTTCATCCACGCGAATAGTCGTTGATACAGGATCCAGTATACCTTGTATGTCAGCCTCCTTTCTGCTACTTAGGAGTATGCGCATGTCTGGGCATTGCTGTGCCAGATTACACATCGTCATCAGCAAATGTCCGCGTTCGACTTCATCTATTTCATCAATACTATCGATGACAAGATAGGTACTACCGGCACAGTCCAAGAGGCCTTTTAGTAGGGCTTCCCCCGCTTTGAGATCACTCTTGATATGGCCCAGGGGCAGGTTAATCACCGCAGCCTGGAGATCCTCCTGCTGCCCGGCCAGTTGGAAGATGAGTGAGTTTAGAACGATGAGAGCCCGTGTGCCGCTACTGGAGTCGTGCCTCAGAAAGGCGAATGCAGTGTGACCGTGGACTCTTGCCTCATCTACTGCGGCGCCTGCAAGAAACGTTTTTCCTAGCAAATCGTCAGCAAGAAGTCTGAATTGGAGCTGAGGGTTAGGGTAACCCACCGGCCCCTGGAATGCCCTGTATCCAGAGCACCCGTGTTGTCTGATCTGCCTGGTCTAGCCACCTTTTGAAGATGCTGTCTTCCAGCAGCCATTTCCCAGTGCCCTCACAGACGTGGCTGTGGTACGCGTCAAGCCGATCATCATACGTCGTAGGATTGACATTGGTTCTGATGGCATTGTACTCTTGCTGCCGCCGCGCACGCTCAGTATCCTTGAAGTGCTGCAACTCCTTTAACCTCATGTCGTCCTTGAAATCGCTGACGGCCGCTTGCACAGCCTTTTGGATTCCAGGGGAAAGAGTAGCCATGTTTGCCGTGCCGGGAATATTGTAGGGACTATCAGTCGTCCTGGAGTTATATCTTCTCTCTCTGGCCTGACAGTAGGATGCTGGAGGAAAGAGGGGCACACCGTTATTCCTGGTGAGGTGTGCTGGGATGTGGCTGGGCGCAAGGCTGACACGGGCAAACTGCTGGCTTTTAATCGGTTGTCTTTGAGCCCTGCATAAATCGCCCAATCTCATTCTTCTAAAACCTTCATGACATGCAAGCCTTGTGTCCGACTGGCGACGATCCTGTTCCCGGGGTCTTCGAGCTGGCGCTGTAGATTGTTAAAGCAGTGATTAAGGCAAGTGAACTCACCCTGATTCCACCCAAGTTACATGACTGTAAAGCGGGCTTACCCTAAGCTCACCCGGGCGGCAACCACTGGGCTAGAATTCTCTGTGTCTTGCTTGACGCTGAGGTACCAGGAAGGGAGGAGTATCGCTCTACCACAGTAAACAAGTTATTTGGACCTGGACTGCCGGCATATAGAATTGGCCCGAAGAAATGATGAACTAGAATTATAGGCTCTATCCTGGTCGACCTCCAATCATGTATTTAACCCTAAGAATGTAATATATATCACCGCAGCTGCACTGACTATATTACTCCGGCTTTTGCCCTCAACTCCCATGCCTTGCTGGAGAAAGTGCGGACGGGGTATTTATGCTGCCGTGGTTAAATCGCTGATTGGGTCTCAATCTCAAATTCAACACAGGCTTGCTTACTGAGCTCATGCACCCGAGACTGGGCTTCCCCTTAATTTTGGACGGCCATCTCAGTTTGAACTGCACGACATTGCACCGGCAATAAGGGTTACAATATAGGGTTTTCGGCTCCGACGAAGGATTATTAATAAGTCTTAATACATCGCGCCTGACTCTCGCTTCTATCCTGCTTCCTACAGCCCTTTCTGCTGCAACTGTGCTGTAGTTACTTATAAAATGGATACTACTGTAGATATTTGCCTCAGTCTGCAGGTGACTCGCTAACTATAACTAGGACACCCTTTATATAATCTACAAGATTAGTATGCAGGCTCTACACGCGCACCGGGAGTAATAAAAGTATATTAATAAGTATTAAAACCTCCAAGAGGTGTTACAGCAAACCACCTCAGACCTGGAAGAGACTGCTAACTTATCTAGTCTTCTCTACAAGACTAATCAGCAGATGGGAATAGTGATTAACTATCTATTAAAGGAGCGGGAGACAGCCTTAGCTAGGAAATCCAATTGCTTTAAGATCATGGTGAACCATGTGCTCAACTAGCTTGAGAGCACCGAAGGACACCAAATAGATAGGACTAAGCCTCCGACCCCAGCAGGGGATGCCACCATGGCCGAGAATCCTGCATCAACAGGGGAACATTATGCCTAATTAGTGCCCGTATTTCGTAATAAGAAGCCTTGTACACTGGCTGGCAAATATAAACTCTCGGAAGAACGGATCCAGTCCACCCACGATCTCAAGCTGAGTTGCTTTGAAGAACCTGTGGTCGGACGTCCACGCCAATTTAGCATCAAACACCTCATCTTCAATCTTGCCCGTTTTACTACCCGGCTTTGGCCGCTCGGAGCGAACCTCACAGAGATATTCGGCGTCACGGCCTACCTCAGGGTAAGGTTTCCAGACGAACCGACGCCCACCGAATGTGAAGCGCCGCGGGGCCCATTCTTTATTCCGGTCTGAGTTCTCCGGAATTACACTGCCGTAGCTCGTTGTGTGCTGCATATTACGGCCGCTCAGATTCCAGTAGGCCGGGCCAACGCGAGTTGTGACGAAGGGACTGGGATAATCGGAGGCTCGGGAGATCGAAACGACTGGCATTTGTCGCTTCTTGTACTTGAGGCCCTCGCAGATATAGAGATTCTCGTCACTCCCAAACACCTTGACCTTGGTGGAGCACCAGTGAGAGGGTACGAAGGGTGTATTCTCAGCGTCTCCAGTGATGTCGAACTTCAGGGTCGGGACAGAGAAGTCCACTGTTGGCGTATAAAACGACACCTGCGGTTGTAGGAGATATTGAAAAAACGGCTCAATTGTCGCCTTTGGGTTCTGAGCGCATTCGCGCTTGTGCTTTCCGAGAACCATATCCTCCTGCAGTGTATCAAATTAGTCTGTAGGCTCGTTTGGACTGAAGCCGAGGCTTTACCAAACCAATCGTCACAACACCGCGACGAAGTTGCTCCTCGACCATATCCTTCCTGCTCTGGGGGACGACCAAAAGGAAAGGGCGAGCTTGCTGCTGGTTAAGGTTTTGGAGTCGACCTTGGTGGATTTTGATTTTCCGTCGCAGCACGCGCTTCTTGTTATGGTCGAGCATGCCGGCCTTCTGGAGGGCCTGTGAAAGCTGCGCGACGGATGACTGGTGAAGCGAACTAGCATTCTGATAGTCGTGTTGGTACTCTGCCGTGAAAGCAGAAACGCATAGATTATGGAGCGCTTGCTCCTCCCCCACGCTTGCGTCTGTCATACTGAATCGGTACTTTTCTCGAGATCTTTTGAGGATGCCCTGCGAACGAAACGAAAACTCCAGAAAGCGACTTGCTTTTTTCTCAATCAAAACAGCGAGAAGCAGAGCTTTTTGGGCCGGAGAGGCTCTTCTCTTAGATGGCACATCTAACCTTCTGGGTGCCAATCATTACTCTACTAGGTGGCAATACGAGAGCAGCTCATCCAGTCCACGCTGGACACAGCCTCAATTTAATGATCATGATCTCTTGGCACCGAGAGACACGTCAGCGTGATTATTAGTTGATGCCTTTTGGATGTTGTGTGCTTGCGCTCTGGAAACGGGCAGCCTTCTGCAGTTTGGCTGCTCCAAGAACCCTTGTGCAGACAAGTAGGTTACAGGTGAAGTGGCCTTGTTCAAACTGCCGCCTGCCCCGAAACTGGTCATATAATAGGCCTAGCAGTGTATATTCACTTGGGTGTGTGACTCACCCGGGAATTTCGTTAGTAAGTATAAGGAACCAACCACTTCCTAATTAATCCTAGTTGAACCTATTCTGCCAGCTAAAATAAAGTGTAAGTTAGTGTGAGCTGTATTCACATTTTTGCATGATAACTTAGTTAATACTCTGTCTAATGTGACATTGGCGTCATCAGTTATCATGATTTGGGGTTTTAACGATTCAAGGTATTCCTATTTGGGACCTAGATGAAGCCCCTAGATCACTATAAACATGTCTGTCAAGTATATATATCCCAACCCAGTTACAAGTACGGGTGAAGAGAGGTCAGATCGAATCGTTTAAACACCAGTAACGCCGCGGATGAAGTCACGGAAGTAAGCCAGGCTGGAGTAGATACCAGGGTATCCAGCGCCGGCACAGCTGTTACCTGAGAAGATGATGCTAATAAAGATACTATCAGAGATAAAAGAGCCACTAGTCACTCTATCAGCTATCTTTACTACCCTTCTCTACACTAGTATAGAGCATACTAGCAGTAATCATATAAAAGCCCTAGTAGTTCTAGGCATACTTCTTCTTATTAATAACAGGGACCCCGATAAACTACAGGATAGGAGAGACCTTGCTGCCCTCCTTAAGCGCACCCCAGCTAGTAATATTACTAACAGTACTGGTAGAGGGGAGGGAGCTGTTGCCCGCAGGGAGCTTAACAGCAGTAATACCATCACTATACTCAAGCTGCTTAGAGAGAGTAAGGATAGTAATATTATTATTAAGGTTCTGCGCGTTGTAGTCAGGGTATACAGTGATAGAGGGGGTGCTGATAGTAGCACTACCAGAGTTAGAGAAGAAGAAGCTGGTATAGATACTCAGGTTACTAGTAGTCTAGCCCTTAGTATAGTAGCTAGTAGTTATAATATACTTGTTATTAATAATACTACTACTATAGATAAGGGAGCTACCCTAGAGCAGGTTAATCCAGTAGAGATACTCCTCTATACTAGTCTCGGTGCTGCTGATAATATTCTCCTTGGCGAGGACGCTGGAGAGGACGGAGAGGAAGGCGACGGTGGTCTTTATGGTGGTGAAAGGGCTGGTAGAGAGGATTGGGAGGAGAGTGAGGTTGTCAGAGTGAGTGATGAGCTGGAGGTGGTGGTAGACATGGGCTTTTTATAGTGTTATTGGGGCTCAATCCACTGCATCCACAGCCTGCAGCGGCTGTCCACAGTTGGCACAAAGCCCACAAAGACAGCCCACTGGCACAAAGACTATTACTCGTGCAATCAAGAGCCCGCATCGCGATCTCATTCGACTGGTTTCTGAAGGCGATTATGCACTGTAACAGAAGCCGGGCTCGGGCCGTGTCTGGAATGCAATCTGCCTCTTGCCTACACCAGTAAGTCAAAAGTCTGGTTACAGCTTCCGAAAATGTTAATTTCTCCATACGTTTAAACTTTAATATCTCCATGAATTCTTGGTGTTTCAACTCTATATAAAGTGCAATCGATAGACAGGATCAATATTTAGTATACTAACCCTTAGCCTTAATTACTGCCTACAGGCAGCGCTGCATTAATCTAATAAGACTATTAATAACCCCCTAGTCAACCTTCTCCCATAAATAGATAATTACTTTATAAAATCATATCTAATCTATCTGGATTCTTTCTTATAGATAGATATTTGGGTAATCCCTTATTAGATAGTATTTTAGATAGTGCTAAATATATTCTATTAGGTTTATATCAGGTAAGTGTAGAGGCTAATTAATAACCTATATACTATAATTTTCAAACCACTTCTGTACTATCTCTACTATATATATTCGCGCGTTATCCTGCTAGAATATTAAACCAGGTTTATAGTATTCAATGAGGCTATTTTCAAGCATATTGATACAGGAATTTGCTGTGAATCCATGCCAAGATAACTGTTCGTCCTGCTTCATGATAACCACCCGTCCATGGATATAAAGTGATGTTCCATCTCCCGTTTATATAGGCCCATGGAAATTCCCATGGATGGGTCCCATGGGACCTGCCGAGGTCTAGTTCGGATCCTGTGACAATGCTGCCTGTTGCTCGCTTTGTCATTACGGCACGCTTATCGTCACCATTACCATTGCCACAGATCCTTCTGAATTGGCTCACCATCGCAATGAATAAGTGTCTGCTCCTCAACAATACCATACTCCGGAGGGTCAAGCTCTATGACCTTAAATTCCACCTCACGATCATCGTGTTGTATAGTAAACAGATCATCCTGGTGAACTGGCCGGTAATGGTCCCGGAAGTAAGGAGCAAGGTAGTCCTCAAAAAGAGAGCCTGTAAAGCCTTCCATAGTATCTAGCACAGGCCGGATAGCAATATGCTTAGCCTAAGTAACAAAAGAGCAAAGTTAGTTTAAATAAGACTTATAACAAGAAAAAGAGAAGTTTAAAGCTTACATATTTTATATCATCACAAGGATAGACCCTGACAATATCACCATGTTTGATACCAAGGTTGTTACGCACAACATGGTTAACACAAGCATATCCATCCTCCATTTTGTTATCAGATATAACAATTAAAGCAGTAGTCTTGTCCCTACTCTCCTTAACCAGGACAGTATCACCAGACTGGAGTTGAAGGACCTCCATAGTATTTGCTGAAAGAGTAATAACTGAGTTATCTTGATTTACTGCATCAATTACACTGTTCATAGGCTATTAGCTTTTATCCTCTATTTTTAACACACAGGGGAAACCTTACATCAGGGCGTTCGCAGTCTTCTTTTCAAGCATAGCAGCGGAGCCTGGCCAGTTGAAAGAATTGACGGTGCTTTTGTGATTTGCACCGAGGGTTTGCTCCTGCTGTCGTCCTAGGGGACTGGGAATCACCGGCGTTGAGGTGGGCTCTAGTTGTATATGAAATCATTTAGCAATCAGTTCGAGTTTGGAAAATGGTCCGTGGGCCGATATTAGAGGCTCTCACCAGAGTCTGCGAGAGTGTCTCGTGCTGTTGGGGTTGTAGCAATCTGATCAGTTGGAACCACCAAGAGAAGCTCTTTTGCATAAGCTGCGGCCACGGCCGCGGCATACCCCTGCCATTCTTTATTTTTGTGAGAGTCGGCATAGTCACAAATGCCCCGAACAACCAAACATGGAAAGTCATTCAGGAGTCCGGCCGCTTCCATATCTAAGCAGTACACCCCTAAGTCCCGAGCCAGCTTATCACGCCACCTTCCATCTTTCACTACCTGATTCCCAGATCCAATGAGGCCATAGTGAATAACTGGATCCTTGTTTTCTCGGTGAGACCGTGGAGATAGTTTGGATCGGTCACAATTGAGACATGTATTAGATACGATATGATTGTACTCCACTTGAAATAGACAATCTTCTTGGGTTGGTCGTGCAAATGTCATAGCCTTGTGAGCTGGAATTTTGGCTTGGATGTCAGAAATGAACTCAGTCACCCGGCTATCTCTTGTCATGTGGTAGGCTTTGAGCGTAGCAAGAGCAGTTAATAAAACCTTTGGAGGCCGGTTAAGTGATCCTGTCCGCTCAAATCTACCACCGCTGAGCACTTTTCCAAGATCGTATTGGATCACGCCCCCCGATGTGGCTGTTGGCTGGCTGACAACAATATCGCCGAGCCGAATATCTGCATTACTGCTCGGTACGCCGCCGCCGACACCAACCATGAGACCGATACGGATAGCGCGAAAACTAGACAGTAACTGCATCCCAACTGATGTAGCTGATGTGTTACCATATGCACCACCTGGCAAGCTAGCAATCACAACATTGTGTTCTCCGATGCTTCCAAGGATATATGTATTTTCATCCGCCCGCAAGCTAGGCAAAGGGGGGTGGAGTTTGTCCAACATCAGATTCGCAGCTGCCGTTTCCACAGGCAAGGCGCATATCCATCCGACGGTATAGTCGTCATGGGTAAGGGGAGCCCTGGTGTCCATGATTGGATGATAAATGATCTGGTATTTACCATAAAGTGATCGCTGATATAACAGGTTCTTGGATAAATCACGGTTTCATGGAGCGCAGGCGGTGGGAAAAGATGTCATGGTTTGATAGGAGTGGGGTTCAAAGGTGATGAGGTTGGACATGAGGCTCTCGACTCACACTGGTTTCTGTAAGATTCCATGGTGTTCTATATCATACGCAATACGAATTCCGTTGCAAAGTAAAATACCATACATTGATCTGCGCTAACGTCCTGACAATGGGGGCCAAAAGAGAGTGATGTATTGTGTCTGTCAAGCCGATTCCGATAGTGGCTGTATACTTAGGCCCGCGCTCAGTTTCCATTGCAAAGGGACACCATATCATGGGACGATTGAGGAGTATTTGAGTTCAGGCCAAGAAAGTACTTGGTTGATATCCTCTGCACCATAGTGAGGATTTGTCGTGTTGCGAGATGGGGCAGTGCCACCTACGGGAGTCAGTGCAAGGCCAACATAAAGGTAATCTAGCGGAATTCGGAGTACTCTTTCATGGTACGTGCTTTTTTATCTAGTATTACATGTCATTTTCTTCAAATCCCTGGTTGAAATACTATTCCCCAGTGATGCGGGGAAGATTCCGGTCAGATACCTATAGAATAGGCCTAGTGTGCTCTTGGTATTGGGTACAGGATACATAATAACCGTTCCGCAGGGTGACATGTAAGCGGCGAGGTCGGATTGGCGGCTGTTGTCAGTCGGTCTTCACTCGCGGCGATGTCCTAGCGAGCAACGAGATGCCGGCTACGAATAATATACGAAATAGGAAGGAGAGTTTGTATGCTAATTGATTCAGAAACCAATCGCTGGAGATCAGGAAGAGCAGCGATTCCCAAAGGTCATATATCAGCGATGCCAAGAGGGCCATTCAGGATTTGGCCCAAAGGCATCGATAGACCTAAAAAGGTCGGATCCGAGCGGCGGTCATTCGGTTCCCGGTACTGACTGCCCCAACAAGGAATCGCGCTATATCAACATAACCTAGATCTGTGGCATATAACAACAACATTCGATTATTAAAGTCCAGATAGTCTATATTAACCGAATCCCTTGCCAGTAAATCAGAGACGATCTTTTCGCGGCCGCCAAGCATTGCTAACATCAATGGAGTGCGCCCGCTTGTATAGAATAAGATCGTTGACTAGTGATTTCAGTTCAGTAACTACTCGATGTTTCGTATTAGGCGTGGACTCTGCCTAATTAGGAGCCAAGTGTTTTGAGTGCCTCAGGCAGCGAACCACGTGTTTCTCTCCCACTCGCTCATATACAGTCTTGCCCGTAACCGTAAGCGCGTCTACTTGGGACCGTAAAGCGGCCTCACCCAAAACTCACCCGGGCGGCACGCACCCGACTTTTGGCCGCGTTAAAGCCACACGCCGGCTGGTTAGTAGTATGGTGGGTGACCACATGCGAATCCCAGCTGTTGTATGTTTTTGTTTTTTATTCGTTGGAGCCATGATTTGACTCTTGATACAGTATCTAAGTTGATTTGTATAGAAACTGGAGAGGAAGCAAGTGGATAAACTCTCACACCCACAGTTTCGAAAATACCCACTTTGGCTGTTTAGCTTACAATATATCCAGGCGAGTCACTCAACGGTCTCTCTTCAATGAGACCCGACACAAGAATTCCCCCTTCATCTCTCCAATCCCGGAGCTACGCACCCCAACCCTGCTCTGCTTCTGCACGGGTTGGAAATCGAACTGGCTCAGCAGCGTAGTGAGCGTCTTGAGAATGTTCGTCATGGCTAGATTCCTTCCTATGCACATGCGGTGTCCAACGCTGAAGGGGATTAGGTATTTCCCCTTTTCTTTGTTGTAAGTCTCGTCAAGCCAGCGGTTGGGATTATATGAGTCGTAGTCCGCGCCCCAGATAGCAGGATTGTGGTGGAGGACGTAGTTCGATATACAGGCGCTCGTCTAGGGGTTATTAGTTCTCATTCAACTCACATCCGTTAAGGACAGGGAAAAAACAAACTTACTCCCTGAGGGATATAGTGGTCTCCGATATTGATACCACCCGGGTAGCCCACACGACGCCACAAGGGCATGGTGAAGACGGGGTTGAGGCGGAAGTTCTCTCGGACGCAGGCCATAGTGTATTGCAAGGACGCCTCTAGGCCTTGGATTGGATAGCAAATTTGGTGGTCTCCGAGAGGGCCCAGGTTTGTTTGGATTTCCTTTTGCACAGCAGCCAGCATTTCGGGGTTCTGTACAAGGTGCCAGAGAAGAAGGGTCAGGGTCCCTGATGTTGAGTGGGATCCGGCGACACTACAGTTGTTAGCGTATTGCTTTTAGAGGCTTTCATGTAGAGTTGGTCATACAGAACAGCAAATGCCTCAGAGTTAATCTCCTGCTCAGTCAAACGAGACCCAGTCGCCGGATCAACAGCTTCAACAAGGCTCTTCAGCAGATCCGGGCGCTCTGAAGGATTGTTAATCTTGAACTTGACGCACTTCGCACACACATTCTTAAGATTATTCCGGCTCTTGAGCAAGCGTCTCATCCAAGACACAGGCGAAATTCTCGCCAGCGTTTTCCATAAATTCTGACAAGGTAGTTCGCCAATGACACCTGCCAGCAGAAGATGGTCGTTGATAGCGTGGAGCTCCTCTGCTTCTCCTCTTTCTTGTACACCGAAGGCTTTGCTGAATGCCACCTCTCCTAGAATATCAAGCACATACAACGAGAGCATGTTCTTAAAATCGAATGCTTCTCCACTCCTCGCGAGAGCGTGGAGCTTGTCAATGAGGATCTCCATCTGCCCTTCAATCAGAGGTTCAAGCTTCTGGATAGAGACTTGGGAGAATCCATGGGAAAGTTGTCTGCGACGGAGGGAATGGATCTATTGTAACGGAACGTATACATTAGCTTCATAAATATCATGCTAAGGGGAAAGCCCATACATCCTCATTCGTCCCCCCAAACAGATTCGGGTTAAACGCAGTAAAGGCGTCGTAAAACTCCGTCTTGCCCATACTACGCCCTCCCTTATAGATTGGTGCGATTGCTTCGGCATCCCAAAGATGAAGATGATTGGGGCCAACGCGTACGACGGGACCGTATTGCATATGAAGCTCAAGCAGCTTCTCATGCAATATTGCGTTGTAAACATAGTACGCCTTGAAGGTGTTGGTGAGGGAGGCGAGTAATGGTCCAGGATATTTGCTCAAGGGGTGTAAGAATCTCATATAAATAACATAGATCAAGATTATAGCTGTGGATAGTATGCTGATAATGGTCCGAGTGTCGGATGTGGTGATGCTCACCATGCTCAAGAGGGTGTTGTAAGTCATGTTGGAGAGGGCTGTCCAAGTACAACTAGCCATACCAGACAATGATGTTTTATATGCTAGATCTCGGTTGCTGCACTCGGTAGTGCATCTCCAGTAATAGGCAGATCGACCATCAGGAAACCAAGAATGGTAATGATATGTTAGCCGTGTGTCCGCGGGACTCACCCACACATCCTCAGCATACCCTAGCTGGGGATCTGGGGCCGCTCACAGTAGCGGTGCCCCACCGAGGGTCTTTCGCGGAGTTCACCCACACTCTGGCCCGAGGGGAATGCTGATAAGATCATCGCCTTTGCTCTAAAATAAGGGAAATATTATACTATTTCTTTGTGGCTAGGTTGAGCTGTGTAACGTCGCCAACATGGCAGGCCCCCAGACTTCCACGCATACATTCAAAGTAGGCGCCGGAGTATCTCTCACCATCGACATCTCAAAACCGCCGAATGCTCCGGAAAACGGTATTACGCTTCTTCATTTCCACGGAGGGTTCCTGGTAGGATTTGGCTCTATTATACAATAGCTACACGGACACTAATAAATGCTGTATAGGTTATCGGAGAGAAAACCACGTTCCCGCCTCACTGGCTGATCAACGCCTGCCAGGCCCGCGGCTGGACATACGCAACGGCCTCATACCGTTTGATGCCAGAATCTACCGGGCTTGAAGTCCTCTCCGACGCTCTCGACGCAGTCCAGTGGACTCATAAGAACATCAGCGATCGCATTATAATCGCAGGATCAAGTGCAGGCGGGTATCTCGCCCTGGCCACCGCAGCACACCCTGAATGTCCACGACCACTAGCGGTGCTCTCTATCTATGGAATGCTTGATCCCGCAAGCACGAGATATATTGAGCCGGGTACACCTCTCCGCGCTGTGATCGCGGACCTGCCCATCGCATTAGAGGAAATCGACGCAGCCATGAATAGTGGCAAGGCGCTTGACGGCTACGCCTTCCCGGAAAGCCCTCCCACTGATCAGCGGTTCAGGTGGATTCGCGCTTTGCATCAGGCTGCGAAGTATCCGGATTTGCTTACGCGGACTCCGGGTTTGGCCGGGCAGATTGCCGAGCAGGGCGCTGACGCGATTCCCGAACGATATCGGACCCTGTTTCCGGTGTCTTTCGGACTGATGGAAGACTTTCCTCCGACTGTCCTGTTGCATGGCGATGATGATGTACTGGTCGGGCTCGATCAGAGTACTTCGGTCGCTGAAAGAATGATTTCGCTTGGAATCAACGTGCATCTGGAGATAGCGAAGGGCCAAGGCCACGGTTTTGAGGCCAAGGGTGAGGTTGATATTGACGCGAAAGAAGTTGCGGGTGAGGATACGGCGATTAAAGACTGTCTTAGACGCGTCATCACGGCACTGGAAAAAGCTGTGTGAGCTCTCAATAGCCATATCTCATTTCAGATCTAGATGTTCAACAGCTAATATAAGACCTGCCACTTGATCCATGTCCGTTTGATCGAAGGTAGCTAGATGTTCGCCCGGTTTCTGCGAGACATGTTCCGGCAGGTTCTTGACCATTGCGTTCCACTCGTCCGTAGACAGGTGTGATTTCTCAATATGGACTCGCGCAAGTAGAGCGAATTCTCTGGCACGATGGGGGAAGGCCTTCGAATGTGAGAGACCCTCAGTACTGCTCGTCCACGCATCTTCCCAGCGATCAAGCGCCCTTTTTAAAGGCCCAGTCGCCAGAGGAAGAGGCGAGAACGCTCTTAGTTGATGGAAGATAAGACCATGAATCGCTACAGAATGGTAAGCGTCATTTGATGGATGTTTTATGGGCACTTACCTGTCGCAAAAGTAAACAAATTAAGAGCGCTCTCGCTGTGAATATGGGTCAGTATCGCCGGATCGGGGTGATCTGCACATAGTGTGCGAATACAGTCAGTCAGTAGAGGAGGCGTGGGTCGGATAGGATGGGACTGGATTGCAATCATGAACTCCTCAGGTGTTGGTGCTTGGAAGACAGCTTCGGGGCATGTGAGGTCAATAGTCATTTCCTGCAAGACCATGCGCGGAACAGCGTTGTGGAATATCACAAACGCAGAATCGAGCAGGAATATATGGTTGAAAGTGCTGTTTGGATCAGCTATGTTCATTTTCGGCTGGGGAGCGCAACGTCTTACCGAATCATCTCCTCCTTCAATATCCATTCTCTCCACTGAGCATCGTTGATCATTGTACCCATGCTTCGGCTGTGGGTTGCTTGAGACAGGCCCATTGCTCTTGTCGTCTGCTCTTGTCAGTCCTCCGTAAACATGGAAGTGCATCTATCTTACCGCAACGAACGAAGTGAATCGATGCCGCTGCATTCGTAGTTTGGCGGAGTCACTCCCTTCCCATTTTTGCAACAGGCACATGAAGCAAGCTGCTTGTAATGTTTCGACATTCTGGCGGGTACCCAATTGATCATCCTTCCTCGTTCCAGTGAAAGCTACCTCTGAGAACAGCGGGCCTGAGAATATGAGCTCTTCCACCACATCCAAAAGGTGCTTTGCAGCTTGATGATCTGATTGTTGAGGAGACATGCATGCTCCGATAAGTGCCATTGTTGCGAAGAGTAAAATCCAGCAGTTCCCCAAGTCAAAAGTCGCTCTGTGGATGATCGGACAGTGCCGATACCAACGACTCCAGAACAAATCAAGACACCGCGTCAGGTTTTGCGGCGAGAGGAACCCGACCATGTCAAGAGAATACAGGTCGAAATGATTGGACTTTTGGCTCAGTAGTTCCCACAATTGACTCGACTTGTCAACCATCAATGAAGAAAGATCAATATCTCCCCAGAGACTGGCCACTTCGTTTAGATAGCAGCTGAATGGGTTTGAGACCGTAGAGTCTTCGAATGGAAAGCCTTCGGATGCTAGATTGTCAAAATCTACATCGACTGGAGATAACTGGCTTGTGCCATAGTTATACGCCTCGTTGAGTCCAGCGGCTTGGGTGAAGTTGAGAAGGAAATCGAACCGAGTCTGCGAAGCCTGTGCGTTTTGTGTATGGGAGTTGAGGTCGTCATTCTTCCAAGTCTTCTGTCTTTGACGACGCGACTGGACGCTGTCTGCTAATGTATCTGGCTGTCTCTGACTACTGCCCTCCGAGAGCCTCCGGAGCGCTTGTGCGCCATTATAGGTACATTCCGTGACCCGTAGAGAGCACTCGGAGCATGGCTGCCCCGCACTACAAGCTCGCTTACGAGAGGTACACTGATCGCATGCTTGTTTTCGCTTTCCGGATAAGCTGCGCTTTGGGATCTGAATACCGGACGCTACTCGTTGTGGACAAGTCTTCCAGTGTCGTCGCAATGCATCGGATCGCTTGTACCGAGAGTCGCAGAATAAACAAGTATGTGGTTTGTCATCGATATGAGTTAACGTATGTCGTTTCAGGTGCTCGGCTCTTCGAAATGTCTCAGAGCACACGGAGCATGTCAACACAGGTGCACTAGCCTGCTTCATCTCTGCTTGTGTTAGGAAGTGCATGAATGATCCGTGATGGGACCGAGTCGGTAAATGCAATCGGCTCCGACATGACGTAATCAGTCGCGATCAAACATTACGCTTGGCATTATTGTCTGTATAAAAGCTATTTTATAAAACTGTAAAATAATCAACTTGTTATAAAAAGATAGATTATCTATAGCTTTTTACTATATATATCTAATTCTTACAGGGAGTATTATTTTATTGTACTGTGAATATTTAAGACTACAATTAAAGACAACTTTGCGGGAATCAGGATTATATATTTTCATGTTTTTAGCGTATATTAAATTATCACGAAACAAGCTCATATGTAGATATTGTAATTTAGTACCTCGGCTACTGTATACCATACTAATTAAGCATAGAAACCCAGGGTTAAGCCTGAAGGTCAAAAAGTACCTACGGGGCCGGTTTTGGTTTCCGTTCAGGGGTTCAAGCAGCAATTCAGATTTGAACCACGTTTAATTCTCGAGTCGGCCCTTTGTGTGTTCTGCTAGAAGATCCACAACAGCCCGATGGCCCTGCGCCAGAGCTCTCGCCAATGGCGTACGGCTGTCATTATCAGGCAAGTCTATCGTCGCATTGCTGGCAAGAAGGCGCCGCACGACGTCTGGATACCCTCCGTCCGCAGCGTACCACAGGGCTGACCGACCGTGCTCAAGGTCAATCAAGTCCACATCCTGCCCTTGGTCAAGAAGGAGCTGGACAACGTCCGCATGCCCATGCTTAGCTGCCCTTAGGAGAAGTGGTGTCCCATATTCGTCTTGGTGTAGTAACGTCTCGTCGTGTTTGAGAAAAAGGCCTACCATTGTTGTTTGGCCCCGTTCCACGGCCCACGCGAGAGGGGTCCGATTATTTCGATCCAGCCGCCGTGGATCGGCTCCCCTGGCGAGTAGCACTCGTGTAGATGCTATGCTGTTCCAATAGACTGCCCAGAACAACGGCGTACGGCCTGATTCGTCCTCGGCCTCGATGTCCACATCTCTTCCCAGCAGAAGTTGGACTGTAGAGGCATGGCCCTTGAGTGCCGCCATCGCGAGTGGAGTCTTGTGGCTGCGGTCCTTGTGGTCAGCGGTGGCTCCATGGTGAAGGAGTATCTCTATAGTGGTATCATGGCCATGCATTGCCGCCCATGACAGCGGCGACCGACCATTTTGGTCGGCTAAATTTACGTTCGCATGGTAATTGATCAGGAGCCTGAGAACTGCATTGTGCCCTCTTTTTACAGCATGTAGTAGTGCCGTTTGGCTATCCCCATCTGCTGTATCCACCTCGGCGTGGTTCTGAAGGAGTAGCCTGACTACCCTGTCGTGTCCATGCTTTGCAGCCTGGATTAGCGGCGTTTGACCATGTCTTTCTGTCGAATTGACGCTTGCGCCAAATTTCAGGAGCTCTTCGATTATTGAGTGGTATCCCTTTGTTGCAGCTCGTAGAAGGGGCGTCTGGCCGAGACTATCCGCCGCGTCTGGATGAGCGTGGCTTGTAAGAAGCAGCCTAACCACTGAAATATGTCCTTCTCTCGCAGCTAAACACAATGGGGTCTGGCCATGTTGGCTTCTGAAATTAGGGCTTATTCCTTTCCGGACCAAGGCTTGCACCACCGGACTGTCTCCATTCTTCGCCGCCCACGCAAGAAAGGCTTCGCCATGATCAGCGTGAATCAAGATGCTGTCCTCGTGAGATTCCAGGAGCAGCTTTGCCACGTTCATATGCCCACCCATAATGGCCTTGGCCAACGGCGTGTAGCCGACCTCATCGCTCAAATTGAGAACGGTATCATTTTGGACGAGTTTAACTATAGTCTCATTCCCTTGTCCAGCAGCATGCCACAGAGAGGTTCGGCCATGCACGTCCTGGGCGTCATTCTTGGCACAATGGCTAAGAAGCAGTCTAACAATTCCCTCCTGCTGTTCGACTACCGCTTGAATCAAGGGCGTTTGGCCATTCCTATCTCTTGCTTCGCAATTGGCGCCCTTCTGCAATAGTAGTCTGGCCATCTCAAGACGATGTTTCCGAATTGCATGGGATAATGCCGCATGGCCATTCGTATCTTGCACATCAATATCAGCCCCATACTTTAGGAGAAGGATTACCACATGTTTATCTCCATCGGCCACTGCTGACATTAGCAACGATCGCCCATTGGTACCCATAAAGTCCGGATTGGCACCGTTGCCTAGCAGCAACTTTGCTATGGCTAGATCACGACTGTGTATGGCATGGGATAATGGTGTCCAGTGGTTACCATCCTCGACGTCGATGTCTGCGCCGTGATCAAGAAGCACCTCCACTGTGCCTGCATTGCCCGAGCGAACTGCGGACACCAAAGGCGTTCGGCCATATGGGAGTTCTTGACTGACTCTGGCGCCGTTTTCCAGAAGCAGACAAACCATATCCTGGTGTCCATTAAGCGCAGCAAGCGATAAAGGCGAGGCCTCAACGATTCCATCCGGGTTAACGGTTGCACCTGCAGCAAGTAGTAATTTTACTGCTGCTTGGTCACCGTGTGCAGCCGCTTTCAACATAGCCGAGCGTCTGTGACCGGTATGCGCCTCCGAGTCATTTGCTAGTCCCTGTTCAATAAGCACACTCAGAAGGCTGCGATGGCCCCTCTCTATAACCCAGTTGATTACGGGTAGCCACCCACCTGGATGGGTGGTCGCCCCTGGGTCTTTCCTAAGCAGCATGAGAGCCGCCTCGGGGCAATTCTTGAACACTGCCCACTTAAGACAAGTGTTTCCCAAATGATCCACAGGATGAAGGCTGGCTCCATTGTCGACCAGTATCTGAATTATGGAGCAGTAATCCATCGACGCGGCTAAGATTAATGGTGTTCTCCCAAGTTCATCTGTGCTGTTGACGTTCGCACCGCGATTGACTAGTAACTGTAATGTTTTCTGAAACCCACCTCGCGCGGAATATATCAGCGGTGTTATTCCCTCGGAATCTGGTAGATGCAGGTCTGCGTTCCTCTCTAGCAGCAGCTCAACAGCCCCGACCCTGCCGCTCTCTGCGGCATACGACAACGGCGTTCGCCCCCTGACATCCTGAGCATTGATATTGATTCTGTCCCGGAAGATCTGGACAGCGCCTGTAACCCCAAGATATGCTGCCAAATGAAGGCCCGTGGCTTCCATCGGCTCGTCGCCATGATAATCTATCGAGGCCATGTTAAAGTCCAGCAAGTGACGACCTCTCAAGTACGGCGCATATAGCATGTGGGGCAGGGTCATAAAGGTGGCGAATAATATCTGGCTCGCCGCGTCCGTTTGGGCAGGCTTCTTCAGAAACTCGATCACGCTGTTGGGGCAAGCGGAGGATAAGGAGGCATGGTATCCCCAGTTGTATGCAGCGTACAGATATAGCGGGCTGTCCTCCAGTCGTCGTTCGACCGCCGACGAATACGCGCAGCGGCCACTGGCAAATATATCGAACGATAGATATGTGGCACAAACATCTGTAATCGCGTCGTGGGCGTCAGGAAACCATCTTTTCTGCGTCCGCTCAAAGTATTCCTGCGTCGTGTAGTGAGCTAGGCGGATGACCTGGCTTTCGTGGTCAACCGTAACCAGTCCGCGACATACCGAGACCAAATCATTCAACTGCGGCAGATTGTCCTCGTGTAGCTTGCTCTCACCCACTTCGGTGGCAAGTGCATGTCGGAGCTCCTTGGTTGTGAGCGTCCGTCGTGCGCACGTCAGCCAGGCGAGGACCTCTTTCGCGAGCAAGGGGCTTTTGCCTATTTGCGCTTCGACACGCTCCATGGCCAAATCATATGTCTGGCTAATTGCCCCGGATCCTGTTGGTAGGCTGTCCAAGGCAGCGCGGATTGATCTGTCTGATTTCTCTCCAACCAGTGAGTCGACGTGGAATTGCGCCAGGAGAAACCTATAATAGTGGTCAGAATACCGTCTCAAGCTAGCTTTGGAACGGGGATATTCGCATACATGCCGTTGGCCGCCTTGGTAACCGCAGCTTTGATCTCATCTTGGAGCTCCGGGCAACTAGCGACAAATTCGGGGAGTCGAAACATTTGGCCATCTACGTACTTGCATAGGTCTGATTCATCGGCACGGACTTGGAGGACCGGACATCCGTCAAATGCGTCTGTGTTTCGCGGGATAAATCGAGAGGTAGCAAGAACACTGGCCTTGGCTCTCTTTTGCAATGACACCATCTCTGACAGGAAGGTTGAAAGGGAGCCATCGGGTTTCTGACATTCATCGAGTGCATCGATGATGATAAAGACCCTGGAATAGCTGGCCGCCACTGACTGCAAGGCTGTGGAAATCTCATGGAGCGATGGCCGAGTCCCCTGCCTTTTATGTCGCAGATGGAGCGCCTTTACGTTGTCTGGTAGCGAACAACGCTTCCGAATTATCTGCTTAAGAAGGCTAGCAAGCATGTGGTGGGCACTCTGGTCGTTGCTTCGCTGATAACTGCAATAGACGTAGGCAACGGCAATGCTAGGATCATGGTCACATCTTGTAAGGAGATGATCCACAACGATGGAGGCAAGTATTGTCTTGCCCGCCCCCGGCATGCCCGTACAGAGCAAAGTCTGCCTGTCCTCGTCAAGAAACCGCCGGAGCTCGGCGGACTCGAGAGGCCACTGCCCGGTGCCTGGGTGTCGCTTCTCGAGGTTGTCAGTCTGTTGTGACCCGTAGTCCGTTGCACACAGCCAGTCCAGGGCTTCTGTCATCTTCCTCTGTTCCTGCTCTGGGACCCATCAGCTCAGATGCATAAAAGAACTCCGTCATGACCTACCATCAAGCAGAGTTTCCACGTGGCCGTGTGTCTGCGAAAATCCTTGCTGCACCTGGTCTTGCAGACCATCCACTATTGATTGTCAGCAGCTAGGGCTTATACTTCTGCCTTTTAGACAGCTCAGATCGATGGCAGCTTTACTTACATCGCCTTGTTACCTCTCGTACCGGCATATCCATTGTATCCACTTGCTCGGGCGTGATAACCCTGAGCAGATCCTTTGCATACGCAGCCGCTACCACAGCAGCGTAGGGCTGCCAGCCATCGTGTTTGTGGTCATCGGAGTAGTCGCTTATACCTCGGACGACAACACAGGGAAAGTTATCCATCAGACCTGCTGCCTCCGTCTCGAAGCAGATAACGTTCCAGTCGGCTCGCAATGTATCGCGGGATTGCGCGGACTTCATGACAGTATTGCTCGAGCCGATTAGTCCGTAATGGACCACAGGATCCCTTGACTGGCGGTCTAGTCGAGTACACAACTGCCCGATATCGCATGTCGAACAATCATCTCCACCAGCATGCGGATAAGCCGAGTTGAAGAGCAAATCTCGATCTCTCCCCGGAAACCGATAGTCACTCAGGGTAGGGCGCTGGGTAGCTTGCGTCGCTGCCTCACTGATGTATTCGCCCATTTCGCCATCTTCAAAGTCGTGGTCGGATTGTAATCGTCCAACTGCCTGAGAGAGAATGGGTGGTGGCTTGTTCAAGTGGGATTCAATCACCAATGCGCCATCATGCTTTCTTCTCCCCCTGTCGTATTGCACGACACCACCTTGAACACGGCCAGGTTAGCACCGTCAGGCAAAGGTGTTGGCATAGCTTACCGTGACCTTTCTCCGCCTCACTGACAACAACGTCCCCAAGCCGAATGTCCTTCCGTGGATCACTGGTGTTTGGCGCTGAGGGAGCCCCCCCCGCCGATGCCAACCATGAGCCCGAACCGAATGTTGGGAAAACTGCGAAGAAGATTCGCTGCCGCATGCGCTGCAGCATTCGTCTCCTTCCCCACGCGTGCGATCACAATATTGTGGCCCTTCATGCGACCAAGTAGGTAACTGTTATCGTCCCCCCTAGCCCCCGCAAGCGTCTTGTGTATTTCGTCTAGTAACATCCTCGCTGCGTTGAACTCGCATTTCAGAGCACACAGCCACCCCACTGCATACTGCTCATGGGTTAATCCGTCCATCGTCTGTTCGTGGGCGCATTACCTGTCCTTTCTAGAGCCGCTCTGATGCGCAAGCTCAATAGAAAGGGTGGGGGGTCAACTCCCGTGATCGGAGGGGTGTAAAATCCAAAAGTCCGCAGCAGAGACATAAAAAGGCGAAGATTGAATTTGGCGCGGGGTGATTGCTTGTCCTTGTATCGAGACTAAGCGCCCAGGATTGCACGAAGCATTGGGTGGGCCACCAATTAGGACACTGGGGACGGCGGTTGGCACAGGGAACTTGCCAATGAAAGCCCTGCCGCGAACACCCCTCGGGCCATGGGTGCGGCTGTGTGGTGTCCGCTTGGACGAAATGATTCGCAAATCAATAATCCTGGCGTGCAGGTTAGCCATTTTTCTGCGCGCCTACCGATCAAAAAACTACGGCTGCCAAGGCGGTTGCCTGTCTTATTCTAGTAGGTGACTAGTACTGCCCTAAAGTCGCGCGACCTGAGTAGGTAAGATAAGCTTATAGAGTAAGTAGATAAGTAGTAGGGGTAAGAGTTACACAAGACTTATCTTAGTCGTTTGTAAGTAGGTGATTAAGATAATTAGTTAAGATACTATCTATTCTTTATGCTATAAAGAGAGCTCGGGGTTTTTAATTCCTGGCTTCTAGCAGCCCGTTGATGTTTACGAGAGCCATTCTCGCATATTCCATATTCAGCACCATAACTGTTAACTTTATAGAGTACTATTACAGTATTATGTCTTCACTCCAGGATTATAAACGATCCCTGTCTGATTTTGACGTTAAATATACGGAAGTCTCGGGATCCCTGAGCATTTGTATCCACCATAGAGAGTCTTGAAATTAATTTGGGTACAGGTTGTCTTGAAACCAGTGTCACCACTCACACTCTTCGATTGTTTTGTAGACCCTAATGCCAAGTCTTGCTAGTCTATATTGGGCGTGGCTGCGGAATACCATATTGATACATGGCGTTACTTTGATTAAAATACGCTCCTTCGTCTCGTACCTGCGTTTGATGATCCAAGGTCACTCCTTGATAATGCCCCAGCTTTGCATCTCTGGTGCCGGAGGAACTTCGGTTAAGCGTTTGACATGACAACCTTCGGGCCGCCAATCATCCCCAACTTTATTTTGGAATCAGTTGTCGGGTCGCCGGGACTGCTCGTGCCGAAGGGTTGACTTGCTTCCGAGATCCGGACCCCGGAAAGCCCAACGAACGCCATCCAGCTACGGAACATCAACGGAGCGGACCATGGGAATAACTTGACATGGGCCTATTTATTGGGACTAAATGCCCTGAGTCTCATCTCAAGTCAGTTAATTCTCCATGACCCAGACACTTTTCAAAAAATCCGAGCTTACGCTACACCAACGATGAGTCCGTCCTACGATCAAAGTACTCGGGCAAGCGAGCTTGTGCAGCAGTACGGGCCCCAAATTTCCGGGAAGATTATCCTCATCACCGGTGCCTCCCCCGGAAGCCTCGGCGAAAGCTTCGTGAAGCAAGTAGCTGTGGCAAAGCCAGCTATCTTCATCCTGGCAGGCCGCTCAATCCCTAAAATGCAGGGCCTCGTCGATGAGCTTAACAGCTCACACCCGGAAATAAAAGTCAAGCCTCTCGCCCTGAATCTGCTGTCGCTCGCCGATGTACGCAGAGCCGCTGAAACTGTCAATTCATGGGCTGATGTGCCTCATATCGACGTCCTGATCAACAATGCCGGTATAATGGCTGTCCCGTACCAGCTCACTGTGGATGGCTTTGAAAGCCAGTTCCAGACGAACCATCTCGGTCATTTCCTCTTCGCAAATCTTATCATGGCAAAGGTTCTCGCGTCGGATGCCCCTCGAGTTGTTGTCGTCTCTAGTGGCGTACATCGCGTTGGTCATATACGCTGGTCGGACTATAATTTCAACGGAGGCAAGCATTACCAGAGGTGGTTAGCGTACGGTCAGTCAAAGACGGCAAACGCCCTTATGGGTCTCAGTCTCGCCGAGAAGCTCGGCTCTCGAGGTCTCATCGCCCTTCCGTTGTGCCCTGGCGTGAGTTATACAAACCTCTCGGCACATGGGATTGATGACCAGGCTTCGTTTGCTGCGGACCTTACGCAGATGGACAACCTTTATGGAAATAAGTGGTTGTGGGGAATGGCCGAGATGCACATAAAGGACTTGGACCAGGGTGCAGCGACGCATGTTTTTGCTGCGTTCGACAGTAGCGTTGGAGAACACAATGGCGCTTTCTTGAATGATTGCCATGTTGCGGACCCAGAACGGGAGGAAGTATACCCGTGGGCAACTAGTAAGACGGATGCGGAGAGACTATGGAAATTGAGTGAGGAGCTTGTTGGTCAGGAGTTTAAGTATTAGAAAGACTAGCGATCTTTTCGGCGGTGGCTTATACCGCCTAAATATATCTTCATCATTCCTTCGATTGTAGGCTGCGTCACTGCATTCCTAGCACAGGACGCAGTCATCCTATTTTTACTATTCTGTGATTTAGTGGATTATAATTTATGTAAACTAGAATATTTACTAGTTATAAGTTTTCTTGGATACAATCCTGTCATACTTAATATTACTGTCTTTTCTAACCCGCCTTTTGATGCGAGTGCGTGGCTGATGCTAGATTTTTTTGCCTGGACGTCGAACTCGTCCTATAAAAAGATTACTATCTTTTTGAGATATAGTCTGGGCTTTTTGAGCAGATGATTATAAAGGGCTTCTAGCATAACTGGGGCGAGGTTCCGTGGCCATCCAACTTTGTTGGGTAGTGGCTTGACGCTACCAAAGAGGCGTATATTAGCAGAGATTCTAAGAATAATACACTTGCTGCAGCCGGCAGCCTGTGCCATCTGCAATATAGACAGTTCACTGTTATGGATCATATCATAGATAAGCTCATTCTTTGATGGGGCAAGGTTTGGCGCTATGCCGGTAGGGCCAAGTGTGGTTGTTAAGATCGTCCGAACTAAGGCCGATGGATTTCGAGGTGGGGTATGGAGCTGTGTGTACAAAAATTACAAGCGGATACACCCCGCTATAGCTAGAGGTATTTTATGTTAGAAACAATATCAGCCCGCTAGCAGGGACACCCCGGAATAATCCCAAATATGTAGTTAGGGTTTGGAAAACAATCTATATGTGACGGGGGTGACACCAGTTTCGGGACAGCCTGTATATGCTTCTAAACTCTTCGTTACTCTCTCTTAGCTTATATTAATGGATTTAGAGAAATTCGCTGCTGAAAGCGTAACTGTCTCTATATCAGACTTAACTGAGGATTAACGGGCTGTAAGAGATAATATACAGGCTATCTAAAGATAGATAAAGATAATATAAGCTTTTAAAAGTTACTGTAGTAAAAATCAGATATTATCTCTAAATAAGGATACTAGGGATCTGAAGATATTTAAAAACTAGAATAAGATAGTTTTTAATTCTAGTAAATATTATATTCTTCCGGGAGATAGGGACCGGGATCTGCGAGCTTAACTGATCAGGGTGCTCTATCTTGGTAGTAGCCTTTTCCCCCATGCTGACAATATGCTGTAATAGTGTAATCGCCCTCTCCGGCTTGCCATCTTTCAAATACGCTCTTGCAAGCGCGCGCTGGGAATCAAGGAGATCCGAATCCTGTTCATCCCAATACTTCTGGTGGACCGCAACAACGCGGTTCAATAATCCTACCGCCGCCCTGGTCTGCTCGGCTGCCAGATAAACGCGCGAGAGCAGCTCTTGCGCTGCAAGGCGGTGCGGATACTGTTCGTCAAAGTACTCTTCACGCAGCCGGACCACATGCGCCACCATCTCTAGAGCCTTGTCCTTCTCCCCGTTGTCCAGATACGCGGCCCCAAGAACATGCTGCGAGATCAGGCGGTCCGCAATGGCTCTTCTTCATCCCATCCACCATAGCTACATTACCCGCCTGCACGTCTTTATCCTCAAGTGCCCCCAAAAGCTCCGCAAAACGCAACGCAACCAGCCTCTCAATCCTCGACTTATATTGCGGCCTCACCTGCCCCACCTTCCCATCACGGCTCGCCTGCCTCACATTAAAAACATCATTAAGAATATCCAATTTCCCATGGCACTCAAACACATGGTGCGTCTCGTACGTATACGTGTAAATGAAATTGTTGTACCCGCTCCACAGGATCGTAGATACACACAGCGAGCAGGGCTCGTGCGTCGTGAGGAAGATGCAATCCTTCACGTTGGGCTGCTGTGCAGCGGGGATCTCGAAGAATTATTTCAGCGTTTGCTATTGATCTAAATATCATATAATCGCCATAGTTCCTTAAAATAATTCCTTGTTATAGATTGGGTAATTAACCTCCGCAGGTAAGTAATTTGTTCTGAAATCCGCAGGGGAAGACGGCAGGATGATGCCGTATCAGCTACAAACTAACTACGCAGTCTACTAAGGAACGGGTGTATTTATAACCATAGAACTTCAAATACCTGATCTCTTGCTCGATCCTGATCTTCTTCCTCCTTATATCTTCCTGTTCCGATTCTATCACCTTCCAGAATCTAGGGGAACCGTCGTTGATCCACGTCTATTGGGTTATTTGAGGTATTCATGTCGGGGTGACATTGTATTTAACCCGACCGAAAAACCCACCCTGACCCGCGGTTTAACAAATCTATCCCTGTTACCTTGACTATTTATACTCGACTAGGTCCTTTCTTTCCTTCTCTTCTATTTCTCTCCTCATAAACTCTTCTTATATTTACGGCATGGCTTAGTTGGACAATAGCACTTCGTCCCCTAACAAAACTATAGTGGGATAGTTTTCTATTTTCGGCATCGCACGCACGAACCCTAATTGCATGGAAAGTTGCGGCAATACGGAGTAGTTTCGGCGCGCGTTGGGCACTAGTAGGGACTAGAGTATTCTGATGGTGTAGTATAAGGAAGGTTTATCACTTAGCCCCAAACTTGATTTCGCTGATCGGACCATTATTCACACCGAGTTGGATGCCAGAGTTGTGGCCTCCAAAGCTGATATTCATATCACGATCTCCTTGATTGAGAAAATTGACAATCCTCTCCTCCAGCTCCACGTGCTGCGGGACAAGTCGATATAAAAGATCCCTAGCATACGCTGCTGCGATCATTGCCGCATAACCCTGCCAGCTGTTGTTCTTGTGCGAATCAGCGTAGTCGCAGATACCGCGGATCACAAGGCATGGAAAGTGGTTCATCAGCCCAGCCGCTTCCATTTCGAAACACAGAACGTCGTTTTGCGCCGCTAATTTGTCTCGAACCGAGGCATCTTTCATAAGTTGGTTGGCTGATGCTATCAAACCATAATGAATCACGAGATTATCATCGTCCTCAGCGCGTGAAACACGTGAAACTAGGCAAGATATACCATCTCCGCAACTTATAGTGCAAGGTCCTTCACCATCTGCGGGGTGGATAATGTGACTTTGGTAGAGCCGATCACTGGCAGGATCCGGACGACCATATCTTTTTTGCAGCCGTGGTTTCGTCTCGAAGACCTTGCGAACCGCAACTTCAAGCTGATGGCCTTCGCTCTCATATTGAGCCCTGAGTCCGTTTACTGCTGCACGTAGGACAGTTGGTGGCTGGTCAAGAAAACCCGTAAGCTGAAAACATTGCCCCTGTACCGTCTTGCCAAAGTCGTACTGAATAACACCACCTAAGCCATTGTGAGGAATGCTGACAACAATATCTCCCAGACGGATATCATGTTTTGGGCTGGGTGCACCACCGCCGATGCCGACCATCAGGCCAACGCGGATATTGGGGAAGCTAGATATCATGTCTTCTGCCACACGTGATGCCGATGAAGTGCCATACTCTCCTATAGGTAGAACAGAGATAACCACATTGTGTTTTCCAATCCTGCCCAGGGTGTAGTCATTTTTGTTATGAGGAGGCAACGACAAGGCGCCGTGATGCTTTTCATCGAGAAATGCTTGGGCAGCGACATATTCGGCGATGATGGCACAAATCCAACCCACAGTGTAGTCCTCCGGATCGGACATTGCAGAACATGAAACTAGTTAGATTGCCAACGTGTGCGGAAGTTCTTGGGACGTGGTTGACAACTGCCAGGGTAAGCGGTGGTAGTATTTCCGGCTGGAATATCGTCACTCAGCCGCAGCCCGCATAAATAGACTGGTTTTGTCTCATCTGCAGGCGTTCAGCCTGATGTGCTGTCAAGTCATCTGATGATGGGGTTGAAATACCCCTCACTCAGCTATATGTGGCGGGCTCCTGACCCCTTCCTGAAAACACAAGCACCACTTGAATCGCTTTAATCATGGCATGGAACTCGTTTGACGGTGGAAACTCTGGGCTCCAGATTGGGATCAATAATGCCCCTATCAACAACCCGCAGTTCTATTTGCCCCCAGGTAAGTGTCCCAGAACCAGGTGGGTTCAACGGCTAAAAGCTGGCATCGAAATGTCGATGCCACCTACGGTCTCCAAGTTGTCTACACTAAGTGTCCAGAAACTTGAGTTTGATGCAGCCAAGCTGACTAATAGCCGCCTTACCTAACTAGAGCGATCAGAAACTCCACCAAACCCGTTATCGACCGTCCCATTTCGTCGCGACCCGGATTTTGTTGATCGTGGAACACTGCTCGATCAGATCGACGAAAAAGGTTCCGAACCAGGATCCAGGATAGCCCTTGTTGGTTTAGGTGGTGTTGGGTGAGTTCAAGATGGTCAATAAACTTTTAATGCTGATGGCCTGGAAGAAAATCGCAACTTGCAATCGAATACTCTTACCGGGTTCGAGATAAATCGCCCAAGGCATGGGTTTTCTGGATTCACGCAAGTAACGCAACCCGTTTTGAACAGAGTTGTCGAGATATAGCCGACCGAGTCAAGATACACGGCCGGCATAATTTAAAAACGAATATATTCAAGCTCTTTCAAAACTGGCTACAGGATGAAAATAATGGTAAATGGGTTCTTATCATCGACAATCTCGATAATGATCAGCTCCTTCATGAATCTCCTCTAATAGAGCAAAACGACCTGCGGAGTGATGAAAAGGGCATGACAGGACAATCGCTCTGGGAGTATTTCCCCTATAGCTTGAGAGGGGTAATCGTTATTACGAGTCGGAGCAGACACGTGGTGTCAAGTATAATGGAAGATAGGGACATTATATCGGTTAACCCAATGGACGAAACCCATGCGATAACGCTCTTTGAGAAGAAACTTGGAGTGGAGACGAACAGGGAAGATATCATGGAACTGACGGCGGCACTAGAATTCATGCCACTCGCGATTGTGCAAGCAGCGGCGTACATCAAGCGAAGAGCACCCCGGCTTTCAGTCCCACAATATCTGAATAAGTTTCGGGAAAGTGACAGGCAGAAGATCAGACTCCTTGATCATGAGGGTGGACAGCTTCGCAGAGACCGAGAAGCCAAAAGCTCTATCCTTGTCACCTGGCAAATATCATTTGATTATATACAGGGGATGTGGCAATCAGCAGCGGATTTACTGTCTCTTATGAGCTTCTTTGACAGACAGGGAATCCCTGATATTTTGCTTCGGGAGGACAAAGAGACGAACTCCCGAAGCAAAGTGACGAACCAACAGAGTGAAAGTCTATTTGCACAGGTTATCGATGAGACAACCTACGGCACTGATACGAAGAGCGAAAGTGAATCCAGCATGATCAACATGTTTGAGGATGACATATTGGTGCTAAGAGACTACTCGTTGATATCTATTGGTGCGGATGGTAAAAGCTTTGAGATGCATCGCTTGGTCCAACTAGCCATGCAGGAGTGGCTCAAGGCGCATGAACAAGTTGAGGTGTGGAAGGAACGGTTTATTGGAAACCTTAACAGCAAATTTCCAGCCGATAATCGTGAGAACTGGCCACGGTGTCAATTGTTGTTTCCACACGTCAAATCAGCCATGTCACATCGCCCAGATAAAGATTCGGAGCACTCGATGCTGGAATGGGCACTGCTACTTCATAAGGGCTCACAGTATACTCGACACGGCGGAAACTGGGTCGATATGGAATCTATGGCAGCAAGATTGATAGAAGCATGCAGCCATTTATTTGGCCCGGAGGATCTAAAAACCTTAAATAGCATTGCAATGCTAGGGCTAGCATACAGCTTACAGGGACGATGGCTGGATGCCAAGAAGCTACATACACAGCTAGTTGATACTAGCTGCAGGGTGTTTGGCGCCGAACACCCCCGCACATTAAATAGCATGGCAAATCTAGCATCAACATACCGCTATGAAGGCCAATGGAAAGATGCGGAAATACTAGACTTGCAAGTGCTAGAGGCCCATGACAGGATGCTTGGTACAGAACATCCTTGGACGCTAATCGCCATGGCCAACCTTGCAACGACATACTGGAACCAAGGCCGATGGCACGACGCTGAAGCTCTCAACCGACATGTTCTGGAGACTCGCAAGAGGACTTTTGGCGCAGAACATCCTGATACATTAATTGGGATGGCACAGCTTGCAACAACTTACCAGAAACAAGAAGAGCGATGGCAGGACGCTGAAGCGCTTGAGGTGCAAGTACTTGATGCTCGCAAGCGGACCCTTGGTGTAAAGCACCCTGACACACTGAACAGTATGAACAACTTGGCATCAACATACTGGAATCAAGGTCGCTGGCAGGATGCTGAAGCACTTCTAGAACGAGTGCTAGAAGCTTATCAGGAATGGCCCAAAGATCATCCCCACGCGTTAGTCAGTATGGGAAATCTAGCATCCATTTACCTGAAACAAAGCCGCTTGGAGGATGCTGAGACCCTGAATGAGCAAGTTCTGAATACCCGCAAACAGGTGCTCGGAAAAGAGCACCCCGAAACATTGGCTACTATGGGAAACCTGGCATCAACATACTGGAGTCAAGGTCGGTGGCAGGATGCTGAACAGCTAGAAGTGCAAGTCCTTGAGATCAGCAGAAGGGTCCTTGGTAAAGAGCATCCTGGTACATTAACTAGTATGGCTAATCTTGCATTAACCTACCAAAAGCTAGGCCGAGCGCAAGATGCTAAAGCACTAGAGGCGCAGGTGCTCAAGGCTCCTAGAGATATGCTTCGAGAAGAGCACCAAGATCGAAGTACCCTTAATTTGATATCGGATTTTGCGAACCTTGAGACGCAGGTTGAAAGAACTTGTTGTCCCAAGGCCCCTTTCTCTTTTACCACCTTAGACAAGCCATCTGAGCTAAGAGACGACGGTGTCGAGGGCCTGTATTCCTTATCAAACGAGGAGACAGAAACGCGACGGAATTGTGACAAGTGTGATGAGGGATGCCTGATCGAAAAAGAACTAATGGGCAGTTCCAAACCTTCCTTGGTTACCGGCCGCTGGGGCCCTAGTCGATCCAGAACATTCGGCGTTAGCACCAGCCAGAAAATTGGCAGGATCGCTGAATGGCTAAGCAAAAAGACAGGTTATATTGGTTTTAAAGCATCAGGCTTTTTCTCAACCTCGAGGTTCGAGCGAAAAAGACCCGGAGAAAAAAGACCCGGAGAATTGGATTTCCCCGAGATTCCGGCAGAAATGATGCGAAACCAAACTCTTGTCGAGATCTCAAGACGCCCCTCACATAGGCTCTCGAGACCGAGAAACTCTACCGAGAGCATTGCGTCCGTAAGTGGAGTTCAAGGAGCTTGAAAGCCACCGGATCTGGTTTGTGTCAGTCCTGAATTCGCTTAATACCGCGTGAACTATTATTGTAATACATATCCCAAAGATACAGCAAGATGATTGCGTGAAGTGCTGATTACTATCTTCGGAAAAGATCAACAGAACATGTATATCTCACGGAGCTCTTGGTAAAGCATTTAAGGAGGCTTGAGGTTCTCCGAAGAAGGAACTCAAGCTTCAGCTTCTGTATCTACAAAGTTGTTGATTCCAGCATTGAATAGGATTCTTCCTGTTATATTGATTGATTCCTCCTGTCCTAACACTCTGTCTATTACACAGAATAGCAGAGTAGTTGAGAGTTTTAGACAAAGGCAAGGCAGAGTCTAAGGAGGGTAGGGGAAACTTCAAGCCTGCAAAAGACCCTGTACAATACCTGTACAATATATATTATGGTAGCTAACACACTAACATTGAGACGCACTGTCATTGAAACATGGAGGCAGAGTAACAGGCCCGCGGTGTACATCTCACAGTACCTCTAAACAAGACTTGGTGAGTGTACCATAGTGGGATGTCCAGGTTACAGGCGGAGATCTGACTTGCTACGCAGTATCCAGCGCCTCGCTCGATGAACTATTACTCGATGGTTGAGTAAAAGGATCAAAGGATCAAAATATTGTTCCTTTGTATTGAACTCTTGCTCTCTTGCTTGATCGAGATCTTTTTTCGAACATTTAGAAAAGCTATAAATTCACTATACATACACATTGTAATTCCAGGGATAGCACCTTCATCAAATCAAATTCAATTCATTTCTCAGAACCTTGGTCATATGACCAGATTTCAGCAGCCAGACGTAACCTCTATAGCTTGCATGGGATGAATGGCACGTGAGGGGCGCTTGGAGTGACGGCGGGATGCTAAGTTACGCGTGAAACGCAGCCGTAAAAGCCTGCGAAGGTAGTCGTCTCGGCTTCGATTTCACACGTCCCCATATTATAGCTGTAAAAGTCATGCAGTATCCGCTCGATCGTGTATCCGTTGTTGTTGAGGAAAAGATAATCACATCGAGCTTGTTGCGAATGATATCGCTGATTGCCTGCGCAGTCATCTGGAGACTGCCGTCGCCTTCGAACAATATCGTGCGGCCTAGGGCGCGTGTTCCTGCGTTGGCCATGTCTCTCTCCACTAATTCTGCGCCCTGACAAGCTGGGAGCATATAGCCGATGGAGGGCCAGATGGAAGAGTTGATCAGGGTCGTCCCATTCGGGAGAGCAAGGCCCTGACCACCGTAAGACGCAGTGCCGGTCTCTGTCATCACGATGTCGCCTGGTTGAAGGAAGTTCGACATGCGCAGCCACAGCGAGTACTGGTCGATTGATGCAGACCTAGGAGCTGCCGTTAAGCTTTTAGAGCGCCGATACCTTTGATTCGAACGTATCCATCTGCAGCATAGCCGGCGCACAGTTCGTTGGCATTTCCAACCCAGTGGAGGCCAGTTGGTTTGAGGTAGTCAAGGACAGTGAGATTACAGTCGCCAGGAACCCCGTGGATTGAACTTAGACCGAGCTGGGCAAGCCTCTGCAGGAGGTACTCTCTTAAATCCACCTGGCTTGCGTTGGTGAGCGTTGGTGCCATGTCGGATATGTGGCGGACCCCAGGATAGAGGGGGTTGTATAGAATGAACTTGAAGTTGAATGAATTTTAGAATAGACATAGGAGAGCTTTCATTTATAAACCGAAGTAGCACGCCGACGAGATTTGCAGAGCACCGGGTATGTAAAGGCTCGGTCTAATGTGAATCTATCAAGCTGGTTGTTTCAGGGACACCGGAAACATGATAGCGGGCCAGAAAGGGATTGTCTGTTAAGCAGGCTCTCTCGGATACCTATAAATGCCTTTCTGGTACGATTTCATTCAATCGCTATAGTGTGGTCATTATCTCTGTTCAAGACTGGTCCTCTAGGTTCCTCTGATTGTACTAGAACGGCAATGACTGTATAGAAAGCTGGCCTGTACTGCTAAGATCCTATCTCAACTGGCTGACTATCCTCCAGCCACTTTATCCCTGTCTGCTTGAGCCAGATGATGTGGCCCTTTCGCCTGTGGAATGACCTGTCCGGCGACTTTCTACCAGATATGAGAACTGTCTGTCGGGACCCAGGCATCGGCTGTAGCATAAGAAAGTCACGGCCAACAACGTCAGTTGTCGTCCATGTATTCTGCCGCGTGGTGGCAGCATACTGATACCAGGGCCGGTCGCTGACTTCGGACTTCTGGATCTCGTTCTCGGTCTTCATCTCTGCGATGCGGAACCAGGCTGCAGCATCCGCGAAGTGGAAGTACTTGCCCTTCACGCATACTCTGCCCCCCTGCCACATCAATGCCTGTTGGGTCTGACTGGCCCCGACGACACGCAGCGGATGCTGTGGCCCTAGCCCTGCTAGGTCCGGCATCCAGGACCGATCAGCCTCAGACGATGGGGAACTGCCTGCAAGGAGGTCAGCAGTCACAATGCCTGCTTGGACACAGTCCTCGATGACAGCGCGTAGAGACCGTCCACGATCAACCTTTACTTTGTCACCACCTTCAACGGAGGAAAGAAGAGCGTACACCCTGTCTTCCTCATTTGTGGTGTTTCTTCCGCTGGAGGCTTCCCAGGCCTGAACGAGGGTCAGGCGCGGCGGCTCGTAGGATTCCAGATTGTTGTACAGCATCCATCTCTCTGTTGAGCCTACAACTGTCTGGCGCTGCCTCAGTAGCCCGTCCCAGATGACCAGATTGGGATTTGCAACTACCGCGCTACCTATTGCCTTGCTTGAGACACACATGATTCTCGGCCTGGTAACGGCTTCGTACTTGCGCAAACCAATTAGGGAATCCATGATCGTCCCATCAAGCAACTGTTCCTGCGTGCAGAACACGCATTGTCTGGCAACCCATGCTTCTTGGAAAGTCCAGACGCGTTTAAGCCACTCACACGATATAATCTCCTTGAGAACATCTCTCGCCGCCTGTAATGCTCCATCCACATGTAATAGCTGGTCTGACGACATCACATCAAAGCTCGCGATGCTTGTCACGTCAGGCAGGAGAACAAGAACCTGCGCCGCGCTTTTGTAGTAGTCTCGCATGCGCTTGATCTCGGCGTTCTTCTCCGCCTTGTTCGTCTGGTCGATACAATACTGGTCAATCCACATATACTCATACCCCAACCTCATCGCCCGTGGCGTCGCCCACTCCAGCAACCTTTCCTTGCTGAACTGGCTCCACGTATATGAGATCACCGCGTAGACCACCTTCCTCTCCAGCTCCGCCGTCGCAACCACAGCTCCATCGCAAACCCGCACTAGTCTGAGCGGGTTGGTCGTACTGCTCCCTGCCTGAGCCAGCTTAGCGAATCGCACGACCGAGTCGTGCACCGACGGCGCAATCTCCATGTTGATCGGGACACTCGAATCAGCCCTCTTCTTGGACTCCCTCAGGTTCCTGTGGTTCCGCCACAGGTCCTGGAACCCTCCCCAGTTAGCGGGCTTGGGATGTTTCCGTTTCGGCACCTCCTCTGTTATCTTGTCCTCCCACCAGAGCATATTATCCGACAGCAGGATACTGGTACTCCTCCTTTCTGGCGTCAATGCCACACATGTATCGGCAATACGGACCACCTTGCTGCCAGCAAGATCCGTCAGCAAGTCCGTCACAACAAGTGAGCTCTGTGGCGCATTATCTCCGACCCAAAGCTGTTCATTTGCCGTGTAGCTCAGCGTCCGGGAAACCACATCCCTATCATCATGACCCGCAAGATTCCCACAGGTGTATACATAGACAAGACCGCCCTCGGCGCAAAGAGGAGCGGCACAGGGCTTCGGCGTGATGCCCTCCGTTCTCATTTGCAATTGCGGTCGAGGAGATGGAAACGGAGGAGGCAAACTTGAGTACTCCATCAGTGCCACGAAGAGCTCCGCTAGCTGCTCCTGCTGTGCTGGCACAAGGACCCGATCGCCTGCTACTTCCATCTTGGTCCTCCATTTTATACCGTCTACACACAGCTCGATACCGAGACTGCGGTCTTGGTATTCGAAGCTTGCGGTGGTGATTGTTGCGAGCTGCGCGCCTTGGGTTGTGTGTCTGAGGACTTGCAGCGGGGGGGAGGAATGGAATTGCATGGGCTGGTCCTCTTGTTCTTGTTCTTGTCCTTTTTCGTTGTCGGCTGTGCTCGTGCTTGGGCTCGCGGTCAGGCGGAATTGCGTGCAGCTGTCGCTGTCCGGACCCAGACCCGGTTGGATATTCCAGCCGACTACATTGCGTCTATTGTCATATTTATTGTCTTTTCCTTGTCTCATCGTTGTCTGTTGACTTGGGTTGTCGACTCTCAGTTCCAGGGTTTGGCATTTTCGTGCGGACAGCTTGCTCGTGGCATATATTAGTGAGAAGGTGTTTATTTTGCTTGGCATGAGGGGTCTAGTGTACTAGTGCTTACTAGGAGATAACACTGCTGCAATGACTTACTTTTGGACTGGTAAAACGAGGACCTGTCAATTTCGGCTCTCGTTAGTTTCGCCGTTTTGGGGATGGCCGCTCGATATCCCGTTTCTGACTCAGGTTGGCCACAAGAATGTCTATATCGACACGAGCGCGTGGTCTCCCAAGTATTATGCGCCGGAGTTTATCAACTTTGCGAACACCACGGGCAAGGAGAAGGTAATATTTAGAACTAATTTCCCACAGTTGGGTCTCAAGGACTGCGTTAATAAGGTTTATAACTTATCCCATGCACTGATGACGACATCATTGAACTATTTCACTAACCCCGTCAAAGAGCAACCGTAGGAATCAGAAGGTGGCTGGCAAAATCCCCAAAATACACCTGGTGCCTCCCTTTATTACCCGTTGTAAACCGCCCCCGAAGCGGCACGAACTCGGCGAGCGTCATATGGTGCCCTGCAATCTTCATCATAAGAGCCTCACCAGCGTCAAACTGAATAGCCGCTGGCCACAAGCCGATCTCCAGCTTGACTACGGAGCCCAGTGGGACAGGCGAGATCCGAGAATGGTCATGCGCAGGCCAATGCGGCTTTGACAGCCTATCGTCCAGGGCACGGTGACTCGCCCTCAGTACACCCGTAGGGCCCAGGTACTTGAGCGTATTTATACTCTCCACCTCCTGCTCGGATGCCAGCCCCAGCTGCTGCAGGGGGATATTGATATTGCGGAGGATTTTCCCGCGGCGGTCAACCTTGCGTAGCTGGACGAATACATCGAGGTCATTGTGGTCTGGGCAGGACATGTAGAGGACTGCCTTCGAGGCACCGACTATGGTTTTTCTTTCGCAGAATGTGAAACTGAACGTGGCCTCTTCCGGGTCATTGTCGACCTGCGAGGCTGGTGTGTCGCTCTGGTAGGATACCGAGCCGGAGATCACGTCTGCTGGCTGTTGTGTAAGTCGGCTGCCGGCAGACAGATAATACTTGTCGTACGTGGTGGTGGGAGGCGGCCAGCTTGAGAATGGGATATTTATCAAGGGAGACTAGAGCCATTTAGCCTTGACTGTGGAGGGAGAGAAATAGCAATACCCACCTGATTGAATCTCAGAATTGAGACGCGAGCCTGGGGAGTTGCCTCCCAGTTGTTCTGAATTCCCTTGGTATAGTAATCGAGGAACCGCTTCATATCGGCTATTGTCTCGGGGTGATAGAGATCATGCCACTCCTGCGTTGCGGTAATTCGAAGCCTATATAGAGGCAAATGTTAGCTTTCCCAGCTGCGCATTGGAACCTATCACCAACTGACCATTTCTTCTCATGAGGGATATCTTCGTAGCATCGGATAGATCCTACGGTGTGCAATCCTGTCGACATACTCGCGAGAATATAAGCAGGCGCTTGTATAAGGTGTGCTTTAGCCCGCTTATCCTCCCAATATTCATTCATGAGCGGATACTTGCGGATCATAGCGATAACATCTTCCTGCCTGTTTTTCCCTGCTGGAATCAGCCAAGCTTCCCAAGAGACATCATTCTCCTATTTCCTACCATATAACCCGTTATCCCGCAGAAACTCCCAGAACGGAGTATATGGCACTCCGCCACGGCACAGGGATTCGCGGTAAACATCACTTAACCCTTCCAGCGGCAGTATGCAGGAGAGGTGAGGGGGACGTTCAGCAGCGATGAACCACTGCGCCGTGGCAAGCCATGAGTTGCCAATCAAAGCAACACACCCATTACTCCAGTCCAGTGCGCCGAGATACTCGACCGTGTCATACCCGTCACGCCCTTCGGCGGTTCCGTGCCATCTTCAACCCGGATCTGCATGTCAGCTTTTGTTTTTGGTTTTTCTTTCAGGGCGTTACAAGTATTGGGATGGAAAGCTGAGGTTACCTGTGGTCACCCTCTGAGTGGAAAATCCCTCTCGCATCCACCTGCGCGACGGCATATCCATGTGCATTCCACTCCGCTGGATCGGGCCCTTCGAAGGATTCAAATCCGCTGAGTCGATCTACTGGGACACCGACACGTCCCTGAATCATATCCAGACTGAACATCCCTATAAACAAAGTAACCCCAATCAGTGAACGAATGCATGGGCCCACAAAAGCAACCTCAACCCACCAGTCCCTGTCTTCCCGTACGGGCCCCAGACAAGTAGAATCGGTATTTCCCCCGTAGTCTGCTGCGGTCTAAAGATATCTGCCCGCAGTTTCGTGCCATCCCGCAGTGGGATCGAGATGTCTCGCTCCCAAATGGTATCAACTTGTAGAGGGCGACAGCCATCTCCTTTACGGTAGCCAGCCGGGAGAACCGTGGTGCTTGGATTCAGACCGTCATCGTGGGCCTTGCGGATGCTGATCGGGGTAATAGGCTTGTGAATAACATCCATATTTCTTGGTTCTGCTTGTTTGTTTCGTTCGAGTGGGTAGACGGCGAGGTTCAGTAACCAGGACGATAGAGTGCAGAGAACAAACCGCAATCACCCTTAACCACGTTCCTTTCTTGTGCAAGAACACAAAGCCCTCTTTCCCGGAATTTGTCCTATTGACGGGCTTAATTGTGGACATAACAAACCGCGTCGGGATTGCGGGGAGCCGACGCCATTTGACAACCCCGCAAGCCCCGAACATCGTGGCGATATAGAGGGTCACTTTCGGCCGAGACATATGACATACGCGGTAGTAAAATGGAATGACTTTCAATAGGTCAATCTGGTCGTTTGGGATCTACTATATATTGGGAGGGGCGCTTTGTACTTGAATGGCTACTGGCTGCAGATATCGGGGACAATACTATAGGATTGACTGGAGTATACACAGATATTTGAAGTAGGCGGCATAACAATCGCCCAGTTGACTTCACGATAACATATCAAGACTGGGACAAAGCATAGGGCTTCCCAGGGGCCAAATCCACAACCCGCGTCCTCGTCGTTGATTCCACGGCCCTGCTGGCTGCGGTCGTATCAACCCTGTATGGCTTTATAAGGCTATGGAACGTCTGTCAGCACGGTACTAACAAAAAATAGAGGATAACCCACCATTCGTCATGCAAGCACCAAATCACTCTCTCCGGCTCCCCGAACCAACTCATCAGTTCCGCCGCAAACTCCGCAGCAGACCCATCGAACGGCCTGCCATTGAGATTCGCTCTCCCGGCAATGCCCTGCACGACAAGGTCTGGCTGCGGCCGGATCATCTTAGCAATCCCCTCATACGCCCCGAGATGCGCATTAAACAGGATTCCTCCATCCCCGTCGTGTTCAATACCTCTCTTCAACACATGAAACATGAGCTGCCCCCCATCACAAGCAGACATGACATTCCTCCCCGGCCCACGATCCTCAATCCACTCGATAAAACAGCGCATCTTTTCATCTGCCAGCGCCGCTGCAGGGACTAGCTCTCTGAGTTTAAACAGCCCGTACTTCATTCCCCGGGTTATGTCTACCGTCCCGTCAAAAGGCGTCGTGTCTCCTTCATACACACTACCGGAGTCAAGAACATCAGGCAACGCATCGTGGCCGCCTGGGGGCATGAGGCAGTGTAGGCTCGGCCAGATGTGCGCTTCTGTAACTGCGAGTCTATGGTGTGGTTCTCGGGGTGCGGTGGGCGGGTCTCCTTGCCGGAGGGTGATGCTAGTGATACCGCCAGCAGCAGCAGCAGCAGCCATGCGAACCTCCTTTGTAAACAGCGGGATACGCTCGCCGCCGGAGACGGGGAGGAGCTGTGTGTCCGGGACGCCGGCCTCGCGGAGGCGGTTGATGGCTTCGCAGTTTGCAATGATCGTGGCGCCGGTGGCTTTCGCTATGATGTCGGCGCCTGGTAGGCTACATAACAATAACAGGTTCAGTAGGTTCCAAGAGAAAGGTAATGGTGGACTGGAGGTTTAGTATGTGACGATGGCATGACGTACTGATCAAAATGGGCATGCGAGATCAGGATGTAATCCGCCTCTGTTACCTCATTGATATCAACGAACTGTGGGAGCAATGAAGGCCGGCTAAGCCATGCATCGTGGAATATGGTAAGCCCTGCGACCTGAAGCCGAAATGTTGTCGCGCCTGGTGCCTAGAGGTCAGATGGCGCCGAATTATGCAGCGAGAGCAGCTTACCAAAATACTCGAGTGTCTCCTGTTTCTCCATCTTTGCTGTGAGTGCTCCTACTCTAGCTGGGGGCATATTGTCTGGCTTTAACTCAGGGCGATGTGGGGTGGATTGCGGAGTGCCGACGCCCAGTCTCCATCTGTTCTGTACTAGACAAAAATGTCGTCCACATTACCAGCTATTTGAAATAAGGACCGGTATCTATTCTTCCGACTGGATACAGTCTCCTGAGTAATCGCCCCACGACTGCCACCGGTTTGTTAGAACTAGTTGGCATCGATTATTGCCTTGTTTCGGTATCCCCGTCGGGCTTAGGGCAACATCGGCTCCCCGCAATCCAGGGGCGAACGTCATCCTGGTGAGCAAAAGTATTTATTTCTTTAAATTAAATTACAAAGCGAATCAATGGAGGGAGGCAAGCAGAGAGTCTAAGAAGTCAAGGAATGCAGCTTCTCTTGACTTCAATCCCATAAACTCGACCAACAATGGCCACCCAGCCATTCAAAGTGATAATCATAGGCGCCGGCCTTGCCGGGTCTCTCCTCGCAAACGGGCTCTTGAACAACAATATTCGTTTCACCATATACGAACGAGATTCAGTCCACTCCAAACGAGAAGGGTATCAGATCCGCCTCGGAGACTCAGCCGTAAGAGGCTTCAAGGCTTGCCTATCTGAAAGCCTTGCAGGGGCCATTATTGGGAAGTTCGGGCAGTCAGCAACATCCGGGCCCACTGCTCCGTGTCTGTACACCACCGAGTTCCAGCCGGTGCTCGATTTGACCAGGCTGCCTACCTATTCGAGATCCTTTGCCATCAATCGCGTGGTCCTGCGCGATCTTCTTGTCAGTCCCGTGGCGCAGGGCGGGAATGTCCAGTACGGAAAGTCATTCTCCGGTTACGAGGTTGTCTTGGACGAAGCAACTGGGAGAGAGCTTGTTAGGGTATCATTCAGTGACGGCTCTGTCGACGAATGTGATGTCCTCATCGGCGCTGACGGGAGCAGCTCGCGAGTCAACGCTGCGGTAGGGGTGAACAATCTAGTCAATCTTGATTCGCACTGGTCTTTTCTATCCAAGGGGAGCTTACCTCAAGATCGCCTGGACAGGCTTCCTACCCAGCTGCAAAAGGGGCCCATTCTGGTTTTTGCGAATGGAGTGTCGTTCTTCTACGCCTGTGAGTGGCATCTACTTGCAAGGCCGTAGGGCTGCGCTGACGTGTATGCAGTATACCTGCCTCATAAAGGTACGAGTAACTCTGGTGAAGGAATGGAATATAACGCTTCCGAAGCGTCTTTCTACTGGGGATTAAATGTCCCCAAATCTCACGCCACGCAATATACCGACTCTGCAGAGATCCCCGATCGTCTTCAATTTTGCCAGGATATCATGCGTGACTGGGCCCCTGAACTGTGAGTACAGCCCCGTCCCCACCTCGTCCTAGTTCGAGGCTGACCAACTACCACGTACTCACTGGCACAGAAAATCCCTAGTCTCAATAGGCCGAGAAGACGACCATTCGTCCGAGATCACTGTGGTTCCCTTACGCGCAAGCTTCCAGCCAGAACAGAACTGGAGAGAGCGTTTCCAGACTGCACCAGGCGAGCGCAGGCAGAGTAAAGGCCACCCCAGGGTATGGCTTCTCGGTGACGCAATCCACGCGATGCAACCAAACCGGTACGGACCACTCAAAAAAGTCATTATTCGCATTTCTGACTCGTGTAATGCAGTGGCATGGGCGGTAATCAAGCAATGCACGACTGCGCCGAGCTCTTGCCGTATCTCATCGAGCTCAATGATATCACTGCTGCAGAGGGCAGGGCTCCTACCTTGGAAGAAGTCTCCGTCCGATGTACCAAGTATGAAGATCAGATGATGCAGAGAGCGTTTAGCTGGGTCCGTAAAAGCGGAGGGACCTCGATGCCAGTAAGTTCTAGAGATGATACGCATATCGCAATGTTGACCATGTTTCTAGGCCCTTGACTTCGATGGGATCCTGGGAAAATATATTACATTTATTGGCAGACTGTTAATTCCTGTTATTTGGGTTGTTCTGTGGCCATTTCTGAGAAAGCCGAACGAGAAAGTCGCCTGGTGATTGTCTTATATCTAGTCGTTCGCCTTTCCAGACGATTTATATATTGTGGCTCCAAAGTTTTGGTTGGCCAATATACATGTGCCATAACCCAACTATCGTTCCAACATATTTTGTAAATTAGCTGCCAACCGGGTGTTTTCACTATTACAGACTCCAACCCTGGTTAATAATTGTCGACGTTGGATATCGTTGGGACGGGGCGCTTAGCGGCTCTGCACGAAGCCCATATGGAGGCATTGAAGAGACTTCGGGTATGATGGCATTTGGCATGAAATAGGATGGCAGGCACTTCAATACAAGATATCAGGGAAAAGATCTTCTAAGTATGATTTAGGAATATTCTATTAGTAGGAGGCTTCTATTCGTGGAGGCTAGATTAGGTCCTGAACCTTTATTATTAATAGGATTAGGTTAAAAATTTATATAGTTAACTGTAGTACTGACCGCACTAATACCTGATAATATATAATAATAGATAAAGTAATAATGTTAATATTTTAAGTAAGATAAGAGATATTAGGCATAAGGCTTATATTAACTATAAATTACTATTAACTATAAGCTGTATACTTTTAATAAAAGGTAAATTTTGAATTCCCTTACCTGATGGGTTGACAGAAATCCGATGTGCTTTATTTATTCTGAGGCACTCTAAGGGACGTTCTTTGGTGGGGGGAAAAAGGGGTTAACCTGGGAGGAAGCAATGGATAATGACTATATCTTAAAATACCTTACTTTTATAAAGCAAGATAGGGGGTTATTATTATTTACTATATCAGTACCGCAACTCGAGATATAACCATTAGACCCCAGTATCACCGCACCTGGCGCTCCTGGGCATAAATTGCAGCATACAGTGAATCCAATTCTTCCCAGCTATGGGTGGGACTTATCTTGGTGAAGTATGTACATATAAGAGAATAAATAGAGAGAATAGACACTACTTGATGTCCATTATTTGTATTTACCTGATTATCTAAGGGAATGTAAATATTTTCATAAGAATAAAATCTTGTAACCAAGCAAAGTAGATTGCTGCAAGCATCCAACTCATAGGTCTGTGGTATCGCTTGCCTCCCGCAGCCTTTTCTCGTGAGCACGTAACATCTCCACGATCTCGTCGTGTCCTTCTTCGGCGGCGATTTTGCTTGCAGTTCCCCCATAATTTGTTTCTGCAAATATGTTGGCACCGTGGTCTAGTAAAGCTTTGACAACTGGGGCTTTGCCCCCCCTTGCAGCATAGACTAAGGGTGTGTACCCCTTCTTATCTGGGTGATTGATATCGGCGCCATGCTGGAGCAGTACGCGTACCATTTCTTCGGGTTCATTAGGTCCGATCCAGTGCATTGGTGTAGACCCCAGGCTTGCGAGGCAATGGGGGTCCGCTCCGTAGGAGAAAAGCACCCGCGCCATGTTGGGTTTTCCGATGGAAGCCGCCCACGTCAATGGTGGAAGCCCGGACCCGTCCCTTATGTCAAGTTTGGCGCCACTTTTTAGCAAAAATTCAAGGATATCAACATTACCACCGGAGATAGCACCTTGTACGGCGCCTATTACGTCACTATTGTGTTCCACGAGATTGATATTCGCCCCAAGTCTCACTAAAAGTTGTACCATTTCCAAGTTTCGAAAAGAACATGCCATCGTTAAAGGTGTGATGTCATCTTTGTCCACGAAATTGATATCAGCACCGTGCTTGAGTAATAACCGTACCATATATTCGTGCCCTGGACGTATCGCGACTTCCATGGGGTTTGTTGCCTTCCTTGGATTTACTCGGGCGCCATTCTCCAGCAGTAGCTGTGCAGTCGAGTCATGTCCTTTTCCAACACTCCAGGTTAGCGCACTGTAGCCACTCCGATCACACTTGTTGATATAGTGTTTTGTAGGGTACCCCGGTAGCTTCTGCGTTAGGAGTTTCGAAATCCACGGATTGAGGCCGCACATTGACGCTATGTGAAGTGTGGTGATATGATGTGACTCACGATCGTGATCCGCATAATCTTTGAACCAACTCGACAAGACATACGAATCTTTCTGAAATATCAGACGAGACATGTTGAATATTTCATCACTGTATTTACCAGCGTTTCGAGCGTGTGCTGGCCAGTTGCGAATCGCATATGTCAAGATGGAGGATGGATTCGGTGAATCGGACCTATGCTGATGGCTGTAGTTTATTTCGATGACATCCAGGCATTTTTGTGTTATCCTAAAGTGACCTTCTTCGGGTCTGATGCGAAAGGTCTCCAGAATTGGATTTTCATCATGTTCGTTCCTCAGCAGATACTCCCGAGCTGACTGATGGATAGGATGGATTTCATCATTTTGCGCGCGGAGAAGAGGTTTGCAAATGGCAATCTGATCCAACATAGCTTGCTCCTGACCCACACCCCTCGGAGTATGTATGTTGATTGCGTCAGCGAGTTCATGAACAGTTAAAGGACGAAATGCCAGTGCTACCCAGATGAGTATCAAGGAGCACACTTGCCGTTGCTGCTGATCACTTTGCAGCAAGATCCGATCATAAATGCTCGGTAAACCTTTCGGTATAGATTCTAACGTGTCTAGTAAGCCCGTGCAAGTCGTCCTTTGTAGCAGCTCGTTGACGGCGAACCCAATCCAAAGGAACGTGCCTTCTGAACGTTGAAGGAGAGTAGTTTTAACGTGCTCTGCTATTGTCGATGTAAATCCATTGACCCTGTACAGCTCTTGGACCCTTGAATGAACAAACCGCTGAACGTCATTATTGACTTGTTCATCAAAATCAAGATCCAGATGGATGGTTGGAAAGCCCTTTAGAGAGTGTATCTCTCGGCTAACTACCACCAATCGAAATTTGGATGAACGGGACCGGGATTCACCGTGTGCAAATAATTGTGAGAACTTGACACTCAGAAATTCGACCGATTCTTGGTCACACTCGTCCAAACCGTCAAAGACACAGTACATGGCTCCAATATCAGGATCCTGGGCTATGCCTCGGAAAATGGTCCACAAGGCTTCAGTGGACGACAACGTGTAATCGGCCTTCTCCTGAGTTTCAAAGAAATACTGTGCATGGCGGAACAACCAGGGCTTCTTATAACTTGGTATATCAACCCCCTCAAGACCGCAGTTGCAGTGCGTCGCTTCTCGTCATCCTGGCTGCAGAAGTAGAATAAGATGTCACCACCGCCGCCAAGTGATTTTGTATACCTTTCAAGCTCCTCCGAAAGGTAAATTGACAGCATGGTTTTACCCTTGCCAGGGCCACCGCATATCCAAAGAAACGGTGCCCCATGAGGACCTAGCCAAGAGGTGTAAGATTCATTCTCGCAGACCCATTCCCAGGTACCATCGACTCTTGTTCCCTTGGCGGTGATAAGGCTGGTTCGATCGATAAGAGGGTCGGTCATAAACATTGCCTCAAAATAAGGGTTGACATCCATAACCCGGATGTCTTGCGCAGGGGGAAGGACATTGAAAAGGGTCTTTGCGCAGAGAGCTGCCACAATTGCGGCATAGTCCTGCCACTGCTTGTTCTTGTGCGAATCACAGTAGTCGCAGATTCCACGTATGACCAGGCAAGGGAGCGTATTGACCACCCCTGCTGCTTCCATTTCGAAACACAGCACGCCTCCTAGTTCTCGGCTGAGCTTGTCTCGAGTGCCCCCATCCTTAACGACCTGGTTACCTGAAGCGACGACGCCATAATGAATGCAGATTTCTTCAGCTCGATCCCTCCGTAGCTTCACCTTGCTGGAGTCACAGTCCCGGCAAGTAGCACCTCCGACATGATCATATGGCGATTCATACAATGTATCCGAATTCGGTTTCCGAATACCTCCAGCCATTGGGAAATCAGCCAAGACCTGGCTACTTTGGTCCATTCCCAGTGCCTGAAACTTGGCAAGGGCGTTTAAAAGAATAGTGGGTGGCGGAGCCAGGTATCCTGTACGATGGTTCCTTCCCCCGGCCTCTATCTTCCCAAGGTCATACTGCACGACACCCCCATACTGGCCACGAGGCTGACTTATCACAACATCACCAAGCCTAACATCAGCATCATAACTAGGAACACCACCTGCGATACCAACAAGCAAGCCGTATTTGATCGAGCGGAATTTTTCCATCATCTGGGCCACGCACGCCGCGGCGGAGTTCGTACCGTAGCGGCCAGCGGGCAAAGATACTACCACGACATTGTGCTCGCCGATTCTGCCCAGACAGTAGACGTTTGTCTCGTGCGGTTGATGCGGAGGATCTTGGTGTCGTTCATCGAGCATTGCCTGCGCGGCGTGGAGCTCGAGTGGTAGAGCACAGACCCATCCGACGGTGTATTTTTCGAGTGGTAAGTAGCGGTAGGTTTCCATCATACACTGGTAATAGCACCGTGGATGATTCTTTCCAGGTTCAAGCCGCGCGTTGGATGCTGGCAGTTGGCGCTGGGCCTGAAGCTGACCGCGCAGGGGTGCAGCCCTTCGGAACTTACGATTGGCCCCGCCTGTTTATTGCCACTAGTTCCACGCGACACATAGACCCTATATATCACGAATTAGGCGATTAAGATGCTTGAGGATTAAGGAGATTAGGGATTTTAGATCGGGGATGTTGTTCTATCTTAAACTATAGCATATCGTGGTTTTATTTGTAGAATTAAATACACTTAGATGTGGCAATAACCTCGACTTCTCTTTTCTCACCACGCCCAAGTCCTCAATTCTCCACAATATTTCACAACCTCCGCATTCTTTCCACATCCTTCTGAACAGTTGCAAATGGAGCTCCACTGTGAGGTCTGCCATCAGCGATTCAATCGTAGAGAGCACCTGGAACGTCACCTTCGCCGTCATTCCGGCATCCGCCCTTTTCCGTGTCCATCATGTTCGCGCTCGTTCTCAAGAAGGTAAGTCAAGGTTGACCGTCACAAAGAAGTAATCTCATACATCCATGACCGCAGGGATACTCTTGGTCGACATATAACTACCCATGGTACCGGGGCCCAGCAGCTTCATACACGAGTCAGAGGGGCCAGAGCCTGCGTGCCTTGTTCTCGGGCTAAGCTGAAATGCAATGGGGAGGCCCCGTGTGCACGGTGCCAGGGAAAGGGTCACAACTGCATCTATCGAAGTTCTGACCAGCCTGCGGAGACTGCACTGGGGAACTCAAATGTTTCAGGGCATATCAGCGGATGCACTACAATGGAGCCGCAGATACCCTCGGGTCTCCACGACCCAATGTGCATACCCGGCAGCGAGGGAGACATGACCAACATCACAACTACCAATTATGACTTTCCCTGGATGCTGGAATATACCAACATTTTCCAAGATGATCCTGCGAGCGACCAGTCGGTTCTCGGTTTAGCAGCCCAATTCCCATTTTCATCACTTGGGTCAGTCCATACGCCAGGAGACGAGCATACCTTAAATCCTGACGGCCTAATGTCTTCTAACCGACAATTAAATGACACCCGAGCATCAGTCATGGACGCCACGGAGGAAGATATCATCACAGCCGAGAATTTCTGCCATGTCAGAGTTACCTTAGAAAGGCCGTACCAGGCCATTACTGAGTGCTACAAGCGGCAGGTGGACGTCCGTTTCAAGGAAACCCCGTTTCCCAGCCAACAAGCATTCAATTCCTTCATACAGTTGTACTACGAGTACTTCGACTGTCAGCTGAGTTTCATCCACCCATCTGTACTGGAAACGCAGGACCCGCCATGGCTTCTCGTCCTAGCTGTCGCATCTGTTGGCAGCCAGTATACCCAGCTACCCGAAAAGGAACAGTACTGTGCTTTGCTAACTGAGCTCCTGCGACTATCGCTGCCTCTTGATGTACGTCGTGCGCCCAATATTCCGTATAAACCTGATATCCAAACGGCTAACGGTTCATAGAGTGTCAAAGCGCAGAATCTTGATCCTTTACTGCTGGCACAGTGCTCGTTGCTTGCCATCGTCAATTTCATGTTTACCGGCTTCAAAGAGAACGTGATCAACTTGCAAGTCCAACGAGCATGGCTTGCCACTTTAGCACGGCCGTTTCTTACATCCTCCAAGCCCGAGGGCTCATTCCTATGCCAGGAAATCAACGATTGTACGACAGGGGACCACTGGGAGCTATGGCTTCGTTGCGAGACGGAAAGGAGACTCGCATACTGCTACCTAGGTTGGTATACCTTCACTACTATACTCTGCTATCGCAGTTAACGCATCTTCGTCTTAGTGGTCGACAGCTTTTGCTTCATTTTCATGGGGATGCCAGTGACCATCACTGTCCAGGATTGTCAGCAGATACTCCCCTCTGCGGACGCCCTATGGAGAGCACGTAATAGCGATGGGTGGAGGACCATCTCGTCAACAATAGACGCACGGACAGGGCACAGCCTCAGGGACCTCTTCATTGGCTCCACAGCACCTGCATCGCAAGTATCTGACTTCGCCAAACTTTGTCAACACTTGATGCTCTTTGTCGAGGAGCGGCAAGTGATAGCAGCACGCCAGTCGTGGCTTCTCAATGATTTTCGAGGCGACCAAGACGATAATCCATGGCCTCATCAGCCACTGCACAGTAGCCTGGACTGGAGATACCAGATGCTGATACCGACACGGTCATCAACCTCATCGTCGACAAAGGGAGTCTCAGACATGAGAGACACATTCTTCCATCTCCTATTTATCTTACGACATATACCGAGGGACACCCTATATCGGTACTCCGGGTGGTACGCATCCAAAGACGATGTCTCGAGCGCACAGTCATATCTCCACACCTGGCTCCACCACAATCCAGCGCTCGCTCGAGAATGTGTAGCGCACGCAGGCGCCCTCATTGGAAAGATTCGACTGGCGCCTACTCTATCGTGCTATGACCCGTTCTGTCTGCTGATATCAGTCTTGTTTGTATGGGCCTATGAACGGCTGAAGCCGGAACAACAAGAGTGCGGGGGCACCAGCGGCACTGCAGTCGTTTTCAAGATTGATCAACCTGACCAAGACGAGAGCATAAGAGAGCAATGGATCCACGGCGCTCCGGGCGTGGTGCTACACATCACTGGCGTTGGTTTGTTGTCTAGCACGGGAGGCACGAGGCGCCTGCTGCAAGAGTACATGCGTATCATCAGGGCAGGTATTGGATGGCCTACGCTGCGCAGGGGCTTGATAGGTACTGTGAGACAGACTGCTAGTGGTGTCGCCCCCATAAAGACGTCCCCGCCTCCGGATGAAGCGTAGTCTGATCCTGTGTGCGAATCCATTGTGGGGTTGCGGGGAGCCGAGCGGGGAACCAATTCTGTTATGACCTTTGATGGGTCAGACTTTCTATGTGTGCTCTATAGTCTTTCAAGTATTCGACCGGCAGGTCGTGCGGCTGGACTACACCTTACTCTGTCTGCGATGCTCAGGGACAGGCGAAAGCAAGACATCCCCAATAACCGCCCTTCGCACATTCTCCATCGCCCAAGCCTCCATCTTCGCCAGGGTCTCAACAGTATGCGTCCCAACATGCGGCACCATCAAGGCCTTTTCCTGTCGTAACAGCTTCTCATTAATCTCCGGCTCCTTTTCATAAACATCCAAACCCACAGCTCCAACATGTCCACTCTCCAATGCATCCGCCAAAGCCGCCTCATCGATAATCGCGCCCCGGGCCGTATTCACAATAACAACACCACGCTTCATCCTCGCCAGCTCCGACGGGCCGATAAGATGTCTTGTAGCTGGCGTCAGGGGCACATTGACACTAATCACATCGCTCTCAGTTAGAAGTCTCTCAAAGGAGACGTATTCAGCACCCGCCGCTTGCTCAGGCGGAAGTTCCGAGCGGTTGTGGTACACGGTCTTAAGGCCGAATGGATCGCATCGCTTCTTAATAGCCCGGCCGATTCGTCCCATGCCGAGAATACCCAGAACTTTGCCCTGGGGATCATTCCCGACGTCGACGCCGGATTTGAATCTCCCCGCGCGAAGAGAGGCGAGCGCGGGATTCAGCTGGCGGAGGGCGCCTAAAAGTAGGAATAGAGCTAGGTCGGCGGTTGCGTCGGTGACGGGGTCGGGGGCGTTGGTGACGATGATACCGCGTTGGGTACAGGCGGCTGTGTCGATTGGGTCATAGCCTTGGAATTTCAGTTAGTTAGGTTTATTTCAGATACAGTCAGTGATAGAGTGACTCACCAGCGCCATTGTGGCAGATATACTTGCAGCTCGGAGGAAGCTGGTCTATGAACTCGGTGTCGAATTTACCGGCCACCTGGGATATAGTGAGCGAAGGCTATCGTCATGACGGGCAGGAATTAATGAGTACGTACGGCACCACTGGATGAAGTTCTGTAGATGGCGAAGATGTTTCTGTACTTATGCTGGAGATCGTGGAAGAACTCGGTCCTACTCCTGCTTGTCACGACTTCCGTATGCGCCACCTGCTGGAGCTTCTCGAGGAAGGACCTGGCATGTTTGACGGGATTGAAGAAAAGGACGAAGGGTTTAGACGGTGGCATGGCTGGCAGTAACAAATATGCAGATATAAAGTGTAATTCCCATTAGCAGGGTTTTGAAGCGGGTTGATATGGGATTGCCGCCTGATTGTTATGGCTGAAGGATTTGCCGAGAAACCCTAACTCCAATGTCCAGTTACCGATGGGAGCAGAAAGACATCAAACAACAGTATGGAAGGCCTCTTTTAAATTATTTACTCCGGCTATATTAAGAGATATTGCAATAAAACCCTAATATCAATTATAACCCTCCAACTGTCCATGGTAGTGGCAGGGTAGACGTGCAGTAGTGGAAGCAACGTACTTTTGCCAGCACCAAGAATACATCCTCCTGCCGGCATATCACCAGCATTTAGGCTCTGGAGTTTCCCTCACGTAGATTATAGTGCCTCCTCCATCCTCGCATCTCTATCACTCCATCATATATAAAAGAAATCTAGTACTGAACCGCCGACATGTCATTGTCGGATCAGTCCCAGCTCTGGAGAACCATCTCCCAACGTGCGTCATCCAACCCCGCATCTCGAACTTTGACCTCATGGCAGGCAGATCTCCCCATTCCTGGAAGCAAGATCATAAATATCAAACAACATGGAACGTCGTATTATGGGCTAACGGCGCGAGTTGCCGTTGAGCTACCCTCTGGTGCGCTAGCGGACTACTTTCTAAAAGTAACCTTCTCATTCATTTAACCCAGGTTTAGACCGCTAATACACTATATATCCATCGATAGGCTATGCAAGGTGAACTGGCACAGGAATCCTGTGATGGCGAGTGCGAAGCCCTCAAGGCAATCCGCTCCGTCTGCACCCATGCCCCAGAGCCATACAGCTGGGGCAGATACAAAGAAAACGGAATCGAGCACGCATTTCTCCTGACAGAGTTCATCAAGATACGGAAACAGGCATGCTCTCCTCCCTCTATTAAGATTCTTATATCTGACTACAAACAGCCGGCAGACCCCCAAGCCCTAGCCGCCGCGCTGGCAACCTTGCATACCCAGTCCACCTCCCCAACAGGCAAATTCGGCTTCCACATCAGCACGGTCCATACGCGCAACATTCAAAACATAAGGTTCTGGACCTCATCCTGGTGCGAGCTCTTCAGCGCCCATCTATCCCGAATCCTCTCGCACGCTGAAGCGCATTTCCAATGGCCACTATTCGACTTAGTCGGGGAACTAATCTTAACTACCGTAATACCAGCACTGTTGCTTCCCCTCCAAAGCAACGGACGGACATTAAAACCATCCCTCGTGCACGGAGATTGCTGGGACGGAAACACTGCGATGGGCGAGGACGGGCGTGCGTATTTCTTTGATGTAGATTCATTCTACGCGCATAATGAGTATGAACTCGGGGACTGGAGGGCGAAACGACATAAACTTAGCGAGAAGGATTATGTTGAGGCTTATAAGAAGCTTGTCCCGGTTTCGGAGCCTGGTTTGTTTCCCCTGTTCTTACACTATCTTGTCCTGGGTGTTGATTTGAACAGTGGAGGACTGGGATAGTAGGAATTTATTGTATTCCTTGACATGGAATATATGCAATGCGTTGTTTGTGCCTGGGTCTACGCAGAAGGAGCCGTGGGTATAACATCCTGTCAATATCGGTTATCGCTAATGGGACTAGGGTATTTCACGATATGTTAACGCTGTGCGAGAGGATCTGTCCTCATGAGATCCAGAGTCTACTCGGTAATAGTTCCGTGGAAGTGTAAATGGGCTTTAGATGTATACAGTTAATGGGTACTGTTAATGAGAGTTATGCAAGTTATGCAGAATTGGAGACCGAGAGCCGAGGTTTCTCTGGCTGTCTTCCCCGCATTGTGGTCTTCCTCTGATCGTGAGAAACCTCGGACAACGTCAAAAGATAGATAAAACCATGTTTCTTCCTTGAAATTAATTCCTAATATACCTGAAAAGGTAAGGGAAAAGAAAATGTCCGACTCACGCCTCGCCAGCTTCCCAACAGCCCCCTACTCCGAACCTCTCCTCCCCCAACTCGACATCCCAAACCCCTACTACACCGAAACACACCACGCGCTGCGCGCCCACGTCCGGTCCTATATCGAAACACACATCGCGCCGTACGCACAGGAATGGGAGAAAGCAGGAGAGATTCCGCCCGAGGTGGTGAAGCGGCATTGCGCCTACGGATTTGCGATTGTGCACCCGCTGACGTCACTCGCGGATCGCGCAAACTTGCCATTGCCCGGGAATGTGCCGCCTGAGAAGTGGGATACATGGTGCTCGCTGATTGTCTCGGATGAGTTTAATCGCGTTGGCTTTGTTGGTGTTATCTGGGGTCTTGGTGGGGGAAATGGGATTGGGTGTCCCCCTATCGCGCGGTTTGGGACGCCTGAGCAGAGGACGCGGTGGTTACCGCGAGTTGCGACGGGCGAGATAAGATTCTGCTTGGGAATTACGGAGCCAGATGGTATGTCTTGCTATATTCATTGGGATATGAGACTGACTGTTTAGCTGGGTCTGATGTTGCGAATATCCGAACTACTGCGGCGCGTCAAGGTGACCACTACATCGTCAACGGGTCGAAGAAGTGGATCACGAACGGCATTTGGGCAGATTATTGTACTGCTGCTGTCAGAACCGGTGGATCAGGGAGAGGGGGGATCAGTTTGCTCGTTGTTCCCTTGACTGCAAAGGGAGTAACGAGGAGGAGGATGCATAACTCTGGCGTCAATGCCAGTGGTACGTGAACGTATATCAAATACTCGACCGTAACTGACCTCCAAAGGCTCTACGTTCATTGAATTCGACGAAGTCCGCGTCCCAGTGGACCACCGCATCGGAGAAGAGAACCAGGGTTTCGCCCTGATCATGTCAAGTAAGCCAGTACTGACCTTAACATGGACTACCGCTAACGAGACAGACTTCAACCCCGAACGACTCTCCCTGGCCTGCGCATCCCTCCGTCTGGCTCGAGTTTGTGCTGAGGATGCGTTCAACTACGCCATTCAGCGTGAAACATTCGGTTCCCCCCTCATTCAGAAACAAGCAATTCAAGCCAAGATCTTCAAATTCGGACTCTTGATCGAGCCTGCGTATGCCTTCATGGAGCAGCTCGTGAACATCATTGAGAAAACCAAGGATCGACCAACGGACGACGTTCGCATCGGTGGTATGACGGCAATGTTAAAGGTGATGTCAACTAGGGCTTTAGAAAAGAGTGTCCGTGAAGCACAGCAGATTTTCGGTGGTGCGGGCTACAACAAGGCTGGTAAAGGAGCCAGGATTGAACAGATCAGTCGTGATGCGAGGGTCCACGTCGTCGGTGGAGGCAGTGAGGAAATCATGCAGGGACTGGCGCTGCGGGAGGAGACGAAGGCTTTGAGGACGAGAAGGAAGGCATTAGAGCGAAAGGCCAACCTGTAAAGTATATATTCAATAAAATAATTCTGCCTTGGTTCCTCCAGTCAGAGCGATGCGAGTCGCTCTTTCCCAAAGGCTCTGTTTCTGTCCTCCATCCCAGACTCACTGAAGGCCAACTGGCATAATACAACAATGTCTGCAACATATACACTATTTAATCACTATGGCCCAATTATCGTCACCCACATCTTCTAGTTGCAGTCTTTACAGTCCCCCCAACTCGTCCTCTCTCTCTTCAGATCACGATACTGACAGCGAGCTTCCCATTCTCCCTCCACAGTATACCCTCCTCGAACAGGATCAGGCTGCTGGTTCTGTGTTCCCTGGTACACTACACCCAAAGATTGCGATTCCCAAGAAACTCTACTGAGTCTGTCTTTCCAGTTCTGCACGGTGTCACAAGCGGTGATCTCCCAGCTGCTCCCCTCGGAACGAAGAACCCCGTCTTGAAGCATTACCTATCTCGCCCCGTACGAAGACATTTAGACTGGAAAGAGAAAGCCAATGGAACTGCCATCCGGAAGCCCCTTGATGGTGTTCTTGCCATCCAGGCTGGGTTCATCCAAACACGTGGAGAGATAGCACAGGCTGCCTGCACCAGCTGCTCCAAGGGGAAAGGAGTATGGAAGACCTGTGTAGTTGGCAATAAGATCGGCCGGTCGAAGCCGAGTAATGAGGTCTGCGCCAATTGCCTATTCTCTAAGTCTTGGGCGTGCAGTCAACGTACGTACCTCACCTTGGGCCGTACGGTGCTGTTTATAGCTAATTCCAGCTCTGTAAGGGTTTGCTGCTGGGACTAGAGCCTCTGGTACTTCCGACGCGGAACCTTCCGGTTCATCTACTTCCAAAGACCCAAGAGGAAGGACTATTGCTCGAAATAGCTCAGGGAGGCGTGCACAAACACCATTCCCTCGACGCACTGCCACGGCGGTTGATCTTACTTCCCCTGACCTGTCTAGGCAGAATTCTGCCAGCGTCCAAAATGACACTCCCATATTCCAGGGTCGCAGCCTACCGGACCCTATGATTTTGCCTGAGGCGGTTGTTGAATTCCCCTTGTCTGCAACAACATTCAATAACCTACCCGTTTTGAAACGAGCTTTGTCAGATATGGGAGGCCATATTGGGAAAATCAAAATGAGAATCAGGCAGCTTGAGCGGATGCAAATGGGATATAATTCAGGAAACCCGTGGGACTCTCTGTAGATATAGAGCTGGGACCGTATGGCTTGCTTTGAACAAAGAATACCAGGAGGGATTCCGTTATGTCGCTCATTGTGCCAATGCACCATTTATATTATTACGATGAACTCTGGATATCAGACTCAACAATAGAGATTTCTTTGAGCTTACACTCTAGTTTCCACAAGTAGCAACATCTCATCAGGCATTTGTTGATTCATTAGCAATATATTGCCGCACCCAACATCAAGGTCTAAGAGCCACCATCACTTGTATATGAGCTTCTCGACGCAAGGTCAGCCAGATCATAATCCTTTTCAGCCGACGATCCCATCCTTTCATGCCGGCGTTGGTGCCTCGATGCGTAACAAAGAAACGGGTGTTGTTCAGCCCTTTTGGTATAGGCAGCCTCCCTATCTTGCTGCGAAGGACCCGTGGCTGTCGCAGGCGTACTGAGGTCGCTCAAAAGAAGGTACCATTTGCATCGTTGTGCGAGAATCTGGTGCGACTCTTTAAGGTTTATAGAATGATACCAGTTACCAAATGAAGCTTCCGTCGATCCCGGAGAGACAGAATCGGGAGGGCCTGCGAGAAGAAAGTCCCGTACGCTACTGTGAATAAAACTGACTATCTGTCCGCGGAATGTAACAAGAGAGCCTCCTACCCGTCTTAGGAAATTCTCCCTGGCAGGGTGCAGATCTGGGAGTATATCCCGGCTATGTTTATGCTCGGCACAGATCGACAAGGCATAGTCCATTTCGATCAGAGTCAGTGGTCGTGCAGCAGCGAGGAGAATCTGGAAGAAACATTTTCTGAGCTCTGCATCATGCTCTGAATGCTTCCGTGTACATTGACCGAGGTAATTTGCGTATACCGGGTATATAATGCTGCTATCATCGAAGACATTAAGCAATTCGGCCTCGGAAGCACCATCTTCAGCGCACTCTCTGAGTTTTTGGAAAACTCTAGAAACCCAAAGATAGGTATAGTTGTCCTGCTCCGATAGCTTCAAATGAATAAGAGATGATGTGCGGCGCTCGATGAGGCCATCTTCTAATAGCTCGCTGATTTCTCGGTTTAGGACATGGTGGATATCGAGCCCTATCAACTCGGCTTGGTCCTCGCCTCTCACGCGACAGTGACTCAGTTTATGTAGTTTTGTCGTTACCCAGTTTAGAGGCCTGGCCGTGACGAAGATCTTGAGGAATGGAGACTGCCCTGGCTGTTTGGTGTTGTTCAGAGTCACATCACCCTCGTATAACTTGGATATCGCCTTGGCTAAGAAGCTCTGGGTCACTGCCTCGCACTCGTCAAGGCCATCAAATATACAGAAAACATCCTTTCCTCCCTCAGAAACTGCACTGACGAACAGCCTCCATAAATCTGGAACACTCGAAAATGCCGCCTCTCCCTTGTTGTCGTATTCTGCCGCCAGCGTAGATGGTATCGTTTCGCTAGCCATCAGAAGCTGGTGCAAAAGCGCCCGCAAAGCAGAGATTGCATTGTTTTGAGTCTCATCATCATCTCGAAAGAAGAAATGGCAAACCACCGCGGCTGTCTCGCTCCTCCGTAACTCGTCCACAATCGTCGATGCCAGCACCGACTTCCCGCTCCCGGCATCGGTCGTCAGCCATAGAAAACTGGAAGTAGGGGCAGGTCTCCATTTCTCATACTGCTCGCTCTCCAAGAGCCACTCGCAGGTTCCAGGTGCACCCGTAGGATTTCGGGCCTTATACGATTCGTAGTCGATGGGACATGCAGCTTCTATGCCAGGGGCCTGGTACAGCTGCTGGAGGATTCGGAGTCGTTTTAGCTCTGGATTTGATTCCCCCAGACCATTATCCCCGTAGTAGAATGTGTGGTAGTTATTCCCCACATGGACATTCGCGTTGTCATGAGCGAATATGCTTTCCGCTGTGTTGTTTGGGGGCATTGTTTATTGCGGATTTTCTTTATTCGGACTCGACAAAGGTTTTATAGCAATAGTATTTACAACAGCAATTGTGGCAGATACAAATATTTGAGAAATCCTGCGGCGGCTGGGTACCGTATTTAATTGGCTGCTGGTTCAGGCTGGGATGGCCGACATGTCAGCAGTGTTGGGGCTCTCGAGGCTACGCGCGCGGTTCCCAACGGGCGTTGATTAGCCAACTGGACCATTACTATTATTAGAGGAGTAAGACTTGTCATTTCCATGGCGGCACAGTTCACTGTCTTACAACGGAATAGCCAGCTGATCAATATCCGGACCCCATCCACCGGTTCCAGAGATCTGGATGGTATTAACCCCCGAGTTCAGCTCAACATGCACTGCACTGCTACCAGCAGTATCAGAGTGATGCGCCGTAGAGATAAAAGCAGCCGTCTGAGCCTCACCCCCATTCACCGAAACCGCAGCATGGCGAGGATTCGTATCCCCATTCAAGTACTTGATATTGAGCGTCACACGGCCCGGGTCCCCGCTCTGCGCGTCAACGTCGGCTTCAAGGACCACAATGCCGTCATTGTCACTGTCTGCATCTCCACCAATATAGCCCGCCGCGACACCACCACTACACTGCGAGCAGTCAATGGTCCGAGCACCACCGGTGAGTTCTCCATCTTCGCCTTCATACTCCAATACATCAGCTGGTTCAGACCAGCTGCCAGAAGCTATATCCACGCTCCAGGCGTCGTACCAAGTCAGGCTTGCAGTTGCGCCGTCAAGTTCTAGCGGAAGCCAGATGTACGTACTCGCTGCTAGGTTGGATGATACCCATCGATCACCCATGTAGATGGCTTTATCGTTTCCGAGGGGCAGGACGTAGTTGACCTGGCTGTCATAAGTGTTTGTGCCGACGGGTGCGAATTCGGTCCACTCAGACCATGCGCCGGAGAGGGAGGTTGCAGTGGAGTAGACCTGTAGAAATAAGGGTTAGCAAAGCGGTTGGTACATGGAAGGAGGTTCTTACATTATCGTTGGGATCCCAGCCTGTGAGATGTGAGCCAAAGATGTAGTATGTATCTCCGCGTTTTATCAGGGCAGGCGACTCGGCGAAGTATTCCCAGCCAAATGTGACTTCATCAACATCAAGGTAGTCATCCGTAAGTTTGATAATCCTGGTGCCATACTCTCGCTAGCTTCAAGTCAGCATAAGAAGACAGGTGTACGGAGGGCGACAAACATCCTCACTAAGAAGATAAGCAGACCCATCCTCATCCTTAAACAACCCAATATCCCGACTCTGAAATCCCAATGGCCTGAAGCTCTCACGGTATTCATACGGTCCACAAACAGAATCACCGGTCGCAACGCCGACTCTTGCATCTCCATAATCGCTCGAATCGATGTGCATCCACATGACGTACTTCCCCGTGTCGTCGTTCTTGATAACCTTGGGTCTCTCGACGATGCGGTTGGGACCTAGATCCCCATCTTCCTCTGTCCGCGTAAGAAGGTTTCCTACGAAGATCCATTCCTCTAAGTTGCTTGATGAGTAGCAGTTAACTGCTTGGAATGCAGAGCCATCGGTCTTCTCCTCGCCGATCATGTAGTAGATGCCGTCTTCTTCACTGTTGGGCATTAGAGCATAGTTTGCTATATGAGGATATAGCTTACATGATGCCGGCGCCATGGGCTTGGATGTGTTCATTTGTATTGGTCTAAGCAGTCAGGCGTCAAATTAGATGTTATTGAAAAGCTCGGGGGGACTCTTACGGCAGTCCACGTCGCTCCTGGAATGATACTGAGGGCCGCTCTGGCATATCCAGCGACGAGGGAAATGCACAATGCAGTCTGCAATGTGTACATCATGGCCTGTCCGAAATATTACGCTGGCAGTCCACACGGTCAAGCGCCAGATCTCGCCAAAACTGAATCTGCGACGATGGGAATTGTTACGCAAACTTCGTGTAGGTAAACTTCACGGCATCGTCGTTCTTAAATGGCGGCCGCTCTGCTTTAATAAAACCTGCGGGTAAACCCAAACGGGTGTTTCATTTAACCGACACACAAATAGTATCACGTCAAAGTGGCCAGGGTGGAATCAACCGAAGGCACGATGGCTACGTAGCAGATCGATGCGGGGAAACCGCCAAGGTCCATAAATCGACAGGGGTATTGAACATTCACGCATGGACTATAATTCCGTAGGCCAAAGGTTTAATATGATTGCCTGATCCCATTCAGGACGGGTATTCCTCCGGCAAGACAAAGTTGTCGTTGGGATAGGCAGGCCGTCAACTACGCCTCAACCCGCTGCTTAAAAAGACTCTTCCCTTTCAACCACTGGCGATACCGCTTATACCTCTTCTTATCCTGGTCTTCTTTCACGACCGTCAAGCCCTCTTCTGAGACATTCAGGAATTCGGCGTAGTCGGCTAGATTCTCCTCTGCGTTCGCGCCAAGGGTATATTCTTCTACATTGCACTTGTTGACGTATTCCAGGAGGTCGAGATTTGACTCGTGCTCTCTGATTGACGCAGCTGTTAGCTCATCTTCCGAGGTGACGACCAGCGGCACTTTGAGTGGGTGGTTGATATAGCGTTCGTACTCCTCTGCTTCCGTCCCAGTCACAGAGGGGTTTAAGGAGTCGCTTACGAGCTGGTCAAGCGTCCATTGAGCGATTTGTGCCTTACTGGGGTTGTTGACCGATGACTCCATAGACGGGTGGCTGGAAGTTGTGGAACGGGTTCCCCCTTGTGACGGTGGCAGTTTAATTATCCCCGTTGGCGTTTCGAGGAAGTGTGGATGGTGAATCTGTTTCGGGGCATTTGTTGCTGACGGCTCTGGTTCTTGGATTTTCACGCTTCGTTGGGGTCGCTCCCGGTTGATGTGTTCATGGGCGATGCGTGGGACAAAAGGGCTGAGATTGTATTCCTCTGTGGAGCTTGGTCGGAAAGGAAGGTATCTGAGTGTGGAGTTCATCTTGTACGAAAAGACTTTGGAGAACGAGGTGAGGGCGAGTGGACGATAGTATTCGAACCAGTAATCATCATACCGGGACAAGGGCTCCTTGGCCTGAGTTGCAGAAACTGGCATTTCTCGTTCCTTCAGGTTCTCCTCTGTGTACCACTTTATATAATTCGGCTTCTTCTTGTGGGCCCAGTATCTCGGATCGGCGTGATGGAGGTAGTAGTCGGTCGACAGATCCCAGAGCATTGGTTGACCTTGCGAGAAGATGTAGTTGCCCAGAAACAGGTTATACGCCTCCTGACGCTGGGCATCTAAAAACGAATTGTTGTAGTACCGCTTGAAACTCTCCACCATGTCGCGAGAGGAACTACTCCACTGATTGATTTTTCGGTATGTTGCCATGGTGTTCACAAGATGAGACCCCCCATACTGGATAGCAATGTTGTCACCATGGTCATGCCACATATCGGTAAAGAGGTTGACAACATCAGTATCGTAGTCAACAGTCGTTCCCTCGATGATGCCTAGTGCGTGAAGCTGGTAGCCCAGCGCCCGCTTTCCAATGACGAACTGGGCAGCATTTGTACGGTCGAGACAATCTATACAATTGGTTCTCGCAATCCCGTTTTGTACTTTCAAGCCCGACGCCGTGTCATATCCATTCTGGAATAAGCCGGTTTTTGGAATGATCTCGCCCGCGATATCTTCCAGAGTGTCAATAACATCTTGGTCTCGGCTCTTGGCCGCCCGACTCATATCCCAGGGTTTATATATGAGCTTCTTGTCCTCGGGGAGGAACTGATTCAGATACTCTACTGCATTCGTATATTCTTTCAACAGTTTCGACTCTCGCGGTGTCCGCTCCCGCGACTTGATGAGATTTAGAATGTAAATCGGTGCGCCGTACCGTGCAAACAGATGGTCAAAGTGCAACGCAGCCGCAGAGTAGAATGGGTCCACAAGGTTCAGCTGGATGTCAGGTTTCGGGCTGACTCCCGAATTCTCCTGCGTCCAGTAAAGAGGGATGCTTCCGCGATGCTGAACATAAGATGTGTAAAGCGGGCTCGCGTACAGATCTGGACCGGCCGCATGAAACGAGGTCGTGGTCATTTCGGAAACAATTTGCTCGGTTTCTACATCATTGGCGACATACCCTAGATCATTCGCGCCTCTTTTCAGAAAACGCGCGCCCGCAAAGAAGCGCGATCTACGAGCCATAATTGTGATGTACACCAGCCGACCGTAGACAGACATCTTGGCCTGTTCGACATAGCCGTGGATGATCGGTAAACACCACTGATATGGGTTCTTCAAATGGATGATGGCCGGCGAGAGAAGGTGGTGGTTCCAGATAAACATGGAGTTGAAATCCTGCCGCAGATCCCTCGGCTGTCCGTCCTCATGAACCTTGCGTTCGCGACTGATATTATGCTGCAGTGTATGCGTAACGTCGTACGAATAACTGAAATAGAAAGCGCGTGTAAGGTCGAGGTTGTTGAGAATCGCGATATATCTCGCTTCTTCGGGGTTCTTGTCAGACTTGAACCGAGACGAACTCGAAGACGCGGTGAGCGAAATCAGGTCAGTGCCGTCTATCTTGTAGATATAGTGTCCTCCAAGCATAGCCACCTGGCTGCGCTTTGTGACCAAAAGCATGTAGTATGCCCCGGTGAACCGCACAAACCCGAGAATAGCCCACGCACTGCATTTCAGCTTCAGCCCGCCAGAGCTTTTGTTTCCATCGTCGATCGCATCCAGCAACTGGCTCATTTGTCTCTTCGTATACACAATATCATCCTCGGTAATACTCAGGTCATCCGTTTCAGATGTCCGGTCGATCTTCAGAATCCGAAATCGAGTGTCCGACAGATCCATGCCCACCACATAAAACCAAGTTGCCGTTTCATACAGCGAAAACTTGTGCATCCGGTATATTCCATCGTCACCTCCAGTATCAAGATACACCTGTTTCTGCGCCGACGTGGGCCGAGAGTCCCGCTCAAAGGATGTCGCTATCCGCGGTTCTTCGTCCTCTTCATCGCCGACTTCTTCGCCGATCGAGGGTGGAGGTGGTGGGTTAAACGAACCGGAGGCGGGGGGCGGGCTGAAAGGCGAAAGAGGTGATCGTTTCAACCCGCCCTCTTCATCGATGGGAGCATTTAATAGACCATCGGTCTGCTCTTCTGCGGGTTTCTGGGAGGTCGACGCTTCTGGGGCTGCTGGGCTGGGCTCGGCCGGAGAGTGTAGCGAGCCGCTGTCACCGACTGACGCGGTCCGAGAAGAGCGTCCAGCGCCGGAGACGGTGCTCCTTGCTTCGGCCTCGGCTGGGCGAGAGACCTCATCGAAGCTCTTCATGTTTCATACTGACGAAATACGTTGGTCTGTTCAGATGTGAAGCGTTTGTTGTCGGTGAGGTCAGATTGATGCGGGGAGAGCTGGTGATGTTATGTAATCAGGACCAGCTGCTTTCCCAAAATGGAAGATCCACAACTTCAAGGTTGAAATCGCACGCGTTCCTCAGCCTGTTCCAGAGCCATATCTTCCGTTCTGTGAATCATTCTGCTAAATCCGCTGGGCTGATCGCAATCGAGCTGTGTGACACTGCCGGATCCAACACCATCCCACCAAGGTCGCTTGCATAGCTGCTCCAGCATATATATATCACAGGATTACGGTCCATCGTCGTTTTATGCCTGGAGGGAGCCAGCTTGGCTGCTAAAGTCCTTGCCAGTAGTCTTCTCTCAATATATTCCTCCATTCACTCTGAACATCCGAGAAATGAAACGCACAATAATATACAAAATGGCTGGGTTACTTCCGCGGCAACGATATACTTGATATACAGATGAAAGGCCGCGCTGCAGTCAATCGAAGGACGATGCTGTTACTCACTTGAATGTTGAACGATGCAACATTGTTCTCTTGGCCCGTTGGAAATGCGGAGTGATGCCACGAGAACCTCGTGTTTAAATGATCAAGGTGTGGCACCAAAATACCATTGGCGATGTTTCGATGAAAAGTTTTGTATAGGAAAGCCAGTAGGTACACTCAGTCAGCCTCACAAAGGTTGCTTCCAAGCCTGTATAGTAATAGCCTATTTGCTTCTATGATTGAGTCTGCTCGATATATGTGAAAGCAACGTAAGCCGCATTAGCCAAAGGACTGCCAACTTACCCCAATTTGGGGATGTCGTTGGAGTAGGAGGGCTTCCCCGCAGGATAGGTGGTAGAAAGCCGAATATGTGTGCACGGACGCATTAGACAGTCTGATAAATCGAGTTTGATAGTCTCATGATGCTACTGGAAGTTGCGATATGCAGCTGCGGTTCCGCACGCGGGGGTGGCTGCGGCGAGAAACCAAGTAACCGATGTTAAAGCCTATTAAATGTCCTGGACCTGTGTACAGTAGGACCTCATACGCTGGACATGAAAATGTTGATGATGTAGGAATCATTTATGGTAGGTTGTGGTGGATATACGGAGAAAACTAACAGAGAAGCCCTAATTAAGACACATTGATCACAATGCTCTTGACTGCAAGATACTCCTCAATCCCCTGGCGTCCTCCTTCGCGTCCGTATCCCGATTCCTTGACACCTAGAATATATTAGAAAATGCGACATGCGTATCAAGGGTAGAACCCACCTCCAAACGGACTCTCGCAAGCGCTCAACATGCCCAAGTTGACGCCAACCATACCAACCTCCAGACTTTCTGCAACCTTCCAAATACGAGCCATGGATTCAGTGATGATGAAGCTGCCCAGGCCGACGTCGCAGTCGTTGGCCTTTTCAATTACTTCCTCCTCGGTTTTGAAGGGATACAACGCAAGAACAGGGGCAAAGACCTCCTCGCGTGTCGTCAGGGACTCGGTTGACATTCCACTGATGACCGTAGGTTGAATGAAGTAGCCCTGCAAGTTATCAGGCTGGAATGACTGTCCGCCTAGTAAGATGGATGCACCCTTTGCTTTGGCGTCTAAGCACCAGTTAGCCATGTCACTTCCTAAGCACATATACATACCATCTATATGACCGAGAGCTTTCTCGACAGCGCGGTCATGACTAAGAGGACCAATGGTGACACCAGCCTCAACCCCATTTCCGACCTTGAGACTCTTGATCTTCTCGACCAAGGCAGACGCAAACTGCTCGTAGATACCCTCCTGCACAAAAACCCTGTTCGCAGTGACACAAGTCTGGCCCGAGTTGCGGAATTTGGCCATCATGCAGGCCTCGACAGCAGTCTCGATCTTCGCATCATCAAAGACAATAAACGGACTGTTCCCACCCAGCTCAAGAGAGAGCTTGGTTAGATTCTGGCTGCACTGCTGAGCCAACAGTTTCCCGACCCTCGTAGACCCGGTGAAACTAAGCTTGCGAACAAGCTTGGACTTGCAGAGTGCTTCTCCAACCTCAGCCACATTGTTCAGCGTAGTAATGACATTAATACTCCCCTTTGGAAAGCCAGCCTCAACAGCAAGAACAGCCTGGGCAAGGGCACTCAGCGGCGTCTCACCAGCAGGTTTCCAAACAGTCGTACAGCCGGCCGCAAGTGCAGCCCCGACTTTGCGAGTGATCATCGCGATAGGGAAATTCCACGGCGCAAGACACGCTGCAACCCCGAGCGGCTGCTTGATCGTCAAGATGCGCTGTCCGAGATTCGCAGCAGGCACGACCTCGCCATGGACCCTCTCTGCCTCGCCGGCAAACCAGTCTAGGAATGAAGCGCCGTAGAGAACCTCCCCCTTGGCCTCTGCTAATGTCTTCCCATTCTCCAGCGTGAGAATCAAAGCCAGATCATCAGCATGCTCGAGACACAGGGCATGCCAGCGCCGAAGCCAAGTAGCTCTCTGCCGGGCTGAAGTATTCTTGTAAGTCTTGAACGATTCATGCGCGGCGTGAATTGCGGCCTCAGTATCGGCGGCATTCATCTCGGGCAGTGTGGCGATCGTGTCGAGGGTCGCAGGGTTGACGACATCGAACACGCGGCCGCCTGCGGAATCGACCCATTCATCTGAAATGAACCCTTTTTGCTGGAAGAGGTCTTTGCGTTTGAGCTGGGAGAGACTGGCCATTGTGTGGTGATAGAAGAGCGGACTACCAGTAGCCGATTAAGACGTGCAAACCTCGCCCTTAAAGGCTGCCAACGCTGTGTATAGTTTGCCACCTCGCGAGTAACCGAGAAGCCTACGGCAGACATTACCGAGCATCTCAATATTAAAAAGAGTGAGTCTCCGAATGCTGACCCCGCCCCCAACTGCTCACCCCACCCCCAACTGCAGGCCACATCCAGGGGTTGGCGGATGCTGGTGCTGGATTGGCCGGAGCTATGCAGTATGATGCCCTGGGCTGTCAAGCAGGTAGGACAGCGCTTGGACTGCAATGCATATAAACCTGTGAGCTGTAGCTGCAGTAGTTCTGTCGTAAGCCACGCTACCCCGAATGATATAAAGATATTTAATTGTTCTTCCGCACAAGATTTAGCTACTACAGCCACACCATGTCCGCAATCCAAACCCAAATTCAAAACGGCGCCGTCCCAAACGCCGTCTCCAATGTCTGCCCAACAGGAACAAAGTTCCACGTCCTGGAAGTCGGTTGGCTGGAATGCGACGAAGGCTTCGTGACGCGCGGCGGCAACACCAGCACAAAGTCCACAGAGGGCAAATCCTTCCCCAACAAACGCCGCCAGATGCCCATGTACTGTATCCTGATTGAACACCCGCACGAAGGCCTCATTCTCTGGGAGACTGGCTGTGGGAAGGACTACCCCGAGGTTTGGGGGCCTGTTGTCTCGGATGTGTTTTCGCGGGTTCGGTATGAGCCCCAGCATGAGTTGAGAGCTGCGGTTGAGGCGACGGGGAATCGGATTGAGGATGTGAGTAAGATTATCATTGGGCATTTGCACTTGGACCACGCCGGCGGGCTGGATCAGTTCTTGGATAGGACTGATGTGGAGATCTGGGTGCATGAGCGAGAGCTCAATGGGGCGTTTTGGTCTGTTGCGACGGGGGCGGATGCTGGGGTTTATCTGGAGCATTATTTGAAGTTGTCATTGTAGGTTTCAGCCTCTATTGCCGGGGTGCGATATTCTAATTCAATACAGGAACTGGAAAACGTTCAACGACCAGACGATGGATTTCTGTCAGGGCATCACGCTGCACCACCTGCCTGGCCACACGGACGGGCTCATCGGGATGCAAATCAATATGCCTGAGACTGGGACGTTCTTTTTTATTAGTGACCACTGTCACGTCATTGAGAATGTAAGTCCTGGTTCTTATGCTGTCACGCGAGCTAACATGGTAATAGTGGCGCGATGGCATTCCTCAAGGATGGCTCGCTCGCGATCACCCAGCTTGGTTCAGGAGCACCCAGCGTCTCAAGCAGCTGGAAAGGATAACAAGGGGACAGGTTATTCCTGGACATGATGAGGCGACGTTCCTCGCACTGAAAAATCAGGCTAAAGTGTTTACGTGATGTGGCTTGCTCTATTTGATAGTTTATGCTTATCAACATCGCAATTTTATAGTCTATTATAATCAGATGCTATGTCTATGTGATACGTCTGGTCATATCCTACAAACTGATATGACCAGATACCATAGTTCCTTCTAGAAGATCGAGGCCTCCCTCCATAACCGATGCTTTTATATTACTGTGTTAGGACGGGCCCGAGAGAGAATATATTTGAAGCGATCGCCCATTATTACATTCTAGCTGCCATACGAGATACAAGCTGATACATCGTGCAGATGGTGAATATTCAAATGGTTCGACATATTACATTCCCACCCAGCGTCTACTAGGATCATAAGAATACACATGCGGGTAGTGATGGAAGTCATATTTGAGATACCTGGGAATCTTCTATAACCTGTTAACAAACATGAAAATCAATTAAGCAGACTTCACATCTTATAGAATACGGACCTTTTGGCTCTCGATCACAGTCTTCATATACTCGGTATCATAGGCGAGATCCTCAGCACTGGGCCAGTTCGAACGATAGGGAGCAGCTGGATTATTTAGGCCGGCACCCAACAGGGTCTTGTAGCTTCCATTGGGAGCTCCAGGAACTTGTTGAAACGGCAATGTAGATAGTACTGGCTTGAATCTTTCACGCTTGGCTGTTTGAAAAGGAACCTGCGTCTTCGGTGTTGAGAGCACTGCTCTCTTCGGAAAGATTCCGGCCATCAGATAGAACCCCTTAAGGTTGGAGTAGAGTCCCATCGTTATTAATTTCATCCAAATCAATTATACTGTTAGGGATTTGGTGAAGTAACTGACACGAATTGGCAGCTGCTTTCTAGTCGGCCGTTTGAGGTGTGGACGTTGTGTGCCCTCGATATACAGTTTTAGGGCACGGTGGAAGGTTACTACGTAGAGATCGTGCCACCTCGGTACCAGACCACCTAATGCGTCACTACTCGAATTCATAAGTACGACTTTAATTCAGCTCCGTGTTACAACGACTAAACTTCAACATCGTAATCAAAATGCGTTGGTTGTCTATAGCACTGTGAAAACTTCGGACCTTTGATTGCTGGATTTGACCCGACCAGAGTGGCTGGAACATTAAAGACTACTGTTGAAAATTAGAGTCAGACCCGGTCCTGATGAGTGAGGCGTATATCGCCTAGTTAGCACCGTTTCGTTTCCGATTCCACAGTTGGAACATCCAAGGGTAGACCTACGTTATATACCTTGATTGAGTGTATACATTCCACCTGTTAAATCCATTAGAGCCGGTAGAGGACACCCGAAGCCTCTTGGCTGTCAAACTTGATACTGTATGTGATTCGCAGTGATTGTGGAGCACCAACAGTCTGTCAAGCTGCTGACTGGATATAGAAGAGTTCAGTGTACGTGAGATCGTCCGAGTCTCTTCTCTGTCTGGTGTAGTTTGTGGCAGGGGTGGGCGGCTGTGCTGAGCCTCGATGTTTGCCTGCTCGTCCGGCTTCGGCCTCCATCCTCAATTAACGTCAACATCTTCGTATTTATCAACCAATATTTATATACAATAATTATCGATATCTGTGCTATGTCAGGATCGGAAAACGAAGACTACGTTTTTGTCGACGAACCTGCGCTCAGCGACCGAGAATCCCCCGAGCTAGTCGCCGAGTTGAGAGCCTGGCTGAAACCCACCGATTATCTGGGAGAGTCGTCTGATTTCAAAAGGCATCTCAATTCACACGTCCCGGGAACAGGGGACTGGCTTCCACAGACATTTCAGTACCAACAGTGGCACGATGGAGCTGCGGGCGCGCTCTGGCTGAAGGCCATCGCTGGCGCTGGCAAGAGCGTCTTAGCAGCCAGACTTGTTTCGCAGCTAATGAATACCGAGAGCAAAGCGCCTGTTCTCTTCTTTTTCTTCCGCCAGATTGTCGCCTTGAATCATGATGTCTGTCCACTTGCTCGAGACTGGCTGGCCCAGCTGCTGGAGTTTTCGCCGAATCTGCGGACGACACTAAAGGCGTGGATAAAGCAGGAACGCGACATAGAGGACGTTGCATTTACAGAGCTCTGGAAGCTACTGCTGGATAGCTTTAGCGTTCTACCGAAGGTCTATTGTGTTGTGGATGCACTGGACGAGCTGGATTCCGAGAAGACGAACGATTTCCTGCTTCACCTTGTGGACTTGGGCCAGACACGCCCAGATGCTGTCAAGGTGCTCATGACCAGTCGACCGCTACCGCAGATTCAGAAAGTCTTGAACGCCCCCTCTGTCTTGCAGGTCAGACTGGAGGATAGGCAGACAAATAAGGATATCTCGCTGTTCATCCGGCACCGGCTGCGCGAGGCACACCATGTCAACGAATATTCGAAAGAGACCATTAGAAGAGCAGTGGAGGATCATGCTCATCATTCGTTTCTGTACGCCCGCCTGGTGCTGAATGATCTCTTGGACGAGCACAAGAGAAATTCGGTTCACATAGCATCTGCCGAGAATGGTCTCCTGGCACTCCCGTCGAGCATGGAAGACATGTATTCGCAGATGTTGCACGAACACGCCCAGGTCGCCGGAGTTCCACAGGAGAGACAGATGCTGATTCTCCAGCTTGTAACCCACGCATCGCGCCCTCTGCGCTTACTCGAGATTGCCACGGTCTTGGACTTTTTGGATATGGGCGATAATGGCAACAGGTATGGTGACACTAAGAACTTGACGCGGATGTCCTGTGGCCCTCTGCTTGAGATCCTCGACGATGAGACAGTGTCAATCATCCATCATTCTTTCACTGAGTTCCTGATCGATCGGGGTGGACAGCAGGATGTTGGTGCGTTTCCGGTGATCGAGTCGACAAAAGCGCATGAGTTTCTGGCGCTGCTCTGCGTGCGGTACTTATTGTCAGGGACACTATCCTCATGGAAAATTACAAATGTACGTCCAGTATTTCGCAACGCTGGTGTGTCGTCGCGGCAAAAATCGCTCCAACTGCAACATCCGTTCCTTGCTTATGCGCTTTCCAATTGGGATTACCACATGCGGCACCTCAAGGAACTGAATGAGCCGCTGGTAGGGGCTATAAAAACGTTCGTAAGCCCAGGGAACCACGCCTTTGGCTCTTGGATTGACTTGGCTGTTTGTCCGGGGTTCTCCGTGGAGCTCATGTCTCCTCTCCATGTGGCCGCATGGGTCGGCCTGACGAGCATGGCCAAGTTGCTGCATAGCACAGGCTACAGCCAAATGGTTAACGGATGCGACGGGGATGACCATACACCACTGGCACTGGCTGCTCAGCGAGGCTACATCGACACGGTGGCCTACCTACTGGATATTGGGGCAGTGCCAGATCAACCAAACAAACTCGGCTTGAGCGCCTTGCACTTTGCCGCGCAGTCAAACCATCATGCCATTGTCCGGCTCCTCCTGAAAACCGGCGTTAGCCCATTGATCAAGAAGGCCTGGGAAAACCCAGGGAGGCGTTGTGGTAATGCCCCCAGCACGGCCGGGGATACCCCGTTGAAATATGCCTCTGAGTCGGGTTGCGTTGAGACCGTCCGTGAAATGATACCATATCTAGACCCAGACAGTTGTGTTTCGTCGCTTAGACTTGCAGTCAAATTCCGGCACGCAGCTCTTGTCAAGGTGCTTATTGAGCCTGCAAATATTGATATAAAGGCTCCGCTGGCTGGCGACCTTCTGCTCAAGGCTGGAACCAACGGAGATGTGGATACTATGGAGTTTTTGATGGGGAAGGGCGTTGACCCCTTGTATCGTAAGGAACGTGATAGTCTCGCTCTTGGTCTAATATCTCTGCTCTCTGACGAGCCAGCCGAAGACTCCTCCCTGCTCCTTGCCATTTGTGCTGGGTCTCTGGATAGGAGATCTTACAGATGGAAGCCTCCGGGTCTGCCGCTTGAGCCAGCTTTGGATTTGGCTCTTGATGCAGGATGCAAGGTCAACGATATAGGGTTGAATGGCAACACACCATTGCATTACTGCGTGGGGAGCACTGTTTCTGTCATCCAGAGACTCTTGGAACGTGGCGCAGACGTTCATGCGAGAGACAGCGGCGGAAGGACGCCCTTGCATCTATTAAAACCATGCCCTGAGACGATCCCGATCCTAGATCTTCTTCTGCGCCACGGGGCTAAGTGGGACGACGGTGGAAGCGACACGGGGAAGACACTGGCCCATATTTGTCTCGAATCCTGGGAAGGCGATGATGATTTGGGAGTCCTACAGCCGTTCGTGGAAGACTGGAATGTCCAAGACGCGGCTGGGAACACGCCACTTCACGTACTCGTCGCAAGACGCATGTGGCCGAAATATATTGCCCGCCTCATTGAACAGCTCATATCCTTTGGAGCGGATGTCAACCAAAGGAATAACGCCGGTAATGTTCCTCTACATGTGATACATTCTGATTGCGTATCTCACTATGCTCCCCTCTTTGCTGCGGCTGGGGCAAATCTCGAAGCAAGAGATAATGAAGGCAGAACGTGGTTTCTACGGGCTGCCATGGACGACTCGTGGCGCCCTAGTAGCCTGTCAACAGTGATAGATTTTGGCGTCAATATAAACGTCGTCGACTTTGACGGAAACAATGCACTTCATCTTAGCTGCACCGGGGAACGAGCAGCAGACAGAGTCAAATACTTCCTGCAGGCCGGTATTGACCCTTTACATGTCAACCACAAAGGAGATACCTTGTACCACCGGCTTATGCGGCGGTATTTCGAATTCCGCCTGGATGATCCTTTTGATGTGCTCTGTCTGCTGCGGGCTACAGATATCCCCGTCCACTCGAGAAACCACAGTGGCGAAACTCTGCTTCATATCGCCTTCAGTAGTTTCCCGGAGGATAGCGAGTCTTGTAAGCTGCTACATTCAGCCCGCAGCCCATTTTGTCTGTTCCAGGCATCCGACATCGCCTCGATGATATCCACGGCAGATCACCAAGGTAGACTGCCGATCCATCGGGCAGCCACCACTGGGGAGGAATATGTTGGGTGGCTAATTCATAGAGGCGCGCAGGTCTCTGTGCGAACGTATCAAAAGCAAAACCCACTTCATTTAGCTGCTATTGCAAAACAAAGCAACGTAGTCGGGCTTGTCCTAGAGGCCTATGGGGATGCAGAACGACAGCGCAAAGCTGTCAACGAACGGGATGCCTGGGGACGCACTCCTCTACATTATGCCTGCCAGTCTGCTCGGCCAGAGAGTGTCAAACTCTTGTTGAGTGCGGGCGCTGACCCCGGGATACTTGATGAGGAACGCTGCACAGCACTGCACATGTGTGCGCAGTTTCACAGAAAGTTGGATATCAGCTTCCGGTATCGTGATATCATAGCAAACCCCAGTATCAGATCCGACGACGACACGCTTAGGGTGAAGGACATTGTGCATATTCTGTGCCGACATAGAGTTGACCTTATGAGCTCCAAATGGCCTGTGATAAATTCTGTTCAGTACGCTATAAATGCCCGCAGTGGGCCGATGGCAGCTGCTCTTCTAGATGAGATGGAAGGTGCAACGGACGCGCGGAAATCCGAGCTCGAACGACATTCTGATCTGGTTCCATTCCTACAGTTGGCTTGTGCTAACGGGAATGCCAGCTCTATCGTTGACCAAGTCATGCAGGACCACTCTACCGATATGATTGGGATTTGTGACCATGCTCTTGTCGCTGGGGCCTTTGGTGTCCTGGATGGGCTGGCCAGGCGCGGCGTCCAACCACGGCGCCGGCTGAAATCTGGCAGTGAGGACTTTCTGCACAAGCTGGCCCGTTGGGGCTTCTTTGAACAGTTTGAGAAGTTCGGATCCAAACGACAGGAGGAGGGCTGGGTCAACGGTTCTCAGAGCTCACCGGATACGGACTACCCTGGTGTTCAGCCGTTCATTCTGACAGTGGTCCAAAGCACTTTACCAAACATGGATCTCCTCTCACTAGTTGTGGAGACCTTCAAGGCCGACGTTAATATAAAGCCTGTTGAATGTCTCCGGCGTAGCATGGACACCTGTGCACTGCATATACTCGCTCGAGGCAACCATTGGTGGCAGACAGGGGCTATTCAATACCTTCTCGACCACGGGGCAGATGGTAATATCACTGATGCGCTTGGCCGAAACGCTCTCCATGTAGCCGTACAGGGTGGTTATCAACGTCTGCGCATAGTCAAGCTCCTTTTGGACCACGGCGCCGACCCGAACGCAGCGGACGAGAAAGGTACGACACCGCTGACCCTGGTTGAGGGAGATAGTGCGATGGCCACGGTACTCATCGAATATGGTGCCGATTTAATATCTGGGAAGATGTCATTGCTCTCCAAATGCATCAAAGTGTTGGATATTGACGTGCTGAGAGCTATTTTGGCTACGGGCATAGACTGCAACCAGCGAATTGACAATGTCTATACCCCCCTCGACATAGACGAGTGGGATTATATGGATACGCTCCGTCTATTTCTTAGTTCCAACGATACGTATCCCCTTCAGCTAGCCGCGCTTCGGCATGCAGGGTCTGATACCCAGCGAGCAATGGTCGCCGCGACTGTACAGCTCCTCCTTGACAACGGGGCTGATCCTTGGGCTCCTGTGAATGGAGATACAACTATCCTGCACGACCTGCTCTCGCGCAGCGCCATGGTAGATACCTTCCTTGCCCAGCCAAACATAGAGATCGACGGGCGAGATTCCCGTGGTAGGACTCTCCTCCTGGCGGCTTGTCACGGCCACGAACAGGAGCGTAGTCGGGGTCTAGACTCAGTGGTGGAGCTCGCTCGGAGGCTCTGGGACATGGGGGCTGATATATCGGCTGCAACGAATGAGAGAGACACGGTGGTCCATCTGCTGCTGCGTAGCTATGACCTTCGAATCCACGAGTTCGAGGCACAAGTTGCGGCAAAAAATAATAAGGGACAGAATAATGCAGCCGCCGAAACTCTGCGCCAGCTCATTGAGAAATGTCCTTCTCTCAGCGTCCGACCAAATCTTGCTGGATACACTCCCATCCATATAGCAGCTAGACGGCTGCTCCTCTGCCTCGTTCGGCAGCTGAGAGACGCGGGTGCTGATATACAGACCCCAGATCCTAAAGGAAACACCATTCTACACCACATTGTTCCAAATATGCGCCGTTGTGGAGAGGATGCTCTGCATGAGTACCTGGCCCTGGGCCTCGATATCAACGCAAGAAACCATGACGGCCTCACCCCTGTCTGGAAACACTTCGCTGACGGTGTTTGCGCTGGAGAAGCGGTGTTGACCCCAGAGATGCTGGAGACCCTCCGTATTGCGGGAGCAGACTTGATGGGGAGCAATGGCGACGGTGAAACCTTGCTTCATCTGGTTGCTAGGATGAAGATCCGATCGTATGATTCTGATCGTGAAAGCAGGCCATCGGAACGTTCAGATACTGGCGCGTTCAAATACCTGTTGGGATTAGGACTTGACCCGCTTTTGGAGGATAATAAACAGAGAACGTCGATGGTAAGTTATCCTTTCCTCTATTTATGTTTGTTGTCTTTGTTGGTTGGATTAGGGCTGATATCATGAAGGATGTTGCTGCGGCGTATGGAAAGGACGGTATTTTGGAACTCTTTCAGAAGAGATGATATGCAATATAGCAAACGGAGATGTATTGAGGCATTCCACGTAAGGATTAGCTTCCGTGTTACTTTCCATATAGCTTTCTATGTTAATGGTGGTGATAATGGCAGTAGTCTAATTGTAACAAGATCTTCTTGATACGCTCTTGGATTTGCTAAGCAGTCTACTGGTAGTAGCTTCATTTGAAGGCTATTAAGATGAATTACTCATGATTCGTTTTATACCAGTAAGTGATTCACCCACCAACCTCAGGCATGACGGTGAGAAGCAGGGTTGTTGGATATTGTCTGGATGGTACTTTAGTTCCAATATGACACTAGGGAAGGCCATTACTCTGGGACAGTGATCGTCAAGGTCTTGGTATATATTCTTTTCTACTTAGGTTTCTATACCTCCATTTCAGTATATAAACGAATCTGCAGTCTATAGAATATACAGATAAAATGTCATGCTCTGCTAAGACCAGTCCCCATCATCCACAACAGGCTCACCACGGTCCGCAGCATCTAGAAGCTCCCTCGCAGTCCATGGCTTATACGTGTAGCCAGGAACAGCATTCGCATTCTCAAACGGCGCACCGTGGAGGAGATGCTCGGCACATTTCGCATAATTTTCATACGCGTACTGCTCCGAATCATGGTGCACCACCCAGTTTCCTACCATTTTACCCAATACCTGAGGATTCTTCGCAACAGCATCCCAGTCTGTGTTATGGAATAGCTCGCGGTTCTTGAACCCCATCTTCTGTGCGCATGAGACTCGTTCGAACCTGTCACGTATTAACACAGGAGAATTCAACCGTCCAGTTTGGTCAACGCCTACCGTAAATGATTATGCACCTTACTTGCAATAGGCACGCCCTTTCTTCCGGCAATCTGCAGACATGCAGCCAGTGAATACGCGTCCTCCATGGCCATAGTCCCGCCACTCGCTGACGTGGGTAGGAATGGATGAGCGGCGTCGCCAATCTGGACAACTCGACCACCAGGCGATGCTGACCGGGGCTGAGGGTTCCGCCACATCAGCTTCCAGTCGAGTACGGTCTGGTTGGGTGTCGCTTTGATCAGCTCGGTGACGAACTCGTCCCAGCCTTGGACCGCCTCGAGGGCTTTGCTGATTGAGGTGGAGCTTGTCCAGCTTTCTTCCGCAGTATTGCTGTCTTCCTAGAGTGCCATTAGCACTATATCCACTGAATCCCACTGCACAAGCCCGGTTTACTACGCAGACAACGTACTCTGCGGGTAAGAAGCCAGCAAACATCCTCGCCGGACTTGCAAATCACGATATGTGCCCCGGGCCCTGCATACAGAAACGCACGATCCTTATACCCCGCGAATTCAGCCGCGATAACCGGATTCTCAAGCGCCGGCGCCACAGGGAACGTAACCCGATACATCACGAACCCCGAGCTGATAGGAGGGTCACGACTCCCAGCAACCAGCTCCCAAGACCTCGATCCCACGCCATCAGCAGCAACAACCACGTCCGCCGTTAAGCGCCGCCCATCGGACAAAACGACACCGCCTTGCTCATCGTTCTCGAAATACTCGACTGCGGTGGCTGAGAACTCGACCTGGATTCCGAGATTCTTGGCATACTCGAATAGCACCGCATGCAGCTTTGCGCGATATATAGCCAGAGAAGGATCGCTGGGATCGCCCGCGGTGAAGTCGGCAATTGGAGTCCCGTCAAACTTGCGCATGTTATATACGGGTGGAAAGGCTTCTTGCCTTGCCCGCTCCATGAAGCCTGGCCATTTCTTTGGTGTCTGTAGGGCTGGGGTGGTGATTACGATCACCTCTCCTAAGTCGGCAGTTAGCTGCTTGTACCTTTGCATGGAATATTATTCCACGCCTTATCCAGCGTTACGCACCAGAAGTCTCCCCTTCAAATCGCCGTTCGATGACCTGAACGGTATGGCCTTTGCGGTGGGCCTCAATGGCAAACGTTAGGCCAGCAATGCCACCGCCGACAACTAGGACCGAGATCCCGGTATCAGTGTTTCGTTCCATGTTTGTCTCAGAGAGGCCTTTGTGTTCAAGGTGCCCTGGTTATCAATTCATTCTGGGGGCGTCTGGGTATAAATAGACAGGAAACCCCCAAGTCTAACCACGGGAACTCACGGAAAGCAATGCACCATGACTGTGATGTCCTGCGTTGCCAGTGGATCTCAGGTTCAGCTTGAAGCAAGACGCTGTCCATCATTCCCATATCTTGCTAGGGCTTGTCGGTTCGGAACTGCCATCGTTCATACTCCGCTGAGTCAGCGCCTCAAACCTGCCTGTTTTAACTTGTTATTCAAGCAAACCGCGACGCAGCTCCCCGGAGTTAAAAAATAGGTCAATGGTAAGAATTGGACCCACAGGTATAGAGTATTCGCTGCTGGTAATGTGTTGAGATCAACTATCCGGGGCCGATATTTCGTAAGCGGGGTGGAGCAGATTGACTCCATTCGGCTGGGGATGCATTTATGCGTTAGAAAAAAGACAGCATTGTGAGTAAATTCTTGGTAACTTTTCTATTATGCCAAAAAGCCTTCCCTTTCGTTGCCTAGTGTGTTTTTCAAGTTGGAGTATAAATATGGCTATCGTCTACTTTTTCGACTATACTCAGCACCTCATCTACTAGCCAGAAAAAGCCAAGGACATACTAAGTATATGGCATATAATGACCTTAATTCAAGCTTAAACGTCTAATGAGAATAGAAAAAGGGTAGATAATAGTAGGGGTTTAGTATAGCTAAACTGTCTTTATAGGGAATCGGAATGGTCGGGGAAAGCCTTTCGAACCATGCCGGTGTATAAGTCCATCATCGCTGAGGGTCCTTTTGTTCGGGATGGACTAAGGAGTGGCAGCTACACAACATACTACGACGGATATAATTCTATATGGAATAGACTGGATTGCAAGACGACAACTGACAACTGTAGGTACATGAAAACATGCGAAGATAACTCTTCAGTCCATCTCAATAAACCCAACGAAACATCAATCATCTTAACGAAAGTATCTTGACCAAGAGAACAGCCCAGAAAGTGCCGAGGGCTTGCAAATGATAGTTAGAATATTTTCTTCACTGCAGCTTCTCGATGGCTTACATGCGCATGGACTCAATCAAGCAGAGCGAGATCCCATCGAGTACGCCCCAAATCCAAGGTCGACACAGTCGTCTTTCCTGAAGACATTGCTGCCGCCATCAGCCCAGTAGTCGACCCATCCCCGGCCTAGGGCATTGCAAGAGCCGTCCGAGTAAAACCCAGCACGCTGACGATGAGCTCCGTAGGACAGGACACGGAAGGACTGTGTCTTGGGAAGACCCGAGCCTTTGCAGGTGTTGTCGTAGATGTTGACTTCCTTTGCGTCGCCCTTGCAACCTGGGTCTGTGAATGCGCGGACCTTGAAGGAGAGGGCGCCGCTGCTGAGGCAGAGGAGGGTGAGGATGCTTCCGAGCTGCATTTTTGTGGTGGCGTTGATATAGGTGTAGTTGAAGTAGATATGATATTTTGATCTTGGAATAGAAGCTGTGTGTTGATACCCAGAGATTCGACTTCCCTGAGGCCCTTTTATATTAAGATTGGGAGAAAGGCTCGGTGACGCGGCGTACAATTCATCGTCGCAAAGGAGGAGGCCTATACACCTGGCCCGTGTGTTAGATACGAAGATGAATATGTTTTCGGATATACCCTGCGCAGTACTATGGCGATCTTGACGTTATCCAGCAAATACTCAGCGCATTGGGGCCAGGGGCACAGTACCTGCGCATCGTATATCCGAATAAAGTTACTCAGGGACGATCCAAGGGTCGAGATCCTGCCGAGTTTCTGCAGATCTGCATATGGTTCGGGGACCTGATATGCACCTTGCAGCAGCTTGCATTCCAGGGCTCGGCAACCCCAGACAACATCCAATAGGACCATAACGTTGTTTCTCTCATAGATGAACCTCTCATTGATCGGCGCTTGAAGGGAAATGTCGGTCAACGATGAGGTCAATTTGGAGATACGAACTGAAGGCGTTTACCTTGATGCGGTTTTACCCAGCGCTGTGCGACGATCGTTTTATTCTAACCAAGGAGGCAGTGCCTCAACATGTATGCTTGCTATCAAGTTGAACTTCTGGCCTCGTCACTGCTGATATCCAGCTATAAAATCCAAAGCAAACCCCCTCAGTTCTCATCATCCATCAACAATCAATCCACTTAATTCCAATTCCAATTCCACATTTCCAATCAATCCAGTACTTCAATTCCTACAAACGCATCATGCATGTCCTCAAGACCCTCGCCCTTCTAAGCGCCACCTCGGGCGCCCTCGCCTTCAAGGTCCGCGCCTTCACCGGCGAAAACTGCTCGGGAGACGCCAAAGAAATCAACGTCTGGGACAACACCTGCCGTGACGAAAACGTTCCTGCCACTAAATCCTACCGCGTGCTCGCCTACGGCGCGGGCCGCCAGAGAGCTGCCTTTTACGAAGGCGGAGACTGCATTGGCGGAGGACGATGGAATGACTGGTGGGCTGATGGTGGAAGTGATACCTTCAAGAAGGATGCGTGTATTGACTTGGGCTTTACGTCTAAGGCTTTTGGGTCTCGCTCTGTTTAGCCCTAAGGTAAGCGTCTTACTCTGGTTATTGTGTAGCCTAGGTTGTGTTCCTAACATTGTCTAGATGTGGACTCCGGATCGTTCTAAAGAGTCGAAGGCCAGGAGAGGGGGGTAGGAGAATGGTATCTGAAGGGTGGAACTGGGTCTCTGTCACTTTAGTTAACAGATATCTAAATGGGACAGCTTTGAAATAAACCAACCCAACGGGCGAAGATGGTGAATTTCTAGTTTTCATAGAGATAGACTTCATACTAGGTTTTACCCCCAAGAAGCTGTTCTTGCTCTGTCTTAACATCACGCTCCGTGGGCTAGATAAAATACGATAGTATAAACACTATGGGTAAAATATGACTATGCTTTCATTAGAGCTTCACGGGGGAGCCAATAGGCCAAACACTACTTTCCAGCGACAAGGTCAGCAGGGGCAAATGATTTTGTGACCCATGCACATCATTCTCCATGAATCCGCCTGATGGCTGCAGCTTTCCACCTCGTCGGCGGGGAATTGTTGCTTTGAATGCCAGGGCTGGATCAAAGAACCCGGACCACACAATATCTGCGACCGCGATACCGTAAAGGTCAGCGATGCGCTGGGGTGTCAAAGTCTGGCTTCCTTGATCCGCTGATACACTGCTGGATCATCGAATATCACATCGAGTGTGATTTCGTAAGGGCCGGCGTTTTTCGATCGGACCACACTGGCAATGTCACCGAGGGTCTTGGGTGCCGAGGATGCAGTTGTTGGAGTACTCCTGGATCCAGGGGCGAGCGTGTTGATTCTCTCGCCGTTAGTGTTTTTCCCTGGGGCCTGGCAATCCGTTTTGTCAATTCGAGGTCCTTTGCCCAATACACGCATCTCCCACTTGAGAAATTTGCCATCGACCTCCTTCGCACTCTCCCTCTCCTCAAGAAACTGGATCTCCTGTGCATACTCCTGTCCCTCTTCAAGTTCCACTAAGTGATATACCGAAAACTCAGCGCAAACTCCCATCTCAATTTCCAATTTCCCACCGATCCCCATGCCAAAGTTCCCACTCGTTGCTTTCTGACCTGCATATGCACCATGGACACAAGCAACTCTGGCGCACGAGGCAATGTCTGTTGCCAAGGCTTGGTTCTCCGCCAGGGCCTCTCCAACAAGAAAGACTTCTCCGCGGTGTTCCGCCGGTATGCTTGGATTAAAGCCATAGATATGAAAATACAACGACCATGCTTCCCCAACATGTGAATGTTGTTCGGTGACATAGGCACGCACGCGAGAGAGAAGGGAAGGAAGCTGCTGGATCAATATTGGGTCGCAAAAGGATCCCATGAAAATTGTGCGATGTCCAATGATCTTGGCTCCTTCAAACTTCATCGTGTACGGTGTGTTCGCATGCTTGGAAGCCTTGAAGACAGAGCCGTCAACATGGACAGTAATGCGATCATCTAGAACAGAATAGTTTGCAGTGGTCAGGTCCAGACAGCCGCCAGGGCCATGTAGAATGTCTGGCCGACACTTTTCGTACAGTGCATGTGCAGCTACACTCGTGGCGGTACACCGTGAACCAGAAGCCAAGGGACGTATGTCAAATGAGCCATCACAGTAGATAGTAGCCATGGAGGCCGCACACTTGGGAGTCGCGCAGGCTCCTCCACACTCCATCAGCTTACCCATATGCGTGAAGCCGCCAAGTACTGTGGAGCTTAGGTTCAGGGCGCTCGCATATGAATTGGTAGAAGACTTGAAGGCGCAGAATGCAACAAAAGGGCTCGGGTCATACGCTCTTCCGGCAACCAGAATGTCAAATTCAGGATGAGCGGCCATCGCCCGTACCATGGGTTCTGGCCCAATTTGGCCAACAATTGTTGGGGTAGCTTTGATGTCCTCGACAGTGAGGGCAGGTACACATGGACCACACCCGGAAACCTTGCCGGCTTCAAGCTGATGCAAAAGCCATTCCTTCCTCGTCTCACAATAAATTGAGAGGACCTTCAAGCTACTGTGCTGGCTGACACTAAATTAGCAAACTGCAAAAATCAGGATTCCAATGTGAAAATCTGTCTTACCTGGAGCCGGAAGTCTCGAGGGTCTCACGAATTATTTCAAGGAACTCGTTGACATGCGCATTACTGCCATCCCCGCCGGCTGAGCTGATCAACAAAGGGACATGGTAGCGTTGCACAAGCCGGATTAACTGGCGGAGATCTCTCTCGTAGGCCGATCGAGGGCAAGTCATAGTTCCTAGTGCAAGTTTTGCTGGTCCGGAATCTGTCGACCCAGAGTCCAGGATAATTGCTGTAGGGGCCTTTGCTTCCAAGCTTAATTGCAGACCAAACTCGACGTCTGCTACATTGAAACCATAGCCCAGCATCCCAACCGGAGTAATGATCTGGCATAAACGCTCGCGCGGGGCTTTGAGATCAGGCTGAATCGATTCCATGGTAAGGAGAACAAGATAGGAACGGAATAATTCAATTCAAGATACAATTATATCTCCCGCAGGAAGGTAATTCGCATTGACTGGATGGGAAAGTGACTTCAAATACGCGCTGGGGTTTGATAGTTCGGCCCGGTAAGCGAACATCGCTTTGGTGCCGCAGTTCCGAAGCGATTATGGTGGATGATTATACACTAAGGAGTTGTGGCTGGCATTTGGAACAATGTGCTGATGTTATCCATACCAGCGAACCAGGAATTCCATTCAAACAAGTCGTCTCCGAATGGTGGTAGATCGGTAAAGTCTTCCAACGCTGGTAGATCCGAAACCCCGGCGGGTGAGTCTTCAGCGACGTTCGACTCCTGAGAACCTAGCTGGCTTCGAAAGTGCCCCACCATTCTCATCCCGCTGTTTATTATGCTCAAAGGTCGATTTCCCTCGCCAGGCTGGCGCAGTTCCATGCATACGCCCTGTGCCTCGATATGGCGTGAGAGGAATTCAATTGCTTTTCCCGCTCGATAAGGCTCATCCCTTTCCTCTGTCGACTGGGCAGTCAGTGTCTCATACGCCTTTTTGATATGGTTCCGGGCGAGAAGCTTGTCGTGTATCGATATATTGGTGTCAATAGCCAGCAAATTGATAAAATACATCCCTGCCATTACAAGTGCAGATAAATATTGCTTTGGAAAATGGGTGACGAACGACTCGGTTGTCGACTCAAGATTACCTTCTTGGCTTGACTGAGCCCAGCCAGAAAACGTATCCACAAGCTTCATGGCTGCATGGAAGCCTTTGTACCACGTTGCCTTTGTAAGAGCGTCCGGGCCATCATTCGCGGTCTTGTGTGAGGTTCGCGAAAGCAGCGGTAGCGAATACAGCCTAAGCCGTGCTGCAACTATGCTAATCTGAAGTGATGCATAGATTCCTCTCGGCATACGACTTTCAATAGCGTCCAAATCACTGTCAAGAAGCTCTATGAATGATCTTTGGGCTGTACTGCTGACTTGGTCGTTCAGCAGCGAAGTAGCTCGGATTGAATAGGCTTGGATTTCCAAAAGCGCTAAAAACTCTTCTGGGAGGCTGCTCCTGATAGAGTCGCGAACTCTAGGCATTAAGGAAGCAACGGAGGCCATTGGGGGAGGCAGCGACAGACAAGCCGCCAGGCTTTGACTTCAGTTAGTTCCGCGCCAGACACAGTCACATCCAGATGTACTTACTTTGTGCTAACTACAAAGCACCCGAGCCACGTTTTTAACCGCGAAGTATGCTCATCTGGGCTCGGTCGAACGGGCTGACCCCAGTTCACTGGAGAGCCTTCTAGGCCCATCTTCAAGGCAGCAGCAACGGCTATTCCACAGTACTCCCAGCTTGGGTCGTCCAGCTGGGTTTCTACGGGGAACGGCCACAGACAAAGGAGCAGGAGGGCTTGAATAGTGTGAATGCTGCGAACTGATCGAATCATACTATTCGCCAATATTCGAAGAAATGGCTCCTTGAGCACACGGGAGAGGTCGCCATGTAGGGGGTGCTTTCTGGACGCAATGACAATTATCGTCCAGAAAAGAAGAGGGCTTACGATCCTGATAGAATCTATCGACTTTGTCAAATCCAGAATGGGAAGGTGATGGAAATAATGACGAGCAAAGCTGCAACCTAATTATTAGCCCACTAAACTTCTCCAGTGTCAACAGGCGGGGATACCATACTGTTCAAAGAGGTCTCGGATAGTCAAGCCATCTAATTCAACTTCTTCGAGTAGCTGGGCTTGTGGTAATTCCCAGGTAAAGCTACTCGGCAAAGGGGGCTCTTGATCCTTTTGCACAGGTGGCAAGGCATGCCCTCCTGGTAAATTAGCGTCCAGATCTGATTTAACAGGCGTCGTTTCTGTGTTAACAAGCCGGCGTAATCGTTCATTCTCTTCCATCGCTTTCTCAAGCGACCTGGGAAATTTAGATCCAAGTTTTGGTCAAGATTCCAAGGAATAACTTACCCTCTCACTGGTTTTCTTTTGAACTTGGAGTCGAATTTGCAGCTCATGCGATGTTTCTGGCATCGAGTGCACGGTGCTGGAAAACATTGCGTGGCATCGCAGCGCAGCTGAAGATGATGTGAGTTCAACGAGCGTCCGATTGCCGGGCTCAATAACCAACCTTCACCTGGCGGCAGGAAGTACATGCCATTGATGAGCGCTTGGACGGACGAGCTCTACTTTCACTTCGGTCCATTTTTCCAATGTTCGCAGCTTGCAGTATCGGTGGTACAGATGGGAACAAGATGGGAAGTGAGGTGAAATTTTACCCACATTCCAATAGCCCCGGTATTTGTTCGCTTCAAACCATGGCAGCCTGGTGCCAAGAATATGGACCTCAGTTATTACAAGAAAGTGGGTGTTATGAAGAACAGAGGAAAGAGAAGTGAGAAACGAAGAGGAAGAGGGGAGGAATTCCACGTGACCTCGCCAGGCGTCCTGCTCCCTACGAGTTGTAGATTTCTCTATTTTTCTACCAAAATGAGTCGGATTAAAAATTGTCAGTCGATTCGGGCTCGTACAAAGCAGAGCTATCGATTTTAGTCTTTTTAAAAGTGGCCCATTCAATTGCCGACTATTTACACAACATGGTCTGCCTATAGCATCATCCAAATATATATCTGGAAAACAAGTGATCTATCGTGAAACCTGATGGCAGTCCAATGGACTCAGGTGGTATAATAGAAGTCTAATATGGATTACAGGTTAGCAAATTTTTCAATGGCCTATGAGTTGACAGTCTTACCAGGGTGAAGGTCTCCAAGTTCTTCCAAGCTCTCCTCTCTCTGGCGGTGCGCCTCGTCTGTGTGTTGGGCTTTCCTCTTTCTCTCATTCAAAACACCCAGATACCATCTTAGGACAAGAGAGAGTACGAGAGTGCAGCAGCACAAGCCAAGGGCAGAGGCATTGCCTTTCCGGTCTGTTGATATTGCTGTCAGTAAACTACCAACGTAGGTTAGAGCTCAGTATCAAGACATACACAATGGCGGATCACTATAGGCCTGAGTTCCACAGATGGCGAAGGCCTGTGAGAATATATTCATAAAAGCCAAACAAGAGCCCCTGTTTTCCTTGGTTAGTATTGAAGTCTCTCAAATGGTCTATACTCGGCCTACCTTCGCGTATATCCAACGAAATTCATAGCCGCCCAGGACAATTGAAGGACAATATTCGGGTGAATGGAGAACGCAAGAACACATGTCGCAGCGAACCGAGCACGTTGATTCTTAACTGCTAGCAGCACTGCGTACCCAACAATTGCACCGCATGTCGAGGCAGCAAGAGTGAGGCCTCGCGCGTTCGTTCGATCAGCCACCCGGGCCCAGAATAGAATCCCAACGCATGCACATGCGTATACAATGACCGTAAACATCTGCGTATCTACTTGGTTGTATCCAAAGCTCTGTGAACAAGTCATATCAGCATCTAACTCACCACTAACAGGGTGGAGCTACTACCTCAATAATCGCCGGAAGAAAGTTGGACATCGAACCAACACAGAAATGTCCACAGCATGCAATACCCAACAGAAGCCAGAAATGCACGCTTAGCAGGATGAGCGGTATTTTCTTCACCTGCAGCCTTGCTTCGGACGTGTTATGAGCGTTTCGTGCCCGACGCACAACAAGGGCCTTTTCCTCCTCGCTGAATCCAAGCTTGAGTGTTTCAGGGCTGGCCGGTAGGAGGAATAGAACGATAAATGCAAATGCACAGGGCATGATACCCTCGATCAGAAATATCCAGCGCCATGCTCGCCAGCCATTCACTCCATCTAGATCTTTGGCAATCCCGTACGCGATAAGTCCGTTGAATGCCCCGGCCAAGGACGACATGGAGTAGAAGATGGCACCCCGTGTAGCAAGCTCGCTGTACTGATACCAGAAGCTCAGGTCTATAATAACACTAGCTGTTAGATAGTAGTAGACACACGAGAGACGAACACTCACAGAAGACGCCCCCCTGGACGAATGCCTCGGCGACGCCGACCAGAAAACGTACTGCTAGAAGATGCGCCGTGGTCTTGATGCAGACAGTCGCAGCCGTAATTGCTCCCCACTATCAAATTATATCAGACTTGGGTTCTTAGACTATGTTCAAATTGAATGGCTTTCTTACAGTCATCATTGCGCCAGCAAATTGCCTAGCAGGGCCTATCTGCTTAATCAACAGCGTACCTGGTAGCTGGAAGATAATGTAGCCAACTAGAAGTATAGTGGCAGCATTTGAGTATCCTTGGGGTGATATGCGTAGTTCCTCAGATAAACCAGCAACCTTTGCATTCGCGAGATCGGAGCGACCGTGAGCAGAGTTAGATCGGTGACAACGAAATGTCATCGCTGCCTACCATTGACGCGAAGAAGTATACACTAGAAATAAGTGGTAGAATGAGTAGATCGAGCTTCCATTTCAATCTGCGATGCTGTGACAAAGGAACGTCAGTCTCGACGTGGACTTCTTCATGGCTGTGGCAGACTTCCACATCGTGAGACTCTTTGCGCTCGACGGAATTTGACGACATGATGGCCTGTTTGGTTCTGCCGTTCTTGAAGCCTAATGACCTACATCTTAAATGTGTCCAAGATGAACGCCTAGCTGAGATTTACAGTGGCTCATCTGCAGCGATTCTCGGCAGTGGAAGCGCACAGAAGCGATTTGATGAGACTGTGGGAGATCGACGTGGCGCAGGCGAATATGGGGAGGCCTTACAGAATTCATATTCAGGTCTGTCAGGCCTGGATAGCCTGAAGCGAAGTTCGCTCCGTTGTGCGAAACTCGCTTGCCGCCCGTACTACCTATATATATGTTGATCGGGTTCGAAGAGCCTCACCACAATAACCTTCAAAACATCCATTATGCAAAAACCGTTGTCAACAGCCGATGTGCCTTCTCAGTTCCTCCAGGCGGCGTTCATGGTGGGCCATACGCCACTGAGGGCACTGAAGTCCGATCCACGCGTTTCGTACTCGCTCTACATACCACCACAGCACTACGACACAGCCTCAATTAAGAAGCTGCCTCTTCTGGTTTGGATACATGGCACCCTCCGAAAAATGGGCACACTTTATTCTAATGAGATGGTCTCCTTTGCGACCTCGACACCTTGCGCCATTCTCGCCCCGTTATACCCTAGTGGTCTGGACGGGCCAAATGACTTGGACTCGTACAAAACGCTGCGCTCAAAGTCACTCTCTTCAGACCTTGCGGTGTTATCTATCCTGGAGGAAGTCGCGGCTCGGTGGCCAGGGATAGAGACCGGCAAGATCTTCATGATGGGATTCTCAGGGGGTGGCCAGTTTGCTCAGCGATTCCTCTATCTCTATCCTGAAAAGCTACTGGCTGTCAGCATTGGAGCACCAGGACGTACAACAATGTTAGACCCAGACAAACCATGGCCAGAAGGCATTGCAAATGTGGAGGAGTTGTTTGGCCGACCAGTGTCGACAAAACCTATTCAGCAAGTGCCTATCCAGCTGGCTGTCGGATCTGAGGATAACCAGATTCATGGCAGCGAGGAATTCTGGAACTGGGTGGGAAAGCTGACAAGAGGCCAGAAATCTGGAGATTTATCGGCGATGAGACAGGGAAGGCTGCAGACGCTGCAGGAATCGCAAACGGCATGGGAAGCGGATGGTATCAAGAGTCAGTTGGCGGTTGTAGATGGTGCCTCCCATGAAGCTGATAAGGTGCGACCGCATATGCTGCAGTTTTTGGAGCCCCTGATCCAAGAAGAATTTCGAAAGGGAGACACATGCTAGACCGTGGTATCCGTATGTCCATTTGGTCGGCTTCCTTAGTTATCTGATCCGGTGGCTTAACCTAATCTTATCTCTCCTGCCAGTATGGATGATCCGTCGAGCCTTCTTTCTGATTCCATCGATGACACCAAGAACGTACTCTAGTAAAAACCAAATTGAAACATTGTCGAATGCCGCACTAACAGACAAGCCACCGCTTAATATCTGGTACTGGTATTCTAATTCGGGGACAAGCTCAGGAGGTCCACACACACGTCACGCGCCGAGTCCAGGCCCATGCTGCCGAATTTATGCGACTGTCTGGCGTACGTCAAACAAATCGGAGCTTCGTCATCAACCAACGTGCTTTACCTTCAGGGGCGTTGATCTTGACGGATCTTGACGTGCGATCGTCGACGCCGGACGATCATCCGTTCGCTTCACCTTGGGCTTCCGTTAGTCCGCTGACGATATTGGAGGTTTTTGGAAGAGAGGTGGTGTACAGAGTATTAAGAATATCTCACTTCACTCCTCGATAGCTCTGATATACTTTTCCAAAGGAAGCAGCCTGGACCCTGGGAATAGCGGCAGTATGGCCTGGCTCAGAGCTGTCGTGATTGACCCACTGACCCACAAGGCAGAATGCTGCATGATCAGCATTCAATACCGTTGGGATGAAGGTCAGGAGTTGATAGCACCCTCGCTTTCATATGCCCATCTCTCAAGGTACCTCATAAGGAGCTTTGCGTTATAGCGCGTACCCCTATCCCTCGGTTATCTCCTGCTGCCTTCTCTCTTCCTTTCATCCACTGCCTCTATATAAAGTCCATCTTGCTCCATAGATTAGCATCATCTTCGACTGGCATCTCTTCACAAAGATTTACGGCTGTCATGCACATCCCATCTACGACCCTATTAATAGCTCTCGCAGCAGCAGCGCACGCCAAAGTCGCCCCTGAATGGCTGCAGGAGAACCACTCGAACGGCGACAACCCACCAACAGGGAAAGTCGACGATGTGCAGAAGGTAGTCTTAACGGGCGGCCGAGATGCCTTGAACCAGACTCAGCCTAGCAGCTGCCCGACTATTATGATTGGGACAGCCAAACCAAAGGGTGATAAGGATACCGGATGGGAAGAGTTGTATGTGATAGCACCATTATACAAAGCTTGAAGCTGAAGCTGATTTAATGCTATTTCTCAGGCCTACGGTTGCTGGATTTGACTTGAAGCGGGTCGTCGTCGACGATGATACCAACGCTACCCTGGTAGGTCTGACAATTAGACATACAGGCCAGCCAAGACTGATATTTCCAACAGCCATACTTTGTCGAGAATACAAAAGACTTCAGCCGCGTTAAGCGTGTGATCGTGACAATTGCTGGTGCCCGGAGAAAGTATGTCATTCCTTGCCTCTTAAACTGAGCATCTCTAACAGTCTGAACGCAGTGGGTGGCAATATGCCAACGGTAGGATCGAGCTCACTATCCCTCAGAAAGCCTCGCTAATTCAAGTGTGTTAGATATGCGGAACGCTCTGGTATGCGCGGCCGGGAAAGACAGTGTCAACGCAGACATGGACCGGGTCCTTGTTACCGCGCCTCAATGGCTGAATGAGGACGATGTCGACGCTGGAGCTGGGACATCCGATGATATCTATTTTGAGGGCAATGATTACCAAAAGGGCGATGCTGCAGTCGGTCCAGGAGATGTGAATCTCTCTTCCTTTGAAGCGTACGTGGAATTCAACCAGTCTGACTAGACGGAGACTGACATACCACAGGATGGATAAACTGGTCAAGAGCTTCTGGAACAAGGATGTTTATCCTGAACTGGATACTGTCGTTATTGCTAGTCACTGTACGTCCCTCTGCCGTCCGCTGTGACTACGTATCTGGCTAATATATACACCACAGCACTCGGCGCACAGATGATTCAACGCTGTATGTTATTCTCTTCCCCTTGAGTACCTCGACTAACTATCCAGACGCCATGCTCCGCCCAACCCAACCCGAAGACTCCAAAGTGCACTACGGCGTCATGAACCCAGGCTCCTACGCCTGGCCCGTAACAGACCGGCCCCTCGACGACAGCAGCTGCAACGGCACCTACAACGACTGGCCATACGGTATTAGTGACGACGAACCAGACGCCTTCCCCAAGTACGTCCGCACCGATGCCGTCGCCGGCCGATCCTCGATTCGCGAACGATACTTTTCACGAAACATATTCTATGGGTTTGGTCTGAAGGATCATGGCAAGGGTGATTCGAATTGCCAGGCACAGTGGCAGGGCAGTACGCATTTGGGCCGGGGGAGGAACTTTGATGATATGCTCAAGGGGCTGTCAGGGGGGTTTCCGAAGAGTCAGTCTGTGCATTATATTGAGGGGGTTTCGCATCAGGATTATAAGATGGTATGTTTATTCATCAGTTGGACATATTTGTGCTGACGTTTAATAGTTTATTTCGGATGCCATGCAGAAGAAGATGTTCTTGTTCGACGACAATGAATAGGAAGAAAGCCCGGCAGTTCAGGTATATCAGAACTCGTCATATTACTTGATGTTGCTGGGTTGTATTATTGGACTACATTTGGTACTATAGATTAATCACATAGATTTGTTTTCTTACTGCGTTGCTCATAAACACCAGGAACGGCGTAGAAGAATGCCTAGAGATATGGTACTTTATATTACAGGTTCTTCTGCTCCCACACCCGGAATTGCGTCTTGATTCCATGCTGCTGTCCCACAGCTCCGAAGAGCCACCTGCTTACGAGCGGCCACGGTAGACTGGCTGAGACGGTAGACTGGCTGACGGTGGGGGCCTAATGGACGTGCATTAGTGTTGGACATGGCGGCTCTTCCTCTGTTCCTTAACGCTGGGCTTGCCTCATGGCAGAACTCCATCCGGAAATTACCGGGAACACTGGAGCAGGAATACTGTCAATCGATTTCTACAATAGTTTACGGATCTCGGTCACAATGACAAGGACAAGACAAACGTACAATTAAGCACTGATAACGGCGATAACCGGGCCGCGTGCCATGAAGCCGAACGCCCACTAGCAACGGTCTAGCAACGGTCTAGCAACGATCTAGAAACGGCCTAATGCAGCCGATTCGCGATCCGGCTCGGTACAGCCTCACACTCTAGCCTGGAGGAGTTAAGGACAGAGCCTTAGGTCACTCCATCGTGAGGGGTTGTCCCACGGTGGCTTACCTGTCGGGGAGGCACTGTGCCCCTCAACGTCAGGTTTATATAAATCTCTTCCTGTTGGATATTGCAATTGCCTCTTCGCACGCGCTCGAAATAGCAATGACTTTAACCTCAAGCGAAACCATGCCAGCTACAAACGGCACCGCCCACGATGACTGGGCAATTGACACGTCTGCCTTTGCCTTTACCCCCCGCAAGCTGCGCGTGGTGTGTATCGGCGCGGGCATTTCTGGGTTGACCATGGCGTACAAGCTGAAGCATGAGCGCCCGCTTGACTATATAGACTTCACCATCTACGAGAAGAATCCTGAAGTCGGCGGGACGTGGTATGAGAATGTCTACCCGGGTGTTGGATGGTGCGTCCCCATGTTCAAAATGACAACATGACTACGCTAATAAATTGATAATATAGTGATATCCCAATTCGTTGGTTAATCGTTCCTCTTCGCTATTATGTCAAGTCTAATTCTACCAGACAGTTATGCTTTCTACTTCAATCCCAACCCCGACTGGTCGCAGTGCTATGCGAAGGGACCGGAGATCCAGCAGTATATCCTTGAAACAATCAAGAAGTTTGGTTTGGATGAGAAGGTGCAGCTTAATACCAAAGTCATTAGTTCGGTTTGGAATGAAGACCAAGGCCATTGGCAGCTGAAGCTTCAGCGCGGTGATGAGGTGGTCGAGGATAAGGCTGATGTCCTTCTTGATGGAAGTGGTATTCTCAAGTATGCCTTGTCTTGGCCTCTCGTCTCTATGATATAATATTAATGGGAACAGTAACTGGAGCCTTCCGGATATTGACGGCCTCGATACATTCCAAGGAAAGGTGCTGCATACAGCCAAATGGTGGCTCACCCTCTTTCTCCTCTGCATCTGCAATGCGAATTGACTTAACTAGGGACCTCGACTATGACTGGACTGACAAGAAGATTGCTGTTATTGGCAACGGCTCCTCAGCACTACAGGTCATCCCCGCCCTACAGCCAAAAGCTAGCAAACTCGTTAACTACATCCGGCATCCAACATGGGTATCCACCAACCTAGCTGGCGATATTACCAAAGACAAAATGGGAACAAACTTTCAATATACAGAGGAGGAGAAGAAACTATACCGTGAGGATCCAGCCAAATTCCTAGAGTATAGAAAATACATTGAACGATCGTGAGTGACCTACCGTGGACACTTGAACTCCTACTAATATACTCCAAAGAGTCAACATTACCTACCAGCTCATGCTCTCCGGCTCCCCCGGAAACAAATTCTTATATAACCTCGTTAACGGCGTCATGCGCGCCCGTCTCGCTGAAAATCCCCATCTCATCGACAAACTCATCCCAGACTATGAGATTGGCTGTCGTCGCCTTAGCCCCGGAGACGGATATCTAGAAGCCATGCAAGAGCCTAACGCGCGTTTCTGCTTCGACCCGATTACACGAATCACGCCTCGGGGGATCATCACGAAATCCAAATCCGAATCCGCGGAGGGAAAGGAGGAAGAAGAGGAATTCGACCTAATCGTCTGCGCCACCGGATTCAACACCTCGTTTATTCCCCCCTGGGAGCTGGTCGGACGGGACGGGCGAAGACTCGATGAAGAGTGGAAGGATATCCCACAGGCTTATTTCTCTATGTGTGCGCCTGGGATTCCGAATTACTTTATCTTTACTGGGCCTAATAATCCAATTGGACATGGGTCTGTTCCTGCCACGATAGCCTGGTCGGGGGATTATATGCTGGATTGGATTGAGAAAATTGCAAACGAGGATATCAAGTCAGTCTACCCTCCCTTTTATTTACAGATGATATACTGATGATAGGCTTAGGTCTATTGCCGTGAAAGACGATATTGTGTGTGCATATAATCGCTACGCGGTTGAGAGCTTGAAGCGCTGCGTGTGGTCCAAGGGCTGCACGGCCTGGTATAATAAGAAGAACGGGCAGAGTACGACGGTGACGGCGATGTATCCAGGAAGTGTGCTGCATTATAAAGGTGGGTTATTGTCCAGAGATAGTCTATCTGTGTGCTAACGAAACAGAATATATCAAAACCATCCGCCCTGAGCATTTCGACATCGGGTACAACACGTCCAATCCATTCCGGTATCTGGGGAATGGGGAACTGGAGTTTGAGAGGGCTGAGGATGGTGATCTTGCTTATTACTTGACTTGATTGATAGCAGACGATGGAGAGCGTGGTTCTTTTAAATGTTATTATGCGGGACTCGTAACCACGTTATTTCAAATCTCTTGTTTCTAGCTTGAAGTGACATCAACCACCAACTTCCCTGTAATCTAAACACATTGTCAGATAGGATAGCAATAGTTAGTAATGGTAGACCATGACTCACCTTATTTTGCGCACGTAATTCTCCTATACCTTCCATGATCTTCAAAGGTATTATCTGAACCTCTGGGACAACCTCTCCTCGTCTCACGAATTCCACGGCCTCGACTATATCTTGCCTCGTACCAGTCATCGACCCAATCACCCTGATACCATTATCAATGAGGGTTAAAGGATGGACCTGTATCGGTTCCGAGAGTGGCGTGATTCCAACACACACCAGCGTCCCAAATGGTGCTACAAGGTGGAATGCATCCTGGTACGCACGAGCAGACCCTGCAATGACAATAACAGCACTTGCTCCCTTGCCATCAGTTAGCCCTTTCACCGCACGAGCAATATCCAGCCCTTCCCGGTTTATATCCACGTAAACACTCGCTCCAAGCTCTAAACAAGCCTCTTCTTTCTCACTGCCCGCATCAACAGCAATAACCCTATATCCCATCGCCCGCGCGTACTGAATCCCCAACGAGCCAACACCACCTCCAGCCCCAAGCAGCACAACCCAGGCCCCAGGAACCACATTCGCAAGCTTCAGCGCTTTATAAGCCGTGACACCACCACACATAACCGGAGCAAGAACCGCATCCTCAAGGCCCTCAGGAAGCATACTGATATAATCAAACGGCACAACTGTGAAACCCGCAAGAGTCCCATCAACCTTCCGTCCAGAATGGATCTGTGCGGCGCAATGTGCCTCGCCCTCCCCGCCCTCATGTAGACAAAATGCGCAATCCCCACAGACGCCCCGGACCCAGGATATACCGACTCGTTGTCCGAGTTTCACTTGGGATTCGTTGAGTGCAGAGCCGAGTTTTGATACGCGTCCGATGCCCTCATGCCCGAGGATGGGGCGGGTTTGGCCGAGGGCACCTGAGGCAAGTGCGAAGTCGGTGCCGCAGAGACCTGTTACGGAGAGTTTTACGAGGACGTCTGTTGGGCCGGGCTGTGGGATTGGGAGGTCGGTGATTTCGAAATGGTGATTGGGGCCTGGGGACTGGACCGTAGTGTTAGATTAGGGCTGGATAGTAAGGAGGAATTGGCGAACCTTGAGCACCGCGGCTCGGTGAACTGGCGGTAGGTCCATGATTCTGTATTCCTGGACTGAGATTCATGCTATTGGGGAAAGTGGAATTACCTATAGATAATTGGATTCCAGTTCGGCATTGGCATCTCGAGATCTGCCGGTCTGGTATGGGTGGGGGTCCTCCGCTGTGCGGGCGCTCTCCGACACTGCCACGCTAGAGTAATGGAGTATAAGTTATCACGCACCGTGTCTGTTCGCACTGGCGAGAGATGAATTATGGGACTACATCATTTCTGAATGTGTTCAAGACTTTAAATCGGAAGTGTAAACTCGGTCGAGGCCTATTAACAAACGTGGTCTATGCAGCTCTGGCTATATAAACACAAAGTAAAATAAAAGTACAATAACAATCCGAACGCCCATCCTCAATCGTCTCAAAGGTCCACCTCAGCTCATAAGGGGATAAAAGCCACAGCAAGCGCAGCAACCAGTGCAGCCCCAGCACCAGGCTTCAACATGCCAGCAGCATCCTCATCGTCATCCCAGATATCATCCCATGTATCCTTAATGTCATCCCCAACGTCATTGACACCGTCCTTCACACGGTCCACAAAGCTATCATCGTCATCGTCATCGTCATCGTCCCAGCTGCAGTCGTCCCCATCAGGACAGCATCCCCATTTGCCATTGTCCCTTTGGCACTCTTCATTGCTGGGACATCCACCAGACACATCGTCAGGGCAGCAGGTGTAGTCCTGGTCCACGCAGGCGTCGCCGCAGCGCTTCTGGTCGCTGCTGCAGACTTCATCGTTGTCTTGAGGTGAGCGAGCGAGGACGTGTGCTGATGAGCTTAGGGGCTTCATGGGCATTGGGCTGCGCTTGGTGATCGCATCGTTGCTTTCTGCTGCGAGGTTGGGGGTTGCGATAGCGAGGGGAGCGAGGACCAGGGCGAGAGATATTGAGGAGAGACGCATTTTGTTGAGTGTTTGTTGTTCAGAGGTGGTATAATAAAGTAGATAGACTGTAGAGGTGATTTGAGATTCAAGTCGTAATAATCAATTATTGTGTTGCTGATGATAAACCCCAGATGAACGGGCATCAACCTCCCTTATATACATGCATCCTCTCACCAAAATGACGCTGCCAACGTTCCATCTCACCGGTTCCCCCAGCCCGATCCTTTGGCTGAATCCCCATCGGTACATGAGTATAGAAATAGGCAAACACGGCGCCGCCCAGCCCAAAGCAGTAATTTCGAGGCACAGCCACCGCCGTCAGCCCTGCTGCCAGCAGACGACGCCAAGCTGCTGATCGCGCTCTCGCCCAATAATACGCGCTCGAATCTTGTTTCTGGGTCTTGGAAACCCTGCTAAGGAAACCTCCTGGGTCATCAGCTCTTCAGGCTAAGCCATTCTGGGTGTTTTGGAGCGCTGCGTCGGACTGCGATTCAGGGTCTGGGCTGACCTCATTTCTGAAGAATTTCCTTCACCGCTGAGGTTGAATTGCGCGATCAAAACAGAGGTGTGAGGATTTTAATCGACCTATTGAGGCTGCATGTTGCGGGCTGCTATGTTTTCCCTGCAGCCCACGAGCCCTAATCCCCAAGACTCACATTGAGTGCTGCCTAGCTATACATAGAATCGGGTTCAATTAAAGTCTTACTCTTACTGCGCCTTCATGGACCCTGATCTTTCCGAGCTATGCGAATACGAGATGGATCAGGAAATAATTATGCAGGTTCCTGCGCAACAGCTTTGAATGACCGTCTTTATTGCACTGTCCACTATTGAGTTGCTTGAGACTTTTCTCTCGCTTTGCCGGTATCCAAACTAGAAAATACGTCTGCCTGATCCTTCTATACTATTTTCTCCGTCAATAAGTCACTATGCCTCCGAAGGGCATCACAGGGACGAAAACAATAGCATCATGGTGCGACTACTTACCTGCCTGAGCCTACAATTTCAGTCGCAAGCCCGAGGTGTAATTGTGGATGCATCAAGTAGAGGTGTATATCATGCAATATCAATCGTTCAGCTGGTATTCAATGCAATCATGAACAACTACTCAAACAAAAATACTCCTAGGGCAATAGACCAAACCCTACAAATCCCCACTATATTCCTCTTTAACGAGCGGAACAACAACCTTCAACCTCGCCAGATCCCTCATCGTATTAAACGCACTCTCGTACGAGTCCGCCGTTCCCAAAAATCCCAGTCTGCGTGCCTTGCACATACTAAGCGAAAGCGCCCAGCCGCCAATAACCGCGGAATCCGTCATTCCAAAGATCTGCGCTCTGTTCTTTGGCGTGAATGGGTCAAGACTCAGCCCGTGCTTTGAAGCGAGTTCCTTCCAAGCGTCTTGGACTTCCCCCCGTTCAGACCATTCTTGGAGACTGAATGTCGAGCGAGTCGTTCCAACGGGGCCATAACTGCAACACTTATTAGCAAGTGATTATACATATTAAGGATTTCGTACCCCCTCGGCGTCTCCACATATCTCGACGTGGTAACCCTATACTTCGACTCATCACTCTCCGGCGGCGACCAGGTCGTCCCATACCACTCCGCCAGATACATCCAGAACCGGCCCCATGTAAACGGCAGACCATCCTGGATATTGAACGCCTCATTCGAAGCCCCATCAGTAAGCAGCGCCCACTCCTCAAAATACCCATTCAGCAGCGCCGTGCTCTGGCAGTACTCGCGGTCCCACGCCGCATAGTCACCGGGAAATGCAAGAGGCTGGTTTAAGTGCGCCTGAATGGAGGCGTAGATTGACAGTCCCACCATGTGGTTGAGGGCACTATCGCGCACTGCGCCTATGATATACGATGGGCGGACAACGTTCCAGGTGACGCCGGTGGTGTTGCAGTACTCGAACAGGGCGTCTTCCTGTGGGTAATAGAAATTTGCTTCGAGATCGATTCGGGGATCAGATTCGAAGGAGGGATTTGTTGCTGGGCCGATGTGGAAGCCGTAGTGCTTTGCGCCGGTTTGCAGGAGGAAGCGTTTTGGTTTCAGGGCGGATTGTTGGAGGCCGGCGATGAAGTTTTGCAATAGGGTTCCTATAACATTAACATATTGTAAGCAGGGAGTGGATGGGAGGACGATACCGTTAACCCTGGCCAGTTCTTCTGCGTCTGACCACATCCCTAGTATATTTCCTTCTTGGGGTGGCTGCATGTACGAGAAGAAACAGACGTAGTCTCTATTCAAACCAGTTACAATCAGATCAGGTTAAATGATTTGATATACGTACACCTTGTCAATGACACTCAATTTGTCCGCAATCTCCGCCTGATCAGCGAGAAAGTCCACCGGGATGTGCGTAACTCGCCGTGCACCTTCGCCCAAATCCTCGAAGAAGTTACTTGGAGGAGGCCGACGAGATAGACAATAAATCTTGCTCCAGCGCTCTGGCGCAGCCGCTAGCACACGGACCATGTGGTATCCAGACATTCCATTTGCACCGGTGACAATGGCAGTCAGGTTCGAGAGCCCTTCAGTATCGGGATAGGTAGGGAGGCCCTGAAACGGGCCGTGAGACTGGACGAGTTGCGTAGTAGCCATGTTTAACCGGCTGGACTGAGAAAGGGCTGTCAGATCTGCAAGCTAGACAGAGAAAAGAAATTATCATCACCTGCTTTTATCTATGCTGTGATGGCTGTTGCCAACCCTACGTCTCCCCCGCATCTGTGCAGCACCCCCTCCCCAGACCCCTGCACACGCGTCGCCCTCGGATTTCCGATTTGTACTTGCTCATGCACTTGCAACTTGGAATCTTGACGGCAGCTGGTCAGGACTTTTAATACCCTGGTTCTGCAGTTCTGCACAACCCCTCCCTCTCCTCTCTCCCCCAGTACTAACCCCTCTACCCAACCAAGCCAGCAGAATGTCAAACCATCCCATACCAAGTGCAACAGAGCTCACAGAGCTATAAATAAACGGCACATACACCCCTGCCAAGTCTAAACAAACATACACCCTTTACAACCCAACCGACGCGTCGATCGTCTCCTCCCAAATCCCCATCGCGGGGCCCGAAGACGTCGACGCCGCCGTCACCGCAGCCGAAGAAGCATTCAACGGGGAATGGAGCCAGTTCAGTGGTGCACAGCGTTCAGCGTGTCTACGGAAACTAGCTGACCTCTTGGACGAGAATGACCGGCTTGTTAAGATCTTGACCCTTGATGCCCTGAGCACGGGGAATCCGGTCTCGCTTATCCCGACGAGGGAGAAGGGGTATATTATGGGGCAGTTGAATTATTATGGTATTTTATCCCCCTTCTGTAGATATTGATATAGTGAGAGATATGTCTAACAAGTGTAGCCGGCTGGACTGACAAATTACGCGGTGATTACTTCCCTGCTGATGATGGATTTGTCAAGCTTGTTCGCCATGAGCCACTTGGGTATGTCATGCAAACCACATTCAACCCCTAACCACCTATCTAACAATGTACAGGGTATGCGCAGGTATAAACCCATTCAACGCCCCCGTCGCGACATTAATCATGAAAGCCGCACCCTGCCTCGCAACAGGGAACGTCATGATCCTGAAACCGTCCGAGCACAGTCCTCTTGGGTCGCTGGCAATCGCACCTCTATTCGAAGCTGCAGGCTTTCCCAAGGGCGTATTCCAGGTTCTCACTGGTGCTGGAAGCACTGGGGCGCTTCTTGCTAGTCATATGAGAATCAGAAAGGTAAAGTCTCAGCCAAACCTTGTGAGGGGAGAGCAAGCTGACTCCTGCTATAGATCAGCTTCACGGGCAGTGTCGCAACAGGTAAAAAGATCCAAGTCGCCGCCGCCCAAAGCAATTTGAAGCGCGTTACGCTAGAACTAGGCGGGAAAAGCCCTGCTGTGGTATTCGAGGATGCGATCTGGAGAATGCACTGACTTGGTAGGTCTTCTTTAGTTTCCAGGAGCAGCTGTGCTAATAGAGTAGGACGGTAAATGCGATACTGGCACGCTCAGGCCAAGTCTGCGTTGCTGCTTCTCGAGTATACGTTCAACGATCCATTGCAGACAAATTCATCGAGGAATACAAAGCCCGTATGAACGCTGCAGTCGAGAGACTCGGTGACCCCCTTGATATAGCGACTACCCTGGGCCCGCTGGTAAATAAGGCTGCCTTCGAAAGGGTCACGCAGATGATCGAGAGAGGGAAGAATGAGGCGGAGCTGGTTGTTGGTGGTGTGCGGCATACAGAGCAAGGCTACTTTATCGAGCCTACGGTGTTTCTGAATCCCAAGAAGGACGCCGAGATCTATAAGAACGAGATCTTCGGTCCGGTTGCCATTATCAACACCTTTGATACTGAAGAGGAGGTTCTGAAGCTCGCTAATGATACGGAATTTGGGTTGATGTCTGGCGTCTTTACCAGGAACATCAACCGTGCAATGAGGGTATCAGGCAAGCTGGAATCAGGCGTCGTGGGTGTTAATTGCATCAGTATTGTGAGTTATGACCAACACTATTAGACTTCTAATACTTACTCCCTTCAGATGAATGTTCAGGTCCCCTTCGGCGGCAAGAAAGCGTCTGGCATTGGCAGGGAATTTGGTGAATATGTATGCTCAATCTTGCAGAACACCTTATACCTTCAAGCTGACATTATCTAGGCTCTTCGTGGATTTACTGAGCCTAAGACCGTCCTTATCAAGTAAGTTGATATAAATTATTCTGGACCTCTCTAACAGCTATACAGCATGAACTCCGAGTAAATGATATAGCCAGACCAGTCTAGTGAATATGAGATATGTCCTCCTTAATTTAAATAGCTAGTATCTCTCCTTAGCCTGCTTAATATGCAATTAATGCATAACATAATCTCTCGAAACGACAGGAGATCCATAGGTTGGGGCTTACTCCAACAACAACATCAGATACGGTAGTCAGATATATACCCTGGCAGTACTGCATAATACTAGGCAAATACAGATACTGACTTCATCTTTACCCCTCATTCCATACCCTCGGTCAACTTCGCCACTACAGACTGTGTGATGTGGCCGCATTCGCCCCGCAGGACGATGCAGATGGAGATGCAAGCTGGCGTCACTGTAGCACGGACCCCTGCAGAAGGTGAGGAGAAGATACATTCCCCTCTCCAGAAGGTTAGAAACTGGACAGCTCATTCTAGCTGGCGATGTTGGAAGTTTAATTTATAAGCTATCTCTACGCTGCCACGCCTACCGTTGTACTACCATCCACCCACCACATCCTGACACTGTTTAAGATCTATACCAAGAAAGAATGGATATATCAGGTCAGAATGATCCATCTGGTCTCCTCGTAGGCGCCGGGGTTCCGGCATTCAAGTGTCCCCCCGGAACAAAAATGCATATATTGGACCTGGGAACCCTTCAAGCTGATGAATCCTGGTCTGTACATTCCCCAGCATATCCAGTTGGTGCAAGAATTAATGCGACACAGGATCCTGAGAGGAGGAAATACCAGCTCTTTAAGCAACCTCAACCCCGAGAACAAGCGGCGCGATCTGGTCATCCTCTCCGCCCTGATCGATTACCCCGGCATAGGGCTCATCCTGTTTGAAACTGGGTGTGCAGAAGATTTGGAAGTAGTATGTCTAGTCGCATCTAATCTCCTTATATCTATGATACAGTAATGTAATCTACTAACACGGGAGTACAGAAATGGGGAGCCCCCCTAACAGACGTCTTCCCTCGGACCAAATACACGGAGAACAACAAACTCCCCGCCGCAATCAAAAATACTGGGCACGACATTAAAGATGTCAAAGCCGTGATCTTGGGCCACCTGCACCTCGACCACGCCGGCGGGCTCGAGCACTTCCTACACACCGACGTGCCCATCTACGTCCACGAAGAAGAATTCAAACACGCCTGCTGGGCCGTCGCCACGGGAGCCGATCTTGGTGTCTATTTGGGCCACTATATGCTCCTGGAAGAGCTAAACTGGAATACATTCACGGATTCAACGTTCGAACTGTTCCAGGGGATTACGCTGCATCATTCGCCTGGGCATACCCCTGGCCTGTGTATGATGCAGGTGAATCTGGCGCGCGATGGGGTGTTTCTGTGGACGACGGATCAGTTCCATGTTAAGGAGAATTATGAGGAGGGACATCCGCATGGGGGACTAGCGAGGGATCATACGGCGTGGTATCGGAGTTTGCAGCTGGCGAGAAGGTTGGTAAGGATGTTTAATGCGCGGCTGGTGTTTGGACATGATATGGATGTCGCGGCGGCGTTGATGAGTGAGAGGCCATTTTATGAGTAGTTGCTCAATCCAAATTTCATCCTTTTTCTTTTTCATCAGTTTCTCAGCCTTGCAATTCTTAAAAAGCCGCAAATTCAGGGGCCCTTTGGTACTTAAATCAGTCTATCCACCAAAGATTCCAAATATCGTGTCGTCGGCAAACAGGTCGTCGGGGATGCCACTTAACAAAGAAACATCCCAGGGTTCGATCTCGAACCCCAGATTAACTTCAGGATTTAAAGATGGTTGGCCAGGTTCTGTTCGGCTTGTTATTACTGTATATACCATTTCCATAGATAAAGAGGAAGTATTTACCGGCTGGGGCAGACCAGTTGCCCACCGGCTCCTCTGTTTCAATGTAGTCTGCCACGCTTTCAAGGCGTCGCATTAGGGACCTCAGTAGCCTGAGGGGCCGGGTCAATCCATAGCAGCATCCCCTCTGGTACTCCCACAGCGCAGACCAGAAAAATCGAATGCATCCAACGTACTCGTGATTGTCATGATGGGTATGTTGAAGCATAACCAGAACCGCACAATAGGTGGCGTACGATATGAGGTATTGAGCCCGCCTGAGTGTGAATGCCTGTTTGTATGCCTCAACTAGTTTCCAGATGCTGAGCGCCGCCTGTATGCATCGTTGTCGACAAGCTTCCGCTAAATCTGGGCTTAAAGTGAAGCCAAAGCAACCACGACTGAGGAATGCCTGCTCAGTCAGAATCACCAGGGTCCAGTAGAGGGCACTACAACAGATAAAGGGTTAGATACTGCGGAGTGTCGAAGATTGAGGCTGCTTACTGCGGGGTGATCTGGTGCGGTGGAGGTGTGCTGTCGACACTGGGATCGAATCGTAGCCAGGAAGGAAGTTTATCCCTCCAGGTAGCCAGCTGCATTGTCACATCTTGTTTGATCTGTAGAAGTGTGGACTCGTGCTTTTCTCGACTTCGGACTGAATAGAAGGACTCAATGATATGGCCTGCTATTTCGCAGAGTTGAACAAAAGCTTGGAATGTGCTGATGGCACGAGATGGTCGACCACGATACGACGGAATCGGAGTATCAACATTTGCGACAGGGTCAATGTATGGCGTCCACTCTTCCATTTCCTCAAAGGTGTCGAGATAGACCTGCGTTACATTTCCCGTAGAGACGTGCATCGCGATGGGACGACCAAGGAACAGAGCCTGCAGTTTATCACCAACGAATGCAGCCCAATAAACCCTCTTTTTCATCTCCTGCTCGATTGCCGCTGCGTTTGAGGAGGCAGGGCTCGCCAGGTGACACCCAAGGTCAGTTACCATCTGGTACCCTATTCCAGACAGTGCCCACCCGGCGCTTTGGTAGCCATATGGAATAAGGCATGCTGCCGCTGTCAGCAAAGCCACCACGGTTGGAATGGTCGGCTTGTCAATGTAATCCGGCAGCAATGCTTTGAAACGGTCGTAGAAAATCAGTCCTTTGGCATTCGACTGTTGATCGCCAAAGAAAGGCGATACTCTGTCGCTATACATGCTACTCTGCAGGAATATGGCATTCATGAGCAGCTTATTAACATAAGGACCATTTCGTATCAGACTGTCCGTAATTGCTGGCCGATAAGTAAGCAGATACGACAGATGCTGGCGGTTCCAGTGCAGGTCAAGCAGGTGCATTGCCAAATCCATAGGGACGCCATCGAAGTCTATATTTGCTGCAATGCTCGGTGTGGATGATAGGGACAGCTCTTCCTGTCGGCGTATAGCTGCATTTGAAATTAGCTTATCTTTAATAGTCTCGTCCGACAAAAGCCCTGTGTCGACGCCTCGGATTTTCTGATTTGCCAGAGGGGTGTCCGACGACTGGTCGTGAAGCAGGCTTGTCGCGCCGTATACCTGAGGACCATCATCTGCAGCACCGGGTTCGGGGAAGTCTGCCTTGTCAATATTCCTTCCCCTGATTTCAGACGGCGACGGTGTTACTGGTACTGTCCTTGTAGGCTGTGATGGTGCCCGATTCCCACCCACGCAAGGTGACTCGGTAAGCGCTTCCAATCGCCCCTGCAACGACTCAATCTTACTCTGCAAGGTTCTCACGTCTTCCCGTTTGGCACGAACGACGGTTCTCCGCGCATCTTGGGGATAAACACAGTCGATGATGCCCCGCGACTGGCATGTTCCGCATTTTGGCTGTTGCCCATTGCATTTTACCTTGCGGCGACGGCAGTTTCCGCAGGTACGACAGGTAGCAGCCGATGTAGGAGTACGTGACAACCGTGGGATGACTCTGGGCGTGATGTCAACCATGTTGTATCGTCCTCATTGCGGAGTTGCAGGTTGGATGTCCGAGAAATGCAGTTCGGCACTTTGAGAGTCCGAGAGTGGCTGAGTAATCAACCTCCTTCCTAATCGGGGTCAACACTGGACTGCCCTGCTACCTATATGTACACCACAATATTTTACCCATACGTGTCTCGTACCAATTACCGCCGTAATATGTCCACTTCTATCCAGATAATATAAATATAGCATAAGTTGGGCTTAAGCTACGAACGGTGTATGTTGGACGTGGGCACCCATCGCTTATCAGCGGACCAAGCTCGGAGGTTGAAATGTCCGCATATTTATACAATCGTCTCCAACCATATCCGTCGGGGTCATGGCGTCTACCTGGAGACTTAAATAGCTGTCTATGTGACATTCGCTTTGGGATCCAAGTTCCTATCTACTCCATTTCTGTATTTCTCTGCTGTAGCTTGATCTCACTCCACCATGGCTCCCACTATTTCCAAAGACGAAACAAGGGCATTGTTCGCCTCCGCTCTATCAGAAATGTATCGCCGCGAGGTCCCCCAGTACGGAACTCTCCTTGAGCTCGTCTCCGATATCAACAACCGCAATTCCAATTCAAACGGCGTCAGCACTGGCGACCCCTTGCAGAATCAACCGCGCATAGAGGTTGAACGCCACGGCGCAATCCGTCTAGGCAAGCCCGAGGAGCTATCTACTATGCGCCGCCTATTCGCTATTATGGGAATGCATCCGGTAGGCTATTATGATCTAACTGTTGCCGGTCTGCCCGTGCACGCGACATCCTTCCGGCCGATTTCCCACGCAAGTCTCTCAGCGAACCCATTTCGGGTATTTACTTCGTTGCTGCGGCTGGATATGGTCAGTGAAGAGGGCGGCCTGCGATCAACTGCCCAAGAGATTCTATCCCAGCGCCAGATCTTCACGCCACGATGTTTAGCATTACTCAACGAACTAGAATCAGAGGAATCCTATCCCAGGCAGAAGGCTGAAGAGCTGCTGCAAGAAGCCCTCGAGACATTCCGCTGGCACAAATCCACCACTGTCGACAAGGAGACATACCAGGCCTTACAAGCTGCACATCCACTCGTTGCAGACGTCGTCTGCTTCCGCGGCCCCCATATAAACCATCTTACACCGCGCGTGGTGGACATAGAAGCTGCACAGATTGAAATGCAAAAGCGTGGACTCAATGCAAAAGACCATATTGAAGGACCGCCGGTCATGAAATGGCCAATTCTCCTCCGGCAAACTAGCTTCCTGGCGCTGGAAGAGCAGATCACATTTTCAGATGGGACACACCAGGCTGATGGGAAGCACAAGGCGCGATTTGGTGAAATCGAGCAGCGAGGAATGGCCCTAACGCCGAAGGGTCGACGGCTGTATGATGAGTTAATGGGGCGTTTTCATCACAGCTGCAATAATAGTGGAAGGCAGACGGGCTCAGATCCCAGGTCAAGCGATGATATTCTCCGTGAAATATTCGAGGAATTTCCAGATGATTTGGAAGCACTTCGTCGAGACGAATTGGCTTACTTCCGCTACCATGTGCAGACACCCCGAGCAATCAGTAATAATAGAGACCTAAGCGCCTTGGTCAAAGCGGGCACAGTACAGGTCGAGCCCATCACATATGAGGACTTCCTCCCTATTAGTGCTGCCGGGATCTTTTGCTCGAATCTTGGCTCCCTGTGCGCAAACACGAAAGCTGCCAATTCGGATCGCACGGCCTTTGAGCGAGCATTAGGCTGCACTGTACAGAGCGAGTTTGAGGTGTATGAAACGATTCAGAAGGAAAGCATAGAGGAGTGTTGGGAAATTCTGAAATCCACAAGTTAGCACTATCCATCTATTTATGTAGACTCTATCAAATTCTGAACAGTTGCACACTGCATTACAGCAGATCCAGAACATCATAGTAAATTGCAAGGAAGATGGCCATCTATCAAAGAAGATCATGCAGGTCAAGACCTTGAGTGGTCTCATTCGGTTTCCCAAATATGCTTGCAAAGGACGAGTCAAGACATTCGTGATAATCAGAGCTATAAGTGCGGCGATAACTGGAGATATCAGTGCCAAGAATCCATTGTGGATCCCTAAATGACCGTATCTTCTGCACAAGGCCGCGACGGCTCCAGCCAACAAACGGTGCTGCAGGTCTCGGTGAAAGCAGACCAACTTTATGCATTTCCCTCGTAAGGGCCCCGTACATGATTGAGCTGCACTCAAAGCAGCATCCACGAAATCCCGTTAGCAGTTCTCCGTGTTTATCATGTATCAGTCCAACTAGTCTGTCGATATTCTCTTGTCTTTGCTTATTTATTGCTTCTGTGATGCTGTCAGAGACCCGGCAGTCTATATTTGGTCTTTCTTACCTATGACTTCAGCAGGAATTGGCAGGCCGAAACTGTTAATCCCACCGTCACTCGAAGACATAATAGTTGATGTTGTCTCTTTGAACTGGGTAGGGAGCTGGAAAGCCCAGGAAACCCACAACCACAAAAATAAATCTCGACAATATGTGACCGGAATCTTTTCCTCCAGAGATTTGATCCATATAGTAGTCCAAATATACACGGCCTCTTTGCAATCATAGTAATCAACGAGCACAGCGATCTTGGCGAGCATCTCAAGGGTCAGCTTCCGGGGTATATGGTATTGTTGGCCGTGAATGGCACGAAGAAGGATCAACAATGCTTCGATATCCCAGCCCTCCGCGGTAATCTCAACTGAGCGTTCTTTCAAAAAAGTAACACTCTCCTTCCAGCCACCAGTGAGTATTTTCTTGAAGACAGACGAAGCAAGTATCAGATGCTTCGCGGAGACTTGGATGCGGAAACAGGTATCTTCGAGGTCAGATTCTGCTTGCTCTTCCGTTTGCTCTGCAGACTCTTCAACAACCCCTTCTTCGGGAACAGGCTCTTCGGGAACAGGCTCTTCGGGAACAGGCTCTTCGGGAACAGGCTCTTCGGGAACAAGCTCTTCGGGAACAGGCTCTTCGTGGACAGAATACTCGGTGGGAGGCTCGGGGGCAGGTTCCTCTGTTGGCAGTTGGATGGGCTCAGGTGTAGGTTCCGGAGGTTCAATCTCTTCGGGGGGAATATGGATATCATCGGTATGAGAAAATCCGTTAAGAGACATATCTTCAGCCGGCTCTGCAAAATGAGAATTCGAGTTACATAATACTATGATCACCTCGCCGTCTGGATCGATAATATGAGTTGGAGGGTCCATTATCATCAAACAACCCAGCCGTTCAACAGCAGAAACACTATCTTGTTCGAGGAGGGTGGGGAGTTGAATGAAAGCTGGAACTACGAATAAGGAGATATGAGCTGGTCGCAGTACTTTATGGGTCGTGCGCATCCATTCTTTTGTTTGCTTTTTACAGTGTATGTGTGGCAGGCCATGATTGGCTTCCGAATTGACGCGCCTGCATCGAGTACGTGGCTCTTTCCCTATATATATCGCCTATATTGACAAGGTTAGACTCAGAATATTATTCATTGACCTGAGAGTACATATCTCTTTCAGGTTCAGGCTTACCTTCGTTGTGACTATTGTATGAGCCCGTGGGGAGGTTGGCTTAATAGTTGTCATCATTCTTCTAACAAGCCCTAAATCAATTGCGAATCTACGGAGTACTCATGCCACGTCCCTTTCCCTAATGAGGCTTTGTCGATGTGACCTCCTTTGTAGGAGGAATTCAGACACTCAGCATTCCCAGGCCCTGAACCGGCCTTCCGCAGAAGTCGAATAACTTCTTCGAGCGCTATACCACCTTTAGACGTTCCACCTGTCTCATTCCCCTGCATTAATGCATCGTCCAGAGGTGATTCACCAGCATGATCTTCAATTTGATGATTTGCCCCATTGTCCAGCAGCATCTGGACAGCGAACAGGTTCCCACTTGCAGCGGCCACATGCAAGGCAGTGCGCCCGTGGTTGTCTGTGGCATTTACTATATCTTTTGATGGCCCAATGACAGCGTAGAAGAAACTCATATCTTCTGGCTTCCTCGCTGCGCGATGTAGGAAGGTCTGTCCGTAATAGTCCCGTTTCTTCAGTGACTGTCTCAGGATTAAATCTACTGTCTTCTCGTGTCCTCCCTGAAACGCCAGGTCGAGAGCTGTATTCTCGAAATTGTTCTCCGCGAAACTATCCGCGTTTGCGTTTAGGAGTAACTCATTAACCGCATAATTCCCTCGCCCAGCAGAAAGATGCAATGCCGTGTTACCGCGGTGATCTATGGTATTGATATCGGCCGCGCTATCAATTATGGCTTTCACAATGTCTGTATTTCCAATTTCAGCAGCGTAGTGGATGGCTGCTCGACCACGGCTGTCAGCCTGAGAAGCATCGCCTCCATACTTGAGCAGTAGCTGAAATAGAGCTAAGCCGGCGTTTATTCCACAATGAAGTGCTGTCTGGCCATCATGATTCGCTTGGTTTGGGCCACATCCGAATTCAAGCAATGCTTTGACAGATTCTATACGGTTCCGTCTTGTCGCGTAGTGTAGAGGCGTGTCTCCATTTCTATCCTTCAGTGTAACATCGGCTCCATGGTTAAGCAACAGATATACCTTTGAAGAATCCTGTCCCATCGAGCCATAATGTAGGGCTGTCTCGCCGTGGTTATCTTGTTTATTTATTGCTTTACCACAATTCTCAGCAAGGGTCTTGAGTAGTTCAGTATCCCTCCCCTTAACTGCGTAGTGCAGGGCCATTCGACCATAACAGTCGGCTTGGGAGACGTCCGCGCCATGCTCCAAAAGCATTAAGACTGTGATACTATCCCCTCTTTCGGCAGCAAGATGAAGCGCTGCTTTCCCGGAGCTGCCTACAAAGGAAGTATCAATATTGTTTTCCAGAAATCCATGGACAACTGAGACGTAACCCCATTTCACCGCCTGCTGGAGCCCTCGTGGAAAGTCAATATCTGACTGGAAGATGTCTATATCTCTCTTACAGGGCACCCTAGACGCGGAGCCCTGTCCATAGACTGACTTCATGTGGAGGAAAAGGCAAACAGCTGGAAAGTCTGTCTTTGTGAAATGGTAAAGCAGCGTATCACGTATTTCTCTGCTTTCCACCTCTGATGCCCAGAAAATGGCAGTCATTGTGTCATGTCGATTGAGCAGGTTCCAAAAGGTGTCATTGTCATTGTTCTTGAAGGCTGTTAGAATGTCCAGTGTTTCCATCTCCAAAAGTAACCTTGAAAATTTTGAGGAATCATGGTTTCCAGCATATATAGGAGCGTCATATAAATCGCCACGGAGCTTCTCTCTCAGCTTCCCGTTCTTTCCATAGCAAAGACACAGTTCGAACAGTGCAGCAACCGTAGCCGGGCTTGAGGAACCTGCCGAATCAACTTGGTATTTCCAGATAATTTCCCTGTACTTCTCCTCTTTCGTTGGTTGGGAATGTTTTTCGTAATAAGCTGCAAGGGCTGAAGCATGTTGCAAAGTCTCTCTGTCCCTTGGACCGAAGAGATTAAATGTTTCTTCGTACCGCATTATCATCTCCCACTCTTCGTCGCCTATATCTAAGCCCTGGTTCGGCTCTTCGGAAGCCGATTTGTTCCCTCTTTGGGTTGCAATAGCTCGTTGAAAGTCTGACTCGCGTCGAGCGCGGATCTCGCGAGCTTCACGGAGGGATGCAGATGCTCGTACCATAATGTCCTCTTGATCAGATATGCAGCAACGGATTACTGATGCATACTTTTCAATTGCACTGTCAAGATGTCCGAGCCTTATGTCGACATCAGCAGCTTCAAGGAGCTCATTTAGTTGCATCTCGTTTCGAGGCCATCGACTTCCCTCACTCACCAGCCGACATTGCAGACAGATGTCCCAGACGTCTCTTGCCTTTTGAAGGTCCCCCTTGAGACGGCAAACACGAGCATAAAGCGGTGCGACGGAACCAAAAAGCACAAAGTACTTGCCATGCGGGGGTTGAATGAGATCTCGAGGGACCGTCGATAAGAAGGTATCTAGAACTGTACTCAATCTGTGGCTTTGAGCTCTCATGGCTTCGTCATCCTCCATTATCCCATTGCTAAGGTATGTTTTGGCGTTGAGAAATATTGAAGCCGCTGCATTTTCCAATATCTCTTGCTTGGACATCTTGGCTCGAATAAAAGATTGCACCAAGTCATGAATAACAATATTATCGACGGTACCATCTAAACGGTTACGCTGGAACTTCACAAGGCCAGTATTTTCAACTTCTCCAATTGCCGAGGGCAGTCGACTGAAATCGTTCGATATGTCCTCCAGCCAAGATATTATGTCCAAGTTCGCATTATCAAACGTTCCTGTTGAATAGTTCGAAGGCTTGCCAGACACTAGTACTCTGAATGGCACATATCCCGGGCCCAGGAAAACAGCTAAATGGATAAGTTTCAGGGAATCCGAATTATGCTGGCGCAGCATTTCATGTAACATGTCGAACACCATCCAGAGAGTCTGCTCCTTTTCGTAGGATCCAATGTAAGCCCTGGTGTGGGTTTTCAGGGTTTCACTGCGAAACCCTGTTTCAAATCGTCTGCTGTAGTCTTTTATCGAAACGAGGCCGTATGATAGAAACGACCCCGCTTGCTCGAGGGCAAGAGGCAGGCCGCCCAGCTTGCGAGAGATACTTTTCGTCGTTGCGGTTGCTAACTTTTTGTGAGTAAGTTTTATGAGGAATTAGGGCCACACCTACTAGACTCATCAGGCGATTCGATATTAGCACACCGTAGGATGAGATCAGCGCCCGCATTCTCATCAAGGCCTTGTACGTGTATTCCCGAAAAGTTCAAGCGTGAATGTAGATGGCACGAAGTCGTCAGCAGTATAACATGACCGTGGTTACATGAGGGCAGGTATTTTCGGATATCCAAGGCCCCATTCCGGTTCCACCCAGTATCGCCAGCGTACGGGATGTTGTCATATATTATCATCCAGGATTGGTTGGAATCCGATTCAAGCCACTCGAAAACTCTTTCGGCGGCTATTTTCCCAGGGAAGAAGCCAGAAGGTATAAGCCGAGCTATTTGTTCAAACGAGTCCTCTATCACTGAGATCGATGATGCATCGACCCAGAGGACAGAATCATAGTGATCCTTCTCTGTATCGATGTAGTTAAGTGCCAGCTGCGTCTTACCACATCCACTAAGTCCCCAAAGAACAAGGGGTTTTGTAGGTTTTCCTGGGAGGCTGGAACAGTCTCTAATCAGTTGCAGCTCATGCTCACGTCCAAATACCTTCGTTTTTGGAATTGGGATCTTCATCTTGATACTGGCCGGTGCCTGTTCGCCCCGACTCGTGCCGGGGATAGACGTATATAGGAGTTCTTTCGCGTACGCGGCGGCTGTTGCTGCTGCATATCTCTGCCAAGCTTTGTCTTTGTGGGAGTCCGCATAGTCAGATATCCCCCGAATGACAAGGCAAGGGAGATGGTCCATCAGTCCTGCAGCTTCCATGTCAAAGCACAAAATTCCGAATTTCTCCGAGAGTCGATCGCGTGTTTTTGCATCTCTCATCACCTGGTTTGCAGACGCTATGAGACCGTAATGTATTTCAGGCAGTTTTGATGGCCTTTGTTTACGGTCCACGGTTTTCTTCACGTCACATACGCCTTCGCAGGTAGAACCGGAAGGCCCCTGGTGGGGATAAGATGCATCAAAGAGAGCGTCCTGGCTCTGCCTAGGATAGACTAAAGACTCACACATGGCCGGATATGTCTCAGCCGCCGTTCTCAAATGTGAAGGAATGCTGTTTTCCCCCATCATATGCTTCGCTTGAAGTTGTTCAACTGCCTTCAAGAGGGCCTCCGGCGGCTTGTTTAAGACTCCCGTCTGGTGGAATGAACCATCCGCCAACGTCTTGCCAAAGTCATACTGAATGACGCCGCCGAAGTAAGCAGTTGGTTTACTTACTACAACATCTCCAAGGCGAATGTCATCTGAGGCGCTGGGGGCACCACCACCAATCCCAACCATGAGACTGTATTTGATAGACGGGAAAGCAGACTTCATCTGTATAGCTGCCGCGGTAGCAGACGAGTTGCCGTATACGCCAAAAGGTAGACATGCCAGGACAATATTATGCCCAGCAATTTCCCCCAAGTAGTAAACGTTGTTATCGTTTTCTCGTACGGGCAGTGGAGTGTGGATATCATCAAGCATTACCCGCGCGGCTGCGATCTCGAGCGGCAGGGCGCTGATCCAACCGATTGTGTAGTCATTACATGTCAGAGTCTTTCTTGGGACCGAAATTCTCCCAGATTTATCAACAAGGTGGCTGATGTGCGTGAGGATGTAAGCAGTTGGACAATTGAGCCCCGCGCCAAGAATGTTGGATGCGAGAAAGCGCCAAGACAACAGGCTTGGGGCAGATTCAGATCACCCCGGCTGTTATTGATGGAGCAGTTGCCTATAAAGACAATAAATGTGGGTGCTAGAGGCAAGTAAGGAGACTGTACAACAGGCATCCCCTCATGTTCAAGCCGTGAAGTAGCAGTGAAGAAAACCAGAGCAGAGAATATCCAATCCAGCGCCAAATGCATACATATACAGCCAGTTCTATAAGTATAATACAGACAAACACACACTCATCCAGCTTGTCAACTCCTCATTTACCATCCTCCTCCTTCTCCTCTCCCTTCTTCTCCCCCCAAGTCCAAACCTCCCAAATATGGTCCTTGATCAAATCGCCATATCCCCTCCCCTCATCCAACGCCTTCTGCTCCTCCCGTAACCGCCTCTCCTTCCACCCACCCTTCTCGTTCCCCATCCAAAACCTATCAAGCACACTGCGATCCTGCTCCTTCTGCGCCTTCAATCGCTCCATCTCCTCCCGCCCAACACCCTCCTCCTGCATCCTCGCCTCCCGCGCAGCACGCACCTTCGCCTGGATCTCCCTCGCCTTATCCGACGGCAGGTCCCCACTCCCTATGAAAGAAGGCTTGGGACTATGCGTACTCGATCTCGATACCCGGTCCTCAATGCGCTCTAGTATACTGCGCCCCGTGCGCTCGCGGGTGATGTGGTTTGCGGATGCGCAGAACGCGCCGGTTAAGAGAACGGTCAGGTGGTCTAGTTTTCGGGGTGGGAGGGCAATTAGGACGGGCGCGGCGACGAGGAAGGAGATTGCGGTGTAGTTTTTGAAGCGCTGGAAGTCGGCTTCGCGGTTTGGGATGGTGGTTGCGCCCGGTTGTTGGGTTTGTGGTTGTGGTTGTGGAGTGTCGGTGGACATTTTAGTGAGGACGGTACCGACCGCGTCCGGTTTTATTTCGAGATTTTGGGTGTTTAGATGCGGTTTGGCCTGGATGGCTGGCTGGTGGTTTATTTGGATGCGGTTGGTATCGGAGGTGACTTTTTTGCGCGGAGATTAGGAACGGTGCCTCAGGCAGAATGTTCGATTGTCATGTGATATCCATTTGTATAGAAATTCTTGCGCGAATGGTTCAAAAATCAAGATAGTCTATTTATTTTAAAAGACGAAATTTATTATGAAAGATCTTAATATACGAGGTCGGAGGCCCTGTTCTATTTAAATGGTGTGGTCTTGCCTCGGACTCTGGCTCGTAGGCGGGTTGTATATATTCTTGTTTAGGGTAGTGCTTTATATAGATAACAGTTGTTTATTGTCTACGGCGTGAGTAATGTACAAGCCTCACCACTTTCATCCAAGACGCTTTGGCCTTTAATACCAAACTCATCCTGGCTGGAGGTCCCTTCTTCCAGCCGTAGTAGTTCCACCCCTTCGCCCTCAATCTCATACTCCGATTGTACTGGAATAACATCAGGACAACATCAGGCTCGAGAATCTCAGGCTCGGCAGTGTTGCCCTGCTCGAACGACATCGGTTGCGAGAACACAATTCTCTTGGTATAATTCTCCTGAACAAATCTCTCCCTCCGTCGCGAATAATGGACCTTGTTCACCCGAAAGGCATACACAAAGTCAATTGGCTCCCCGATTTCCTCGCTCTCTTCATTCTTCCAGATCAACCCAGCTTTTGGGCCCAGCTCGAGCCCTGGAACACCAGGACTGATCCCAAAATTACCTTCACCTCCGGTTCCCTTCCCCTTTGACATGGTCGTCTTCCCCCCATACGCAACCTTCAGCCCAGTAACAACATAGATCGGCTTCCTATACCCCGTCTCTTTCAAAAACCTCAAATTCAGCTTCCCATTCAGCGTCTTCTCCAGATACTCATCGCCAGGCTCAAACTTCACAGTCTGGAGTCTCGCGACTTCAACCCGCGACTTGCTCTGCCGGTCAAACTGCGCGCTTACATCCCCGCCGAAACCGACATTTGCCATGAATGATCCAAACAGCCCGACCATGCTCGAGCGCTCATGCGAGACCTCACGCGTCCAGGGGTAGTTGAATTCGGTCGTGGCGCCGGGCGGGATGGGCAGCGCGGGGTCGAGATATGGTGGACCTTCTGGAGTGAGGGGATTGACGATTAGTTTTCCGAGTGTTATTGTTGTGTTGGGCTGTATATCGGCTGGGGCGAGGATCCATTCTGGCTTGCTAGGCATTCTATAGGGGTAGTGACTGATGAGGTGGTTTTTTTGATGTTGTGGGCGTTGTATCTCAAGCTGGGAGCTTCAAGGTTGCTTTGATAGATGGCCCCCGCTGCTCCATAGTTAGCTCGTTGGTTGGTTGGCTGATCGTGTCAATCGCGCTGCAGCGACGATCTCCCTTCAAGTTGGTGGCTCTGTTTACCGTCCATACTCCGTACAAGCCTGATAACTCTCCAGATACAGGTGATAGGACATGGTAATAGTATATATTGTGAGCAGAGATGCGAGCATAATGCAATCATATAATGAGTATAAAATGAGCATAATATGAGCATAATGTTTTGTTGTCATTGCACGTGAACACATCCTGCCTAATCGGGAAGGCAGCTGATCTGGAGTCTCTGGGATCCTTTCACTTTCATCCTCTGTGCAGTAGATACGAATACTACTCTGGAGGAAGTGTTCATGATGAATCCTGACATGGTCTGCGTCAACTCCATGGGTGGAACCGGGGGTTCTCAGGTGTGACGTACCCAGACCGAGATCAGGGGCGGGTGGAGCTTCTGTCATGGTCGCCATCAGCCGCGAAGAGCCTGCTGATCGCATCCATCCAAGCTTCAACTCAACCATGGCTGCCAGACTTTCCAGAGGTCTGCTTCAAGCTAATTGTCGCCGTATCGGTGGCCTTTCTTTGCGCGCAACACCTCGCATTGCCATTGCCAGCTCCAGTGCCAGTACTGGTTTCTTGGCCCGCCGTAATGTGCGGAACACCGCGCCTTGGACTTCGCGCGTCCCACAGGTGAACTTCGCCCGGTATGCTCATACGGACTCTGGCCCATCCGAAGAGCCACAGGCTGCCATTCCCTCTGTCGTCGAGGTCAAGGGCAACCCCGTAACTGAGAAACATTGGACGAGTCAGGAGTTACCAACTGGTAGGGCCCTCAACGCGTCGTCCTGAACGTGACCTTGCTAAGAAAACCAGTGGATCCTTTGATTGAGCCCCAGACCATCCACCACTTTATTGAACTCCTCGCATCCGGTGTTCTTCCTAATGGGAAGAGAACCGATTTGCCTTTGCTCAATCGAGATGAGATTGATCTTTTTATGGCCCCAAGCACCCAATGGGCGCCCGCTCCGTTTAACAAGAGCGATCTCCCGGCGATATACAACATGATGAGCCGTATTCTCAGCGTGGAATCCAACGCGCTATGCCAGGTCGGATTCAATATCCACACAGTCAAAAATCGCCTGTGGGAGGGACTCGTTCCGGTCTCCGCTGGGCGCTGGCTCGAGAAGGATCTCAACAACCCTGCCCATTTCGATATTGCACATGAATATCTGACATCTGTGATTGCTGTTTTCGAGTACCTGAACATAGGACCGCTCCGCAACAAAATGCGCGACTCGTTTAACCGGATGTCGGATGACTTGCAAGATATGCAGGATGCTCTGAACGCCCGGCGCAAGGCGCAAGATCCCTCGCTCCCGGAGATCAACCTACCTGCGCTCTGGATGGAATTCTTTCACGCAAAGTACGAGGTTATGACTAGCACCTCCCATTCCTGGGTTATGGCCCGTCTTTCTGAGATGCGGGAGCGTTTGGTGAACGACTTGATGGCTCTCTCGCCCGATGATACAGACAGCCCCGAATTCAAGAAGTTTACGGAGCGGTGGCAGGCTCTCATTTCAGTCGGTTCAATGGCTGATTTGAACATCTGGATGTTCATGGACGGGTATAATGGCTACCAAGCACCATCCGAAGTGGTTGGTGGACTACACCAGCCCGATCTAAGGAACATTGACGTAAACTCCGAGCTCAACAACCTCATGTGGGAGCGGCTAAGACAGCGCATTGAGGCCCAGGATGAGGCCGCAAAGGTTCAGGGCCCCGAAGTTAAAAACCTCGAGCCAGCCCGCCGTGAGCGCATCTCTGTCACTACAGAAGTCCAAGATGAACTGCGGACAAAGATCCGCGGCGCATCGCCGCCACAGCCGCCATCTGCAGTCCCTTGGATTCAGCTCGTTCTTCGGGGCCAGCAGTCAGTCTTGCGACAGCCTGAATCAGAAAGATCGAAGTATGGCTTTGGCTTGGCGATTTATCGCTCAGCGTACGACATGTCTGATGAGCAGTGGGAGACGCTACGTCGTGACGTGGAGGCCCATCTTTCCGCTTGGGGAAATGGCGTGCCGGGAGCCGACGAAGTCAAGCCTCTGTTCAAGTTGCACTGGTTTGACTGTAAGGATCTTGGTGTCGACACCAAGGATCCATCGGCTGTAGTAGAGGCTGCAAAGAAGTGCGATTCCTTAACCCTGTCAATACTATCATGAGGTTACTGACATCTCGCAGGCACTTCCAAGAAATCCGGAGCTCGGGTGGGTACGAGCGTAAGATTGACGGCTCTGCTTTCCTCCTGGTCGATCCTTGGACAGTAGCATCATATACAAACAAGGATGCCGCCCCTCTCGCGACCGAACCAGGAAATCTCCCGGGCGACTTCCAGCCCCATGTCCTCGCCATTGATGCAGACTTTAAACCCAGAGATACCCCCGAAACCGAAAAGAACGACGAAAGCGCCAAGTCCGAGACCGACGCCGACGCGAACAAGCAACCTCAGCCCGCCGAATATCAAGGCCATGTTCGCATTCAAGGCAACCTTGTCTGGAGCGAGCTGTACCCATTGCTGTCGTCAAAGTCAGCGGAGCTGGAGCACCTGTGGCCGCTGGCTAGAGATCATCCAGAGAAGGTCTACACGGGCTTGACGGTACCGAGCCAGGTAGCGCCGTGGAAAGAGCATAATTCCCTGAAGAGCTTTATGGCGGACGGCTTTACGGATTTTCTGAAGAAGAAGGATCCCAAGGCAGCCGAGACACTCGAGCGGATGAGAAAGTCGGGTACTACTAGTCTCTGATTGAGAATGGGTATTTGTATGATTATATAAAGGGGAGATGTACGGATATTATGTTACAGTATGGCTCACATCAGGTAATCTAATTCATGGTTCCCACCTTCACTGAAAAAGCAACCCTGCAAGCGAAAATGGAAACGCAGACACTGGGGGAATCAACCCACTCGTCACACAATCCTCCACAAACCCGATCGCCGTCAAAACCAGCATGGTAAAGGTCCAAACATACCCAACCCCATAAACCCAGTAACCTAGCTTAGACCCAGAACCGCCCAACCTCCGCCCAAACTCCATCCCCAAATCCTCCAGCACAACCAAAACAGGCTGCAGAAGAAAAAACCTCCACGTCCCCGAAAACCCCATATCCGGCCGCGCCGTCTTCGCAGAAACATAATGATAAACCCCCGAAACCCCAAACGCAGTGAAAGTCTGGATATATCTTGCTGATAACGAACCGCGCCGCGCCTTGAAGATCGTATTCGCCATATACCGCGCAGGAGACTGCAGCACCCGCCGCATATTCTGATGCCAGACGCGGCCCCAGAAGCGGGAGACTGTGTAAGCATCACTCAGATTCCCACAGAAGGGCGGGTTCTCTTCATATTTCGTCCAGAATAGACCGGATGCGGAACCGATGAAACATAGCGCCGCGAAGCCGAATTCGAGGATGGTGATGTTTGATACTGCGAATGATATCACTGCTATGCTGCGTTGGGGGAGTGCCAGGTCGTAGAGAGAGATTGCCCCGGCGTTCGTTAGATTCTTGAGAAGATAGACACTGCCATCGTGTAGGAGGTATAGCTTTATAAAGCGAAGGACGAGATGGCGTAGGTATTGCCCCTTCGATAAACCTTTCTCCGGACCTGAGGGGAGATGCGGGATGGTCCAGTTCCAGCCTATGCCGCGGGTTTCGCCGGCGTTTGTCCACACCCAAAGGAGTTTTTCTCCTGTTGATAGGGATAGGTATTTCGCTGGTTCTGTATTTGAATTTTTTTTCTTGCTGCTGCTGCTGTCATCCTTTGTTTGGCTGGGGGAGGTCCGCCAATGCTCCTCGTAAGGGTTAGAGAGGATGAAGAAGTTCAGAGCAGAGAGGATGCTGAGGAAGCCTGCTTTCATTAATACCTACTGCGTAGAATCTGCGATGTGATGAAGGGGCCTACATATTCCAAATTGGTAATCTTTTGCTGGGTTTGTTGGCGGGACGAGGAGGATTACTGAGATGTAGATTCCCAGTTGCAGGGCTGCGAATAACGGTCGTACCTGTTGAGGGACATGATAAGCTAGGAATAGATTGACTGGGTTGAGGAGCCACAGGAGTGAGGCGAATTGGTCTCGCTCCATTGTGGCAGTGAATAGGGCCTGGATGTGGAAGCTGGAGGGAGAAAGTATCAGTAAACGGGAGGAAAATATTGTCGGAAGTTGTAGGAATGACGTCGCGCCATCGGGAAGATCCGCTTTACTGGAAAACATCCCAACACTGTACAGCTGTATCTACAGTCTACAATATATGAATTCCAGAACTCCGGCCAGAACTACAGGGTATCCCAAAGCGACTGGAGAGAGATTATAGCCGTGGAGAAAAGATAAGACCCAGACATGTTCAATTGGGAATTAGATTGAGATTCAGGGCATTCCTGCAGCGCCGTTGTACTCCGCTCATCGAGACCCGTTAATCGCATCCACAGCGCCAGAAATAATTTGCTGATTCTGTGGCTTAGGCTTCTCGACTCCAGGCTCCAGAGACAGTTGAGTTGAAGGGGGGCGAACTACTCAGCCCTACGGCCTCGGCCTCACCCGTGGTTCTTCCCCTGTTGATCATCGCCTTGAGCCAAATCACTGGAAATAGTATTGTAGAATACACCAAGGAAGTCTCTCTCCGGGAATTGTGTCGGAGATTATAACTTAGTCTAAAGGCGTGGTTCTCGCGGTATCTGCAGACAAGATTCAACAGCGGGAAGATTCCATGGTTCTTCGGTTGTGTACCTGGCTTGCATGTAAAAATAGACCATCGATGTTTCAGGCTGAAGCATACAGTGGCTGTGAACCTTGCGTTTCTCTGCAAAAAAACAGCAGGCAGCAGGAATAATAAAGCGAACTCGACGTCGAGACAAGCCCCACAAGAAAGCTTACTCGAAGCTTGGGAATTCGACGCGTCTCCACTGCTAATTTGGGAGAATGTGGCTGCCTGCAAAGGAACAGTCTACGGAATACAGGGTACTCTGGGCTGTGCGATGCAATAAATATGCAATAATAAATAAATACAGAATGTCTATTAATGATTAATGAATGCATGTTTATTAATTAATATCCGCAAAGTGATGTCACCCCGATCTCTGCGACAAGAGATCCCTCCACCTCGTCAGTGGCTGTGGATTGGCAGCGCTAGACAGACTCACTAGACAGACTAAGGCACAGGGCTGACTGGTGGAGCTGAAGCCATTGGAGAATGCAAACTGAGCGACGTCTCGTGCCGCTAACCGCGTGGCCTGCAAATTAACAGCCCTGCTATTACTATCGAGTAGTATTAGTTAGCTAATTCTGTCCCTGGACGTAAAGATATAAAGGGGCACCACCCGCCTGACTGTTCCTGTGACGTCTCTACACTATTATACACTGCTCTCCTCCACCTCACAAAATACTTAATACAACAAATAATATAACCATCAAAATGGTCTCCTTCAACCCCCTCTCCCTCTTCAAATCCTCCAAGGACGAACAAGCCAACTCAAACCCAACCTTCGACCCAAACACACTCACCATGGTGCAACCGGGGAGTCCCAACGGGCCATCTATGAACACCAGCAACAATGCGAACGGTGTTGTTTCCGAACAGCCTGCGCGCCAGGAGCAGATGGGCACGGGGAATGATTTGCACCTACGCGGTGGTGGCGGTGGTGGATTCTGCTGCGGGATGTGAGTTTTGCCATATTTTCTTTCTTTGTTTTGTTGTATATTAGTGGGGAGGCTAATACTTGGTTAGCTGCGCGGGTCTTGCCTGCTTCGAGTGCTGTGAGATTTGCTGCTAGATATACCGGAATACGTTTGTCCCAGTCGATAAGAATATAGCCTGAGGGTGCTGCTGTGTCGGTATTCGGCGGTACCGGTGCCCAGTTGATACGATGGAAATGACTGGGTTGGTCGTCGCTTTTTATGTTATACCCTGCGTTCGTATTGCTAGATAGCCTCATCTGAAATACAGAATGATTGCATGACTTTCCCAGCCAGCCCCCGTATCGTATGCAGTGCAGGTATCGATAAATGGTTGTTCCTCGCCCATGTAAGCTCCCTCACCAGCCGAACTTCTCCAAGTCAACGCCAACGGTGATCTTCTTTTGCAGTTCCAGCTTGCCCGCCTCGTACTTGACAGTTCCATCGTCGTTGAATCCCGCAATCTGGACCAGGCCGCCACTAACCTCATCCATGATCTGGCCATACGAGTTGCCGTCCTTAATGTCACAGCGCAGGGTCGCAGATTCCCAGTGGGCGACAAGCGCGGAGGTCGAATTGAAGGACCTGAGGCAACCAGGGCATCTTTAGGCTCGACATTAGCATTAAGGACAAGAAACATGACGACGAACTTACTCCATCCGACGCGAGCCCTGACTCTTCGCGAGCACATGCTTTTCGAACCCTTTTTTTGTCGAGCAACGCCTCCCGCACGGACAGACATACTCGCCAGTGAACCCGTCAAGGAAATTCGCTGCATCGAAGTCCTTGTAAATCCTCCGCAGCACAAGAGCCATATCAGGAGGCCCGATTGATCCGGATGTAGCACCCACGCTCGACGCAGAGACAGAACCACCCGCGGACCCAGACCCAGCACCTGACGCACCAGAGTGCTCGCGGCCCTTTCCTTTCCACCTCTCATTTTCCTTGTCGCTGTCCTTAGCAGTTTTCTTCGCAGCATCCTTAAGCGCCATCACACCCATTATTTCATCTAACGCCGTCTCTTCAGTCCCAGGGAGCCCAGGCCAATGTTCATCAATAAGGCTACCAGCCACTCCACCGGGTTGATTCGCCATCGCTTCGCGGTTACTTTCGCCTATAGTCATCGGAAGCGCAACGCCGCCGCCGTCGCCGTCCTCGTCCACGTCAACAATAGACGGGGTCATAGACGCGGCCATACACGCCTCTGCTATCTCCAGCGCCTCCTTCCGCATGAGCTTCTTTGACTGTTCGAGCAGGAGTCGTTTCTGGCTGATGGCCGTGCAATCGCCGTTCTCGACGTGGCGGACCATGCCTGCGGCACTGCGGAAGGTCTCGTTGCATCCGGGGCAGGTGAGGGTTTGGGCGGTGCGGTGGTTCTATCATAAGCACATTGTTAAGATAAGCCAAGTCATCATAAAACACAGTTTAACATGATAAATAAATGCACGGCACTCACCAGGCGGATATGTCTATCCCGACCACCCTCACTTCCAAACTCGATTCCACAGACTGGGCAGACGATGTGCTTGTTGCTCTTGATCTTGTGGATGAGCAGCTGGTCTTCGGTCTCGCAGTCTAGATCGCATTTCTCGCAGTACTCGTGGTCGGGGGATGTTGATTTGTGTCTCTTCATTGCGGCGGTATTTTGAAAGAAGAATTTACAGCTGGCGAAGGTGCAGGGGATTCTGCCGGGTGGTTCATCGCTGGGTAGTTTGGCGAATGAGGGGGGAGTGAAAGAGGTTTTGGGGGTTGGAGGGCTCGACATGGTGACTCGGGCTCGTGGATGGGGACTCGGGATGGGATTGACGATAGTGAGATGGAAGAGGCGAGGATTCGGATGGGAAGAGATTTTGGGAAAGAGATGCGAGATTGGGAGGGGTGAGTGTCTTGCTCAGGTCCGATGCGGAGGGCAAGATGGGAAGCAAACGAATGGCATGGAACTTCAGTGAAGTGAAGAGGTCCAGACTCATAACTCTCCGATGACACTATGCAAGCAACAAATCCATTCATTGAATCAGTTATCATAACACATTCCGAGCAACCTATCAGACAACATTCAATAGCTTTTGAAATAGCCACCCAACAACTTGCCGACTCTGTCAAAGGTCGAGACATCTAAAACCTGGAGAATGGCAGCCACTTCCCCCTCAGCGTAATAACAGCCCAGTTGTTCCCCTGCTCATCCGTCTCCTTCTCAACCTTGGTGGAAAACGAAATCGCACTCATAATCCCATCCCCAAACTTCTCATTCAGCACCGCCTTATATGCATACCCATAGTTCTGCACGATCTCGTAAAGGCGATAGATCAGCGGCTCCTTGGGCGGCATTTCGACAGTGCGGCCACGGTCAGGGAAGCCCTCGAGCTGGGCGCTCAGGGTCTCATGGGGGATGTCGAGGAGGGAAGACAGTTTCTGGATATCTTCCGGTGAAGCCTTTGCCTGTCCGTAGAAGATCGCAGCGGCGGCGACTTCATTGCGCCCGATGTGCTGGGCGATTTGTTCGAAGGAGAGCTGTTTCTGCGCCTTTGCGCTGAATAGCGTTGCGGCGGAGGCGGGGAGGTTGGGGTGTTGAGTTGTCTACATTGTTAGTCTAGTAGTTGAGTTTGGGTGAGGCGGCGTACATCAAGAGTTGCGAGAGACATCGTGTTGGAATACTGCAAGGTACTGGAAGGTTGAGCAAGGATCAGGGTTGGTGGAATATTTGTAGAGGGGCATTGGGCCTTTATAACCGTGACGTTATCAGTTCTCCAACTGGCAGTGCGGGGTAGCTATCTGTCGGTGAGGGGTTGAGCATTCCATGATTAATCGATTGATCGAATGATGGCTAGTTAAGTAATTATGTTGTCAAGTCTGGAAAACAAAAGAGTATCAAAAGAAAGACAGCATGATCATTTTGACTATGATTTAAGCCTTGGGATTGCCTGTCGATCATTGTACCGTATTCAGTCCTGCCGAAATGTCATGTCAGACCAACCATGGCATCCTCTCAGCTCTAAACTTGATTGAACTCCGCCCAACAGCCGGAACACCCGGGAATACAGATACTCCAAGACAACAGCTCACTTATCGACCTATGTGGGCCACCATCCTTCTAGGAAGCTTCTCGGCTTGCTTGGATGGCATTTGGCTATACATTTTGAAACGACCCAGAAGTGCACTAAATGAGCCAAATCTATCTATAAATCCATCCAACGATCCACAATACGACCCTTACCATGTGAGATCCGAGCCAATTTGATGCACGGCCAAAACAGCGAATTAGAACTCATCACGGGCGCGGCTGCAAATCTTATGCCCGTACCCTGTCGTTCTGTTTCGCCAAAAAGCCTCAAGGCTCCTTACCATGTGCTGCCACTCAGGCATGATGTTTTCGCAGGCTAACACACTTTGACTGCACCATGGCAGCTACTCCTCGCTATTCACAGCTTTACCCAGGGGCATTGTTGTGCGTTCGGGTCCCGAGGCCGCCGGGATCATCATACAACTACCCGATGTAGTTACTCAACATGCCAAGGCTTTTGTATAGATGACAGCCTGAAAACTAATAAGGATCAGGATCGTGGCTGAGGTACAAGCCCGGGGGAGAACCTTATAAACGGAAAAAATTTCGTCAGCCTCTCACTTGGTATTACCATCTATCAATTCAGTGACAATGTTTATTTCGGGATTTCTCCTGCTCTTTGCCGGGGCGCAATCCGCTTTGGCTACATGCAAATGCGTACGCTAAAGCCTCACCCAATGCTACACCCCCAAATCTAATAATAATTAAAACAGACACCAACCGATACCTGCTGGCCATCATTATCAAGATGGAGCAAACTCAACTCCACCGTACATGGCCAACTCATTTTAAACACCCCAATTGCAAAGCCATGCTACCCCGGTCCGAGCCAAGATAAAGACCTCTGTCAGGACATTAGCAGCGAATGGAACGATGCTTTATTCCAGGAAAAATATCCAACTGGATATACATATCCGCTGGTTGATACTTGCCCGCCAATTAACGCCACGGTTCCTTCCTATGGTGTATGTGACCTGGGCAACTCGCCGGTGTATACGATCAATGCGACCAGAGCAGAGGACGTCGCTGCTGGAATTAGGTTCGCGAGGGATAATAACGTGCGGCTTGTGATTAAGAATACCGGGCATGATGCTTCGAGGAGGTTAGTCGAGGATGTCTAGGTTGTCCCTAAAGCACGCGCTAACTATACCAATATCGTGTAGATCGCAAGGATATGGCAGTCTGATGATTTGGATTAGAAACATCCGAAATGGCCTCCATTACCAGGACCGCTACACTTCGTCCGACGGCTCTTGCCAGTCAAACTGGACTGAAAGTGCAATTACCATTGGCGGCGGATATATTTGGAAAGATGTGTACGCATTTGCGGCTGAGCATGGTCGTATTGTCGTTGGCGGAGATGATCGCGTGCGTCTTCCTACACCTTTAGCACACCTCTTCAGCATCAACAATTTTGCTAACGCTATTTCAGACCGTCGGTTCGATAGGAGGATATATCCAAGGTGGTGGTCACGGACCTGCAAGCCATACCTTCGGTCTGGCAACAGACCAAGTCCTCGAATACCAAGTTGTGCTTGCATCCGGCGAAATCGTCACAGCCAATGCGTGTCAAAATGCGGACCTATTCACTGCTTTGCGCGGTGGAGGGGGAGGGACATTCGGTGTTGTCGTATCTGCGACAATCAAAGCACACAAGACGCGTCCGGTTCTCGTGCACCAGGCGGAAATTGTTCCGCTGGATACAGGTAATAATGGCAAGAATGCTCTCTTGAATGTGACTGCGGAGCTCTTGGCGCGATTTCCTACCCTCTTGGATGCTGGGTTTGCGGGGTATGCCAAGTTGATACAAGCGGGCGAGCAGCGAGTTTATGAGCATGTTTTCGTTAACCTGCTCGAAAGCAATACATCTGCTGCTGTTCAACATGCTAGGCAGATTATGCACAAACGGGTTGTGGAGGACGTGCTACTTCCATTGAATGGCACCTCGCTGTTCGTCAAATCGAGCTTCCAGTTCGTTCCCACGTTCGGGGAGTACACGTCAGGCGTTGGGAGTAAGCAGGATTCTGCCGGGCCGGGACTTATGATGGCGTCCCGCTTTTTCGATAAGAAGTCATTGCATGATCAACAGGAAGGTCTTCTGGATATGCTTCATATAATGTTCTCTCAGAACAGCACAAACAGCACAGGGGCACTGCCCTCGGCATCAATGTTCGATTTTGGTTTGATTGGTGGTGGGAAAGTGCTCGAATCGGCGCCGCATACCTCTGTTAATCCAGCATGGCGAAAAACGTATGGCCTTGCGAGGTACATTGATATTTGGCCGGATAATGCGGACTTCCGCGAAATCCAGCAGATCAACGATGGGGTTACATTCCAGAAGCAGGGTGCCATGAAGGCGCTGACGCCAGGTATGGGAGCCTATCTCAATGAAGCTGATGGCGAAAACCCGGAGTGGAAGGAAGATTGGTTTGGGGGCAAGTATAACTGGCTCAGCTCCGTTAAAGACAAGTATGATCCGGAGGGAGTGTTCTGGTGTTGGCGATGCGTTGGGAGTGAGGGCTGGGAAGAGGTGAAGGGTGGGACAGTGTATGGCCCACTTTGCAAAGTAAAGTGAGATATTGCCATGGCTGTTAGAACGTTGAAGTGTATAATTATTGTAGGTTATGCATGAATAATACTAGAGTTTCCTTTAGTTCCAGATACGTTGAATCAGCGAACAGCTTGCCTGATTCCCGCATAGTTCTTCACTCATTTCCCGGGTTTCCCCCTTCCAAGAATTTGAAAAACGACAAATGATTGCCATCGGTATCTCTTATTGTAAACTGTCGATAACCCCAAGGCTTATCCTCAATCTCCTCAGTGATTTCCACCTCAGGCAGTACCTTAAGGACCTCGTAATATTCATCTAATTCAGACGTGCCCAAAGCGATCATCGCCTGGGATGCTTTGAATTCTTCATCTGACTTGAAGAAGTAGAAATTCGCATCCGCTTTCTTGCCGATGGCTAAGGAACAGAAGAACAGCTCAGAAGACCCATCCTCAGGCTTTACGCTGCCAAGTTCAAATCCGAGCTTTTGAGTGTAGAATTCGATTGTGCGGGGTATCGATCGCGATTCGAACATTGGAATCACCTTCCACGCGGAGTTTGCCAGCTCGGAAGCCATTTGTAACGTAGGTTTGGGCAAGCTGAATGCGTATGAGTGGAGGATGTGAGGATGTGAGATGCAGAGACAGCGAGATAGCCCAAGTGTTCAGGCAGCAGACACAAATCACGTGGCTGATAATAGTGACAACAGATACAATCCGTTTACTACTAAGTAGAATATGGCTGCTTACTTTAAACCTGTAATTTACATCCAGAATGACCCATATCATAGAGTGGACGCCACTATTCGGCTCTCAGCCAGAATACTTAAACACAGGAGATAAACCCATTTCATTCTGCTCCCAATCTAGAATTACAACTGAGCATGCATGGGAAAAGACTTAGGGGTCTTTCTGCTTTTTCTAGAATATTCAACCCCTCACTGAGCCAACAGTCTTATGACCCTGCGATCCTCCAACGTTTGAAATTTCGAAGAGCAACCGTTTGCTGCCAAAAGCCCTGCGTACAATTTCATCGCCTCGCCTTCTGCATAATTGCGGTGACTGGGGATCGTACTCTTAGCTAAGCGTCTTTTTCAAAGTAGCTTATTGTTCTTTATGACATCTAGATTTGAAAGAGAGTATATTTTGCCCAGGGATTTGGTAGCCCAAAAATATATAGTTGGCAATCAGACCAAATATGAAGCGTTTCTACCAATCCGCATGCAAAGCGACCGTCTTGATTCTGGGATAGATACTTTGACAGATTGTATATGCACAGGTTAGCCTTGGAAGTCATATCCGTTAACCCTCAAAGGCCTGGCTTATGTGTGGAATTCCCAATTGGGAAGGTCCTATGTCCCGGGAGAATCACGTGCAGAATGTGGGGTGTCTCTCCACATTCCAAAGAGCGACAACAAGCTACAATACTCCAGCAACATCTTCGAAAGCCTGATCACGTCAATGCCACGCGACATGAAATCTGTTCAGACGCGGACTTGCCATACTTGCAAGAAGACATTCTCGAAAGCAGAGCATTTGACGCGCCATCTCCGCAGCCACACCAAGGAGAGGCCCTATGAATGCTCTGTATGTGGGAGGCTCTACTCCCGAAGGTGAGCACTCATTGCAATCGTTTATTAGTCTCTCGCTCATTGTCCAGCGATGTACTTCGGCGCCATGAAAAGAGCCACCAAAATGACTCGCCTCCGTCTCAAGGCCACGCCGAAGGCGAGACAACAGTTCTCACGCCATTATCTCCAGAACTTCCTAACCCAGTACCGGGGCTCCGTCGCTCTTCCTTCGTAACAGCACCGCCCCCCCAGGTGCGAGACATACAGGGGAGTCAGGATTCTAATTTACAGCCAGTTGATGGGATGGACCTGCACGACCCCATCCTCCAGGCTGATTCAAGTTCCTGGTTCCTGGGGGCAAACCTTGATTTGAATGCGTTGGACTTTTCGCTTTCTTCGGCAATATCTGAGTGGGCTCAAATTCCACCTATGCCATCAGCATCAAATTTTGCTGACCCGGGGACTCTCTCTACATCAACACCTACGTTTCCTAGAGCTATCCCGGCGGGGGTTCGCAGTTCGCCGGCAGATAGCGTCAAGGAAAAGTGGTTTACTCGTTTATCTGGTTTTAGAAATGGAGGCCCGGATGGTCCGGCTTCTAAAAATTGTTGTGGGCTGTTTGGCCAGGGCAACATTGTCGCAGATGAATCATACCGGGCCGACTTGTCTCAGAGACTCCAACCGCGAATGCATGACGGAGCCTTACCGTCGTCAGAACAGCTAAACCTGTTTGCGAAACTCTACTTCAGCCGATTTCACCCACTGTTCTCCGTTGTTCATGCCCCATCATTTAAACCAACTCTCGAAAATTCCCTACTGTTTATATCAATTTGTTCTGTTGGAAGCCTTTTCGTCGGGTCTTCGTACGCTATTGCACAGGGCTTGCAGCTATTTGAGAGGCTTAACAAAGCTATCCTGGCCTCTTGGGAATCTATATTGGCAAACAGCTGTTCTGACGCGCTTTATATGGTCCAGGCGGGCATACTCGGCCAAACATACGCCGTACTATCTAGCCGTCCTAAGGACCTCGTGTTAGCAGATGTCTTACACGGTACGGTTATGGCATGGGCCCGCGAATCTAATAAGAATGCACTGCCCAGCCCGATCAGTCCAGATGACGTGACCTGGAGCGGCATCAATGTGGACGAACAATGGAGTCGATGGATCGATCATGAACAGAGAAGACGGGTAGAGATTGCGCTAAACATACACGACGCGGAACTTGCCAGCTTGTTACACCACGAGCCTATTCGCAAACACCGGCTCTCACAGTATCCATATCTCGCATCTGATGCCCTATTCATGGCACCGACCGCATCTAGCTGGGCGCAGCAGTACAAACAGTCATCGGACCCCTCGCCTTCTCCAGGGCTTTTCGACGACCCTTTACAGGATGCCGGAGGGGATTCTAAATTTGGGGCCTATGCGGTTCTAGAGAGTATCCATGCGTTTGTGATCGAAGCCCGGCGTTCAAATTCCTTCAATGAGCACGAGTCGAAACGATTATCAAACCTGCTGATGCGCTGGTGGAGGAGGCACAGCGTCCACTTTGTCGAGGACGAAGACGAGGACCCATTTAGTTTACCTGTTCTATGGCACTCAGTGTACATGACCATTTATGCCGACATGGACCTACTGGAACGAGCTAGCGGTCGTGACGGCCTGCCTGCTACTACTACAGCACATTCTTTGGTTCGTCCTTGGGCAAACTCACTAGATGCGAGTAAATGCTTAGTCCACGCATTGCTCGTTCAGCGCTACTTAGAGAGGATGCGAGTTTCATCGGAGCCAGCAATCCACGTACCACGTAGCCTCTTCCATGCCGCCCTTTCCTGGCTCTGCTTTACTCGCATTGGAGGCCAGCAAACCGTCAACTTGAAGGCTTTCGATGCGCCAGAAATCCAACTACTGGGCAGTGACACGGCCCTCCATGAAGCACAAGGTCAAGCATTTGGTGACTCCACATTCGCAGACGTCAATCACTTGCATCGACTTATTGACCTGCTGAATCGGGTCGGGCGCTGGGCTATCTCGTCTTCGTTTTCATCTGTGCTGTGCGCAGCGATAGAAGGATCAGATCCATAGGTCTTGAATCCCTATGGGAAAGCGATTCAAATTCGACGACATTAAACTTCATATAAGCTGGGACGTACTTGGAAAATTTTGTTACAGCTGCGCACAACCACCCCCCGGTAAAGCGTTCTGCTTTACGCGATCCACCCCACACGAGGCAGCGGGGTGACTGGCGGGGTGTGGAGAAGGCATTGGGCAACCACAATCCACGATATCTGATTCTTTACAAAGAACTGCAGAATATTCCAACAGTCATCATGCACTGGAGGATGTAACTCGATCATGTGAAATATAATTGACCCCCAAAGTTGCGATACCAAGGCTGACGCCTGGGCATGGCTAGCAAGTTGGCGTCCCCGGGATACACCCCGCATGGTCCATTATTTTGTTCAACAGCAGGCGGGTCTTCACTCTCACCAAATTATTCCCCATGTCCGCTAAGAGTATTTTGCGGGGTTTCTCCAGACTTGGACATCCGCGAATCACGAAGCTACGTCTCGTGGTGGGAAATAGGACCCTATAAAGTTCCGCCACTCCTCATTTCGCATCTTAGCTTCTGCATTCAATCGACGTTACGACGATGCCTGTCTTCACTGAAAAAGGATCTTCATGGCGTGACCTTAGGGTCGTACCATCATTAGCGCCCGTCATACCTCGTCTGGCACCGGCATTTAACCCCCCGGAGGATGGCCGCGAGCGGTATGAAGTGGTAATCATCGGGGTAAGGCTCGAGGGATACTATATGCCTTGTAACCATGCTAACCACAGCAGGCGGGACCTGCGGGTCTTATGCTCCAACTCCTTCTTGCTCGATACGGATTGACCGACAAGTCATTGCTCTGCGTTGATTCCAAGCCCAGCACCCTGAAATCGGGCCAGGCAGACGGCATCCAACCTCGGACATTGGAGGTATTCAAAACGCTAGGCATCTCTGACGAGATTGAAAATGAAGCGTGCCAGATGTGGGAGTTCGCCTTTTGGAACGCCTCTGATGATCCCAAGAAAGTGATTGAGCGACGATCTGTTGTGCCCGAAGTCATCCCACCAGCTCGCTTTCCTTACGAGGCAACCATCCACCAGGGTAGAGTGGAACGGATTATGGAAACCGATCTTCTCCGCTACTCCCAAAGAGGGGTTGTCAGAAGTACGAGGCTTGTCTCTTTAGAGATCGATGAGCGCAGCGACCCCGAATTTCCGGTGCTGGCAACTGTTGAAACGGATGGCGTGACGCGAGGCATCCGCACAAAACATTTGGTAGGCGCCGATGGCGCACACTCCATTGTTCGGCAATCCGTCGGACTGAAATTGGAAGGGAAATCGCTCGACCACATCTGGGGCGTCATGGACCTGGTAGTTGACACCAATTTCCCTGATATCCGCAGACGTTGTGCTATTCACTCTCCCGCCGGCTCCGTCATGATCATTCCCCGCGAGCGTATTTGTACCGGAGAATACATCACTCGTCTCTATGTGCAGGTTCCGGGCTTAGAAGACTCGGAAAATACAGACATCGACGCGGACCTCAAAAAAGATGCGAAGATGAAGCGCAGCAAAGTCACTTTGGAGGCGATTCTTAAGCAGGTCCAAGACGCATTCCAGCCATATTATATTCAGCCGAAAAGAGAGGATGCTGTTGACTGGTGGGCTGCATACCAGATTGGTCAACGAGTGTGCCCTGAGTTTATTGTAAAGGATTCCACCGGAGTCGGTCGTGTGTTTATTGTGGGTGACGGTACGTCTCGCCTTGATCGAAACAGTAGGAACTTTGACTGACAGAGAAATAAGCCTGCCATACACACAGCCCAAAGGTAAACAGAACATCAACCATGATGGCCATGGACACTAATAATTATTTAGGCTGGTCAAGGAATGAACGTCTCAATGATGGACTCATACAACCTCGCCTGGAAGCTCGCCTACCACATCAATGGCTTAACTCCCGCATTATCAGATAAAAGTCCAAGGTTGCTTGACACATATCACGCGGAACGGCACGCCAACGCACAACAATTGATCGACTTTGATAGGACATTCTCTAGCGGCTTCTCGGATCAGCTAGGTACAGCAGGCTCAAAGTCGGGGCTATCTCATGAAGAATTCGTCAACATTTTTAATACTGGGAACGGATTCACCAGCGGCTGTGGCGTAGAATATGCCGAAAGCCTTGTCGTCGAGAGGGTCCCGTCTACCAACGGAGAACCTCCTGTCCATGGAGAAGACTTTCTATCTGGAATATTGCGACCTGGAAGACGGTTGCTTAACGTTAAGGTGAAGCGCTTTGCGGATGGTAGTCATCGGGATATCCAGGATGGTTGGTTCACTCCGCATCCTCTTGTTTTCACTACTCACCATGATATACAGAACTAAAATCAACGGGTCGATTCCGGATCCTCTCGCTTGTCTCTCACGACCTACTAGAGCCTCAGGGCGTTTCTTCAACCACATTGAAAGCAGTTATCGCACTCTCGCAGCGTTTCCCTGCGACTCTGATTGAGCAAATCATACTACACCCACGTTTATCCGGCGAGTTAACTTGGGAGAGTATCCCGATCTGCTTGAAGGAGGAGGCGGAAATGTCGCTCTATAGCGGGTATGAGCTTCAGGACGCTTACCAGATATATGGAGTTGATCCTGCCAAGGGTGCACTTGTCGTCGTGCGGCCGGATGGATACGTTGGTGTTGTTGCGCACTTGAATGATGTGGGTCGCGTCGATGCGTATCTCAACCGGTTGATTGTTATGGCTATGTAGGGGATCTTAAGACCCTATTTGTCTACGGTGGCACTCACTCCACAGGTATATAGACTGGCATTGGCGGAGATGCTCAGGCGGCTTTATTGACTTGTGGTAAATCATGACTAATCCAGTTGCTTGTTTCATGACGGTAGAATGTTATATAGAATGTTTTGTTGATGTCCACCTGAATTTCCAGATTTTGTGCATCCTGGCGGCCAAATGCAATGCATAACTCAGCCGTATTATTGCGCTGCCTGGCCATGCATTAACATTGACTATCCACACGTAAAACGTCAGGAGGTGCTCAGCCACAACTGCCCCGCTGCATCTGCTCCATGACGATGCGCTTACCGAGTCAAGTTAAGACGGCCGCCTAGTCCTTTAAGCAGTGTGGCTGGGTTCGGTGTCAGGCTGCCACGTACAGGGCCACAGACGCAGTGAAATGCCCGCAAAATGAACCAACTCAGCCAGTAGAAATATTGTATGTCATAGGGCTCCTGTAACCGCCCATTCCGTATGCATTAGCGGGTCTGGAACAATGCCATGGACGTCCGGCCGGAGGAGTTGGGCTGTGCTGGGCGAATGGCGGGGCAGCGGGCGTCGAATGAGATCAACACCACGAGCTGAGCTGACTCTCATCTCCTTCCACGTTCCCCTCATCTCCAAGCGATCTCTCCCTTTTATTCCATCGTCATCCTTAAGAGGGCCTCTCCCCGTCCATAATTCTCATTCTCCCCCTCCCTCCCTCCCCTCTTTCATCTCTATACACCGATCGCCATGTCCCACAACCAAGACCACCTGGCTTACGGCCAGTACCACGGCCAGGACTCTGACCGTGCCGGGACTGGAGACAGCGCGAGGAGCCTCGTCGGCGATGCATTTGGCATGCTAAAGAACAAATACAAAACACACCAGGGATCCCACTCGTCAGGTCCGGCACCCGGAAACCAGAACCAGCCGCCATCGCAGAGCTATAACCCCAGCGGATACGGCGTGAGTAGTGCTTTTAGCACATTTTCCGATAATATAGAGCTGGTTGCGAACAAAACAATTAACTAGAATTCCAGAGCCAAACCCACCCAAATCCCGGTTACAACCCGGGGCCGACCCAAGGTTCAGGCAACCAGGGGAAACCACCAAAGCAAGATAAGGTGTCCGGCCTGCTCGGCAAGTTTCAGGGCGTCATTGCAGACTATGGCGGCGAATATGCTCAAAAGATTGGAACCGCTATCGATCCCCAAGGGTATGCAGAGTATGGAGCTAAGCCGCAGGCCCAGTCGCAGCACAGATTCGGCAGTTTTGCCCCCGACCGTCAGGGCAACGATGTACAGTGGTATGTCGATGGGTGCTCCTATTTCTATGCTGTCTCCAAGGCCCTGGAGTCGGCCCGAGAGTCCATTTGGATTTTGGATTGTAAGTAGCAGCGAAGAGGTTTGTTGTGACGGCCTACTGACAAAGCGTAGGGTGGCTATCGCCAGAGTTGTACCTTAGACGACCCCCGTCGAAGAACGAACAATACCGGCTTGACAGACTGCTGCATGCTGCTGCGCAAAGAGGCGCGAAGGTCAACATTATTGTATACAAGGAGGTCACTCAGGCGTTGACCCGTATGTCCACCAGGCCTGGAGTCGCGGATATATACTGACGAGTAGTTTAGTTTCTTCACACCACACAAAACACCACCTAGAGAACCTTCACCCCAACATCGCTGTATTTCGCCACCCCGACCATCTCCCAGACCGTCAAGGCCTGGCTGCTCAAATCACATCTTCTCTTCAAAATCTGTCCCTGGACGCCCTGAAGCTCGGCCAGATGTCCTCAGACGCCATCCAGGGCATCTACGGTATCCACGAGGACATGATTCTCTACTGGGCCCACCACGAGAAACTTTGTATCATCGACGGCCGAGTCGCTTTCATGGGCGGGCTAGACATGTGCTACGGGCGCTGGGACACCCACCAGCACGCCCTTGCCGACGTCCACGACAACCCGGCCGACAATGTCTTCCACGGCCAGGACTACAACAACGCCCGCGTACTGGACTTCACCGACGTTGCGCACCCGGACCAAAACAAACTCGATCGAACCCAGACTTCGCGCATGGGCTGGTCCGATGTCGCCGTGAGCTTCCATGGCCCGGCTGTCGAGGACATTCGTCGCATGTTTGTCGAGCGCTGGAACTTCCTGTACGATAGCAAGTACCAGTCTCGCAATGATGCTCGATTCGGCAGACTTGCGCTTTATGGTCGCCCGAGCTCTACTGGACCGCCTCACTCGCAGCAAGGTGCTCAACAGCAGGCGCCTTACCAGCCTGGTCAACCCCAATCCACTCAGCAGCAGGTCGGCGGTGTAGCTGCCGCCCAAGCTACTCAGCCTAGCTGGTCCCAGCAGCAGACGTACCAGCCTGGTCAACCCCAAACCGGGCAGCAGCAGGTCGGTGGCGCTGCCGCTGCCGCCACTGCCCAAGCGACTCAGCCGAGCTGGTCTCAGCAGCAGACCTCTTACCAGCCCAACCAAAGTCAGCACAGCACCCAGGCTACCGCACAATCGAACCAGCCCGCTTGGTCCCAACAGCAACCTCAATACCAGCCATACCAACCTGGCCAATCGGGATCTAGCCAGCAGTCGCACCCCGGTACTCCCCAGCCTGCGGCTCCATCCACCCAACCCGGCTGGTCTCAGGAACAAGCCGCCTACCAGCCTGGACAGAACCAACACACCCAGCAGCAACATGGAAGCGATACGCAGACTACTCCTCAATACCAGGCCTACAATAATGGCCAGCAGTCTCATCCTGGTACTCCACAGCCTACTGCCCCATCATCGCAGCCAAGCTGGTCGCAGCAGCAGCCTGCGTACCAGTCCGGTCAGCACTCGTACTCCCCAGCGCCTCAGGGTGTCAGTGAGATAGGACCTTCGAGCCCCCAGCCAAGCTGGAATCAACAACACAGCTCATACCAGCAACCTCAACAGCAGTTACACTCGAGCACCCCACACTCTGCTAACCAGTCACCTTACACTGGTCAATCCTTCCCACCCCCTCCCCCGGGACCACCACCAACTCAGGGCTCGACCGAGAACCAAACGCCGCCCTACTTCGCGCCTCCTCCTTCGCAGCCTGCGCAGGATTCCTCGTATTCAGGATCGCGAGGTATTTCGGGTTATGACGGGGGAGACCGCGAGAGAGGACCAGGCGGCAAACCAGGCTCCGGTTCCGTGTCTGGCTTCGTACCCAAGCGCTTCCGTGACAACTTCGATTCCCTTCGCGGTGAGCTGGCTGGTCAAATCCACCAATACCAGGACCGCTTCGCCGCGGGTAGCCTAGGACGACCCCAGCAGCGCGGAAACATGTCCTGCCAGATCCTGCGTAGTTGTGGAAAATGGAGCAACGGCACACCCACCGAGAAGTCGATCCAGGATGCATATATCGAGATCATCAAGCACAGTGAACACTTCATCTATATTGAGAATCAGTTCTTCATTACCGCAACAGGTGATAAGCAGAAGCCCGTCAAGAACCAGATCGGTGCTGCTATTGTTGAACGTATCCTGCGTGCCGCCCGCGCAGGCCAGAAGTACAAGGTCATCGTCGTAATCCCCACTGTACCCTGCTTCGCAGGTGATCTGGCAGACCAGGCCGCCCTCGGAACCCGCGCGATTATGGAGTTCCAGTACAACTCGATTAACCGCGGGGGCAACAGCATCATGGAGCTGATTGCCAAGGAGGGATACAATCCTATGGAGTACATCCGATTCTACAACCTTCGGAACTATGACCGCATCAAGTATGCCGCTCCCCAAGGCGCCCCTCAAGGCGCTCCAGGATTCGGACCCGGCCATCGCCCTGCCTTTGACACTTCGGCCGCCTACCAGTCGTACGGAGCTGCCCCTGCAGCAGGTCTCAAATCCGGATCTGGGCAGCTGGACACCGTGAGCTCGTGCTACATGCTCAACGGGCCAGACATTCGTAGCCTCCCTTGGGACGGTCCCAGTGAAGCGGAGATCAACGCCTTCGTGACGGAAGAACTATACGTACACTCCAAGGTAAGAGTTTTCCAAACAAACAAACCATCCCCACTTTCCCACCCCCATTCTCATTATCGTTGAACAATCTAACAACCGAACAGGTCATGATCGCCGACGACCGCATCGTCATCTGTGGATCCGCCAACATCAACGACCGCTCACAGGTCGGCGACCACGACTCAGAAATCGCCGTCATCATCGAAGACCCAACCCCAGTTCCATCCAAGATGAACGGGCAGTCCTGGCCAGCCAGTCGTTTTGCATCGTCACTCCGCCGCCACCTCTCCCGAAAGCATCTCGGCCTCCTCCCGCCTCAGAACTATGAGCAGCCCGAAAGCGACCGCTTCGACTTCGAGTCTCCCGAGAGCCAGATCGTCGCGGATCCCTTGGCAGACACGTTCCTCAGCCTCTGGAACACCCGCGCGCACACGAACACCGGCGTCTACCGAGAGGTCTTCCACTCTGTTCCCGACGACACGGTACGCAATTGGAGCACGTACAAGGAGTTCTACGGGTACTACTTCAAGAATGCCGATAAGCAGGCCTTTGGCGAGGAGATGGATGGGCCGCCGGCGGCGTACAAGTACGGCCATGTGGTTTCGGAGAAATTCCCAGGCCCCGAGGGCGTGGCGCGAGTCAAGGAGCTGCTCAGTCAGGTGAAGGGGACGCTGGTGGAGATGCCATTGATGTTCCTCTGCGAGGAGGACGTGGCTGAATCGGGGTTGACGCTTAACGATCTGACAGAACCGCTGTACACCTAAACCCAACTTAGGGTCCGTCTGACATCTAGTCTAGTTTCTTGGGTAGTTTCTTTGTTCTTTTTAATATTTGTGGCGGGTTTCTTGGATCTTTGTTCTTTGATGTTCTGGAAATTGACGTTGGGTTCTTTGGTCGCCAAGTTGATATTGTTGTCCAGAGAACAATCTGTAGTTCGCGTGTTCTGATTGGCCAATGCACTCTCTGCATTCTGCATCCTGCAGTCCAACACCAGAATCCATCCAGAGCCTCCCAGGGTCGAGTCAACCGAAATACTCCGCCGGCTTTGTCTCGCGTGGCTGCCATGGCTCCAGGAAGGTTTCAATTTAGCTGTATCGCCTCCACACGTGGAAATGCAGTCTTTATCCTCCGTCTCAGGAACGAGGCTGTGATGCAGCATGTCAGCCCTCAAGAATGTATTTACTACTCAAACCCCTCTAAATGCCTTAGCCCTATTGGTCCATCCTTAAGAACAATATCAAGCCCGACTCAGCGCCACTCACATTGAACACAGCGGCCACCCATTCAGCGTCTGCCTGGGGAATACCCCATTCACCACGCCAGGTCATTGTTCTTCACTCACCACACGCACCTCGAGTCATTCAGCTCGAGGTTTTCCTGGTCTTCTGGGCCTTTCCAGGTATCAGGAGCACGTGTATGCGCATAACAAGTGCACCCTCTGCCACCAGGCGTAAATGGGTATAAATCTCCTTAGTGTCCCCAGGCAGATCTGTCCTTTCCCTGCTCATCATCACAAACAATCCGAGTTTACTACTCCACTACTATTACTGATCTACAATTTTTTGCTTGATGCAAAAACCAAACCAACTTTACAAAATGTCCCCAATTGAGAACACCCCCGTTCCAGTCACTAAGGGTATGCATTCCACCCCCTCCTCACCACTCCGTTCCCTCTATCTATCAATATCAATATCCAAGATGCAAAGACACTGACATTCATCTGATACAGCTTCTCCCGGCTCCGGCTGTGTGATCATGTAAATGATCCCCCGGTAGTCCGCGCCTCCCGCTCCCCAAATCCTATCCTTCAGCCAAGTTCAACGTCCACCAGTATCACGCAACAATCCGATATCCTCCTCAAACATCGACGTACCGCCGCCATACGCATATATCCTCATTGTTGTCCAAGTATCCATCCAATCACAGAAACCATGGCACGCGCGAGGTGGCCTACAACCATCGCCACGAGCGAACCATGAAAGAAAAAAACGCCAGAAAATCATCCCAAAAAAATCAAGTAATCATTAGTATATATCAAGTCAATACGATATATCCTCACTCTCATTTACGAGCGAATGAAAACCGAGTGGGCCCGCAACTTTCCCTCTGCTCGTCTTTCCTAGCTTCCGATATGTACTGGCCTGTCCTGTTCCTGATGAGGCTCGCTCGAGTTTTATCCAGGTTACGAACTGGATTCTCTTGGGTTGCCTTTTGAACCTCAAGCAAACCTTCTCTTCACACACCTTACCCTTACCTCGATGACTGTGATTGCGATCGGATACAGCAATTCTTCCTGTTTGCAAGTTGTTTCCTTTACTTGTTACTTGTTATTTTACTGGTTGGGCCTGGATAGGATTTGGGGATGCCATGCCATATCTTCTTCCTCTTACAAAGGGTTTATCTATTGCTTCTTGAACGTCTTAGTTACTTCTTCTTCTTTTATAACCTTTAGTACCTAGTACTTTGCTTGAACAGGATAGGTTTCTTAGGTCACGCTGGAATGAATGGAAAATATATCCGGAATATTTCTCTCCTGTATCTGTAGTTTCCAGCCTTTGTGGAGTCTGTCTGTCTACTTCACTGCCTTTGTAACCACCCCACTACCAAGTAGTCCGTCTTGTATGAAGGGGCTGGGTCGGATGGTTAATTGACTAGTGATCCCACGTGGATACTGGCCTGGAAACCTCGCCTCTTTATGATAAGTTAAAAAAATCAGCTGGACTTCAGCTCAGTGAATCATCGTGGCTTATATATGCATCTGTTGACCCGGTTATCTGGATGGGTCGGGCTCATGGTGCTGTAAGAAGGGAAGGGATTATTCACATACTCGGTCTTTAAGGACCCATCGACCCTAGTTGTACAGCGGGATCATGGACAAACGACCGAGTGCACAGTTGTCATTCCGGGGCGGCCCAGTTTGTATGACGAAGGCGGGTTCGAGGAACTGGGTCGTGATACCAACCGATCAGGCTACGTTGGGGCTTTTGGATTACCCAGTCTAGGTAACTCCCAAACCGAACAGTGTAGTTCATAAATTCATTTCAGTCATACATATACGATTGTTAAAAACATGATTTATATACAAGGGAAGTTTTCAGTTACTCGACAGCTGTCTCCTTCCGGATGGTATCCACGCGTGCAATGTCATCAGCGCTGGGCTCCTGCAACTCCGCGTCTCCCACCACAAAGGCTTCGCTCACTGCGTCTTCGACTTGTTCCACGATATGTAGAATCAAATTCACAGACCGAGCTGTTCCTATCTTGACTGCATCCTCGCCCACTGAGGCTTCGATTTTGCCGTCGCCACCGTTTTTAGCGAGGTCGGCTTTGAAGGTGCTGCAGATTGATTTGACGGGGTCGAGGAATCGGCTGCGGAAGTAGGCGTAGGTCTTTTCTAGTTGTAGTTGACTGCGGAGCTGTTTGGATGATATGAGGATATAGTAGAGGTTGAGGGCGGAGTGGATCGATGGGCTGAGTGATTGCGTGAATTTGACCCAGGATGTCACGAGGTCAGAGGATACATCTATATCCCGAGAGGGAGAGGCGAAGATAAGGGGGAAGGCGACGGAGAAGTAATGAGGGTTGGAGAATATTGACCCAGAGGCCGAAGTTTCTTTGGCTGCCTCTAGGATCTCGTGCTTGAGCCAGTCAATTGCCCTATCCTTGATCGTTCTATAGTGATCGTCCTCTAGCACCTTGCGGATGACCTTGAAGCGGGATATTTGAGACGGGTTGGCGTGGATCACAGTTTCTGGGAGCCTTCGTACTGAACTGTAGGTTTGGCGAACGGTACACGCTGTCAGCGAAATGACAAAGTCTCTAAACCCGTTCTCATCTGACGGTGCTGGTATCGGGCCTTTCAGGGATAGGACGGCGAGAGCGAGGAGCGAGTCAAGGAGCACCTCCGGTTGCTCGAAGGCAACCTCATCCAGAGTACCAAAATTCCCAACAAAGTTATCCAAAACACGGGCTAGGTCGGGGTAAACCTTGATCGGAGGAATGGTTCCAGACGAGAACAGCTGGGCGACTGCTGCCCGGGCAGCCAATAATAGTACGGCTGCGTGCCTTTCAAGGGGAATTTCTTCTGCCTTCTTCGGGTGTTCTTCAAAGTCTAGCGGTGGGGGTTGCGCCTCTGGTGGTTGTGTGACAATCTTCAAGAGCTCTGCATCGGTCAGGCCAAAATCTTGGGAAAGTGCCTATTCGAGTCAGTACATGGCGTTGTCAGAGAACGAAAGAAAGCATACAGTAATCTTGGCAATGATACTATCCCTCTCCCCCAATTGCTTATTCTCCACATAGACATTGGTAGGTGATCCAGAACCAGGCATGCGCGTTTCCGGGTGTAGCTTCTCCTGCAGCCTAATACCCCAGGACATCCCAGGGTCCATGGCACCAGAACAACTCAGGAGATAGGACTTGAGAAGCTCAATCAACCCGAATTGTAGAAACCTCCTAATCAATGCACCTTCTGCGTCGAGAGCTGGGCTAGGGGTTGTGACCTCCGCTTCAGGATCCGGGGCCGATGCTTCGGCGACGCGCAGCACCGTCGAATCGCTGGCCTGCCTTGGGGGTGGCGGGGGTCGCTTCGTGGGAGATACGTCTCTGAGGAATTCTAGAAGGGCGATGGTGGTCTCATTCGTTGGCATTGAAGTGTATGCCTCTAGCGCTGCCTGGAGGGACGTTGCAAGGAATCGGCTGGGTGACTTGGTCTGGATTCGCGAGTGGAGGGTCGAGAGCATCGCAACGAGCGTGTTGAATTTGGTAACGTGGAGAGGAACGCTCCCTGTCGCTGCATTTTTACTGCTGCTGCTGAGGTTAACGCCCTGGAGCTGCTTCTCCATTTGCTTGTCTGCGTCCTCGTCGTCGTCGTCTTCTTCTGCGGGGTGTAGATGCATGAGAGCGTCGGATACGCGCAAGATGACTTCTCTGGGATTCCCAAGCCGCGCAACATCTTTCAAACACTCCTGGGACTCTGGAAGCATAGGAAGGAGGATCTTGACCAGGTCCCAGCCGATATTCGTCGTAAGAACCTCATCTTGCAGGAGCTTGTGGAGGAGAGGCAGTCGTGCGGGGGTCAACTGATACTCGAGCAGAGTGAGGTAGGTAAGGTAGTCGGTGGCCGGGGGGAGGGCCTGGATGAGGGGGTCTTCTTCGGACATTGGGATTGACTGATTGATGGACGACATGGGATATGAGACGAAAAGATTGCCAACGCGGGGAGAGGAGGGGAGGATGAAGGGTCTGGTCGTAGGAGCTGCGTCAGCTCATCGGTCTTGGCGGTTGTTGCGGGGCATCATGACATCACAGGTACAGAACACTCTACTCTGTACACAACACACTGAGATATGCGAAACATACGATGTACTCAGAGTAATACCAGGCTCTCTATAGAATATAACTCAATGCTGCTCCTTGAGCCAGTAATTCACACCAAAGCTACGTAGTTCGCTCGACTGTTGTGTTCACGCGTCGTCCGGCTATGTGGACTATTAAATACAATTTTCTTCCCTCAGATATATAATGTATACCATCGTATTCAATTAAACCACTTGTGTCTACCATCTCATGGCATTTACGAAAAGCCAAGTATGATGCGGGTCTCATATCCATACTTTGCCACGTGACGAGGACCCTGATGATCCCATGCTTGGCTTGAGTTTATAATAGCAGGGATCAGAATTCAATAATATGACTAAATTTACCCGAAATCGGGAACTCATTATGTTCACAGAAAGTATGTGCTCTGTTCAATTCCAGCGTGGCGACCATGTGCAGAGCCATTCTGCGTTAGGAAGTTCACGGGAGTGGGTCCGCCACTGAACCACCAGTATAGAGTATAAAACTAGGGCTTCTCTATAAGACGAAATCTGCACTGCCCATCCGCCTTTCAAGTCTCAAGATTAATTTTATAGTCCTATACTCACTCCTGTCTTCCTCTTCTTTTTTTTTGACTTTTTACTTCCACGTTAACAATGGCCACTGAGTCCGCCCAGATCCTCAAGGCTGCACGCATAGCACCAGAAATCTTCCAACTCCGACCCGACTACCGCGCCCTGCTCCTAGTAGTGGACGGGATCCCCCCAGGCCCCAGCGACACCGCCAGCGAAACCCTTCTCCGCGAAGCCGAAAATCACGTACGTGAGCTCCTCACGCAGCACCCCATACCCGACTTCCCACACATCGCCGCATGGCGCGAAGCATACAAATCCTTCGGCACCAAACCCAACAAAACAAGAAACAGTCTGGAAGCACTATCCCGGCGTGTCGTGACAGCAGGCGCAGGAGCAGGAGGAGCGGGTGGTCTTCCGCGCGTGAACCGGCTGACGGACATCTACAACGCGATATCAGTGAAGCACCAGATCCCGCTAGGCGGCGAGGATCTGGATAAGTACGAGGGGGCGCCTTTTCTCATTCGTGCGGCTGGCGATGAACCGTTTCAGACGTTCTCTGGGGGTGAGCCGCAGACTGAGTGCGCGGCGCCCGGGGAGCCGATTTGGTGTGATGGGAAGGGGGTTACTTGTCGGAGGTGGAATTGGAGACAGGGTCCACGGACGGCATTGACGGATGATAGTCGTCGTGTGTTGTTTATTTTGGATGCGTTGGAGCCGCTTGGGGATGATAGGTTGGTGAAGGCTGCTGAGGAGCTGGCGGCTGCGCTCAAGGGTCTTTCTACGGAGGTGCAGGCGGAATATCGAATTCTTGGTGCTTCAGGGTTAGGCGACGAGGTGAAGCTTTGATTTTATATGGAAGAAAGTTATTATTGAGGGCGCTGGGTGGGACGAGAAGTGGTTAGAAGCAGCGCAGATCGTAGGCTTAGCATCGAGTAGCTTAGCCCTAGTTCAGAAACAATCTTTAATGACGACGATCTTCGGCACCCAGATGCAAGGATAATCCATTTCCTTAGACAGGGCAAAAGTGGCTGTGCGCATTTCATTTGTACTATCGCGTCCCCCGCTCAATTTAAAATTATAAGTACTTCGACTGCTTGTTACAAGCGTCATGCACATTCCAGCGAGAAATGCGGAGAAGGCCATGCGTGTATGGTAGGGAAAACTAAGACTCTCTGCAAGACTCCGCCCAGCCGGCTGTCAAGGCTTGCCTGCGAAACGCATGTGATGGCTTCAATCACTTTGCACAAATCCTGCAGCCTAACTACCGGGATTAAGCATATCCACCTATCCAGACAGGTGGGCCAACATTCTTCAGCCCAATCTCCGGTGGATTCAAGCAAGGATGATGCGATGTTTCTCCGGCGCACCAATCAAGGCGACGGGGCCGAGGCTAGACCGAGTGTGTTATATAAACCGCGAGAGAAGTGGGCCGTGGGGACTACCAACAACAGTGCTCTTAATATATCTATATTGTCCAAGCCCATGCTGTAGTGACGGCGGGCGCCACCGGGCGAGCGGATTCGGGGATGTTGTCCGTATTGGATATGGATGTTATGGAGGGCATTTATAAAAAGGCCTGTCCGTCCTGCAAGTTAATACGGTATCGCCATATTTTCCTACTTGTTGCCAAGAGAGGAATTACTCAAGATGAGGCTTCATCCATTCATTCTGCTAGCAGCTGCTGTCACCAGTACCAGCGCGGCTGGGGTTACAGGGGCAGCAGAGGGCTTCGCGAAGGGTGTGACTGGTGGCGGGAGTGCGACTCCAGTCTATCCAGAGACTACTGCTGAGTTGGTTTCGTACTTGGGGGACAGCTCAGCGCGGGTCATTATCTTGACCAAGACGTATGTCTTCAAACTGGTACCTTGTCCTGTATAACAGCTAACCGAGTCCAGATTCGACTTCACTGGCACTGAAGGCACTACAACGGAAAATGGATGCGCTCCGTGGGGCACTGGGTCTGCTTGTCAGCTTGCGATCAACAAGAATGACTGGTGTACAAATTACCAGCCAGATGCCCCGTCTGCTTCTGTTAGCTAGTAAGTCATCCCCATTATGCTGCAGGGATATATGCTAAGCGGGCAATTGACAGCGACAATGCCGGAGTCCTGGGCATCACCGTCAAGTCCAACAAAAGCCTAGTAGGCGAGGGCTCCAGCGGTGTGATCAAGGGGAAAGGCCTCCGGATTGTGAGTGGTGCAAGCAATGTCATCATCCAGTATGCCACCTAATCCCATACCCATCTTACCATAACTAACCCAACCCAGAAACGTTGCAATCACAGACCTCAACCCCAAGTACGTCTGGGGCGGCGACGCAATCACCCTCAACGACGCCGACATGGTCTGGATCGACCACGTTACGACCGCGCGCATTGGCCGCCAGCATCTCGTCCTGGGAACAAGCGCCTCGAACAGAGTGACGGTGTCCAATTCCTACTTCGATGGCGTGAGCTCATACTCGGCCACCTGCGATGGGTACCACTACTGGGGCATCTACCTAGACGGCTCCAACGACCTTGTCACTCTAAAGGGGAACTACATCTACCACATGAGTGGCCGTAGCCCTAAAGTCGCCGCAAACACCCTTCTTCACGCAGTAAGCACCTCTTCTTCTTTCCTTTCCCATTCATACTAACATGTAAACCCCCCAGGTAAACAACTACTGGTACGACTCCTCCGGGCACGCATTCGAGATCGACGCCGGCGGCTACGTCCTCGCAGAAGGCAACGTCTTCCAAAACATCCCCACCGTCGTAGAATCCCCCATCAGCGGGCAGCTCTTCACCTCGCCCAACTCGAACACGAACCAAGTCTGCTCAACGTACCTGGGCCATACATGCCAAGTCAACGGATTCGGCAGCTCCGGCACATTCAGCCAGGCGGATACGGGCTTTTTGGTTAATTTCCAGGGAAAGAACATTGCCAGTGCAGAGGCTTATACTGTTGCGCAGAGCAGTGTCCCGTCGAATGCTGGGCAGGGGAAATTGTAAGGTATATTCGATTAGTTCCAATGCATGTCATATATCGGTGCGTCAACGGGCAGGAGCTGGACTGACGTTCACCGACCCTTCCTAAACCCTAAATTAAGCTTCTCTTTTCAGAGAAAGTGCAATGAAGAAAGTCAGGTCGCTCCTTCCAACCCTGGACAGCCTTCCATCGCACCTTCCCTCAAGCCACCCTACAAACGCAATTAGTAACTCAACAGGAAGGAGCAACCTATTATCGCTCTTTCCAATTTAAGTATACTGGTACCTACTATTTGTAGGTCGTAGTAGGCAGCTTCGGCAATCAATAGATAGAGTAGGAGATGGTTTAGGTTAATATATTTGTACATGGATAAGAATGTAATAGAACACTTAATCTTCCCATTCGTATTCCGGTATTTCATAGTCATCCGAATGAGCAGACGACGCGCCGAAGAATTTTTGAAGAAGAGTTGGTATCCCGCTCCAGCATATAAACGCAAAAATAGCATTTCGGAGCCACAACCCCCAGGCCGTCTGAGGCGCCAGTATCCCAGGTATAAAAGCCGGAATCTTTTGCATCTCATTAACAAAAGGCCGCATCTGCTCCTCGTAGCCCCTCAGAGCTGCTAGTACATTTCCCCGATGCTTGCGGATCTCACCAGCTAATATGTACGCACCGGTAAGGGCGAGACTGGTGCCCGTCCCAGTGGGACCGGATGCGTAGCCGGCATCACCAACCAGCACGAACCGTCCCTTATGCAGAATCGGCGGCTTGACCTGGACCATCTCGCTCCCGTAAAAGTCATCGGCGTCCAGCATACCCTTTATGACCTCGTCGCATTTCCAGCCCGCTCCATGGAAGTACTGCGCCACGTATTCTTTGAGGGCATTGGTGCCTAGTTTTTTGGCTTCACGGAATGGTTTGGCGGCGTCGTGGGCGTTTCGTGGATTGATGCCCATCATCGCAACGCGGGTTATGCCAAAAGGGTCGGATCCCATGCAAATGAAGCGGCCGCCGGGGGTACTGTATGCCTCTCCTATTTGGCCCCCATTGAGTAAGTCCTTCTTTATGGAGAAGAAGACTACCCACGAGTTGAGTGAGTGTATATAGTCCCGGGTACCACAACCAAGGCCCATGGCACGAGTTCGCGATGTAGCGCCATCACAGGCGATAACTAGATCGTATTCCGTAGCAGGATATCCGTTCATGAATTCGACCGAAACAGGCCCGTTACTCTGTTCATTTTGCTGTAGAGAGGAAACTTGTTCACCGAAAACATACTCGATGTTCTTGTGGTTCTTTGTAAGGTTGAAGAGAATGCGTGCTAGATCACCACGGAGGATCTCATACTCGGAGATGAGGGACTGTTGATTAGCATCCCCCGTAGGTCTGATGGTTCCGTAGGGCCTGCCATTCTCGCGGACGAGGCTGATGCCCTTGACAGGAAGGGTATTTGCTCGTACTGCCTCTTCCATCCCGGGCATATTCCGCATTACAGAGACACCAGATGTCCGAATATCAACATTCTGGCCGCTTGAGCGCATCTGTGGAAATCTCTCGATGATTGTGACCTTTGCGCCGGCTTTGGCGAGCCAGTAAGCTGTCGTTGGGCCTGCGACGGATGCCCCCACGACGAGAACGCTCAAGTTTGACATGCTGATTATGCTGACGGTCCGAGAGAAATATTAATGAAGACAGAAATTCCAGTAACGTTGTCTCAGAGAACGAGCTCCCGGATCAATATAATATACCAGTATGGCAGTGGGCGAGCGCCAGGCTTCGCATTGTTGGGCCCGATGCTCTGTGGTTTGTGATTGGGCAAGGCGTTCAAGCCGGACTTGCTGATCCCGATGCTCGGTCGCCAAGACCCGAGCAACAGACCAATAGCAGAAACGAAGTCCAGCCTGGGCTCAACGGTCCGGCACTGGTGTGAGGTACACCCCAGGGCGAAGTGGTTACTAGGTTGCTTGTGCCAGTTGGTCCTGCATCAATTGGTCCCAGAACACCCAGTCGTCAACATCAAAATCTAGATCGCTGTCTATTCCCGAACTGGGTTGTTCCAGCAGACCGGTAAAGATATTTGTGCCACCCTTAGGCCCTAGCAATGATGTCGCGCAATGACTTTCCTGACGCTCTGCCTGTTTATTTTCCTTCGCCCCTCGCAAATTCCTTAAAGTGGCAATGAAGGCTGGCTCTGAAACACCACTGTCCAGCTGGTAGGAGTCCCACGCCTTGAGCGCAAGGCGTTGGAGCGTCACATACAGCGCCTGTTTACTTTCAAACAACTCGTCATGGTTTCGGTATAGCTGTGCTACACTCTTCCAGGCAGTTTCAACTTCCACAGGCGAAAGCAGGTCGCGCCTGTTTGATAGCATGGTCAGGATGAAAACAAACGAGTCGCGCGTTCCCCACAAAAAGAACGGTCTGACGTGCCATTGATACCTGCTAATTCCGATGTGAGAATGGACAGTCGCATCAGTATCCAGAGTCTTCTGCGCAAGCTGAAACATTTCTTTCCGTTCTGCGTCAGTGGCAGTCTGGTTCCTAATTTTTGGGAGCCGGATTTTGAGGCGCAAGGCAGTGATTCCCGACCGAGCAAGGCCAATGGTGAGGTAATGGAGGGGGTGTACGATATCGCAGTAGCGGATAAACTTCTCCTCTACTTCGCTTTCCGCCTCACTGATAACTTTCTCCGCTTCGTGGTGATCCGGAAAGCCAAGAGGAGCACCGCCGTTGATGGGAGTTCCAGCCCTAGCCAGCTTTTGCCCAAGGCATGCGCGTGACAAGCAGAATATCATCTCTGTCGCACCGTTCTGCTCGACTGGTTTGCCGGTCATTCCTGGCCAAATTTGATCATCATTGATGTTGAGGGGAGGCTTGGTATCCCAAGACTCGGGCAGTGTCATCATGGCGGTTCCTGCAGACTGGCTTGCTCTACCGTCAAGCGGGAAAATCTGGTAGAAAAGCCGTCGTCTCATTTCAACTTCGAATGGAGGCAATTCCAGTTTGTCTCCATCTTGGTGTAGCCCCATGCGTTGCGCTATGCGAACCGCGACCCCTGTCAGAATATAATAAGTATGCGGGTCGTACAGATGGCGACTAGATAAAAGGAAGAGATAATAAGCTTGAAGGACAGCCATCTCGGTTGTCTTTAGGAAAGATGCATTCACGAGAGCTTGTCGCGCAGCCAAGTGATATCGCTGCATCAGGGTAGAACGCGTTTGTCGAAACTGATCGGTACACTCCTCGTCTGTTATTGAAAATACAGCGACATAGTAAATCGCGAATAGTAAGCACTCATCCGGTTTTGACGCCGTTTCAGGACTCTGCGACACAGATTCAACCATCTTGGTGATTGAAGGGATGTGGAGGACCTTGCATATGGGTTCTACATTTTCCGTGTATATTTTCCACAACACCATGGCATCCTTGTGGTTTGGATGATGCTGAAGAAGGCTTTGACCCGGGGCCATGAACGCTGCGGCGGTCAAAGGGTCCAGTACTACAGATCTAGGGATACCGGTGCCACCTCGGAGCGTTTCATCATCTTCTTCGTCGGACATGTGTTGCATTTCATCCTCGTCCAGGCTGTACCAGAAATGACTGTCGATATATCTCGACTTTCCCTGGCGGGTGAAAAGCTTACCCGTTCTCGAGTTTCCGGGTTCCACGAAGGGCACAGACCGCGTCTCCTTGGCCGACGTCGATGTCTCGGCATCCAGTAATCCATGCTGCCTCAGAAGGCGCTCATATCGATCGAGCCTTCCGAGTTTTTCAAGCGTATCGATACTGAGTTTTCGTTTGCGATGACGCGAATTTGGTTCTTGGTAAACACACTCTCGCCCGCTTTTCCAACACCTAGCACAAATAGGGACGGTCTTATCGCATTTGACCTTTCGCTTCGCGCAGGTCTGGCAGGCACTTGGCATTGGGTCCGATGAAATGGGCGAGTTGCCGCGATCCGGTCCAGGCTGGGCAGTGGGTGCCGGGGCAATGGGAGCGAGCCCACTGTGTTCTGGCCCATTAGCAGCAGCCATGGGTGTTCGTGCCGAACTGCCGATCATGAAGACCGGGGAGCCTCGTAGCTCCAATGGTCAAAACATTTAATCATACCGAGCAGGGATTTCCTCCGTTGGCATACACCGTATAGGAGAGGTGGTCTACGCAGTCGTAAATTCAAAGTTCAGCCGCTCTGACTCAGGCACGCGAGGCGATCAGGTGATTCGGCCGTGCTGATGGCAGGGATGTCAAGCGAGGCAAGGCTGAAGAGCCAAGCCACCCGAATTTTTGTTCGTTTGGCTGCGATGATCCACTTTCCTTAGAAATGTTATGCTGGACTGAATCGGTTGCAACCTCCCAATGCCCAAGCTTGTACCTGGATGTTCGGCTCCCCACGGTAACAACGGCCATGCCACGAGGGCCACAATCAGGGACTGCAAGCACTGCCCCCTGTCAACTGAGACCCAAGCTCTCAACTGCGCATTCAGGATGACTACCTCTCTGGGTAGTTGTGGGAACTCTTGCAACCATCCTTGAAGCTGCGGGAGTTGCCGGTTGAGCCGACTCTGTTTATGGCCACTGATTGGACGGTGCCAGGGCCGGTCCTTGTTGGATGTGAAATGATGACTCGAGAAATCAAGCAAGTTTGGCCCAAGCGGAGAGTTTTTTCGCCCTGGCTCCATCGTCAAGGCGTTCGTTCTTGCGACTATACCATGAATAGCAAATCCTCCCCTCGATCCGGCATATGCTTGATTTTCACGAGGCGCTTTCCTCCATCCGCGCCCTACCGATTTTCCGCCCTCCCTCCCATCTCACCCTCCACCTCCACTCCCTTTCTCGCCCATCCCTTTCTCCTCTTCTTTAGTTGCACCGCCGGCGTTCCTTGTATATTAGACCCCTCTGTACGCAGTGTCTGTGAGCTAGTTAGTCTCAAGCCGTTGCGCCTCTACTCCCTGACCGACTATTGATCGATCTATCCGGGCTATCCGGCTGCTCCGGCTCGTTTCCTGACTGCTCGCAGCTGCTGTCCNCCTGGTCGTCTCCAGAAGTTTTGAACCTTAGAATACCATCCGGTTCTAACAACACCTAAGAATCGGATCGCGCATCCCATCTCTCGCTGCTTGAGTCCCATCTGGCGAATAATCCGTCGCGCCCCGACTGCTTGATATCCGACCACGCTGAGATCTAGGGGTTGGGAGAATACTCGTCGTCGGCTGCAAATTAATCCCCTCAATTCAAGTGAGGGGAAGGGAGAGAATACACAAAAAACAAGTAGTAATCGGGAGGTGCGACCAGCTTCCAGAGCTGCCAACACCCTTTCTCAACGCGGAAATGGCAACCGAAATGCAGTCGTTCTACACGCCCGCAACCTCCAACCACATCTCCTCCCATGGCACTGTCGCTGTCGATGAGCTTATAAACAAGTACTCCTCCACCATGGCTACGGCGACATGTCCCGCCAGCACCCATACCATGCGCAAGAGGCGCCGCAATATCCTTCAGCGCGCCACGGACCGCGTACGACTAGAGTACTATCGGTACGAGGTTACCTTCGGCCTCTATGTCATGACACCAGCAGAAAAGCTTGTCGCAAACACGTTTGTTTTTGTTTTTCTCAGTCTCCTGCTCTGGGCTTCGCTGGTCTACTTCCCCGGCTTGCTTTACCAGAAGCTGTCTCGTCTCGTCTGGTTGTTGACCGGCCAGAGCGGTGAAGAGATGGGAGCTGCCTTGGGAATTTTGGATACACACGCAACTTCAATACCGCCGTTTACTTCCGAGAGAGCATTGTCATGAGCGGGGCGTCTGCATAATTGCGCGCTTACCGTGACACCCATCGCCAATTTTGACTATTCATTTTGTTCCGCCCCCCGTATTTGGTCAATCTTTTCTGGCCTCGGGGTTTAGCATGGAAGGTATATATCTATATATGACTCCAGGGGTGATCGGTGGCCCGCTTGCTAACTGACGCGTCTTGCACAGTACCCCACTATCGTTTCCTACAATTTGGAGTTTGGCGCAATTGGTGTTTCCTATAATTTCCTAGATGACGAAAACGAACTCGTCACCCTATAATGACTTGATTGAGGGACTGGTTTATTCCGCGAGAACGACTACCCGAATATAATGACAGATAACGCGTCCACAAACGGCCTTCTTGGTGCAGTTGCTCGCCCACCGAGAAGCATAGCTTCCCGTCTTTTTCGATACCTGCCCTCCTATTTGTTTTGTTTGGGTTTAATGTCCCGGTGCCTTGGACTCAGCGGCTGAACCAAGACGGCTGCGACGATGATTGCTCGGTGTACATTGGATCCCCGAGTGGTTGTCGATGTATAGTGCAGATCCGCCATATTGGATTTGTGGGGCCATTGTTAGAGGTGGAATAAGGTACAATAATGCATAATGTTAAATACGAACCTCCCATTGAACACAGTACCGCGTTTCAGGCTGTAGACCTTCATCCTCCGTAGTTCATCCGCGATTTGACGTTGCTAGCCAAGCCAAATCGAATCAGGCCGTCCGCGGGTACGAGCCTCAGCCACAATGGCGATAAAAATAAATGAACTATGACAGCACCAGCCACGAGTCCGCGACATGCTCAGCCGTGTCGATTGCCAGATTGACGAGGATCAAGAGCCGAGCCTCCAAAACCCACTTCAGACCGGCACGCAGGGCTGGAGTTATGGAGCTCCTGCCAGCGAAGATGCTGACGCAGCTCGCTGGATCGGCACCCCAAATCCCAAAAATAGCGGCCCGCAAAACGACTGCCTAACCGCCGGACCGCGCGACCACGCTCTCTTTTTCTTTCGCTGCTCCGCTTCATCTTGTCTCTCCATCTCTCGCTTTATTTTCCGCTCTCTGGCACTCGTTTATTTAGTTGCCACCGGCTCCTGTCTCGACTTCACCCTCGCGCTACTGTTCCGCGTGGTGTCTCTCGCTCGTCTGGTTCAGGTCCCGTTCCAGCCTCGGAAGTTGTTTATTCCAGTGGCAGCTGAGGCCCCTTGTTTTTTGAGTGATTGAGGCGTCTGCCCACCAACCGCAACACGCCGGCCTCGTATTTACCTTTGTCCCTGAACTGGTAGAGTCCGAGCGATTTCTTTGTTTAACCGGACACGGTTCTCAGACCAGCGAATCCATCCCTTGCGCCCGCGAGCGACCCGTCACAATGGCCGCCCAAGGCTACTACAACGGCGCGCAGAGTAACCCTCCGGCATACGACCACCACGGACCGCCCTCCGAGTCGTTCAGCAGAGTCTCGCCCTCACCGCGTCCGAGCCCCAGCCCCGTGGGATACAATCACAACGCCGCCCCTTACTACCAGTCTCCGGACGACCTCCACGATCCGCATCACCTTCGTTACAGTCAGCAGTCTATCGGCTCGGACAGCGGGGCATATGTTGCTGGAGGAAGGATACATGACAACGATCAATACGCAGAGAATATCCCTCTCAAGTCCGCAAATCCATACGATAACCAGACTCCATACGATAATCATTCTCCGGGCCAGCAGCCCTGGATGCAGCAACCGACTCACTATGCGCCAGACCCTGCCATGATGGAAACGCAAACGCATCCTCCGCAGAAAAAGAAGAAGGGCTTCTTCAAGAAGAAGATTGCATTTGTTACTTATATTTTAACGGCCGCTCAAATTATTGTGTTTATCGTCGAATTGGTAAAAGCCGGTAAGTCGTTTGCGGGACGTATAGACAGGGGCTCGATCTAACAAACTTAATAGCCCAACTTACTGGGACACCAGTCCAAACGAAACCGCAATTCAACCCGATGATCGGTCCATCGCCATACGTCCAAATCAACATGGGTGCCAGATATGCCCCTTGCATGAAGAACGTCCCTCATGTTCAGAACAACACCAATCCCAATGGGTTCTTCTTCCCCTGTCCGAATACGACAAGTCAAGTGGCAGCCTGTACACTCTCCGAACTATGCGGTTTTGACGGGGTTCCGAACCCAGTACCAAACGGTTCTCTCGACGATAAGCCTGCCCCGAATCAGTGGTTCCGTTTCATCATCCCAATGTTCCTTCACGGTGGGTTCATCCATATCGGTTTCAACCTCCTCGTCCAAATGACTATGGGTGCGGATATGGAACGGATGATAGGATGGTGGCGATATGGGTTGGTTTACTTCTCCAGCGGAATTTGGGGGTTCGTTCTTGGAGGCAACTACGCCGGTCAGGGAGAACCATCTAGTGGTTGTTCCGGTGCGCTTTTCGGAATTCTCGCGCTTTTCATCTTGGATCTTCTCTACGGATGGAAGGATCGCGAGAGCCCTTGGGTGGAGTTTATTATTATGATTGTCGGTATTGCGGTCTCCTTTGTGCTAGGCCTGCTGCCGGGTTTGGACAACTTTTCCCATCTTGGCGGATTTACCATGGGGCTTGCACTTGGATTGTGCGTTATGAGGTCTCCGAATGCACTACGAGAACGTATTGGACTGGCACGCAGTCCTTATGTCGCCATGAGCGGCGGCGTTGCCTCAGAAAATCCGAACCCCGACGCAAACAAGGCGGCAAATGGTTCGAACTTTGGCGGTTTCAGCAAATATAGCCCCAAGGGCTTTTTTGCCGGCCGGAAACCTCTATGGTGGGCCTGGTGGTTGGTCCGCTTGGGCGCGTTGGTTGCCGTTATCATTGGCTTCATCCTGCTCATCGTGGACTTTTACAAGTATCCGAGCTCAAATTGCTCCTGGTGCTACAGGTTCAGTTGTCTGGTGAGTATCCGCACTTTCTTTAGGCCGCCTGGACTCCGCTAACTATCATTCTTTCTTTATAGCCCGTCAATGGCTGGTGCGAACAAGGAAATCTGAACCCCACCACCGTAAACAAGACCGATTCCGGCAATTAGTGTTGTGGCATGTTTTCTGATTTTATACCTACGCATTTTATCCCCTCTTCCACCATAATCCTTATTTCACGAAGCCGGGTGAATCGGCCCAGTACCATATATCATTAGCATTACGAACCTCCATACCATATATTGGGCGTTAGAAGGATTGGCAGTTTTGCTGTTCGCGGGTTCAGGAACAGCGAATTTCCTATGCTTGTTATATCATGAACAATATACAAATAGTAGTCCCAATTTAAGCAAGGGGCAATGCACGAACAATATTCAGGCAGCACTCAGTATTTTTTTTCTTGATGTGGGACACGATACACGTAGTGCTCTGAGACTAGAATATGAGCTGCGCCCCAGCCGCGTGGCTGTGGCGGTGTAATTCCGGATCATCACGATATGGGCCAAGACCTCTCAATAATGTGAGCTCATCTCGAGCCTTCTCAGCGCTCCCCCTCGACTTCTCCGGACCATCTCGCTTCTGTACAATATTGTTTTATCGTTCTCGGCTTCAGGCCGCGTGTTTTACCGATAATTCCTTCGAACCGTTGACACTCTTTTTACGCCTGTCTTTCGCCGCTGCCTATCCTCCCCGCACCGCTACCGTCGAATGCAACATACGCAATGATCCTGCCCCCTTTATAACCACGTCGCGCATCATTTTCTGTCCTTCCACCCACACGACGGTTGAAGTTCTGTACCTGTGATGGCCACATTGGCCATGTCGGAACCCTCGTCGCCGTCCTGGCCGAAGCGCCGGCCCAGGGCTTGGGCTATGCGCTGCGAACGATACTGTTGCATGGCCGCGACTTACTTCCCGTTAGCATTCGTCTATAGCTTGACAACATGGGCTGTGTATGTCGAGGCTAGCGTTGGTTTGAAACCTACGAGTAGTCCCTGGATCGGTAGGTCAATACGGTCTCCTGGGGTATATGATAAGCGGGATGCTGACAGGGTCTTATCGATGTAGGACTGCCAACCTCGATCCTTGGAGTCGTCCTCTACCTTGGCCTTAATATATCCTATACGACCGCCGTCTTTACCGATCCCGGTTCGCCCCTTGGAAATAGCGCACGCGGCAATGACCGACATCAGTACAGCGCGCTACCGATCACCGAGATGCCCGAGTATACATCCTTCACTGTGAACTCCTCGGGAGGATCACGGTTCTGCAAGAAATGCCAGTGCCCGAAACCTGACCGGGCGCATCACTGCTCAACGTGTAAACGCTGCGTATTGAAGATGGACCATCACTGCCCGTGGCTGGCGACCTGTGTCGGATTGCACAACTACAAGGCCTTCCTCCTTTTTCTGATTTATACGTCGCTGTTTTGCTGGGTGGATTTTGGTGTGTCGGCTCTCTGGATTTGGACGGAGGTGTTCAATAACACTCAATATATGGATGGCATTCTCCCAGTGAATGTCGTGTTGCTGTCTATTCTCGGTGGTATTATTGGGTTGGTTTTGACGGGTTTCACGGCTTGGCATATCAGCCTTGCTGTTCGTGGTATGACTACGATAGAATGTCTAGAGAAAACCCGGTATGTCTCGCCGCTGCGGAAAGCGCTGGACCGCCACCGTTACGAGAGCCTACTTGGCAACAGTGATGCTCGGAATGGCGACGAAAACCAAGACAGTCTCGGCGGTCGGCTGCAGGGATACGGAAACCGGATCCTGGATGCGCACGCAAATGCTATACCCGGCGTGACCCGCCCAGAAGAAGGCGAGGAGTCAACACTTGGATCGGAGAACATGACACCCGCGCAACAAGCCCTATCCCGCTCATACGCCGATCTAGAACGACAACGCGAGCACGACCGGTACGAAGACTACCTAGCGGAACTTGATAACGAAAAGATGCCGAACGCGTTCGATCTGGGCTGGAAGCGGAATTTCCTGCATCTCTTCGGCGACAGGCCTCTATATTGGCTACTGCCTAAACCCACAACAACAGGGAACGGGTGGGACTGGGAGCCAAGCCCGAAGTTTCTAGAGGCGCAAGAGCGGGTACGTCTGCGCCGCGAGCAAGCGGCTGAAGAACAACGACAGCATGATCGGGATCTCTACCTGCGAAACATCAACAATGGTCGCAGTTGGCTGGGCACGGATATTCCACAGCCGCAGGGACGCACACCGGACCAGTATTTGGCTAGTGCCAGTGATCCGGACCGGCCCACTACAGGAGTCTCGATGAAGACACTCCCGCCAATGTCTCCGCGGCCGCGGCCGGGTGAAGGCAGTTATGGAGATGACCTTGATGAGGAGGGGTTTACCCTCACACCTAGCCAGGGCAAAGGAGCGGGGAATACAGGTTCACGGGATGATGACTGGCGGGACTGGGAATAAGTATTTGTATGTTGTAAGCGGGCGTCCGGAATTGTACTTTTTTCTGTATCCATAGGATTGTTCTAGTCGGAGTTATCAATCAGTTCATAGATTTGTTTGTGCCTAAAATATCAGGCACATATTGAGGTATTCGCAATCCGATTCCGCCAGCTTGCATTAACTCTCCCTCATTTATTTCCCTTCTTCCTTCCAAACCATCTCTCTTCGCGAACTGTCGCTCTATTTCCTCTCTTTGTAATTTGCGCTATCCTAGCTGGCCTTGGAACTGCCGCACCCCTCTTATAACCGTCATCCCACTTAGCGACAACAACCCCCCATACAAGCTGTATCTCGCCTTCACGACCACCGACCAGCACGTCAGTGGAAACGAGATCACCATAAAACCCGCCCAATACATACCAACCCAATAAACCCTATCCCGACTGTACAAATAAGAAAGAAAGACAACATGTCTCGCTCGCTCCGCCGGCTCATGAAAGAGGCCTCGGAGCTCTCCTCCTCGCCCTCCCCGCACTTTCACGCCGCCCCAACCTCCGACGAGAACCTCTACGACTGGCACTTCACACTCGCCGGCCCCCCACCTCCATCTCCCTACGCCGGAGGAATATACCACGGTCGCATCGTTCTCCCACCTACATACCCGCTGCGCCCACCCTCCTTCCGCTTCCTTACCCCGTCAGGCCGCTTCGAAGTCAACCGCGAGATCTGCCTGAGCATATCGGGGCACCATGAAGAGTCGTGGCAGCCGGCGTGGGGCATCAGAACTGCGTTGCTTGCGATTAGAAGCTTTATGGAGGGTGATGCCAGAGGTCAAGTCGGAGGGCTGGAGGGGGTGAGTGATGAGATCAGACGGCAGTGGGCGGGGATGAGTCGCGGGTGGAGTTGTGAGGCTTGTGGAGGGAAGAGTAATGAGGAGGTTCTGAGGGAGTGGAGGGGGTTCTGTGTTGAGCAGGGGGTTGACGTTGAGAAGGAGGAAGATGCTGAGGGGGTGCCAGAGGAATTGAGGATTGGGATTGGGAAGGAGAAGGGTGAGGGTGAGGCAAAGGATGGTGAAAATGGCTCTGGTGGTGCGCCTTCTCATGGCGCAGCCAATGCTGCTACGAACAGGCCGTCAGATGGACCTACAGCGGACGCGACAGAAAAGAGCACGAGTACATCTGCGCCGAGTGAGCCCGGCTCGAGTGCCGTAGCTTCGTCGACAACGGTTCAAGCACCAGTGTCTGCGAATACACCAGCACCGGTATCTGTACCCCCAGCTGCCCCGCGGCGGCAGCAACAACCTACCCCTACGAGGACATCTGGCCAGCCCGCGCAAGTGGCCTCGCAGGATAGTCCATGGTTGGACCGGGCTATATTCGGCGTGCTGGTCGCGCTGATTTTAATGATTCTGCGCCGGTTTGTCAATATCGAGGATTAGATTGTGTTTTGATATGATCGGTTTGGATAAGATAGCGGGCGTTTGATAAGTGTTTGAACTGGATAGCTAAAAATATATTTCTTGATATATTCCAGCAGTCTTTCAGCAGAAGCCCTATACTTTGGTACAGGGACCAAAAGCTTTCCAGAGGAAGGAACGACGGATCCTTGTCTCCTTCCTCGACTGGCCAAGCCGTGGCTGCTGCAGTTGAGTGTTTGTTTGACTCGCGGAAAGAGCATCCTCTGTTATATCCTGCGATGCTCGTCCCTTTCAGCCCAAGCTCTCTCTCCTCTTGACTCCTGTGGATTGCTTGAATTTCCCTCAATCATATTTACCCCTCCACGTCCAAAATGGCGCCCTCTCTTCTCAGGCGCGTGAAAGATGTTCAGTTCAGCAAGCCCAGCCTGGCAGTGCCTACCCTGCAATCGCCCACCTACAAAGTGAGTTCGCAGCTGTCGCAATTCTTCCCTCCGTCGCCAGCGTTCACTGGGAAGGATATCCCTTTTCAGAAAGGAAAAGTATTCCTCGTGACCGGTGGTACTTCAGGCATCGGCTTCGAGCTCGCCAAAATCCTATACGCCAGAGGCGGCACCGTATATATCACTGGGCGGACAGATGAGAAGGCAAAAAAAGCTGTCCAAGATATCCAGGCAGCTGTCGGCGAGCGTGATGGTCAAATAGACTATGTTATTCTCAATCTTGATGACCTGGAGTCCATCAAAGAATCTGCCGAAACGTTCATGGCGAAGGAATCGAAACTCGATGTCCTCTGGAACAACGCCGGCGTTGCTCAGCCGCCTTTGGGCGCCTTGTCGAAGCAAGGATTTGAACTTCAACTTGCTACAAACTGTCTCGGTCCTTTTCTGTTCACGCAAATGATGATCCCTCTTCTCGACGCAGCTGTCGTCCTGAATGGGCCTTCTTTCCTGGGCTCCGTAAGAGTGGTCTGGCTGAGCAGCCAGGTTGCTGAGTTGTCTTCACCTCTCGATGGCATCGTCATGACGGAACTCAGCAATGCCCCCCAGGATAACGCCCGCAATTATCAGAATTCGAAGGTAGGCAGCTGGTTTCTGTCGACTGAATTCGCCCGTCGGTATGGGGACGAACACGGCATTGTCAGCGTCGCAATGAACCCGGGTGCTGCCAATACCAATCTCTTGAGAAATGCGAGATGGTCGAAAATCTTCAGGTGGCCGCTGCTCTACAGCCCAAACCAGGCTGCCCTTACTGAATTGTACGCCGGTCTGTCGCCAGATATCAACCTCGAGAATAACGGATGCTATGTGATTCCCTGGGGCCGCATCCACACCACCGTCGCTCCCCACTTGAGAAATGCGATGAGAGTCCAGGATGTCGGTGGAACAGGGAAAGCGAGACAGTTTTGGGAATTCTGCGAGGACAAAACGAAGGGTTATCATTAAAAGCATGAGTTATGTTGGACAAAATTGTCTTTGTCCTTGTCCTAATGAACATTCGTCTCTGTTGGTATTACACCATGCATATTGCTTTATGCTTTATTGTCTTATTAGTCTGATACCTCTTCAACACGGAATCACATTTCTAGGTCAGCATAACTTGGTTCAAGACTCTTCAGAAAACATTCGTAGTCTATTGAGATATAGCGTTGACCGCATTTACAGCAGTCTCGCAGAGCTGTTGTATCTGTTTCCACCGAGCGAGTATCGAATCGAGTTTCTCTTTCTCGGCATCAGACTCGGTAGATCCGGGTTTTGTTCCCTCTGAGAGGCAATCGATCGTCACCTCGCATTCCCGTAGGTATTTTGCAATCCAACCATTTATAATATCCGCAGTTTTTCTTTCATCAAGCCCTTTCTCAGAAGCCCCCGCAACATACACCAACCAGTCTTGCCGGTCCATATATTTCAATCCCGCGGCAGCTACAGTATTCGTGTCCGCGCCGGATACTGTGATTTCAAAGTTCCTATTCGAAATAGTCTCAGAAGTGTATCTCATATAGTTATACGGTGGGTTGGATGCAAGGGAAATATAGGTACTCACCCGAGACAATCCTGTCCAGCTAGTTCGTCTTTTTCGGGGGGCGTAAGGTCCTTGAGAATGATGTCGTCGAGATATACTCCGTCGGATGGGTTGTCGTCGAGATAAAATCCGTCTATATACATATGAACTTCTGTTACACGGGGGGTTGGAAGGAGCAGCAGGGGAACTGACATTCGACGAGTAAGAAATCATTCGAATGTGAGCCGTAGCTCATGTATATCTCTTCGCCTTTTTCTGTAATCCGCATGTTTAGTGGTGAAATAGGGACTCAAGCGGGGGAATCGTATATACGGACCATATCGTCTTGTAGCTTTGAAAGTATACTCCTCCCCGTTGAATGTAACATCGCAGGCCTATTTTTTTCGGGCATTATTAGTACCAGGACTCATCAACTCCCCTGTACTCCTAGAAGAGATGAAATGAGAGGAATTGAATAATAGAACAATACCGCATCGTCAACATGATTAAAATAATCCGCGTACGGAACCATGCCAAGCGCATCATTCCAATCTTCAGGCTCTTCCATTCCAGGCGAAACATAATAGAAGCTTCGCGAATTGATAATGGCCCAGTTATACACGAAGTCCTTCCAATTCGTCTGTGGGAACACGGACAGAACCTGTTTCCATGCATTCTGCAGTCGTTTCTGCTGTTGGGAAAGGATATTCTGGTACCTCGTCTCGTACTTATGGTTCTCTGGCCCGGTCAACTTCTCAAATGAATTCCATAGGCCTGAGATAGACGGTGGGAGAAAAATAGGGCCTCCAAAAACACTATCACCATCTAACTCTCTTTCCGCCACAGAAGAATCCGACCGCCGTAACCGTGACGGCCAAAAGATAGGCATGCTGCTCTCAAACTCCTCCCAATCGGGCCAAACACTACGCCAGGCCTCCAGCTCTGCCAGGAGCCTGGGATCCCCATGCGTCAGAAATGCAGCCAGAACCCCCTGGGTGGATGTCCCCTCTGGAAACATGGACACAAAGGATTCCGGGATTGAGTCGAGTGTGAGCATTAGAGAGACGGGAATGGAGAGCATGATTTCATTTTCCTAGATTTGTGTTAGATGATCAACAAATGTCCAATCATCCATACATCTGACGACAAATTGAAACACACAGCCCATTCCGCTACAAAAGCGAGAATCAAAATGATAATTAAAATGACATAAGACAGAACTACTCACTTCTATATCGCGCGTCGCGATCATGCCGAGTCGCCGGCCGGGGAATTGGGCTGGAGCTATGCCCTTGATCTTGATTCCGTGGGACACGGCCCATTGCGTGAATGCGGCGTGTTCTTCTCCTGGTGAGTTGCTCATTGTAGGTTTCCTTGTCTATCTAGGTAATACAAAAACAGAATTAGAATGGAAATTCTTGTCTTTCTTCGCTTCAATCCGCTGTTGTGAGCATTGCACGTGACTGTCTTTGTTGTCTTCGCTTAGTCATTATTTAGTAAGCTTCTTGCAGGTCAAGGGAGACTCAAAAAGGGGGGGATAATATTAATCAGTTGAAATAATATTATATTATAGCTATTCAACGTATGGTCTCTCATTTTGTTATTGTCCCTTTGTCCATTACCGTTGTGGTAGCATTCGGAGCTGACGGGAGTTTGGAACTATATATTTCATAACCAGTCGACCTATAAACATGGTGTATTAATTGATTACATCTCACTATCTACAAAGCTCCCCCCAGCAGCTAGTGTAGCATAGTAAAGTTCAGTTTCAGCGCAAATAACCATGCGTCCATCACCAGCAAAGTTGAAGTTTGCCGATGTGGTGCCGAGATAGATTTTGCCGATTAATTTCCCTGAAGGGTTGAAGACGTGGACACCGTCTCCAGTTCCAGCGTAGACGTTGCCCTGGGAGTCGCAGTGGATACCTGGCAGCAATGATTAGCAGAATATAGGGGGATGTCTGGGTCAACGGATGCTTACCATCGGGGACACGAGCGTGGACAAAAGCGAATGTCTTGCGGTTGCCGAGGGTTCCATCATCAAAGACATCAAATTGGTAACTGTTACAATGTTAGTTTTCATTCACTGTTCTCCCATGAAAGTAATATAAAAAAGGAGCAAGGCTTACATAGAGGCAGGCTCAGTCAGGTTATATCCATAGAAGCCATAACTAATACCAGTATCCGCGACATAGGCACGCTTGCCATCTGGGGAGAAGGTGAAACCTGGACGTAGTCAGATATCTATTTGAACATTGGTAATTGAGATATTGCTGTACCATTTGAGTGCACGAATCCGTCTGCCGCGATTGTCACGGCCCCGGTTTCTGGATTGAATCGGTATACTTGATTCGGTAGCCCTGGGGCAGGACGGAAGTCTTGGACGTAGCCGTAGATGGTATCCGTAAAGTAGATGTCTTTGTTGTCCGGGTGAACGTTCACGTCGTTGAGCGAGTTGAATTGACGACCAAAGAAGTTATTCAGAAGAGCTATTGGGGAAGTCGAGTCAACATTGACATCCGAACAACGGATTATCCAGAAATTGAGGCGCTTGGGACCATGACTTACGCCTAGTAGCATAAGGCTTCTTGGGGCTCATTAGGAAAATCCCGGGAGCGACATTGTCACCCTGGCCTTCAGTTACAAAGAGTATTCCTCCACCGTAGTTTGTACCACCTAGAGCATGTCAGCTTTCTTTCCCCCGTCATTATGATCTCCAATGTTTCGATAATTAAACATACCATTAGGGTTTGCAATCAATTGCGACGGGTGAACAGTTGTCACATTGACAAGCCCGACAGCATTTGTCCGATCAGACACAGCCGCGGCCTGCGCGAGGGACACTTTCTGGATAATGGCAGACTTGTGCAGGCCGGTACCTGCATCCTTAGCGCCTGCGTTCTGAACAAAGAAGACCTCATCTGTGCTCTTGGACCTGTTCAGAATTTATTTGGTTAGAACCTCACTATCAAGGTAGCTTTCAAACAAGGCCTACCAAACTACAGCCTCGTGGAAAACAGGATCCTTCTTGGTCTGTGCAATGAGGGTCAAAGTGGGATTCTCGCCGATGATCTTCAGGAATTCCTTGTCATAAACATGGAAGGGGCGCTTAGACAGAGAATCCCCTGTCGTGCCTGGAGGGATAAAGGTCTACAGAGGTGAGAATACATCCAAATGCAGAAGAGTCTAGGGAATACCTACACTCGTGGCATTAAACTGCGCAGGTGGCAATGTAGAGTTCAAAACATTGAAGGTCCGCTGGTCAATAAACTGTGCTTGAGGTGGTAATCCCTCGGTGCCAGCAGAGCTCACTGGGGTGAAGAGAGCACAGTGACCCAGAAGGAGCAACGCGGAGGCCTGTACAAAGCGGGAAATCATATTGCAGATGGGGGACCGACCACGGTTATGAACTTATGATGTGGACTAGTAGTCAGGTCGGGGAGGAAGCCCTCCTTTTAAGCAATAATTGACCCTGCAAGACGCAGCGTGGAGCCGGAGAAGAGGGTCGGGGGACGTCCGTCCGTCCAGACTGCCAGAATGAAGATCCGTGTTTTATTCAAGCATTAATATTTCCGCCTCGATACCCCGCAATGGATGGCGCTGCAGATCTGGGGAAGAACCAGAAAATGCCGCAGTGGCCGGCATTTCTGTCGGAAAAGACGAGAGTTGGCACTGCTTATCCGAGTTCCTTCTGTGCCGATCCTCCAGTAAGGCTGTCGATTAGGTTGCATATATCGACGTCATCAGCCTGTAATTATACATACATCTTGGCTCTGTCCTGGCAGTCCCAATTAGACAATCTTGAAAAGAACGGTTCTTAAATGGCTAAAGGGACGGGAAGAAACCTCCCCACAAGTCTCATCCCTCTGCTCATCCTGTTATGGTGCGGGGGTCGAAACGGAGTTATCCCGACCATCTACACTGTGCACGTCCGCAGACTATCGGTGAGTTCTCCGCCGATCTTCATTCTCGAAACGGATGAACACTCAGTTGGACACGGCTTGAGGTGATCTAACTTGCTTCCGGGCTATTATTGTCAATAAGGAAGTGGGTCGGATGAGATATTTAAGATCCATGTTAAGAAGCCGACGTTGAAAGACAGTGCCTCGGAGCTGTAGCTGAAGCTTCCAAAAGCTTTCAAATTTCTTCCTGTTATAAAATTCTATTCGTTGAGTCCTAAGCTGAAAATGCACTGAACCCCCGCTAAACCGCTGGACGCCTAGGCGAGCTGATTGATGGCTCACTTTTAAGAACAGCAAATTGAGACAATTTGTCTCAGACCGGGATCCGTATGCTTCCCGATGGAGACTAGAATTTTTGTGAGAACAAAGACGACCTCGCCAGGAGATCCAAAGAGACGCATGGACATGTTGCAGTAATACATATGATGATTGAAGGAAAGAAGCATGGGTATCTATTGCGGCTCATCATTAAATCGTGTAAATTCGGCGCGAAGATCGGTGTTGCTGATGAAAACGTGGCGGGTTGATTAAATATATTGAAACGGCGACTATTCCACGACTAAACTTCAGCCATGGATGGCGCAGAGTTCTTTTCTCGGATTTGTCTTTGCGGAAAGAAACGCGGCAGGTGGAGAGACTCCAGGCGAGTTCTCGCACTTGGGGCATTGATGTCGTCGCAATACGGCTCGCCCCCTTGAGGTCCATTGGTCCGCCATGCTTCCTTCTCACGTCGAAGATCGCTCTGTACCCAAGGAATGGTAATTAGAGCCCATATACCTGCCCACACGAAGGGAGCGGCCCATCCTATCTGCAGTGAATGTTAGCAGTCACGTTGGAACACATCGGGGCGACGAGTAAAGACATACTGCGAATGCCGCATCTTGAGGCGTCGTGAATACCATTGCGGTTATGGCGGCACCCCAGACTATGGAGCCACCCGCCCAAAAGAAATTCATCTGCACGAGCATCCGACGGAAATATGGGCTCGACAAGTACCGCGTTCGCAGGGCGTACCGATACATTTGGCCTCCTCCTCCGTCGACAGCAACCACATCTTCAATGAGGACATATAAAGCTGTTGGCATGACTGCTCCTTTTGGCGTTGAGGATATCCGGAAGGGAGCTCGGAATCCGCAAGCGCGGAGGATATCTAATGAAAGGTAGACGCCTCCGAAGTAAAACATCACTGTTGGGAGGACCATAGCAACGAGGCGCACTGAGCCACGGATGTTAGTAAATGTTCGGATCATGTCTTGTGAGCTGGTCCTTACCAAATGGCTCCTCTTGTACCGTACCCCTACAAGAGTTGTCAGCGTAATTCATGACCGCTAGAAAAATTGGCAGATCCGACTTACACAATGAGTTCAACTGCTAGAATCAGCCATACTATGGTGAAGTTGATCTGAAAGAAATCCAGCTAACTAGACGTCAGCATCCATCTAGGTTTATTTTGATCCTGGGTGGGAGTCCGCCTACCCATGATTTCCTTGCGTTCAGCGGCCGGGTTCTGGAATCGGAGCGGAAGAGGTTGTAGAGTCGGTAGAAGTACTCGAAGACGGAGATACCACCCAGCGTGATGGTCACGATGGTAAAGACTATAGACAGAAAAATTAATGTTAGCGGCAATTCTTAACAAAGAAATCAAACCCAATGCAGCAACAGGCATTCATACCCAGATTATGCGACAGATTCGTGCCATACCAAAGCCCAAAATACAACGCAAGCGGTTGAGCAACGCAATCTAGGATGAACAGCGACCAGAAAAACGCGATGGACTTCTTTCGATCTCGCAGGGAATATGGGAGAGGTGGAGGCTCGGCCGCGCCCGCAGTGGCGATAGTCGTCTCTGTAGTCGGTGCCTCTGTGGTAGGCGCATCTTCGGGGGGCGCCTCGGCGGTCGCTGGGTTTGCTTCAGGGTCCATGGAGAAGCGACAGAGTCGATTGTGGTGGTTTGGTTGTTATCCGCAGAGTTTACGCGCTCATGGTAGGAGATAGGAGTGAAAAATTGATGGGAAACACGACGATGGCAAAAATGTAGGCACTAGGCTCGTTTTATTGAATCATTTAGTCTAGAGACGAGATCAAAGAGGAAACGCCCGTCGGCAACCGGAACTGACGGGATCGTCGAGTGGCCGCTGACCGTTCTTGTTTTTCAGCCAGCACCAGCGCTCGCAGCCTCAGGTTTACGTATGTCAGGCTGTTGGTGATGTCACGGGCGCTGCCCAGACTCCGCCACACACATTGCTCCATTCTTGTTGACTCTCTGCCAGTCGCGCTCGGTGATCTTCAATTCTTCACGGCCGAAATCCTGGCACGATGTTGCATCCTGAAACAACTCCCTCTTCCTATTTATGCGAGCACCGACCCGCCGAGCAAGCGATGAAGCCGGAGTGATATCAGCCCTTGTGGACAACTCTTGCTCGCTGAGACCTCTTCCTCGGATTCGGACGAGTCCTTCAGCCGATGACAACCATGGACAAACGATGAATATACCTCGGATATCCCAATAGTCGGTGGTTGCCCTTTGAGCCTGTGTTACCAGGACCGAATTTCGTCGAACTCTGAGTAAGCGGAGATAGGCTTTATTTCCGCTGCTTGCATAACTGGAAGATCAAAACAGACAACAAATGTTCTAGATGATTATGCCAAGCTGCACGATCTACATCGCATCAACCGAACATGCAAACTAAAAAAAAAAAAAAAAAAAAAAAAAAAAAAAAAACAAAAAAGTCACTTTTAAGTCTACTAACAGACGACAGCAGGATCTCAAGTTCGCGCCAATTCGCTCCCTTTTGCCGAGTTTCGCCCTCCGTCCTTCTCGTTGCTACTAGGCCGGCTTCTCAGACTCATCACAGCGTTGTTGTTCCGCTCCGGTATCGCGGCAGCGGTCGACATGATCTTGTGCAGAGTTGAAATAATCTCGACTTGCTGACCTTCCAGCCAGGAGAGTCGACGGGTTGATACCTACTTCGATTAACAAATTTCGCACATTTTGGTTGAGGAGTTCGGCACTCTACCTTGCCTTGGTCCAGTCGTATAAAACACCAGAGGTAGCTGTCTGTCGCTATGCCGTATATGGGGGAATTGGCTTTTCCAGACTTCTGCCTAGTATGATAGATCATAGCTTGAACACGGAGAGTAAGCAAGACATTCTTTCCAAAACTCTCCACGCGTCCACGAACATACCTATGTATGATAGCGCCTGATACTCGCCATTCAACCCCTGCCTTTCGGTCTTGACCATGACCATACTGGTATCAGCCCAGTTGGATCGACCACATGTTAATGTGTAATCTACATTGCCGTTGATTAGATGAGGTCTGCCCCTATACATCCACAGGAAGTCGACTTGGTTCTCGTATTTCCAGTATAGGGAACTCTCGTTGTTATACAGACGGAGCTGTTCGCGTTTGTGTGCCGCAAGTGTGGTAAGAAGTATGGCGTCGAGCCGTGAGCCGATGGCAGCGATGTTCTCGTCAGCATCTCCTAGTGCTTGCGAGTAATCGTTTAACATGGGTTCTACACTGTTAGCTGTATCTGGAGCCTAGTCAATTTTGATGTGGCTTACTTAGGTGTTCAGGAACCGGACGCTGCTCTCCAGGCTGGATTTGCCAGGTTGTCCCCGAATTTGACTCGTACTGAAGGTGGAAAGTGCTCATTATATCCTGTGGTCGGATATCTGAGGCTGGAATCCGTAGCGTACTTCCCTGCTGCCCCTGCTGGCTTTCTACTCGGGCGGCTTTAAAGGCCATCCTTATATCTGCCACTGCCTTGGTGGCACCAGTAGGCGAAAGAATGTGAACTACCTTGTTCTCAAGCCTATTGAACCAGTCCATATTGTATGGTTTAGGCTCTGTGACTGAGAACGTTTGTTCTCGCCGGCAGTACAAGGATGACGACTTTATACTCACTATCAAGGGACACACTAGACATTACTTCACACACTACTTCAATCCGCCTTAACTATACTATTTTTCTTTGTATATTCCATAGTTATCTTTGCGATCTCATTCACTTGTCAATAATTCTGGCTTTTTATGAAGGGCGCAAACTCGGCGATTTGGCAAAGAATATTCACCCCATCATTTTTTCCTTTGATACTACTGCGTCATGACAAAAGTCTAGGCGATATATTCTTATATTCCAGAAAATTCGGTGACCGTAGCAGTGACAACACGCGTTGATGGGGCATAAATAGTAGCTTGTCCCAGACATCTCTCCACTATCTCGACCAGTTTATGCCTAAGGCATAAACTATTGTTACGCTGTCACGTGTAATGCCACCCCGCCTTGGACACTCGAGTTTCAGCTTTTTCTCTCACGACGCCGGTTCGAATCGCGCTTCCTCTCATCCCAAACAGCGACTTTTTTTTTGCACTTCAAGTCTCTCCGTCTCCAAAACATGCTCATTTGTATTGAGACAACTAATTTACTTTAGCAAATGAAAGCATGGTCATGTCATGGCCCCTAGTCTCCGAGACCTGATTGATTTCCTCCTCGCAGAGATTGCGCTCTGCGGCAGTCAAGGTGAGTCCACTGCAGAGCTGAAGCTTTTCTTTTCTGACGATGATCCACCCCTGCATCCGCCCGGGCCCCGCCCAATCAGACTTGTTTGGATGCACCATGGACATCGTTGGAAGTATGTATTAGCGGCTATTGACATTTCCCAGGCGCATCTCCTGCGGACATCTTATCGTTCATTGATATTTTCTATGCGAAATCCGCCAAAAATGATTCGGATCGCACTCCCATCATTGACCGGCGATTCCAGGAAAAAGTATGGCAGTGGCTAGCCAGGAACCCTGAAGTTTCCGTGGGCAAAAGCCGTGAGGGAAATGGGTTGACCCTCGAAGAGGCCGAAAGGCGCCAACTTGGGATGAAGGATGCAGAGGAGAAACCTATTAATATGTTCGTTTCTGAGGAACGAACATGGCTCGCCATCACTGGGCATGGGCCCGACGACACCAAAGTTCTTCCTATGGAGTTTTCGCTTCTCTCTATCATCGCCTCCCACAAGTCTAGCGGTATTGCTCAACCAGAGTTGATAAAACTCAGCGGTCAAGACAAACGATCAGTGCCCAAGCGTACCGACGTTCTGCAACGAAAGGGGTACATCGAAAAGAGAGCCATTCAGATGAAAGCGACCCGTACAAGTCTTTGCACGCTGCGCAAATTTCTGTCCCCAGAAAATGTCGCCGCTGATGTCCCTGATTCTGGAGCGGATGCCGCCGCCAAGATGATCGATTTCAATGCTTTCACTAACAAGCTCTTCGAAATCCTGCGCGAACATAAAGTTATCGCCCGAAATGACCTGAAGGAACTGCTGGGCTTCAATGACCATTGGCGGTGGAGGGTTCTTTCCCGCGCTCTACGAAAGTTTGAGCGTATTGGTGTAGTCAGACGTGTTAGAGCTCTGTCACAGTATGCCCACACTATGAAGAAATACCACCCATGCGTAATGCTCGTCCGCGAGCCGACAGAGAAGGATATAGATGCGTTTCACGATTTCAGCCTGCATATGTATTCCGACATGGAGCAGAGTGGAGATGCAGGTTTCGATGACGACGCAGAGGCCGAAGATACAACTGAGGGCCCATCTACTGCAGGCAATGTCGGATCGATGGAAAGGGAAGAAGATGTGGAAGTCTCTGGACGAGCCATACCTCTTTGGTCCCCTGATCGAATCATCCATAATCAACTGTTCGAGGTGATCGATCGAGCTGGAACTATGGGGTGCACCAATTTTGTAGGTACTTCGCATGTTTTCCTGATATAATCACTGACATGCGCAGGATATCATAAGAGCATGTTTCGGGGTTCTCTGGCGACGACCCTTGGAAAACACCTTAACTCGTTTAGTGGAATGCTGGCAGCTGTCCCAACCTCCGTATTTGCGGCATCTCGCTCTTGTACGTGATACAGCTTTACACCGCACGATCACCCACTACGTCCATTACTCTGCGACGAACTTCAGCAAACTGGTTGAAGCTGGAGACGCATCCTGGGAAGCTGTTGAATTCGTTCCAAGGAATAATAAATTAGACACAATTCCTGTTCCGCCTGTGGACGCAAAACCACAGCTCGATGACTACGGTTTACCTTTGGATGCCCCTACGAGCGACTTGGTGAAAAATGGCGACTGCTCTCTTGCGGACGGCATATGGGTCGTCAAACCAAGGGATTACAAGTGCTCTAGCAGTGATCCCCAGGCAATAAAGTTAGAGGGTGGCTCATATAGTAAGTTAAACTTCCCCACCGTCAATGTCAATACTAACCCTAATGTCCCTCCGTTAGCGATCCAGTACGGTGTCAAAGGACAGAACATCCCATCGCCATCCGGGCGGCGAGCCACACCCCCGGCCTCTCCAGTACGGTTGAAATTCGAAGACGAGGCAATGTCCAACATAAGTGCAGATGTCCTTAGGGCACCGGCACCTAAGCGCCCGAAAAAATCAAAATACGACTCCTTGGATTTCGCAGGAATGTCCGAAAAAGAGAAGCTTGAAGCTATGGGCATGGATGCGTCATGGACTGAATATAGTGTCCTCCTTATCGAGCGCCCAGGTCCTGGAGTGTATGTTACCTCGCGCGGACGACGGCGACCAGCTGGTAAAGAGCGAGGACGTCCCCCGGCTAGTCGGATCGCGGTATTTAAGACGCCGAAACTACTAGATTTACCGTGGTTTCGGAAAGAGAATATTGGATCAGAGAACGGCGGCAGTCCTGTACCTGAGTCGTCTCAACCGCGGAATGTCGACGAAAGCCTATTAACGCCTACGCCTAACTCAGTGGAGCCCCCTGGACCGCCGGCACTGGGTGTCGAACGAGGCACAAAACGAACATTTCAGCTAAGAGAATCCGGACCAGAGCCTGATAAGGCTTCAAAGTTACGCCGTACCGGTGACGTTGCTATCGGTTTAGGGACTCCTCAGGAAGAACCGGGTGCAGACGAGGTAATGCTTGAAGGACAAACCGCGGAGACCGGGATGCAGGAGCCTCAAACGCCCTCTCACACCAGAAGCAAGAGGAAAAGAACACCGTCTCCTCAAATAGCGCGTGAAGAAAGTGCTCGTGCCCGGGAAAATGATGGTATAGCCACAAAACCGTCTTCTGAACAGAAAGGTACCCCAGTAACGGAGGAGACTGGTCCAAAAAGGCTCCGCCGAAAATCACCTGGCGGGCGAACGAACGGGGGAGCAGAACCTTCGGCCATACCAATGGCGGCCACAAATCCACCGGAGGCTCCTAGGGCTGACCATGGCGACCAACGTCCACCAGAGTCGGCAGCACCGGATGAGAACATGCCCGATGCTTCCCAACGCACGGCTGGAACGGGGGTAAATAATAAACCTGCCGTTAAAGGTCCACTGGAAGAATCCAGGGTACCTCCACAGAGAACCGTAAATAGTGGTTCGAGCGCATCTAATGCTGGTGCCACAAGTATACCGCCATCAACACCAGGTGTTTACCGGACTGAAACACCCGGATCCCATATATCCCAGACTCCCGAAACCCCAGGCTCACATGTGATACGGTCGAAGCTTCTGGACAAAGGAGGGTCTGTTGCCTTTCTACGAAGGAAGATCGTCATGGACCTCGTCGAGAAGGCCGGAGGTGCCTTTCCCATGGGCACCGAGCTTTGGTACCCCTTTGTTACTGTGTGGATGAAGACCAAGTATAAGGAAAAGCCGGATATGAGGACGCTCAGGACTGCAGTCAAACATCTGGTAGATACGGGGAAGCTCCGCCAACAGACCTTCTGCGGTAAAGACAGCAAGGGTGTCATGGTCACGAAGACACTCATTTGCAAGTCGGAAATAGGGCCAGATGATCCCATTGTTAAGGATATGCAGCAAAAGCTTTTGGCATCGACAACTCGACACTTTTTCCCGCCTAATATTGAAGTCGATCCGAGCCTCTCAAAGCACAGGGGAACACCTAAGACCGTCAAGCAGTATACTGTTCCTGTCGAACCTACAGTTACCGTGAAATTGCATCAGAAACCAGCGGCAGTCGCCGCGTTGGAGAAGAGAAGAGGAGAAAATATCCAGAAGAGGCTCCTTCGACGGCTCGAAATCGAACAGATGCGGGAGAGCATGCAAGAAGTACGACCGTCAGGCGCCGTCAGGTTGTTCTCAATTCCACGACCTGACGGACTTACACCTTCAATACATTCTGTTCCCGGAAGTCAAGCTAGCTTTGGGGTTTTCGATATGGGCGGTGCATCGATGCATCGCCCTCCAACTGGTCGGATTGGCCCTCGTCGATTGAAACCCTTCAGTTTTCCTATCTCTTTGATGGGACCATATGCGATGTTGATGAGCCCAAGCCAAACGTTCAACCCTGTGAATGGTACTTTCTCTACCAACGCAGGCCTCGCCACTATCACTAGGGATAGACCTAGAGCCCGTCCACCGCCGGCGATGTGGATGTTGATGTGTCCAGGCCAATCTTTTAACCCAAGAAACGGAACTTTCTCTACGAACGCAGGGCTCGCCGCTCCTAGGCCTACTCACCCCCGTACGCCACACAGGCTGGATTCCCATTTGCCGCATTCACTCGATGATCTATTTGTCCGAGCTGGTAGACGGAAGGTGGGGATGGCCGGGGAACCAGACCCGCGGTCGAGGAAATTCATCCAAGATACCAATGCGATTCTGCGGTGGGAGCTGCAAAACGAAAGGCTTCTTCAGCAGCAGAGAAGCGAAGATCTGCATTATATTAACCAGACGATCCACGATTCTGATACTTTTGAAAGTGCCCCAATCGAGGGTGGTATTCAGTTCATTCCCGGGGTCACACCTGACTCGAGTGCTCGCAGGCGAAGACGGCCGCGACGTGAGCGCCGCTCTGGTGATTTTATCTATGAAGAACATCCGCCGTTCCCGCCGCGGCCTGCAAGTCCGAAATTGATGAATGAGCTGCCCATGGATCATTATAATTATCCTATTGGCCCTTCTGCCCCCCAGCAACGCCGTGTAGAGAAATTGAATGACATGATCACTACCGGGGCTGAATCTTCTGCTTTACAGAGTCGCCCACTAGCCCGTCGTACTCGCGTTACCGGGTCGGTCTCTCTTTCAATGTATCAAAACCTCATGATGGCGATTGTGGTTGTGCGTGCGTTAGCCGGAGGTGCCGACGGTAGGATGGTTGATTGGATTTTGGTAGGATGCTGCTTCCCAGAGGAAGATCCGAAGGTCGTCCAGGATAGGGGAAAAGCATTGCTGGCTAAAAATCGCCTTCAAATAGCGAAGATGCAGGGCGACTTTCAAGAGCGATTCATTGAAGCATACGCGAGGGATGAAGTTCCCCCAATTAACTACGACAATCTGGAAGAGTATGACTGGAATGCTGTTATTGAGTGGGCTAACGCCAACTTGGACGCTCCCAAGTCACATACCACCCCTGATTTGCCTGCCACGCGGGACCAGTTCAATGATATATTTGAGCTCCGTGAAGAACCGCTGATGTCTATGGACGAGTATTATCAGACCCACAGCGTCACGCTTAACCGCAAGAAATTGATACTATCCAACGTCGCGTTCGCAGAGCCCCTACCGTCAAAAGCAAGCAAGCAGCGTCTCAATCGACACATAGAACTTTCCCAATTCGAAACCGTCAAAACGTTTGTACGGGCAAACATCCTCACCCCGGCAGAAGTATACCGCGCTGCCGATGCAAAGGCTGCTCTTGAGTATGTCGATCACAATATTCTCAGCAACGCACTTCAAGCCCTGGTAACAGAGCGCGTCATTTCACAAAGCAACAAAGGTCGCATCCTCCCCGGACGCAACTACGACATCACGGAGCACTTCATTTACACCCTGAGCAAACGGCGTGCGATTGAATCCACCGAGCTTCGGCGCGCATCCAAATTCAAAACCGACACCCTCGACTCCGCATTCACCAGCCAGGGTGTCTACAGTGTCCCCTTCAATGCCGAAGACGGCGAAATCCTAGCCATGATCAACCTCTTCGCCTCAGGCCGACTCACAATGGCTCCACGGGACCCCCCAAGAGACAAATTCGGTCTCACGGAAGGAGGATATCTCACGCGGATGATGAACAAAGACAAGCTCCGCTTCCCTGTTGATCTTTACCCCGTAGACGGGAAATACATTACAGGAAACCCTGTCTCTGAGAAGACATCAGCAATCCCACCCCCTTGTCCGCCGCGCTTCCCGCTCAACGAGACATTGTCCCTCCCTGAGAAATTCCCGCTATGGTTCGATATACACGGTGGGTTTATCTCTGTTCTCTGGGACCTTGCGGTTTCGGCTACTTTGAGTAATGTTGTTGTAAGACCGGGGATTACAGCTGAGAGGATTGCGGGGATGATCAGGCCGACTATGGGTGCCTGGGAGGTGCGCATGGTGCTGGATTGGCTAGTTGAAGTTGGGGTTATGAAGAAGAGTGGGGGTGATGATGGTGATGCAGAGCCTTCTTGGTTTGTTATGGATTGGTGGTGGATGGTTTTGTCTTGAGTCTTTTTGGTGTAGTATATCTTGTACAGTATTGTTAGACAATGAAGCGATGTTGACTGAATGTTGAGCTGGACCACCGAGGATTCATACATCTAAACTTGCATATCTACCCAACCTAGTAATATTTGTCTGAAAACAAATAGATAAAGTTCTATATACATGACTATACCTAGCTCTAGCTACCCTGTATCATATAGAAGAAACAAAAACATAAGTACTAGTAATATCCCTGACCCCGTATGTGCCGATATTGGGTATATATGCATCCATAGGCTGTCTGTCCTAGACACAGCCCAGCCCAGTCCAGCCATATAGCAATGATATCCAAACAAACAAAGCAAGCCCATCATTTTATGTAAAGCCACACGCCAAACCAAGCCACGAATGCGACCAACACCGAAAGGTCTGAAACAGATATGGTTGGTTACCTGCTTGAGAAAGCAAGTAAACAGAAGGGATTATACACCGAAGGAGGTTATATCGAACAAAGAAAGCAAAGCCAGCAGAACAACAACAACCAGACTATCGACGCTAATAAAAAGCAAAGCAAGCAAGCAGGATAAGGACCAAATCGTGATGCAACAATAGTGTAGAAAGCCTGACGCCTATGAGTATACCCTACCCCTGTGTTTTGGAGTATTTGACTGAGGATGTTGAATGAAGCGGTGTGGTGTGAGAGAATTGTAAGGGCGGATGAAAAGTGGTGGAGTCGTGACGGTTTGTTGAGTAATTAATCACTTTCGACCGGGTATCAGCTTGCGGCCAAAGTTGCGAATCGTCGACTTGGAGCTATAAATTTGAAATCATGGTTAGTCACTGTGACCCAAAGGCTTAATAGTAATGCTCACCTATCTTCCGAGTCGCCTATTTTCCGTGCGGTATCAGAGCGCGTAATGGTGGTGTGAGATGTCATAGGTCGGTTGGGAGGGTAGACGATACGTCGGGATTGCTATAACCGGTTAACATTTGACACACACAGAAAACCCGGATTTAAAGTGTTAACTTACTTCCCAGCGAGCGTCAACATCGACTTCACTCGCAGAGCGAGAATCGAGGAACAGCCCACTCTGGTCTTGGCCACTATACATACTAGATCCTAGAGAATTCGACCGCCCGAGAGGAGATGAGCGATGAGATTGCGATTCTGAGTTATACCCACTGCTGGAATCCGCACTAAGCATGCTAGGGCTTTGGCCGTTCTCAGTAGCTGGAGTTTGGTTGTCTTGGTTATTAAGGACCTGAGACGAAGACGCAAGCTCGCGATAGCGTTTCAGTTGCTGTTTAGAGGGACGGTGGTGGGAGAACTTGTTGCCTAGAATTGCAGGCGTGTGGGAGATGAGAGCCTTGATGACATCTTTCTTGAGTCGCAATGCCAGGTCGAGGTTGGACCATGTCTTGTTCCGGTACTCGAGGATGGGAAGTCTGAAGACGAAGTCGTGCAGATCCTCGATATTATGCTCTGCTCTACCCTTGTAGCTAACGCAAAGGACCACGTCCTGGACCCTGACGTGGGCGAGCGTCATGTAGTTTGATGCACGAGCCATCATCTGGGCAAAGTCATCAACACCCTTCTTGCCTCCCTTCCCGCTCTTGTGGCCCATTATACCCAAGCCGAATTTCTTGCCCTTTTCGTCGTTCGCGTTGACACTGGTGGTTGACATTGAAGTTGCCTGCCGTGACAAAACCTTGAGGCTGTCTGTCGACTTTTTCTTCAAAAGTGTATTAGAAGGCCGAGTCTGGGGCCGATTATCCTTATCCTTGTGAATAGGGGTCATTGAGAGGCCCTTGAGCTGCGTAGGGCGGCGTTCAATGCGTGGGTTTTCGGATAGCGACAACGTAGGTTGGAGCCTCAGCTCGAGTGGACTAGGGCCCTTCGCCGTATCATCCCCAGATGCATCACTGTGTTCGGGGAAGTCGGCGGTAGAAATTGCGGGTGACCCCTCTTCGGAATCCGAATCTTCCAAGGGTTTAACGTTCTTGATCATGAAAGGCGAGAAACCACCGTTCTCAAAGGCATTCGAGCCGACATTAGGGAACATGTACTCGAATACCCTCTGTCCAAGCTCATGTTCCAACTGGATCTTCAGCGGGAACAATGAGACTTCAAATTCATCCACAACAGGAATTCCAGCAACAGCCTCGAGCATATGCCACTTCACCTTGACCATGTAGTCATCCGGGCCCTCAAGACGTCGAGCCTGGTCAAGATAAGGTACGATAATCTGTGGATATACGGCATCTGGCAAGAGGTTCAAACCGTACACCCGTTCAACGGCAACTTGGTTATGATTCGAGCCATCGCTATTATCAGTGCGGTCGTATTCTGCATTGCGCAGTTGGAATTCGACCAGAGGCTCCGACTCATCCTTCATTAAGTGCCAAACGATCTCAGTGGCAGAGATATTCCAGCGTAGAAGACCCGTGGCATTTGACGTTGTGGGCTCGACTTTCCGTTGCGAAGTAGTGATTGCCTTCATCAAGAAGAACAGCTCATCCTCACAACGAGCAATATCCCTCTCCAGGATCAATCGATCCTCCCAACCGCGCTTGTCTAGGTACTTGGCATGAATTTGGAAATGGTCCTTGATCTCTTCTAGCTGTCGAATTCGAGACTGTAGTTTGTAGACCATCTCTGGAGCACCTCTTAGATCACTGAAGTCAGAGGTAAGCATGATCCTTTCAAGACGTTCGCTCCGGACCTTCTCAAGGGGTTCGCTGTAGAGAAGGAGATCGAGGACGATGATATAAAGCGCGTAATACTCGGCAGAGTCACAAATGGCGCGGAACTGGGGGAAATCAACGCTGATACTGTCCATTCGAGTTTCTTGGCCATCAGGATGTCCTCCTTCCTGGTCTAGCTGCCCCTTGGCTACTTCATCATTGTACTTCAGACGGAGGTTGTTGTATTTGTCGTATCGCAAGCTGGCAGAAGTCTTCTGGATGATCCTTGAGAAGCCGAAAGGATTAAGCTCGAAATCAAACATAGCCTCAAGAGTAAGCCAAGGCGGCCATGCAGACCCCGGGGCATTTCCGTATTTGTTCCCGGCGTAAAACTGCAAATACGTCATGAGATTCTTCTGCGCTGCAACAAAGAATTGAGCGCCATCCATGCTGAGGGTAAAACGGCGTTGTACGAGACCGCTAATATCGTCGAAGGTGCGCTCTTTGTCCATGATAGACACAACCTCAAGTTGCATACCCTTTGCAGCAACAAGGATCACCGATTTGTGATTCTTCTCGCTCTGCAGCTGGATTTGAGGCGCAATGAGTCGTAGGTAGTAACTATTTTGCGCAGTGAACTCGGGAGATATGCTTTGACTGGACTCAGCCCTGACGGTTGCTGGATCTTTTCGGCCAGAGCCGGAGCGTTCTAGTTCCTCTGCATTGACGAAGCGCTTGGCATCATGGAGCAGCTGCTCGATGCGGTCCTCCACATCTGAATCATCGTCGTTCATGTCGTTCACAGTGGTAGAAGGCCTCCTTGATGAGCTTTTAAACATCTTGGAATAACTTCCTTGGTTCTTGCTCTGTTCTTCAACAATATCCAAGATAAACTTGACAGCCCTCCGAGACATGTAATACACAAACCCACGTCTTTGGCTGACTTGGTGGATATAACGGAGTATGATGTTCCTTAGCGAGTTGTTCCACTTCAGTTGCACGCTGTGGATCATAAACCGGTTGTTGAAATCGCTGTTCACATCATCATTGGCGGATGAGTAAAATGCATCAAAGTCCGTTTCCCTGCTCTCGCTCGCCGAGTCTGAATCGGCAGCTTCATTCTGGTTGACATCAGGGCCCCTGGTGCTCCGGAGAAGCTGTTTCTCCAGTCGTTGAAGCCCCGCGGTCAGAAAAGCGCGCCTTCGAGCGAGCGATGCCGCCTGCCGGAGATATTCGCCGTGCTGGACCTTAAGCCGCTCATTGTTGTCAATATCCTTTGCCATCTGCAACTCCAGCTCGCCAATGGTGCGGCTAAATTCTTGTAGTTTGGATTCCACCGTAGAAAGTCGGTCTTTGATAAGCTCTATCTGTACCCGACGGGGCTCATTTCTTTCGGACATAACGCACGCGTGGGTATCCTCATGCCCAAAGCTGGAGTAGCCAGGTTGACCAGGAGCAATTTCTCGGTGGTCTGTCTGTCTGAAGTATGTGAAGCGAGGAGTAAAGGCCAGTGGCAGGATCTTAGTTCGAGGATTAGACTCCTGCGGGAGGATCCAATCAAGCTCGACAAAATCATCCATGTCAACCCAGTCGAGATTATGATCCGGAATGGTGAAGCGAGATAGGTCAGCTGGTACCACTGGTTGTTGGAAGGAAGACAGAATGTCATCTCGTTTCCTTTCGATATCATCGAGATTCGTTCCTTCAATACTTGCGGAAACGGCTCTAAAGTCTGCAGCCTGCAAGTCCAACTCTGCCTTGTAAATCCGGATAGCACTGGCCTGAGGTTGTCTCAGCCGTCCTTTGGATGGGACCTTGATTTGTTCGCGTCGTTGATGCACATCCAACTTCAAGCTGTCTAGTCGAACTTTTAATCCCGTGGCGGTGACGACATCTTCCGCATAATCTTCGGAATCCTTATGCTTGTAGATGTGGGCGACAAATAGAGGAGCTAGAAGCAACTTATACTTGATAGTAGCCAAATGCCGATTGAACTTCTTGTTCGTTTTCGTAATCCCGGGCCACAGCTTTCCTTGACGAACAGGCAATGACATAACGCCAGAGAAAAGCGACCACCAGCTGTAGAAATGCGTAAAGAAACGCGGGGTCAAATGAACTGTGTTGTAGCTCGAGGTTGGCTTCTCAAAATCGGAAGCCCAGTTCTTGCTGTCCGGCGCAATTATGGCGACAGAAAGATGGATGTGATTGCTTCGGAATCCGCGATAAGCATCGTAATCCTTGCGTTGTTCTGCATCGACGTAGATAGGGTTCTGCAGGACTACATCGTAGTGAGGCCTAAACTCCATCGACCGCTCACGATCGTTGACATTGCGCTCGAAAACCAAGCCAGCACCCCATTTCACATCACCCGATAATTTCATGATGACCTTCTTGAAGTAAGCCGCATTCTTAACATCGCTCGATGTTGAGGCTGATTCGAGATCATCAGCTGTTGCCTCGGCCATGTAACGGGCTTCGTGGCTGTAGTCGGGAATTGCCAGGACGTATTCTCCACTAGTAACACTCATGAATTCCATCGGATCATCACTGGTATGGATGTTCCACTGGACGTCTTTGCGCCAACACATGACGAATCCGCAGCCAAATCCGGTTACCACGTACGGATCGCGAGAGCCCTTCATGCGGAAATGAACATCACCATCTTCCTTCCACTTGACTCGAATCCGAGAATGGAAACTGAGCCTAATCTTGTCCCAGAATCCGACTCGGTCAGAGGGATCAATTTCCACCTTGGTAAATCCTTCAATGATCTTCATCATGTCCTGAATAACAGGCTGGTATGACATGCCCCAGGATATACTCGTGGGGAGATTTGTGTTGATCTCGATAACAGGATCTGAATAGGTCTTCACGGGACTAACAGACCTCCACACATCAAGGACGAAAGGCGGGCTTGTCGTGCCATCGGGCAGCTCGGACGAAGGAACAAGTTCCACCTTCACTTGCCTCGACGACTTATAATCACGGTATTCTTCAGCAATAACAAAGTTGGTTCGGAGCGACCAACTTGGAAGTCGAGGTGATTGCCCGGGTCGCAGCGCCGGTATGTGCAGGAAATCCAAGGGGTAGTCTCTCAGATTGACACGAGCCTCGCCCATGTCTAGCTGGATACTCATAGGAATCAGTAGTGCATACTTCGTAGACATGGGCATGCCTTTGCCAATGTCATGAAGGAACTGGGGATATTTTTCATAAGGAAACGTCGGTTTATCGATTACTAGGTTCACGTCGCTAATCAAGGCAGCCATGAGAGCGGGTCTATTCGGTATTGCGAGCACCGTCTCGGTTTCAACCACATCTTCAGGGGGCTCATCGGCTCCCGAGAATAGGTTTCGGACCTCCCTGATGGACGAACCCTGGAATTGCATCACGGCGTCGATCTTAGACTTCCAGCTTCGCGCGTTGTACTGCTGGAGGCGGTACCGAGCGTTCTCCACGGACAACTTGGCGTCGCAAGAGAAGCTGGAGACACCCTCGGTATCGTACCTGAATTTCTTGCCACGTCCACGCTTCTCATCGGATGCATCGTCCCTTGATTTCGCATCATCCCTTGGTTTGGCATCAGCACTCTTGCTTCTGCGCGTATCCGAACTGACTCGCTCACTGCGAAGCGTTCGGTGACTAGACCGAGTACGTAGCCTGGAAGAGGTCCGCCGTTGATCGGATTCCCTAAGTTTCTGCACCTTCAAGTCAAATGCATCCTCTCTAGCTCGTCGTTGGCGCTGTTCAATAAGACCGGCTCGATATATACACCCAAGCTTCCACTCAAAAGCATCATCCTCCAATTCAAATAAGAGTGCTTTACTCCGAAACGAGATCTTTGGCACTTTCTTTGGCTCTTCTGGCCCTCTTTTTGACGTAAATTCTGAAGAGTGGGTCTTCTGGCGCTGATGTAGTTGTTTAAGCGCCTTGGAGGTATTAATCACATTGTCGAAAATGCGATGCATGATCATATGGTGGGGAACACCTAATCGTACGAAGTCGGTCCAGATATCGATCGAGTTATCTTCCACCAGGTTCTTGCCCTGCTTCAATTTCATTTTCCGCATATCGAGACGGACGTTGTTCATACTGACAATCCTTGCCCAAACACCTTTGAGTTTAGGTGCTTCGGCATGTAGTCGGACCAGGTGGGCTCGAAGAAATGGGGCTGAATGGCGGTGATAGCCGGCGGTGACACCATATACCTGAAGCAGCATTGGTGGGTCTGCGGGCATGAAGGTCTTGAGTTGAATTGCGGTAGCTTTTACATCTACCGTAATAAGCTCGCTCCTCTGCATGGCAGGGCGGGGAGAAGAAGGAGGCTGGAAATCATTACCATACTTCTGGGAAGACGCGTCTGCTTGCTTCAAGAACGCCCCTTGAAGTACGGACAGTGCAACACTGAGACAATAGTATCGATAAAGCGAGTATTGGAGATAAACGCCCTTGATTACGGAGTGGATATTGAATAGCGGCCCCAGACGGTCACTTGACGTGCTGAGTGCCACCTCAAATCTTGGAAGCGAAAGAAATGGCTCGGACTCAAGATAGTCTTCGGATTCAATGACAAACCCCTCGAAGCCTCGGGCATGGAAAGCTAGCCGCCTGCCATCTGCAGCTCCTGCTCTGGTTTGTTTGGGAGGAGACGTAGGAGTAAATCTGAATGGAGACTCGTCGCCAATTGTGGAGTGGCTGGGAGTTCGCCGCCGTACCATGCTCACAGCACTTGGCTCTGTTTTCTGGGCTCGATAATCAGCTGTCCATGACTGAAGTTGCAATGAGACGCCCCGCGTCGCATTCGATACACTTTCATCAACCCCAGCAATTTCCAGACTGAATCCAGTTGCCTCAAATTGAAACCGGGTCAACCAAAGTGGAAGGCGTCTCAGTACACTAGGCCTCCGCTCTTCAACCGCGATGGGGTATCTCTGCTTAGGTCGCATTTGAGCGTGGAATTGCTCGACGACTTGTTGTATCCCACGGTTGACCTCCCAGTTGACCATGTGGGCTGAGAATGTATTCAGAGTGCCAGAGACCATAACGCATACCTCTGGTGATGCGCTAAGATGGAATTTTAATTCCATATTATCTGTCGTTAGGAGATTGTGTTTGATTCCAGATGGCGTTTGGTAGTAAAATTTATGGGACGCAACCCGATAGATAGATGATAGGGAGTAGTGGGCGCCGCCCTCGGAAGAGTGAGAAGATTCAAGGTCAACGGAGATGGAAGAGATTGAGGAGATAAGGAGATTATAGTCATCTTCACCGGTAGAAGGGGAGTCCTGAATCGGAAGAACAAAGCGGACAACCGGCTCGTGGACAGAGAGTTTGATATTCGCCTTGGGAAGTAGACGCGAAATCAACTGGCCTTTCGCCCTTTTCTTTCCTCGAGATCTTGATGCCTTGTGTTGAGCCAAGCCCAAAAGTCGCGAAACATGGCGGGGCTCGAGGTCAAGGGCAGGAGAGGTGACAACTAAATTGGCGAAAAGGATGTTTGTATTTCGCTCTTCCGCATTGAAGCCATCATATGAGCTGATTGTTTTAGATGGTAGTGTAGTCTTGATAGTTGTAGTGGCCATGGGGATATACAGAATGTTGTCCGTTTCTCCTGAGCTGTCGTCTAAACTCACGGAGAGGGAGATAGCCGCAAGAAGTGCTTGGTGAGCAATGTCATTCCGCTGGAAGTACATACGATGCGCCGGACTCGTCTGGTCCATTCGGTGGAGGTCAATACCGATTTCGTGGGATACAACATTGAGGTAAACAGTATTGTGGTCGGAGGACGGCGACTGGACTGCCCGAGATAGCCTGAAAAAGCTCAGTGCTACCTGGATCTCCTGGATTCCACGCAGAAGAGAGCCGGCAAACTCCTTGGAGGCAGTGACTGTCGTAACAATTGACTCATCTGTGCTGCCCGGCTTCTCCAGCTCTTCCACATAATCGGCGAAGGAGACCTCCTCGTCGGGTTCCGCAATATCGATTGGAATAGTCGGCCTTCGGGACCGCTTTATGCGCTGCGCTAGAAGCATCAAGTCATCATACGGGATATGCATCCTCCCGATTTTGAAAGCAACCGACGCATCCCTCAAGCCATCAAGACCCTTCTGCAACATCCCGTGTATGTTCACCCCAACATGGTCCAGAAGTTCAACAGGCTCATTGCCCTCGACAACAAGTTGGACGTTGTTCACATTCAGAATCCATTCAGCAGGCCTTTGTTCACCAGACTCGCCTTTCTTCCGACGAAAGACCTTCCCTCGCTCCACCATCTTACGTCTCGTATCCACCGCCAATGACAACGTGCCGACCTGAACCTGCCCGGCCTCGAGAAAGTTGACTGTGGTATTAACGGCAACAATATCCACCAACCGCAACCAATGGACCTTCCGGTGTATGCGCTTCACCTGCTCCTTAATGCGATTGAGCGCAATCCATGTCTTGTTTTTGCGAGCGTCCGATCCGTCACCTTCCGCATTCTCTTGTTGAAGTGGTTCGTCATCGGACGGGTTCTGGGGATCATCGGTCTCCGATTTGCCCGCCAAATTGTTCCTCTTCGCTGCGGCCGACGGGTCGAGCGTCACCTTCAGGTCTGTGAGTCGCAGGCTCAGCCATGTCGGTTGGGCGAACGAGGGCGGATGCAAGGAGAGTCCGAGTCCGCGGAGTTCAATCTGCACCCCCTCCTTCGGAACGTATGCAATGCGGCGCAGCGAGAAGTAGCCTATCCGCTGGATCGAGATTCCGGTCGCGATGCGGACGATAGCGAAGATGAGAAAGGAGGAGAGGTATAGGAGGAGGAAACCGACGAGGACGGTTGTCGGGTTGAATAGTGTCATCGTGGTTCACTATCAGCGGAACCGGTCTGCTGTGGGGAGTAAGAAGGCTTCGGGGGAGGAACCATGGAGAGCGACCGAGGCGACGATTATTACAAGACCCTAGACAAGACTCCGAATAGTCTGTATGCACCCAGCGTCACTCTGGAACATCCCGGTCAAGATGGCGCGGGACTTCGAGGACAAGTCTCAATTAGGAGAACCTGGCCGCGTCGGGAGCACAGTCGCAAGGGAAACCGGACGGGCGTGAGGCATTCATGCTTTGGACGAGATTAAAACATTTAAACAATAAAGGGCGAAAAAACGAAGAGAAAAACAGGGTGGGAAAGAGAAGAGCAGTGCGGTTCACGCTCACAGGTCTGGATGGGGCCGGGAAAGGGAGAGGCGGAGATAAGTGGAAGTTGGTCACTCGCGATTTCTCAGTTTCCCTCAGGGCTGAACATTTAGAGCTTGGAGCCGCCACGCCGCCCGAACCATCGAGTGCTCTGGCCAAAAGGACAAATCAGGCTCCCCGACAAATAGGGTCCGTAATCATGCACAAGCCTGTTTGTCCGGCCGATTAATTATTTGCATCCTTTGATTGACGGGGTTAACTGGATGCGGAAAAAGTCGCCCGCTTGGCGGAACTGCATGCAGATTGCCAATTTGGTAATTGTGCACTTGACAGTAATTATCAGGCTATCTATAGCAGCTAGTCTAGGTACTGGGGGGTTTTTTTTTTCTGTAGTTGCGTTGGGGAAGCCAGAAAAAACAAACAGATGATCCGAAGAGATCGGCGTTGAACCGCCCGGCAGCTGCCGTGGCTGCGAACCGGTTTACAGGCAGTTCTCGTATACTACACCATACTACGGACAACAGAAGTACCAGGATGTGGGATTAATCTAAAAATGCTATGAAACAACAAATCACCGCGATTCCTGCACAGTCGATACAGTCATGCCATCCAGCTTCGCCTTCTCAAGCTCCTCAATCTTGTCGTCAATCAGAGCAATCTCCGCCTCAATGCTCAGCAACTTCTCGCCCAGAATCCCCCTGTACTCGTCATCAGAGAGCGACTTGAGCGGAACCCATTTCGACTCAGCCAAGCGGTCAAGGAACGGCTTGGACTCCGTGTTCGCATGCCCCAGTTGCCATCTATCAATAGCATTGTACGAGGCCTGTCCAGCATACCCCAGTAAAGAGAAAATAACCAGTCCGGGGACAAGCCGGCCACCTGGAGGACAGCATTAGCCAGAGAACACAATACAATGATTAATCGACCATCCAAGAGAGACGTATTGAACTTACCCATCAACCTGGTCACAACACCACCAGAAATCCCACCAGAAACAGCGCTGGCATAGGTGCGCTGCTTCGGGGTCGCCTTATCCTCATAGTAAGCATTCAGGATATTGCCCCTCAACCCTAGAATAAACCTCCGGTCAATCTCAATAGTTCCCAGACTCAGGGGTAGAAAGGTACGCAAGACTGACACCAAAACGAGGTTCCACACGCAAACCAGTGGATACCATGGGAGATGGAATGTATGACAGGATGCGGCGATCGGATCACACCTGAAATGCCGCCGTAGACAAGGCCAGCAGAGCCTGTATGGCTGGTTAGAAAATGGAATTCAATTCTTCAGTGATATAGCTGGTCGAGACCAAACTGTGAAGATGATCTCCTCTACAGGCGAAAATCTCGCCAGGGGAACTTGGGCAGATGTGACGCACCACTCAGGGCACCCACTTTCAGTGAGGTCGCCAATGCATTGTATTCGGCATGAGGAGATGGGATTCCACTCATCTTGCGAATTTATCCACGCCGCAACCCATTGGTGAGAGTGATCGCGAGTCTGGAACTGGTATCGGTCCTTCGTTTGGCTGGCCGGCCGGGCACGTGATCAATATATGCAATTATATGTATTACGTAAGCTGTAACATAATTTGCATATTTTCTTAAGTCTGATCCATCAGTATAATGAAGCAAAGCAGCACTCACTTGCAGTACATGATACATCATTGCTCGGATTAATAGATCCAAAGAGTACCCTGAGTTGTCATTTTTATATTATACTATAATTTTTAAAAGTATCGGAAATCAATTGAAAAATGATGGTGGATATCGCATGGGAATAAGAGAGCGAAAGCACCACCACACTCCCATCATAGTCCTACACTGAATATAGTGCAAACACAAGACTATCCCCAGGCCATGCTTCATAGTTGATGGCGAATGCAGGACTGTAAGTCGTTACTGCTTTAGGCTCAGCAACTCCACATGAACCCCGCACGAGTCAACTGTGGTGGTGCCATGACGATACCTATCCACAACATTCCACCTCACTACTCGATACATTTCAAGCAGATAACCCGATCCAGGCCAAAATCTATCAAGATGCCCAACACCAAGACCGTCCGCGTTCCGCACCTGGGAGGCATCGATGCGGCCTATCAGATTCCCAGGCCGTATGATAGCTCCAAGCCGACTGTGATACTAGTCAACTCCTTCACCACCTCTTCGGAGCTGTACCGCGCCCAGTATAATGACAAGATCCTAACGGACATTAACCTTCTGTCCATTGAGCTTCTTGGACATGGCCAGACGCGGACATCGCGCGAGCACTGGACCTATTGGGATACCGCCGAGATGAACCTCCAGGTCCTGGATGCACTTGGTATCAGCAAGGCGTTCGTTCTAGGAACCAGTCAGGGCGGGTGGATCACCGTGATGATGGCGCTTCTGCAGCCTGACAAGGTACTTTATACTCATGTATACCTGATTTGCTTCTAAATAAACGGACAGATCCTGGGTATAATTCCCCTTGGAACCTCTCTAGACTCAGAAACCCAGAGAACAAGACAACTTGGATGCTGGGACGGGCCTAGCCTCCTCAGTCCTTTCGTAAATGAGTGGACAAGTGACCAGCAAACCCCAGGCTTTGAGCCATCGGATGCCTTCTGTGATGCTATCATCGCGGCAGGCTTCAATGACTGCCCGGCTGAAGTGCACGATTTCTGGAGCGCAGCTATTAAAGAGAATTACCGAGGCGACGAGGGTCGCCACCGGATTCGCATGGCGACTATCAACTTAGCTGAGCGAGGTGGCCTGCTTTTGAGACTGTCGGATGTGCGGTGCCCTGTGCTGTGGTTGCATGTATGTTCAGTCATTGATACTAACGGTAAACACAACAGTGGCTGACTACTACTAGGGAACGGCAGATGCGGTCTATACAGTGGCCAATGCCAAAGAGCAGATCGAGCTGTTCACTCAATCACAGGATGCGAAACTGGTGGTTGTAGAGGATGGTGCACATTTCCTTAGCTGCACCCATCCTGAGGCCGTAGACAATGCTCTATTGGAGTTTGTCAATAAGTATAAGTGATCTGAGAGTTTTGATGGCACATTTCGCCGAGGCTCCTATGGTACTACTTTATTGGGCCTTCCAGTTGGCCTTATCAACGAGAATTCAAGCGAGATTACAATTCCACCTGCTGCGAGACGTCATAATCACGCAAATAACATATCTTTATTTACTCCCTTCTGGATAGAAACATATATCGGCTTTAGGAATGGTGTTATGCGAACAGTCTTCACCCGCATAGCCTTCTTGTAAAAAACCACCAACACCATCTCCATACCCTATACCTGAATAAACCCTCCTCCGACCCCAACCTCCCTTTTCACAAGCAATCCTCCAAATACAAGACAGGATGCAATCCTGCGATATCTGCCGAAAACGCAAAGTCAAATGTGACCGCCGCACCCCCTGCGCGCGCTGCCGCCGTCTCCGACAACCATGCACATACACCGACATCCTGCGCAAGAAGGGCCCCAAGTTCGTTCACAGTTATCCCAGTATCTATTCCGCTGCGGCATATAACACGAACACCTCGACCTCGAGTGAGACGTTGGCGTCTGCTTCGGTTTCGAATGAGGCGCTGCCAATTTTGACGGGGGATCTGGGTTTGGATATGGGGATGGGAATTGGCATCGGTAAGGAGGGGTTTACAACTGGTGCATCTGAGACGATGACTGGGACTGGGACGACGTCTGAACTCGGCGATGAGTTGGAACTAGAGCTGGATTTTGGGAACGCTTCTCCCGCCGAGCAGGACCTGGTGGGACTAGGATTTGATCCTTATTCTGAAGTGAGTTCGGCTACAGGTATAGAGTGCGCCTTGTCTCTCTATGCTGTGAAGCTATATCCGCTTTTCCCCGTTGTCGACGTCCACGAGCTGCGACTTGGGTTTGGAGTAGGGCATGGATGGAATAACGGGTATAGCTCGGCTCGATGCGCGCTACTATATTCGATATGTGCTGCGATCCATGCCTATCTGGGCTTCAATTCCAGGTCCTTGGAACAGGATTTAGGGCATGGGCACGGACATGGACATGGACATGGACAACTGTGCGAGAAATATCTTCGTTGTGCACTGAGGGTCCGATCTCAGTTCGACCTAGTCCAGAACCAATCTTACAGGCGAGAGTTTCAAAGCAACAACTGTGCAGGGAGAGACAAAATGTTGATATCCTTTTTCCTGTTCCTGGCATATTGGTTTCTCCGCCGGGAAAGGCATGCTTGGTGGTACCTCCGTGAATGTATTTCTCTGCTCCTCTCGCTCCGCATGCACCGAGAAGACGAGTATGGAAAGCTTGAGCCCCGAGAAGCCGAGAAGACGCAAATCATCTTCTGGACAGTGTTTGTAGTAGAGCGGTACGTACTTCACTGTTGGGTCGGATATGGCTAACAACAACGCAGGACGTTCTGTTTACTCCACGACAAGCCAATAACCCTTCGTCCGTGGATAGATCTTCCCGGTCAGCTAAGCGCCTCTGATGACGATGGCGTCATTCCCTGCTTTATACGTCTGGTGACTCTATTCCAGGGTGTGGGTGTTGATCTGTCTGGAGGTTGGACGGCAGCTGGGTTTGTGACACCCATTACTCTCAGTCTCGCCACTCCAGCAGCACATGGCCATGAAGACGCGGATGCAGGAATACCGAGCCAGAGAATTGAACTAGCGGTGACGCGGGAGTGGCTGCGAGCGAAGGTATGGAAACTGGGAATCCCAGGTCAGCCGTCGTCCTCGGAATTCGTGGCGTCCAAAGAAAATGCACACTGGCGGCTCGATGAGCCGCTATCGATCGGAAGGGACATCCTCGGAGAATTGCAAGGCTTATCAGATGTTCTGCAAGATAACTGGAGCGGGATACTGGTATGTGGGCTGGTCAGGAGACAAGAGCATTAGGCTGACCAGTGTAGGACCAGAAGCTGTGCAACATCTGCGAGTGCTTGTACGACATCCGGCCAGTCATGCAGACCAGAGGACGATCTGGAGAATCAGATCTCGATCAGATCCTTCGGGGGCTTCTGGAAGTCGTGGCAAAGGTTGGCGGGCGTAGTGCTTACTTGCTGAGCCATCAGCCATCCTTGTCAAACTAGTAGCCAACAAGATGTTCAGAATTGTTAGCCATCGGAGATTAACATCTTCATCCTGCCGTTAATATTGGTGGATTGTGGCGTACCCCGCGTCATCCCAGACTGTCATATGGGAATAGGGTTAAGTTCCAATTCCAGCGAGAATTCCAGCGAAACTATAGAATTCAAAGCGGAAAATGCCAGACCATACGACATCCTTCTCCTCTCCTCTTGGCCAGTTTCCTCCGTCCCAGGTCCATGTTCCTCGCATCCCTTATCAAGGCCCGGCTCTTCTAACACCACCGACATCGAATATAGCGACACAGCAGAGGATCATTGCAACCGGTCCAGATCCACCAACAAGGCCATTTTATCCCACATCTAACTGAGCTCCTGTGCTGCATATCCCAGGATAGGCTGAGAGCAATACGGACGTCGGTATGCATCGTAATAATGGGTTCGATCTCGAACAGGCCCGTCGCGGAGCAGAGCAGGAGCACAGCTTAAGCCTGATCCAGGGAATGAAAGCGTATAGGAAAGCCGTGGGTTGGTCGATGCTATTCTCGCTCGCGATTGTTATGGAAGGGTACGACACCACCCTGATCCAGTCGTTCTTTGCCTTCCCCGAATTTACAAGAAAATATGGTGCGCCAGTCTATCGCACGGGTCTCGATGCCGTGAATCGGTATGAACTCTCCGCAGCCTGGCAGTCCGGTCTCAGCAACGGTGCGTATGTCGGTGAAATCATTGGACTGTTCATCACTGGTCTTGTTTCGGAGCGGATGTCGTATAGACGGATTATGGGCGCGGCAACGGTGGCCCTGGCGGCGTTTATCTTCATTCTGTTCTTCGCGCCGAATCTACCGACGTTGCTCATTGGGGAGATCTTGTGCGGTGTACCCTGGGGAGTGTTCCAGACGGTGACGACAGCCTATGCGGCCGAAATATGTCCTGTTGCTCTCAGGGGGTATCTCACTACGTATGTGAACCTGTGCTGGGTGGTTGGCCAGTTCATCGCCACAGGGGTGCTAAGAGCCTGTCTGCATCTCGAGGGCGAGTGGAGCTACCGCATCCCCTTTGCGTTGCAATGGGCATGGCTTCCCTTCATCCTGGTCTCTGTATGGTTTGGCCCTGAATCGCCGTGGTGGTTAGTGAAAAGAGGGCGAAAAGACGAGGCCAGACAAGTGCTCGCTCGTCTGTATAGAGCCACTACATCCGCCGACGAGAAGGAAGCAGATAGTGCGCTCGATAATACCCTCTCACTCATGATATATACCTGTGAAATGGAAAAGACATCGTTGCCCTCATCCACGTCCTTCCTCGACTGCTTCCTATCCGGACCCAACCGTCGCCGTACGGAAATCACCTGCATCGCATGGGCCATTCAAGCCCTCTGCGGTTCCTCCTTCATGGGGTACTCAACATACTTCTATCAGCAGGCGGGCCTGGATGTATCACAGTCCTTCAACATGTCATTGGGCCAATACGCGTTCGGCGTTGTAGGCACAGTCCTCTCGTGGATAATGATGAGCCGGTTCGGGCGGCGCTCGCTATACGTGGGCGGGTTATTTGCACTTGCTCTGATTCTCTTCTCTGTCGGGTTTGCATCGCTCTCGGATTCAAAGGCTACAGGGTGGGCAATTGGGAGTCTCTTGCTTGTGTTTACGTTCATGTATGATTGCACCATTGGGCCCGTGTGCTATTCTATTGTTGCGGAGATGCCGTCAACTCAACTGCGTGCCCGGACGATTGTGCTGGCGCGGAATGTCTATAACATGTTTATGATTGTCAATGGAGTGATTGTACCGAGGATGCTGAATCCCACAGCTTGGGACTGGAGGGGGAAGACGGGCTTTTTCTGGGCTGGGATTACGGTTGTACTGTTTGTCTGGACGTATTTCAGACTGCCTGAGTCCAAGGGGAGGACGTTCGCGGAGATGGATATCTTGTTTGAGAAGGAAATTTCAGCTAGGAAGTTCAAGGGTACGGTGGTTAATATTGGTCAAACTTAGTATATGTATTTTGGGTTGTTCGAACATGTAGCCCTACTTGAGGTTATTCAGATCAACCCTCCGGGGACCTGTCAGGGGCAGATTAACAGGAATTGAACCAGCCTTGTCTGCACCTCCAAGAATAGTGACCGATTCAATCTGTAAATCCGTTTCGAGGGTAAACTCCCCATCAAAGCTCAGTCGACCATCCTCGTAGACAAATCTCACGTCGAGCGTAGCCGGCTGATGCAACGACTCGCCATCATCCAGATACAGCTCACCTTCAGCTTTCCCATCCAGCCCCGGTGCAACAACCAGCCTGAAATTCTGCTTCCTCAGTTCTGTCGTGGTATTCGCACTTTTCGCCCTCACTGGAATGACGCTCCCCCCTCGCACATGAAGCGGGATGTCCGTATACCCAACCCCGGTCAACTTCACCACATCGCCCATGCCTCTCACCATATCCCCAGTATACCAGTCATAAAAGACATCATCTGGAAAATAGACATCAACATCCGTACTCCCTTCCTCAGTAACCGGACTAACAAGCAGCCCCTTCCCATAAAAGAACTGCAAGTCCAGCCCAAACGTCGCCTTATCACCCGGGTACAAGAAGAACAGCGGCAACAGAAACGGCTCCCCCGTCTCCGTCTGCCGATGGAACGCCGTATACAGATAATCAAGCAGCTGGTACCGGATGGAAATAGCCTTTCGCGCCGCCTCGGCCACGGATTCCCACCGGTAGAACTCCTGGCTGATCATCCCGTACTCGTTGTGGTTGCGGTACAGCGGGTTGAAGGCGCCCAGCATTGCCCAGCGTGCGCAGAGCTGCTCGGTTGTGTTTCCAGTGAACCCGCAGGTGTCGCTGCCGACCATGGGAATTTGAAATAGGGATGCGAAGGATAGCATCTGGGCAATTGAGATGCGGTACTTTTCCCAGCTGCTGACGGTGTCGCCGAGCCTGGCAGGTTAGCTGGCTTACAAATGTATGCTGTTCTTAGTTTCCATACCAGTGAGCAACATGAGACCCAGCACCAGCGAAGGTGCTGCGTGTAATTACCAGAGGCCGTTTCTCTGGCCGTCTGTGTAGCATGGCCTCTCGGGAGAGGGAGCTCATCACTGAAGGGCGCTGTTAGCATTCATGGTTCGCTTGGAAAGGACAAGGATGCTGTACTTGTCCCATAGAGATTATGAGTATCGTATTCAGCGAGCCCATTCGCATGAATCAGATCCGTATTCATAGTCTTATTGCTCAGCGAGCCTGCAGCATTAGCAATCTTATACAGCGGGTCAATCAACTCGCGGCCGCGAAGGCCCAGCATGGTCCCATTTCCAAGAAAATACTGATTATTGTGACTCCTGATAGTCTTTATATACCTGTTATCCCTATTTCCAGACTGAAACTCCACCGGGAATCCAGGAAGGCTGCTCGGGTTCGGCCTAACAAGTGGCGGATCAGGAGGCAAGTTATTCTTCTGCGCATATGCAATGGGGTCTGAGCATGGCCAGTCGCAAAAGTTCGCGGCCTCATTCATGTCAATCCACAGAGCATCTATATTGACCCCGGTTTCCGCATCGAAGAACAGGGCAAACTCGTTGATCCAGTAGTCTGAAGCATTTGGATGGAACCAGTCGGGGAAGACAGTTGGGCCGGGCCAGACAGCGCCTGTACAGGAAGGTCAGTTCGGGCACTTCGCATAATATAACTCTGCACAATGGATCAAGTTGGTACCTTTATACAATGAACCATCCTGGTGTCGCATGAACACATCCTTCTGTACGCCGCGCTGGAACGCAGAACCGTTCGCATGAGCCACCGCCGGATCAACCATGACAATATAATGCTGATCGTGCTTATGAAGATAATCCACCAAGGCGCGCACCTTGTGAAGAGGAAAGCGCTGCTGGTCTAGCGTGAAGACCTTGCGGTGATCCATGTAGTCGATATCAGTCCACATTGTCTCCAGAGGAATGTCCGCTTTGCTGTAGTTATAGACAACCGCTGCAACTTCGAATATGTCCCGGTAGCCATAGCGACATTGGTGGAACTGCCAGTGTTAACAAGTATTCTAATGATTTATTCACAGAGTTACATACTCCAAACCCCCAATATGGCACCATAGCTGGTAATCCAGCAACCTCTGCGTACTGCACGCTCACGTCCATTGGACTAAGGCCGGCCAGGAAGTAGAAGTCGAGAACGCCACCTAGAATATTATATTCTAGAAACTGGCTACCATTGGCGTCCTTGTCAATTCTTATGTCCATCCCGTTAGAGTTTAGCAGAAATACACCATGCGTCCCAGTCTCGCCGCGGTGGTCGAGATATAGCGGGTGCGTGCCGTAGAGATTGGTCCCGGCCGGAATCATGTACGCGTCTCTGTTCCAAAGCGTCCGGGTATAGCTTGTCGTATTCAGTCGGAATGGGTCACTGTGTTCTCCGAGCCCATACAAATTTGGGCTCTCTGGGAGAGAGGTACGGACATTAACGTATTGCGATTCGAATACTAGATCGTGGCCAGACGAGTTGAATAGGGTCTCCCCGTTGCTAGCCCGTGAGACAGAAAAGGAGAATGGGTGCTCTTCGAACGAGAACCGGATCTCTGGAGAGCTTTCATCTTGACGACCATTTTCCCTGGTGGCAGGCCTGGGGAATACCGACTCAGGCACCTGGTAGACATTTTCATCTGCGTCGTAGATGACAACATGGAGCCTTGCGTCTGTATGTACTGTCAGGACCTCAATACACCTTTCAGGCTCTTGAGCTCGCTTACCGGTTTGATACTCAACTTCCAGTCTCAAGTGTTCAATATCAGTCCCGTAGATATTGCACGGTTCGCCAGCAAGCGTCAGATCCGCAGTCAATCCACGAGATCTCTCTTCTACATTGGTAGCCCTATATCCGGGACACTTTGGCAAAGACAACGGGGTGGACAATGTCTTTGCCAAAGCCAGAAGAGGCCATAGGAGAAGTATTGCAATTGCCATCATCTTGATAGAGCTCGACGAGACTTACACTTTAGAGACCAGATGAAGCCCCGTTTTCTAGGCTTTTATACAGAGCCTCGGATCAAGGGAAGAAACATCTCGCCCAAATTCACGTCACAATGTATCTCCAATTCCCAACGGTTGTGCGGGTTTCAGAGCGCCACTGGAGACATGCGGGTTTGGGTCAAGCATCTTTTGCGTGTTCCCAGTAACGTCGAGAGCAGAGAAGTTGAGTTGGTCCGCGACTGTGATGTATGCCCGATGCCCTGGTAGCGCCTTGTACCAAAGCAAGGGACGAGAAAGTTATGTTCCATTGGTTGTCTCTTGATATAGCGTGCAGCGAGAATTTTAGCGAAGAAGAACCGCGCTTGCTTACGCTCTGTACAGATGCTAGACGGCTTTGTTTAGGAGAATCTCCATTCTACGGAATTGAGTACATCGGGTTAATCGTACACTTAGTTGGAATGAACAGCAGTGCGGACATATTCGAGCAATGGAATCTATCAGCGTGCACCGATGCCGGTCCTTCTCTGCGAGCGCTGTCATCACCCTAGTCAAATTTCGAACGCGGCGGATGAAAACGCCGCTGGTTGAGCTGGAATCTCGGGTATATGAGATTCCAGAGTAAAAATATCAACAGGGAATCCATATGAAATGCCTTCCTGTCCAATATCCTGAAGGCCACCTCCGTCCCCCGACCATGGGAGGAGAGATACAATGCCAACCTCAGAGAAAAGAGAAGAGAATTCAGCGTCTCTTTCAGTCGTTTGCAAGATATCTTCTTTCATCTCACCTCCAGCACATTTATAGCCTGGTTTATATCTCGAACCCCCGTCATCCGCCTTGTGTGCGCCCGGTATTTCGTAAACAACAGACGGTTCGTCGAGATCTTGGAATCCCTCATCACATTCACTCTCCGATAAAGGTCTCCTCGGAGTCGGTGTGAAATCGATCTCTGCCATGCGAGCATGCAGCCTATTCAGTCTCTCAGACTTCCCTCCAGCCACGGTATCCAGTAAGTGCTCCAAGGCAACTACTGCATGTCGGGGGCCCCATTCAGAGCCATCATATGGCGCGGCTAAAGAAGGGACATATACGAGGACATCTAATAACGAATTCGCCAGTTGAAACAGCTTGATTTCCTAGATTGATACATGTCAGCTTCGTCCCGAATGAGAGAAATCACGAAACCTGCCATTCCATATCCATGAGGCCGAACCGACTCAAGCGATGCGCCGCATACCAACGAGAGAAAGCTCTTCGCAATACTAAACGGATAACTTGGGGCAAAGAACTCGTTGGAAGACTCGGATGTGAGCATGAAATGTGACGCCGAGTACTGCCAGAGCAAGGAACTTAGCCATGCTAGAGTTATCCAAATGTCCACACGCTGGACCTCGTCAATGTTTGGGTCTTTGGTGGCTCCGGTTTGCAGGGCCTCTTGGATATCTGCGATCCTGGCCCGTGAATATGCTGGATGTGGAGTAGACATTTGCGCTGCTTGGATCAGGGGCCCGTCGATTCGCGTGAAGAGTCGGACAAGACTGCAGAAACCGTTGAGTAATGCTGGATCAGAATCACTATCCTCGACTGGTACGGGTAATTCTTCTATCGTCTGTAGCGTTATAGGGAGGTCATGCTGCATACAAAAGGTACTGCGAGGCTTAGCGACACAATAGTAGAATACCATCGAGACGCTTACCGTTCTGTAACCAGAAGAATCCAGTAGACACGAAGCCGGAGCTGCCGCTCCTCGACATGGCAATCCTTGAACAGCTGTCGATTTCCAAGGTTAAGCAGATGTGCGTGGGTAATGGCATCACGCAGCGCAAACGTAGCGAGGGCGATCTGATCTACATTGGCGTAGTACATGTGCAAAAACAAAGACGTTAGAAGTGACTCCAGAGTAGGACTGCTTTGATGGTCATAGTCAGTCCGAACCCGAATGCACTCGCGTACAAAGTCGCTCGAGGTAACGGTGGACTGTTCCTGCGCTTGACTATGGCCTGGCAGACGCAGCTGGGCCAGAGTGGCCGCACAGAGAGCCGCTGCCAGGGCACAGGACTCTGTGTTCTCAATATATCTCAATTGGGCCTTTAATTCGTTGGTCGAGACTATAGGCCACACAGTATAAAGTTGACTGCGGAAGATATCGATGTAGGTGTAGTAAGTGGACAGCGGGATGCGTCGTCGGATAGGGAAAGGCAGGAGAACATCACTCGGCTCCGGTGATGTGGGAGTATCGTCGGAGGCCGGTATAGAGCACTCTCGCATGGAGCAGCTCTTCTCGATCCCGAGATGCTTCTGCATGGCCTGGACTCTGGCGTTCGTTGACCTGCGGGGACCTTTCGGACCGCGTCGTTTTCGGACCTTGAGATAGGTGCACGACTGCTCCCGACGCAGACAGGTGCTACACGGGTTCTTGCCATCACATTTCACTCGTCTAAACGAGCACGCATCGCAGGGGAGAGTAAGTGGCATGATGAAATAAGTACAACTTCCACGGATAACTGAGAGGCTGGAGATGGAGGTCCGGTCCATGATCTCAACTACAACAACCCCGCAATGAGGGATACCGGTGCACTAATAGTAATAGCATTGCCAGACCGAAGTGACCAGGGTGGTCTGGTCTCTCGCTCGTACCCTGGCGCCACAGCACAGTGTGGATGGTTGTTTATGGCGCACTGATGATCGTCCGGGGCCCGGCCTCAGCAACCACCAAGACCGTTCAACCTCCTGACAGCCAAGGAAGCGGGGTATGGAGACGGAGCAACTGGGAAAACAGAGAATTCCCCGGCCATCTGCGCCCCGGACACGCCGTCTGAACTTTCTCATCTCGCGTGCGTGTAACCGCACTCCGGCTCCTGGTCCCAAAAAGTGCGTCATTCCCGATATTCGGCGGGTCATCTACAGACTTTCTGCAGCCTGATCACCAAACGAAGGCGGGCCCAATAGGGATATGGATATATACAGGGTCATGCTTGTCTGGGAACGCAGGACTAGTGAGTCTTAGGGTAACTGTCAGGAATCCCATGAACATCGCCCCCAAGGGAAAATGAGGATAACGCTTACCTCGTCGTGATGCTGTCATGCCTCTAGAAGCTCTCTAGAAAGACATCGAAGAATCTCACTGTCTTCATCTGAATTTAGGTTGGCATGTGTCTTAGATACGTGTAACCGAGGGCTTTTCAGCACGGTGGCGTCTAGTAATACCGTGGATGAATCTTACTCAATATCAGTCCAATATTGGCTCAGCAAGCATGACAGCCGACGACGATCCTAAAGATGCTTACTGCACATAAGCCAAGGTAGTGTCTTGCTCATCGTCGCTTGGCCTGGTGTGCATTTTCTGCTTCCATCTATACCAAGACTGATTGCACTAGTAGACCCCCGTCGACATGTGTATACCAGAATGTATACCATAATAACAAATGACATGGATAAATGCCGCTATTCAAGGTTCTCTCTGGGTCTGGTAGTGCTATTCCCCTCCTTATGGTTGCAGCCGGTTCGCGTCTCGGCTTCTTCCGCCTCCTATCTCCGTTCACACTCAGCTACGACTGGCTGGTACTTGACCATTCATTAAACATCGCTGGCCAGGATCATCAGCGTCAGCGCTAGAAATGCCATATACCGGAATTTTTGCCTTTCTTTGCTGTTCCTGTTTCATCTTCATGCCCAGCTCGCAGTGCTGTTTGCTTATTGGGTGACGTTTAGAATGATGTCTGGTTTGATTGGCTGCTACTCGGCGAGGAAGGTGCAATGAAAGGCTGATGGCACGGGGACCTTCTCGGTGTTGTCCAATTACATGTGGAAAGAGCGGTGGAAATAACCATGCTCCAGGTCGTCCATCGCTCTTTCCAATTGAGAGCAAGATATCGCAATTAGCACATATATCCAGATTGTTTAATTGTTGTTTCGGTTCAACTACTCTTTTCGTGTACTTGGTAGGAGAAAGTCAGACCGTCGCTGGTCCGCTGACGTAATAGCCCGGGTGGTCTAGTGGTATGATTCTCGCTTAGGGTTCACCCTATGCAAATGCAAGTATGCGAGAGGGCCCGCGTTCGATCCGCGGCTCGGGCCATTACTTTTTTCTTTTCTCTTCTTTTTTTTAGGCTGCATCTTGCTAAACAAATGATTCTACAGCAATTATGCTCTCAAACAACCAGCCAGATCTGCTTGCCAGAAATGTGCAGGTGATATATTTTTGCGAGTAAACCTATCGAGAAGACGGGTGTATATATAGGAGGCTATAAACGCAACAAGGACCAAGGTAGAGAAATCAACGGCCCTGAGGCAACTGAGGCCGGCGAAGGAGTCTCATTCCCCTAGAGATAGTAGTATTAATAAGAGCAGCAGCAGTTGTGTTACTACTGGTGGGAATACCATTGTTATCAGTGACCTGAGCTGGCTGCTGTGAAGGCAGCAGCTTAGCCTTATAAAACATTCGAGCACCGGAATTCCATCGGTTGCGTCTTGCTTAGGGTTAATACTGGCAAATATACGAGGTATCTAAGGTCAGAAATGGTCATCGACTAACTTCAATAGTAATTGCTAGATAACTTTCAGGATCACTTTGAAGGCCGAAAGTATCCGTAGAACAATGGACCATTGAGAAGAACAAGATTAATAGCTCTATTCTGGGAATATTCATTTCAGAATGGCGTGATTGCATTAAAAGTCAATATAGTTCTGCATGATCTGCCCTGAACTTTACTGGAGACACCTCAAGAACAATGGTCTTTTCAAATGCACACTATTGTCACATCAATACGTATTGGCGGAGTGCCTATTCATCAACATCAATTGTATTGTTCACGAGTGTCAATTTTGACCCTCCAGTCCATATCAAGGCACACAATGCCAACCAGCAAACCTAAGGACAGCTTCCGGGTCGTGAAGACGGGCAAGACACTACAAGCCTTCGCGTCCAACCTAGAAAAGGCTTTGAAGGCATCCCTTCCCTCTTCAGGGAAGCCTTACGACAGAGTCTCTGTGCTTGCCTTCCATTGGGCCAACGATGACATGGGAGTCGACAAGCTGGAAACCGAGTTGCTGGGCGTGTTCCGCGACATTTATGGGTTTGAAACGGAATCCTGGACGATCCCTGTGGTTGGTAAACCTGAAAAGCAGCTGGCAAAGAAGCTTGTCAACTGGACAGAAGACCATGGGGGGGAGCGTACCCTTCGAATATACATTTACTCTGGTCATGCTAGCTCTCATGGTACGGTAGACCACGAGTGGTACTTCGGGTAAGTTTCTCTGGCTATATGGCATAATGGAAGTTGACGTACGGTAATCACAGCGGGCAAGCGGACAGCCATGGGAATCTACGTGGCCCGCAAGTGGAGTGGCTGGCGACACGAACCCCAAAGATTGTCGAGGAAGCAGACGGCGATATGCTTTACATTTTCGACTGCTGTTCAGCGGGTTCGGCTGCACTCCGACCAGGCCCTGAGATGCTGTGCGCATCCGGATGGCTGCAACCAGCAGAGGCTTCTCTAAAATTTTCATTCACCCGAGCACTGATTGGCACTCTGATCGACCTGAAGGGGGAAACTGAAACAGTTGGCGGGATTTTCTCGATTCTTTTCCGGCGCGCCTACCAGAGTCAAGTGGCCGCATGCCCCGTTCATGTCCTGAAATCAGGAACCCCGAGCATCACCTTGATGCCGCTCAGCCGGGAGACAGCCACGCATCAGCGAACCAAGACCCAGCATAGGGTGCTGCTGACCGTCCATCTGAAAGACAACAAGCCGAACCTGGAGGCCTGGCGCAATTGGCTCTCCACCCATTTGCCCCCGGGTATCGTCACAGCGGACGTGAAAATTGAATCGGTATTTAAGAGCTCGAGCATCGTGGTGTTGGTAACGGTACCGGTGGAGATCTGGACCATGCTAGACATGGAGGACGAGACGATCTCGTTTGCCAGCCATGTTTTCTCGCATAATATCCTGCCGGAGCTCGAGCAGTCTCAACTTCCTATACGGCCGTCGCCTAGTTCGCAGGGCTCGGAGAACATGCCGCCTGCTCATCATTATCAGAAGTCGCTAGGATAAGTTTGGTTGTACATCTCTTCGGTCTTTACATCTGCTTCGTTCAACGAGTTAGTCTCTTAGACTCGCACTAAAACAAAAATCCATCGTTTCTTCTGTCTCTCGTGAATTTCCAGCCCGCTCATATAATAACGTAAATATAGTATAACCGTAGATGTGAGCTGTTGTAGGTGCCTGGGCTTCCCCGGTTCTGCACCCCGCGAAACTGGGGTAAGGCGGAGGCTGAACAGGGTAAACCAATATTAAAGGCATATATCTCGCTCTAACTTGTTGGGTAGTGTCTCGCATTATAGACGGACAAAAGCCGGTTCCCCAGAATGCGTGCAAAGCCGTGTCGCTCTTGTATATCTGGATACGACCCCTGCAGGTCAGGCGACGCGTCGTTTGAGCGACCATTTTCGCCGAACACCAAGCATCTCATTTCAATCTCACTCTTGGGTGTTCTTTGCTGGCATAATTCTGTCTATATAGTGGGCTTCGATTTCCACATCATGTCGATCCTCACACATCATTATTCTACGCCTCCAGGTTGGATAGCCGCAACCAGCCCTAGCCACCATGAAGAACATCTTTCACCACTGCGTCTCAGCACTGGCTGTCATAGCCAACGCTATGCCGGCGCTTTCACTGCCAAGTGGCAGTGCCCAACTTGCTACTCGTGAGGCTTCAGACAAATACGTCACGGCGCATTTCATGGTAGGTTCACCCGTTCAGCTGCTTAGTCCTTGCCTAATATGGCCAGGTCGGCATCGTCGAGAATTACACAGTCAACAACTGGAAAGAAGACATGGAGCTCGCCAAGGAAATCGGTATCGACGCATTCGCCCTCAACTGCGCCAGCATCGACTCCTACACCGACAAGCAGCTGGCGTACGCATATGAGGCTGCCGAAGCAGTGGACTTCAAGGTATTTATCTCCTTTGACTTTGCCTACTGGTCGAATGGCGACACGGCGAGGATGACCTCGATTATGCAGAGATATGCCTCTCACCCGGGCCAGTTCCAGTACAATGGCGCTGCACTGGTGAGTACCTTTGTCGGGGACAGTTTCAACTGGGGCCCAGTCAAGAATGCGGTGAATCATCCAATATTCGCTGTTCCGAATCTGCAAGATCCGAACTGGGCAAGCAATGCCAATACCGATATTGACGGTGCTTTCTCGTGGTATGCGTGGCCGACGGACGGGGGGAATAGCATTATCAAGGGTCCGATGACGACGATTTGGGACGATAGATTCATTCGGAATCTTAAGATCAAGGACCAGGTGTACATGGCTCGTAAGCTGCCCAGTTTCTTCCCCTTGCTGTCACGGTTCTAACAAATTAGCCGTCTCGCCATGGTTTTCCACCCACTTCAACACCAAGAACTGGGTCTTCATCTGCGAGGACCTTCCGCATCTCCGCTGGGAGCAAATGCTTGAGATGCAGCCGCAGCTAATCGAAATTGTCTCCTGGAACGGTATGCTCTCGCTCTAAACACCCTCAAAGAGAACAGAAACATGACAATTGGCAGATTACGGCGAATCCCACTACATCGGACCCTACTCAGAGAACCACTCCGACGATGGCTCCGCACAATGGGCAAAAGGCTTCCCCCACGACGCCTGGCGTGTCCTCTCCAAGCCCTACATTGCTGCATACAAGGCCGGCGAAACAAAGCCCACTGTCGAATCCGACCAGCTTGTTTACTGGTACAGGCCTACCCCGAAGGGCGTTACCTGCTCGAGGGATCCATTGGGTCCGCCCAACGGCATCAACCTGCTCTCTGATAGCGTCTTTGTCACCACTTTGCTCACTGAGCCGGCCACGCTGACTGTCACTAGTGGCTCCCAGCAGGCGGTTGATGTGCAGGTTGATGCAGGGATTGTGACAACCAACTTTACCATGGGTGTTGGGGCTCAATCTTTCTCCATTAGTCGCAACGGTAGGAAGATCCTAGGTGGTGAGGGTGGCTTGGATATCAAGGACCGCTGTGATTATTATAATTTCAACGTCTATGCGGGGTCGTTTAGTGCATAGGCTGGGGAGGTTGTCCGATTTTCGGGACTTGTTGGAATAGTATCCAGGAATGAGACGCAATTTCTGATACAGCAAGAGCTTATAATATACAAGTGTTATCAACTGTGTCCCCTCCGGTAGTATGTGATGGTATGCGGTGTACGTGAAGAATGCACATTTTGGTTCCTGAGAATCAGGGCACCAATCAGTCACGTGCTCATACCGACGAGCCAATCAGAGGTGTGACAGGGTCTCCGCCCGTTTCTCCGTGCAAGGAAGCGTCAGGGGTCTCTGTGAAGAACAGGCGGGAAAACGGGAGGAATAGTGGAAGTAGAGCCCGTGTAGAAGTACAGGATAGACAAGCGGGGGAGTCGCAGGCGCAATGTGATAGGCGGAGCTGGGGGAAGCCCTGGGGTTCAGGCCAGGTTCAAAATGTTCGGTCGGGTTCCAGTCCGGGTCGAGAGTCGAGGCGCACCAACACTTTTCACTTTTTGGAGGCTGACTTTTCTAGCGTCATCACTAAAATTTATCCTCACGCATTAACCCTCCGACTTTCCCCTCTGCTCAACCGCGGAGCTTCTGCACCACCTACAATCTCAACCCCAGAACTTCCTCGCCGGGAGTTTCTTTTTATTTCTTTCTATTCTAGCTATCTGTGAGGCGCGCGCAGGTCGTCCCTTGGCGCGTTCCGATTTCAATCAACCGCAATCATGGGTTCGTCTCGACCCCTCCCACTGCCCACTCGCTATCGCAGTGGCCTCGTTCCCGTGTGCAGGCTGGACTCCGGATGCTAACAGATGGATTCATATAGCGCCCGGAAAACAAAAGGCCCAGAAGATGTCCCTAGGGAACTTCCTGGCTGATGATAGTACGCTCCGAAAATCGACACTTCCCCGCGCACACGGACATGGCTAACTTGACCGCAGACCTTGGCTCTTGGGCTGATGAGATGGAGGACATGCCCATGCCTGGTAAGTTTCCTATATCATTGCTTTTCCACGCTTAATGGCTTTTTTTTCTAACGTGATTATTTTTTGTAGCTGGTAAGCGACCACCTTCCCTCGCACGCACACACCGTACAATGGCCATATATCGTTTGCCTAACACAACATCGCAGTCCCTGCCCCCTCCAACTTTGGAGGCGACCGCCGTCCCCCTCTTTCTTCTGCTGGTTTCGGTGGACCTACCTTCAATGGTACGACCTATTGCTCCCTTGGTTTCATTAAATGATATATGTATAATTGACTGTGCGTGGTGGAAATAGAGCGTGGCTTTGCCATGAGAGAGCCCCTGCCGCTGCCTACCGAGCCACCTTACACCGCTCATATTGGAAACCTGTCTTTCGATGCTACTGACGCCGACATCTCGGAGCTGTTCGTGGATTGCGGTGTGACGAACGTTCGTATTGTTGAGGACAAATTAACAGGAAGCCCCAAGGGTTTCGGTTACGTCGAATTTGAAACTGTCGATGGTCTCAAGAAAGCTCTCGACTTCTCTGGCTCCTCCCTTCAGGGACGAGCCATCCGTATTAGCATCGCGGAGCCCCGTATGTCCCCCGCCGCCCCCCTCCAGACATAATATGTCAAATCTAACAAATACACAGCCAAGGAGCGTGATGTGAAGGAACTCGACTGGACTCGTAGAGGACCTCTTCCCGATGCTCCACAGCGCCGTGTACCTGACCGCTCCTCTTTCGGTCGCAACATGGACAATGTTTCCGACGCCGGTAGCGAGCCGCGACGCCGTGGTGGTTTCGAGAGTGACGGCAAGGTCCGCGACTTCTCGAACTGGGAACGCAAGGGCCCTCTTTCACCCCCACCTGCCAGAGAGGGTGGTCGCCCAACCAGCAATGAAGGCCCCGCTTTCAGAACCCGCTCGCCTGCTTGGGGTGAGGGACGCTCTCAGGATGGCTCGCGACCTCCCCGACGCGAGTTCCAAGAACGCACACCCACCGCCGCTGAAATGGATAACCAATGGAGAGCCAGGATGAAGCCTGATGCGCCAAAGGAACCCAGCAACCCGCCCTCTCCCGCTCCTGCAGCAGCCACTCCGGCTACTACTGCTGCTGCCCCTGCACCCGCTCAACGACCGAGGTTGAATCTCCAGAAGCGGACGGTGCCGGAAGCCGCCGCTAGCCCCACTAGCAATACTGAATCCAAGTCCAGCATCTTCGGGGGTGCTCGGCCAATTGATACTGCTACCAGAGAGAAGGAGGTTGAGCAACGGCGTCAACTTGCTCTGCGCCAGAAGAAGGAGGCTGACGAGAAGGCAAAGGCTGAGAAGGCCGAGAAGCAGCGAGCTTCCAAGGAGGCCGCCAAATCCGAGAAGCCTGCGTCTACTCTTGATCCCAACGGCAAGGACCAGGCTGAGACACCCCGGGGCGGCGCTAACTTCGAGATCCTCCGGCGGGCCGGTGAGGACGAGAGTGGAATGAACGCCGATCAGGATCCAGAGCAGCAGGGTGCTGAAGGTGGCGCCACTGCTGCTACTGAGGCCACAAAGGACGATAAGACGAACGGTTCCTGGAGGGCTGGACCTACCTCCGAGGCCGCCGGCGGTGACGACGAAGGCTGGAGCACCGTGAGCACAAAACAGCGCAGCAGCCGCCGTGGTGGCCGTAACTTCGCATAGATTCATGGATACCCCGTTTGAAACACCATCAGTCGACCGAAGTATCACCATGCCTGCAGAGAGGCCACGTTTTCGGGTTTTTTTTTACAGTGTGCATCAAGCCTTTGGCCAGGTGCCACTATAAGTCCCGTACACTCGCTCTTTGCACTGCCGGTGTGACTTTTGGTTACGTTGATCGCCATTTGTCTCTCATTTTACCTCTACCATACCGCCTTCGCCTCTTGTTTCTCTTATTTCTAACCTTACCTCTTGAGATTTCTCTTTGGTTCCAGTTCCAGCATCTCCTCTTTGCGCCGGCTAGATCTATGATGTTTATGTCTAGCCCTCTATCTTGTACCGTTGTCATGCATGTCGAAAAGTTTATCTGCCGTCTTTTCCTTCTCTCTTCTGTTTTCGAACCGGTCTCGGCCTGTTCTGCACCAACCCGTTTGCCGATGTGGAGGGGAAGCTACTGCGTATTCACAGTGGAGGAAAGTGAATAGTTCTCTTAATTGCCCGCTCTCCCCTCGAATTCTGTCTTGTTTGGGTCCCGGTGGGCGTGTGGAGTCTCCTTTTCTTGTTCTTCTACCAGAGATGTTCTCTTCACGCGACAGCCATGCGATGCGAATAGGATCACGACTCAACATGATGCGTAAAGAGAATGATGGAAGCATGATATGTTAATTTGATACTGTTACTATATTTGTTTCTTGTACGTAGTATGTCTCGGCGTGGATTCTATGACCAGTATGAAGTTCATCATAGTCCATAAATGCACAGTCCAATCTTCGATGTCTGTGCATTGAAGGAAGACGCGATGTGGGGCCGTGATGATCTGGAGTGGGTTTCGACGCCGCTGTCACTGAGATAACACTCACCTTCCTACCCTTCGCTCCCTTCTCTTCATCGATACCAGGTCAAACAACTGCTGATAGTGTTGGCACTTGATAGTGGCGTTCCCCATCGGGTGTTGTACACAGAGAGGAGGTTCCATTGAATTGATTGGTTTCCATTTCACATTCCAAGACTACCGACGTATGCATTCGGTCACTGCACCAACAAGGATGATGATGGCAAATCAAGTCACAGCTGCACGACCGCATGTTCTTGGTATTGGCAATGCCGGTTTTGTCGGTTTCTAACCGGCCAACGACGGATGAAGAGATCTCTTCCTTCCAGTATCTCCCTTGTCAACTCCAAGCTCTGTACAATCCTACGGAATGATCTCGACCAAACTTCGGCCGCTTCAAGGCTGTGGTATGCATCGTTATCATAACTATATAAAATCGCTTACTGATTTGGTGGTCATAAAAGCTCTCTATAACCAGGTTTGCCGAAGCAGCGTCTCTCATCAATATTCACGCCTGCCCATCTGGTCCCCAAGACGGTGAGCCATCTCTACGTCCGCTCTGGCTCCAGACCAAGCTTGGCTAATAGTCCCTCTCTCGTATAATATCAGACTCGCTTCTAATTTAAACAAGTCACCCTTTACGCGTCCCCGATCTATCCTCGCAAAGCAACGCCTCAACCGCCCTGTCTCCCCCCACCTAACCATCTACAAGCCCCAAATAACCTGGATTGTCAGTATCGCGACTCGCATAACCGGAGTTGCGCTCTCGGGCGGTCTATACCTTTACGCAACAGCCTACCTCCTGTCCCCAACAGTGACAGGATGGGACATTGGCTCTGAGTCCCTGGTGAATACCTTCGGCGGCCTCTCGCCTGCATCCAAATTCGCGTTGAAGTTCGCGGTCGCGCTTCCGTTTTCGTTCCATAGCTTCAATGGTGTTCGTCATTTGATTTGGGATACCGGGAGTATGTTGACGAATCAGCAGGTTGCAAGGAGTGGCTGGACGGTTGTTGGGGCCTCGGTTGTTGCTGCCTTTATATTGGCTTCGTGGAGGCCTGCTGGTGTTGATCGAGCTGTGCACTGATTCTGGCAGCGCTCTTTGTTAGTTCTCCCGCTGGGATTCGCCTCTATTCTGTGTCGAATTACCACTAAAATTGGGATACAGTCTCCGACTCAACATCTTCAGGTCATCAGGATCTCCGGATGTTCCGTCAAACAAAATTGGAAAACACATGCCCCAAGAGACCACAAACCCTGACGCCTGGCGGACTGGCCTTGAAAAGTTGCATGGAGTTGCAGTAATCCGGAGATATTCAGCAAATCGGTTTCTACGCCTATCGGTCATAAAAGCCATACGACTGGCTCAGCCATGATTGCACAGCTCCCGAAAAGAAAACAAGAAGAAATACGGTTATTTTTGTATTTACCACTTCATTCCATCAGCCTTGCTTGTTCTGCAACACTTTGATATACGACCAGAGTGGGTCCAAACACGGCACAGAATCAACCACATGGGAAAGCTTCCCGTGTGCACCACTACCATACATCAGAGACCAGATCAATCCTCCAGCTCGTGGCTTACTCGGCGCCTGTAGATACTTTGTAAGATCCACGCCAAGAACGGAGATCGCGGATCAAAAGGCAATCCATTTGGAAGGATTGTCTGTCGATTGGAGCTCGTTTCTTTTTCCTTCTTTTTTTTGAGCTTATGCGAACCCCTCCCTCCACAGTTGACAGTCCACAAAAATCATCCAATCCACCGGCTGACAAGAGCAATCATAAATCATCATCAGCCGGCCCCCCGGCTTTCCAGTTCCCTTGCATAAGCTAGCAACCTTCCGGTTCTCCTCTTTCCAACTCCCACCGTTCCCTCAACGGAACCTCAGTTGATTGTAGTGTTTCGTTCCTTCGCATCGTTGTGAAGCCAGTTCCCCCCAAGTCATGACGGGCCCATCCCAGAGCGGATCTTGTCGATCATATCAGCAGCATGAGGGGGAGGTAACAGACTCGACATCTGTGCCTTGGTGTATCGGGTTCCGCTCCTCGAAGGCGTTCGTCACTTGGGTGGTGGCGATTGCTGTCTTTACGGTGTGTCGTGTGCTGTGCCCATCCGGTATTTCTATAACTAATTATCCCGATAGGATGTCTTCATATATGGAATGGTACGCGCTATCAAGGGTCCCGCACTTCACAACTCTCTGCTGAGGCTAACTGGGACGGTCTAGATAATTCCGATTCTCCCAGAAGTGCTTCAGACCCGGGTTTCTATACCAGAGGAGGAATGTACGTTGTTTCGCCAACCCAAAGGCAGATCACCCTAATCAGTCCTAACGGCAAATCACCAGTACAAAAATGGATGTCTATCCTCCTCGCTGCCTTCGGGGGTGCTATCTTCATTGGCTCCCGTAAGTCCGGTCCTTCACCTTTTACCGAGCTTCAACCCGGTATACTAATATAACTTGACCAGCGATATTCGGCTACTTCGCCGATAAGAGTTCCTCGCGTCAAGCGCCCTTCCTGATCGGTTTATTTGCGCTGGCCGCGTCGACAGTGATGTTCTGGTTTGCGCGCACAGTATATGCTTTGGTAATTGCGCGAACATTCCAGGGGCTCTCTTGTGCGGTTGTTTGGACGGTCGGCATGGCGCTTATTGTTGATACAATGGGAAAGGACCAGGTTGGGACGGCTATGGGGATTGTTTCGATGGCTATGACTGTCGGGACGGTTGCTGGCCCTTTTGTTGGGGGTATTGTGTAAGTTTTCCTCGGGTTTCTTTTTTTCCTGGCACTTTGACGAGGACTCGCAACTAATCATCTTTTGAGGATAGCTTGTCGAAGGCGGGATACCATGCTGTGTTTGCGATGGCAATGGCGCTGATTGTTGTGGATATCGTGCTGAGGTTGGTTATGATTGAGCGGAAGAGTGCGGCGAAGTGGATTGATGTGCAGTCTGGGGCTGCAGAGGCAGAGACAGAGACAGAGCGACTTATAGCTCCTGCTACGGAAAACAGCTCTTCGTACGAAGGAGTCGAGACTGAGCATATTTCACAACAGCAGTCAAACGGAAAGGCTGCAGAAGATGGACAGTCCAACCCCAGCAGGCGTTCAATGCCAGGTATCATGCGCTTGATGGGCTCGCTTACAATCCTGGTTGTCCTCCAGGCTACTCTGGTTGAAGCCATGACATACTCCTCTTTTGACTCGGTATTGACCACCCGCTCACCCAACCAATATAGCCACGGGCTAACATTAGCAAATGCAGGTCCTCCCCCTCTACGTAAGATCCACTTTCGACATGGACCCCATGGGAATAGGCCTGTGCTTCATCCCGCTCTTCATCCCCTCCTTCCTCTCAACCATAATCGGCTCTGCAGTCGACCGTTACGGGAGTCGCCGGATCGCCTGGATGGGATTCATCCTAGACGTCCCAGCCCTCTTACTCTTGCAAGTAGTTACTGAAAACACGACGCGGGATCAGATCATTCTTTACGTGCTCCTCTTCGTTTCAGGCTTTGCTGCGGCTCTGAAAACCGTTTCCTTGATGGTTGAGATCAGCCATGCTGTTGAGGAGAAGGAGAAGAGGTGTCCAGGGATCTTTGGGGATAAGGGAGGCACAGCACAGGCGTATGGCCTGTTTAATGTGGCTTGGTCGGGGGGGCAGGTGCTGGGGCCGCTGGTGTCCGGGGGGTTGGTGGATTGGGTTGGGTGGAAGTATATGGTGAGTACGTTGGCGGTGGTTAGTGGAGTGACAGCAGTGGTTTTGGTTGCCACGGCGAAGGGAGTGAGGAGGTAGGTTGGCAGGCTGGGATTTAGGGGGTGGCTTGTCATGAGGATGTAGAAGAAAACTGTGATGAAATGCTAAATAAGAGTTTAAAATCAAGCGGAGATAGAAGCAAGGACAGCTGAGTTTCCAGGGAGACAAAGCCAGAGAGGTTGGACACAACTTGGACACAGCCTGGACAACAAGGGGCTAACGTCGATAAACTATGCAGCGTGCTCGGTAGTTCCTGCGATTCCCCTTGCTTTGATAAAATCAGGGGAAAGAATTCCATGCCAAACCGAAGATGACCAGTCAGGCCCCATACCAAAACAGGTGGGGATACACGTGCGGGCTGTGGAGGATGGAATGCCCAGCGAGACTTATCGATCATGCAAAAACAATCCCAGCCTCAATCCCGATCGCCAATATCTGGAGATCCCCGAGGATGACACCCCTGATTTGGTTGGATCCCTTCTTCACTTGACGCCGGGGCTATAATTAGTGTGTTATTAAGGACCCTTTCGTGTTCCAGATTCTCTTTATTGTTTCCACTCCTTAAATACGCCCACCTCCACCTGTCCACTCCGCATATCCAGGATTCACCTCCTTTTCTTTGCTTTCTTATGGCTTGACGATAATGGCAACTAGCACAACTACCGCTCTTGCGTCTACAACACTAGTCGGGGTGCCTTTCGAGAAAACCTGTCCAACATGCGGCCAGGCGCCGGACACTCCACCGCCGCCAGATTTTACGCGCCGGCGGGTGAAGGACTTGGAGGGACAGGTACATTATTTGAATTCCCAGGCTTCTCATATGAGTACGTGCTCTCCTTCTCTTCTTTTTTTTTCCCTTGTAAATCACCTCCAGTGATGCCATGGATCCACCAACTAACATCATCGGTGTTCCAGCGGAGAAACTGGCCGAGTACGAAGAGGAGCTGCGACGACTTCGAGCCCAAAACCAACCAGCCGCCGCCCCGACCAGTTTAGTTAAACGGAACAACTCGTTGTTGTCTTTGAGTTCCACTTCCTCGCGCGGTGATAACTCGCATTCGAACTTGAATCCGAACTCGCAGTCACCGCCGCAACAACAAACCCCACAAGGCCGTCTGGCATCCCTTGCCTCCTTCCTCCCATACCGCCGTCCAAGCACAGCGTCTTCTCAACCGCAGTCACATCAGTCACCACCACCACCGTCGCCATTACAACAAACGCGGACGCCGCCCCCACCTTCGCCACGCACTCCTACCCCCCGCCCTTCTACCGAAGAGGCACTCGAGCTCCAAAATGCACTGAATGAGGAACAAAAACTCCGCAAGGCAGCCGAGACGCAGCTTACACAAGCAAGCTCTGAGCTTGAAGAGCTCACGGTGCAGCTCTTCAGCCAGGCGAACGAGATGGTCGCGCAGGAGCGCAAGGCACGAGCGCGGCTAGAAGAGCGTGTCGCCGTCTTGGAGCGCCGAGATATCGAGAAGAGGAATCGCTTGGAGAGGTTGGAGAAGGCGATGGCGAGAGTTGAGCGGATAAGGGCATTGGTTGGATAGACTGATAACGCCCCTTTTTTCTTCCTTTTTTGGCCGGAGTTGGTTTGTTTTTGAACCCGTTCTTATATATACCCCGATTTTTTCTGCCTGTTTTGAAATTGGATTTTGGATACGATGGGCACGAATGAGTTATGATTGCATGCATGGCATGGTTATGGATACTGGGTTTTTTGCTCTTTTTGGATGACATTGAATTTTGGATAGGCGTATATATGGCGAGCGTGCGATTAAACCCATATCATATTTTGCATACCTGAACCCTGATATTATTCTCGTTCTCTACTACTTTCTATATAATTAGAGACCAGCTAAATGTGTCATTGTAGCCGCAAATTGCCAATTAGTGATGACGAGACAGTTGGTTGGAACCCCACTTGGTCCCCGCGTACAAATATATATCTCCGGTCTAGCTCTCATCCTTTTCGGAGCACTTAGAAACCCTCATCTCACTCCTAATCCACTCGCAAACTACATGCCAAAATGACAACTGGAGTCGCCATCATTGGAAGCGGTTGGTGTTTCGCTATTCCATTTTCCTGGCCGTGCCAAACTGTTAAGTTATCAAGCTAACAAAGACACTAGGAATCTTCGCTAAGGAACAACATCTTGTACGTTACAACTAGTAATTGGATGCTACACTACACAGGAAACCCACCTGCGTGTAGCTCACCGAAGAAGCTAGAAAAAACCATTGCTAACAAGCTCTATGATAACTCAGCCTGCGGTCAAAGAAGCTCCCACACTCTCTCTTAAGGCAATCTACTCGCGCTCGCTCAAATCCGCACAGGGTCTATCTGAGGGTCTCGAGAATGTAGATCTGTACTCGGATGATTCTGGCCCTGGGAAGACCTACGCGGACCTTTTGAAGCGGGAAGATATTGGGGCTGTTATTCTGGCGTAAGTGGTAGCCTTTTATCCCGTGGCTCAAATACTAGTCCACCTAGTCTCTACATGCCACGAGAACTAGGAAGTGTACAATGTACTGATTCATACGGTGCAGACTCCCTATTCTCGCCCAGCCAGCCTACATCAAGCAAGCCTTAGTTGCAGGCAAGCATGTTCTCTCGGAGAAGCCAATCGCCAAGGACCTAGCTACGGCGCAGGACCTACTGTCCTGGTACAACAATGGCGCCAACGTTGACAAGTCCAAGACATTCTGGGGTGTCGCAGAAAACTACCGCTTCATACGCAAGTGGATTCAAACCGCCGCGGAGGTGCAGAAGCTCGGAGGCATGAAGACGTTTCGGCTCATGTTAAGAGCCAACATTGGGACTGAGGGGAAGTATTATAGTACGTTATTCCTTCCTTCCCTCCTTCCGTTCGTCTTACGCTATATTGGGCGATTTAGTTCTACTTTAGAAGGTTGTTCGTTACGTTAACTTGGAGTTCTAGACACATCCTGGCGCAAAACGCCCGAGTACCAAGGTGGTTTCGTGCTAGACGCCGGAGTCCACTTTCTCGCAGGCCTCCGACTCATTCTCGGCCGCGGATCAAACAGCCTGAAAACTGTAATCGCGCAGACAAGTCAGTTACAGGAACATCTGCCGCCCATCGATACAGTCGATGCACTTGCGACGACCGCATCTGGGGCTCCCGGGGTAATCAATCTCTCATTCGGGTCTGAATTTAGGGACTCTGTGTTGGAATTTACGTGTGAAAAAGGTGTTGTGACTCTTATTGGTGACAAATTGACAGCTGGTGGTGTCGTGACTGACATTCCCTTCGAGGGTGTGGGCGTGAAGGAGGAGGTTAAGGCCTTTGGGGCGTCGATTGTTGGTGGAGGATTGGATGATAGGTTGCGGCCTGAGGAGGCATTGGCTGATCTGGAGGTTTTGGAGATGTTGGTGACGAGTGGTGAGGATGGTGGGAGGAAGACGTTGAAGTTGCAGTAACTAAGGACTAGAACCCGCAGTCCGACAAGGCCAGGCGAGGCGCAAGTATAAACGTTCTAAATTAGGTTAGCTTAGGAATATCAGTCTAAACCCGATCCGAAACCTAGACTCTGGAACCGTAGTAGGGCAGAGCCCACTAACCCTATCACGTGCCCACAGCTCATTCCCCTCGCTTAGCAAAGGGCACTAACCGGGTCGTTACTGTCTCGGGCGGCCAAACCTCAGCGCGAAATTTCGAGACCGATTTCGACCGTTCGACAACTCCAGCGCCAACGGGACAAACGACAAGGTATATTCACAATCCTTTCTCTCTCTCTCCTGGGGATCGTTGTTGATACTAATTATTGCGTGAAGATGGCCCTCGCTAAGAAGCACGTCCCTATCGTCAAGAAGCGTATGTCACCACCTACCTATCTATCCATTATCCTACCCTGCCCAGATTGAGCGTCCAAGAGGAGGGAATTTGAGAAGAGGAGAAACACAATGAAGGGAACATCAGAATTTTGATCGATGAACGTTGAAAATATGGGGAACCAGCACCGACGCAGAGATGGGAATCGAATTTTACCACTTGATACAAAGGCTATGAATGATCAAGTCGACTGACTGGTCATACTTTACAGGCACCAAGCGTTTCTTCCGCCACCAGTCCGACCGCTTCAAGTGTGTGCCGGAGTCATGGCGCAAGCCTAAGGGTATCGACAACCGCGTCCGCAGACGCTTCAAGTCGAACATCCCTATGCCCTCCGTACGTCCAACCACCCACCTGATCGACATCGAATTTCGAGTCGTATCAAGCCGAGTCATTCGGAATGCACTGCGAATGGATGAAGGCTAATGCACTGGATAGATCGGTTACGGCAGCAACAAGAAGACCCGCCACATGATGCCCTCCGGCCACAAGGCTTTCCTCGTTCACAACGCCAAGGACGTTGAGCTCCTCCTCATGCACAACCGAACTTACGCTGCTGAGTGCGTCCCTTCCCACTAGCCTACTGGAATATATGAAATGGAGGAACTAATTTCAATACAGGATCGCCTCCGCTGTCTCTTCCCGCAAGCGCGTCGACATCATCGCCAAGGCCAAGGCCCTCGGTGTCAAGGTCACCAACCCCCGTGGCCGTGTCACTACTGAGGCTTAGATGGATTGATTGAAACGACTAAAAAAAGCGAAAATGATTCTGGGAATGAATTGATAAAGCGCAGGAACTGGTCACGGACGGAACGGCCAAGACGGACTGGACTGGACCGGACGTCTTAGCAGGACAATTGATGGATAATCACACAAGACGTGGGCTCGGGACAGGAACGATTGATTTTTTTTATACATAACCTAACCCACCTACTCATCCATCTATCCATTTAAATACCAAATGAGTTGTTAAATGGGATTTCAGCGGTAATGCTTCGCTTGTTGCTTGGACTTGTCCTGGATGAAGTATGGTTTGGTGTCTGGGGAGTATTGAATGGAGTTCTTTCATTTCCAGGATACTGGTCTCGTCCATTGTAGAATTGGACCTGCGTAATTTTGTCTTTGGTATATGGTCTATCTATAAATGCCCCAACACCTGGTACCATGTGCACCCCATGCAACAACATTCAACATGCAAAACCAACACTTTTGTTTACCTGTTCTACAACCCGTTCCCAGCACCAGCAGCACCAGCAGCAGCACTTTCTTGTGCCTGTCTGGCTGCCGAAATATCAACAGACCCAACACCCTCAACCAGAGCCGTAGTTCCATCCTCATCACCCCCGAGCTCAGGAACACTTCCCTGCCCAACAACAGTCTCCTTGTCCGCCTCTACCTCCTCCCACGCAGGAACCTCCCGCGGCCCATCCATTCCTACCGGCGGCAAAGCCCACCTAGGCATCTTGCTCCGATACTGCCACTCGCCACCGGCATCCGAGTACGCTACAGCATGCAAGAAGATACCCAGCTCGTGAACACCAGGGTCAGTATACAGTTCTGTCCCACAGACATCACACGTCTTCCCGGAGAGCCTCTCCCCCTTTCGTTTCTGGTACGCTTCCACCGCGGCTTCATGCTCCTTCGTCATGATCGCCTGCACAACCGAACTGTCCGTCCCCGGCGGCACAACCGGCAGCGTGGTCAAATGTGTGCGGTACGATACTGTCTCCGGAAGCTCCGTACGACCCATCTCCATTAAACGATCGATTATTTCGTCGTCCCGGTCAGCGGTCGATTCATTCTTCCCTAGCTCTGGACCGAAGACGCGCCGGTTCGAGTAGATCGGGTCGTTACTTATCGGGTGACCGAGGAACTGCAGATGCACGCGGATTTGGTGCGTGCGGCCCGTGAGTGGGAGGCAGTGGACGATGCTGTAGCCCTCGCTTTCGTTGATGTAGGACGGCGGCGGCGTCGCCGGTCTTGTACCTGATTCCTTCTCATCACCTTCACCCTCCGCAGCTGAGGCTTGAGGTGCAGGTGGTGCAGGAGGGTAATACGCCAACCGTCGAAACTTCGTCTTCGCTTCCTTCCCAGTCGCCCGAACACGGTTCAGCCCAACCTTCGGACTTATAGACATAATCGGCTGGTCCACGATAAGCACCCCATCCGGGAACTTGCCCTTCACGCGCGCAACATACTCCTTCTGAACGGTGCGCTCCCTCAAACTAACAGTCATCCTATCCGCGCCCTGCGCTGTCTTCCCCACAAACATAACCCCGGATGTCAACCGGTCCAGTCTGTTACAGGGCCGCGGAACGAACTTCCCGCCGTAGTTGTGCCTTATGATCTCCATGACAGAGTTATAATGGTACCGGCCTGTCGAGTGGACGGGAACGCCAGCGGGCTTATCAATGACAAGCAAATCATCTGTCTCTTCGATTATGCCGACGTCGTTTCCTGTGACGGGGGGTTCGTGGCGATGGAGGGTATGCGAGACGACTTCGCCGTTTTTGAGGACGGTGTTGGGACCCGCGGATTTGCCGTTTACCGTGACGTTGCCGCTTTCAAGGGCTTTTCTCTGTTAAGAAAATTATAGCATGTTAGTTTGCTGTTCCCAGCACTTATTTGATCTCGGGTTGGGTAGATAGAGAGCGTACGTAGTAGCCGGGCTCGCGGTCGCGAAACTCGGTGGTGAAAATATCTATCAGCTCCCTGTTGCGCCATCGCTCCTTGCAGTAGGTGTTATAGGTATAGTGGTATGGATATACGCGACGAAGGCCCCCTTCGAAGTAATAGCGAACAGGCAGCCCCTCGCACGGCGTTACGGCGACTTTTGGCGGTTCTTGGGCGGGCTCCGCAGGAGGAACCTCCAGCTTCGGCGTGGCATCGACAGGAAGGACGGACATGATGGAAGCCGAGATTTTACCCCGGCGAGCGAGGAATTCGGCAAGTCGAGGAGAGCAAGCCAGGTTCCAGGTTGGACGTTATGCTTGACAAAAAATTAGGTGGAGGACTTGAGAAGAGGGGAACAAATTATTTTTGCGGATGTTCCTGACGCCACTGGAAATTTACTCTGGCCAAACGTCAATTCCTAGGTTCGTCCTCACCACTACCATGTTATCGACAATTAAAAATAGCAATATCGCACTAACGATACATAGACAGATAACAAGACCACCCTCTACGTGTATTCGTCTCAAAGAGGAATCGGCGCATAGTACGAGAACTTGCCCTCCGGGTCGTACTTCCTCTTGACCTGCTGCAATTTCTCCAGTCTCCATGGCTCCCACCCATACCAGGCGCGAGGTCCCTCATTTCCAGCAGCATAGTTGACGTACGAATGCAGGTTATCAGAACCCGTTCCCTTGAGAATGATGTCTCGCAACTGGTCTCCAAACTCCACGGCCTTGTTCTCCACCTCCTTGGTGTCGGAGCTATAGGCGATAGTAGGCGCGAATAAGAAGAAGTCCTCTCGGTTTGGGAACGCCGTTGAGTCTTCATGGATGGCCTCGACACCTTGCGCTGAGTATTGCTCGATGAGGGTTAGGGAAGTGTTGAACTGCGAATCGCCCGCAGTACCCTCGGCAAATGCATCGAAGTATTCTCTCTGCGCTGGGATATCAAATCGCTTGAAGCCAATTGGGAATCGCACCTTGCTCCCTTCTTTCGCACAGCCTCTCGAGTTCACACCCGTATCGATCCATGTAGGAATATCGGTATAGAGCCCATGCTTCTTGACTGCCGCGGGAGTCGCGGCAAGGTCACGGAAAGGTTGAATAAGTTCAGGCTCGATTTCCTCGACACCCTCGCGCACGAAGTTGGCGAGATAAACAGGCTGTCCAAATTAGCTTTATTCAGCGGGGGAGAACAGATGGACCTACATTTTTTGGGTCCAAGTCTGGAATGCGCAGGAGGTATGTCCAAACGAAAAAGCCGGGCGGCTGGATGTCAGCGAGGTCATTGAAGTGCTCAAACAGCGCCTCAACTTGGTCGCTGGTAAATGCCAACTGCTCATAAGCCCACAGACCACCATCTGGGACGTCGTATACCTTCGAAGTGACCGATGTAACAATTCCAAAGTTATGGCCCGCGCCTCGCACAGCCCACCAGAGGTCCTGATCATCACTTTTTTCGGAGACCGTTATGATCTGGCCATCGGCCGTAGCAATGTTCAGCGATACAAACTGATCAGCAGCCATACCATATTTCCCCTGCAGAGCACCGTGGCCGCCGCCCAGGGCTGGTCCAAGATAGCTGACGCACTCGCATACGCCGTGAACTGCATATATCAATACCATCCTAACCGATCTAAGATGAACCAACTAGCTTACCAGTCTGCTTTCCTTGTTGGAAGAGATCTCTAATCAGCGTCACTGATTTTGTGCCACCCCCAAACGTGGCTGTTTTGCCGTCCTCCGCGATCTTAATAGAGTTAAGTTTGTGCAGCCAGATTTCAATTCCGTGATTAAGGTTCGCCAGAGAAGAGATAGCACCATGCCCATCATTCACAGCAAGGAATGGAAGGCCCTCGGCGTTAGCGTAGCGAATCTACTTCGTCAATTTGCTTGTGCTTGGAACCATTCTGTGGGAAGAAACTTACAGTCTTGGCCACATCTTCCTCCACGGCGACCTCAACAACGACGGTGAAGTTGGGTGGGTGGTAGTAAGACCATCGTGCTGTGGCATCTTCAAACACGTCCGAGTCCGGATAGTAAACAGCTGCGTGTTCAGAAAGCTCGGGTGCCAATTTGGTACGGATATCGTCACGAGTGGTGAATCTTCCATAGCTGCCAGTGCCCAGGAGGGCAACAGCGCAGGCAAGACTGGCCCAGAGGCGTGCGGAAGCTCCCATCTTGGCGGGTCAGTGTGTAAGTTTCAACGTGTGGTGCGTGGATCGTGTGATAAAGGTTATGGGTGGGTGTCTCCCGGTTTTCTTGTCCGGGGACAAGAATGGATAATGTCTGTTGTTGTTGTTGTTGTTAAGTATGCAGCATTCTTAAGCGGAAAAAGAATTCCTGAAGGATACGCTCTCTCAAGCAGGCTGGGGAGGCATTGGAGGCGGGATTTAAATCATTCTGGCACCTGAAGGGCTGCAGGAGCAGACTGCAGAGTGCTGTTGGGGAAAGAGCAAGCAGTCGTTGAGGCCGCAAGCCCGCGACCATCCTGCGTGTTCCGCAGTAGTCTAGCAGGGGCCACAATCAAGCAGGTCACAGACAGCTCAGAGATCGATTATCCGGGATCTGTTAGCCGGTCTGATATATTTGGGGGCACCCTTGCGATCTGCTGCGATCTACTCCATCTCTACCTGTTTTGTGGTGACAACTCACTCAAGCACGGTGCTTTGCACATTCCAACATGGCCAAGGAACGATTATAGGAATCGATTCTCCGTTAATCCCGCACTGTATCGAGAGGGTAGACACTACTGCTAATTAGCGTAACATTATGGAATTCGGTCTAGTCTGACCCCGAAGTCCGTTGCCATATAAACAACAGCGAGGTACATAGTCAGACAGCAGGCGTGCTCTTACTAAGATGACTCGAGCCACGTAGAATGTATAGAACTCTAAAACATTTCCAAACTAGCCAAACAAACTAAACTATATCTGTCTCCGTGGCTAGCTGACACATGAATAATCTCTGGAATCGAGATGATCTACGTGCATGAATCAAGCCCCCGAGTCAGAAGTGAGTGCCTCCCCAAGCAGTGACGGCTCTGGACCTCGGCCCATTTCCACCGAGGATCGCAACTCCAACAACTTCAACTCTACATCGCATCCCTCGTCGGATCCCTTTTTCTTACCCAGACCCAGGTTTATTCAAAGCAAGCTAAGAATAATACGATTGCATTTTGCTTTAATTCAACTAGAGCCCCCAATAACCGCCACCAATGCCCAAAGAAGTCGACATCAAGCGCCGCCGCACCCGCGGGGACTACGTTTTCCACCAGACGTACCGGACAAGATGGTACACAACCAGCAGCCTCCCATTCGAATAACTCTAGTATAATTCAGTACCACTGCAAAGGGTCGTCACTAACAAGAACCCAACGTTTCAGGAACGACAACGACATGTACGCACACCTCAATAACACCATCTACGCACAACTCTTCGACTCTATAATCAACCACTACCTGATCAGCGACTGCGGAATGGACCCTTTCTCATACGGCTCTGATTCTTCCGAGTCGTCGTCTTCGTCCACAACGACAGGGGGCAAGCCGAACCCCAACCCCTCTGGACAAGTCGCCATCATGGTGAACTCCTACTGCGACTATTTTGCGTCCGTTTCATACCCCGATATCCTGGACCTCGGACTACGGGTTAACAAGCTGGGGACGACGAGTGTGGTGTATGAAGTCGGGGTATTTAAGCAGGGAGAGGACGATGCGAAGGTTGTTGGTGGGTATACGCATGTTTGGTGTGAGAGGGGGGTGATGAGGCCTGCTAAGGGAGGAATGGAGAATGGGATTAGGGAGGCGTTGGGGAGATTGATGGTGAAAGAGGACAGTAAGATTTAGATTAAATAGGTCTTGCTTGACGGGTTGTATATACCATATTGCTCGATCCGAGCGTATTGTTTATGAATATAAGGCTGGATAGATGACTAGTGGTAGAAGGAAAGAGTCCGAGATTATCTTATTAAAAATACCAAGTAGATAGTAAAAAACCAAGTATCGCAACGCTGACGAGTAAAACCTTCTATCGCTTTTCTATACCGAATCCTAACATCATGATTATTGCAAGAAACGCCAGCCGAAATCATCACGGTCCTAGCAAAGCATCTGAAACAAAATTAAACGTGAGAACAAAAGAGTAAAGGAAAGAACAGAGAAAAAGCAGGGATCTATCGTTGTCCAGCCTTGGATCATGTCCAGCTTAGGCTTGTAGTTGGCTTGGTCTAATCTCACATCGGAGATTTTGCGGATCAATTGAGTTTGTCCGGAATGATGCTGACCCGGGAAACATTTGAGCTTGGGGGGAAGATGACCTTTTGCATTGTCTTGCTCTCCGGCTCAAAGTACCAACGTTGGTAAGGGCCGGGGATAAAGTTTCCCTTCGAATCCCACCCGGGAACATAGGTGTATCCGTCGTCGAGACGGAAGAATAAAAGCTTCTCGGGCTTGTCTCCATCTTCAGGAGTGACGGTGAACCAGCGGCATCGTTCAGCGACTTCGTCCTCGAAAAGGTATTGATGGAGGATGCGGCAGTAGACGACAGGAACAGGGACTTTCTCGTCGTAGTCGCTACCGTCTCTGCAGACAAGGTGCCATCCTTGGCTGGGGACATATTTGTAGATGCCGGGAACTGGAGAGTCCCAGTGTTCTTCTCTGTTGATTGATCCTTGGATGCGCTGCCCACGCTGAAACCAGTACGTCGGGCAAAAGACGGTGCGCAAGCAGAGAAATAGGTTGGGTGCCATTGCGACGGGTAGGTAGTTGTCGGATATCGAAAACTACCGGTATATTTCAAACGCGAATATCTTGGATAAACGAGAAAAGGTGGGTATCGTAGGTGCGTAACAAGAAAATAAACGCTCGCTTTTCGGAAGGCAATGAAGAAAAGATAAGAATGAGGGCTGAGCTCGAACGGGGTTATATATCGACGTCCATTTTGAAGGGGGAATGAAGGTCTTGATATCACGAGACAACAAGAGAGGTTTTGATGGGTTTCAGTACCGCTGCGACAGTGCTTTCGGTACTCCCAGGGTCGAATTGCTCGACGGTTTAAATGGAGAGAGTCAGGTGTTCTCAGCCAAAGAATTTATGTAGGACGAGGAGGTTGCGGTGAGAAGCAGGGGGGGATATAGGGCAGAGATAGCGACTTGATCGAGACCGGGCCGAAAAATCGGAGTTCAGAGAGGATATCGGGGAAAGAATGCTCGAAAGGAGTTCGAGTTCGGTCTTGGAACTCGGTCTGTCACACAAGCCTAGCACGAGAATAAGACTGAAGGCTGAGGCGCAGGAAGAGCAGCGATCCAACGACGCACGGCGCACAAGGATGCAGCGATTCTTATTGCTCGTCAGGGGCGCATGATAAAAATCGGGCAGATAACTGGAGGAGAGGATGAAAGAGCATGCTGATGGATTTTTTTAGAAAAAAAAAAGCAAAAGGAGAGAAAGAGTCAGCCTTAAAAGCAACCTGAGGAGCGGTCTGAAACCGGGAGCGTTGTGTGAGGTCAGCTCTAGAAACGAGGAAAATTTTGCTGCAAAGTTGGAGCTAAAGTGGCGGGACCTGAATCCCGACGGGAAGACCCAGACGGTTCAGCTCCACCCGAGGTCACGATGCTGGCCACTCCGTCCTGAAATCACACATTTCAAAGAATCTGAGACCCACCGCTCCACTCGGAGAGTACTATCAATACGTCTCGACTTTCCGACGCCTCTCTGCCCTGGTCTCGTTGGTGCCTAACAACAAAATACGCCGGAGTTTCCCCTTGTTTGTTCGTGGTGTGACTGTTATTCCATCCACCGGTGATCACCGTGATCCTGCCGGATTTCCTTCGGTGCCCAGAGCGACGTCCTGCATTCAGCTGCATCTCGTGTTATCTGGCCACAGCTGTCGCCATGTGCCCGTCGCTGCCGATCGAATTGGTTGGCCAAGCCAGGAGCTTTCGTTCCAGACTGCCGGGATCCCGGATGCTAGCTCAATCCTTCCGTCGGCCAGCAGTCGAAATTCTAATAATCGCAGAAGGACGAGACTCGAGACTCGAGGCAACGCGTTGAAACATGAAAAAGAGAGCGGTCCCATCCTTGGCTCTCTTGGCGACCCTTTCCTGCAGGGTTGGTCATGCGTCCAGCCCATCGACTTTATCATTCTATGCCGTTATCATCTCGTCATAAACGCTTGTCGAGTCCGGGCTAGACCTCGCCAAGGCCGGTTTTTACCTAAACTATCTCAAATACGTAAACGGTGGCCTGTGCACCCTGTGATATCTGAACCTTGAAAGCAAGTAGTGGAGAGCACCGCGCTCCCGAGATCGTCTCGACCGAATTCTGCATGAATCCGAATAACGTCGAGGACATCCAGGCTATACGGTGTAGTACGGAGCGGTGGCGACCGAAAAAGCCACCATGGATTGATCAACCATCTCCAAACGGCGAGTATCGGGATCCTTCATACAGCTTGCGTCTTGAGTACAGGGAACATGAAGCTACGGAAAGTGGCGTGCGAATTCGAATTGTCTTGCCATTGATGCCTAATTTCAATTGACCCTGCAACAAGGGTTGGTGATACAAGCAACCCTTGCATGAACTACCACAATAACTCAATGATTATGGCGGGGCACCTCCGGGCGTTGAGCCAGTCGCTGATACTTTACAGCCTCCCGCAAGACCATACCTTCATTCAACTGACTGGTCTCCTTTCTGAAGAGCTCCTGCCACGGTGTCTGACTCTCCGGGAAGTTGTAGCCTCCAGTCGATTCGAGCTTTCCCCTTCTCTTGTTCAGTTCCTCTTCTGAAAGGAGAATATCCACTCGCCGTTTGTTGAGGTCAACACGGAGTCTATCTCCGTCCCGGAGCAGTGCAAGATTTCCCCCGGCCGCTGCCTCGGGACTCGCGTTTAGAATTGACGGTGAGCCGGATGTTCCCGACTGTCGACCATCTCCTATACATGGCAGGGACTTGATCCCCTGTCGCAATAAATGACCCGGAGGATGCATGTTCACAACTTCTGCCGCCCCGGGATATCCCAGTGGACCAGCCCCGCGCATTATTAGAATACTTTTGTCATCAATCGGAGTGGAGGCGTCCTCCAAGCGACTATGAAAATCCTCGGGGCCATCAAAGACTACGACTGCTCCTTCGAACGCATTGGGATCCTGGGGATTTTCCAGGAAATTTTGCCGAAACTGCTCTGATATGACGCAAGTTTTCATGATGGCTGAGTCGAACAAGCTCCCCCGAAGGTGCACGAACCCCGCGTCATTCATTATGGGCTCGTTGTATGGTTTGATGACTCGTCGGTCCCAGCTTTGTTGTCCTTTCACATTCTCGGCTACAGTCTGCCCGTTGCAGGTTAGGACGTCGGGATGTAACTTTCCAGCGTCCAGCAACTCCGCCATGATAGCCGGAAGCCCTCCTGCTCTATAGTATTCCTCACCTAAGAATTCTCCTGCAGGCTGCATATTAAGCAGAAGTGGAATGTGGAATCCAACTTGATCCCAGTCATCCAGTGTGATGTCAACGCCAATATGCTTCGCAATAGCATTGATATGGATCGGGGCATTCGTGCTACCGCCAATGGCAGTGTTTGCAGCGATGACGTTCTCGAAGGCTTCACGCGTCATAATATCGCTTGGCTTCCGGTCGGAGTGCACCATTTCAACGATCTGCAAGCCTGTTTTATAGGCGCATTGCGCTCGTTCACGATAAGGAGCGGGGATTGCAGCGGACCCGGGAAGGGCCATTCCGAGTGCTTCTGCCAGCGCATTCATTGTCGATGCTGTTCCCATCGTATTGCAATGTCCTGCTGACGGTGCTCTTTGAAAATATCAGCCGCCGCTTTTAGATGTATCAACTTTTGGACATACCCTCGGGAGATGTAATCGACCAATCCTTCATCACTCATTTCACCGGCAGCATGCTTCTCTCTTCCCGTCCAGACTACCATACCTGATCCTGCTAGCTCGTTTTTCAGATAACCGTTGATCATCGGTCCCACGTTCATGCAGATGGCAGGAATATTCTTGAACTCACTGTTAGATGACAATCGCAGGTAGAGCAACGACTGAGCTATGCAGCACTTACCATTGTGGCAGCGGCCATCAGACATGCAGGAGTTGTCTTATCGCAACCAGTCAGCAACACCACACCGTCGATTGGATAACCGTGGAGAATTTCCACCAGGCCGAGGTATGATAAATTCCGGTCAATGCATGCAGTTGGCCGCCTTGATGTCTCCTGGATTGGGTGTGTTGGAAATTCAAATGCGATACCGCCAGCGGTTCTGATTCCTTCGCGCACCCTTTTCGCGAGTTCTAAATGATACCGATTGCATGGAGAAATATCCGAGCCAGTTTGCGCGATTCCGATGATTGGCTTCCCAGCCATGAGCTCTTCTCTTGTCACGCCATAGTTGAGGTACCGCTCAATATACAAAGCTGTCATCCCCGCATCGCCTGAGTTGAACCAATGGGTCGACCGTAGCTTTCGGCCAGCACCCAGTGCACCGGAGAGCGAAGATGTCTTTTTCGCCGAAGCGCGTACTTTCTCCAGCTCCAGGGTTCGCTTCCGGAGGGCTTCTAATTCCTTGTCGAGGTCTTCGATGTTGACCGCTCCTTGGCTGCCGGCCGGACCGCAGGCGCAGCCTTCGCATTTTGATTCGCAAGGCATGATGGGAGTAAGTGTCACCTGTCGCGCTCTGCCCTTTTTTAGCACCCTGCTTTTAAATCACATATATCTCGGTTCTGGTAGGTGAAGTGCTACCTTATATGGCGATCGCGTGTACCGGCTAAACGTGTATGTGGTGGGGTTGCAGCCGAAACGACCGGCGAATGTCCGATGGGATGAAAGCCGCGTCCCGAGTGTTCGCTGTCTCGCGCCGAAAAATCGACTAAACAGGGAAGGAAGATGCTTTAAATAACCGGAAGCTCAGTGGCTAATAATTCTTCACCTCCCCAATCCCACCGTTCCCACTCTTTCCCATCAGCTCTCGGCTCGGGTTGGTGCAGACACATGGGTGAGGTTCCGACCCAGCCCCGATTTGCGGTTCAATACCCCACGCCACTCCATGGCTCTGGAGAAGAGCGTGGGGGTCACTTTACAGTGCCAGTCTGACTACTATATGAGTACCAGGCGTCAGAACAGGAAGGCAGGGCATGACATTCCACGATCATGCTTCGATTTGTACGAGTACACACCTAACCTTTGCACCTTCTTGTTGAGCCTAGGTGCAGGATCCTCCCAATCTTGAGCCAGTTCACACCAGTCTTCGAGCCTTTTCACGGCTTCTTGACGACCTACTTTCGTATACTGACAAATCCTCAACGATGCAAGCAACGATGCATATACGTATTGGCCCAGTCAGTAGTAATACATCGCATTTTTGTATATCATACCGAATTCCTGACCCCGGAAAGACCACTCTGCTCGAGCTCCTGCCGTCTGGTGCTGCACCGAGGTCATCTTGGTTTGGAATGCAGGGCTGGCTAAGTCGGAATTGGCGGCACGCATTGGAATGCCCTAATACGAAAATTTTCGGTAGAGTTAAGCTCATTCACCTATCAGTCGAGCATCCAATACCATCCAGTATACGTACGAAAAGGAGTGAGTTTGAGACTGGATATGTCGAATATGTATAAGCCCAGGAATAGTGCCACTTGCAGTGCTTGCTTTTGTTTTTTGTGACCGAAACAATCGAGTCATCGTATTCATTCCCGTGTGGAAGCAAAGAATCATGGGCACTTTCGCCACCTCTCCCCACGCGGCTCGTTTCGAGAGATCAACAGAAGCAATTATCAATCCAATCATTGTGTTTCTAATCCATTGACTTCGTTAACTCCTACCTTGGCTACATACTGGGGCGTCCTCTTTACTCCATTCATATCGTTGAAACATGATATCGATGCAGCGTTATTTTCTGCGCACCACATCACACACAAGACCCTCCTGCTGGACAAACCACGCATTCTTCGTCTTCCACTCCTCGCCCGGCTTATGCAGCTGGAACGTGAAATCCCGCAGCAACTGTGGGATGATCTTATGCATCTCGATGAGCGAGATGTTCTTCCCCACGCAGGTCCGAGACCCAGCGCCGAAAGCGAAAAAGCTCTGCTCCATCTGCTTCAGCTTCTCCGGGCTACTCTCCAGCCAGCGCTCCGGGACAAATGATTCAGGGTCCAGGAATACTGTAGGGTCGTGATGCAGAACCCAGGCGTTGATACCAACAGTCGTCCCGGCAGGAATATGCTTCTCACAAACCGTGATTCCACCCTCAGGCACATGGCGTTCTAGAATGAATCCCACGGACGGGTGAAGCCGCATCGCCTCTTTGATGACGGCGCCCAGGTACGGCAAATGAGACATTGATTCCCTGTAAGAGAGAGGGCTGCTCAACTGGCCCAGCCTGTCAGCCTCGTCGATCTCCCCAACGATCTTCTCCATGGTTGTCGGATTCCGAAGCAAGAAATAGATAATCGCCCTAAGCGCAATTGCTGTTGTATCAGAGCCCGCAAAGACATTTGTGGACAGATGCACAATGACATCCCTCGTGCTCATCTTCCCGGGATCAGAATAGTGAATTGCCATCCACCGCGAGAGCATATCCTTCCCTTTCTCCAGATCGCCCTTCTCCAGTTCCCCATCCCGCGTCAGGGATGTCCGCGAATTCACCTGCTTCAGCGTAAACTGCAGCACCTGGTTCCAGCTCTCCATGCTGGGGAAGAGAATCGGCATAAGTGGATTCCCTAGTAGGATCTTATGGGCTTCGGGAACCTGCCCACATAGACTAGCATACGCTAATATTCCCTGGATCCCACTCATCATGTCGTCAACATCGCGGCCTTCCTGTAGAAACCCCAATTTCTTCGCAAAGGTGAATTCGCCCACTACGTCGAAGGCATAGTACTGTAACCAGGTCCCTAGATCAATCGGTCGCTGCTTATCCGCGAAGTCCTGCAGTCGAGAACGGAAAATCTCTGTGCACGAGTCGACGGCAGGCTCAAGCTCAAGAAGCGAAGTCATGCTGTATGCATTCGCGACAGGCCGCTTCTGGTCTCGGTGAAATTGCTCGTCGCGGGTAGAAAAGAGGTTCATTTGCGGTGCCTTATTCCAGGATATACATTGGATAGGGTAGAACCCTGTCTATAAGTCGCACAGTTGTTCGAGTCAGTTGCCATCGAATCAAACGGTGCGGTGTCTTGGGCAGTCTGCATTACCTTCGTGAAACCTTTATTCAATCCATATATTACCGGTATTGCAGCCGGATCGGCGACAGAAACATGGCGAGGGCCGATACGCACGAGCGGGCCATGTTTTTGATGAAGCTCAACTTCTGTGCGATGATGGTCCCCCTTCCACACGCTATGGAGCTTCCAGAGCCGTGTAAACTTTGCAAGAGTTGGCCCTGGGATCCCAGATAGTCCCCCTCCGAACCTCCTCCAGAGGAGTCGGAGGGTAATCATGCCTACAAGGACAAAGAGGATGTTGGGCTGGAAAGCGCCGAGGATGGATTTATGAAGCATGACGCAAAATCGTACAACAGGTCATCAACCTGGGAAGAGGAAAAGCAGCGGGGCGAGTAACTCGATTTTTAAACCAAGAGACACGCAGCTCCTTCTGGGATACCCATGCTAAGGGCAGACCTGCGATTAATATAAGAAATCCCTCCATCTGGACCACACAACACCTCATCGGACCGAAAAGCCCAGCTGATCACCATGCAGCTTCCGATGTTTAAACCCGATACTAATGTAAGCCAGATGGACAGGATTAGCAATTCTCAACGACCATTCGACACACTGCTTGACGCGCAGTTGCCAACACAGCATCAGCACCTGCGAGGAAAGCGGGGTTGTGTAGTCTGGGCCTGCGGGGAGAAATCAGTGCTTGAGCCCTAGATTAGATGATAGTCTGTGCAGTATTGCCTACTCCAGAGGTACCATTGCGTCCTCGAGGTAAAGTACACTTCCGATGTTTGCTTTGCTGGCCAATGTGCAGCTCTGGATTACATCCAAGCTAACTTTGTTGCTTCCGACTTGCTATCCGAAATGTCTATCTTTGGGGCCCATCTTGCCTCTTTGGGGCTTGTATGGGAGGGGTTTAGGTTCGGTTCTTGGTGATGGTTTGTCCTATTAGGAAGTTGATTGGGCGTGATAGACAATGATATTGCTGCTTCGTGGTTGAATTCGGAAGAGAGTTGATATCCGGGGAATATGGGGCATTCCCGATAGTGGAGTTCCCCCGCACGAGAAGAATACGTACGATGGTTACTGTTGGGGTCTAACTTTTGGGCACGAGAATCAACGATTCCAGTGAGCATAATTATGCATACAATACTGCATTGTCAGAATTGAGGGGAGTGAAGCCCATCTGATATTCGCCCGAACAGCCCAAACGCCTGCGATGCCGGAGGTGAGTGTGTCATGTGTATCTAGATCTATCATGTCGTGGAAGAATGCCCTAGTAGACAGGAAAACACTCGGGAAATGGTATCAAGTACAAAAAAAGAACAGAACGACAAATGCCAAAACTGGTGATAGATCGATCACTGGGTGGCGCACTGCGCTCCGCCTTCCTCTTCGTCGTCATCTTCCCATGCATCTCCTCCAGAAGGGTCCTGAGACCCGAAGTCATCGATGTTCGCCTTGGCCTCGTATTCGACATCATCCACTGTCTCTGCTTCGATGCGAGCGTCGGGCCCGGGTAGCATCTCCTTCAGCCTTTCAAGAACTGCCGCGCTGGGCTTCCATTTCTCGTCGGGGAATTTGATGTTGACAAGTAAATACAAGTCGCCGCGGGAGTCCGAACGCTTGATCGGCATTCCTTCGCCAGGTACCTTGAGAACTTGGCCTGGAGAAAGGATCTGTCCCGGCGTCTTGGGATGTTGGAGTTCGATTCCGCGTCCATCGAGGTGTTTGATTACCACGCGAGAAAAGCCGGTCAATGATTCGGCCAATGTAACGTCGATTGTTGCCTTGAGATCCGCACCGGCGCGTGTGAATACCGGGTGTTCTTCTTGTTCGAGCTGGAAAACGATGTCCCCAGGCTCTTGGCCAGGGACTTGGTCCGCCTCGCCTTCTAGCACAATCCGATCACCATCCCTGTGAAAGGTCAGTATTGCTTATATTATTCAGGCAGAATGTACTCACTTCGCTCCGCGGGGAATGTAAATCTCCAGAATCTTCTTCTCCTCGTTCGTTTTCTTGCCCTTGCACTTCTTGCACTTGTCTTTGGTGGCGAAGAACTGGCCGTCACCGTTGCAGGTTGTGCAGACAGCAGTGGACTTGGTCAAGAACTGACCCATACGAGTGAGAACCTCCCGGAAACCTATATGACAAGAATATGTTAGTCCAGTGTTCTCCAGCGCCAAGAAAATCGATTCCATACCTTGCCCCTCACAAGTAGAGCATTTCTTCGCTGTCGCCTTCTCCTTGCCACCCTTACCCTTGCAAAGACTGCAGATCACGTTCTTGGTGCTCGCAAATTTGGTTGTCTTCCCCTTATACAAATCCTCCAAGCTGATCTCGTACTTTTGCTCCTCGTCCGGGCTCTGTCGCGGCCGCGGCATACCACCCATACCTGGCATACCACCACCCATGCCGCCCATGCCTCCCATCCCGAACATCTGGGCAAGTATATCATCAAGATCGGGTCCTCCATTCATTCCCGGTTCACCTGAACCGTTGAAAGCACCCATGCCATGTGTATCGTAGAGGTGTCGCTTGTCATCATCGCTCAGGATTTCGTAGGCTTGCTGGACGTCCTTGAATCGGATGGACGCAGCTTCGCGCTCCTCTTCTGGGACCTTATCGGGATGGTTTGCTAGGGCGGCCTATTGTTACTAGGTGTTAGTTATTTGTTTTCCGAGATCTGGGGGTCAGGTTGGTTGTACTTTGCGATAAGCCTTGCGGATCTCATCTCCGTTTGCGTCGCGCGAGATTTGTAGGACCTCTGTTGTTTCGCACGTCTATTAGCTTATTGGTATTGAATGTACCTAATAATTTAAAAGGCTAAGTACCGTAGAGGTCGACCACTGTTTCGGCCACTGGGGAATCTCAGTTAGCAGTCATTCGAAGCATAGTTTGTTGTGGAAAGCATACTTGCAGGGGTTTCAGAAGAACCCGATGAAAAGGGTACAAAGGGGTATCAGTTAACAATACTAGGACAACCAATAAGCTATAATAACAAGGGCTGTGATGGCTTTGACTGTGTTGTGATCAGAAAGAACTGAATCCACCCCAGCCCGAAAATTCCGCCTTATCTTTTCTGCTTCTTTTCCTTCTCCGACTTCCACGCCGCCTCCAGATTTGTTCTCCCGACAGTCACTTTCCCCGGCTATAATCGGCCAATCAACCATTCTCTATTTGCACATTTGTTTAGGTTTAAAGACTTCATACTTGATGCGATGAGAACCCTGCGCTCTGGGCTTCTTGCCCGCCGGTCGTGGGTTTGTATGCAATGCCGTCAAGCCAGTTCAGCACCATCCGCTGCGGCGTCGCATAACAAAAAGACGAAACTCCCCGATTTCCCAGCAAGAACGCGATTTGCGCCGTCGCCGACTGGATACCTCCATTTAGGGTCCCTCCGTACCGCCTTATTCAATTATCTGCTGGCCAAGCGCACGGGTGGTCAGTTCCTGCTGCGAATTGAAGATACGGATCAGGTGCGATGAGAGCGCGACAATTTGCGAAATGCGGAACGCTGATGGATTGGGTTAATTAGAAACGGACGATTCCTGGCGCGGAACAGCGACTGTATGATGATCTCCAATGGGCTGGGTTACAATGGGATGAAGGTTAGCAGAACGCAGTTGCTTGCAGCTTGTTGTGGGATGGCATGATCGCTGACTGGAGTTGAATTGGGTGCTTGCAGGTCCTGTTGTAGGAGGTTCTTTTGGTCCTTATAGACAAGTGAGTTGCCATGAAGTTTAAGTGTGTGAGAAAATGGCTAATATGCGATGTTATAGTCCGAACGTACCGAAATTTATCGCACTCACACCCATGGCTTGATCAACGGCGGCCATGCGTATCGATGCTTTTGCTCCGCCGAGCGCCTTGACACCCACGCAAGACACCGTAGCCAGGCGGGCCTTGCTCCGGGTTACGATAGAAAATGTGCAGAACTATCGCTGGAGGAGTCGGAAGAACGAGCAGCAAAGGGGGAGTCGCACGTTGTTCGATTAAAGGTTGAAGGGTATCCTGCGTTCGAGGACCTGGTGTACGGCAAGACGGGGCAAAACCGCTCGCCCAACAAGTTGGATCTTATTGAGCGTGTTTATGATGACCCAATTCTGCTCAAGTCCGACGGACACCCGACCTACCATTTGGCCAACGTCGTGGATGACCATCTCATGGAAGTCACCCACGTCATTCGGGGCACGGTGCGTGCTTCTTTCTTAAACAACGCAACAAAGCCATAAATTGCTGACGCCATCTTCTATACAGGAATGGATGCCTTCAACCCCTCTGCATGTTGCGTTATACAATGCATTCAATTGGACACCACCTCGCTTCGGACATGTACCTCTGCTCGTGGACAAGTCCGGACAAAAGCTCAGCAAGCGCAATGCCGACATCGATCTTACGTTTTTCAAAGACAAGCAAGGAGTTTTCCCAGCGACCCTAGTGAACTTTGCTGCTCTTTTAGGGTGGTCACATACGCAAAAGTCCGATGTCTTTGACCTTGAGGAGCTCCAGAATATTGTCAGTCTTTAGCATAATCCGTTTATACGCTACCTCAAGCTAACTTCGAATCTAGTTCAACCTCAAGATCACCCGCGGTAACACGGTTGTCGCCTTTGACAAGCTCTGGTTCCTCCAAAAGGCGCACGCCCAACGGTTTGCCGCCAATGATGGTCTTGAGTTCAATGATATGGTTTCGGCCGTATCGAAAGAGGTTGAGTCTACAACATCACCAGAACAGCTATCTAGCATCCTTCGATCTCGACCTCTATCCGACCTCGTCACTGCTCTCCTCAAAGCAGACGCTAAGTCCTTCACGAACGCGCATGAATTCATTGCTCGCAACTCCACGTTCTTCACCCCAGCCGTCTCTCGTCCCCCGTATACACCCATAAGTTCCGACATTCCCATCTTATCTCTCCACACCGCATCTGCGGCTCTCGCTCTCGTCCCGAACTCCCATTGGGCCATAGAAACCCATAAATTCAACATTTCGTCGTACGACGGCGCGAGCACTATCCTAGAGAGCACACCTCCGACGGAGGGCGCCGACCCCGAAAAGGCCCGCGTCGCTGCAGACAAGAAATTCAAGAAGGAGCTGTATCATTATCTCCGCTGGGCGTTGTCGGCAGGTGCCCCAGGTCCTGGGATTCCGGAGACTATGATAATTCTAGGACGGGAGGAGACTGTCAGGCGGTTAGCTGAAGCGAGGGAATTGACGAGAGAAGCTGATTCCGGCCTCTCGCCTGTTGCTGCTAGACGAGCAAAGGAGAGGGGGGCAAAGGCTAAGCAATCAGTGCCGGATGAGGCGGGCCAGGATCGCTCGTGGATGGGGTCTCTTGCTCCACGAGGGTAAGCCAAAAGTCATGACCGGACTGTACGATAGAGTGTATTTTTTTACTAAGACCGGGCTCCTGGTTATCCATCACTGTATTAATATAAGATTAACTGTGTCTAACTCCTCTAAATCCGCTCGGGCTTTACCCTACCTTAATTCCGCGATACCCGTTATTCCTTCCAACCATGGCGGTTATAAAGCAAGCATACTAACATACCAGAGGTCTCGATATCACAATTTACACATTCACACCATGGCTACTAGCGAACATCTGGCAGCAGTCCTCACCGAAAAAGGCGGCCCCTTCGTGGTTCAGCCCCGTCCGACACTCGAGCCCGGCCCTGGGGAACTCCTCATCGAAGCCAAAGCGATTGCCGCGAACCCAGTCGACTACTCCCAGCGTGATAGGGGATTCCCTCCCATTCCCAGCTACCCAACCGTCATCGGTTCAGACGTCGCCGGGGTTGTTGTCAAGACTGGACCCGATGTACCGGACAGTGCTCCCAAGCCAGGTACCCGCGTCACGGCATTCGCCAGCTCGTTCTTTAAGGATGGTCTCGCGCAATACGGCGGCTTTCAAAAGCTAGTCCTCGCTAGCCATGAGGGTGTCGTGCCGCTACCTGAGAACATCTCCTTCGAAGAGGGCGCTGTCTTTCCTCTGGCTGTTCTGGCTGCGCTCTCTGGGTTTACTACGATCGATATCTCACTTGACACCAGGTATACGCCGGAGGACAAGAAGGGAATCCTGGTCTGGGGCGGTGCTAGCAGTGTCGGAACCATCGCAGTTCAATTCGCCAGGCAGCTTGGCTTTACCGTCTATGCTACCGCTAGCGAGAGGAATATGGGATATCTGGAGTCCCTGGGTGCTCATCGAGTCTTCGACTACAGGGCCGGGGACGTTGTACGGCAGATTGTGGCTGCGGTTAAACAGGACGGTGTCACCTTGACTGAGGCACAGTGTGCTGCTGGGGAGGACTCACTGCTGTCGATCTTGGATGTCGTGAAAGAGACAAAGGGAGACGGCCAGGGAATGGTTGGACACGCGCCTCCATTGCTGCCTGGTGCTCCCTCGTTGGAGGGCGTCGAGGTCAGGTTCTCTATGCCGCCCATGGATCCCGATGCTAGAGCACAGCATATTAGCCAGGCGTTCCAAGGCTGGCTTGCACCGGGCCTTGTAGCAGGCACTGTGGTTCCAAGTCCGCGTGTAGAGATTGTGGATGGCGGATTGGAGGGACTGAACTCTGCGCTGGATACTTTGAAGCAGGGGGTCAGCGCAACCAAACTTGTTGTCCGAGTTTGACTTTGGACATGGTTCTGTCTGGTTCTCTGTAGGAGCACATCTGGGCAAGAGCTTCAATGGCCTCCTATGTTCAAACTGAGGGACGGTCGATAATTTTCTGAATAATGACTTCTCTGTCTTACTGTTTACTGCTAGTTTATCCCTAGAATCCGTCTCTAGTTACAATGGAGCCCTCTAGTATGGGTAGCTTTGTCAAACTCCCAGCAGAGCTCAGGGTACTGATCTGGGAGAAGTTGCTGTCAGAAGGCAACACCTCCATCATGGCGACAAGCCGAGCTATCTATGAAGATATCGGTTATACGCAAACGCCATCGCCATTCACGATCCTATTTCTGAGTCTTTTGATAAGAGTAGTCCTGGTGATAACTTTCTACAATCTATTCTATTCCATATTTTCTTTTTAATTTGATATTCAATTCAAGAGGATATATAACCATTGTACATCAGAGTCCTACTCCATTCCCATTCCTAACATGTCCACCGTCGGCGGCTGCCCACTTACCCAATTTCCCAGTATCGCAGACATATTCTCCGCCTCGGAGTAAGTAAACTGATCCAGCATATCTACTTCAGCCGATAAGTAGTCCTGCAGCGACCCAGGATCGAAAAGAGATATATTTCCCGTATCGTTGAGCAAGAGCAAAGAGTCGTCCTGGGCATTGTACGTCCCCAAAAACGAGTTCCTACTCTCAACAAGTCTGCGCGCAACACGTGCGAGTATGGTGCAAATTTGGTACAGGCGGCCGCAGGCCTTGGACGTGTCCTTTGTTGGGTAGAGCGTGCGGACGACGTCTTCAAGGAGTTTTGTGTCTTCGGTGCTGCTAGCTGCGATTGCATGCAGAAATATGACGATGAACGGGGTGAAAGACGCGTAGAGCATCAACCTTTTTGGGCCTCATGTTAACAGACATCTAACTAGTTATGCTTGAATCCGGGTTAGTTAGGGCTTACCAATTCGCGTAGTCGCGCACAGATACATATTCTGAATCAATGCACATCGGAAAGAATCCGAGGTGGGTTTCTAAAGCTGAGCGTGCGGCTCTAAAACATTGCGAGGTTATTTCTGGGGTGGTTGGTGACGTTGACGATCCTCGCAATAATGATGTGAGGATGGAGTAGTACGTGACGTCCCACGTCCGCTGAGACATCTGTAAGATGGCAGGATCTTTTAATTTTACGTTACTGAAATCCACCTTCGGGGTTGTTAGTAACCAGATCGTCAGGTGAGGTTGCATGGAACATACTTGGTACAGCTGCTGATGCCACTGGTGTAGCTCCTGGGCTAGTTCGTTGATACTATGAATGCGAACCTCAGGAGCCAGCTTCAGAGCCGCCGCCGAGTAAACACGGTCATAAATCTGGCCTTGCAATCTGCCCAGCGAAAGGAAAGCAATCCACCCTTCATCCCAGGCCCTTGTTGCTAGGTCGCCAGTACAGGCTGGGTAGGGAACATCAATGTCGTAGTCCTGTATGCAAGATGCCCGTCCAAGGAGTAGTGACATGTTTTTATCGAGGAGATACACTGTCCAAAACAGTCTGCAAATATTCGCTGCCACGTCGGCTTTTTGATTTTGGTATGTGATAGACCGGTGATAGCCAAGCATGAGACAATGTCTAGATGCCACTGAAATAAGGGTCGAGGACAACAACACGTTCGCTTCATCTTGGGCCTTGATACCCTAGAATTATCGCAAGATGGTAAGCCAATTAACTTTACTTTTAATGTGTCATTAAGCTTTCGCCGTCCCGTCAAGACCACTTACTGCCAATAGCAAAGAGAGGGTGTTCTCAAAGCTAGGGACTACGAGAATCTCATATGTTTCGACACCGGCTTTGAGATTCTTCTCACAAGTTTCCACATGTGGAGATAAGTCATATTTCTCCGCCAATGGGTCCTTGAAGCTGATAAATTCCTTGAGCAGATACAACAAAACACCATGCATTGCTGTAACATGCCCGACGGATAGAGCCTCTGTCGGGAAATACACTTTCCGAAACAAGTCCTCAATCAGATTTAGGTCGTTCACCGGTCGGGATAAGAGAAAGTAAGGAGTTCGGACTGCAGACGTTAGCCCTAAATCAAGCTCCCACGCCTGAGAGTAGTAGTAGTGTGTAAATCACGGCTTACCCTTGAAAGACCGCACAATATCGGCAACAATTGCGGAAGGCACAAGCTTCATCGCCGGCATTGATCGAAAGGCATTGCTTTGCAAAAACTGGAAGTCTTCCAAAGTAGTCGAGGGTTGAAGCAGTGACTTCAGGTCATCGAAAGATGCGGTTAGTCTGTCCTGCTCCACTGGGGCCTGGGTAGACGCTGTGAACTGAGCAACCTCGGTTGCATACGCTGACTGGTTTGCAAAGGACGAGGCTCCTTCATATAGCCGCGTAGGACGTGAATCAATGACAATACTTTCTGGCGTTGGTTGGCGACTCTGATCTTTCAATTGATCCTCGATTCGACCAAGGCGTAAATCCAAGCGTTCAATCAAGCCCTCCCTAAGATAATGAGTTTCTTATAACGAAGACAAGATCCCTGAGCTCAAGCCTACAATTTCGTAGATTTATCAGGCTTCACGCGGTTTTCAACCTTGGCGGGTCCCGCCTGTTGGCAAACAATACCGGCCGTGCGACAGTTTGCGCAAGGAGTGGAACGGTCGCAGCGAACCTATGCCCTATTAGGGCCACAGCAACGAACGGGGACCAGGATGTGAATGCCAACCTTGCGGATCCGACATCCGTCACACTGCAGAGAATGTCGTTAGCTGCCAGGTCGGATGCCGTCGCATGAAACACTGCAGAAGTATAGGATAGCGTACTGCTTTGGGGGTCGACGACAGCCGCTGACGTCTATCCTGGATAGTCTCCTCATTCTGAAGGTCGGACATGAGCGGTGGCCAGTGGTGAGTCGAGTCCCAGTCAACCGGAACCTCGGGGCTCATTCTTGGTAGCAAGTGGGAGAGAAGAGTCGAAGCTCTGCAGGTGTTGATGGCCCCCCGCGTCCTCGGGGCCACGGGGTTACGGGGCCCGGCTGCCCGAAGTCACGCCCCGCTCTGCTGAGCACAATCATGATTGGTGATTTGCGGTTGTTGTGACTCAGGAGGAATCCACATCCTCGCGTCGGCGGCGGCATATCAAGCCAGATCGGGCAAGTCGCGGCTCTCACAGCCCTGGCTCTCAGAATGAGCATCGCTAGAAAGCTTAATGGCTGTATATATGGTCTGGACGCTCCTCTGGTCATGGCATCGATCTCACGTTTGGCACCCGCATTCGTTTGGCTGAGTGAGCGCCTCCTACCTTACAATGGAGCCTTCAGAAGGTGAAAAGAGCAATAGCAGAGATGGAGCTGTTGATCTCCAGCAGCCGGAGAACCAGCCTGGCTTCAAGGATTTCGTGGTATGTGCTTTTCTCTTCTCTAGGTCGTTCGTGAAGACCCATGTCGTCTGACAACAGATTAATAGAGAATCTTCCACTATGCCGATCGACTAAGTATGTTCCTAAATATCCTAGCGTTTGCTTGCGCCATTGGTAGTGGTGCTGCTTTGCCATTGATGACCATTGTCTTCGGCGGGTTCGCAAGCAAATTCGCTGCTTTTGCCGGTGGTTCGTCAGATACCGGTTCCTTCCAGAGCATTATAAACGAATACGTCTTATGGTTCATCTACCTCTTTGTTGGGAGGTTCGTGGTCACCCTGACTGCAAATCTCGCCATCACCGTGGCTGGCATTCGCACAACCAGAGCCCTCAGACAAACTTATTTCGAACACCTCCTCCGAACCGAGATCTGGTACTACGATACTGCCAAAGACAGCTCTCCCGCTGTGCAAATCAGCACAAATGCTACTCGTATCAACCAAGGAATCGCTGAGAAGCTGGTGCTCGTCATCCAGGGGCTGGCCATGTTCTTTTCATCCTTCATTGTGGCAATCGCCGTACAATGGAAACTAGCCCTGATTACACTGAGCGTGGTCCCTGCTATGTTTGTTGCAATTGGGATCTGTCTCACCATCGATGCCCCAATTGAGGCGAAAATCACGCAGATTTATTCGAGTGGAGCTGCTCTAGCCCAGGAGGCTCTATCATCGATCAAGACTGTCCAAGCATTTTCAGCTCAGGATAGTATGATTGAAAAATATGATGAGTACCTGGCAGAGGCCCATGAACACGCGAAAAAGAAACTGATACCATACGGAATAATGTCTGGGACAATCTATTTTTGCATATACTCGGGGAATGCTTTGGCATTCTGGCAAGGTTATCGCATGTTCCTCAGTGGAGAAATAGATGCGGTGGGAAGTGTCTTCACGTATGAATCCATTCTGCCTCAGAGATATTCTTATCTCTTCTGAATACCGCTGTTAAGCTGACCATCCATAACCAGGGTTGTCTTTTGTACGGTCATCGCGTCGACTTCTATTAATCTATTCTTCCCGCAAATCCCAGCCATTACTAGCGCAATAGGTGCTGCCGCAGAATTCTTCCGAATCATGGACAAGCCGTCGGAGTTGGACCCTCTATCCGACTCAGGCCTAAAGCCTGATAAGTGTATTGGGGCTATCGAAGTCGAAAATGTCTCGTTTTCCTATCCATCGCGACCGACAGCTAAGGTGCTGCAAGGTCTCAGCCTTTCCATCCCAGCTGGGAAAACCACAGCCTTGGTCGGTGCTAGCGGATCTGGCAAGAGTACGATGGTCGGGCTGCTAGAACGTTGGTACGTACCCACTGAGGGCTGTATAACGGTGGATGGTACAGACATAACCAAACTGAATACAAAGTGGCTTCGTAGCCAGATCTCTTTGGTGCAGCAGGTGCGACGAAATCCCTATCTCAATCATATCTTAGGCTTCTAACTTATTTATCCACAGGAACCTGTTCTATTTCAAGGCACCATTTTTCAAAACGTCGCAAAAGGTTTCCTTGACTCACAAAAGGACTTGCCGTATGAAGAACAGCGGCGACTCGTACAAGAGGCTTGCAAGTCTAGCTACGCGCACGGTTTTATCCAAGCCCTCCCAGAGGTGAGTCGACAATGGTGTTTTTTTTTAACTTCCTGGCCTTTAACTAACCACTCCTTAGGGCTATTCCACCTGCCTTGGAGAGCGCGGTGGCACTCTGAGTGGAGGACAGAAGCAGCGCATTGCAATCGCACGCAGTATTGTATCCGACCCTACGATTTTGCTCCTCGATGAAGCCACGAGCGCGCTAGATCCCTATGCGGAACGAGTGGTTCAGGATGCCTTGAACCATGTATCCAGTAGCCGAACAACCGTCATGATCGCACATCGACTATCGACTGTGAAAAACGCTGATAACATTGCTGTCGTGTCTAATGGGCGAATTGTGGAACAGGGAACCCACGAGGAACTGATTGCCTTGGACGGCAATTATGCTGCTCTCGTTAAAGCTCAAAATCTTCATGGAAGTCAAGAACGGTCCCAAAAGGGGTTCTCGCTTGAGGGAAAAGGCTTCTCCATCGGCGATGATAGCACCCCCTTTGATCCTACTGAAAATGAGAAGCAGAAGCCGAGTGATGTATCCCACTCGACTGATAAGCGCTCCATCTGGGAAATACTGTTCTTGATCTTAAAGGAGCAGAAGTCTATTTATCGCCACCTTTTCGTCATTGCTATCGGTTGTATCCTTGCAGCAGGGACACACCCTGGTCAGGCTATTCTCTTCTCGAAGCTAATTCTGGTGTTCACTCCCAACGGTGAGCCCAAATCAGGCTCAGCGAACTTCTATGCTCTCATGTTTTTCGTCATTGCCCTAGGCAACCTTGTGGCGTACACAATTGTGGGAGGCCTTTGCCTAGTAATCTCACAAGCTGTCACCCGCAATTACCGTTCAGAACTTTTCCGGCGCATCATCAATATGGACATTGAATTCTTCGACCAGCGGGAGAACACGTCGGGAGCATTGGCGTCAAACTTGTTGACGGTACCAAACAACATCCAAGAGCTCATTTCAGTCAACATATTCGTCCTACTCATTCTCATTATCAGCCTTCTCGCTAGCTGTGGCCTCGCTCTTGGCTATGGATGGAAATTGGCTCTCGTTATGATATTCGCTGGACTGCCTGTTCTCATCGGAGCCGCTTTTATTCAATTGCGTCTCGAGGCCAAAATGAATGACAATAACGAAGCTCGGTTTTCGGATAGTGCCAGTCTCGCGGTAGAAGCTGTCAGCGCCATACGGACCGTTTCCTCCCTGACTCTTGAATCCGATCTACTCATTGAGTACTCTCAAACTCTTCGTGGTATACTTCGCCGCTCGATGAAGACCTTGATAACTGCGACAACCATTCATGCATTTGCACAGTCAGTAGACTTCCTTGTCATGGCACTTGGATTCTGGTACGGTTCCCGTCTTATGTCGTCTTTGGAGTATAGCACGGAACAATTCTTCGTTGTTTTCATGGGTGTGCTGCTCGCAGGACAGGGTGCAGCTCAGTTTCTAGCTGGCGCCGGTAGCATCACAAGGGCGAAGAGCGCAGGGACGTTTCTCTTGGGCCTCAGGGACAGGGTACCTCGTATTCGAGTTACAGACGAGAATAAGGATAACGGACCAGACGGAAAAGGGGGTATTGCCTTGGACAATGTGGAGTTCAGCTACCCTGGTCGCACATCGCCTGTTATCCAAGGTGCATCAATTCAAGTAAGTCTCTTTTTGTGAAAGTATGCTATTGGTCATCCTAACATCTTGATAGATTCCGTCTGGCCAATTTGTGGCATTCGTAGGACACAGCGGTTGCGGGAAGTCCACACTCATCTCTCTGCTGGAACGTTACTACGATCCCACCTCAGGCGAAATTCGCTTAGGCGATCAGAATATCCAGAATTTCTCACCAAAGCTCTACCGCGCCCAGATGTCCCTCGTCCAACAAGAGCCGGTCCTGTTCCAAGGGACAGTAATGGAAAACATCGCCCTCGGCGCACTAAAAGAACCCACAGAAGAAGAGATCCATGAAGCTGCCAAACAAGCCAATGCATACGATTTCATAAGCTCCCTCCCCCAGAGCTTCAACACACCGAGTGGGAAGCAGGGCACATCGTTCTCGGGTGGTCAGCGCCAACGGATCGCCCTTGCGCGTGCTCTCATTCGACGACCAAAACTGCTCCTCCTCGACGAGGCTACCTCCGCGCTAGACACACAGTCCGAACGCATTGTTCAGGCAGCACTTGATAAGGTTGGGAAAATGGATGGTCGTACAACCATCGCCGTGGCGCATCGGTTGTCGACAATCCGCGATGCAGATGTGATCTATGTTTTCGGGGATGGAAAGATTATAGAGGTTGGAACCCACACCGAACTGCAGCAGCAGAGGGGCCTATACTGGCAGATGTGCCTTGCGCAGTCGCTGGACAAGGCGGTTGAAAAGGGACCGGAAGAAATTCATTAGTAATTTTAGTAGTTTAGACCATCTCACCCTAATCATTGTAATATACTAATTCTCCTATCTTGTTTCATTCTTATCCTGTGCTATGTTTATAACTCTAAAGGTTTTACACTCATTGCCAAAGATATCCCCACCACAGATCAGAAGGAAGCCGGTATTAATTTGCCATTAAAGGCAAGAACTTAGGTACCCAAGAGTCGCATCTTCCACATTCATCTACTGGCACGCACTGTCCCTCTAAAAGCAGGGGCGATGGACAGCTGGTTACATGGGCAGGTGCGATCTAGAAGGCTACAGTAATGGAAGGAGCGCCCAACAAGGTAGTCATCTGCTATAACTGACTCAATGGACCACGTTAAACCGCTCAATATCAGGCAAGCAAAAGCAAATACACATGGTTTTCAAAGACAAGAACGGCCATAAAAGCACAACCTGTGTGCTTTCACGATAACTAAGTTACCTCTAGAGGTATCTAGTCCAGTCCCTTAGCAAAGGAATCCTGGTAGATAGGGCTGCGCTGGATACCCTCTAGGAATGGAGGCTGGAGTAATTGGATGCGCACGGTTTGTGGACTATAGCTCAGTATCGATAGCGACTTTGGGCTCATGAGGCAGGCAGCAGGACCAGCAATCGCTCTGGAGAAATTTCGCAGTGTGAGTATGTTATCTTGATCATATTTAGTGTTAGACATACCAGCTTCTTTGGTTCCTGTTATTTAATAAATCGGGCTGTTAGCTTATATGATTATTTGAAAGTATGGGTCGTGCAGTGGTTGTGGGTCAGGAAACTATACCATCTTCCCGGGGCAGGTAGGTTCCTGCTGAAAGCATGCGCGGTGGCAAGATAGAGGTTCATCGTCCTCTTGTACCAGCTTGTCTTGCTCTGCCGATGCGAATATACTCGGCGTGGCTAGGGTCAAATGCAAAGCAAGAGCGGCTAGGATGGAGACAAAACGCATTTTGGGCTGTGTGAAGTATATAAACTAGATGGATGGATAGGAACAGGAACGTGAAGGAAGAAAAAGGTCGGACTGGATCCTGGGGCCTGAGGTTCCATTGTATTGCGCGGTGTTACTAAACAGAGAACAGTCTGGCTCTGCCAATGAGACAGGTCGATGATGATCCGAGGGGCAATCACATGTTTGGCTGTAACCCTCCAAGAGCCAGTGTTTCATCTTTCTTACTGTCTATTGGCGGGGAGATTACATATACCGAAATCAGATAAATTCCTAAACAAACTCAAACCAATAGACGCTTGCTGATATCAAAGAAATAAAACAAAGACGCGGCCTGCGACTTGCGCAAGGCAAAAAAACAAAAAAAAGTGAATCAACAAATCCTCGCCAGAAACCATAGGAAAAGGGGTCTCACAAATAATCACAGAGCAATATTAAATCATAGAAAGGTACTGAGCATTATTCAAGCATAAAGTCCAAAGGCAGTGTACAAGAAGACAACAAGGCTTGAACGAGTGGGTAGCCTTGACTCTGCGTCCGGAGACGTACAAACGCGGATCTCCGGAGGCAGTCTGGGGGCGCAAGGACAGAGGTCCAGGCACAGATATCAACTGGAAATCCAGAATTTGAACATAGAAAATTAAGCTGCTAGGTTCGACCTGCGGTGTTATTGATGTTGCGGATGGCGTTCATTGAAGCCATCAACCATTAGCCGCGCGGTTTTGTATAAAGATTGAGACCTAGCACTCCCGTGGTCAGGTCATAGAGTCATCAAGTCAGATGGTCTCATAATCGTGTTCTCGGATAAATGAACGGCCATATATGGAACGTAGCAGACTGGGACGCAGTAACGAAAGACAAGAACGATTTGAAACTTTTAGTAGGTCTCCATGTCGTCGGTCCAACCATTATCACTGTCGGCCACTCGTACCATATGCCCGCCAATTGGCTCGTCTGGGCTAACACTTCGGATACCCTTGACCTTTTTGCCTGCAAGGGATAATGGCTGATGGTGGTCTTCAGGAGCCAGGCGCTTCCCATGCGCAGCGCGGAGTTTAGCATAGTATGCATCACTTGGCTCGCCGTCCGATTCCGATGCATCATCAAAGGTTTCCCAATTCTCCGATCCCGTAGTTACCGTATCAGCTGTGGAGGTGCTCGACACCTGTCTTGGCGCTGGAGGCGGGGGCGCATGCTGAAGATATGGGTTTGGCCGCGGGTAGTGTCCTTGTAGCGACGACTTGAGAGACCCAGAAGAGTTTGAGGATTGAGATGATTGAGAGAACCCAGTGGATCGTTGGGAGAATATGGAAGAGCTCATAAAAGAACGCTGGCGATCATCATAAACATCCTCGGGGCTAACGGGCCGGACAAAGGAATTTGACAAGGCACTAGCACAGCGAGGAGGCTCGAACAAGTAGCTTCCTCCTCGCTCATCTTTATTGTCGGTGGCCGTGAGTGCTCTCATCCTCGGTGGTGGAGCTCGAGAAGAGGACATTTTGCCGCTCACAGTGCTAGAAGAATATGTACCCGGGCCCCGACGGTCAGGAGAGTTGTTCCCATGGGGCATATTCCCCAGTGGCACTCGTCCCGGTATTTTCGTTGGTGACTTGGCTCCCGATCTAGAGGGTCCAATGGTGTTATACTTTGTTGATTGACCTCCGGTGGGGGTCTTTGTGCTCGACCTTGGGGGCGGAGGACCCCGCATAACACTGCCAGGGCGAGATGGTGGAGCGTTTCGTTTGGTAGCACTTGATGGTGCAGCAGATGGTGTCTTCGACCGCGGGGGAGCCTTCGCGGCGATCTTGGTGAGCTCATCCAGGTAGCTCTCACCGTGAACCAGGAATGGTCGTCCGTACTCGTCCTCAAAGTTCTCAAGCTCTTTTCGAAGGTCAGCTTCAATCTTTGGCAGCTCCTTAGCAATTCTCTTTCTCATCTTCTCCTCCCTCAGCAATTTGCCGGGGTCACGTCTTTCTCCCTTGTTCCCGCGCGCCATAAGGCGCGACGCATCCTGGCTTGAGGCATTTAAAGCCTCGCGCTCCGCAAGAAGGCTGCGGTGTCTGTCAATTAGTTGCAAAGTTGGCGCACGCTGTTCCTTCAGGGTCTCTAGGCGTGCTATTTCCGCCTCGTGAGCTTCCAAGAGGGCGTCGCTATAGACATCAGAGAACGCAGGTGTGAAATCTAGCATATCTTCTTCTGAGAAATATAGACTGTCCCAGAGCTCCTGGAGCCGGCAGCGCGCATCCTCCACGAACAAGTGAAGGTTCTGACTTTTCAGCTCATTGAGGCGAGATAGCTCCTCCTCAAATTCATTGATCGTGCGAAGCCCGCAGCCACGGTTCGCGGCGAGGAATGCTTTTCTGTCACACTCCTCAACACCGAACCGCTCCCATAGTCCCTCTACGGCATTGCGAAGGTCTTTAAGCTTGCGCTCACGTCCTCTCTTTTCGTCCAAGAGTTTCTCCCTCCTTGCGAGCAAGTTTGTTAGGTCCGATTCGTGAAGGCCTAGTTGTTCGGGTGACTCGCGATAGTGCTGGACAATGCTAGAATCGGTCTGCGCCTGGGGCGTTCCAAGCTCAGCCCAAAGCTTAATGATCTCCTCACATGTTGTTGTAACAAGCTCAAGGCGCCGGTGGTACTCTTCGTATACTCTTGAGAACTCGTTGTCGAGCGCAGTAACATATGTGGGCGAGAGATCGAAACTAGGCGCGATTGACGAACCAGGCGCTGTTGGAGGAAGTTCGATGGATATGAAAGAGGTTTCAAGGTGAGAGGAATACGATTCAAGGGCCTCAACAAGCTCTGAAGGTTGTTAGTAGAGCGATATAACTCAAATATAACAAGAGAGAGCGTACTCTTAACCTGCTCGAACCGCTGTCGATGCAATTTGCTCACTGCACTGTGTTGTTCACGAAGAAAGGCGAGACAACGACTTAGCGGGTAAGTGACTTGTAAGTCATCATGGTCGAGGCTGTACTGGCCATTGGCCTTCTCGTCAACCAGGGACTCTTCCATTTGTTGAATCGCACTGATCAGTTTATGCGCTTCTTCTGTCATATCATGTTTCTCACTAAGGACAGAGGTCAGTTGGAGCGCATTGCAAGCAGGTCTATGATTCTCAATCCAAGAAGTGCATCACTTACTCATCGACCAGCTTCAAGTGGTTGTTGAGTGTTTCCGATAACGCGCTGAAGAGCTGCACGCAATAGTTAGCTTTGGCGCAGTGGATTCGTCAAAGTCTTGAAGAAAATACAAACCTCTTCTTCTCGAGACTCGCGCTCGTGGCCAGGGATCCCAATTTCATCAAAGATCCCATGGAGCTGGCTGACAATGTTGTTGACCTGAGTGGTCAAGTAGCTTGTATCAACGGCCATTGCGACTCGAGTCCCCAAGTCAGGGGAGTATTAACGAGTTTGACGCCGAGCACGGACTGCTGTCAGGACAAAGAAGTCAGAATATCAATATTCTCCGAAATGCGATCCGCTGGTCGTCATGTAAGAGTGCGGCGGCAATGCGCCTAGAAGAAAACAACAAGCTGGATGCCACGCGAGACCACAAATCAACAGTGAAGACAAACTGCAGAATGAGAGGACCCGCACAGCTTATATGCACAGAGCAACGACAAACAGTGAGGGAGTGGATGCAAGGGCCGAAGGGGAGCAATTAATCCAGGAGGAGTATTATTGTTTCTGTTGTTGGAGTTGAAGGCGAGCTGAGCCTTCCGCCTGCAAATCAAGATCCACTGTTGATCGATCGCTGTTTCTCGGGCAACCACTGACTCAGCGCTACCCCGCCCGTTTCTGCCGCATCTATATTCACCGCCTTTGGGCTTCTCCGCAACAACTCTCCAGCTTCAAGAGCTCCATGTACATTCAAAGCTGACCTCATTATCCTATTCAGATTCATCACGGTGATCGACTTCCAACAATTGCACCCCTTCTCTACTATAACTCCCGCAGTTTTATTCTACTTTTCGCTGCAACTTAGTCAGACCACTCAGCCAACACTCTCCCCACCTTTACACTTCCACCAGGGGAATTTCCTTCCCCACCTCACAGCTCATCATGCAAGCCGCCCAGCTGTCCTGGGGTTAGTGTTGAGATACTCCCCTCAGAATACATAAGTTGAAACATAGTTCTTACTCTTTTTATCAGAATTAGAAAATGCGGTCACCTTAATCGATCCTCAACGAGACGCTCTATACCAATACGATGAAGAAACGCACAAAGCCCTCAGCAACGCCCGCCCATGGTCAAAGGACCCCCACTATTTTAAGTCCATTCGCATATCCGCAGTTGCGCTCCTGAAAATGGTCATGCATGCCCGCTCCGGAGGCTCTCTGGAGGTCATGGGTCTAATGCAAGGCTATATCCTCCCAGAAACATTTGTCGTAACGGATGCCTTCCGCCTTCCCGTCGAGGGCACAGAGACTCGAGTTAACGCTCAAGACGAAGCGAACGAATACATGGTTTCATACCTTCAGGCTTGTCGTGATGCAGGGAGAATGGAAAACGCAGTTGGGTGGTACCACAGTCACCCCGGATACGGATGCTGGCTCTCGGGAATCGATGTCTCCACACAAGACATGCAACAACTCGGCGGTCCGTTTGTTGCTGTTGTCATTGATCCCGAACGAACTATTTCCGCAGGGAAGGTAGATATCGGTGCATTCAGGACGTTCCCCAAGGACTACACGCCACCAAAGGAGGAGCAAGAAGAAGACGAGTACCAGACCGTTCCGCTAAACAAGGCAGAGGACTTTGGAGCTCATGCATCTCATTACTACTCACTCGAGGTCTCTCTTTTCAAAAGTGCCCTCGATACGGAGATTCTCTCACTCCTCTGGAACAAGTACTGGGTGGCCACTCTCAGCCAAAGCCCCCTGTTCACCACGCGCGATTATGGAAGCAAACAAATGCTAGACCTCAGCCAGAAAACCCGGCGAGTAGCCCGAGGGATCGAAACCAACTCCTCCCGAGGTGGCGCACCTACTCAGATCAAAGACCCACAACTCGAGAGAGTTGTAAAAGATGGCCAACGAATCGTATCGGAGGAGGTAAAGGGATTGCTTGCCTCAGAAGTGAAAATGCAGCTCTTTCAAGGCATTGGAAAAAAGACAACAACAGGATCAAGTTGATTACTGAGATGCGTCCTGAGATAAATGAACTTGACTGAGCATAAAATACAAACGATGAAACGATCCGATATTTCCAATATCTTATACATAGACTTCCATATCAATAGATATTCGACTTTCGATGTCTTTGAAAAGACTATTAATCGTACGTTTATGTATGCGGGCTCTATGTCAGTAAATGTCCCGATTCCGCGGAGTGGATGTAATTCTACCACTAAGACGGACTTACGCCAAATTCTTATTATAGATCAAATAAACCACGCTAATGCCGTTAAATGACGTAGTCTAGAGATTTGTAGTGACCAGCCTTGAATCATTTGTTTTCATTAAACGCACGAGCCGCCCCAGCACCATCCAAATATCACATTTTCTGACTGTATCCAGTCAGCACTAATAGTGGATATACACGGCTTTTATCTTGCACTAACCAAGCAGCAGATAACACTTCCCTTGACAGACCTTTTCCCAAAGAATGCATTATGCAGAGTATAGTTAAGGTAGAGAAGAAAAGTATATGGATTCAATACTAACATATACCAAACTTGTACAGGATAATGTATATAGAACATTGAAGCGAAAGGCACAAAACAGAAAAATCATAATCTTTGAGCAAAGACAACGCATATGCTGCGCTAGGTATCTTGCGTCGTAACAATCATTATCCAAACATAAACGGACTGCACTTCATGAGTGTCAGGGAAAGAAAGAGAATTGGAGGGATAGAAACGCTGGTGGGTGAACCAACAAGAAATTTGTACAAAAAAGAGATAGGTCAAACCAGTGTACACCATATAACACGGGGCGTGAATATATTCAGAAGAAAATAGGTTAGAGGAAAGGTCGGAAATTGGCGAAGGGAGAGGAAAGGACACCCACGTGGGGTGGTTGAATCGGAAGGAATGTATGGTCAAGAAGAAAGGGTGGGATGTGGCCAGGGAATTCGAGGGCAATGTTTATTCAATATGAGCTGAAGCACGAATAATAATTCTGCTTCAGCTGGGCAAAGTGAAGCACACTCATGCCGAGTGTAACCTCTCACCACCATGGGGTGACAGTGCACGTGGTTGATATCACCCACTTGGTGTGTCAGTTGCGTCGATCGACCCAAGTGGGGTCCGCATGACAGATTTGCCCCGTTGGTGCGACGGATTGCAAAAATCGATCGACACCATGTGAAGATGCAATTGATGGAATCATGGAATGTTCTTTCGAGCCGCCCTATGAAGCTGCAGTGCTTCACTCGAGGTAAGCGTCCGGTATCGAGCGCGGAAATCAATCGTGACCATCGGATGCCGCTAGGAAATTTAATAGGCTGTCCATAGCGTAGCCATTTTCGGTTATCCCGAGTCTCGAACCGTTGCCGTCCAGTCAAAGTCGACAGGGTCGCCCCGTGTCACGCAAACCGAGTTTGGCGCTTACAGGAATCCCGATTCAGAGAGAAGTCTACGTAGCAAAAAGAGTATTCCGTTAGTCTTCGGATCAATCCAGAGTCATCCATAAACATAGGTCATTTTTGAGGGAAAGTTGGGAAATAAAAAGTGTGGGTATCGCCAAGAAAATAGATTGAGGGCAAATTTTGGGCCCGATAAGAAGGGGGGTAAGGAGGAAAGGGTCGGGAAAACGGCAGAATAAAGAATCATCGTGATGACATGAGCAGGGTTCCAAAGGTCAGAGAACTCATATCTCTCCCACCGGTGGCGTACCTCGCAATTTTTTCGTCCTCTCGTTCTCGCGGCTCCACCTCCAAGCTCCGTTCGTACATGTCGTGCACATCCCCCGCCCCCTGTAAATTACTGAGAATATACTCCTGTAATTCGGTAACAGGGGTGAGGAGGTAGGGCGAGTTCTGGTATTGCTGGATGTCACGAATAACCTCCGCGGTTTTCGTGCGTTTGTTGAAGTTGATCAACTCCGAGGGTGTAAGAGATGGGATACCGTCCTCGATGAACGTCAAGTCCGTGAGGTAGACGCCTACGTTGACAGTGTTAGCCTAAACTATAGCTCATAACCCAAGAAAGGTAAAAGATCCATACCAAAGAAAGGAATGCAAGGTGGGTTAGCGAGATGAAGTGCTTCACGATACTCCCCGAAGTTCTTTGTGCTCGCCATGAGCCTGCGCATCTGTTCCAGAATGGCAGATGTGCGCCCACTGACCTGGGCCCATGTGCGGGATAGTCGGTGGATGGGGGCCGTTCCAAGGGCTGAGATAATAGATGTCAAGGTAGAATAGTTATTAAGGGCCCGGCATTTCTAGTACAGATTAGCAATAGTCTTGGAAGGAGGGGTCTAAGATGTCATACATCTGCAACATTCACGAAATGCTTGATAACAACAACTCGCTTTTTCACATCACCTTGATTGAGAATCATTTCAGCAACCCAATTGGTGAGCTGGTTCGAGTGCAAAATCAACGCCTTAACATTAGCAGCAGGCTCAGGCTCCTCAGGCCCAACTTTCTTCTGCCAGGTCTTATTCAAACATTCTGTGGGTCGAATTTTAGAGTATAGGCGCGATTCGATTATGGTGAGCTGACGAGCGAATTCCGTTGAATCAATGTCCAAAAATTTCAACTTTTTCATGTTCTTAGGGATGATAGGAGTCGGGGCAGGCGTCGCTTGCGTGGGTACCAGTCGCTTAACGGTGGTATCCTGGCCCCGGAGGCGCTGTTCAATGACCGCCAGAAGCTGAGTCGAACCAGGAGTTTTCGTAGTGGCGATCGAGTCCTTGGTGAAGGAATGTGCACGCTCAAGGAGCTGCATGTGCGACTCATCATTGGGCTCCATCCAGTAGTTCTCGAACCAAGTTTTCAGGATATTGACCACACGGAACCGGATGGGCTTCTGCTTTCTGTCAACCCAGATCTGCATCTCGTCGGCGTTCAAGCTGAATGGGGGTTGGACATTGAATCGTTGCATGATCATCTCAAAAAGCTCGGCGGCAGATGTGAAGGATCGGTAGGTAAGAAGGAATGTGCTGTTGAAAGACGGATCGGGCTTATCGTGGCGAGTCAAGTGCTCTACCAACCCAGCCAATGTACCACATTTGAGAGTCGGTATATCATTCTTAGTATCATAAAATACTTCACCCTCGTGGTCCATCTTCAAAAACCATGGGGTCTCTTCAGGTTCGCGGGCGAGGTTTTGAGCAGGTTCTCGTGTGATTGCCGCCGGCGGAGCCTGTCCAAAGAATCTTTGTGCCTTATCCATATTACGGCGCACTTTCTCTCCCTCAAGCGGATGAGCTGATGGCACGCCAATCTCAGTTGACCGCGATTCAGTACGACTATGCAACCCCGTATTCCCCTCGCTGTCACCAATGCGACTTTCCGTGCGCTGGGAGTTTGGCTCGGGGACCTGCTCGAGGAGAAGCGAAAGAGAGAAGCCAATTTGGGAGACATAATTCTCAAGTTGTCTAGCAACACCTCGAACAGCATTCAGTCGATCATCAAGCGAGTCACCACGTAGTTCTGCCCATTCGTCACCAAGGGGGGCCGAAACAGCTTGGCAGCTGAGGACAAAATCCGCTATCGCATCGTAAACTCGTTGCTTTTGCAAACTGAAATCGACTAGCTGAGGGTTCTGAAAGCTAGTTCCCAGAGGTCCCAGGTTGATAGACTCGACGGCAGAAACCCAGGGACGAAACTGTTCAACAACTTTAACAGCAGCGATCGCGATTAACTCGCCAATTTCCTCATGTTCGGCAACAGTAACAATTTTCTTTTGGTTAAGAGTCAGCCGCTCCTCAACCCGGCGAATGGCACCAACAAACGATCGTCGCAGAACATCAATATGGTCCAAAACATTCGGTTCCAGAGGCACGGTTGGCTCGGGTCTCAAATCCGCGCCATCGTGATCCAGGAACGACGTGGGGCCAGAATCGCTTAGTGAAACACCATTGTTCTGCCAGGAGCCACCAGAGGAGCTACCCATCACAAACCCGGGTACAATCCGACGAGTATATTCGCCACGTTGCTGTCTTGCGACTTCAACATAACCATAAACGCCCTGCATGACACCATCGGCTTCCTGAAGACACTTGTTGATAGTATCTACACCGGGCCAATCGGCTGCCGCCATGTGCGACGAGAGAACCAACTTTGAGAATTTAGACATCATGTCTCTGAAATGCTGGTACAGGGGCTTGTTGGTAGATATTATGGAAGGGTTTCCAGAGTGGTTATCAGTGGTGTCAGAGCCGGCCGCCAAGAGCATGCGTAGGTGGTCCGAAATGTCCTCGGCTTTCCTCACATACTCTGCACGATCGCCGCTTAATAATGTTTGGCGATAAACTTCGACAGCCTGCGACATGTTATCCACAAGCAAAGGCCAGGTGATAGGCGTTGAGGTATGGTCGTCAATGAAACGATGAGACACCGCGGATGAAACGGAGGGCCTGTGCATGGGCTCAGAGATCGATGTGTTACTTTCTGCACCTGCAGAGCCATAGAGCTTCTGAGGGTGTCGCCCAAGAGGACTTTTTCCTTCACCGGTAGATTTTGTAGCAGATAAGGGTTGCAAGGAGTCCATAGATGTGGCCGGCGATACACCGTCTATAAATGACTGGCGTCGTCGAGATATCGAATCATGAGAGGCAAGCATGAGAGACTCGCCCTCTGCCTCAGAAGCTGAACCATCATAATCGTCCTCGTCTCGCTCAAAACCACGAGCCATCAACTCCGGCGGAGGCCGAGTCTGGTCAGGGACAAAGAAGTTGGTGCGATCGTATGGGCCGTTCTCGTTGACAGATGGGTTCTCAAATGGGAGCTCCATGGTGCTGTAGCCAGTGAGGGTATTAAAATAGAACAGACGGCCATCGGGGGTTGCTTGAGGGATCCAGAAAGCCGCTTCCTCTTGCTGAGTTGGGGGATCCATGCCCTCAATTGGTAGTATTGGCTGAGAATCGCGAGGATTGCCATGCGAGTCAACCTCATCGTCATGTTCCTCAAATTCTTCGCCAGCGCCCGAGTCCGCGCTGATATCTCCATCGTCTTGAATTTGCGATATGTGATCTTCGAGTTCCCGCAAATCGGTAACCACGGCGCAGTAGTTGCTAGGGAACCAGCCCCGAACGTTGCCGTTGATGACACCGTCCCACCAGCCGGTCTCTAGCTGGTTTAGAACCTGGATGATATCCCCGCGGCGGAAGCTCAGGCTCGTGTGGTCATCGGCGTCATAATCATACATGGCCCGCACAAACAGCGCAGGCGCCGGCTCTGGGCTAGGAGACTTCATGGGTGGAATGTGTCGTTTCGGCGAGTGGTCTGTGACAATGTCTCTCTGCGAAAAGGACAAACTGCCTCCACGACTCCGGCTTCTCGGTGCAGCCATAGTACTAGTCATCGGCTTCTTCTCGGGGTACTCAAAAGCAGTCACGAAAGCCTTTGTCTTGTTCACCGGCGCTGATCCCGGGTCAACAGCCAATGGGTCGAGGAGGTGAGTGCCGTACATCGGTTGGCCGCAGGGACTGGTGTAATAGAGGGAGGATCTGAAAGAAAGTATTGAGGGAAATTAGGGGCGGCTGCGTCCCTTGCGGCGAATGGCTGGACGAGCTCAACGAAGGGTGTTGCTCATGTCGAGGCAGGCAACCGACCGTGGTGGTAGGGCAGGTTAGGAGGGGCGGTAAACGGGGCGTCGAGGGTGGGCTACCAAAGGAGCGGCGGGTGAAACAAGATGGCGAAGGCACGGTCGGGAGGTGGCAAGGACACAGCAGGCGATCACTATCGCCTTGTCAAGGAGAGGATGAGAAGAGTCGAAGAAGACGGGAAGACCGAGAGCGAGCTGAGATGGAAAGGGAGAGTCAGGACTCAGGAGGGTTTTGGGGACGACCGTCCACTGGCAGCAGTGGGAGAGTGGACTGGGGGGGGACGAAGAATGGAACTGCCACTGAGTGGATGAGGAGCAAAGAGGAGCAAAGAGGAGCAATGGACGGGCGTGACAGTACAATACGGGGGAGGCGGTAATCTTACGCCGCGGTCAGCTTCACCAACCAGTCTGGCTGTCTGTCAGTGCCCACCACCAACTCTGTTGTGCTTCTTTAGGCTCTTGCCCGGTTAAGCAACTTCAGTGTTTCTCTTTTGGAGTGCCTCCAGGTAAGTTACTGCGGCTTCCTTCACCTATATTATGTCGGATGCCACTCAGTCTTTGTGCCTTACTCAGTAGCCACCGGCCGGACCTTGCAGAGGGCGCATTTCCGGCCATGCATTGGCCAGGACTTCCGGACTCTCGGCCTCCGATTGAACAGTGCTCTCCCAGCCCCAGCAAGTCCAGCACGAGCCCTACCCACACAGAGTCTCAGATTCAAGATCGAGGAGATCCGTGGTACGGTGGTGCCTCCGGAGAGTATACGTTGATACAATAATACGCATAGTCCATGCTTCCTAGTGCTCCGCGGCAGTTTGTGCGCGACTGAAAATGGCTCACGCGAGGATCCCAGCCGTTGTAAGCCAAGAGCCTCGTCAACGGTCGAGAATTTTCCAACCGGACTTTCGTGACATGATAGTCGTCGACTATTCAAGAATATTTATTAACCGGGTCCGCTTTCATTCGTTGCTACTTGCTAGTCTGAATCCGCGGCATATCATGACACAGGTTCTCCGCACCCTGCAATATAATAGGCAAAGGTTCCTGGGGGGCATTGGTCTGACTCAGCGAGTCTCGACTCCCACTGCCGTCCTCTGGAAGTGTGTGCTTCGAAGCTGTCTTGCTTCAACTTCCTGATCCCATCACTCGATGTGAGAAGATGCCGATCCTGATCCTGATCCGTTGGGCCGTCAACCCCATCCGGTGCCTGGAAAATCACCTCCTCCCCCAGAGTGGCTATAATCCTCGACTCCTGGTTCCTGAGCGATCCTGCCGGGGCCAGCTCCGTATTCTAGATACATGTGTTTTCACTTCTCCCTGTACCTTGTTCTTTGGTACCAGTGGGGATACCCACCGTGGCCCTTGTCTCAAAGGAGAAGCTTGCGCTGCTCTCGGGAGCAATCTCCTAGCGTCTTCATGTTACTCATCCAACGTCAATATCGAGGACAATGCGAGGAAGCTGCCGAACCTCTCTCGATCGTAGGCCAAAGATAAACGTAGACTGCTCACATGCAGAAGACTGGCAGACGGCGGGGGGGGACGGAGGGATCCGTGAGGACAAAGCCTCCATCCATCCATCGCCGCGGAACCTGTGCAGTGGCAGTGTCAGATTGTGCGTCCGAGGGTCTGATACCCACACTCGGGCCTTCTCAATGCTTCCTCTCTATCAAGCAACACCAATAATATCAGCATGGTTTATCAAAAAGAACAGGGGGGGGGATCACGCCAGGCCTTGAGACTGAGAGCACTGGCTTATTCCTCCAGACCATGCCACTGCAGCATTTTCCCCGGCATAGTCTCGGCATGGATGCTCAACCACTTCTCTGGAGTGCCACCCTTGTCTCGTCGATACTCTCGTTCAATTAGCTACCATTTTATAGGGCTCCGAGGTACCGGGCCAGAATTTCGCGCCCATCCTAGCCAATAGCGTTTAAGGAATAATTGATGCCGATGAGCGCATCAAATTCGCATCCACCAACCAACAACGTCTTCACGAGAACCCATATGACTGTATCTCCCATTGGTCCTCCGTGAAACCGATTAAAATTCCAGAATTCACCCGGGCGTCATCCTCAGGCGTCCACGGTCCGCATTTCATGGTTCCTCGGCAAAGTGGACGCTCAGACTCTTCAACTTCCGAGATGCCACCAACCTTATTTTGCGTCGACATTTGGAATCCATGCTCTGTGGACGAACATGGCTCCTTGTCGGCTTCGTCGAAATTGGCACCTCGGGTATTATAATTTCCGTTTCTCTGTCAGCTGTCACATTTCAATGCGCCATGCTAATCGTGTTGAAGCATTGCCTTGAAAGTAGCGAAGGCGGATGGGCCGCAGCTTGATATAACTATCAATTGCATATGGTCAAGCATCACGCGAGATAGTAAATTTTTTAACCATATGATGATTAACGCAGCTTCCATGACGACTAACTTCAGCTATACAGTTCTACGCATCGACATCTACAAATAGCCAAGCCTATGTTCGTCCCAACATCAAACAATCACTTCAAACCATGAAACTTCTCCGCCATTCAGCAAATCAGCTGTCTTTCGAATGGTGCAGGCTGTGGGTATCAATCGTTCTCGTTGCAAAAGTACGTTCACTAACCCATCAACCTCAAGACCATCCAATCACTTCGACAAACTTCCACGATGGATCCTATTGACCAGTTTATTTCAAGGAATGGACAATATGAGCGAAGGGAACACTCCCGATCTTTATAATCTGGCCAGATAACACTGCAAGTTACCGTACTCACCTTGCTTACAATACGATTCATCGGGTTTCACCCAAACCCTTCGAACACCATGGACTCACTACAATGCAACTTCCAATGTAAACTCCCACGTCAAACCTTCGTCAAAAGGTTTCCAATTAGTCGGTAACATGCGCGAATCCAGGCACTCGTCGCTGCTTCGGTGGCAACGTACGGAGTAGATTATCCCGGGGACTTGAGCTATCATCCGAATACGGCTCTCAAGTCTGAACTTCAATCAAATATACTGTACGTCTACGGCTCGCGTCTTCCTCCTCGAAGACCTCCAAACCCCATTCAAGACATTTGTTAGCCAGGTTTTGCCCCTAATAACCTAACCTCATACTGTAATCATTCAGCAAAATTGAGCCAGGTTTACACTATACTAATAATTTTCGCACTGCCGGACTCACAACACACTCATATACAGTATACCGCCTGCGTACCGTGTTTTTCACACCTTTCCCTCGCTTCGTTAACTATCTGGAGATCAACCAGTCATTGCTGTAACAACCAACTACCCCATCGCTAACTTCATTCAAGTGCCAGTATAGTCCGGGGTACTATTACTTGGCCCAAGCAAGGCAGACTGTTCGAGGAAAGTGGGTTTGGGCTCCATGCGTCGCTCCGCCTCGAAATTATGGGTAGTTGCCCACCATGCGCGGCCCGTGGAATGATGGAATCCATCCAACCGAACAATTGGGACTTCTTGGGATGTCTGCGGACTTGGCGATAGGACGGTACCACGGCAATCCTTGGGCCCTCCTTGCAAAGGTCCCAAGATTCGAATATACAAAGGGGTAGGCTATACTGGCCTGATACACACGAGCGGACCTTGCCCACGCCTATGCGCCTGCTAGGGTAGAGCCCTGGTGCTAGGGAGTCCCTATGAGGAATAACATACTGCATTATATATTAGATATAATATGTTCAGCCACCTGCATCATTCATTACGTCGCATGTTCATTGCCTATGCACGCTTCTATATACTCACAGATCCCGGCTCCCTGGAGCTAATACCTGTTCACAGCCCAAATTATGCCAGAAAGCAACTGAATATCAGACCGTGCTTCAGCCTGCGTACCACATCAAGGCAGTGTCACCAACTAACATCCTGATACCAGCAAGGGCGATTCATTGACCAGCAGTGCAAAGTCCACTCCGCATGGATGGCGACCTAGATGAACAAACTCCGATATAATCAAGTATTCAAGATTGCGTACTTTGTATTTCATCTTTAGCCCTTTCTCGATGTTGTATTTTGTTTTCTATAACTTCCGTTTCTAGTTTCCATCTCTGTTTACTACAAGAATATCGAGGTCTATGTGTCCACCAGTTAACTTACTCCGAAAACGAACTATCTAAATATATATATATATATGTTAAATGATGTAGCTCTATGCTACCTATTCGAAACAGTACTAGTGGTGAGTTACCGGTTACTGATGGTGATGATGCTAAGGCTTGGTAGTATATATATATTAGGGGTAGGAGTATATATAATATGGATTCGATAGGCTACCAGATCAAAATAAACACAAACAGATAGTACTTGCTCATCGCTGAGGAGAGAGTTTGTATAATTAATTCTAGAATTTATTATTAAAAGGAACCATATACAATAGCGATCGTTATTGTATCGCTACTGTATCGATAGTACTAAGATCCGAGAGACGAGATGGGACACCGTTATCAGATGACTGGCCATCAAAATGTGGTATCCATCAAGAAAAACCGCTATCTCGTCGGAATCGTTGCCCAAGCAAGAAGAGAAGCGCATTTGCCAAAGAGAGTAGTGAAATCCTGACGTCTGGTGACAGTGATATCATGCAGATGATCGCAAGACGGGATCGGCTGATCTGCCCTGCGCAATCAGGGGGAATCAGGCACAAAACGGGCAGATTACACGCAATACAGACATAACGACTTGATTTTGGGACCTGCATTCGACTTACTGAGTTTCTGACCTCCGAAGCCATCACCCGGTGACGTGACTTCATTACTATCCACATCCTGTCAAGGACTCAAGGTGGTGGTGGAGCGCCCCTCCCCCTTTTTTCAGTTCCCACACAGCCCGTTGCCCGATTCCTGGAACGAGGATTGACCTCACTGGTGGTTGAAGACTGACTCTCACCTCGCGAGTCCGCGATCGAGTTAAAGTTCACAACGGCCCCCCTTTCCCAGCTTCCGCACGCATAGCCGTTGGTTAAGGGTAAACGCCGGCTGTTACAGAGGCCTGATTCGGTGGTTCCACGTCTTCGAGAATCCTTCTGGCGGACTCCAACCACGCCGAATTAACGGGGCTGTGGGCTCTCAAGTTTCTCGCTGCTTGGGCCTTTCCTAGTGAACCACTGAGCCGGGTTGCGAAATTGTTTTCCATGGTGGTTTACTGGCTTTCGAGTTTCGACCATTTAGCCCCTTTATTTACGTGGACGCGCTATTATTCAGGACCCCAGGCTGGGGGTGGGAGGGTAATACTTCGGAAATAGGTGCCTGTCCGACCTCCAAAAGAAAAGGACCGACGGCCCACGGACTTTGCTCCTCAGAACCTGAATCAGACAGGGAGACTCAACATGCGGGCTCGAGTTTGTCGCTCATTATTGGATATGGTTTTACCAATATAATTGCCACTGGTTTTGGTGATCCTTGATGCATGAAGCAAGCCGCCCTGTCCATCATGTCCATAAAAATCCATTGCCTGCGGGAGCGAACCACGGAACAATCTCAGCCTCGATTTGTGCCATGTGCGGCAGCGGGTAATTTCCATGGTTCGAACGAATGACCCAGATCCAGGAATAGAGGTCGCATGTGTTGTAAACCTTGTAAGTGCAACTTGTATAGGAATGAAGCAGGTATTATTCTGAGCCCCCACGACGCGCCGCGACTCTGCATGGGCCTGAGGCAGCCTAGTAATTCCTCCAGGCATCAAGCGAGGCCCACGCACAAAGCCGAAAATCCGGAATCATGGGAAAAGCAAAGTAATTCGGCTTTTGGCCCTTTGAGCCAGTTCCAGGCCCAGCCCTAAATATGGACCGTCTGCAATCGTAATTCTTGGACAATGGTCAGGATAACCGATAATCCCACCCATTCAAGACTCACCAACTTACGAGTTACTATTCTTGGCACCGAGTACGTAGTTATAGAATCGAAGATCTGATATCACACCCATGGCATAGGAGTGACAATCAATAGAGCGAATGGCCAAGTCTTTCGAGGAATTGTTGGTTAGAGCTCAAAATGCTCAACAGGGTCGGGGGAGACCGCCGTTTCTTTGGGGAAGAGGTTGCGAAACGACCTCGCTTGTCGCGGGAGAATCCGGATCAAGACATCAATCCGAGGAACAGTTCGAGACTGAGGTCGGGCTTCCTTTGTTTCCCCTTCAGCCAGTGTTGACCAAATATCGGTGACAGTTAGACAGCTCGGTCTGGATCAAAAGCGTCCTCCACTTTCTGCTTGGACAGGAGCGGTCAGGGAATCGGCTCCAAGTCAAAGGCGGTTTGATTCCTTTGTACGCTCCCAAAGTACCCGATCGCTGGTAACAGGGCCTCACCGACACGAGAACCTTTGCAACTTTGCAAGACCTCTTGCCAACTTCGAGAAATTCCAGATCGTCTCCACTCTGGTATGGAGCAATTTGACGACGCGACGGTGGGGGCGCGTCGTCGTCTCCGGGTTCCTTACCGTCTCTGTGGAAATAACTGCAGATGGCTTCATCTCGCCCACAATCTGGAAAGGGGAGCCAAGACGGTCTGCTTGGAATTGGAGACCGCCGATGGACACTAGTTCTGAGCTGGCTTCGGGGAACTTGTTCCTGAAATCCTGCAACGGTATGTGGTGGAGAAGAAGCTCTGAAACAAAAGAGACGGAATGAAAACGACGAATTATGCTTTTGATCCAGACCACCGGAATCCAAAGAACTTCGGAATGATCGACTTTGGCGAAGATCAATGAAACTGGTCAAAGGCAAGGATTCAAGGAGCCTTGGAGGAGGCCAGATCAATGCAGAAGACAACCTCGAGTTTGGGGAAATGAGGGTTGCTCGCGGGTCTCATCCCTGTCTGAACTCTTTTGACGTTTTGTTGAACGCTTTGCAGGTCAGTTATCGTCAAACAACCGTGGCAGCCCATCAAGTCGCAGAGGCGGTCGCTGGAGTACGATCGCGGAGGAACTGGAAATGATCGATCCTGCCACCAGTCGACGGGCGACGTACCTTTGTCACCGTGTCGCTCATCGCAAGGACGGAGGTTTTCGAACTATTATTGTCCGCGTCTTTCCGCGTGCGCCGATCTATCGGACTTATACATGGTCGGCATAACCATTATTTCAATAGTGATGGCTCCCATCATAATTCGACTCAATAACTCATCACTTCCTCGCAATCCGGCTTCAGCAAAGCCTCACAATAGCTCGGCGAGACTGATACTTAACATCGCAATTTCTTCACTTGGCTGAACTCCTCAAGCTACGATATTGAAAAGAGGTGGCTGGGCCGGACCGCTGCATGGTCGGGAAGTGGATCGACGAACAAGATCCCAATCAGGGTTAAATCTTGGAACCAAAATCAGAGAGGCTGGACTTGGACGTGAGACTCCCAAATCCTTAGCCCCTTTTCACCGCTCTGGTTTCCCTTTGGTATTGCTCCAGGCAGATCAGAGCGGTCAAGATGATGTAAATGTAACCGGGGGGAAGTTCGGGTCCTGCAGCCATTGCATCCACTCTTCAGATGGATGCAGGGTAGAAACCTTGGAAGCCAATGAGGTCAAGAAGCCCAGGAACGTATCCAGGATAAGCCAGCACGATTTACTTTGTATACGAGATGCGAACACGGTTACTTGAGAAAATCTTGTAGAAGGATAAATCCAGCTTGGGGCATGTGGGCTCCTGTAAGGGCTGCAAAGTCAATGTTAAGACCTCTGGATGTTGGAACTGCAATTGCAGTCTTCGAAGAGCCACTTTCATGATAGGCGTTTCCGGAGTAACCCCTCGCTCGGTTGCTAATCGGGCGGGTGGGTTCGATGCCATATTGAATGTGGATTTTAAACCCCACCTATTATGGATAAGGAATAAGAGCCACACAGGTCTTTCGTCAACTCTCGCCAGTCTCGCGCTAATGAAACAGAGCCTTGAGAACGGCGAAGACACGCGATTATTGATGAGATAGGTGCTGCATGCAGTTCTGCTTGGCGGAGGAGCACGGCAGGGTCAGTGACAGACTGTGAGCAAGTGGAATGTGCGACATCCAAATCTTTGAATCATCATCTGACCTCATCTGGACGCTACGTGCTTCGTGGCCGTCGTTCGTTTCTAGAGGGTGGGGGCCTGAGATGGACCCGGAAGAAGAGCGCGTCTCCGAGCTGAGGCTGGGGCGGACGAAGACGCGACGGTTGGCAGGGCCAGGCAGCCACCTGGCAGTGGACAGAGCCACACTTGTCCCGAAGCCGTCGGTGCACTAACTGTGTCTGTCATGGCGACTTCGGTGTTCACCAGAAGCAAGAGAAGAAGAGGCTTTGGAAGCACAGCCCGCGGTGGCTCGAGTTTCAATACGGCACACGTATACCAAAAAGATTTTCGACCCGCGGTATGCAAGATATTTTTATGTACCCAATCAACACCAGACGGCATCCCCCGTCAAGCGCATTGCAAGGGTGGCGTCACAATAATAGTCTCAAGGACGCACAATCTGCAGATACGGTCGAGTACGGTGCACTCAGGTACTGTATGGTTTATTCGGCTGACCGAGAATTGGGTGTCTACGCTTTCAAAAATTCATCCATCGCGATGTGCCTTGGGCTCAGGAAAGGCGGGAGCTCGTGAGAGCGAAATTTGAGGGATCATATCGTCGGTACTTTTGTTGTTGGAGCCCCTTAATTCTTCACGATTCCTGTTTCAACAAAGAAAGTTCAAAGTTAAACGGTGCACTTGTTTTGGGGGTGAACGGAGGTGCCAGACTGCCAGTCAGTGTTTGGAACGACAGTTGAGGTTAGGAAAGGTGACGGAGACTAAGAGCTGGTTCGGCCCACTGTCTCGGTTCGATGTGGTCATCAGTGCAGCCTTGGATACGGGTGGTATCCGTACTGGGGCGACAACAAAGTACAAACTAGTCGACGCAGAGTAACTGCCGGGACAGGAGGGGTTGTTTGTGACCTGAGGGGCCCATGGAACCTGCTGAGGGGGTTTGGAGGGGTTACCCAGAACTTCTGGTCAATCCGCCAGACCCGTAAAGTGGGAGGTTGGAGGGGAACGCTGAAGGAGGGGCGCCTCTGCAACTCTGCGCCCTGGCCCCCCTTTCTTGTCGTCGATGAGGAAAGGGGTTGAGAAATGAAGATCGATAGTAGGACGGAGTAATCAGAACACAAAAAATGCAGGGTGATTGATGAAAAGGAGATGCGATGAATAATAATTGGCGATGTGAGGAAGAATCCGAGGTGGAAATGAAAGGAGGATTACACGAATCATGTTGGATGGTCATCTCCGTGTGGCATTTGAGACAAGCCGCCATCCTTGTTCGTGCTTGGAGGGGCAAAGGGGGGCCTGAGTTTGACAGAGGAGATTGGGAAAGGGTTCGAGGGGCTGTGAAGCCTGTGATGTTGTTTATCTGTTTTCTTCAAAACATTTAGATACAATCATGCTCTGCTGGAGGGAAGAACTTGTTGATCACGCTGTCATTGTTGCGGATTCATTTTCGGCTTCTTGTGTGGGCGGCCCCGCAGCCGCCTCTACCAGGTTTTCGCGTCGCTGTGTCGTCAGATGCGGACACTCGACGCCGTTTCGTCAGTGGACGAGATGCTTGCTTAGGATAAGTCGACTATTATTAATATATAGATTGAAGTCAACAATGAAAGGGTGGTGTGATCCAGTTTCCAGTCTCGACAGGGATATATAAGATTTCCGATGGAGACGCGAATATGCTTTGGAGAGTGGGTTCTTTATTTCCATCAGACCCCAACAGGTAATAGCCCTAGCTTGAAGCCAACAGAAACAGCCGTACTTATGCCAAAAGAGGAAGAAAGAAAGAAGGAAAGGTAAATGAGATTCCACCGAGATTGCCAAAATGTTGATTGTGTTGACGGTCTCGACCTGGAGGTGTCGGTGATCCAATAGAATCGTCGCATGTTTTCACATTTCTTGAAGAGATTGTCAAGGGGCAAGGATGTTGCTTCAAAAGGTAGACTACTAGATCATGTTTGTTTTTGCTCTTGTCCGATCTTGATGCAAGTGGGCAATCTTGATAACTCACAAAAAGACGTGGAACTGGAGGGATGCGCTCTCATATGTGAGGTCGCGAAGGGGCCCCAAATGGAAAAAATCCAGCCTACCACATGCTCTAGCCAGGGCGACGCGAGCGCAAGAATTGATATGTTCTTTTCGGCTGACCCGGGCTGATGGTTTGGAAGAACAGACGGAGCGCCCATGTGGGCTGGAGTGGGCTGGCGGTGCTTTGTTTTGCTGTCGGTCGGTATTTTATTGGAATTACATTCGTAATTTGAGACGGGGACCGGACAGCTGAGGACACGCGCCCTAGCTCGTTCCTGCCTAGCGCCGTCATGCTGTTAGTCAGAAATGACGGGGGCGGCGCCCATTGGCGGAGTGCGTGTAGCGGGGACGGTGCGTGGTCACAGGGCCCCCTCCGTGCTTCCCGGCAACAGCCCCTCTTTCACCAAGACTGGCCACGGCCGCCTCACTGTCGCGACCCAGCGATCGCCCCAAATCGCCCATCGACTTTCTGCCCACGACCTGCCGCGCCTGCTCGCACCGCACTCACTCCCCCCTCGCTCGCTCCCTTTCTTTTTGACCAGCCCGGCCTCCCACTTCTCGCGGTCCAACTTTCTCCTCATCCATTCAATATCCCCTCTTCTCCCTCCTCCTCTCCTCTCCTCTTCTTTCCCCTCCTCTTTATCCCCCTCTATTCAACACCTCTCTCTATTCTCCTTCTCTCTTTCAACAGTCCTTCTGAGTTGTTTGTCCTTCCCGCCTTTTGGCCACAAACCTTGTTTTGCTCCCCTCGTCCGCCTGTGGCTGGACCCTACCCTAGAATAATCTCACCTCGAACTGTCTCCGCGTCCAAGGAATGATCAGACATCAACTCGAATACTTGTCGTCAGCCCGCCTTCAGAACCGGTGTGAAGCCACAATCGGGACGATACCACGCTTGTCCGCGACGTCGATACTGTGCTAAGGAATCCGGTGGCCCGACTGTTGCTACACCCATCTCAGAGCAATGGCCCCAAGCGCATCAAATACGGCGAATAACTCGCCTGCCAAGAAGACGTCTGCCCCCGAGAAGAAGTACAAGTGCCAATTTTGCAACCGCGCCTTTAGTAGGAGTGAGCACCGCAGCCGACACGAGCGATCGCGTGAGTCCGCCGCCTCTTTTCNCTCGGTCCCGCCTTTAGAAGGTGACTCGAGAGGCCATAAGAGTTTACTCCTGTTTTCGCCACTACCCTTATCCTTGGCTTAAAACAGAACAGCTGCTAACTATTTGTGACCTACAGATACGAAAGAACGCCCTTTCAAGTGTTTGAAGTGCAGGAGCACCTTTGTTCGCAGAGATCTCCTTCTTCGACATGACCGAACTGTCCATGCCAAAGATGGCGGTGTTCCTCTAGTTTCAGAGGGGCGTCGCCGAGGTGGTGGTGGCATTCGCAAGGCTTCCTCTCCAGCCCCCTCTAAGCCCTCGGTCACAATTGATCCTACTACTCTGGAGCAAATTGAGGCAAGCAGCGATGGTATGGTCGACCTTGAAACAGCAGCCATGTTGATGACAGATTTCCAACATAAGGCTGCAGCAGCTGCTACTGGTCAAATCCATGATCGCGCCGAGTCGGATCGGTCCTTTTCCCCCGGGCGTGGCTCTCTCCTTGAGCCCCCTGTTTCATATCTATCCGGTAACGCGACTCTGCCTCAAATGCCCTGGGACTCACTGGTCTCACCCACTGAGACCAAGCACCACATGGCTTCCCCCTTTGCATCCCAAGATGCGGCTTCGGACTCCCATGGACTGCCTGTCATGGACCGACATGCTGGCGACTCCATGGCCCCATCGTTGCACTCTCTGGTCAACTCGCTTCCAGTCTCTGGGAACTCTACGCCGAATGCGCTATCACCGTACCCTTCCATGACCGGCCCTGTTAGCCCCGTCAACTATCGCAGATCTCCGGGGCCTAGCCAGGCTTTGACTTTGCCCAAGTCACCTCAGGTTGCTAACGACCTCGAGCGAACCCAGATCGTGGAGCGCATTCGTTTTGCGGACTCGCTCGGTGTGCTTCCGGAAACGTTTGTACTCCCGGAAACACCGGCTTTGAACAAGTATCTCTCGACCTACTTCAACCTATACCATCACCATCTTCCCTTCCTGCATCAGGAATCTTTCAAGCCAACTACTGCCTCGACGCCGCTATTGCTTGCAGTTCTTTCAATTGGTGCTCTCTACACCTTTGAAAGACAACACGCATTTATGCTCCACGTTGGCTCCAAGATGCTGGTGAACCAGTTTCTTCAGCACAAGGACAACTTCGACTCGAGAAAATGCCCTCTGTGGGCCATGCAAAGCACATTGCTGAACATGATCTTTGAGAGTTGGAGTGGTGATGCTAAGGGTCTTGAATGGACTTGCTCAATCAAGAGTCTCCTGGCCAACATGGTCGCGGGTAACCGTTATCAACTGAAGCTTCGCACGGAAGCCCGTGAAGGACGTCGTCCAACCAGAGAGGAGTGGATCGAGGATGAGTCTTGCCGCCGGACTTACTATGCCGTATATATCTTCTTTGGCATGCTCACACTGACCTTCAACCACACTCCTGCAATGAGCTTTGATGAGTTTGATAATTTGGAGCTGCCCTCATCTGAATCAATGTGGAATCTCGACGTCTCTGACGATGAGGCGTGGCGCCGAAGCTTGTCTTCTGCCACGTCGATGACCGTTCGCGACGCTCATGATTGCCTCTTCCAGGGCGAGCAGACACGATACAGTGCATTTGCTACCCGCGTCTTGATCAACGCTCTGTTTTTGCAGGTCTGGAATCACAAGAGAAGCTTTGAAGCTCTCCAGGACGTGGTCACTGAGTATAAGCTCCGCCTCGCTTTGGAAACTTGGGAAAACTCCCTTGAGGTCTGCGAACCCGAAACGATTGTTGTTCCTCTCAGCACTCCGCAAAACGGCCACCCCCTTATTTTTAACTCGATGGCTGTTTACCGTAACACTCGTGCACGCCTTGAGGTTGACCTGAAATCCATTCAGGAAGCCATGCGGTATCACTCTTCCTATGAAGTTGCGGCTGCAATGACCGTCGCTCGTGAGAAGGTCAAGCGATCACAGGAGATGAACAAGGTTATCCAGTCATGCTTCGAATGCATTGAGATCGCCGCAATTCGAGGAATCAACTGGGTTGCCAAGACCTCTGCTACCAACTGGAGTGTTGAACACCCGCTTTGCGGTTTGGATTTGATGGTGATTCTCAGCCTTTGGCTTTATCGCCTGGAACATGACGAGGAGCCTGCCTCTGAGGCAGAGATGGCCATTTACAACAAGGTCCGGAATTTGTTTGACGACGATGCCGTCGACTCATGTGGTAAACTAAGCTCCACCGTTGCCCGTGTATGGGGTAATATCCTAGACGGTGTGGTGGTTTGGGGGTAAGTTAATCCGTACTCTGCTTTGGCAGTATCTATGTTCAGAAACTAATATCGTTGCAGAATTACCAAACTCATGGGCGAGTCATTCAAGCTTCACTCCCAGGCCTTGGTTGGTTACGAGGACTCTCTACGAGTTGCAAAGGACCAACCTATCCATGCTGTGCCTACCAAATCACTCGCAAGCGTTGGCACTGCATACTAGCTCGACAGCATATACTCGATTTAATCCGTCACTCGTTTACAACCCCTCGGGTACTGCAGATAATTGCAGTTCAACCCGTGTTTGATTTCCTTCTGTTCTCTCATTATTCTTTTTGCCATTGTTCTTGTTTTTTGGGTTTGCAATCTCGGAATATTAGGTCGGGAATCGGATGCAAGAAGGTAGGCGGCGCATTGTGTTTCCCACTTTCTGGGATGCTATGACCTGGACCGCCGCATAATGCTTCTTGCTGGTGTTTCCCGACTTTTTTTTCATGTTTCTGCATTTTGCTGTTATGATTTCTCGTTCTTTTTTTTTTTCCCGCAAGAGCCCACAGGAGTCAGGTGTGATTTTTTTTCTCTTGCTTTTATGGGCTGTTCCTCCTGGCAACATCTCAACACCCGGCTGGTCCTGTGTGTTCTTCTCTCGCACATATGGAGTTTTCGATTTCTTTTATACCTTCTACAGACTAATTCAGAGGGTCTACCATACTCTCTTGTGCGCACCGGCTTTTTTTGATCAGATTGCCAGTTGAGCTTCTCTAACTACATTGATACCTTTTTGACTTTCAGTGTTATATATTTTTGATATCTTTTGTTCCATTTCGCTTCACTCATTTGCCTATTTTTGAATATTTTTTTTTATTCCTTTGATTTGGATCCTTTTGTTTAATGTCTGTTAGAATCGTTCTGATTGTTATGTGTCTACGCCATATCCCCGCCTGTTAATGTTTGATGTTGATATCTCTATTGGTCTTGGTTTTTTGATTTTGTCTCTCCTCTCAAGCAGTTTGTTTACTTCCAAGTTTTGCACTGCATAGTTTTGCATGTTTTGTTCTGTTGAAAGATCTTCATTGTCTGCTTTCTTATGCTGAATTTTTGCCTTTGCCGATTATCTGCACATGCTCTGCGTTGTAGTACCCTGTACTATAAGTAATTTGAACTCAAAATACAAATTGGTTTGGCGGGGAAGCTTGCTCTTTAACTCTTCGTAACTATCATATCTATCATGGGCGAGAACAGCGTCTACAGTGGACCTCATTATAGTGAGTCAGTAGAGTAATCAGATAAAAGCTCACTCACACACAGGGCTAACAAACCCTATAGTCCACCTCAAGGACCCCGTAATGACAACAAAAAACCCCAATGCAACACCCACACTCATCACCCCGTATATATACGCGTGTAGCCTGCGCGCCAGCCCATTCAACTCGGCTACCCACGTACTCACCGTCGTTGCCGAGCCGCAGAACCCATCCATCACGCCCTGCAAGATCTGGCAGCTCACTAGCACAGTCGCTCCAACGCCATCGACGCGCTGGAGGTCATAGCACATAGACATGATTACAGTCCCGAGGACATTAACTGTAAATGTACCGAGGGGGAAATGCGGGATGCGCGCATTGAGTAGTAGAGAGAGATAGAAGCGGAGGAGGCAGCCGAGGGGGGCGAAGACGATGGCGAATACTGCGCGGCCGCGCCACGCGTTATGGCCTTCTGGGGGGAAGATGGCGAGGAAGATTGTTCCGACCCAGCAGCCCCAGCCGAGGAAGGCGAAGAGGGGATCGATGAAGCGGCGGGTTAGGCGGAAGGGAATTGTTAGGGGAAGGTGGAAGTGCTCGAGAGCAAGGGCGAGATGGGAGCCGAATATGAGCGCCGCAAGGCTAAGGGCAACTTCGACGAGGATGACAGCCACAAGGGCCATGAAGCTGTAGCCGCCATTGGGAGCGGAGGCTGGGGACGATGGGTCGGGAAGGTCGTTCGAGAGGGCAAGGAAGATATCGCGGATAAAGGAGGAGAAGGAGGTGAAGGAGCCGCAGAAGCCGGTTGTGAGGCCAATGTAGAGCGGGATTGTCTTTTTGATGGATTTATGGCGCTTGATCCGTTCGTCTCTGGAGGGGTTGTCGTTGGCATTGCCTTTCCCAGGATTGCCCCATTCTTCACGAAAGATGTTTTTGTCTTCGAGAAAAAAGCCCATCAGGAGCGAACCCCCGACATTGGCCCATAGGACGCCTGTCACCACGGGAGCACCGGGGTAGAATGTAAGGGCCTGGAGGCCGAGGCGCGCGAGGGTGCCGAAGATGGAGAAGAAGACGAGGTAGGACAGGGTGTACAAATGCGTTGCCGATGAGGACAGGGGTTCACGTCGCTCTGGATATGCCTCGACTGGATCTTCCGGGGGCTTGTCTGTGGCCGATGGAAGCTGAGGCGAAGATTGCCGTTGCGGAGCCGATTCTGCAGTGGGAGGCGGCGCTTGAATCTCGGGCAGGCGGTTTTCCACAGTGCCGCCCGCGACAACGTGGTTGGAAGTCATTGGGAACGGCTTTATGGCCGTTCAGGCGCATCGCGTGGTGTTGATAACTTGTTCAGTAGATCGTGGGGGGAAGAAATGCTTCGCCCGTTAGGCTCATGACTAAGTCCTTCGAGTGGGTCAGGATAAATGGAGCCATCGTTGTGCTGTGGAATCGCTGCTTATCAGGGCGACAACAGGGAGATAAGTCGAATAAGAGGGTTGAGGCCGGGGGAGTGCGATAACAAACAAATGCAGGACAAGACACCAGAAGAGGAGAGCAGGTGACTGCGTTTTCCTGCATTATTTACCCCTCGTCATCTGCTTCTCCATCCCATTTCATCACCGCCAGTCCTCCTTGGAATCATCTTGTTTGGTCTTGTCACATTCACCATGGCGGCCCCTGCTAATGTACATGTCTCATCTCACCCTCTCCTTCAAGCCAAGCTCTCTCAGATCCGTTCGGCTTCAACTACGACCAGAGAGACTCGCAATCTGGTTCATGAGATTTCGACGATCCTAGGGGTCGAGGCCTTCGCCTCTGGCTGGAAAGCCACAGGCACAGGAAAGACTGTAAGTGTCCATTCCAGTAACTCCATGAAATCGACGATAACACCTCGGCTCTAGGATTCCACCCCATTGGGCCTCCAATATGAGACGAAGGGCATCGACCCCGCAAACATCGCATTGGTACCCATTCTCCGTTCAGGCCTGGGCATGATCGATGGTAAGCACCTAGCTCTCTATAGCCGTTCTTCTCATTTCAAGAGGGCGATTGCTAACATCTTGATCAATTCATAGCTATCAACGACCTCCTTCCCTCTCCAGTCCCAATCTATCACCTTGGCCTGTTCCGCGAACGCTTCTCCCTCCAACCCGTCGAATACTACAATAACCTCCCATACCAGCGGCCCGAGCAATCTTCGGGCCCCAACAGTGTCAACATCGCGGCCGCTTCTGTCGCTGTCCTTCTCGACCCGATAATCGCGACCGGTGGCACAGCCGAGGCGGCCATCCAGCTTCTCCGCGAATGGGGCGTGCAGCGCGTAGTCATGCTCAGCGTGCTGGGGTCGGAAGATGGAGTGAAGCGCGCGGCGACCTGTTGGCCTGAGGGCGTGGAGGTGTGGATTGGCGCCGTGGATGAGAGGTGCAATGATAGGGGGATGATTGTACCGGGGCTGGGGGACATTGGAGATCGGTTGTTTGTTGCGATTGGGAAGTAACATACCTATTGTCGCATCCCGTCAGAGAATACATTATTACTTGCTGGATGATTGGCGGAGTATTTATACAAGCAATGAAATAGATCGGACGAAAGCAAACAAGCCCCACTGATACTATAACGACAAGCATAAACCAAATTTAATAACTCCAGTATACTAATGCCCACCTGTCCAGCCTTATCACATCGCCATCGGTATGGAATTCGAAGTCGCCCTTGTCCTCCCACCAGATCCGCCATTCATCATCCTCTCCCCCGTTCTAGCCCTAGCCTCGTCCCCATCGCCCTCCTCCTGACGAGTCCGACTCTGGCTCCGAGATCCATGTACAGGAAGCTCCGCCCTCCCCATGAAGACCTCCTGGTCCAGCATCTTCTCGTGGATCCCGCCGCGACCATGATGCACCCCGCGCGCAACGAGTTTCTCACGTCGCAGACGATCGCGCTCTTCTTCGCGGCGTTCGATGGCTGTCATTGAAGAGATGAATATGTTAGCCAGCTGGTTTTTATTTCCCAAGGTTATTTTCGAAGCATTAGTCGGGAGGTGGGTAATGGTAAAGGAGAGAAGCATACCCCGCCAAACAACAGCGTAAACGGACATGATCACCAGCGAGGCGATGAGGAATCCAAAGAGAATGCCGAGTTCGCGGCCGATAGGGACCTCCGAGGATAGGATCTCGGGGGGGATATGGTCGCCTCTGGAGGTGGGGGGTGGGGTTGACATTTTACTACTTCGTTTTTTTTTGTTCTTTTCTCTTGTCGCGTGGTGAGTTGTATACCTAGGGTCTCGGTGGAAGAGTGGATTGATGCTGTTGGGTCTGGTCTATATGTAGGTTGTAAATAAAAGCACGAGGCGGAATGCTATTCGGCCCCAAATGAACAGCAAAAAGTATAAGGGATCAAGGGGCCTGCGAAGGACTCATGGAGAGTCTGCACATCTCAGAAGAAAGCTGGGGAAGGAATCAGACTGAACATGAAGGAATGGAAGTGGCCCCAACTCCAACTCCAGTCAGCAAGCCAAGGCCAACCTCCCTTGGGCTTCTTTATTCCTCGTCACAGCTAGTCAGGAGACTAAGGAACATCCAAGCCCAAGGCGCACTCAGGCTGCCCTCTGCCACTGTCATCCAGGTGGACTGGCCGAGGCTGTGCGACAGCCAGCCTCTCGCTCCGACTGGACACTCGGTCTTTGTTAGTTTACTGCCCTCTAATTCGAGGCGCTCATATTTAAAGGCAAAGCAACCAAACTTGAAGATCAAGGATGCCGTTGAGCCTGAGGAGGATCTACACCATCACGTGTTCTGCCATCGCCTTGTCAAGCCGTTTTGTTTTGACTTCAAAACCCGCAAGACCGAGACTCTGGTAAGTCAACTCGTTAGCTGACCCCTTAGACTAATTCAACGAGGTCGTAGTTAGGGCCTGGACGCTCTGCTTGCTCGTGGAGATCCCCCAGCGCACCCCAGTTATGGCCGTTCCGCAGAATCGAGATGTCCCGCGGGGACTGATGTTTCCAGGACCATTGCTCAGTCCAGCCTGTACCATTAGGCTATGGTGTTCAATCGTGGTTATGAATCCGGTAAACAGGAACTGCATCAACTATGCCCCGAGCATAGCTTTCGCATTCAGCCTCGGTGCCATTAGTAGGAGTAATATCTCGCAACATAGATTGCCCCACGTGTATGACTTGGCTGCAACAACTGCAGTGCAGTAGAACCTAAAACAATCAGGGTTAAGGACTGAGTCCTAAGTGCGGGGAGACTGGGTCCGAAGTTATTACTTGTATGTGGCTCAGCCCTTACGTGGCTGCCTAGACGACTCTGAAGACTGATGAGGGTGGGAGCATTTCAGATAGGTGATTACGGCATACTTGGGGATCCTGGCAAAAGGTAAGTCTTGAGGTATGTTAGAATAGAATAGATAGTCATATGTTCTGAAGTAGTTTATTCATTCACTGAGCTGACACAGGTGATATCATATACACGTACAAAACCGTCAGCAATCCTGTCTATACATCGCGTGGTGGGTATGATATGGTATGGTAGGTATGAATGTAAGCATTATCACTGCAGGACAAGAAGGTCTGCAGGGGCGAAAGGAAACAAGTCAAAAAATCGTAAGATCTTCCCGGTATTAACGTAGCCGTATGTAGATCGGTGAAATGCGCGCTGGATGCAAGACGCTCATGCAGCAAATAGAAGAATCAGAGGTTCAAACGCCCCGTGGACGATGAGAGAAAAGAAAATGCCTGCCAAACTCCAAATGCAGAAGCTTCCTCGTTTGTCGAGGAAGAGAAAAAAGAAATCATTCGCTCAATTAGAAGCGTGATGTAAAATCATTATCCCAGCATCACGGCTGCCATAGTTGTGCAGGTCAGCCCTATAGCCATTCCAATCCAAGGTGTCTGTCCTAATGTGCCTTCGCTCCGCTTGGTCAACTCGGTCGACGACCGTGGTGTCCGGAGAGAAAGCGCTGTCCTCCTGAGAAGTGGAAGGGACACCAATTCTGGTTTCGCTTGGGTATCTGCGACCTGTAGGTGGAACATCTGTTGCGCTTCTGAAGGTATGTGCGGTTCGTCTTCTGGATGTGTTCGTACGTCTGGTAAGGGTCTTGACGGAGAGCCGTTCGGTAGTGACGGGCGGGGTGCGACGGCAGGCGGAAGAGGTTCAGCCGCTACGATGGCTATCGTGGGTGCGAGGCAGAGTATCAATGTAGAGGGCTTCATCGTGAGGGTTGGATTGTTGAGGTATGAGAAGTTGGCCAAGGCGCGCGTCGCAATCGAGAGTTGATAGGGGGCTGCGGACGGTTCGAGTGTTTCTGCGAGGTTCTGGTCGCGGCGACTAGGGGCCGCTCGAGGCGATAAATAGCGAGCCGTGTGGTGAAGAGAGTCGCGAAAAAAAGGCCAGACCGAGACCGGTTCGAAACGAGTGGCAGGCGAACCTCCTGAGGCGTGTCCACTGTCCACCGGTATCCCGACGACTAGGGCGAGAAATCAAACCACTCAACTCAGGCTCGAGATGTCGAGTCAGGAGCTCCAGACGGCATGTGTTTCAGGATCAACAATGGGCAGAGAAGGAAAATTTGAGGCAGGTTCAAAATGTTGCAGACAGGAACATGGAAAGGCTGGAAAGCTCGAACTGGAGAAATTATTTGGATCGAGAAGAAACAAAACAGCAATTGGAAGCCAAAGGGGCAAGGCCCAGGCGATGGATCCAAAGCTTCACGCTGACAGGCCAGACCGTTGACCCTGGCCAAGAAAGGCCCCTTGGCGTTGGACAGGACCCCAATGGCCGCACCCCCATTGGCTACATCTGTGCCGCGTCCGCACGGGCGAGGACTAGCGTGGGCCGATCGCTGTCTCGTGCAACCGTCCGAAGCTTGTCAGGGATTCGTTGCCAACGAGATGCTCCACCTCCCTGGTCTTGGCGGGCGCAGGGATTGACATCCTTGGCCACTGAGGGAGAGGCGTTTCAAGGCGGTCCACCCTGCGTGACGCAACACACCAATAAAACAGGGCTCACTAAAAATATCAAGATTCAAGACAGATGCATAACGCTTATTATTATACTCCGGGCAATGAGGCTTTGAGGACGCGCCTGCATACTTTGATGACGACAACTCGAACCTATCTGGCTTGGATTCCTTCCTCCTCTCTCGTGGACGGTGTATACTCCAAGTCTCCAACACGGCCGGGCGTACTCCGGTCCGCATCATAGTATCTTTTCCCAGTCTGGTGTTACAGTGAACTTGCCGCTTAACTGTCCCATCGCCCATACCTTGTGCTCGTCATCAACCACATCTTCCGTCACATTTGGCGGCGTTGAGGCGATCAGCGCTTCTTGCAGGAAATCAACTGCAGCTGCGCGATCTAATTCGAAACTGATCCCACCCCAATCCATGGTCACCCGGCCCGAAGCGTGCACGTTCAGCTTGCCAGCCTGCCCCGCCTTGAGCTGCCAGTCCGCTGCCGTGACAACCTTGGATTGTGTGCGTGCCGCGGTAGATTCTTCCAATCCGTCGAGCACTTCGAACTCCTCCTCGTGCTTCAGCCCAGGAATATCCGATTGTGCGCCATTGACCTCCGCGTTCTGCCCCGCGCCTTGGGGCGCAGCGGGATTTGGGGTGTCGGTAGCTTCGCCATCGGCGTTCGTTCCGTCGGCATTGGGTTCGATAAGGTTCGGGGTAATGGGGGGGAACTGCATCAAGAAGAGCTGCCCTGTTAGTTTATCATCTTGGGGCTCTGCCTCTTCGCCTTCTTCTGCCTTTTCCTTCCCTTGTTCATCAGTCGTCGTTTCTGCCCCCGCCTCCGCCTCTTCCGTAAGCTCGTTTGGTTTCGTTGGAGGTTCCTTGGTGAACAGGTCCTTGACTAGCTCCAGATCTTCTGCATGTCGATCGTACTCTTCAATATCTTCTTTGGTTCGTAGTAGGCTCTTTGGGTCCTTCACTGCGGGCACAGACGGTTCCCTCGAGTCCAGCTTCCGCCGCACCTTCTTCTTCGGGGCGGGTAATAACCCGTCATCTGTAGTAACAGGCTCTTCTGTATGTGGAACATCCATCATCGTCTGGTCGTTTTCATCTGTAGGCTCCTGCTTCACCCGGGTTTCAGTCTCGGTGGGCGTCTCTTCGTCGTCCTGCACGAAGAGCGCATCGTCATCCTTGGCTTTCCCCTTCGCCTGCTCCCGATGTTCGGCAGGTTTAGCTGTACTGGACTCCATATTCACGCTGACCACCCGATCCTCATGCTCGTGTCTCTCTACTCGAATCGGGCGTAGACCCTTGTCCCTTGCACTCCCCAAAGCAGTCTTCCCCTTATGCTGCTGCTGCTTCTTCTTCTTCTTCTGATCCAGTACCGCATCCTCTTCATCATCATCCGCGTCACTCTCCAAGTTAATCCTGTCAATGCTGACCCTGAGTTCCCCATCGCTTTCGTCGGAGGACACAGAGGCAGAGCCATCACCACCGCCACCGGTAGCCCCGGTCGTCATAGATTTACTCCTTCGTGACATTGACGGCCCTCTAGAGTCGCCGGTTCCAAATCTCGATCCTCCGCGGCCCCTCCGCGCAGCGAATCCAGAGCCTAGTGGTCCCGCCGCACCAGACATCCCCATCATTCCTCCACGCCCGCCGCGTCCCGCGAAACCGGCCCTACCCCTCGCTGCCATACTCGCTTTCCCGCGCTGGATCGCCGCAGCTTCTGCCAACCGCTCTGCATGCCGCTCGGCCTCAAGTTTCTCAATCGCTTCTCGCTCTTCTTTGCTGCGTCGTCCCACGGCTCGCGGTTTGTATTTCAGTGTCGGCTTCGAGGGCTCCCCTGGCCCGGGTCCTGCACTGGGACCGGGTCCAGGTCCAATGCTCCCCGAAGGTGCACGCTTCTTGAGAGACTGTAATCGTTGCACCGGTGCTCGCGTCGTGGTGCCTGGTGCGGGGGTTGGTGCGGGACTCGCGGAGGTATTAGGGGTAGGGTTGGAGCCGGGCTCGCCGCCGTTGCTGTTTCGTGCGGGTGCTGAGGATGCCCCTCGTCTGGGGCCGGCTTTGGGAGGCATGATGATGTCGTGAGTCGTAACTGGAGGTGTAATGGTGTGGATGAGGGAGTGGTTGGAAGGTGAAATGGAAATCTAGGCCCCAGCCTAGAGCGTTAAAAAGTAAAACACAAAATCCAGGCAAGAAAGAAACACTCAAAGCTAATTTAAGAAAAAAAACGGTCAAGTGCAATTCAAAGCTTGTCAAGTGTTTGAATAGTGAAGACTCATCGCTCGACAATTTTTGGCGGTAAGAAAAAGTTGAAGCGCGCGGCTAAAGGCGGAAATGCGGGGCAGATAAATAGCAACACTAAACCATATATGGAAGGTGCGATCATCGGCGGGCATAATTCTTTCCATTGTGGTGTTTGTGTACATACATATGATGGGCCACAGTGGCCAAACTCATTGAGGCCAGCAAAGAGTATTCTGGGGTAACGCGCATTGGCTAAGATAACCCGTCTAAGGTACTAGTAGGTAACGGAAAATCCATCCGTCAATCTAGATTTTATCTGCTAGAATCGTATCTTAACCCAGAATATATATTCCCTACGTAAGCCACTTAAGGTAGCCAGATAGACAATACCGGCAAGGTAAACAATAAAGGACACAATTAAAACAAAATCAAGGAGAAAAGGAGAATAAAATGAAAGCAATTCAAATCCGCACTTTATAGCAAATGAATGGAGGTGACTAGACCAGATCGTTGGCGCACCGTGTAAATAACAATCAACTCAAACGCCAAAAATAAACCCCACAATACTGAGATAAAAACTTGATCAAGTCAACCCGCTCAGTTTCAATCGCTAGACTATCCATGATAAACAAGACAAGCAACGTAGGCAGGTAGGATGTTATGTAGCAAGGTCGGATGTGAGTTCGGATGCGTAAAAGAGTGTGATGGGTGTTGGCCCATGGAGCGACAACAACAAGAGAGAGAAAAGGAGAGCCGAGAACATTAGTCCGAAGCCAAATTCGAAAGTAAAACTGCAAAACGAGAGCTCCCAATACAAGCGGAAGATTTTTTTTGTTGTCCATATCCTGTGCGAGCAATAGCGGCCTGGAAAGGCGGAAGCCATATAGTATACCACCAGTGAAGATTCCTATAACTTGGAAAACAAGGGTGGATGTATGCCAATGCCTTTTCCGCAACATCAGAAAGACCAGACGGGTAAATTTTGGTAGTCTATGTTGGACAAGACCAGCATGCGAAAATTTCTCAAGTCTTTTTTATTTCCCATCCCCGTATATCATGTTCGTTCACAATTTTATTCGTCGAAAAAGTACGTGTGCAAACAACGAGCGGCTTCAGTGGAGATGGCGAGTGAGGGCTATTCTCCAATGGACACGACCAAACGAGGCCTAGCGCTTGCGTTTCTTGCTCTTGTCAACCACAGAGGCGGTCATAGGCACGGCGGAAATTGGCGTTTGCACCTCACTACTAACTGAAACAGCATCATCTGTTTTTTTGACAGGGACGCCCATATGACGCCCGTAGCGACCTTTCCGGCCATTTCCTTCGTCCTCGCTGATGCAACCTTCGATGCCAATGCCTGCATCCTTGCATCGTCCACAAGGGCGCTGTCGGTCACACCCCTTTTTGCTCTTGCGGCATCTCTGGCAGCGTGGTTTTGTTGAGAGATCCTCCTCATCAGCGGCTAACGGGTGTTGGCCGTTGATAGAAGAAGTTGAAGCCTTGCGAGGGGGGGCAGGGTTAACAACCTGAGGTGGTGCAGCTTTGTTACCGGGGACTGTCGGCGTGGGCTTGACCTTGCGGGAAGCACTAGTAGAGGAACTCTTAAGTCCATTCTTGTTTGGGCGTATTTGCGTTGGCTTGGGGCCACGGGCCTTAGAAGAGGTCGTGCTAATGGCTCGAGATTTGATTTTCTTCGCTTTTGGCATAGAATCATGGAAGGAATCTTCATCGACCTCGTTCTTAACCATGCCACCCTCGAAATTGCCATGACGATACTCATTATCAGGACTGTCATAACTAGCGTCGGAGCTGTCAAAACTGGGGAGAATATCATCCAACCGCTTGTGTGTGTGTTTGGCAGCGCCTGGTGGGAGCATTGGGCTTGAGTCAAGCCTCTCCCGGGGACGAGCAGGTAGATCATCGTCGTCTTCACTGTATCCTTCACCATCGCTTGTTGCGCCAGTAGAAGATGCAGCATCAGCAGCGCCACTAAATGCATCATCGAGTGTCGACGCTGAGGTGCGCCCATGAGAGAAATTGGAGGCATCCCCAAGGCGTATCAATTGCATCGCAACATCTTCGTCAGAGATGCAGCTGGCGATGGTAGGGTCAGGAGTGGGAAGGATCCCAGGACCACCGGTCCGGCCAGCAGGATTTGAGAATGGCACCGACGAGTGTAAACTTGTTCGGTCGCGCAGACGGTGTCCATGCTCTGGAACCATTGGGGTTGTATATATGCCATTTCGTGTAGAACCAGCACCATAAATGTGATCACTGTGCCCATAACTTTGAGGAGAGGGCAATGGCTGTTGGTAAGGATTGTGTGAACGGTGCATTGGTCGAGCGAATGGTGAGCCGACGCCTTCCTGCCCAATAGAGCGACGTTGCGGTGAGATGGAGGAAGTTGAGGCAGTGAGAGGAACCTGAGGAGGAACAAATAATGGAAGTTCCTTTTAGAGAAAAAGAATCAGCAACTCGATCAATGAGAAAGTATTGAGAATAAGTATTCTCAACTCACAGAGCTATCGAACTTGGGTCGCTTGCGACGACCATCTTGAAGAATATTTTCCATGCTGATCTCTGAGCTGGCAAAATGTTCACTTCGAGCCTTCTTTGCCCCGGAAACGGAGCCATAGCCACCGTCACTATCACTATATCCAGCATCATCATAGATGCTGCCATGAGTGCTAGAGCCCCTACTCTTGAGCCCTGGCCGGGAGAGCTGTTTGTGCTGTGAGGCGCTACGACGGCTCCTACCGGACGGTGAGACGCTGCGCTTGCGAGCGACCCGGGATGCCGGTCGAGACGGCGATTGCCCGTTCTCTGAGGGTTGCATTGCCTGCATTGTTGATGCCATTTGGAATGGCTCCCCCAAGCTGGGGCGTTTGCGATTGTCAATGGGCATGGGGCCATAATACATATCCCCGTATCCCTCTTCGTAGGCCTGGACGGGCATTACCCGAACATAAACCGTCATGTTATTTTTTAGATTCTCATATCTTGCAATGAGGGTGGTGTTGTGTTCATCCTCAAAGCTAACACCAGCAGCGCCATCGTAAATTCCATAGAAGTTCTTAACAGTGGTGACAATGGAGTCTGTGGTATCATGAGGGTAGATTTGCACCCGCATGGGGATGCGGGCTCGGGCCTTGGAGTTCTCATCGAGTAGCAGCTCGAAAGCGACATTTTTTGGACTCGGGCTTTTGGTTGGGGAGATGTCTTGGAGGGGGCGATGGTCGGTGTAGGTAGGCGACTCCCCAGGAGAGGCAAGCTGTTCATACTGGACAGCCTGCATGGTGGAAACGGTCCAACAGGGGGCGCTACCACGCTTCTACTACATGTATTATATGATCAACTGGCTGTTCGCTGAGCGAGAGGACGAAACGAGGAGGGCGGGGAGAGTCAAGGTAGAGGGAGACGGCAGCAATAGGGTATGGGTAGATTTCATCCAAACCTACCACAAGAAGAAATATAGAGGAGTCTAGTTGATAGATAGACCACCCGCGATTATTTTGATGCAACGATTGATGACCGAAGGTGGTGGGTGGTAAGAGGGCGATGCAAGTCGCAACAGCCGGGAGCGACTGGGCCGGGAGAGAGGGAAAAATGGGACGACGACGAGAAAACTAGGCAGAACGTAGCGACCAGCGTGAGTATATTTAGTTTTTAAAGTATCGAATGGATAAAACAGTTCGAAGAAAGGGCATCAATTAGGATTTGGGATGTCGACCCCCATCCGTCGGATCCTGATGGGTTGCAGACGTTGCAGGTTGAGGGGGAAGGGAAGAAACGGTCCGAAGTGCTCGGAAGAGGATGGAGAGCACGAGGGACTCACCTATTTCGGACCCAGAGACTCCGTAGAGAGTCGCACAGGGTTAGTAGGTGTATGAATGCCGTGAGAAGGCAGTCGATGATAGCGGACGAAGCGGTTCGATGGTGGTGGAGGAGAGAAGGTGAGTCGATTCTACGCAGCGCTTGTTGGGCTATGTCAGCGGTGGCATCGACCATGCAGAGCGGGAGCAAGCCAGGGGAACAGCGAGGCCGAGGGCAATCAAAGAATGGACATCGGGCTTGCGGAAGACATGAAATGCATACTAACCAAGCAGCGATGGACAGTGAGTCGCAGAAAAGGCAGAGTCGGACGGGTGGTGGTGGTGAAGGTGTTGGGTTGAGAAGGAAGAATGAAGAGCGATGATCCGGTTTCACCTCCAAGCGAGAGCATCACTTTGGCTATTTGGGTTGGCAGCCCTCAATTGCCCTCACCAACACCCACTACCATCTTTTTACGTAGCGTCCTATCTGAATTGATTCTCAAGTTTTATTTCCTACTCTTTTGGTTGCCATTTGCGCTGCAATTTTGGACGTCGCAAACTGCTGGTTTGCGCTGCCTCCGGTCGATATAGCTTGGACAACCAAAAGCGAAAATAGAAAATGAATCGCATCAGACGTAAAACGAACTGCAGAATACCGATCGCCGGCAGTTTTTCTACTATACTAAAAACTTCCTGCTCCTAGGACTGGGCCAGTGTGCCGTAATTGAGGATGTGCGAAATGCGACAGCCGCTCGCCCTGAGCGCCGAATATCTACAACTTACTGCCTCCGCGCACACTTTCCGTAATTTTGAATGCTATTAAATAATTGAATATTATTTCTGGGATACTCCGGCTAAACCGAATAGTGGGAGATTGCAAGCGTAGACAGAGCGATGGACAGAACAGCTAGAGGGGTGTCTCAAGCCGCGCAGCCACGTCGAATGACCTTCGGGTCACCATTTGGGCCAACGACTGGCGGAGAGCTCTTGAAACAATTTATACTAGCAGCATCCTACTCGCTGGCCACTTTGATTCGATTGCGCCTTCGCGCGAGTGAGCGAAGACTGATGAAAAGCATATTCCGGGGTGTTCACCGAGTGGCACGAGGTGCACAGTAGATATCCGTGGACATCCCTGGCGCGGAACAGCCAGCCGGGCAGGAACCGTCGCTGTTGCAGGTTAAAAAGGTCTGAGAATCTGATTTTCAAGATCTAAATGTCTCTATTTTCAACATCAGGCTACTAAATGACCGATCGATGGGCGGCTTAGCTCTATATGGTGCGTGGGTGAGACTGCAGCGCAAATCATTAAGGTCGGGGCCGACTGGATTTAGGGGAATTTACGACTCGGCAGGATAAGAAACAGACAGAAGCGACAGTCAGAACGAACGCATTCTCCGCGTGAGCGTTGTGATGAATTGTCAGAAGAGCCACCACCCACCGGCGGAGTGGGTGGCCCAAACCAATTGCTGCGTCTTTTCGTGATCTGCGCCTGTCCAGACTCGCTCACGAGTCACTCTCCTCCAAACCATCGCTTACCCCTCCCTCGTCTGCGATAACTAATGGAGCTATTCTACGTTAGGATTGAGGATTCCCCGTTGAGCTTCGGCCAGAGGAGCTCCGTGATTCTATCTACCGGTAGATATCGTCGGAGGTATACTCGACTGGGCTGTCCTTAGTTATTACCAACCCTGCAGGGCCGGTGCGACATCGCACGGTCACCCAAGGGTCCCCGCCTAAATATTGCTTTAAACCTGTCGCATTCTAATCTTGATTATCGCGGTTTCATGGGAAGAAGCGCAGAGGCCGATGAGGCGCGAGCGAAAAGAAGAGAAATCAGGAATGCCTTTGGCCGGGTGGGGGAAGTTGGAGGATGTGAGTGAGTCTTCCCAACGATCCCGGTCGTCGCGTATATAATATATGTATCATATGTAATCGGTCTTGATGTCAAGGTCAAGTTGGAGCGTGCGAATTACGGATATTTGAGAAGCATTCGCCTTCTGTGTTGGTCTCGACAAAAGAAAAAGCTGAAAAAAGGCAAAGAGAGACGATGCAAACGACTGGGATCTCTTTCTTTCAGTTTCTTTCGGAACGAGGCGGGGCTTTTTTTTTTTTTTGTCGAGGAGCGAACGGTGAGCTCTCAACCCAGCGCATTTCGAGAAATTACTAGTTGAAGCGTACACCGAAAGTTTGGTGGCGGATTGCATGCGACAGTTCTCCGCTCAGAAAGAGCAGCGCTTAATCCTGGTTCGGTGCCATCGTTCTGCGACTTCTGAACAACAATACCCTGGAGTACTGCTTGTGCGCCAAAACGTCCCAATGAGATTCAACGGCGTTCGTCGATGGCGACCTCTGTGGAGGATCCCTTTGCCCTGGTGGTCGGCCATCTGAAAATGCGACGAAAGGCCCCGAACCCGCAGGCTGATGATGATAGGTACCGCCGGATCCGCGTCCCACATTGGGGATCTTGTGGCTTTTCTGGCGACACTGGCAATCGTCCGGGTGCAGACGGAGTCACCTCCTCACAGAAGCGCTGCGATGAAGACGTGGAAATTAATTCCCAGCCATCCCCTGCGGAAAAATGGCATTTTAGCTCTCAGAGCCTGTTTCTGAACCAGACCTTGGATGGCAGTGTTTCCCGCAAGGTTTTTGGCACAGGCCAGCGACCGTTCCCCCAGGACTCCGACCAATTGGTGATCGCCGGCTAGAATTTGTTGCGAAACGTTGTATCTGCAGCCCAATCTCCGCACTTTTGAAGTCGCAGCGCATCGAATCGAAGAGTACCCATTGCGAACGGCCGGCAGTGAGGCGGGATGCGACAATCACGTGAGTTCGTGTTTAATGGGTTCCGGCCGCGTGCCGACTCGCGCGTTCCGAGCCCCGGAGAGTTGCTTGGGTTCAGCGCCTCACAAAACTTATAAAAACTTAAATCCAGGATACATGTACGATCGCAGGTACTGAATGGACGAGCCAAATAATTATGCTTGATTTTCTGTGTGGTTGTTGGGCGTTTTATTGGAGGCGGGCGCATCTGCGGGCAGTAGGGAGGACGTGTAGCGATGATGTCATTTACAGGTACCCCGCAAACACAGCAAACAATGCTGACATAATCTACCTTGCCCTGCGACCGGAACGAGCCTAGCGTGGTTGTTGTTGACGATTTCCAAAAAGGGAAGTAACCGCTTTGAGCAATGCCGTTCCCCAGGCAGTCGGATGGTTTTGCTTGCAATCCCTTTGTTTTCCAGCCCTTTCTGGACGTGAGGGCGATTTCTTTACTTTTCCTCTGCCGGGCCCCATGGAGCTGTACTTTTCCTTGTCCCTTCATTAATATTCTTCTTTCCCGCGCGTGGTTCAGAGCAGCCAGTCTTCGCCTGCCTTCTGACTGGGTCGTTGTCCGGTGCGTCTCTAAGACTTGGCGCGGCTTTTGTTGTTTGTTTGGGGTCGACTTTGAGTAGTATCAGCTCGCCTTTTCAGGCCTACTTCTCGACAACCCTGCCCACGCTTGAAGCCAGGAAGTAAACAATCACCTGGCCCTCCTTCAGATTGTCGTCTACACTCTGGTGAAGGCCTCAGTCCTCAATTGCCTCACAATGGACGCAAAGGTATGTTCTTCTCTCGTTGCTTGCTTTGCCATACAGCTTCACGAACCACAACATGCCCTATCGTTGAGACGCTTATTGTCTATGTCTTCACAATATATGGGCTAACTTCTTTCCAACTGTAGCCCCAACGCATTCGTGTCCGCGCGGACGAGAATGCTCCCTTCCCTCTCGCCGCGAACAAGACACTCCAGCAGCGAACCAAGTCCACTACCGCGTTGTCGTCAAACTTTCAGAATGGTGGCAATAAAAACGGACCTCGCCGAGCAGCCTTTGGGGACGTCAGCAACACTGCCAACCTAGTCCATGGTAACCGCGACGATTCCTCCCTTGCGGGCAAGAAACCTTCCAAAGTGCTGGAGAAAGCGCCACTGGCTGCGGAGAAGAAGCCAGCAGCACTATCTCAACCTGCTCAACGTCCTGTATCGATGTCTGGACTAAAGGGTCTGCTGAGCAATGTCACCAACCCGAAACCGCTTGAAATTTCGAAGCAAACTGCAGGACAGCAACAGAACACCAATGCCCGCAAAACTCTGAACAAGCGCGCTACGGTCTTCAAAGACCATTTAGAACCATTGACGGAAAATAGAGAACCCACATCCAAGGAATCCACCATTGAATCAAAGGAAGGCAACACTAAAGGCTATACTGAACGCGTGCAGCAGGACGACGTGATAGAAGCTGTCGATTCAGACGAGGTTTTGGAAACCCAGCTGAGCAAGCTTGAGGCCTCGCTCGCCAAATCTGAAGCCGATGAAGACGAGAAAGACACCCAGGAACTCGAAGATGATGATTGCAAGGTGCAAGCCGCATTGAAGCAAACCAGCGAGATCCACGAACGCCACGCTGCAGTGGACTCACGCGAAGTTAAGCCCAGTTCGAAATCTTCGAGCAAATTCACCACGGCTCCGCGTATTTCCCATGATTATCTACCTCACCAGTCGGAACCCGAGGAGTATTGGGATGACGAGGATGAAGAGAATGAGGAAGACGATGGCTACAACACTGCTCGCTCCTACCGCTCCCGAAGCGAGAACACAACAGGTGGAGCGACCACGCTGTTGTTCCCCAGATACAACCAGCAAGCCAAGCGAGAGTTGGCACTTGCAAAACAGGTCGTCGAGGCTACTCGGACGGTTGAAGACATTGAAGATGATTACTGTGACACAAGCATGGTGGCCGAGTATAGTGAGGAGATCTTTGAGTACATGAGAGAGCAAGAGGTATGTGCACTTCCGACCACAGTAACATAATTATACTTACAATTACTTCCAGATCAAGATGTTGCCCAATGCGCATTATATGGACAATCAAGCTGAAATACAGTGGTCCATGCGATCTGTTCTCATGGATTGGCTGGTGCAGGTTCACCACCGCTTCTCGCTACTCCCTGAAACACTTTTCCTATGCGTTAATTATATTGATCGTTTTCTCTCCTGCAAGATCGTTTCTCTTGGCAAACTTCAGCTTGTGGGCGCAACCGCTATTTTCATTGCTGCCAAATATGAAGAGATCAATTGCCCGTCAGTGCAGGAGATTGTCTATATGGTTGATGGTGGTTACACGATCGATGAAATCCTCAAGGCCGAGCGGTTCATGTTGAGCATGCTCCAGTTTGAGTTGGGATATCCTGGTCCTATGAGCTTTCTGCGCAGAATCAGTAAAGCTGATGATTATGATCTCGAAACCCGTACACTTGCGAAGTACTTTCTGGAGATTACCATTATGGACGAGCGATTTGTTGGCAGCCCTGCGAGTTTCCTAGCTGCAGGTGCTCATTGCTTGGCGAGGTTGATGCTGAGGAAGGGCTCATGGGTAAGTCATTTTCTATCTCCCTAAATATACAAGACTGACGATTTGATAGTCACCTGCCCACGTGCACTATGCCGGATACACCTATTCTCAGCTTTATCCACTCGTTTCTCTGATGATGGAATGCTGTGAGATGCCTCGCAAACATCATGCGGCTATCCACGAAAAGTACACCGATAAACGGTTCAAGCTTGCCTCCCTCTTTGTTGAAGCCGAAATGAGAAAGAACTTTCGCCTGCCAGAGCCAACCAAAGAAGGTTCTATTCTCGAGCGCAAGATGACACCAGAACAAGCACACTACAGGCGAGTATAATCGCCCATACGTGTGCTTGCTTTTCTTACCTAAAATATCTTTTTCTTGCCTCTCTTCCTTTTGTCAAATTTTCTTGCATTGACAAGAACGATTGGCCACGCGCCTTTTCCTCTGTTGCAATGGAATAATAGCCTTAAAAGGGGACCAGAACGGTGATGTGAGTGTAAGGACGTCACCATTCTTACAGCCATTCGGGCCTTATCTGGCATATGTGATATGGACGCTGGCCGCCACGAGCAGGTTTATTCTCACTTTATCTCAACGAAAACAACATGTCGAAAACCGTGAAGGTGTGACAGAATTCGACCTCCAGGGTCTTGACAGCTTCTCTTTATTTTCTTTTCTACGCCTTTGATGACTGGTGGGCTCTTTTATGATTCTTACGCATTTGGTATTTAGACTGGGGGTGGTAATGATGGCAATCGGATACTGAGCGGGTGGAGTTTTTCCTTTTTATTCCTGCATCGTTTTCATGAGTTAAGATACCAAAGGCCATGCTAGTGGTAGGTGCTTGGAAGAGGTGGCCCTTCTGCGGCGTCTACGACTTCCTCGCTACAACTCATGATGTTCTAAATTCCATACTTATGGCCTGAACCGATCTTTGATATGGTTTCTTTTTCTTTTTCTTTTTTTTTTCATTCCCTATGTTCATATTGGGACTCGGTTCTTTTCTTTACCTTCTCAACTTTGATATCTCGTGGGTTATTGCTCAGGATTATGGCGCTAAGTAATGATATTGGATCTTTTTTATTGCTTCAATTACATGACTGGTGCACGTGTAGGGTAATTAGCGACCCGAGGAAGTTCTCTGGGTTGTTTGATAGTTCCTGAGCCTCTGTCCCACTCTAAATTCTATGGCATGCTAACCCTGGTATATATATCTCTAAGTCTAAAATCTTCCCCGTTATTCGGTAGACAGATATTGCTCATCGTTGATCCAGAGAGAGAAAAAAGGCCGACATCCTACCGATCCAACCCGTTAAATTCAATCAGCTTTTTCACCACATCGATAACTCGATTCGCAATCCTATCTTTCACCGATGGTGCATTGGAAGACGAAGAGAAGGGGTCCAAAAAGGAAGCTGGATTATCAATCCTCGTTGCAATAATTTCATCGACCATCGTGCGGAGTCGCGAAACCAGGACACCGATTCGGGCCCAGCCGCGGAGGCGCAGCCATCCGTCGACGATGAGACCTCGACCTGTTGTGTCGAGGTCAATGGAGCCACAGAATAGGAGGAGAGAGTACGCGTTGAACGCTGTTTATGATGTTAGTTCAGCTCTTCTTTCGGACTTTCTGTGTTGGAAAAAAAGCGCATCGATTATGGATGTCAGTGAGGGATATAATACTCACGTGTTAAGTCACGGACGAAAACTTTTGAGGTCTCCATTTTTGTGAAATAGCTTAAGAACGTGGCAGCGTTGGAATAAGACTGTACTGAGAAGAGAAGGGATGATGGGTGGATGAAGACGCGGCCGTTTTCTTGGTTGAAGTATTTTATTGTGCGAGCGTCTGGGTCAACCTCGAATGTCCCGGTGATAGAGCTGGTAAATTTCTTATCTGGAAATGCGATGCGTGCGATTTGAGGCTGGAATGCACCAGCGACGAGGGCGCGAAGAAGGCTACGGTTGGTAGCATTACGGTTGAGGCCTGAGAAGGAAGTAGAAGTTTCAGAGTAGTTGACGGGAACGATTGCGGCATCTTTAAGAGATGTAAGGAACTGAGCTCTGTTTGATGAGATATCGCGAAGAGTCTGGTGAGAGAGGAAATTGGCCGTGCACCATGATTGAGTTGACCAGTAGCCTTGCTCCTTGACGCGGTCTGCCCATTCCTGATAAGCATTCAAGTCCGTGAGGAGGTCGCCATCTCCTTTGGAAAATGAGGCCCGGGCGGCGTTTGCTTCCTCCCGTCTCTCACGAGGGGAGACAAATGGGCTTTTCACTGTTAGGATAGCGGCGATTGTGATGCAGGCATCGATGCAATTGAATATGGATCCGTATACCATTAACTTTGCACAACGGAGATCTGCAGGAATCATAGACAAATATCGCCCAAGAGCCGTGAGTCTGTCATGATCTAGAGCTCCAACTCGGTGTAGGAAGCTAAGGGCGCCCTCGACTGCAATGCTTTCCGGTGGGGTGATGGTGTTTGCGAGGAAAGAGGCAACATCGTCAATTCCTTGCATGGAACGTACAGAAAGGCACAGCTGCTCCAATGGTACACGCCGGATTTCAGGATCTGGCCGCTGAGGCATGCTTGATTCTGCTTTGCGAGTGTAGAGCTTATAACATGTACCGGCCCTAACACGACCGGCTCTTCCGCGCCGTTGCTTACAGGCAGCCTGTGAGGCCCATACCTCCTGTAGACGAACCATATTATCTTTGGGATCATAGCTGGTTTCTTTCACACGTCCTGTATCGATGACGGCCACGATATCTTCGATCGTAATTGATGTTTCTGCCACATTGGTAGCTGCGATAACCTTCCGCTTCCCTTTAGGAGGACTCTGGAATACACGTCGCTGTTCAGCTGGGAGAAGAGACGCATGTAAAGGCAACGGATGTGCGTTGGGAATCCTTTTTACGGCATTCAGGCATCTATCGATCTCCATTGTTCCAGGTAAGAATATCAGAATGCCCCCTGGCTGATCTTGTAGCTTAGAGTCAATATACCGAACGGTAGATGCAATCAATTCGTAGTTGATACCCATTCCAATGGAACGAAGTATCTTTCCAAACGACTCTTCTGCGGCTGAAGATACGACTGGATCATCATCAAAACCTTGCTCTGGGAGCTCCGGAGCAAATCCCGTCTCGCGAACAACGTCATCCAGGTAATAGTCATCCACAGGGAAAGTTCGTCCGGGTATATGGACCAATCCCACGGATTGATGCCCGCCAAAGTATCGTGTAAAGATGTCTGCATCGAGAGTCGCACTCATCAAAATCACCTTGATGTCCTTGCGATGACGAAGAATGTCTCTTAGGAGGGCCAGTAGAAAGTCCGTATCAAGACTGCGTTCGTGGACTTCATCCACAACAACATGAGTGACGTCGGCGAGTGAGCTTGCGATATTGCCAGAGCCGCTGCCTGCCTGTATTCTACGAAGCAGCACACCTGTTGTGACAAATGTAATTTTTGTAGATCCAGCTTTAGCCTTTGACTCGCCCCTAATAATATAACCAACCTCGTCGCCCAGAGACGAGCATCTTTCGTCACTGACTCGGTCTGCCAGACCTAGTGCAGAGATCCTACGGGGTTGAGTGCAGATGATGTTTGCGGCGCCGCCGAGTCCGTTTTTAATCATGTCGTCGAGGATAAATTGCACCGATTGCGTACTCTTGCCGCTACCTGTCTCTCCAGAGATAATCGTGACTTGATGTTCATTCACAGCGCGTATTATTGCATTTTGAGTGTTCCAGGCTGGAAGCGATTCTCGCTGTTGGATCATCGCCCGCTGAGGTTTGGTAGTCTGCTTTTTCTCCCAAGCTTCTTTAACAGCAAGGCTTTTCGAAGACCCGGGAGACCAATCGACCGTTTTCACTTGCTTATGCCTTTGGTGCATAGGAAGTTCAAAAGACGATCCCGAGGGTGTAACGGGTGGCGCTGATATAGTTGAAATATCCCGTAGTTTCCCTGGATCTTGAATGATTTTTGGTAAATGAGTTTCCAGCCAGTCTATGATGTTGTAGATCATTTGTTCCCCAAGAAAATTCTCTTCTGCATACCTAACAGCTTGACGAACAGCGCTTAGGCGGATGTATGCAGGGATTTTTTCTGTTTGAATAGATATTATCGGAACGGAAGAAGGATAGTGTCCTGAAGGCCTCTGAAACCGAAAGGACACTGTCCCTGCACCACCCGGTGATTCACACTCAATCGTGCAAACATTGGACGATTTGGCAGAATATTGTTCACCGAAGATGGCCTCAAGCGTTTCTTGTTCTTCTGCCCAGCCGTCGTCGCTATCCATCAGTAGAGAGGCGCCCGGTGCGACCCCGTGTACAAGAGTCTGTTGAAGAGACTCTGCTGCAGCAAGCTCATCACCTTGACTACTGTCCAGCGTTCGCGCGCAAAGATCAGCCGGAAATCCAGCAGATGCAAGTCGCTTGAGTTTAGACTCTCTTGCGAGGTCGTCACTAACCAGCGTAACCCCGGCCGAATATTTCTCAGGCAGACACCAAGATGGCAAATCATCTTCTGGCACGTAGATAAGAAGCCACTCCAACACCTCTTCTCGGTCTTTACACGCAGCGCTAGCTTCTTCGATGTGACTCCGTCGAAACCCTAATTTCGTGAACTCTTCGACCAGGGCCACACGCTCGGGTCCGGGAATCTCTACACCGTATGGATTCCACATAGTATGCTCCTGCACCAGAGTTTCAATCTCACGACGGACTTTGTTCCCCAGGTCAACCTTGGGTGCACTAGACCAAATTTTCGTCCCTTTATTTTGACCGCTGGGCCCTAGGCCTAGATTCACCGTGCTATCGGATGATTTGGCTTGTGATGCCTCGCGTTCCTTTTGTTTCTTTTCAAGCTCCGCGGCTGCGATCTCCCGCTCTTTTTTGGCTAGGAAAGGGTCCGCCTCGTACAGCCAGCCATCACCCTTTTTCACCTCTGCTGCCTTCAGCTTCTCAAAGTCCTCTTTCCAAAGCTTCTTGTAGTCCGGCGGGAGCATCATATGGAGGTTTGTCTTATTGCATACATGGAATAGGGCGAAGGTCGCAGCGTAGTGGCGTGCTTCTAGCGCCGTCGATTGCTTGAAGTCGGCGGGCAATCGCATGGGAGGAAGTGTGAGCGTTTCTCTAGTCTTTAGATCAACACGTCTTAATATAACAGATGAGATGAATCCTCCTCCAATTTTGTTCTAGTTCGCACCGCGAAACCGTTAGCATGAAGCTGATTCTGGAATACGGGCACATAGCGGGATAATTGCTCGCCTCACCATAGTATACTCTGGCTTTTCCCACTTGTGCTTCTGGCAATGCTCCGACATCAAATTTACCGGCAATTTCCCAGTCCATGATGCGCCGCCAATGACCTGCTTGACCGTAGGTTTTTTCTGTTCATCCGCTGGTTGCGGTGCTTTCTTCGCACTCTCCGCCGTTCGTTCGGCCGCGGCTTTAGCCTGCTTCGTCCCAGGCTTGGGCACGCCTCCACGGGCGTCGGACTTCTTCTTGGGCGGCATCGCAAGGTGTTAGTATTCCTGACGTAGACGCCCGTGGAGTACCTTGTTTAAGTTGGTGGTTAGAGTGCGACAATGGCGGGCGATCATCCCGACTTGGGTCCCCGCCTCAGGCAGCTTTTTTTGTGCGCGGGTCCGCGGGGAAGGAATGGCATGCGCCACCTGTACTCGCTGGACTTCACTGCGTGCGGACCCCGACAAACCAGCATGACGAGGAAGCTGATAACGAGCGAGACTATTTGCTCTCATCGTGGCACTCAATACTGACGCCCATTTTGTGCTGGTGGAAACATGGAACCTGAAAGCAGCTCCGATCCAAGAGCTAAAGTTGCGTCGCAAGCTCAGAAGCAGCCGACCAAGAGAGATGCGTGTATGTAGATACCTCCACACGTTCATATACACTGCGCATTATTCTGCACCGGAAATGAATGGCTAGCTAATTGATTGCGATCCAGTTGCAGAGCTTCTGTCCCCTAAAACCAAACAGCCGAAACATAGCACTGAGGGACTATCAAAAGACATCCAACGGAAGGCTTATGCAGCATTTAAACCTCGAGATGGTCTAGGCACCTACATCGCGAAACCGGAATCATACCCGCCGAATATCGTTGTGTACTACAATGACGACTTTGTCGTTATCCATGACATGTTCCCCAAGTCCACGCTGCACCTTCTTCTCCTCCCACGCGACCCTAAAAAGACCCGTCTCCACCCGGTCGAAGCGTTCGACGATGTCGAGTTTCTGGAAAAGGTCAAGCTCGAAGCAAAGAAGGTCCGTACATTGGCTGTAGGTGAACTTCGCCGGAAATACGGAAAATACTCGGGCGGTGATAGAGTACGACAAGAGGCGCTTGATGCCGAACCGCCACTTGAAACATTGCCCGGAGGAAGGAAATGGGAGAATGATATCATGTGCGGAATACATGCGCATCCGTCGATGAACCATCTGCATGTTCATATTATCTCTGTAGACCGCTACAGCGACCGTCTCAAGCACAGGAAGCATTACAATAGCTTTTCTACGCCATTCTTTATCGATATCAATGATTTCCCCCTCGCCAAGGAAGACCCACGAAGAGACCCTGATCGACAGGGTTATTTACGAGGAAGTTTAATATGTTGGCGTTGTGGCCGGGACTTTGGAAACCAGTTTACTGCGTTAAAGAAGCATCTCGAGGAAGAATTCAACGAATGGAGGCAACTGTGAGTGAGCGAAAAAAAGGTAAAGCTTCAAGCTTTCTAGAACCACGGGACATGACATTCTCTACAGTAATACTGAGCGCGAAAATGTCAAGCTTAAGCTCCCCTGTTCATGTCCACATCCTCACAGAGGCAGTCGTTTGTGATCCAAACGCATCTCAAAAAGAAAAGCCCTAATCAGCCACAGAGTTCCATGTTTGTAAATATACAGGTAGAGAATCCAAGGTATAGTAAGAACTGTAGCCAATTACATTTTCAGTAATCTAGTGCACAAGTTCGCTAAACCTGACATCGGATTCAAAAAAAAAACAAAAGGTATCGCGGGAAAACCGGATCATCTTATAAACGAACGTTTCCGTTCGAATTCCAGGCCAAGGCTCCGAGCTCTCCTAGCTCGCAAGACACCAGACCTCAGACGACGGGTTTACGCGCGAGACTTGGACCGGGAAGAGCCCTTGACTTTCCTGGCTTCAGGGCGGTTGATGTGATGGGCGGGGATCCATTCGGCGTTGTAGGTGGTGGCGGAGGAAACAGCTGGGCTGTCAACAGGGGCATCGGCCTTCTTCGAGACGCCTGAGGGCTTTTTCGAGCCCTCTGGCTTGGCGGACTTGCGTTTCTGGGGGAAGTATGGTGCAATCCAAACGGTATAGAAGAAGTATACAACGCCACCAAAGCAAGCAAGGAGGAAGAAGTAAAGGAAGATACTAAAAAAAAAGAAAACATTAGCCGTTATTTCAATGAGGCATGGGAGCACACGAGCTTACATCTGAGGATCGAAAATGCTGGTTTCTGGTTCCACGACACTAACAGTGCCGTTGTGAGCGTAGACCGTAAAGAAATGGCCCTCACTATCGGAGATAATTGAGGCGAGAGAAAGCCTGAGGTCCTGAGGGTGCATTTCGGTAGCGAAGCTATAGCTCAGACTCTCCTTCTCACCAGCGGGGATATCCACGCCGTAGCGAGTTGCAGTCAAGTTGCGAACTAGTGTGCCCTCCTCGTCTAAAGTAGACAGAGTACCGCCAATGAAATTTACAGTCACCGGAGAGGCTTCATTATTGGTAAAAGTTACCAAGGCTTGCGTGGGGTGGCCATTGACAAGCTTCACGCCGAAGATCTCAGAGGCAGGGAATGCAGCCTGCGCGGTCACGGCGGGGGTCCGCGCTTCAAACGATTCTTCAGCCTTTTCAGCGGTATCCTAGATTCGAGAATCTTCACGTCAGCCATCCAATTGCGACATGTATTAGACAGTACATCTGCGACATACTGCTGCCAGAGTGCCGCCGATCAAGGCCTGAACCGAGAACAAAGCCAGGGAGAGGAAAGCGAAGCGAGCCATTGGGACGGGTGATGCCGGATCTGAAGCGACCTCGGAATGGTTGGAGGGAAAACGAAAGGTCGAAAAAAGAAAGGAAGGGAAAACGAGGGCGAGGACGAAAGATCGGGGTGGAAGAGAGACAGACAGACAGAGCAGGTTTGCTCCACGTTGGCGTTTCTTTCCCCAGGACCGCTGACTCAGCCCCAGCTCCCCGTTGCGGTTTCCGCAATTGATAAACGCGATTTCCATCAAACGGAGATCAAGAAATAAAAACGGCATGAAATAGACGTCTCCATTGTAGATTGGATTCTTCACTGTACCTATTCACGGCGACGAAGGAAGCGTTACCGCAAGCAAAACCTTCAAACGCATTCACCGTCTCATTCACCCTCTTCTGCCACGGACATATAAGCGCCCGGTTTATCTCGAATAATCAAATATCATTGCCTCATCAACCTCCTCTTTTTCCGATGACTACCCTTTCAGATAACTTCTCTTGTTTTCTCTAAGCACCATGTCGGTTCGTGAGTATTTTGAACGCTATCAACAGCTTACTTCTGTCGAGCAAACGAAAGACACTCTAATTGAGGTATCTCTTCGCATGGCCTTCGCCCAACCTCCATAGGGTTCTTTGTGTTAACACCCCATCCATTTGTTAGGAATTAATACGACGTATAACTGAGCTCGAGGGCGCATATCAACAAGAACAACTTGATCATGACCGCGAAAAGCGCTTTAACCGTGATATACAATTTCATGAGATAGAGTTGATGGAACAAATTAATCGCGCTAAAGCTATAATGGTAAACGCTTCCTGAATAGATTGATTTTCCCTACTATCCAATCGCAATAGCTGCTAACTTTTCTTTCTATCTCGCTGTAGAACCGCGAACCCTTCATAATTGTACTTCTGGATGGAGACGGATCAATCTTCAAAGATGAGTTATTACAACTGGGAGAAGAAGGTGGTAGAAAGGCCGCCAAAGAGCTGTCTCTGGCAGTGGAGGACTACGTGACAGACAATTTTTCGAGCATCATTTCCCCGAAGATTATTACGAAGATGTACATCAATATGAAGGCGCTATGCGATGCCTGTGTTCGTGGCGGAATCATAACGGATCCTTCTATACTTGATGAATTCTTGCGAGGCTTTAATCATAGCTTTCCGCTGTTCGACATTGTGGACGTTGGAACCGCAAAGAACGCCGCACACGATAAGATAAAAGGTATGCGTCTGTTGACCTCGGTGACCGGTTTCTTCTGAACCTCGAGGTGACCAGTTGTTGATCCGTTGCAGAAACCTTCAAACTACATTTATACAATTGCCACTGCCATCGACTTTTCCTGGGTTGCACAGAGGAATCGCCTTATCCTGGCATCTTGGAAGAAGCTTTAACAGACGTGGAACTCTCAGGACGGGTTACATTGATTGAAGGGATTCCATTCGGCAAGAACCTGGAATCCCTTAAGACGCATTATGGGTGCACTAGATTCCCTGGTATTTTCCGAGATTCTAAGATAAACGCTACTTGGGCTCCGTGGAAGGCTGCGGTGGCCACCAAACCTCGCAGTCTCCTTACTCCGTCGCCGAGCCCTCATGTAGCGGCACCACTGTCTCGAACACCCAGCAACATAACAACAGCCAGTAACAGTGCGCCTAACTCGTTGACACCCGCGAGTTCCAATGGCTCCGATGATTTTCAATTGGTGCGTTCGAAACCTGCCTCCTCCCGTCCTAAAGTCGTGGAACGGAATAAGTTCGGCCAACGTGTAGACCGACTTGACGTCCAAAACATCCCTCGAGAAGAAGTGAATCGCATTAAGAAACTGAAACTATGCAATTATTACTTTCTACAAGGCGAATGCCCGAATGAGAATTGTCATCATGACCATTCTCGGAAACTAACCAAAGCTGAGCTTTTAACCTTGACAGCCGTTGCGCGAATGACACCGTGTCGCTATGGACTGGAATGTGATGATCCTGAGTGTATGTATGGTCATCGTTGCCCTCAGAGCGACCCTGGAAAAAAAGACTGCTATTGGGGTTCAAGTTGTCGATTTAATACGGCCGCACACGGCGTTGACACAAATATTGTCAAAGTGACCAAGGTCTAGCCTTTGATTTCTGGATGCAAAATAATTTCCTGATGAAACATTTATCGCCTTTTATTTCAAGTAACCCTGGCTCTAATATAATGGCGTCGCGGCCGCTGAGCTTCGAATCTTGTATCGTTCTGGGGGGCTCCTTTTTCTTTCTTGCTTCATCCAGGCTAAAAGCTATGTATTTAGGTAAACTTGCTGCAGTAAAATCCAATACTGTACAGCGCTCAATGCCCCCAGGGCGGCAATGACTAGCCGTTCTTATTTCATACGTGAACACTTATTGTGTCTGATAATCAGTGAATAGTCGTCTTCAACAACCCAAATCGCCTTTCCCAACCAAAACAATCCTGATTAGTACAACCACTAAAGCCTGCGTTGTCGCCAGCATTGTTCGATTCACCAAAATGACTGCATCGAATGCCATATTCCATAAGACAACAATTGAACGGTCGTGACGAGATGGGTCCAAAATCTAGGGGACCCTTGCCGTTTTCCATTGCAATTTTCTTCTGCTCTTCCAGATTTCCCCATAAAACAAAGAGCCTTTCCCTCAATTGATTCAAAACGCCCAGGTTGAGGCGCAGGCTGCAAAATAATAATCATGTCAGAAAGCCAGTTAATTGACTGCCATCAGGGCTTGACTTACTCATATGCACTCAATTGTAGGAGATGCTCTGCCTCGGCATTAGAAACAAAGAGTTTAACCCGCTCTTTTGGCTGTCGACCCGTGGCCGGAGAAATACTCTCTACAAGAAGACAGAAGCGCCATTCCCATTGTGGGTCAGTTCGGGACGTAGCAGGGTCACGTCTTTTGTCGTATGTAAGCGAGATACGTTCCTTCTGGACAGCGAAATCCTCTAATAGGGGAGGATAGAAATCTACAACACGAACTGTGCTGAGATAGCAGAGGTTCTGGAAGGGAAGACGGTATTTGATGCCGCTGGGGGATGAATTAATGTGAGACGGGTTGCTTATGATATCCTCAAGGGTCTGAGAAGGCACGCCTGGAGGAACCCGTGGTTTTACTGAGAAACGAAGATTAGTATATGCTGGCCAATGTCCGTTATAGATAGAAGACTTTTACCGTAGTCGTTCACAGCAATCCGTTTGCTGACACCCAGAGTTGTCTGACCGGATTCGGTTTTCGATTGTGTTTTTACCCTCTTCTTTTTTGAGTTGGACTTTTTGGAGGGCTGTTCCGGGTCCTCGTGTGGTTTTCGCTTTTCCCTTTCCGGGTGCGCTTCCAAGTAATCCGTTTTTCGGGAAAGCAATTCCTGAACCCGGGTGTCATTGCTGTAATTGATTGGGAAAATGTTCGTGGCGGCTGAATTATCGCGATTGGTATGAATGACGCCTTCCAGAGTTCCTCCTTCAACACGGCTTCCTTTGATACGAACATTCTTGAGGCGAACAATATCATTTTCGTTAAAGTTATTCCGTAGGAATGATGCATGTGGTTCCCATAGTGTTATCTGAATAGTCATACGGCCGGATGGGCCGTCCCATTTCCTTTTGGGGCGTTTTATATAGTTGTATTCGTCGCCCTCGCGGCCATGGTCTGGATAATCATCGTTGTCAGACGCATAGAAGAACAAGTTCTCGTTTTCCGTGTAGTCAGTGAGATAGAGAGTTGCCTTTTCGCTATCGTTACTATGTATTTTGGCTATCTCTCCAATAAGATCCACGAATTGCCGATCTTCGACGTCTTTAAGCAGCGAAAATTTTCGCTGAGTAGCTGAAGTTGACCTGGATACGGAAACCTGCGCAAAATCTGGTCTGGGAATAGTAGTGCTACGGAACGACGTCGGGGTAGCCTCTAGTAATGTCAACGCGCAAGATTTCTCCTGGTAAGTGGGATCGAAAGGTACTGGACCAGTGAGTGCAGATTGATGTGAGGTCGGGTCCCTATCTGGGCGGAAGATGGCCCATGGAATTTTTTTATCTTGAGCAGCCACTCCTTGAGGCGCGCCTGTTATTACTTTAACCTGCACCAGCAAAGTGTCAGAACAAGAATACATGAGACTTGGGATAGACAAACCCAGAGATTACGGAGTAAAACTACGTCACCTTGTTGAACGGGGGGTAACATGGTCTCTGTTTCCGTGAAGTACCTGACTTTCAGGCCATCCCACGTATGCCCGTTATTCAGGTTGCAGTCCTTGATTGTAAATGTTATGCAGGTGGAGGTGCCTTGGCTTTTGAACGCGCCACCCCAGATATCCACGACCACGCCCATTACATTGATAGTACCTCGCGTTTCAAGCGCTTTGGCCACGTCAACATAGCCTGGGGGCAATTGAATCGCCATTGCTGCTCGATTTGCGGGCTATCGTGGTAGGTACCGTGATCTGTAGGACAACCTTGTGGAAAGGGTAGAGCTGGGACCATCTCTCATAGCAGCAGCATTATGAAGGTCAGCACCGCCACGAGCCCTGTCCGTAAACAATCAACTGAGAGGTGTCTTGGTACAGACGCCGTACCTAATTGACGCGTCTGGGCGGTTGTCCGCAAGTATTGTTGTCGAGTGATCCGCGCTAAGATCGCTTCGGCGCCTCCAGATAACGCTAAACCTAAAACAGCCAAATAATCCCGTGACTGGCCCGGAGCGTCAAACACTCGTTATTTTTCCCCTCCTTCACTTCCTCCCTCCTCCTGCCAGGCGCCCCGCGAAAAATAAGAGTTTCCATCTCCTTTATCTGGCTATAATTTTTTTCCCCTCCCGCTTTCGCTTGGGCCTCCCTATAATCACTTTCTAATTAGCTCCTATCATCTTCTTTCGTCGCATACCTTTGCGCCCGCTTGCTCCTTTTTTCCTCTCTGATTAAGTAACCCGTTTGTGGTGGGCTTTGTTATTGTTCCCTCTCCTCAGCAACCATGGCCGAACGCTACATCCCAGAGCATCGCCGCACCCAGTACAAGGCCAGGAATCAGTTCCGGCCTGACGAACTCCGCCGCCGCCGTGAGGAGCAGCAAGTCGAGATCCGAAAGCAGAAGAGAGAAGAGAATTTGGCCAAGCGACGGGGTATCCAGACTCGGGATGGCGGAATCGGTGTCGGAGGTGGCATGGCTGCCGCCGAGAGTGACGACGAGGCAAGCGCTATCGAAAGTGAGGTATGTGATGACTTATTTTCTTTTGCTGCTGGTTATGTCCTCCGCGTCCCTTTGCCTACTTTATGGACTCCTTTGTCTTATTTCTAAGGCTCACCGCCCAAACATGGGATCGGGACATTAATCCGACATCATCGCGGGGCACCCATCCAATTGAGTTTTGGTTTCTGTATACTTTGTTCATACAGAAAATGCGAAAGTTGCTAACGGGCGCCTCATCCAGCTCAATGTCGAACTACCAGAGATGGTCAAGGGCGTGTTCTCCGACCAGATTGAAGCTCAAATCCAAGCCACAACCAAATTCAGAAAGCTCCTCTCCAAGGAGCGCAATCCTCCCATTGAGCGTGTCATCGAGACCGGCGTTGTCGCCCGCTTTGTGGAGTTCCTCCGATCCCCTCACACCCTAGTTCAATTCGAGGCTGCGTGGGCTCTGACCAACATCGCATCCGGATCTGCTCAACAAACTCAAGTGGTCATCGAGGCTGGCGCTGTACCGATCTTCGTTGAGCTTCTCAGCAGCCCCGAACCCGATGTGCGCGAGCAAGCCGTTTGGGCCCTAGGTAACATTGCTGGTGACAGCCCTCAATGTCGCGATTTCGTCCTCAACGCAGGTGCTCTGCGGCCCCTCCTGACTCTGATCAACGACGGTCGCAAAATCAGCATGCTGCGAAATGCCACATGGACGTTGAGCAACTTCTGTCGTGGAAAGACTCCTCAGCCGGATTGGACTACCGTATGCTACTTCCCATCATCCGTATATGGTTGATTATTGTACGTACTAAACGTTTTATTTAGATTGCACCAGCTCTACCTGATCTCGCCAAACTGATCTACATGCTTGATGATGAGGTCCTGATTGATGCTTGCTGGGCTATCTCCTACTTGTCTGATGGCCCCAACGAGAAGATCCAAGCTGTAATTGAAGCTGGCATTCCTCGTCGACTAGTCGAACTCTTGATGCACGCCTCCACTTCGGTCCAGACTCCTGCCCTCCGTTCTGTTGGAAACATCGTCACTGGTGACGATGTTCAGACGCAAGTGATCATTAACTGCGGCGCTCTTCCCGCCCTCCTCTCTCTTCTAAGCTCAACTAAGGATGGCATCAGGAAGGAGGCTTGCTGGACTATCTCTAACGTTACTGCTGGCAACTCAAGCCAAATCCAGTCTGTTGTTGACGCTGGGATCATCCCACCCTTGGTCCACCTGCTTGCCAATGGAGACTTCAAGACGCGCAAGGAAGCCTGCTGGGCTATCTCCAACGCCACCTCCGGTGGATTACAGAAGCCAGACCAGATTCGATACCTTGTTACCCAAGGCTGCATCAAGCCACTATGTGATCTTCTTGCATGCCCGGACAACAAAATCATCCAGGTTGCCCTTGATGGCCTTGAGAACATTCTTAAGGTCGGTGAAATGGATAAGGAGGCTGCGCAGTCTGGTGATGCTCGTGTTAACCGCTATGCGTTGTTCATCGAGGAGGCCGGTGGTATGGAGAAGATCCACGACTGCCAGAATAACGCCAACGAAGAGATCTACATGAAGGCATACAACATTATCGAGAAGTATTTCTCAGATGAAGATGAAGCTGGTGGTGAGATCGATGAGCTTGCCCCTCAGCAAACACAGACTGGATTCACCCTGGGTGCTACCCAGCAGCAGCCCGGTGGATTCTCGTTCGGCGGTGCCAACGGTGGCGATACCATGGACATGTAAGGCGAGAAAAAAAGGAAAAAGAAAAAGAAAAGCGAGTGAAAAAGAGCAATCTCGGGCGATTTCACGCTCAATCCCTCATCCCCTTTCCCCCTGGCAGGTGGGTTATGGCTTCGATTCATGTTAGATCGTTCATGTGCAGGCAGGAACCCGCCACCACAGTAGGCTCTATGGGCGTCAACGTCTTGAAATGGTATTTCATTGGTTCCTTGAGCTGAATATTGCTCTCCTGGAGTGGTTTGGGGTTCTGGGAGTCTATATCAGATACCACATCAGGTCGTTTCGGTTTTCCCCATCCCTTTCTTGACACCTCGACATTCCACCTGCTTCCACCCCCCCCCAATCACACTTCTATATTCAAACCCTTCTATTATATTTTTTTTATCACCGTTTGATTTTTCACGATAAACAAGATTCACCGTCATGTATCCCTTCTTATTTCAGGCCACCCTAGCATTCCTCATACACGGGCGTAGTTTTCTATAGGTTTAAATCGGTTTCCTTTTTTGTTCCTATGAACACTTCTCTTTCCACATTAGGCGTGATAAGTTGCTTGGAGGTCAGGTCGTGTCCTTGAACTCGTATTTGTGGCCCGAAAGATGCCCTGAAGAAAGCTGAACTGCGCCAAAAAAAAACCCTAAGTCAGCTATCACGGGACGTCTCAACAACTGTTCCGTATTTACACCAAAAGAATGTAGTACCATATGATGTTTTTGCAATATACACTCCCCCAATAGATAATAATACTTAATAAAGTCTTTTGTACTACATGTGTACGATTCCTCAAGCCAAGATCTATAGTGGAGCTACTCCTGTAAACCATGAGACCACTATGCAACTCGAACATTAAGACAATATAGGTAGACCCGACACGACAGTACGAAAGGAGAAAAAGATAAGATTTAAATTGGTTGGTGCTTTGAAAGTAAAAAAGTCAAGTAACTCGAGTCGATTGCCTTAAAATCGAGACTGAAACTATATCTTCAAGATAAGTAATCCATTACATGAGAACGTAAATTGGGAATTAGCACACAGCATCAAAGAAAAAAAGAAGTAGATGGAAGTACTGAACAAGAAAATCGTAGGAAAGGATGACGAAAAGTCGACGGAAATAAAGGGGGAAAAGACCTAAGCTAGAAAGCCGCCAGTGCGCAAAAGAAGTAAATCAATTCGTAAATATGGGGACGTGGGAAATCGAGCATAAAGCACTCCTATTGTATCGCAACGATAGAGACGTAAACAGAATCAGTCACCCATTATTTCGTCTTCATCTGGTTCGGGTGCCACAGTTAGGTTTTCATCTTCCTCGTTGTCTTTGTCGATGTCGACGTTATCTTCCTCCATCTCCTCGTCGCTGGCGCGCTGCTCCTCGTCTTCTTCTTCGATCCTTTCGGCTGACTTGGTCTGCTCTGGGAGTTTATTTAATGCAGTTCCGGGTTGTGGCTTGTTTGCACCCTGTGCGGCAGACTGCTTCACTTTAGACTGGGCAGGCCGTGAAGCGGCGCGTTTGGGAGCCTTTTCTTCAAGGAATACCAGAACCTCGCGATAATTCGGGCCAAGGCGTGTCTTATGCTTCAATAGTTTCTTCTTTAGCTGTCCGCTATTCGACCCGGAGGCGTCGATTATACGTCCAATGATTGCGAGGACGAGCTTTCCAGTCAGCTCGCAGAGGCGTTGTTCTGCGATGATCTTGGTTCGCAGCCGCTCGTCATGAAGCAATTGGTTCTCCTCGTCCTCGTCGTCCATGGGTTCTCTTTCGAGTTCGGAGTCTTCAGCGGGGGCGTCGTCTTCAGCGGGTTCGAAGGGTACGCTTGACTTCTTAGCGTATGTCCTGAACGCTACCCCATGAACCTTGGTGATAAGACTCTGGACATCTACATCAAATTCATGTACCAAGCTTTGAGCCTGGAAGATGGTGTCTTCATCATTGCCAGCACCCGGGCCCACATTCCGGAATGTACCAAAAAGAGTCTGAAGATCAAGAAGAGTGGTAGTTGCAGAGAAGCGAACATCGTCCAACCCGGATCGCTCTTTCATTATACCAACAAGGGCTTCAACGAATGACTCACGGCTTTTGGTCAGAGCCTCGAAATATGCCGTGTTGAACTGGGCTTTCCCAGCTTCTAAGGCTGTGCGTAGATTTTGTACCTTCCACATGAAATAAAACAAGAGGGTCCTGGTACTGTTTATCACGACTTCGGCCTCTATTCTCGCAGCTTCCTCGTCTTCCTCGGTGTCGGCCAACGTTTCTTCGCGCAAGCCTCTTTGCACCAAGCGCAACAGAGTGTTGAATGGTGCCTCTACTTCCTTCTTGCTTCTACCCTTTGATCGGTTGGAGAGCGGCGTCTCAAGCAACTGGGTGCAATCAGTTACACTAGATAGATTAGAGACCCTTATCGCGGTGTTGTTGAGTTCATTAAGGATCGAAAATGGTATGGGACCACCGCCAGTTACTTCCTTTTGTTGAGACAGTCTGCTGAGAGTGTCAACCATGTCCTCCCAGAGTTCTTGGATTTTGCTGTCAAGTGCTTCACGCATATCGTCAGAACTCTTTGCATGAAGGAAAGCAACACTGGCTTCGGCTAGAACATCTTGGTCAGAATGGGTAAGAAATTGCTTATTGATGTCGTTCAGCAAAGATGTATAGGCTGTTGCGTCTTTTTGAAGGTCTTGTATCTTATCAAGATCAACAAGGTGCTCCAAACGTAGAACCGCGGAGGCGGCTTCCGGTGAAGACCCGAATTTGTTCAAGAGTTGCGGGATGATCTGAGCAAGACCATGAGCTATTTCCTCCTGTAGCTCTGGGATTCTGTCAGTCAATGCTTTGATCTTTCGGCCGCGCTTGTCAATGTCGGATTTGGCAACATCGAGAATCCTGAGTTTGACAGCACAGCAAAGCACTTCCAACAAGATCACTTCTTGGCCCTCCTGCATTTTGTACATTTTCTTGACCGCCCCGCTGGTATCATCGTCACTAGGCTCGTCGAGAATTTGGGAATGATCAAATAAAAGGTAGCCAGCCAGGGACTGCCAATTCGCCAATTCATCAAAGTAAGGGTAAATGGCCTCAGTAGCAAGGACAAACCGCGAGTCCATTGATATACCTGACAGTGCATCCCTTGATGTTGCGTTTGGCTCGAGCGCGGCACCATCATCTGGAGTGTCGTATGCCTGGATAATGTCCGCGAGGCACTTGAATTTGATCCAAGAACGCTTCGGTGACTCGAAATCATCTTCGTCTTCATCATCGCCGAATACTTCATTGACTTCCTCTGAAGACTCTTCGAGCGTTGAGTCGAAAACATCTTGCACATTCGCAACGAAGAAGGGTCCTGCTGCCTTGCGCACACGGGACTCCAAGTCAAATATGAGTCTCCCGACAGTGTCGACATCAGCAGGCTCGATCAGCCCAGCATCTCGGACCAAATCGAGCAATTCAATCGCCATCGTACGCATCCCAACGTCGGAATCATGAGTAGCTATTTCCACAAATCGATGACGGAAACGCTCCGTGAACGATCGCGCCCCAGCAATATTGTCTTTATTCGAGTATACATTCAGAAGTTGACGTAGCGCAACGGACCGCGTATGGACATCACTGTCAGATATAATCCAACCACAATATCGAAGGAATTGGCCTTCGAAAAAGTATTCTCTGTAACTGTGCATCCACTTCCCCAGCGCCGCTATGCTTTCTGCGCGAATTTTCGGGTCGACGTCTCGATAGCGGTTAACGAAAAATATGTTCACACCATCCTTGAGAAGATCATCTATCAGTTCAAGTTTAGTCTCGCCTTCTTGAACTGACGACTTAATAGCGTCCACACGGCCTTTGTTGACAGTCTTCTTCTTCTTCTCATTTTCCAGCTGCTTGCGTGAGGTTGAAACCGTGGCCATCACTTCATGAGCAATCTCGCAGAGAGCATTCATATTCGACAAGGCGATAATGGTTGCGGTATGCCTAAAAGGCCTGTAGCGGGAAGAAGAAAAGGAAGATAGCCAAGACTGAAGGTTTTCATAAAGGACTCTGTCGTCATATAAAACCGAAGAATGGTGCAGAGTTTGCATGAGAGTGACGAAGAAATTCTCTAAAACAGGCTGGAAGGACTTAAACTTCCGAGCCTTTGAAATTAGAGGGTATTCAGAGATTTTCTGAGCGGCATATTGGTTCTGCAGGTCCTCAACGCGTTTGTTTATATGATCGACGTCCTCGATATCCCCTGTGGTGACTTCAAGATCAGTTCCTGAGCATCTGAACACAAAATTAACCAGATCACGCATCGCAGTCGTCTGCGCCTCTTGGTATCGTGTGAGCCACTCTGCGGCGACAGTTTCAGTGTTACGTCCTTTGCCGAAGACCTCCGCTGCACGAAAGTATTTGTTAGCTGGAAAATAAATATAGCATGTGATAAAAGAGGCCCAGAGCCGTACCATAAAGACCGCTTTCACCAGCAGCCAGACTAGATCGCACTTTTGGCCTTCTAGGTCGCGAGGCCGGCTTTCCACCATTTGCTGCCGGTCGCAGAGCTAGCTGACTTCCAATCCCGTTCCCAGTTACCTTGGGCTTCTTTGTACTTCGAGACCCTTGCGACTTGGCCTTGCTTTTCGTTCCAGAAGATGTTTTCTTGCCGGATCCCTTGCGCGCAGCCCGTCTCTGTTCCCGTAGTTCTTCCTCATCGGGTTCATCTTCCTCTTCGGTATCCTCACTTTCTGATTCAGACGCGTCATCGCCATTGTCGATATCATCCTGGTTTTCGTCACCGGTAGCAATTCGCTTTCGCTTGGCGCCGCCTGCGGTCGCACCATTGGCATCGCTATAACCCTGGGAAAATAATTCGGGCCTGCGCGTCGCACGACCAGATTTTCTCCTGTCTCCGGACGGTGATGGGGTCTCCATGCCCGGCCCGGGTTGGGGGGAAGAAAAGCGTAACTCGGGCTCCATTTGCCGCGTAAATTCGATATTATGCCTTAACAGCGATGCAAAGTTACCCTAACCGAGTATTCCATGCACATTGATGGATGATAGACGAAATATGTAATTCAACGCGGGGTTGTTGCGGGCTGAACGGAGAACGCGACGATGGAAATGATTGACCGAGGATGTTGTTGCGCGCGCGTTGTCCTCCACCTATCCAATGCAGGATTATAGTAGGAAAGGGCGGCAGTAAGTGATAGAGCTCAATGAGAGATCGTCTGGCTGCGCCAGTCGGGATGAGACTTGCGAAGGAGTAAGGGAGGAATGGAGGACGCGGAGTTGACTTGAGAGTAACTGGACGAAACAGACGCGCCTCAGTGCCTTACAGTGCCTGAGGCGGCGGGATATGCTTCTTCATAATTAGTAATCCAAAGTAATGCGCATCATGTGATTTACTAACCCTAGCCCTCTGCTTCTGCGCCTGTGCGGGGAAGGGGAAGAGGCCGAGACAGAGCAACTGATGTCGTAATGGAAACACATCTCTGCTCCATCGTGGGGCGTGGTTGAAACTGCTTTGAGCTTTGAATTGGAGAGCCAAGACGCTCGATATTCGGTCCCTGGTCCACGGCGTCAGAGGACCCCGCTCTAAGATCTTCTCTCTCAACGTTGAGCTCCAGTGGTTGGACAAGAGCCCGAGCATCCGCAGATACTCCATTGAGGTAGAGGAATCTTTGCGACACCGATGTTCTTGTCGCTGCATCTCGACGTTACTGCTCCCTCAACCATAATAAATGCCGTCATGCCACCAAATCTGAAGCTGTTGAATACCGAAATCTTCTCTCCGTCACTTTCACGTTCCGTCCCATAAACCGCAGCCAGATAAACATAAACAAGCATGCCAGTCAAATCACCCTTTGAGTCTTCGGTTGCAAAGGCTGGACAAGGCGAGGTCGTCCTCTCGCTCCTCCCTCCTGCGAATCCTTCTCTGAGTACCCTTACCTACAAATACCCCCTCAAGCTCCTCACGCGCACCCCTGGCTTCGTACCGCAGTCCGTATCATCGTCCGCGTCTCAGCCGGTCCATCTATACCTTCTCACATACGGTGGGGGCCTCCTTCCAGGCGACCAGATTGATGTTTCGATAACCCTCGAGCCGCGGACCAGAATGGTCGTCACGACACCGCAAGGAAGCACAAAAATATTCAAGACGGAAACAACCCCAGGTCGAACATTATCAGACCAAAGCCGGCAAACGTTAGACGTCCGCATTGGCGAAGAGGCCGCGCTGTGTTACCTGCCTGACCCATCAGCACCATTCAAAGACAGCCGCTACGAGCAGATCCAAACATTCACAGTCAACAGCACAACTAAGGACTCGTCCCGAAGCAGCCTCTGTGTCTTAGACTGGGTAACGCAGGGCCGCGTCTCACGAGGTGAGAACTGGGACTTCCATTTTTGGAAGGGAAAGAACGAAGTATGGCTACATGATGAACCTACAGCCCCCTCTGATCCCGGCAGAGACGACAAGAAGAAGAAGCTCTTACTCCGCGATTCGTTAATACTCAATGACGAAACCGCCAGTACCACCGCCACTCAAGGACAAGAGCAGACACAGGCAAATAACCCAGCAAAAGCTCTGGTTCGCGAGCGCACAAGCCCCCATGGGGTAATTGGCACTTTAATCCTCTACGGTCCCGTCTTCGAAAGGCTCTCCTCTTTCTTTGTTGACAAGTTCACGTCTCTCCCACGCATAGGAGCGAGGAATTGGTCCTCCTCCGCCGCCCCGGCTGTGGAAGCACCCGAGAACTATGACTCCCGGGTCACATTTACGGCGGCGCGCGTGCGAGGCGGTTTTGTCCTTGTTAAGTTTGGCGCAGCCGATTTTGAGACGGCGAAGGATTGGCTGGGTGGGGCTCTGAGGGAGGAGGGCAGTGTTGCGAACGAGTTTGGAGAGGAGGCGTTATCTTGTCTATGAGGGACGGATAGTACTTTTATTTATTTCTTTTCATTTCATTTTCGCCCTGTTCTACCTGCCTAGGCTGCAAGATTTTGTACGAGATACAGTCTATTTTCTACCTTCGTGATACCCAGAACCATAGGTTTTACATCTGCCTTCTATTTAAACCATGAGTATCTAAGTCCTATCTAATTCCTAGTAACTTATTCTCTAAAAGCGTAACAACAGACATGAAAATTCGTAGCGTCATCGCAAAGATTCCCGCTTATCATTCCCAGTCACTAAGACAAGAAAAACATCATAACGCCAGGGGTATATTGAAACGAACAAAATCAAGAAGCCAAAGCCAAAGCAAAGGTCTCGAGGACGTGAGTCATGGTCTAATTGAACCGATATGTCCAGAACTACACATCCTCAAAGCTCTTGCAATCGTTAGAGTCAGCGTTCAGACGCGTGTTCAGACAATTAAGTTTGGCGAAATCCCAAATTTCCTTTGCTGCCTGATCCGCTAGTCAACCTAATTCCAGTGCCACCAGTCCGAAATCCTAGGGGCCCAGTCCTTTCGTGTTGCACTGACGAGGTCGTCCACATTGAGCATATCGACGCCTTCACGGGTAAGAACACGCCAGACGTGGTTTCGTAGGCTTCGTGGCCAGTTAGGTGTTCCCCAGTATCGGACTTTTAGACCTTGACGGTGAGCAGCCCTAACATGGGATCTTATGGTTTGCACCTGGCGGTCTGTCAGATGGAGCAACCATGGGGTCCCGACGGCCTTATGGAAGGAAATTGAAGCATAATAGCTATTAGTTATGTTGAATGTGTCGTCATCCACACGTGTTCCGGCTTCAATATGGTCGATATCGTCTACTAGTCGGTCTAGCGGTGCATCGAAAAAGATATCACGATAGGTGGAGCTTTCAACAACCCGACTGAAAGGAGTGTTTCCGGTCCCAACGACGGTAATAGGACCACTGATAATGTCGCTGCCATTGTAGTGGGTTAAATAACCACTCTCACGGAGCGGGTTCAATTGCGAATGCACATAGTCCCAGGTCTCCTCGCCATCGGTCTTAAAATCAATGAGCAGAATTACCTGCTGTGAGGGATTTCTGTCAAAGACGCCATTTCGAGGTTGATCGAGGTCATGATGGAATTGAGTAATGGGGTTCTGCCTGCGCAGGATTTTCACCAAGGGATCGATGTACATGCTGCGTAATGTGCGACTTGAAGTGAGAGCCGAAATAGAATGGCCGACGTAGAGTTCGTCATCGAAGAGCCATACGTCGGCCTCGACGCCAATACACCCAGCCTCTAGGGCGGAATAAAGGGGCACGCGGCGCCAGTAATCATTGTGCGAGTGACATGGAACAGGGATGATATCCTTTGAAATGTCCGTAGGCCAGTGAGCGGTGTCCGCTGGATCAAGCCTTTGGGGTTGTCGCCAGTGGTCGGTTACACGATCAATCTCGTCAGGGAAGAATGAAATAACGATCCCACAGGCAATCGAAATGAACTGGAAAACACCTCTGAAAGACGCATTAGTGTTTGCTAATTCGGAGGCAAGTCAGTTGTGCTTACAACATGGCGAGGAAGCCCACCAAACAATATAAGAAGCAGCAGGAGCGAGTTGGCTTTTTAAGCCACCGAGGGTGAAGCTTGGAGCGGTTGCCGTCAAATGGGAGTAAAGGAGCAGAAGCAACTGAGGTCTTGTTGCGTTCGTTAGAAGAAGCAAATAGAGGCGAGACCGCGGCTAGGCCTCGGCTCCATAGCGAGCCCTTTCGCTGCCATTGTGGTCTCTCCGAAGCTTCTTCCAAGTCGGAGTCGTAAACAAGTTCTTCCGGCACTCCAACCCTCCCAAAAGTGGCAGGTTTATTGTCCGGTCTATTCCCAGTGTTGCTCGTTTCATCGCCGTGAGAAGTGCCACCGACCGTGTGCAGCTCATTGCAAGCAGCAGCAGGAAATGGGGTTGTGAGGCGTGACTGAGGGTGGCGAGGCGAAGAAGACGACATGGCTAAGAATATCTTGGCGCGATAGCCATGGGGAGATGATATCAACGGGGATATCGAGCGGAGGACGAGATCGTATTTATCAGGGCCATCTTGCGCAACTCGGTCGCTTCTTTCCCTCTTGATCGGCGCGACACCCGGCCTCGCAATAGGGCCTTCGCAACACTGAATCGGGCGATCGGGGCGTGCTCCGCAAGAGGCGCAAAGGATTCGTCGTTGGCCAAAGCGTGAATAAGTGGGCAGTCGCAGCGAGCACTTGGCGGGCGTATCCAGACTCTCCAGAGGATCCAGAGCGCCATGTGCTGTGCGGGCGGCTTTCATTGGCCGCCCGTTACTTCAAATCCAACCTCTTCACAAGCGTCCAGAGTCCCCGTCCCAAAGGGTCTTCACTACTGTCAATCATGCCTGATTCATCCTCACTACAACTGTGACTGCGACTGAGGAGCCTTCTCGGCAAGCTTACTTAATTTAGATACAGACCCCAGTTGTGAGAACTCGCCATGGTTCAATTCAGGACGTCATATCTCGCAAGTTGCCGTCCGCAGCTTTCACCCCAGACCCAGGTAGGGGTGTTTCCGTCCCTCTCACTCGCTCTCAAATTTGCATGAGTTACACCATTCGGATAGAAGCATTATTCTGGAAAATTAGGCCTAGTGTTTCCCTTTTCGAAAATCGGTCGCACGACTCGCACGGTTCGTACCGCGCGGTTCGTACGGAGTACATATGTCACACTCGGCACATTATTATGTTGCCTACCATCGGCGTCAATGATTCATATACCATTATACTGCTCCTTCCGCAGGTTATTAGGCCCTTTTGTGCGGATTGCAGAGTATAGACTGATGAATCCTCGGTTTGACTCATCAGATCTCGCGGACTGGCGACGTATTTCCTGCCCCAATTCAAACAACCAAGTCTATGGCATCCAGGGTCATCAGAATTTATCCATGATAGCGCCCTACGTCGGTTTTGGGGCTCTCGCCGCCCTCGAAGTCGAGTCTAGACTACTGATTACTGTCTCGAGGTTGAAACTTGTGTCATTTCTCACGCACTTTGGCCCCTTCAGCCCCTCTGGGTGGTGATCAGCGTAATCGTGTGCGTATGGAGCCGCATGGGCTCGCAGGATCAATGGCAAGAAATACCAGACAAGATCCACTTGGACCTCAACAAGGATTAAAAAAAATCGACTCTGTCAAGACAAGGGAATACGCCCGCCATTGCAACCACGCTTCCTAGCAATATAGGCTCCCTCCTCCGAGCCCAAGGCCAACTCAATAATACAGAGCTACTTCCTGGGATGGCTGTGAGATGATCTCGCCATCTACGTATATGTTGCAGGATTTTTCACTAAGGATCACTGGACGAGGCAGCGTCAGACTGAGTCAACTTCTGATTGATAATCAAATAACAGCACTGCCACTCATTGTATCCAGAGTTTCAGGCAACTACAAATATTTAAGGGAGCGATTTCGATAATAGCCCCCACTACGCAACTTATGCGACTTTGGCCAACTAAGGCGGTTTAATCCAACCAGACAAAACTGCTCAGTGATGAGAACGCCCGTAGGGTCTTCAGATGTTTCTGGTGAATGATCGGTAGCATCGTTGATCTGTAATTATACTACACCGTACACATTCGAGTTATCTCATCGAAAATAAATTCGCCCACACTGGACGATGCCCAATGAAAGAATGTCCATCCAAATATGTCTCCATCCTGGTCTCCAACGAGGAAGCGAGTTTGTGCATGCCTCGGGTGGATATTAAACTGTATGTGCCAGGGCATCTCTTTCCCAAACCACTATTAAAATGGCAAGCTACGAATTCTCACATCTTGTAGAGTCTTTCGCAATTGAGAACACGCAGAAACGAACCTGCGGCAGCAAGTTCTCATCCAGCAGTCATTTGGCTTTCCCCAAGGCGAGAAGTACTTGAACTGTCTGGAGATAACTCATACGGTCAGCCTTCTTAGCAGCTGAGATAAGAAATCCTACCCCCGCGTTTAGCCCCATGCAATCTCCACACAACTACAGGCGCCTTGAAAACTGGAGATGATTTATGATATCATGCCACTCAATCTATGCCGGGTTTCCCCCAAAAACCCTGATTTTGCCCCTCCATATACGGTGTACAAGGAAATTGTGGCTCCAATCCATTGTATTTGAGCCAACCGGGAAAATCGTGGCAACCGACAAGCCGTGTATTTTAGCCATGCAAACTGAGCGAGCAATCTGAAAGCATTTTATCATTCCAGATCCGAACATTTACCGAGAGAACTACCTGAGTGGCCCGGCGATGCGTTGACAAAGGTGATCAACACTGCTTCCCCCCAGTCAAGTGTTGATAGCTGATCTACACCCCACACTTGCTTGGGGAAGTTCAGCATCGTAGTCGCGGTTAAATCCAGTCGGCTAATTTCTTGATGGTGTTTTCAAGGTAGGCCAGCCCAGTACAGCATTATTTAACTCGGCCATGGTTTCCATCAACCAATCCAGTCTTCAGGTACCAGTTGCATTTCTCTTCTGACAATATGCTTCTTCGTCCGTTAGTGGCCCTTGTGGCTCTGACTGCCGCAGGTGTTGTTGGTGCTATACCTGGGACATCGCGCCGTCACACTTCCAACTCTTCAGAGCAAGAGCAATTACTTGCGCCCTCTCTCAAGCGCTGGAAGCGTGGCCCTCACCTTGCTGTCGATTATTACCCATCACAATGGCCGGAATACATGTGGGAGCCCGATATTTCTCAAATGCGAGATGCCAACATTTCATACGTGCGTGTAAACGAGTTCGACTGGGCCATCCTTGAACCTGTTGAGGGACAGTACAATTTCACTCTTCTCGACAAAACTTTGGACCTGATTGATCGATACCAGCTTAAAGCAATCATCGGGACACCAACGGCAGCTCCACCTAACTGGCTCACTGAAAAGTACGACATCAGCTTCGTGGACTACACCAATACTACAAAGGTCTTTGGCTCGCGCCGATACTATAGTACATCCTCGCCCGACTACCGTCGGTTAAGTCAGAAGATTACACAAAAACTGGCAGAGCGCTATGGGAACCATTCTGCTGTGGCGGGCTGGCAACTGGACAACGAGTTCGGATGTCATGATACCGTGCAGAGCTACGATCAAAATGCCATCAAGCGATTTCAGACATGGCTTCGGAAGAAATACGGCTCTATCGAAAATCTCAATGCTGCCCAGGGCCGTGTGTTCTGGTCAAATCAGTATATTAACTTTGATGTGATTCATCCTCCGTTCCTAGAAGTCTACACACCACCACCTAGCCATCGCCTCGACTGGTACATATTCAGTTCGGATATGGTGATTGAATTTGCGCAGGGGCAGTTGAATATTCTAAGACAATATGCGCCAACGCACTTCATCACACATAACTTTATGATGGGCTTTACCAGCTTCGACCACTTCAAGTTTTCGCGTGATGTGGGACTAGATCTTGTAACCTTTGACGAGTACCCTCTTGCTGGTCTAGATTCATTATCGTGGCTCTCCCAGGAGGAACAGATAAACTACCTACACACCGGTCTACCGGATTGGCAGGCGCTGCACCATGCCCTCTATCGTGGTGTTTCCGGTGCTGCCTACAACAAAACCTCCGGACCATTTGGCATCATGGAGATGCAGACGGGCGTGTTAAACTGGAGTCCTTACCGGGTATCTCCTTTGAGCGGCATGGTACGACTCTGGACGCACGAAACGTTCGCAGATTTGGGCGACCTGGTGTCATATTTCCGCTGGCGTCAGGTCCCGTACGGGGCAGAGCAAACGCTCTCTGCCTTGTTTACCTCAGATGATTTTGCAGATGAAGGCTTCCTCGAGATTCAGTCTTTTGCAAACGAAGACCTACCCACGTTAGTGGAAGCACTTGACGCTGACAATGATCAAGAAAGCCAGGCGGATGTCGCTCTCGTTTTCGATTACGTTTCTTCCCAGGTTTGGGACATCGAACCATACAGCGGGACGTGGAGTGCTGCAGACAACAGCTATACGGACCCAGCTGTCAAGTACCTCGATATCGTCTTCAAATTCTATTCCGCTCTCCGTCGCCTGGGTCTTTCCGTCGATGTCATCAGCCCTGAACAGTCGATTCAGAACTACAAACTCGTCATCGTTCCAAGTCTACCAATTATTCCCAAATCATTTGACCAGTCACTAGCTAACTACAGTGGCCCTGTTGTCTTTGGGCCACATACCGGTTCTAAAACATCCACGCTAAGTTATGCGCCTGGTCTCAACCCCTCGCAAGGGCCACTCCGCGACCGTCTACCTCTGAGGGTCCCTCGCGTAGAAACACCACCAGATTACGCCGGTAGTGGGGTTTCATATGGAGGAAAGACATACAACATCTCAGGCTGGGAAGAGTGGGTAGTCTGCGCACGAGAAAACCGTACGAGCGCCGAGACAATGACATATACCTCACCCCACCGCCGTGGGAAACCTGCAGCCTGCTCCAAGAATGGCTTGCACTACCTTGGTTTCAATCCTTCCATCGATTTGCTCGTGTCGTATCTAGGCGATGTCGCCAAGGACGCAAAGATTACTGACTTTGCGGGGCGACAGGCTAGTGGCCGCAATGACCTTGGACCGAACCTACGGTTTGCGAAACGAGGATCCTTACTATGGGGGTTTAACTATGGCTTGGAAGCTGCAAGTCTTCCAGCCATTGAGGGTGCTGAGCTGTTGATTGGTAGGCATGGTTCGGAGATTGCGTCGGCGGATGTCGCTGTCTGGAGGCTGAAGAATGAAGACCCTTGATTGAATGTAGGGCTTCATTGCCAGAGCTACCAAGCTACAGCGCACACAGAAACCACCATGCGTGATACAGTGTTATAATATAAGCACTATCCATAGTAATTAGATAAATATTGAGAACTCTATAAAGCCCAAAAAAAAGAGTGAATTCGAGAGGATATAACAGTGATAGCCGGCAGAATAATTTAAATGGGAAGCGGTGTACAAGATAAGCTAGTTCCGATAAGATAAGCCCTTGACCGCCCTCGCCGTCTTGAGAAAAAGTTCATTGCTCCACTAGGAAACCAACTCGAGAGGCAGCATAAACCAAGTCCATAATCGAGAAAGCGCAAGATGCCCCACAAGCACAAGCGCAGGCAAAAGGACTCCAGGTACGCTTTCTAATTTTGCTCAAAAAAAAAAGGGCCAAATCTCACATATTTGCAAAAACAGTACATACGATCTCCCACCAACCCTCATCGCCAAATCTCTGCCAGTCCGAGACCCATCCAAGGAAGGAAACGCCAAAGGCAAAGGAAAAGGAAAAGGAAGGCCAAACGCCAACAACAAAAACCAGAAACCGCAACCGAAAGATGGGAAAGGCCCTAAGAAGCAGAAAGAGGCTGCAACCTCCAGACACAAATCCGATCTGGACGATGATACACCGCGCGCATTCCGACAATTGATGCAGTTCCAGGCCAAGAATCAAGCCAAGGCTCAGAATAAGCGGAAACACTCTGGATATGAAGATGATAGCGTTGATTCGAGTAGCGACGACAGCGGTAACAATGCGCCTGCTGTTTCTCGAAAGGCGAAGACGAAACAGGCCCCCGCCACCTCAACGCAGACAAACTCAACGGGAGAGAAGAATCAATCAGCGACTGCACCGAAGATTCTCCCTGGAGAGAAACTCTCCGACTTCGCTGCCCGTGTGGACCGTGAAATGCCACTTGCCAACATGAAGCGCTCCTCGAAACCGACTGCGTCTACCGAACTTCCCAAGATTCGAGACCACCGAGTAACGAAACATGAAAAACACTTGAAGCGATTGCAGGCTCAATGGCGAAAGGACGATGCTCGGATTAAAGAGCGCGAGGCAGCGGAACGCGAAGAAAAAGAGGAGGAGATGGAGGAGCAGTTGCAGCTTTGGAAGTCTTGGGAGGTTGAGGCGGGCAAGAAAAAGAAGAATCCCAATCAATCTGGTGGAAAGAAGAGGAAAGGTGGTGATGATGATGACGGCCCAGATCCATGGGCGAAGTTGAAGAAAAAGAGAGCCACTGTGAATCCGTTTGAGGTAGCGCAGGAGCCGCCGCAATTGAAGAAGCCGAGGGAGATATTCAAGGTGCGCGGCGGGGCGAAGGTCGATGTTGCCAATGTTCCTGCTTCTGTGGGAAGTTTGAGGCGGAGAGAGGAACTCGCGAGCGAGAGAAGAAATATCGTCGACGAGTACAGGCGGTTAATGGCAGAGAAGAGGGGAGAATAAATATACCCAGAGTTACTTTTCATCTGAAAGAATTTCCATCTATTGTCCAGGAATACATTTGTAGAATGACTTTTGTCTTCAATGTCTATGGAAAAGAAGCACAGGCTATGTATGATGCTTTTTATGTACAACGTACCAACCCAATTAAACACCGTAATCATCACAAAGAACAATAAGAATGATCCCAAATTACGTAGACGTTCATTCCTGCTGCAGAGACTTGACATACTCCGCTGCCTTAGCCTTCGTTTCTTCAACCGTCTTCTCGTCACCCTTCTTCTCCTCAAACTCAAGCCACTTCTTGAAGAAGAAGCGAGCCTGCTTAGGTTTAACCTTCTTACCCTCCTCGATAACCAAGCCGGTGCTCTTCTTTGTGTCCCTGATTCCAAGAACGCGCTCAAACAAGCGGCGGACCTGCTCTGCGTCGCCATTCTTGATTTCCAGGTCCAAAAGGACGTTCCAAAGATCAACACGCTTAGGGAAAGATGAGAGAAGGCCTTCGAATACGGTGCGACCACGTTCAACGTCACCGTTCGGAGAGCGGAATTCGAGCTGTGCAAATTTGGATGTCGTTTCAACGTGGGTGTGGGAGGGGAGGGATTGGAGGGCTCGAGAGAGTAGGCCACGTCCGCGATCGGGGGCAGCCATGGTATCATATAGGAAAGTGGCGTAGTTGATAAAAAACTTGGGAGAGGATGGGAAGACCTTCTTCTTGAGGGCAGTTCGGAAGAGATCGTCTGCTTTCTGTTGTTGGTTTATTAGTGTCTGCTTCGAACGTTTGGCGATACTGAGCGGCAAACTTACCTCGTTTTTGCCCGACTGGATGTAGATGCTCGTCAAGCGTTCATAGATTTCCTGCGTGTCGTTGTATTGGCAAGCACGCTTGAACACATCTTCCAAGGAGTCATCATCGCCATACGTGTTCTCCAAGTTGAGCATAGCAACCCAAATATTGAGCTTCTCGGTATCTTGGCCAATGGTAATGGTACGAAGAGCACGTTCGGCGATTTCTCTGGCCTTGTCGACTTCACCCAACTCCAGTTGGAAAGCCATGTATTGCAGCCAAAGCAAGGAAGAGTCAGGTTCACCAAGCAAGAGTCGTTCGTAGTCTGCAATCGACTGTGGCCCATTAGCATCAAGCTCCCCAGTACGATCAACTTGGATCTCTGGCTTGCGATGCTTCTTCTTCTTCTGTGGCGCCCTGTTCTCGTCAGAATCAGATCGCATATCCTCGTCTTCATCTTGCGCGTTGCCATTCCAATCAAACCCAAAGGCACCAAGGCCGCCCTGTCGAGTCCCTTTTGTGGGTTCGCCATCACTATCTTCCGAGCCGTCTTCACTCTCGCCTTCACTTTCACTCTCGTCGCCAAGATCAACTCCACCCATTGAAGCGTCACTGTCATTATCTTCGCTGTCGTCAAGCCCTTGGATGTCGGCACCGCCGTCAAGGCTGTCGAGACTAACCCCTTCAGATTCGTCATCCTCATCGCCACTGCTCTCATCTTCTGCATCGTCGAAATAGGAGGCCTTCAATCCAAAAGAGATCTTTCCCTGGTCACGGTCGACCTTGAGAACCTTTGCTTTGACAACATCCCCTTCATCATACAAAGTCCTGGCGTCTTCCACGCGGTTATCCGCCATTTCGGTGCGGTGGCAAAGTCCGCTAACATTAGACGAACCATCAATAACGATGAACGCACCAAACTGCTCAACCTTACGCACTTTGCCAGTGACAACTTGGCCGGGCTTGAGGTCGTGAAGTGTGACCGGGGCCTTGTAGTTTGGATCAAGAACAGAGTTCTTTAAACTGATCTGGAGCTTTTTCTGCTCCGGGTCAACGACGGTGACTCGGCCTTTGACCAACTGGCCAACCTGGAACGAGTCTTTCCACTCCTTAAGGTACGAGTCGGAGAGATCGGAAATCCTAACAAAGGCTGCAAGGTCATGGCCGACAGTCACGAAAAGTCCTCCATCAGTAACACGACGCACGAAACCGCGAATAATATCATTGACCCCTATCTGCTTCATGGAAGTGAATTCCGGGTCTTGAACAGGAAGGGAAGAGCTCAGCACCTTCGATGGTCGTAAGGAGAGATAAATCTTCCGGTTGGCCTTGTCTACACCAGTGACACATGAACGGACGACCTCGTTCTTCTGATAGGTATTTGGATCAGCCTTTGAGAAGTCGTCCGCCAAGTCGATCAATTCAACAGCGCCAACTAATGAGTTGTTGAGTTGCATGAGGACTTGTTTTTCGGTAACCTTCGTCACCCTAGTAGGCAAAATCATGCCAACGGACAGGTCGTCAATTGTGATGCTATCAGACCCTTCCTTCGCTGAGAGATCAATGTGGCCCTTCGCAGCGTCGACCGCAGTCACATGGAACTTCAAAGCACATCCAATCGGGAATTGTTTTTGAATATTCGCAAGGAGGGAGAGGTCGTCAGACGCATCAACGAACCGCAACCTTCCACGGACATTGGGCGATAGACTGACCCAAAAGAAGTCGCTACCGATGTTATTGACGAATCCAAAAGATGACGAACCAGCCTGCACTTGCTCAATGGTCAAGGGCGCAGCGTTATCTGCCTTGACAAACCGAGGCTTCATGGAGAGTTCGTAGACGTGGAATTTTCCGGTGCGGTGGCTGATGGGTAGGAAGGTGTAACTGCGAGCATCATGCATACCAAGAACCTTTGCCGTCACGACCTGTCCGGGGCGGAACTTATTTAAAGGTTGTTTTTTGTTTTCAATGTCTTCCCATTTGTCAAACACCTCGGAGATATCTATCCGACCTTGAACATTATCGGCAAGCTTGACATTGATCTGGGTCCCCTTGACCGAATTGATCTTGCACTTCAAAACACGGCCGACGGTTATATCAGACTTGCTCTTTAAGCTCCCATCAATGGGTTCGACGAGAGACTCATCGCCAGCAGCTGCTGACTCCTTTGCGGATTTCTTCCCTTCTTTTGTGGACCGCTCCTTTAGACCAGCATGCGTCGCCTCCGAAGGATCCATGCTCAAAATGAAGCGCCGGAAATCAGTATCAAGAGAGTGAATTGTCGCAGACACCACCTGGAAGTTAGTTTTGTCAAAAGCAGGCTTGTCTACATCCGGTCCAATAAGCCGTTTCGGAACAAGGCCAATAAGTCCACCGAGGAATTGCACGAAAAGGCCAGTAGACGTAATGTTTCTGATGAAACCTGTTATTTCAGAGCCTTCCTGAAGCTCTTCGAATGTGCTCGGCATTTTCCCTTGCTTGGTAGCCTTCTTAAGGCTTGCTCGACTCGTCACATGAATGAGGCGATGGGCACGGTGGATATCAAGGACAACAAGCTCGTTAAGCTTCTGTCCCACTCGGACCTTGGATAGAGTCGAGGCCCGTTTGGAAGTAGATCCGTCCGCAATCTGATCCACGCTCAATCGAGCCACGAGTCCGCCGAGATCATCCAACTTTAGGAGCACATAATCGTCGGACTTTTCAAAGACAGTTCCAGTGACAGACTGGCCAGGACGGATAGTTTCAAATGCCGTGCGGTAACCTTCAGCAAGGGATGATGGGTCTCTACAAGACACAGAAAGCTTCTCCTGAGAGGCGTCGACGTTCAATGCATGCACATTGACGACTTGGCCGAGTTTAAAGTGTTGGGAAGGGTCCTTGATATAAGCCTCGCTCATTTCCGATACGGAAAGCCAGCCGCGGATTGAACCGTAAAATTGAACCACGGCACCATTAGGCAAGATATTGACAATGGTTCCCGGGGACTGAGAGCCGGGGAGTATGTCTCGGTAGTCTTTCCAAACGGCAGCTTCGCTATTCAGGAGACTCTTTTTCAAAGTCAAACGGACTTCACGCTTCTCGAGGTTAACTGATAAGACTCTTGCTGTGATTGTGGCATTCTCTCGAAATTTCTTTTCGGGGAACTGTAAGCGCGTATCTGCAAAGTGCACCGCTGGGATGAACCCCGTTATACCGTCGGTTAGAGAAACAATCAGGCCAGTGACTCCGGATTCTCCAACCAGAACCTTAGTTATATTTACTTTGACAACTGCACCAAGGGTGACATCCTCTAGACGAAAGAAGGGTTGGTCAATAACCTTTCTCTCGAAAGAAAGTGAGTAGAGGTTATCAATAGCGCTATATCCAACAACCCTCGCCTCGTGAGTGGTGCCTGTTCTGAAGGGGCCATGATCGGAAGAAATCGTTTCGACCTGCCCATCTGCTAGTCTTGAAACATGGACAAATCCCATATGCTTCGTGGATCCAATTTGGACGTACACACCAAGGCCTGGATCTACATTCACAATGGTAGCCTCCGGTATCACGGCAGAGATTCCAGGAGCATCATCAGAGGAATTGGGGCCATGGCCCTCAGTTGTGAATTTTTGAACGTGGTCGAGCATTGAGAAACCAATTTTGTAGGGCTCCGATCCAGGGAACGTGCATGATATACGGCCCTTGATCTTAGCACCGTTGTGATACTTTTTCGTCAAGTCCGTTTTCCCTGTTGCGCCACCAGAGTGCACCAAATCCACGGTAGTGTCCAACATTCCCATTATTTTCCCAATCATTCCTGTTGAGGATACATCGGTGAGAAGAATTTCCGCCGCAGCACCCGGAACAAAAGAGCTGATGGTAGGCGCCACACTAAGGAAATGGGACTTTTTGATCGACCCGGAAGATTGGAGGTTGGCGGACAGTTTGACCACATTACCACTAGCGTTTTGACCAGTGACCATGCACAGGAAGACGGAACCTTCCTTGGTGGTAGAATAGTCCGTTTTGGGGTCAATCTCTTTTGATGACATGAATCCTTTGACATCAGATCCCTCAATACCTAGGTCCATGACCATACCATGATCTTCTATACTCGCAACAGACGCTTGAACAGCAGTGTTGACGACAATATCTGTTTTTTGAAGGCCGGTGTTCGCTGACCTTGGGTCGATTGAGAGTTCGATGCGCCTCTTGCTCTTTGAACTGGCGTCGGCCGATTTATTTCCAACTGATACGACGTAGGTTCGCAGATACTGACCCAGATAGAAATAATCCTTCAAGTCGAAATCCTCATCGTCTGAGTTCTGTCCCTCCTCCTCCTCTAACATCTTTTCAATTTTGTTTTCGAGCGTCTTCGACACGGCGGTCAAAGGGACGTAACCGGTCAGGTTGTTTGGGAGTGAAAGCCCAATGTTGTGGGCATTTATGCTTGATACTTGCCCTAGAATGAGGGCCCCCGGTACCAGACGCTGATTGCATTAGTGAATGGGCAACATAAATTAACTATGAAGGAATGAGCTATACCTTGAAGCTTAAGCCTTCAATCTTCACACCCTGCTTCTCACGCTTATCCTTTTTCGCATCTTTCTTGCCTTTGCCCTTTGGCTTTTGGGATTTCTTGGAGGGAGCTGTCTCGTTCTCCTCGTCTGCGTCTTCCATATCTGTATCATCCTCGAATCCATCGTCGAGTCCTTTAGAAGGCTTCTTGGAACCACCGCTCTTTTGCTCGAAGAGAACATCCTTTGTCGCTTTTATATGAATTTGTTTTCGTTCAAGTGGTGTCAAGACACTTCCGCCACCACGAGGAAAGGAGGGCTCGTCGTCTCGCACGACTGTGAGCTCAGAAGCTTTCGGCGCAGAGTCGGCGGACAAAAGGTTCTTGCCCTCTTTCTTGCGCTCTTCAGTGCCCACGCGCACACGTTTCTGAGGGTTACGGGCAGAAACATCCTCTGGGGCATTCCCCTTGCGCTTGATGGGAGCCATTTTCCGGAATGAATGAAAGCGCGCAAGCTCTCACTCTGAATTCTAGAAAATGTCTTTCCGTTCTAAGAAATTTTATCTTTTTTTCCCGCAGGCTGCGGCAGAAACCGACCGCCTGCGATGTATGGACCCATTTTCAGTTAAAGTGGTTTGTTGTATCACGTGACCATTTCCGCGTCACGAGTCACGAAACGCGCTGCGTGCCTGTTCGGTTTTCCCTGTTGCCCGCGACGTGAACATTGCTGGTGGATTCTCAGCTCCACCATGCCTCAATCCCTCCAGTCCAACTGAGCTTTCGTTTTCTCTTGCTTGCTCATGTAGAATGTCACTGTATGTTTATTTTTTTCATGGGACACAATGACTCGCAGTCATGATCTCCCCGAGGTACCACGATCCGAGCCCATCTTCTGCTCGCCATCCCAGGAAATCCCTTCTTCTCCGCCCTCAATAGCCTCCGATGCTGGGTTACGCCGCAAGCCCAAGAAGCCTCCGCCAGTTACTCCTCGATCCTTCAGGAGATTCTTCACTCCTCGTTCGTTGCAGGACAGTGGGAGCCTTGGAAATGGTGTCAGGACCAGTCGCCAGGCCCTCATGGCGCTCAGCTCACCGGCGGTCAATCGCCTGGGTCCTGCTTTTACGAGGACATTGAAGGCTGCTATGAGCAAACCCGAACCTACAGATATTATGCGAACGCCGAGCAAGAAACGCAAACTTTCGTTTTCCTCCATTGGATCTCCTCTTCAATCGTCACCCATACGCAAGGTTCGTGTTCGTGACTTGATCGAAGACGACGAAGAGGTCCCGGTCCCGGTGAAGGACATCAAGATCCCCGGCGGAAAGGTCAACGAAGATGAACCGGCGCCGCCTACGAAAACCTCACTCAAGGTCTCTCCTGTTCGTCGATCTAAGGCTTTGCAAACTTCTGGAGCTCTATTTATGCGCAGTGTCTTGGGGAATCGAGCCAATCGAATGACAATGCGAGCAAATTCCGGCGCTGGTTTGTAACCGTCTACTATAGTCTCGTCTGCCATTTTCTTACCATACTCTAGGCTGGCAAGATTTGACATCGACTTTCTACTCCCGCCCTGAAGATAGTCATGCCTGTACAAGCTCGTCAGGCGATCGTCTTGCGCTCCCATTTTGCACAGCAGCATGCAACAGTATGTCAAGAACCCACATTGTGGTCGATTTTACTAATCGTTTATGTAGCCAATACACTTGTTGCCGTTGGGGACGAAGAAGGTGGCATTCGGTTGCTAGATTCAGCGAGGAACGATAAAGTCGGCTTCTCGAAAGCATATCTTACATTTCGCCCGCACGCCAACGCCATTATGGACATGGATTTCTCGTCTGATGATATGTTACTAGCAACTGCTTCGGGTGATCAAACTGCCATCGTCATTGACATGGCCACACAAAAGCCTGTGTACTGCTTGTCCAACCATGTTTCGTCACTGAAGCAAGTCAAGTTTCAGCCAGCTGCAAACAATAAAGTTCTTGCGACTTGTAGCCGTGATGGGAATGTTAATGTTTGGGATCTGCGCTGTAAGGGTTTTGAGAAACCTTCTCTACAGGTTCAGTGTTCTCTGGAATCCGAATCTGAACTCAATCCCGCCCTTTCCTCCAAGATGACCTATCCACAAGTATTAAACACTGTCCACGGTGCCCACGCTTGGATGCCTCAAATAATGAACCCTGAGAAAGCGGAAGCTCAGGTGGCTCGTTCGGATATCACGGTAACTTCACTTGCATTTCTCCCACCTGGCCGTGAAAATCTCTTCGTCACCGCATCTGAAGCCAATGCTTGCGTCCGGCTATGGGATCTACGCACCGCACACAGTAATCGTCGCGGCCGCCCTGCTCTTCCACTGTCCACAACCAAAGAACCGGATAGCCATATCAAATACCGCCGGTTTGGTGTCACTTCTATGACACTGGGTGGCGATGGGTCACGACTATATTCGCTTTGCCGGGACGGAACAGTATATGCATACTCCACTTCCCACCTGGTCCTTGGTCATGCTCCTGAGCTCTCATTAAACAATATCCGTCCACGACGTTCGGGTGGATCTGATAAAAACGGCCTTGGGCCACTATACGGCTTCCGTCACCCTCGTTTACGGGTTTCCTCGTTCTATGTTAAGCTTGGTGTTCGGAAGGCCGTTGGTGACAAGCCAGAGATGCTGGCAGTTGGGAGCGGCGAGCCTTGTCCTGTCATATTTCCCACCGACGAAAAATTTCTTGATCCTTCTACACAACAACAAACCGACCAGCTTGACCAACCACCCAGAACACCATCATTATCCACTCGCTCTGGTCTGCGCCGTACTAACTCGGGGATTGGACCATCTGCCCGTCTAGAAGACATGGTCCCGATCTACCAGGCTGGTACACCATTAATTGAAGGCCACAAAAAGGAGGTCTCCGGCGTGTCGTGGACCGTTGATGGTGAGCTTATCACCGTAAGCGACGATTACAGCGCTAGATGCTGGCGCGAGGGCCCTGAAGCAAGAGACCTACGAGCAGGGGGGGAGACCGAGGGTCGCAGATGGAGATGCGGCTGGGCAGACACGAAAGACTCTTACGAAGACGAAGACGAATGATTCTTGAATACAATCCTTCATCATGTTGCGTTTGCCCCTGTTTGCTATGCATTTGTTGTGGTCATGGTTTTGTCTGTTCTCCATTGCGAGCATTTCCGGCGTTGAAGACATATCGGTGTTTTTTGTTTAGCGAGTGTTTAATGAGTTTTTTTGTTTTTTTTTTTTTTTTTTAAGAGGGCCTGCACCGCAATCATCATTTTTCTAGCGGCTACTTTGAATAGACCAGTGCGTCTGCATATGAGCAAACAAATCTAACCACACTACTAATTGACTGAGAAGCATCGTATCCATAATGGCCTCTGTTATACCTGAACCAGACCATGGTATGTCACCAGATTTGAGAAGTCTGGAGGTATCGGCGTCAAAATAGATTCATATACTAGGTACTAAGATCTTATTATACTTTTTGTCTAAATGCCGTACAGGACAGGAAGATCTCACATCCAAGGTAGCCCTTAGTGACCGTGTCCATCATCCTCCTTGCGTTCGGGGTCCAGTTTGATCATAGTATCAATGCGCATAATGGCAATACAAGCCTCAACAGCACTCTTGAGCTGCTTGAGCTTACCCATGCTCGGCTCCAAAACACCAGCCTTGAGGCAGTCGTGAACACGGCCCTTTGCCAAGTCGAGGCCGTAGTTGCGGTACTCCTTCTTCTTAGCAACGGCCTTCTCTTTCTCGTTGGCCTCTCCTTCCTGGACACGCTGGGATACGGCGTGTCTCTTGCGGAGTTGAGCAACGAGCTCGGAAGAGTCTTTCGCTGCGTTGACGGCTAGGGTCTTGGGAACAACAAGGAGAGATTGGGCAAATTCGCCAATGGCCAGTTGCTCACGGGAGCCCTGTGATAATGTTAGAAGGTGGAGCAAACAGTGAGAGAATTGTACATACCACTGTGACGGCAAACTCTTCAAGATACATGTGAAGAGCCGTCTCAACGGCACCACCTCCTGGGACGATGCTACCACTCTCCAAGGTTCGCTTGACTGCGCAGAGAGAGTCGTGAACTGAACGCTCCATCTCATCAAGACTGAAATCATTGGGTCCTCGCAAGATGATGGACGCTGAAGTGTGGACCTTTGTACCCTTAATGAGGATACACTCGTCGTCGGATATCCGATCCTGCACAACCTCATCTGCGTGGCCCAGGGACGAGGCCTCAAATTTCTCATCGCCATTTAGGTCGGAGAGGGAGCTCACCAAAGTAGCTCCGGTGGCCTTGGCAATTCGTCTCAAGTCCTCCTTCTTGCATCGTCGGACGGCCATAGCACCCTTCTCAACAAAGAGCTTGAGAACCATATCGTCAATACCCTTGGTGGTGAAGACAACGTTAGCCCCGGATTTGAGAATCTTCTCTACGCGCTCGATGACAATTCCGGATTCCCTCTCACGAATCTTCTCCAGCTGATCGGGATCTTCGACTGTGATCTGAACTCCAAGCTTCATTCTCTCCTTTTGTAGGTTCATATCGAGACAGGCAATCTTTGCGTCCGTTATCCGAGTCTTCATAGCCTGGGAAGCAACGGTACAGTTGAGAGCATAGCCGTTGACGAGAACCGACTCGGTCCCACTTTTTCCATGAGCTTTTAGAAGGTTCACTGCCTTGACTGGATATTTGACCTCGTTTTTCTGGTTTGTTGTCTTCACCAACAGCATCGCATCGACGACCAAGTTCGCAAAGAAATCGGCATCGGCACCAATGATCTTGCTAGACATGGACGTTTTGGCAATGCTAACCAAGCTATCTTTTCCGAGGTTATCAACTTTCGTGGCAATGTTCTCGTTCATATATTTCACGGCCTCCCGAAGTGCAAGCCTGTACCCATTAATGATGGTTGTGGGGTGAATGCGGTTCTTCATCAATTCATTGGCTCGGCGGAGAAGTTCTGCGGCGATGAGGACGACGGAAGTAGTACCATCTCCGACCTAGATTTAATATCAGTAAATGTACTATGATGTAGCTGAGTGTGGGCGGAGGGGTAGAACACACCTCCCTATCCTGTTGCTGGGCCAAGTCCACAAGAATTTTACCAGCAGGATGTTCAATATCTAACAGACCCAAGATAGTAGCTCCATCATTTGTAACCGTGACATCCTAGGATTTGTCAGTACAATACCCAAAAGTCGCGGGGTTAAGCGGCGTACACCAATATCGTCGACCATCATCTTGTCCAAGCCCGAGGGGCCAAACGAACTCTTGACCACATTTGCAATCGCCTGTGTCGCCAGAACTAAATTTTGTCAGGCCTCGCAATAGAATAGGATAATACAACGCGAATTTCGACTCGACATACCGCACTGGTCTCGAACATCGGCACCTGTGATTTTCTGGCCTCCCAGGACTGTGTGGTTTGGTTAGTTTGAGCGGGGAAACGGGGTGTTTTTTTCAATGGGGGGGGAAGAGAACGCACAGAGAGTGTCCGCATTCCGCGGGGCTTCAAAAATTCCAGCCATTTTACTTCAGATGCTGTGTGAGCGAATGTCAAAAGCTCCGACAGCTGCTGGGAGGTTCATGCACAATGGACCATGGTGCTCCCACTAGGTAAAAGTTCTGCCGGTGCGCTCGGGCGGTGTACCAATATTTCATCCCACTTTGCCTGGTGACTCAAGTTTCCCCGACTCAGGAACCCCAAGTCATTGCCTCTGTTCTTCTTCGGATTTCCCTTCCTGGTTGACTCTTCAGGTCTCGATAAGGTCTTAACTAAAATGGCCAGCCAAGCCCCTGCCGACATCGCGGGTGCCACTCAAAATTTGCCTGACCGCACCCAGAACCCCGCTGGGGAGGCCGCTCAGGCAGATGTTTCGAAGAATGCCGCAAAGAAGGCTGCCAAACAAGCCGAGATGGCTGCTAAGAAGGCTGAGAAGGCTGCGAAGGCCGGAAAGTCTGATAAGGGCCAGAAGGGCGCTGGAAAGGGACCGAAAGCAAACCCCGATAAGGCTTTGATTGGTATTGATGTTGGCAAGGACGAGGACTTCCCCGACTGGTATCAACAAGTCCTCACAAAGGGTGATATGCTCGACTACTACGACGTCTCTGGCTGTTATATCCTAAAGGTGAGAATTGTTTAACCTATATCAAATAGTTCTTCGCTGATAACTGCTAGCCTGCCTCATATAGTATCTGGGAGGAGATTCAACAATGGTTCAATGTGCGTATCAAGAAGATTGGCGTCAAGAACTGTTCTTTTCCTCTTTTTGTTTCTGAGGATGTTCTTCAAAGAGAGAAGGACCACATTGAGGGTTTCGCGGCTGAGGTGGCTTGGGTGACTCATGCGTATGGAATGACCCCTGTTTCCTTCGATTGACAGTCATACTAACCATATATTTTCTGCATCAGTGGCTCAACCCCTCTCGAGAAGAAGATTGCGATTCGCCCCACTTCCGAAACTGTCATGTACCCTTACTACGCCAAATGGATCCGGAGTCACCGTGACCTGCCTCTCAGGCTAAACCAGTGGAACTCGGTCGTTCGGTGGGAGTTCAAGCATCCCCAGCCGTTCCTTAGAACTCGGGAGTTCTTGTGGCAGGAGGGACACACGGCGCATCTTACTGAAGAGGGCTCTCGCGAGGAGGTTCTGCATATCCTTGATCTCTATGCGCAAATCTATGAGGAACTTCTGGCTGTTCCGGTCGTCAAGGGTCAGAAGACTGAGAAGGAGAAGTTCGCGGGTGGTCTCTACACTACCACTGTTGAAGGATATATTCCTGCTACGGGTCGCGGTATTCAGGGCGGTACTTCCCACGGTCTGGGCCAGAACTTCAGCAAGATGTTCGGCATCACTGTTGAGGACCCTTCAGTTAAAGGCGATGAGAAGAAGCCTCACCTCCACGTTTGGCAGAACTCTTGGGGTCTGTCGACTCGTACCCTTGGTGTTATGGTCATGATCCACAGTGATAACAATGGCTTGGTTCTTCCTCCTCGTGTTGCTGAGACCCAGACTGTTGTTATCCCTGTCGGTATCACCGCCAAGCTTAGTGAAGAGGACCGTGCCAAGTTGTACGCTGAAGTGGATAAGCTTGTCGATACTCTCACTGATGCCGGTGTCCGCGCCACTAGCGACAAGCGCGAGGGATACTCTCCTGGCTGGAAGTTCAACGAGTGGGAACTCCGTGGTGTCCCTCTGCGTATTGAGTTCGGCCCTGGAGAGTCCGCGGGCAACTTTGTCACTACTGCTCGTCGTGACGTCCCAGGCAAAGACGGCAAGGGAACCATCGCCATCCCTGAACTGTCGACTGCCGTCCCTGCTCTACTTGAAACAATCCAGAGTGATATGTACAAGCGTGCAGACGATCAGTACCGCACTCACAGGAAGCTTATCACCAACTGGGACGAATTCACTCCAGCCCTTAACGACAAGAACATCTGCATTATCCCCCACTGTTTGACAGAAGAGTGTGAAGATCAGATCAAGGATATGAGCGCACGCAAGGCGGAGGAGGACTCTGGTGAGGCCCAGGACTCTCGGGCTCCAAGCATGGGTGCCAAATCCCTTTGCATTCCCTTCGAGCAGCCCGAGGGCATTGTCCCTGGCGAGACAAAGTGCACCAACCCTAAGTGTACCCGACTTGCCGAGAAATGGTGCATGTTTGGCCGTAAGTTCTTTTCTCCACCACGGCCATTGGTCCTAAAAAGTCTCCAAATGCTAATTAATCACTCTTATAGGTTCCTACTAAGCACCCCAACCCACTCACCAAGAAATTTACAGGGCCGTTTCTCCCTGATAGACAACATTTTTCACCTCCGCCATTTCCGTGGCTTCCACGAACGACTCATTACGACTCTAACGTCACTCTATTACCGTCACGAGCATTTTTTTCCATTTTTATTTTTGCTTCGATAACGGTAATGGTTTGGTTTTTACGAAGGTGTAGAAAAATCATGTAGGGGAGGGCAGGGGAGCTGGCGCAGTTCGGTTGTTAGGCGGGCATTATTGGCAATTGGAATTGCGTCGCATTTTCGGGTTAATATTCATTCGATTCGGATACCTTAGCTATGATTATGGATTTACCTAGGAGTCTGCTTTAGGGTATGTAGTAGCGAATGTTAAACCCTCATATTTATTACTCTTTCCCTCTATCAAGAACATCACAGTTGGTATATATATATATATATCCGGCTTGTCTAGTTCGTATTGCCATACGAAACCAAGGCAAAATAAAATAAAATCCATATGCGAGTTTATTCATAATCATTTGGCAGTTATAAAATAGTAACAATGTATGCAGTTCCGAGTGTCCTATGTGAACCCTAATGCAAGACATATAGTGACCTACATCGAATGCAGATGGATATAGTACAGATAAGCCAACCAGACCACAGGGAATATTCTTTCCAAGCAACCCCAAAAAAGGGATGATTTAGTGAGAGAAGTACAAGAAAAATGCTTATGCTAATAAGGAATAGAGCAAGGAAACTAAATGAAAGGATTGGTCCTTTTCCAAATAGGTAGGTCGATATGTGAATAGACAGATAAGAAGAATCAGATAGTAGGCTCGGCCACCAGTAGCTTGTTGCGTTTAAGTCATGGATGTAATAAAACAGGGACGAGAAGAAGAGTAGAGTAGTGTGAGGTGTGACAAGGCCTCGTGCGTTTCAGAGTCGTATAAGGATATGTAATGAATGGGCTAATAAGAAGCAACCGACTGCTCACTTGTCGTACGGTTCTTCGCAAAAGTACTTCGCAGACTTAAACTGCGGCTTGACTTCCTCGGCCAGCTCATCAACCGATAAGCATTTCGAGGCGTCGTGTTCTCCGCGGTATAGGTCACGTTGTTCTCATCGACACCTTGGATCTGGACCTGCGGGATCCCACTGATGCTGGGGAGATGGATGATGTCCGAGTCACCGTCATCATCAGCAAAGCCCACATTGCCTTCGTTGGAAGGGCCAGTTTGAGCGCGCATGTAGAGAACAGAGGGGGTCGCGGAGTGAGGGCTCCTTCCGGTATTTACGGAAGAGGTTCTCTTCCGCTTGGCCACGCCTGAGTTCTCAGACCGCAGTAGCAGGTCCATGTATGTGACTGAGTTATCAGGGTGGCTCGGATGTTGCGGGATCAAGGTGTCGAAGAACCCAGGAGAGGGAGGTGGAGCGTCGGTGTGCCGTCGTCGGCTGGGGGCGCCGGAGTCCCCGAGGGCAGTGTTAAGCGGAACACTTGTGGAGATACTCTTGTGTGTATCTGACTCACGTTGGTGCTTTTTGCTGAAGGAGCTCATGCGACGCCGTCTTTGTCCATCTTTGAGGGCGATTGGTTTCGGCGGAGTTGCACTCTGGTCGAATGATTCCTCTGAGGGCGAAGGAGTGAATGGTGGGCCTTGGTCAGGAACAGGGACCCTCTGAAAAGCCTCATGGGAATTGATCTCGCGAATAATTGCATCCTGAAGAGTTTCAAATGTCGGGTGCGGTGTAAATGCCTGTGTTGAGGTGTATGCCTTGCGGAACATATCCATTATCTCGGCTACTTTTTTATTCGAGCTTGGTAACGGGGATTGTGTTGGAGTTGCAAGGGGTGCTGGGCTGTTCATGATTTCTGCGATGCTGGGGTTCTTCTTCCCGTCAAGAGTGCTGGGAGTTGGGGGTTGGATGGCTCTGTGAGTGATCTTCTTAGGTCTTCCTCGAGCGGCCAACTCGGTGTTGATGGAGAGATCCAAAATATTCTTTTTCGAGCTCTTTCGACGTGCCATTGGGGGCCGCACATCTTTGGGAGTGCTTGGCAAACGCGGACTAGAAGTAGTAGTGGCAGGTGAGTTTCGTGTCTTCTTGTCATTTGAGCTCCTTTTGACATATGTGGCCGTGGGTAATGTTGGACTGTCCGGCAAAGGGGTGTTGGTCCAAGAACCCCCTTGTTTATGGGCAGGGGGAACACCTAGATGTGGCGAGACACGTTCTTCTGACAGATTCTCCTGCTCGGACATCACGGTTGGAGCCGACCTCTGTGTTCGCAATGCTGCAGCGCTTGATTCGTTTCCGTCGGCAACCACCTGATCTCGAAAAGATTTTGGAACAGAATACAGAGCTTCTTGTGAGATTGAATTGACAAGCTGGGTTTCGTTAGATATCGAACGGGAACGACCTCTAGTCTCATCTCCCTGACATTGGAAGTCCATCTGCTGGGAACGACTCGTGGTGAGTCGGGGTCGACTAGTGCTGCGAGAAAGTGAGCGGCTCCTCCTTCTGTTCTGAGAAATATTCCGATCTGCCACATCCTCCTGATATAGAGCAGATATAATTCGGGAATAGGCATTTCGTTTCCGTCCATTGCGCGGCCGAAGAAATGGCACCATGTTACGCTCAGCAACGTCCTCATTATAGGGAGTTATCGGAGACGCAGTCGTCGCGCGAGGCGTTACGCCGGGAGACTGCTTCTGGTACCGATGGCCCGAGAAAAGAGCATCGAGAAGGTCGACATGCCGAGGATTCCTGGGCGTGAGGCGACTAGAAGCACGGGCGAGTGGGATGTGCGAAGGGCGTGCTTTCAGCTCATCATGCAACACCTCAAACTGCCTCTCAATATTCTGAAAATGCTCATTCTCGCTCAATTCTGGAGACGCAGCGTTGGAGGCGTGGGAAAGAGGGCTCTGTGTTTGGGATTCTCGATCCCCCGAAGCTGGGGTTGACGGCGTCTTCTCCGCATGGAAGAAGCGCCTTAGGGCAACCATACTTGGTCAGTGCGCAGTGGTGTGTAAATGAAGAATGAGCAACGAATGGAGCTCACACCGTCCGTGAAATAAACGTCCGGCTGTTATTGATCGAAAAGAGGGCGGGGCCGTTTCGTAATGAGTGTGATTAAGCCGTCATAGTAGAAGAAAGAGAGCAAGAGAATGACGGGCCCGGCTCACAGCATTTCGTCCCTGGGCGCCGTCGAAGGTGTCAAAGTCCGCCAGAACGCTGAAGCTGAGAAGAGGTCGAAGGTCGAGGCCATGCAGGAGGAGGAGGAGAGAAAAGAAAAGCAGCGCCCACGGGCAGGCAAGGCAGGAAGAAGAACCGGAAGTGGAAGGCTATGGGGTTTGCAGATCACACGAAATAATTCTCGATCAGGGGGACTACAGGCACTAAGAACTTAAGAAGTGGTCCAGGTCTCCATCTCTTCCCAGACCACCGGCGCTGCCATGGATGGGGCAGCGGTCGCGAATCGGAAGAGGGCGACGCAGAGTTTGAGCACGCGCTCGAGAGCTGGATTGCTTTCTCAGTTTCTCTGGCCCCCCGTCCGGTTTTCGGGCCTGAGTCTTGACTCTTTTGAGCCGACTCAGCAAGTCAAGCCTGCGGAAAATTGGAGAACGTGCGCTAACGTCTGGATTCTTCATGCAGGTTGGGCCCTTCGCCCCAGTGACAGGTCGGCAGTAGGCGCAATCGTCGTCGTCGTCGTCACAGCTGTCGCAGGCCCTGGAATTTGGATCTACAGTCACTCTACCTTAACAGTGTGAATAATTGCAGCTCTGGTGGCAGAGTCCGGCACAGCTCCCTCTGCACGGCTCGTTCGCCGAGACAACACGCGGTCGAACAAACGAAGCCGGGGGTCCTAATTAGAAGCAAAAAGCAAAACGGAATTTGGAATGGCCAAAAGCAAACAAAGACATGAGCCCACTGCCAAATTTCGAGACAGTCCAGGCACAAACCAAGATGGGGGCGATCGTCGCCTCCAAATCAACCGCGCCCTCTTTTGACGGCTGCCTCTCCGTCCCCCATCCTATCGGAGCTGCCCACTCCAGCTCTGCTCACTTGGCGAAGTTGGCTTACACTGGCAGTCACAGACCCAAAGGAAGATGTCAGGGCGAGCCAGGAACCGGCCGTGCTATAATAGGTTCCCGCTCCCGCCCCATTCGCGAAAATCGCACTAAATCTGGCTTGCCTTGAAGTAGATCCCAAAAACTGAAACACCGACTCGTGAAAGCACGAATCTTGATCCCACTCGTTCGATCGTATCTGCTCGTCGAGTTTACGCTTTGTTTGAATCGATCGATCGATATGAGATCTATCGAATATGCACAGCTCCTCTCGAAGCCTTTGTTATTGAACATTGAGCATCCCTCTGCAGACTGCAGACCTCCCTCATCATCCCTCGCGTTTCTCCCCACTACATACTGATTGCAAGGGGCAAACATGCACGGGGTCAGACTATGCAGCCATCGTCAAAATCAGCGCTGGGTTAACCACGTCGCCGCCTTCATCTCGTGCAGCGAGTCAAATCCTCTCGAGCTGGACTTGGGAATCAGCTGCCCCTTTGAGAAGCTGTTGCGCGATGGTAACATGTCGCTTCGGCGGTTCGCGACGATCAAACACTGCCCTCGTGCCTGGCTCTCGACTCGAGCCGAGGACCTGAAAGATGGAATACTCAAAACTCGAAGCTCCCATTTTTGCGTGGCTTCAAACTCCTGAACCAACACTCTTGAGCCCAGCAAAAATAGAAAGCTGCCTGCAAGGACGGATACGGAGTATTAGTCCCAAAATGTTCCCAATTATTCCTGAATCTAGCTTCGCCCGAGGTCTATAAAGCCGCGCATCCTTTCCGGAATGGGCGAAAGTATCCGCGATCTATTGACCGTTCAACAACTCCCTGGGTCGGCCCTCCCCCTGAGACTAACAGTCAATAGTCGCCCGGGAAATCAACTGCTAGCTGCCTGATGCACTTTTGACAGCGTTGACAGCTGCGACAGTTTCACAAGGTCAGGAGCACGGACGGTTTGACATCATGGGTTTATGGTACCAGTAGAAGAACCCTTCTGTCGAATGGGTGTCATCCAGGTACACAGAGAGGACATATTTGCAAGATTTAGGGCCCTATGAACGATAATGCCATCGTCGATGCGCTACTTAACAACCGGAATAGTCGAGACAATTTCAGACTTAGCCTCCTGGCTAGTTGGCCAGCGCTCGATCCGATAATCCGGCTGTGCATCTCCTGATCGCCTCGTATACTACGTACTATACTACTACTAGCTTAGTATTATTGACCACAAACTCAACACGCCTCAAGACCTGGAGTAAAACCGTCCACAAAGAAAGTCAATATTGAGCCTAGACACTAGCCGACAAAACGGCCATTATCCCGCTCGAACGCCAACTTCCAAGCTTGGCTATTCCGTTCGTGTCAAGAGCCAGGTTTTCCACCCCCAAGGAACTCGTCACCAACGCAATGCTGGATCCTTTTATTATCGTTGGCTGTGGGGCGAAAGGACCTGATTCGGTGATTGGTTAGTTCGAGTGTGATAGATCAGCTCATTCGGCCGCTTTGCCCGCTCTCACAGCTTCAGGCGCGAAGGATTTCCGCTCAGCGACCGTGCGATTCTTACCCGTGGCATTGTGGTTGTCAATCATAAACGAGCATTGCCCTGGAACCCATCATTGGCGGGAGGGGCCAAGACAGCACGTTGGACCTGCTTCGATCGACAAAAATTTCCGAGGGAACGGACAACACAAGAAGACGAGGACTTGGAGAAAAGGTATGGGACTGTAGACAATACTGGACACCGCATATGCGTTTGTTGACATGGAGCTGTGATACTTCTGAAATTCCCAATGATCCTGTAATCAACCCTGTTCATATGAGGAACTCGATCCTATCCATGTTCGGTTCGCATCTGTGCATATGCACCCCAGTCACAATAATATGGAGAACCGATCAGCCAAACCTCAACCGCCAACCCCAATCAATATCATCTCTCTTGCGAATCAACATCCATAACAGCCCTCTTCACCCGGCGTCCCAAACACGACGAACCATTGAAAAGACCTTAAGTATCTCCCATTTCCTCATCGTTCACAATCCCCACTCCACCATCCTCGTTCTCCTCATCAGCATCACCAAGCTGAGCACCCTTCCCCTTCGCCTTCACCTTCTTCCTCGCTGATCCCGCCTTCGGCGCCACCTTCCTCTTCTTCGATGGGGACGGGGTCATAGGCTCGGCCATGACTTCATCGCCATCCTCCTGCTCATCAGAACCAGCACCGGCGCTCAAATTGAGTTTACCGTCGACCAGACCACTCTCAATCTGCTTCTTCAGACGGCTGTAACGCATGCGGGCGGCAGGAACCTTGAGACCTGCTGCAGCGCCGACAGCTTCGTAGTTGATCTATAGTATAGGTGAGTGCTAGTGGTCATTTGATTCCATATGTGTGTATGCTTGGTAGAATGGAGTGGAGTGGCTGTGGGAGCTTGTCAGGCTACACTTGGCTTGGCTTACCTTGGTCATGTCGGAGTTAACCAAGCAGAGGTAGAGGAACATGAGTCCTGGGTCGGGAAGTGAAGCGGCAGGCATCGTTACGGTTTCGTTTTTCAGATGGTAGCTGTGTGGGAAAGTAAGGTGTGTTTGATGCTTGCTTCTCGAAGCTGGATGTAGAGAATAAAGTAGATGTAGTGTTGAGGTAAGTTTAGAGAATGAGGATAGGAACAAAAAGTCAACAAGTGAGATATCCTGTAGACAGCAGAAATGCCTGTGTTATCCAGAGAAAGGAAGAAGAGAAAGCAAGATAAAGAAGAACAGAATGGGTAAATCTTGTTGTTCAGTGATAATAGTAACACTGGCTGCGACATACGCCTGGAAACAAACACACATCTGTGTTTTCATATTCATCACTTATTTGACCCTTCACCATGGACTTGAGGGATATTGCAGGGCTCTCCTTGATGTCCTTCACCCTATCAATTATGTCTGTTGCTGTTGCAGCTTAGATTCAGATATCGGTTTAACAAACAGTTCTACTTCCTTCAAACAACCAATCTTACTAGTTTACCGGTAGAGTATACAAGAACTCTGGACTAACAATGTGTACTTTCCAACCAAAGGCACCTGCCAACAAACCAGCAAACCTATATCATAGAGGGCACAGGAATCCCTGGGCACCACTCTCTTTGCTTTCGCACTATGCTTCTTGGGCGACATGCCCCAGCAGAATGATAATGCTAGATTCAAACGACCAACTCCTGCCCACAGGTAACAACAGTATGGGAATTTAAATCTCCATCCTAATAAACGATAGGTAAATCAACATCATATCCACTATTCTGCAACATTTGGAGCTTAGCATTGATTGTATCACTGTCGGCAAGTTGATGGCCCTGCATGCACCCGCGCATTCATGCTATGATACCGGTGTTCAATTCTAGCAACGCATGAGATCTTGCCCATTGTTGGATTGGATTTGGTAGATTCCCTGGCTATAAGATGGTTGAACCCAGTCAGCTGTGATATTGCAAAACGGAAGAGGAATGATTACTGATGGTAGTTTCTTCTATATTTCTTTCGGTAGGGAGAGCTGATGAGTGCTAGACTTCAGCAACTTGTGATGCAACCGATTCGGTCCCGGAACTGCCCGCCGGCAAGTCTCACTTCTAGAATCCAGTAACGTTAGATAAGGAAAGAATAACTCATTTAGGACAGCATAGTGGCAACTTGAAGGCGAGTTTGGTTTGATTATGACTTGCCCGAAACAGAATGGAATCCGACGATATCATTTCAGTGATGTTTTGCTCGGACTGACAAAAGGCAGTTGCTGGGCTTATCAATATTAAGAGCTTCATCTGGAAAGTAAGGTTGATGTACGCGGAGAACTAAAGGTCTACTTCGTAATTGGAAATATAGTATTGTGCCCTTTGACCTGGATAGCCCCCACAAACAAGTTCAGCTGGAGGAAGCGATGACATATATAGACCAGTGCCCCTCTTCCCCGCAGCATTTCACCTTCATAATATGTGCCTGAACCTATAATATTTTCCTGACGCATCAAATCATTTCCTTGAATTTGCTCCAACACGTCCAATTCTTTCTCTGCTGTCCACAAACATATCTCATAGGAACCCCGGTATTGGCACGTCTATGATAGGCACACGCAAGTCTGACCAGCTCACCAACAAGATTATTATTCTATCTTCGATCAGATTTGCTAGTAACAAAGGAATATCAATTTTGACCTACGGCCAGAGGGTGCGTCCGCTGAAATTTGAGGCTCACCTAATGAACTGACCACCTATACTGAGAAAGCTTTTACATAGTTAATTTTGGATTCGAGCCAAGATGAAGGTCGCGATAGAACCTTATGATCCCACTTGGCCCTTGAAATTCAGCGAGATACAAGCCGAGCTTTCTGATATTCTCAGAAGTGTGGACATTATATCGATCGAGCACGTAGGAAGCACGACCATTCCTTCGCTCATGGCCAAACCCGTTCTTGACATCGATATTATAATCCCTAATTCTCCCCTTGAGGCTGCACGTAGTGCTCTCAAAGACGCAAATTATACTGACTGTGGCGAGATGAATGTCCCAGGTCGGTTTGCGTTCCGACAACCGGGGTATGGAAAGCTCGACGCGGCCCATGGGAAAGGCAGAAACGGGGAACTACGATATAACACCTACCTTATGATTCAAGGATGTGTAGCCTTGAGGAACCATCTCGATGCAAAGAGAGTATTGTTGGACAGCCAAGAGCTGCGCGAAGAATACGCGAGAGTAAAGACCAAGCTGAAAGAGACTGAATTCGAAAATATCGGCGAATATGCCTCTGGGAAAACAGATATCCTCTGCAAGATTTTGAGAACAGCCGGGTGGAGCGAGGAGGATTTAAATCCTGTGATTAAAGCCAATAGCTAAAGTATCATTTCCCATGTCTCTTTTAAAGCGAAGTTCTTTTACGCGCCTAAGCATTGTCCAAAGTTTCTGCATCCAAATAGTTTTCTTACCATCTAACAGCTTTCACGCCCTCGGCGTTCTGTCGACTCATCAGCGTTGACTAGATTGTATGACTGAAATTTAAAGATTATGAATGCTGCATTCAGGTGCATCCTCCATTTGAGAAGATTGGCTTTGTATCATATCATGAAGGTCTATAACTTCGGTAGTAGCTCTTAATGCTATATTGGGCGCATCATTCCAGCCAGCGTGGGTAATAAGTGTGCGAGGAAAAAGGAGTCTGGAGATGTGCCCATGAGAGCGGCCTTGTAAGTAAGGTATAGGAATCATTGAGATCAATAATATTCTTAAATGCGTAAAGGCATGACAGTTGTATTGCGTTACGTAGAATCCCCATTTGATAACCCAGCAAAACGCATGGCTGATTCCCGAACGGCTTCCGCGAGGACCGAGTGCGCTCCTCGCGCTGCATCCACAGCACCATCTATCAAAGTTTCGTGACTCAGGCCCTGGTCTACGGACCCAACCGCGGCCTTTGAATTGTCGCCCTTCAGCCAGAGCTCAGTGATTTCATCCCGCCCAGGCATATAAGCAACCACACAAGCCGATAATATTGATCGATGCTCTGCCGGATCCGTGTCAAGCATCAATTTTGGAGCAGAAGTGCTCCCATCGGCATATTCATCGGCAACAACAGCAGCCACACCTCCAGAGACAAGATCAAGGCAATCAATACGAGCATCAGAAATAGCCGCAGAAGCTGCCGTAATGCATCCAGCGAGAACATTCATCATTCCCCAAGCCGCATCATGGGAGTCGGGTGCGTCTGCCCACCACCGGTCATCCTCCGCTTCTAGGATCGTGATGGTGATATCGAGGCCACTTTTTGGCCACCTTTCTGCGACAATCACACCCCGGAGGGCGGTTTCTAAGTGTACGCCGAGATCACGTTCGCTGGCGTCGCGGATATGCCCTTTGCGCTTGCGGGCGGCGAATGGTGCGTATTTGACGTGAGTGGTGAGAACTATATTCGGAGAGAATGTTGCAGATCGAGGGAGTGGTTTAGGTCCATGGACTGTGCATGCTAGTTTTAGGGATGAAGAAGGTGGTATTAAGGATTTAGGTGATGTCCGCGCAGCGGAGAGAGATGCTGATGGTTCGAATTCGAGGTAGGAGGACCCAGATGCAGAAGGGATGAGACCGGTTTTAAGGACTAGATATAAATTGTAAGCTTAACCCAGGAAGGCAGAAAACATATATCCTTACAGATCTTTCGCAGCTCATTCGGCTGCCTTTGTCGTTGTGGCCGCTCTGCCTTAGTGGGCTCGATGGAAGAGGCGAAGACTGGAGGCCGAGTGCCGCCAGGCGGCCCATTGATTCTTCGTCTGTCAGTCATCACACATGCCTCAGTTCTCCTGTGGTTCCTTGAGCGACCGAATGCGATCGAAAAGAAATAGGTAGTATGAAGGCTCGAGAAAGCTGCCGTCGCAGCCAAAAGCGGAATCTACAATTTTGAGAGTGTTTGCACTGTTTGGACTGGTGGAGCCGGTGCTTAGCTCGTCTGCCCTCTTATTTTTTTCTTCCTCCCGCTTCGCTTTCTCTTCTTCTTCTTCCCACGCACAAGCACTCGAGCTCTCGACAGCTCGCCCTTCAAATGGTGGAAGGCAGCTTCTATTGCTTTGCTTCGTGATACAATCAACCGTCAATCTCTATTGCTAACCATAAAATGTGAGTCTTTCTCTTCTCCGAACCAACCACTTTCATGATGAAATCGATTCCAAAAATCGTAGTTCTGGCGACAAACAAATGGGCCATTGAACAAACATGCATCACCATCTGATCCACACCGTTCGAAGCTATACAGCCAACAGCTTTCTTGTTCTGGATGTCTTGCTGACGGCTTCAAAAGGTAGTTTAGGCGGCCCAAAACTGTCAACATTCCCGTCCTGCAATGGTAAGAGTTTTCACCTTTCTTTCTTTGCACCAATTCTTGCATGATGAGAAACATTTTTTTTCAGTTCTGCTTCTGCAAACATCTTGAAGAAAACAAAATACCTTACCAAATCTCCTGATGCATTTTCAATTTGCCCATGTTGTCACCAACAGAACTTATCCTGGTTTCTAGCAAGTGCTGACAAGCTTCAAGAAACAGGACCTGTGCTCACAATCAGTAATGATGAGCCTCATTATCATGTAAAAGGTACGGACTTGCACTTTGCACAATTTTACATCAATTTCACTTCCTACGATGCCTTTATGATGACAACTAGTCAATCCATTCAATGATTCTCTTTGAGAAACCGCCTTTCGAGCTTGCATATGTCGATGAGTCCCTGCAATAGGTTTTAGCGATCTACTTATCCACCTCCCTGATACTGGACCTTTTCTCACTCGTTTCTTCGGAAGTTGAGTTGAGAACTGGGAGGATGGTTGTGGAGTGTTGGATGGTGGGCTCATATCGCTGTATTCCTCGCATTGTTCGAATTGACTATTTGCTCGCTTGACTTGTGTCAGGTCCGTCTTGGGACTTGTTGTCCGTCTTGGATGGCTTGTTGCTAGATTGGGACTGGCAGAGGATGGGATGAATTAACCGGCTTGCCTGATCACTACTCGCTACAAGTGCATTGGCGAGGACTTTGCTCACACAACCTGGGCCTTCTGGTTACAGTCTGCTGACAGGTGTTCAGTGTAGTTTCTACTGGAATGACTCGTTGCTGAGCGTCTAACCATAGCTGAGATACTACCAGCAAGTTTTCTCTAGGGTGAGTACACCTCTATTTTAAGTCTCAACCCCTATATGCTTCGTTTTCTTTCCGTCACCTCAATTGATCTTTGTCGGTCGATTGGATGATCATATGATGAAATATTTTCGGATGTAAACTCACAGACCTGTTCTGAATTGCGCAAACAATTGTGTGGAGATTTCCGTTGCCTTCCTTCTGAATGATCATATGCCCTTGAAACTATGTTCTATTTCTACTTGATGAGACGAGGAACATCTGGCTGACCTCGCTCATAGAATTTAAACAACCTATCAGTTAGACTATAGCATAACCCAAATATCAATGCAAACTTCGAATATGGAAATATATTCCGATTAACGTAATCCATAATACCACTATCTAATAAAGGCTTACCACGGCCTCCCTGCCTTACGCCTGGCTATCAGGTTAAATTTCCATGTTTTCCCATCTCAATATCAGACGAGAAACAAACATTCATATATTAACAGACTGTGCCTTACATTCAGTGCGTAATCTTATGACGTTGACCTTGAGGGGTGGCCATCTTCAGAAGTATTTCGAATGGAAATGTATTTCGCTTTGCTAACACAACTCATGTACTAAAGCTGGAATTTACAACACAATCCTGTCTTGTCATCTTCATACAACTTAAAGCATTTCTAATCATGCATCGTCATAATCGTGTCTCTATGGAGTTGGCCTGGAAAACATAAAAAAAAACCATCCCGCCGAACTCCCGTCCCCTTCCCCTTTATACTTCCACACGACATCTGCCATGATACTGCGTCAAATAAACAGACAAGGAAAAGAAAAAATCATCAAGTTCCGTAAACTGATATACCGCGTCTAAACACATCTCTCTCTGTCTATGGTCGTTGTGGTTGATCTTTCCGAGTATGAGAAAACAGAATATTTCGACCGGAGAGTTACGCTTTGCTCTCAGTCGGTGTAGTAGCACCATCTCGTGTCAGACTGTAAGGGGCCTATGTATCGGGGGTGGGCGAGGTTAATGACGCCGAACGCTAAGATTATGGTTGGACTTCCACTGAGACCCAGGGAGTTAGGAATATATGCTTACCAGGACCCTCTTTGCGTTACAGATTCTCCAGGCGAGGTTGCGGACGTTTCCATCCGAGCGGACAACTTCAGGGGCAAATTCGACGCCGAACCTGGAAGTCGATTAGTATCAATTATAGGAGGACGAAGGAGGGGTGGAGGGCGTACATTTGGTGAACCGCAAAGACCACTCTCTTAGCGAATTTACCGTCCCGATCTACTAGGCTGCCATACTGCTCTTCCACAGTTTCAGGTGCAACATCCAGGTTTTGGTCGAAGCAGTTTTGGACGACAGGCAAGAGGCTCCTTTCGACTGCTGTCTGGGACATATCGAAGTGGTCTTCCTCTTCGAATCGAGGGATGCGGATCTCGAATGGTCTAGAGAGAGCCATGACGTTGTGCTTTCCATTATGGTGGTAGCGGAATTCAAAGACGCCTTGAGTCCAGAAGAGCTTGTCTCCGGAGAAGGTGACCTCACCGGTTGCTATGTCATGCTTTTCTCCATTTGAGCCTTGGGAAGTTGAAACGACTACGTCGCTGGTAACGATGCCTTGCTCGCAGGTGAGATTGTCGTAGGAGCCTTCGTTGACCGCAACCCATCTTCCTTGAGAGGATACGCGGGACACCTCACGAGACGTGTTATCGGTGACCTTGTAGAGACCGATCCAGTCCTTCTTGCTATGGTTGAGGGGTGCAGTCCATTTAACCTTCACTGTTGCGCCGTATGGGAGGACCAGGTTCTCCAAGTCACCCCGCCGATCAGGAGGGGTTTGAGCGTTATCCCCCTCCTTGCTGAGGTCGCCTTCGTCAAGAGGTAAAGAGTTTGCTTCAACCGAAAGAGAGTAGTCTCGCAGATCATAGCCGGCTAGGTCGGCGTCGATGCGCGCAATGGTAACACGGGCAGGATAATTTTGGAAGAGTGCCGTTGTATCCCGAACAAATGAGCTTACACCAGCAGCCAGTTTTGGCCGCGCTGTATCAATGATATCTTCAATAAACTCATATGACTCGTCGAACATCTTGTCCACGCTTCCATGCAGTTGCTTCAACGGCGGCGGCAGAGATCGCTTCAGGCTTTTAACAAGGCCTGCATCTTGACGCAAGCTCCGGCCGTACAGCTTCTGCATGTGAGGCCTTTCCACAAATTGAATGAATCCTACGCCTAGGATATGGCTTAGGAAGGCGAGAAATGCGACCGTGCCACTAGTAGTGATGAGAACTGCTCCCCACACACCTGCGAGACCCAGGACGCGCTCGGGATTGTTCAAGAAGCGATAGATGCCATTGTAGGTCAACTTAGGGGACTCATCAAAGAAGAAATCCCCATAGAACCAGCCAAATTCGCCAAGTGATTCGTAGACGCTCACAGAGGTCCAAATCTGCAGGGAGATTAGGCCAGCACCCAGCACATGGCGGAGGATGGCAAGACCATAGCCCCAGTCAGACGGGAGAGTGTACATCTTCCATACAGCGGCAATGAAGCTCGCGTAACACATGATCATGCTTAGGTGATACGTGCCCTTCCACTGATTCCATGCCTCGTGGGGAGTTTCGCCATATTTGACAAAGTGTCGGGTCCACGATTTACAATTTGACTGTCTGTTGAGAAGGTATCCGACGCCCACTGAGTACCAGAGCCTCCATACAGCGGCGTTGACCACAAATAGAAGCTGGTACCAGGGTGTCGAAGGTGTCAGAGCAGTCAGGGAGAACATGAGGAACTGAACGAGTATGGAAGAAGTATCCGTGATTCTATGCAAATCTAGATTGTGGAGCCCTAGGAGGTTGTGGACAGCTGGAGGTGGGCTGGTAAATTTTGGCGCATAGGGTACATTTTCTTCAGACTGGGATGGCGCATTTGGATATTCCGGAGACTGCGATCGGGTAGACTCTGCGTCTTGTTCGTTGATAGTACGTTTTCGCGGTGGGGGTGGGTTGTACGTTTTGTCAATATGTGGGTTCTCGACCAGGACGAGGAATGCGAATTGAGCTGCATGGGCGATAATAGAGATGAACAGCACTTTATAGCTTGCTGCCATTAGCGAAATACCGTAATAGCCGGCATATCCGACCGAATACATGGGATGAGGTGCCATCTCAAAGACCCCATCAAATGTCAACTCTTGGTCAACGAGATAAAAGAAGTCACCCCAGTACCACGCATAGTCCTTGACCACTCGGTGTGCATCTAGTTTGACCCATAGGTTGAACATGAATAACGCGATGCCAGAAGCCCATCGCACGATAGTCATCAGCACGCTCTCGTTAGCAGGGTGGTGACTACAGGCCATCGCAAAGAGGCAGTAAGAGGCGAAATCGCACATCAAGATCAGATCCACAAGACGTCTAAAGACGAGCCAAGTGTTATACTCAAGCGGCGCTTCCTCGAAGGAATAGTCCTCGGGGATTTTGGTTTCCAATTCACGCTTGATCAGGTAGTATATCTGAGGGTAAGGATTTTTGCCAGTGGCAGGATTCACGAATATCTGAGACTTTTCGGCCCAACGAACAAGGGTCTTGTGATGAGACTGGTTGTGGAGTAACCATCCAATCCCAGCATTGTAACAGGAGCGCCAGAAGAGGTAGATTACCGCAAAAACGGGAATCTTGGCCCCTGAAGGAAGCTGCCATAGCAGAAGAATGTGAGCAGCAAGTATAGTCAATACAATGAGATCAGAGAGGTTCTTTGGTTCGGAGGGCGACAAGAGCTGGGAGACCATATCATGGGTTTGAGGTACGGTGAACACTGAAACAGCGCAGATTAGCTCTTCGAATTCCATAATAGACAGCGAAAAAAGCTCAAGAGTCCAATTGACCGAGTGACCGCGGGGTAGACATACCTGTACCATCTGGCGTACGACCAAAGGTCTTGCCAGCCTTGTCTTTGCCATTGTCATCAATGACGGCTGATTTCTCGGCATTGACGTTTAGGTCAGACTGAGCGGCCACATTTCTTTCCCGAAGCCCATCATCAGGGTGGTGGGCGCCTGTTGAGAGGCCGCGATCCATGATTTCGAGCGTTGAAGGAAAGAAAGTTGTTGGGACTGACTGAGAGCGGCATGTGACGGTGGATGGTCGCTCTATTTAAGAGCTCAGCAGGGTCCTGGCTCTGATTGGTCTCTGGGGACCCCAACCCGCATTGGGTCTAGCCATAACGTCACAAGAACTTCGGAATCCACCAGAGTGCACAAAGACACAGCGACCGTCTCAACTCTGAAGGCGATTCTCCGGAGACCCTCCCTAGCCAGGCGGGAAAAACATGCTTCGGGGCAGTGCACTCCCCTCTTCGACCCCCACCTGGGAAGGAGACTCCCGAAGCCTGCATCGGAGATGCAGAGACCTCGCCTAGGCCTGTCTCTGGCCAATCGTGGAGGGTCTCCCGAGAGGGGAAGGGCGATCAGAGAAGATGAATTCCTGCTTCTGACCGTTCAATATCCCTGTGGAAAGCTAAGCTCATGTAGTCTTTTCGCATCGTATACTTCTCAATATGCATAAACAGGGCGGTTATGCATGGTCTGTGTTCCTGTGTTAGCGGTAACCGCGGGTGCATGCTTTGTGGTTGACAGCATTTCCCTTACTTGAATTTATTATCCTAGAAATTCCATGCGTCTTGATTGCCTTTATTCGTCACGTTTCCTGGTCATCCATGGTGGGCCAGACAACCATTCAGGGCTGCATCTCCGACACGCTTTGCATTTGCAGCGCAGTCGGATATTCCCCTTCATCCCTCTTCTCACGGCTCGCGAGGCTTCCGGTTGTTCGCCCTCATTTTATTAATCTGCACAGGCTTGAGCTATTCTCTAACTTCTTTGAGACCGCTGAAATAAAAAATAGTAGTCAATGTTTTGGACGGATATCTCCCCGACTCCAGATTCTACCCCGCCTTTAGTCCAAGTGTCCCTATTTGTGGGAGATGAAAACACTAGATAGCCTGGAGACCTCGAGGACTACGGGATAGCTTTGCTACACTGTCCTCTTAAGTCTCTAGCAGGGTCTCATTCCTCCTCTATCCTCACTCATTAGTTAACTAATGGCCAGTGCACACGCATATTGCATCATATTTTAGGAAGCACCATAGCGCCAAGACTCTGCTCCGATACCTCTGCAGTAGATGTGGGTAATGCAGTTTTCTCGGCCACCATACTCGTAATTGTACCGGGTTGCTGAAAATCGCCCATGATGTATCAATACATGTCTTGATCACTGTCTCGATTGTGGGCTTGTTTTTCCAATCATTTCGGTAGTGGGCCGGAGATCCGGGCCTTGCTTTCCTATATACTATCACACCATTTGGTGACAATATTATATTATACTTCAATAATAAACATTTAATAAACGATTCGAGGGAATCCGCTTGCTTAGGGTTTGTCGAATAGATTCCTATGCGATTTGTCAATGCCCCTGCCCTGGGCCAACTATGTATCCAACAGGTCCTCCGACACCGCAATCGGCCAAGTCCCCCCGCCAATCGCCACCCGATCGTTTGTCAGTTCGGCTTATCAAGCATCTCCTCCATTTTGCGGAACCGCCACTGCTTTCTATCAGACCTTCAATAAATTTCATTCGGATACTCTGATCTGCCTCTATATCTGAACTTGTCAAAGAGTGAATCACTGCTGGCAAACTAGCGTGCTACATTTCCCTCACTCTTCCGACCGGCTGCTGGTGCAGTACCCCGCCACATCGGGGTTCGCTCAGTCCTACAGAAACCCATCGAGGTTCACATCCATAGTATCACGATATAAAAATGGCACCCCATTTCACAGAACCTACGTCGACCTACCTCGAGCCGCCATCAAAGGCACCTCCAAATCTAGTTGCCCCCGAGCCAGGTACGCCCATCAACGCCCGCTCAACACATGCCCTTCATCCCGTATCTCTAATGCTAATTATCCCCAGAACATTGTCCAGGCCCAGAATCCGACCAAGCGGGCCAAGGCGATGCTTGCGCCGGTTGTCCCAATCAATCCATTTGCTCCTCCGCACCCAAGGGTCCCGACCCTGACATCCCCCTCATAACCTCCCGACTCGCGTCCGTTCGTCACAAAATTCTCGTACTCTCCGGAAAAGGCGGCGTCGGAAAGTCGACTTTTTCATCTCTCCTCGCGCATGGCTTCGCATCAAACCCAGACTCTACAGTCGGGATCATGGACACAGATATTTGCGGGCCCAGCATCCCCAAGATGATGGGCGTCGAGTCAGAAACCATCCATGTTAGCAACGCGGGATGGAGCCCGGTGTGGGTATCGGATAACCTAGGGGTGATGAGCGTACAATTCATGCTCCCGAATCGTGACGATGCAGTGATATGGCGTGGTCCGAAGAAGAATGGTCTCATTAAGCAGTTTTTGAAGGATGTGGATTGGGGAGATATGGATTATTTGATTGTCGATACGCCACCTGGGACCTCGGACGAACATCTTTCGGTAAATTCCCTGCTGAAGGAATCCGGGGTTGATGGTGCTGTTGTCGTTACGACGCCGCAGGAGGTTTCGCTTCTTGATGTCCGGAAAGAAATTGATTTCTGTCGGAAGGCTGGGATCCGCGTCCTTGGACTCGTTGAGAATATGTCTGGGTTTGTTTGTCCGAGTTGTGATCATGAGTCGACGATTTTCCGGGCTACGACGGGTGGCGGAAAGAGGCTTGCGAAGAAAATGGGGATTCCATTTCTAGGCGCTGTCCCTCTGGACCCGAGAGTTGGGATGGCTTGTGATTACGGGGAAAGCTTTGTGGATAATTTCCCGGACAGTCCAGCGTCTGTGGCTATCAAGCAGGTTGTAAGGGCTGTTGGAGGGTTTGTTGGTGAGGATCCAAATGATGTTTTACCGATTGACGCCGAGTAAATCATTTACAGTTGACTTGATCGTTTTGTTGCATTTTCGTGGAGTTTTTCCTGGCGCTGATTAGAGTCATTGCATTTATACCATATGTTTTCATTTGATTTTTGCTTTGAGAATCGGGTATTACATGCAAATCCCAAGTCTAATAGAAGAAAGACTTCAGGCATATCCATCTAACAAAGGTCTTCAATACATCTCCCAGTTAATCTGTATACAACAACCATCTTAGGCATGCGATAAATCTCACTCTCCGTTATAGTCAGCAATCAAATCACCTGGATCTTCAGCTCGGTCTTCTCCATTAACGGAGAGTATACCATATTCTCCGGTGTTGTTTCACTGGAAAATGGCTGGATTGGCGCCTCCAAAATCTGTAGGCTCTCATTTCTTTGTCAGTGACATTCGGTGGTCAGCCAACAATGACCATTGTATACTTACAAAGGCGAATCTGGTGTGACTCGTTCAAGCTGACCCACCAGGATTCTGAGCTTGGCGGACGATCGATGTCAACACAGGCTGAATTAGAGGCGCTTGGACGGCGTTTGCAGATTCCTCAAACTGACACCGTTCCGTAGTTTATTGCCCAGTTTTGCTGTTGCCTACGGTGCTCGTGAATTGAAAGAGTCAGTTCCCCTGAGGCGGCCTGTGACTGATAGCAGAGTGTCCGCTGGCAACTGCCCAAGCCAGCGTTTCACTTCTACACCAGGGGCTTTCGTGTTTCAACTCCCCGTCCACAGTCCAGGGACAGCCTCCTCGTTGGCCACCAAAACACTCAGCTTCTAGGCGCCAAGTCATACTATGCGCTTAAAGGAGATCTCCGACTGCTCGAAACGATGACCCAGCAATCCACCGTGTCAGGAAAATGAGTTGAACGCAGTTCGCTGATTCGCATTTACTCGCCCAGACAGTTATGGATTTGCTGTTAAATCTCCACCAGAGTGAGCCTGGACGTTGACAAGGCGTGCCCTATTTTATTTATTATTCCTGCACCCCGGCCTGATGTCTTGAACCGTTTTGTTTGTGTTCGTTCAGTTTCTTTCTGGCAGTAGGTGTGACATTCGCTCTGTGAGACTGTCCCCTATACTCTCCTTCTTTCTTATTCCTTTCCTTCGTTTGTGTCAGTCAGGAGCCTGGTCAGGACTTGGCTCCAACACACTCCTTTTTTATCGTTTCACGGTTCATTGCTCTGGGAGCAAGTCCTGCTGCAACCGTCTCGCCTGCCTTCCAATCTTTAGGTGTTGCGCGATACATCCATTCTTTTCATTCCGGAGGTGCAGTAACCACTAAGTAGAGATGAGGATAACACAGTCCGTCTTGGTCGCCCTTGGGCTCTGCTATGGAGTCGTCTCAGCTCCCACGTCCCTGAAACAACCCGAGCGCCGATCATTCAAGGTCGAGACTGCCAGACGGAGCAACACCATCCACGGCCCAGCTGCTTTACGAAAGGCCTATGTCAAGTATGGGATTACCGCTGCGAACATTGGGCTCGACTTAGATGACTTCGAGCCGAAGGTCAAGACGTTGAGTGCCGCCTCTGATGATACCAATGATGAGGTGGTTGAGCCCGACCAAACCGGCGCCGTGAGCGCTGCATCTGTCGAAGGAGATGCATCCTTTGTCTCACCCGTCACAATCGGTGACCAGAAGCTCGTTGTGACTTTCGATACGGGCTCTTCGGATGTGTATGAAAAAGACGCCCCTTGGCTTTGACAGACTGCGCTAATCCTGCTCGCAGATGGGTGGTGAACACTCGACTTCCTAATGCTTCCATTGAAGGGCATACAGCTTATGATCCCTCTAAATCTAGCTCATTTGAGGAGATGAAAGGATCGAAGTTCAATATCACCTATGGAGACGACTCTTACGCGTTTGGTGGTGTTGGAACTGACACAATCAATGTTGGAGGCGTTACAGTGACAGGTCAATCGATTGGTCTTCCCACCGAAGTCTCCCCTTCAATCCTCTCAGACACCCACAGTAACGGCCTAGTCGGGTTGGGATTCAGCTCGATCAACACTGTCACGCCAAAGAAACAAAAATCCTTCTTCGAAACAGTTGCCGAAGTCCTGGACGAGCCCGTGCTTGGAGTGTCGCTTGTGAGCGAAGGAGTTGGCGAGTTTGAGTTCGGTACCATCAATAAGTCAAAGTTTACGGGTGATCTCGTTAATGCGAGTGTCGACGCCTCGGGAGGATTCTGGAAGTTCGAATCCCCCCTCTATCGCGTTGGGGACGGCGAGATGAAGAAGCACGACGCGGCAACCTCGACAATTGCTGATACGGGAACCTCGCTCATGCTTCTTGAGCAAACTGTTGTAGATGCCTACTATGAGACGGTGCATGGTGCCCAATATGCAGCCAGTGCTTCAGGCTGGATCTACCCTTGCAGCGCAGAATTGCCGAATCTTTCCATTGCTGTTGGTCCTCAGCATTTGGCCACAGTCCCCGGCAATATGATCAATTTCTCGGAGGTCGGTACTAATACGACCACCGGAGAGGCCGGTATGTTTAAAACCCTATACCCAGCTGCACCATTTTTTTTTTTCTTGCATCCCATAACTTGCTGACCATTGAAATCCATAGTGTGCTACGGAGGCGTCCAGTCCAACCAGGGTCTTGACATGCAGATCCTCGGCGATACGTTCCTGAAAGCATTCTACGTTGTCTTTGACCAGCGTGGCCCATCGATCGGTGTTGGAGTTCCCGCCTACGCCTAATTCATCCCTCTCGCTCCTTTCCCTAACCTTCAGCCCGGCTGTCTTAATATATCTTAATCGAAGATAGAGCTGCGTGTAGCCTAATTGTACATAAGCCATACAGCCAGAATTTATCTAGTGCTTGAACCTGTAATACACGAGAACATACTCAAATGCCACTCAGTAGTTTGTACCTGGAAATATTTCTATCGCTCCACATAGGTACTTCCGGTTCTGCAATAAAGCGCAATTCTTACGGTTTCAACTCACCATTAGAACGTGGCAACGAGCTTCTCTTTTCCTTTTCTTTCCCCCAGGACTTGCTCATCTAACTCATCCAGCATGAACTAAAAAACCCCATCGTGCACGAGGGGGCAGACTGCGGGGCTCCATTCCACATTTACTCTCGCTCCTCTCCAACGGGGAATTTCCGACCAGATCTGGGGTTAAGCCATGTTCCGCTTCGGACTTGACATTTATATGCGGGACGGGCCCTAGAAACGCTATTTTGTCCTTGAACTGCACGTCACCAGCATACGAATCTATTGGGCGATATTTATTTCTCGCCTTCTAAACCAACAACCGCATCATGAGAGCAGTCCGGTTTCATGGAGCCCGGGACATCAGGGTCGACCAGATCGAGGAGCCCGTTTGTGGAGAAGATGAGGTTAAGGTATGTATCACCTCTTTCGCTGTAGCTGCTGCGCTATACTTTTTTCATTGGATCTGTCTGGCTAACATTTACCTAACAGATTCGTCCTGCCTTTGTCGGGATCTGTGGGAGTGGTGTGTACAAACCCCTCCGGTCACACAACCTACAACATGCAGGCAATATTATAATTGATAATACGTCGATGGCCTAACACCTGTGCTTCTCGTCAGATCTGCACGAGTACCTCGCAGGCCCGATCGTGATCCCAACGAAACCCCACGTCCTGACGGGCGGACAGCTGCCCGTGACCCTAGGCCATGAGTTCAGTGGTACGATCGAGGAGGTAGGGAAGGGTGTCACAGGTCTCAAGGTCGGAGACCGGGTGGCTGTTAGGCCTAATCTGTCTGATGGGACTTGTGCGTCGTGTTCGTATGGCCGGCCGAACTGCTGTCGGAGTCTTGGGTTTATTGGGTTTAGTAGTGAGTTTTGTCTTCGTCCTGTCGTACGACTTATCATCATCTCACATTAGGTAACTTGCAACAGGTAACGCGGGGGGTCTATCAGATCATGTCGCCGTTCCAGCGAAGCATGCTATCCCATTACCGGAGAGCGTCCCACTTGATCTTGGTGGTGAGTCGTTACCTATCCATGAACCCTCCAACTTGACATCCAACAGCTCTTCTGACACAATCCAACCACCAGCGGTCGTCGAACCTCTCACTGTGGCCTGGCACGCTGTAGACCGCAGCCCAGTGGAAACAGCCAAAACTGCACTCGTGGTCGGCGGCGGCCCCATCGGGCTCGCAGTCGTGCAAGTCCTAAAAGCACGAGGCGTCCAAACCGTCATCGTCGCCGAAGTTTCCAGCCAGCGCCGCGAGTACGCCCTAGCCCTCGGCGCGACTCACGTCTTCAATCCTCTCACAGACGATGTTGTCGCCAAAACCCGCGGATTGACGGGCGACGCAGGCGCGGATATCAGCTTCGAGTGTTCTGGCGTCCAAGCAGGGTTTGATACGGCGATGAAAGCAATCCGGGTGCGGGGGACAATGACTATCGTGTCGCTGTGGGACAAGAGTCCCGCTATCGATGCGTTTGATGTTGTTTCGTATGAGAAACACGTTATTGGCGCGGCGATTTGCGAGGATGGTGATTTTGAGGCCGTTATTGATGCTATTGCGTCGGGTATGTCATTCCCCCATCCTCCATGACACCAGGGAAACATATCCTGGGTCCCTCCGGCCAGTTGAAAATAATAGAACCGAAAAAGGGCAACTGGCTGACTCGCACAACAGGGAAGCTCAATCCCCGCCCCATGATCACCAGCAAGATCCGGATGGAGGAGGTCGAAGAAAAAGGGTTCAAGGCCCTCGTGGACGAGAAGGACAAGCACGTTAAGATCCTAATTGATATTGCCGCGTGATTAGATGAAACAGGACCGAAGGACTGAATGAACCATGTCTTTAAGATTGGTGGATGCTACTCTGGTGTTGGACAAATGTGTCAGGAGGCTCACTGTGACACCATGGACCCGGCTGGACGGGTTAATCTAGCTATAGTACGGGGATTGTGCCTAAAAATATACGCGAAACCGAAGCCTCCGGGACCTGAGTAAATAAACAGCTTCGGCTGAACCGATATGATTTGAATGTCAATTAAGTTTCCTTGAAACGTATCGGCGACTCATGAGGCCTTAGTGTTCCTGGCGCTTGGTGCTTTACAACAGACGGAGAGAAGAAATGAAACTATCTCAAATGCAAGCGCCATGAGCGCTCATGCAGTCATGCAGTCAGACACGTGTGGCAATTGGTGAAAAAAAAAAAAAGAAAGAAAGAAAGAAAGACGTGAATTATCCTGCAACCGCAGCCCAACAGCCCAAGGTATTGGGACCGAGAAAAGCCGCTGCGACGATCAACCGTTTGGTTTAAGAGACTTGTAAAATGAGTGGCCTCATTATAGATTTGAGGTCCATGGGTCATCCTGGAGCTCCGGATGGCTAGCCGTATGCAGTATGAAGAGAGGTGGCCCACTGGGCGTTCAGCTCAGCTGGGATGCAGCTGAGTGGCAGCGCGGTGTGTTTTGGTAAACAGTCGGAGAATATCACAGTTAGACGCAGGGTCTCATAGTCCTTATTTTGCCAGTGAGACGCCGTACAGATAAGTAATCCCCGAGTCTGAGGAATCTCCGGGAAGAGACTGGGAGTACAAGATCCTCGATCATCCATGTGGGTATCGGGGTTTGGTTCTCGGGCATTTTGCGTGCAGGGTGTTCGTCTTTGTTGGGAACATGGGGAGTTTTGGGTTTCCTTTCCTTTCTCTTCCTTGATGTTACTTTTTTGGATGTGGATTACTGGATCCATACAATTATTAGGGTTGTTCTAGGTCCGTGGGACACAGCAGACGTGAGATTGGAGGATCTGAGTGCAGCCAGTGATGGCGCTCCCGTAACTTTTGTCAGGCGTAAAAGGTTATGATGAATTTGATCAGTTGAGTTTTCACGGCGCGACAAGTCAGCCAATGTCCGGGCCTTGAATTAGGCGAGACGAGGTTTGATTTGATTATTGGTAATGCTGTTTATTCTTTGGCATTACCACCTCTATAGGATTTTTTTGACTTTGCTTGGCCAAGCAGCCGGAAAAAAAAAAGAAAGAAAGAAAGAAAGAAAGAAAGCTGGGCAATATCGCAATGAATAGAGAAAATACGCAATAAATTAGCACGACTACAACACGCAGACTCGGACGGAGGCGAAGCAGGCTGCAGATAATCCAGTAGTGCGACGATGACACGTCCGCTGCCTGTCCATGTCTTGCTTTAGTTTGGGGTTAATTATAGGAGGAACCCAAGAAAAAAGAAACAGGAAAAAGAAAATATCCTTGGGGAAAGCCGCCTCTTGCTCGCCTTTGGGGCTGCGAGGCATGCGATTAGTGGACTAATATTGGGTTCCTTTGCTCACCCAGCAGACAAGAGTTGTCTCAACTGCCGCTTTTCCGTATATTCGCTTCTCTCGCCCAAGCTGAGGTGCGTTGTCAAGTTATCCTTCGTTCTGACGGATCCTCATCGAACCCCACTTCCTCGAGCAGCGCTATTGCCCGAGTCTCAGTTTTAAGATCTAGATTTGCCTGGCGCATCTTGGGACAAAGCTCGGCATTTCCCGTGCGGGCCTTCTGCCCAATTCTTTTATTTCCTCGTATTTCGACGAGAGCGCGCACGCAAAACCCACCTGTTGATTGCTTCCAGAGAGGTTTGTTCTGTCCGTGAAAACTGACAGCGATGCTTCTGCCACCGGTCTAGTCCCGCAAACACCAAAGTTCAACTTACACTAGCCCTTTCCCTGAATTTACAGTCCTGAACAATAATCTTTCCAATGGCCACTCCGCTGGTCGGCACTGCCATCATCACAGGAGGAAATGGGTCGCTCGGGTCAGAAATAGCCATCGCGATTGCGAAAACTCAGCCATACGTCCACCTGCTGCTCGTTGCGCGCGATATCAGATCTGAGAACGTCAAAGATGTCAGGGAACGGATCCGACTGATTGGGCCCCGGTCCCTCGAGTTTGTCAAGGTAGACCTCGCAAGTTTCAATTCGGTCGTCAGCTTCTCCGAAATCACAGTTGAGAGGGTCCAAAATAAAGAAATTCCTCCTGTGACATTATTGATCAACTGCGCCGCCATGTCGTCATACGTCACCGATCAGGTAACACGAGATGGCCACGACCCTGTCTACCAAACGAACTGCATCGCGCCATTCTTATTGACAGTCAGTCTTCTTGAGGCATTCAGAGCAGGGGACGGCACCCCAAATGGCGGCGCACGGGTGATCAATATTGGATGTTCTTCCATGTCAGAGGGTACACTCGACTATTTTGAGAATCCAGATCCAAATGTGAGCATATGTCCGGGAACGCCGTTGGGCGTGAAAGAAGCGACCAAGCGCTTTGGAAGCAGTAAACTCCTAATGAGTGCGGCTATGTATGCGCTGCGGCGAAGCTTGGTGTTGGTGAGTCGAATATCATACCCCTTCTTCCCTTTGAACCAAGTGGGACTGACTGTATATAACTTGGAGACCGGAAACATTTCCCTCAACGTATACACCCTTGATCCAGGAGGAATGACCAACGACGTCCACTCGGCAACTGCCGCTCCATTGTCGGTGAGAATGGCTCACCAAACACGATCTGGGCTTCGACCGTTCCTGCGGGTATTTTCCAAGAGCGCCATCAACAAGGCTAGTGTTCCAGCCAAAGTGATATCGAAAGTTGCATTCCAGCGCGACACAGTGGAGAACTGGGGCAGGGAACGGTATTATATCTTGGACAGCGAGTACGAGGCCGGATCCGTCATTCCTGCGATGCGAGACCACAAGCAAATGGATGCACTGTTAAAGAAGATGTTGCAGCAGGTTGAGGTTGGAGTCAAAGGAATGGGATCCCCCTCCTCGAGGGTATCGCGGTTAAGTGGCTGATTGAATAATGGATGCGATGGAGTTTCTCGATCGATTTATTCACGTTCCATGTCTTTGGGTCTAGAATTGTTCTTGCATTCCTGGGAGTTTGTGGCTTCAACCTCATATTTTCTGTCAATTGCCTGCCATCAGCGTTGAACAGCGGTACTTAATACAGTCTGTAAATAGAAATGTTCATTAATGAGCGAATCGAATTGATAGCCAGAAAATGAGAAGTTGAAGAGAACCTTGGAACTGCGACCTTATGCTGCAAACGGGCCAGGCGGTGCTCCTCAGCCGCATTGGGGTGTGAAGGCGGCATGCCCACTCCCGCCTTCCGACCAACCCTGGTCCAGGCTCGAGGATCGTCATCGTTTCAACTGGAAGAAGCGATGCTACATGAAAAAGGCACAGTCTACTTCTTGCTGTTTCTTCTTCCTGTCGTATCACCTTAGGATTGTCCTAGGGTTTGCCTTTCGCTCGTTAATCTAGTTTTCTTCACCCGCTGGCCCCTTCGCGACGATCTCCTACTACGAAGTCGACCAGGTGGAAAGACCGCGACACCGTTACGCCTCATTTTGCGACCCGAGGAGGTTCTGGGCTTCTCGGGATTGGATCGGAAGCCGGCGACAAATTGTGAATGATCGGTAGCCATGAGTAGGCACCAAGCCCTTGCCAACGGGTATACAGCCTACCCTCGAGGAGGCCAGGGTACCTTTTCCATCTCTCCGCATAAGTAAGTAATATTGAAAGTTGCAATTAGTCGCCAGAGGTCGCTCTTCTAACTAGGTGCTCTTCAAAAAGGTTTCAACCGCGCTCACATCCTGCCTTTCGACGACGGAAACAACTTCTCCAGCGAATTTGCTTGTTCGGCGGCATCGCATTCTTCCTCCTCATCTTCATTTCTCCCTCCTGGCGAGCTTCGATTCTCCCCGCGCTATCGTTCGGCCTTCTCTCCCCTTCAGACCACCTACAGATACAAACGGTCCGATATTATGATCTTGCGAAAGTAAAAGGTTCCGCAAAAAGCTGGGAGCATGGGGACCGAGTGCTTATGTGCACGCCCCTTCGAGACGCAGCGTCCCACCTGCCGATGTTCTTTTCCCATCTTCGAAACCTCACATACCCGCACCATTTAGTAGATCTCGCTTTTCTTATCTCGGACTCAAAGGATCGAACAAATGAGATGCTATTGGAAATGCTGGAAGAATTGCAGCACGATGAGGACCGCGATATTCCCTTTGGAGAAATCTCAGTCATTCAGAAGGATTTTGGACAAGAGGTTAACCAGGATGTGGAGAGTAGACACGGATTTGCTGCGCAAGCTTCCCGCAGAAAGCGGATGGCCCAGGCACGGAATTGGCTACTAAGCGCAACTCTCCGGCCGACTCATAGCTGGGTCTATTGGAGAGATGCAGATGTGTTGACTGCACCGTCTACCATTCTTGAGGATCTTATGAGGCATGATAAAGATGTCATTGTACCAAGTGAGTCGGTGTAACTACTTACGATGCAGGGATGATCTAATTATTTGCAGATGTCTGGCGGCCATTGCCCGAGTGGCTCGGTGGGGAGCAACCATATGACCTAAACTCCTGGCAGGAATCGGAGACTGCTCTCGCCCTTGCGGAAACGCTAGACGAGGACGCTGTCATTGTGGAGGGTTACGCTGAGTATGCCACTTGGCGACCTCATTTAGCCTACCTACGTGACCCCTATGGGGATCCCGACATGGAAATGGAGTTAGACGGTGTAGGTGGTGTCAGTATCCTTGCGAAAGCGCAGGTATTTCGTGCTGGAGTCCATTTCCCAGCCTTTAGCTTTCAAAAACATGCCGAAACAGAAGGATTTGGCAAGGTACGTCTTCCCATTGAAGATAATTACTGAATCCTGTCACTAAGTGCATCTAGATGGCCAAGCGTATGGGCTTCTCTGTGGTTGGCCTCCCTCATTACACAATCTGGCATTTGTATGAGCCGAGCGTGGACGATCTCAAGCATATGGAGGAGATGGAATCCGAGCGAAAAGCCCGCGAGGAGGAAGAGAGGCAGCAAGCCGAACGTGCAGAGCGCACCAAAACCTATTACAAAGATACGAGGATTGAGTCGGAAATCGATAATGCATTTGTCCGTGAGGCTGTGAAGGAAGAAGCTCAAGATATAGAGATGCGCGATTCGGAGAACAAGGAGCTGGACGATGTTGAACTGGACGATCTAGTGGGAGATCAGAGCAAGTCTGACAACGCGCAGGTTGATGATCACAAGAAGTCTGCTCCTCAGAAGCCACAAGTTGACAACTAAACGATTGCTTGGGACTGGACAACTGAATGTCCACATAATTGGGTCCTGTGCTGGCCATAGGGTGATTATTCTCTTGACGAAACATATTGGTCTAGTTGTGACTTTTCTGTAAATGGTTGGCGTTGTTAGAGGTATCTTATTTTAACAATCTTTCTTGACCTGATTGAGCCGTAATCCCAGTGCATAGATTGAATACGATTAGATTAAATCCGATGCATTCTTTATACAATTCTATTGTCGTTATTCAAGTCCCCAGCCTCGCCCTGTGCTGTACCTGGCAACCTGCCCTGCCTGGTGCTCATTAAGCAGTGGTCCGTGCGTGGCCCCACGGCCGTCGCGCTTCAAGAAATAATGGCACGCGTTCCGTGTCAGGGACTCAAGACAACATCTAACCCCAAATTCGACCTGGGATCCAAACGGCGGTATCCTCTCATAACCAACCTGCGCACAGAGGACCGAAGGGGCCAATGAAAAATGTCAACCCAATCCACACCCAGTATCCTCTTCACCCACCAGTCCCCGCAGCAGGGCTTCCGACTCCTCGAGCTCCCGCCTGAACTCGCAGAGCTGTTGTCCTCTGATAACCCCCCAACGTGAGATTTCTATTCATTGAATGAACCCCGCCTATCTACCGGGTGGCGAGTTGTTTCTATATAGCTGTACTGAGCATGATGCTAACTAATCGTTCGAAACCGTCTAGACTAGAACTCAAATCCCCGGCTCCCGCGGCGAGCACTCAGAATGGCTCGAGCTCGGCCACACCTAACTCCGAATATGTAAACCTCTGCACCCCGTCTGAGACATACTCGATTCGCCAGGTCCAATCGTCTAACTCGCTGCACATCCTCCGACCGAGCAACGGCGCTGGTGTCAGCAAAAACGATCTGCGAATTGTTGGAGCTGGTGGAACAGAACAGGATGATGGTGATGGGGGTGTCGACATGGATACCGAGAAGGATCTGAATATTGAAGGCACAGTGACGTCTGTCGCGAAATGCGGGTCGACATTGGAATTGCATAGGCCTGCGGAGGGTTTTTCGGCTAAACCGTTTTTCAGGTCGTCGCTGAAGCTTTATGAGAAGGGGTCTTGGGAAGATGGGGGTGAGGGCAGAGATGGAGAGGCGAGTATGGCAGATGCGGGAGCTACAGAGATGAGGACAGAAGCCCTCGATGGCTTACTCGCTGATGTTCCTGTGTCGAGAGCTCAGTGTAAGCGTGACTGGGTGGAAATATGTGCGTTTGTCCTCCCGCGCGGATCTGCTGCATCAGATAGTATTGGGACGCCATTAGGCTGGCTGCCTTCGGCTGAAATTAAACTGGAGGTCTGGAAGAGAGTTGTCGAAGGCTCGGTGCTGCACGGGATTGATTTGGGCGCGCAGTTCCTCGTAAAGGACCTGTGGAAATCTGTCCTTGATGATGAAGAGCTTGCGCCGTTTCCACGTCCGTTATTTGAGGCAGTTGTTAGGAGGATCTGTGAATTGCCTGATGGGACTGAGCGGGACTTTGCTGAGTCCGAGATAAAATGTGAGTCTTAACCCGTTCCTTACATGGGCCCATTGAGCTGACCGATTTAGGGGCGAGTATTGACAAGCAGACGTGCATTCAATGGGTGGGAGAGGTTTATCTAGAGGCCAAGGCAACGGGGGCCAGCTCCGCTATTGACGAGAGCGAGTTTATAAATTCTTGGAAGGATCAGCTTCCAGAGTCATGGAGGGAAGACGTCGCGAAATCCATTTTGCCCGTAAGTGGCAATCTATCATTACTATTGCTAGTTCAGCGGTTTGTATTCTCGCTAACGTCGAGCTAGGATAATTGCTACATGCATCCCGAGCCAAAAACCATATGTTTCACCACTGAAACCGATCAACAGAGAGTCAAGAAGAATCTTCCCACGGACACCAATGCCGCAACGGCTGCTAAGAAAACGAGGAATTGGCATGAATTATTCAAGAACCAGAAGAGGCAGAAACGATGAATCAATAAGTGCCATCCGTGTATGCAAAGCCTTCTATGTCTTATTGGCTAAATGCGCGCATCGTGGTACTCAACACCATGCGTACTTCTCGTTCAAAAACCATTCCACGTGCTCTTCTGGTTTCCCGCTCCATCTAAGAGACGCAATACTGTCTTTTTCGCGGTGAACTACTTCAGCAGTCGGGTCCAATAAAGCAACGGCCTTTTCGAGAAGCGGGGTTGGGTTCCAGAACGTAACATTCGCCATATTCCACTCGTGTGCCTCCAGTTGGGCACATCTGAGGATTGCAGCCATCGCCTTGACCGTCATCTCGGTCTCTTCCGGAGAGGCGGGCTCGTTGTACACCCATCGGAGAATGTACAATGTGTTCTCTGCCGGTGTAGCGCCAAAGTTCCTGTTCCAGGCACAGTACACCTTGGCGTCGTCGTTGCCGGCGCCCTTTGCCATGGGCATCTCTCTCTTAGGGTAGAGCTTTTGAGAATAAAACTCTTCCCTCGCCCAGTGCCATAAAAAGTGGTTGAAATCTGGAGCAATTGCAACTTTTGGATCAGAAGATTTCAGCGAAGCCTGTCGCAGAAGTTCTCGCTCTTTATCAAGAACGCTAGTGCTGCACATGCAACGTTCAACGTCCTCGGATCGCAGTACTCGCACACCTGGCAGTTTGCTCGGTATTCTAGTCGAATGTTCCTCGCTGGAAATAGGGGGAAGCGCAAAGTGTGAAGATGGGTGAGCCTTCCAGCCGAACTGAGCATAGAACCGTTTCCCGATATCGGAAAACAAAACACTGAATAGCGGTCTCTCTTTGGGCTCGACCTCCGTCTGCCACTCATCTATTTTCTTGCTCAGCTCCTCCAGCATTCTCTTCGCATAGCCTTTGCCTCTGAACTCTGGCCGACAATAAACACTTCCGACACCCTGAGCTGGCGCTTCTTCCACTTTCCCGCTACGGGCCACCATCGTTGTCTTTCTGTACGTTTCACAAGAACTGAGGATTGTTCTCGTATTTTCGGGCTGTCGGCGATCAACTAGAATCCAGCAAATCAATCCTCTCTTCGTCAATCGCTGTTGGAGTAGTGTGTCCTCCCGCGCAAGATACGAGTCGAGATCCAACGGACCCTTCCATTCTGTGCTGTTCAGCTTAATGGACTCGACACGTTCCGTTGGAGTCGCCCGAGCCAGTACCAGCTCGGGAGAGTCTCCTGGGGGCAACTCGATGTCTGTATAAGCGGCAATCATATTTCCAATCGGATTGTTTTACTGAATGTCGTTGATAGCACTGGGCAAAGCGAGAAAGATAGGAGTAGAGCTCTGCAACAGGGCAGGTGATGTTGATGGATCATGAGAACTCAAAAAATTGTGCTACCGGTCATGAGGGTCCACAGCCATTGATATAGGGAATGGAGAACAGACGCAATGGGGTTCCCCAGAATAGCGACGTAGTTTCCATTTGTCACTCCCGATGACAAGCGATGGCAAGCGGGAGCCATGTGAGCCCCAGCCAGAGGTTGTACCTGCTTTTCTTGGCCAATCCCAGGCTGACGTCAGACACCAGCTGTCATGTACTGGTTATACAGTCAATTCTGGTCTCTGTGACTAAGTATTGTTCCATAAAATACGTACTTTTTCGCGTAATTTCACAGATGTCCCCAGCTTTGAGTAAATCTCCATTCACTCTGATCATTTCACTCATTCACTCCAGTGAGGGGCTTTCGAGCTTGAGGGCTTTGTATTCTTGGCGCCCATGAAAGAACTTTTCGCAACTAGGATAAGAATGCGCTTCCAGGAGCGCGACGGCTTTTAAAAAGAAGCCCAAGAAATAGCCAATAGAGTGACTGGCAACTGAGAGCAATCTAAAGGATCTGCGGGGCCCTTGTTAACGCAGATTGTCCATATCTTCAATCCAGAGCTCCCACAGCCCCACCATTACCTTCTCCTGTGGTGTAAACAACAAAACACACAGATTTACCTAACAGCTGTGAGGGGATTTGCAGATGCTTTGATATTGACTTGATAAAGTGCTGCAATATTCACTATTCGGGTTCATCTTGTCTTTATCTGGCCACTGGTTGTCAGTACAGGCCAGTGTTGTGCCACCCCCCTCACCTGGTTTGGGCTGGATGCATCTGCCCTTTTTTAAATTCTCCTTTCATCTTCATCCCCAGTCAACAAATTTTTATGATTTTCTCGTCTTTCCCTTTTTTTCTCCCCCTGTCAAGCGAACGTCTATTCTCTCTTGCTTTAATTTATACATATCAGGGTATCTCGGAGAGGGGCCCACCAGCCCATCCAGATCTCCACTGGTACACTTCGGCTGATCTGCATCTGATCCTAGCGGCACGTCCTCGAGACCTCGAGTTCTCTACTTTGGATATTTAGCGAATACAATACCCGATTTATATGTGTCGACTCGAGCTAAGACGATATTTTGGAACTGGATGTGAACTGACAACAATTGTTGAGGGTTTACCTCTGGACAATCATCCGACAACCTTAAGTTTCGTCATCAAAAAGTTAGGAACGAACTACTGAAGCATTTAGAACTCTCTGAATCTCACAGCGATCTCTACCCTCTTTGTTTCTATAATATTTGGCACCTAGAGTCATTTGAGAAACATCGTACCCTGCTTTCATTATCCAACCGACTCGGCCTTTTCGCTCGAAGATGAACACCTGGGGCCTTCAACGAGAACCTCCATTCGAAGCGGACAAAGCGACATATATTTCCCTGTCTAGTGAAGATGAATCAGATGGTGGCATATCCCTTTCGCCAGATAACCAATTTCCCGGACAGGACGACACTTGGGATCCTGACTTTGACGGAGAAATCCCAAAAGAAGGTGTTATAGGCAGGCTTCAAAAGAAGCAGAGTCCAGGCCTCAAGTAACATCTCTCTTAGTCAAGATTCCTTTGCGCCAATTGTGTCCCTAGACCCTGTTGATTCGCAAATTCCCACAACTCTACAGGAAACTGATTTGATTCCATCGGTAGAACCAGCAGACGACGAGACTGATCCGTTGCTACTACAAATCCTTGACACGTTTCCAGGTATCAGTCACAAATATGTTACTGATTTGATAGCTCGACATAGAGATTTTCTGGCGCTTGACTCAGGTGTCAGTGCAAGTGGTATCGACTTAGCGTTCTACAGAGATGCTGTCTATGAGGAAATTCTGGCGCAGCAGTCATACCCTAATCAAGACAATGAGAACGGGAAAAGAAAAAGGGAAGAATCACATTCGAGTGAAAAGGACTGGGAATCAGACAAAACACATCAGACAAACTCACATACATATTCGGAGGCAGCGTAAGTTAGCACTTGTCCCCGCAGGATCATGTTCGCAAACTAACCTACAAAGGGCCGCTGTTCTAGCAAACGAGTTTCCGTATATCCCGATGCATTACATCAAGAAAATCATCCGAGAGAGAAAAAGATTATACCATGCTTACCTGACCCTTCGCTTGGACGAAACTCTAGTTGAAAAACGGATGGACCCATACGTGAGGTTGAAAAATCGGAGGGGTGCTGGGCTATCAAAGAGATTGGAACCGCTCCCTGAAATTATTACACGCGAGTTCAGCGCGGCAAAAGAGCAAGCACGAAAGCTGGAGAGTGAGTTCTGTAACTAGATAATTGAGACATTCACAGTTTGCTAATTTGTGCTTAATAGGTGATATACAGAAGAAGAAGGAGGAAGAGGAAGCAGAGAAGGCCAACGAAGAGGAACACACTCGGACTGGCAATCTTATCGAATGCCAATGTTGCTATAGTGATGTTCCAGCAAATCGGTGCCTGCCCTGTGAAGGAACCGAGATTCATTTTTTCTGCTTCACTTGTATTCGCAAATCCGCCGATACCCAGATCGGGCTTATGAAATACACCCTGCTATGCTTCGACGTCAGTGGATGCCAGGCTCCATTTGCCCGAACTGATCTCAAGGAGGTCTTGGGCTCATTGACTATGGACAAGCTAGACTCTATCGAGCAAGAAGACGAGATCCGGAAGGCGGGTTTAGAGGGCCTGGAGGACTGCCCCTTCTGCTCTTTCAAGGCAGTCCTGCCTCCTGTGGAAGAGGACAGAGAATTTCGCTGTGAGAACTTTTCATGTTTGGTAATTAGCTGTCGACTTTGCAAAGAGAAAAGTCATATTCCTATGACTTGCGAAGAAGCTCGAAAGGATAAAGGGCTCTCTGAGCGGCACCAGGTTGAAGAAGCCATGAGTAAAGCTCTCATTCGAAAATGTCCCAAGTGCCAAGTCCAAATTGTCAAGGAGTTCGGGTGCAACAAGATGACTTGTACCAAATGTCGTACTCTGATGTGCTACATATGCCGGAAGGATATCACAAAAGATTCATACCGCCATTTTAAACCCGGTGGCTGTCCCCAGGATGACATGAACACGCAGGACAGGGAGATTCAGAGAGCTGAACGAACGGCGATAGATAAGATCCTTGCCGAGAACCCAGGAATAACCGAGGAGCAAATCCGAGTGGGACATGTCAAATCCCAAAGATCTCAACGACTTCATACTGCCGGAGCTCCCATATACCCGGCCGAGTTTGTCCCGCACCAACCATGGGTGCCGGGTCTTTTCGGCATCTACCATGGACAAATGGCTCAGAATGCGGCTTATAACGCAGCCCAGAACGCAGTCCATAATGTGCCCCAACTTGAGCAATATGGTCAACCTGAGCAAGAGGGAGCGGTCGACAGAAGAGCTGCGCGCGCTTTTGCCATTAACCAGGAAGGTGGTCAAGTTGGCAACCCAGCACCACAGCACACCAGAGGAACCCAGTATGAACCTTTTCAGGACCTGTACCGGGACCTCTATTTACAACCTAATGCCGCCGTTTATGCCGCAGTTCTTGCACATGGCCACACAAACCCTCCCTTGGCCGATGGCAGAAACCCGCAACACGCTGACCTATTTCAACTTGAGCCCCAACAGAGACAGTCTGATAATCGAGAGCCCCTTCCTCACCGTCATATGCATGATTTCTTTTAAGTTTCCCTGGATAATCTCCCAGAACCGGCTTATCGCATACTCCATACATTGCAGGTGCCAAAGCCCACTCTAAGCGTTTACTCGACAGGATGTTTGATATTGATTTGATCCTCTTGGTTGTTGGATCCTACCTATTTTCTGCCATATACCCAAATTTTGCTCACATCTCGTTCCAGCGTTGCTTCGATTTGTCTTATTTTCTTTCTTTTCGTTTACTTGCCCTCCTTTTTAAGAGCGGGCGTCTTTCCATATGGTAATCATGCAGTTGCCCTACCCGGTGGTCCTACTCAACAGCTCAGAACTTACATAGCATTGTCCATGATGACCTCAAGAAAATTCAATCCATGGTTCAACAGCATCCAACGATCCCAGTATCATTTTCCCCCTTAATGCATAACCACTTACTTGTTCTAGGTACTTAGTAATTCAGTAAGCCCCAGCTTAAACGCTTACCACACTACTCACATTAAGAAATCAACAACAACCTCATTACCGGCTAACGAAATGCATCACCCTCTACCCTATCCATGGAAGTTCGTAAGTAAAGTAAGGTAGTATCCGATACCCTTCCTATACTAATACTACCCAAGATAGATCTACATACCCACTACTGGACCCCTTTCCGAGGGAAAAACAACCGAACGGCGAATGGAGCCTTTTTTTTAGTCACGTTACGTCATTTTCGATGGGGTTCGCCGATATCGTCGGCCGATATGCACACACACAATAATATTCTTTTTAGTTTATGGAGTGGGAGGGGTTACTTAAATAAATTTATTGGAGGGAGGGGTTTCGTGCGAAGGGTTAATTAAGAGTGAAGATGGCTTGCTTTGATCTCGACATTAGGACGGTTGGATACAGATGCTGCAATAAATAAATAAATACCTTGAGCCAGATATCATACGTCAGGTATATAAACCAATGGCCGGATTTGTTCCTCTCTGTCTTTTTTTTGACTCTTTTTCCCCCCCTTTTTTCTTTTCTTTTTTCCCTCGTGCAGTCTGGAATAGTAGATGCGTTGTATTGAGTTATATCAACCTACTTACCACCGACATTACCTGAATCTGTGCCATGAAAACAACGAACAAGACGAAGAAAAGAACCGTATGAGTAATTACAAATAAGATTCTTGGGACACTCGACTCTCCACCTGGACGGATGCTGGTGAAGGGGGAGGAAGGCAGCGTTTGTAGCTAACGCTAGATGTGTTTGGATTTGCTAGAACCGTGTAAGAGAAACTCCGACAAGACGAGAGAAATACAGGAAGTGGTATGAAAGGTGAACGGAGAATGGAGAATAAAGAATCGGTCGAAGGTTGGAAAGGTGAAGAAGAGGGAGAAGAGAATAGCGGAAGAGAAAAAGGCGTAAGGAACGTTGACATGAGAGGATATGAAACGGCGAGAACGGTAAGAAGAGTGAAAGAGATGATGAACCTGATCTATGTAAATGCCATGCGAGTCCCAAAATTCGTCCGCTCCCCATTTTATATATTTGCACCACTCATTGGACGACGATACCAGAATTTCTTCATCCATCATATATGTTCGATCATTGGTCACGCTAAAACAAGAAGATAATGAGGTTAAGAAAGGTTAAAAAAAAAGGAAGCACCCCCATATGCTCCACAGTATAAAACTAGACAGGCAAGAAACATGAGCAGTGAGTCGGTTATTTATTTATGGCGGATGTTCTGAATCCACCGGTTCATTGAATTTCTGCCGTGCCTCTTCCACCCATAACTCTAGACGAAGTTCGCCAGCCTCTACCCGACGTACTGGCACCGTCTTGGCGCGACCATTCGATACTCTTGGAGGCGGTTGTTGCGGCTCACCATTCCTCAGCTTCGAGACTGAATATGGAGCCGAACATGATCGGAGATGAACCTTGCCTGGTTCCGCCACAATCCAGGTCTGTTCTTCTGTTGTAGTCCCCGCAGGGGGTAAAGCATCCTCACGAACTTCGATGCAGACGGTAAAACTAAATTCATCATCACGAGGTAAAGGGGTCAATCGGGCGCAAGCGGACGCGAGTCTTGCCAGACAAGCACGAAATTGCGCCTCGAGATCGACTGTTTGGGCAGTGGGGACACCCATGGTGGCATCGTCCATTCTGTCCTCGAAAGTGGTGTGCACCTCGCCGGGCGGCACACGAGGGAACCCTGATAGATCGAAGGCATATCGCTCGAGGGGTTGATTTGTGCGTAGAGAGGATATAATGATGCTGACGGCTGTAATTGTGCCTTTTAATATTTCTGTTCCGACGGCAATCGAGGCGTCGTTTATGTAATCGCACACCTTTGGATGGCGGGATTGTCGGACGGGATAGTTGTACGCCCTGACGGGTAAAAAGGTTGCTCGCGGATAAACCGATCGGAGGAATAAAATCTGGTGTACAGAGACGGTGAGGAAATTTGTGAAGGAAGCGGCCAACGCAGCCTGATTATGGGGAGACCGAGGTGCGGTGACCGGGGCAGAAAAAGTTGTCATGGTTGCCGTCGTGGTGGTGCTCTCACTGGCTATAGGCATCGCCGCCGATGGCTCTGGAGTCGTCGTTTACACGGGAAATATAGAGTTGTCGGGATCTTGAAGAGACTGAGTGTTCCACCCTGAGGATAATCATCGCTCTGCCTATTGTTCACACGAAGGGTCAATAACCGAGTTTGTTGACAACTTGACAGAGGCTGAATGAGCGGTGGAGCGGGGAGAGAGAGACAGGATGAGGCCCAGACGAATGACGTGATGCATTTTATCTCGAGCAGAAAAAGTAAAGACACGAAGAGATTAAGGCCGAAGGGCCGACAACAGAGTCATGACCTCGAGGGGCAAGCAGTGGCTTGAGACGCGAGGAGGGGAGACAGTGAAGAGGTTTACATACGTTGGGTGGAGAAGACGAAACAAGGGAACCTCAAAGCATGGGGTTTAGAGTCGTAGCGATCGTGTCGAGTCGTGTCGGGGGTATAATTCGGGATTATTCTCGAGGTAGATTAAAAAGAAGGACTGCGAAGTTCGAGAAACGACGGTTGGCGCTGGTGATGACGCTGATGCTGTAATCCCCTCGGAATTCCTTCGTGTGTAATGATTATTATTAAGGTTGCTTTTTTGGGGGTGGTGTGTCTCCCCTCTCCCTCGGAGGATTTTGTTCCTGAAAACCTTTTTTCTCTGGCTTAAAGAATACTTGTGTTAAGTGTTTAAGGGGGTTGGCTCTTTTTTTTTTTTTTTTATATATTTTTGGGTCTGGGGAGGGGAGGAACTGTGGGTGGCCAGAAAACAAGGAACCAATTCTTGGGGAGGAGTGAAGAGCGAAGGTGAGTAGTAGGGGAGGGCAGTGGCAGTGGGTTAAGGAAGAGGAGAGAGAGGAGGGCCGAGATAGCCGGGAGCTTCACTCGGGCGCTGCAGAGAGACACAGAGAGGCAAAGAAGGCAAAAGGAAGAGAAGAGGAAAGGAAGAGAGAGAAAGTGAGAGAAGAGGCAAGAGGGAAATTGGAACAAAAGAGAGAGGCGACTCTGGAGGGGAACTTCTGGTCCGCTGCGCTGTGAGTCGTGAGTCGTCGTCGTCGTCAGGTCCAAGAGTGGAAACCACGACCCAAGTCCAAGTCACGATGCTTCCCTGTCACGTGGTTTGCGTGCGCAGATCGCTGAGCTATACAATCACGCCCTCTCGATTCTACCAGGCCACTGCTCGCCGGGTGGAGAACTTCCCCGGCCCTCAACCTGAGGATTCAACACAGACTGGTGATCGCAAAAAAGACACCTTAGTGCACCAGATCTATGTCTTATATCCGTTGCCGTCTTCACCAATTTAAAAGATTAACCCAACACAAGGCAAATCCTTCCGCTTTAGACGGATCCACATTGGCTGCCCCTGCTGAATGGAGAGAACCAAACAAATCCGCGACCCTGCCCTGGCCTTCCACCGGGACGGACTGATCTGCAGCAGCCATCTCCCATCCAATGGCAGCCGGAAGCAATAATAATGCAGTTGCTTTATGCTCGCGCGTCTGTGGCGACGCTGTCATCAACTATTTGCAAAGCCCTTTATGATACCCTCCAAATATCCCCAGCGTCATCCTGGATGATTGTTCCTCCAGTGTCTTCCCAAGAGCCCCCCACTCCGTAGTCGGGCCTCTGTGGTGGCATGGCTTCCGAATGGGGGAAAGTCCCCTGTCGCATCTGCCCCTCCCTAGTACTAATAGGGCGACCCAACGCAGTGTACAAAGTACGATGAAGTACTCTGAGCGAAGAAACCTTTTACCGAGGGTATGCTAGAGACTACAGGATACTACATTGGAGTATACTCGGGCTTTGGCGAAGGAGTTTTCTCCAACTTATATCCTTTGTTAGCAGAGAGTTGTAGCTATCTCATTATGCAAACTTGCTCTTCTGGAGCTCAGTGACGAGACACTCCCTACGTATGCGATGGAACAGGATAATTTCACGCATGACCAAAGCCCCTCAGGTCTCATGATCTCCAACTTGTAGTCTGCTTAATAACACGTTATCTGCGAGGGCTGAGGGGGACGGCATGCTTGTAGCTGCCCTACGCAGCAATTTGTAGGCGGGGATCCTCACCGCCTCCCGTCTGCCCCTCTTGACGCGATCCATCGCGGTCTCCTTACCACCGCGTCTGGAGATTATACTGCCTGTGGCCCACTGCTGTGATACAAATACGTTTCCTACCGAGCTACCCTGTTGGCTGATTCAGACACTCCTTTTCGATCCCATTGACCATTTTCTCCTCCGTCGCCTCCCACAATGGAGCACGAGCTCCTCTCCCTGCTTGCCGACACGCAGTCGCCGGCTGCTGATACGAGAAAAGCCTCTGAGCTCCAGTTACTTCACCTCTACTCAAACGAAAATTTCCCCCTATCCCTCGCCGCAATTGCCTCCCATGACTCTGTCCCTACGAACCTCCGTCAATCGGCTCTCTCAGTTTTACGCACTTTCATTACAGCGGCATGGTCCCCGAACCTCGATGAATTCAAAGGGCAGGTCCTGATCAACGATGTCAACAAAGCCCAGATTCGACAAGTACTTCTAGATTTGGCGACCACCACCGAAGTGGCCGAGCGAAAAGTCAAGTCTGGAGCTAGCTTCGCCGTCAGCAAAATTGCCAGCGCCGATTATCCAGAACAATGGCCCGAGTTGCTTCCTGCACTTCTGCGAATCATCAACGACACCAGTAGTACACCCGGTGCGCTGCACGGCGCATTGAAAGTTCTCCTGGATCTAGTGGACACCGGATTCAATGAAGAACAATTTTTTAATGTTGCTCGAGATCTCGTCAGCACATTGTTTAATGTGGCCACCAACGAGTCGAGAAAGCCAATGCTCAGGGCATTGGGCGTCGCGGTTTTCCGCTCGTGCCTTGATACACTCGAAATGGTTCTGGAACAGCACAAGGTAGCCGTTAAACAGTTTATGGATGAAGTCCTTACCGGGTGGTCTCCATTCTTCATCGAAACTCTCAAGGCCCCGTTGCCACAGGCTCCGACGGAGCAGGAAGAATCCAAGGATACGGAGGTTCCCTCGCAATGGAGGGGTGTCATTGGATTGAAGCTACAAGTTGTGAAAACCCTAATGAAGATCCGAATGATTTTTCCCGGCCTATTAGTTGCCCAAAGCCCTGTTTATTTTTCGACTATTTGGACAGAGCTGTCAAACGCCCAGGGGCCTTTCTACCAATTCTACATTGAAGATGAACGCCAGGGCCGACTTGTAGACGTGGACGGACTTCCTTATACACTGGATTTGCTGGTTCTGGAGGAGCTGGATTTCATCCAGAGCCTCTTGAAGGCACCACCAGTCAAAGCAGAGCTCCAGCAACAGCTACAGAACGCAGGCCAAGCTGGAGCAACTGCTGGTTGGCTGCCGGAAATTCTGAAGTTGGCTTGCTCCTATGCTCAGATCACGTCCGAGGAAGAGGGCTTATGGGACATTGATGTCAACCTATTCCTTTCCGAAGAAACTTCTGTCACAGCAAACTACACCCCTCGCACTTGCAGCGGAGACTTGGTAATCAAGTTGGGAGACTGGATCAAGGACGCGACGACCCAAGGTCTTCTCGCCTTCCTGAATGGTGTTTTCTCTGATGCTTCATCTTCCTGGAAGAGCCGCGAAGCCTCACTTTTTATTCTCAACGCTCTGCTCAGAGATTTACATGAGGTCTCGCAAGAAATCGTGCCGGAGCTTGCCAGTGGTTTCGGTGGGTTTGTTCAATATGCCATTCAACAGGAGCAGGAGCTCCTAAGAGCTCGTGGCTACCTTGTTGCGGGAATACTGGCAAAGGTGTCCAATGTCGGTGACGCTTACCTCGAGGCGACTCTGGCAGCCATCTCTAAAGATCCGTCAGAAGTCGTGAAGGTAGCTTGTCTCCGCGCGCTACAGGATCTTTTACCTTCGCTTTCTACTAGCACCACAATTCCTCTCCAGGAACCGATAATATCTGCGGTATCCGATTTCGTCTCTGCCCATGACCTTCGCGAGTCATCCGACACTGATGACCTTAAGGTCACTTTGGCCGAAACTCTCCGTGATACGATCATGGTTCAGCCAAGCATAGTTCTCTCGTCTACAGCCCTCGACGTACTATTCAATATTGCGAGCAACGGCGCTACAAACTTCCAGTTAACCATGATCATAACGGAGGCATTCGAGGACATAGTCGAAAATATCGCAGACCAAGGCGCCGATTCCTTTGTCCGTCTCTGTGAAAAGGTCCTTCCTTCGATTATGGGCGCTGTCGATGTCGGAAACTTGACCCAGGAAATTTCACTGACAATCTTTGCTGCGGATCTCCTACGTGCTCTGACAGAGGGAGCCCTCGAACCCCTGCCAGCGGGCTTTGTTGAAACCGTCGTGCCGAAAGTAAACAGACTACTGCTCGACTCGACTGATGCTGAGCTTATTCGACCCGCTACGGAATCTGTGAGACATATCCTTGCACACGATTTCAACCAATTCATCGCCTGGCGTGACCCGCAAAGTGGCAAAGAGGCAATCGAAGTTGTCTTGGTGATCATCGATCGTCTTTTGGGCCCCTCGGTCGACGACCACGCTGCGACAGAGGTTGGCCAGCTTGCTGCCGAGCTAGTCGAGAGAGCGGGATCAGAACGGCTTGGTCCGTATCTTCCACAGCTTCTTCAGGCCGTTGCACGCCGCCTTGTCACTGCCGAAAAGGCTCAGTTCATCCAGAGTTTGATTCTCGTGTTTGCCCGATTGACGCTTATAAGTGCACGGGAGGTCGTTGACTTCCTGGCGCAAGTGGACATTGGCGGGCAGAGCGGATTGCCTATTGTGATGAGCAAGTGGCTAGAAAACTCGGTCAATTTTGCTGGGTACGACGAAATTAAGCAAAACATTATTGCGTTGGCAACCTTGTACAACCTGGAAGACCCTCGACTGGCCCAAGTTCAGGTCAAGGGAGACCTCATTGTGCAGGATACTGGACGGATCAAGACTCGATCTCAGGCTCGCAACAACCCGGACCGCTACACAACCGTGACAGCGCCTTTGAAGATTGTCAAGGTTCTCGTGGAAGAGTTGGCAGCTGCATCGGGCAACAAGGAAATCGATGCGGCTACAGCGGCAGCGTTGGAGGAAGAAGGTAGTGACGATGGCGACGAGTGGGAGGATGTGCCGGACAACACTCTTGATCTCAGCCTAGGCGTGACCAAGCAAGAGCTGATGGCGTTTGGCGAAGGCGGCACTGAAGGGGTGTTTGGCGTGCGCAAGCGGGATGATGAGACCCAAGCGTTTTTGTTAGACTTCTTCCGAAATGCGTCTACAAAGAACGAATTCGGGCAGGTGTTTGCGGGGCTGACGCCGGACGAACAAGAGAAGCTGCGGACTTTGGGTTAATTGTGGACGTCGTGGACGATTTATGTTTATGACTTTCTCGATGTGAATAATCTCCGTAATGATAGATTTGAGTGCAAACATGCAAATAAATGATACCACAAATGACGAAACGTACGTCGACGTTGTCAAGATGAAACCATCGAATGCTTGTCAGGCAGACAGGCAGCTGCTGAAGAGGCCCTAGCGCGAGCTTTTGGCGGCCACAGCCTATGGGGGAGCAGCCTGGAGCCCGCAGGGTCTGCCTTTTTTTGCTGAGGGATTGGATTCTGCACCCGCACCCGACAAAGTGGCTGATCGACTAAGTGATGGACAATTCACACCGGCCCGTGCGGGGCTTTGCTTCCAGCCCTCCAAGGTTGCTTGCTTGAAGGGACTGAGACCGGCAGAGAGTTGGGCGGGAGAGAAGTCGGATGATCCGCTCGAGCATGATACCTTGCAGACTGAGGTATCACCCTGCTGCTCGACGCCAAGCTGCAGCGAGCCAGCGACTGCAGCGACCCCAAAGCGATCCCACCGCAGCGGTCAAAATGACCCAACTCCTCTGTCCCGGGACCGCAACCCCTGTGCCTCTCTCCCTTTCTTTGGCGTATCTGCAGCCATGAGTCTTGGTGTTCCTCCATGAGCCTGTCAAACACGCCTGCTGGATCGTTGACAAACTTTCTTCCGCCAAAAGCGAAAAGCCCCTCTTATGACTGTCCGCGTGGTCCAGCTCTCCTCGTCCGCCAGCGCTTTCTTCTGCTCGCACCCGCGTTCCCGACAGCTTGGGTCCTTTTCTTTGCCGTCCTTCGTGTTGGATCGTGCTTCCAGAAGCTGTCAACCCACCCCCCCGGAACATGCCGCCCCCCAATTTCCATGAGCATATCCAGGTCGATGTAAGTCACTTTCGCTCTTGCCTCGTAGTGCCTATAGCTTGTTCAATTCCTTTGCAATTTGTTTGGCACAATTTGTATCAAAGCCCCCCCGTGTTTGCACTTTCATGGTGACATGCGACTGCCGTGCCCCTCCCTCCCCCTCCGCTCTCTTTAACCGACCCCATGAATTGATAATTCTGCAGACAAGTGACGAAGACTCTCTTTACGATGCCGACTCCATAGCTAACTCGAGTCTCTCGTTCGCCTCGACCGTTCGAGATTACTACTATGAAAATGGCCGTCGGTATCATGCCTACCGGTACGGCCAGTATCCAATACCCAACGATGAAGAGGAGCAGGATCGCTTAGCCATCACCCACCACCTCTTCAAGCTCCTCACTGGGGGCGACCTATACCGCACCCCTCTGGCCCAACAGCGGCCACCAAAGCGGATTCTCGATATCGGCACAGGAACCGGAATCTGGGCGCTGGAGATGGCTGAGGAATTCCCAGAGGCCGACATTGTCGGCACTGACCTAAGCCCTATCCAGCCAAATTTCTCCCCGCCCAATTGCACATTTATCATCGACGATGCAGAGAGCGATTGGGCGTTCACCAAGGATGAGGCCTTTGACTATATACACGCCCGCTCTATGGGTGGTGGTATTGGCGACTGGGAGCAGTTGCTTAAGCAGGCTTATAACCATCTCAAGCCTGGTGGCTGGATTGAGTTCCAAGAATTTGAAGTCGGCGTACGCTCAGATGATGGCACCCATCGAAAGGCACCGTTGCTTATGGATCTATCCAAGAAATTAGATGACGCCAGCATGCAATTCGGGAAGCGGATGAGCATCGCTTCCTCGCTTTCTGGGTGGCTAGAGGGGGTTGGGTTTAGCAATATTACGGAAGATATATACAAGGTAGGTACCTCTCTTTTGACGCTTCCGTTAGCAAGTTGCTCACTCTCAGTGTTAGTGTCCAGTAGGCACGTGGCCCAAGAGTCCGCGTCTCAAGGAGATTGGGCGCGTCGGCAAGTTGTCAGTAATCGAAGCCATCGAACCATATTCGCTTGCACTCTTCACTCGAGTACTTGGCTGGTCCTACGAAGAAGCGCAAAACTACGTCAACGAATGCCGCCGGGAGGTAATGAATTCGTCATGCCATTTATATGTGTTCTTTTATTATGTCTATGCCCAACGACCTCTGGATGATTTATGAGAACGATATTGAATGATGTCTGGACTTCTTACGGCCTTTTTCCTTGTCCCTTTGCACTTTGGCGGCTCTCTCTTAGATATATATACTTCATGGTCCCACAAAAGTTGGTACCAAGCCTGGGCAGTCAATATAATATGCTGCACTTCAACTAAATTCTTGATATGTATACATATAACTTCCATGTACGCCCGCAAACCCATTTTGCAAATCTCACTTTCAGCCCTGCAAGGAAAACCCAACTCCCTCACCAGTCCCCATCGCAACCAAATTCGCCCTCATTTTTTCCGCCCTATCCCCAATCCCAAACGCCGCGTCCTCCCTGTGCACCCAAGCCCCAACGCCATGCTGCAACACCGCCGTCGCTCTCACCTTCTTCTCCTCAGCCTTACTGGGCCCTGTGCCAGTCCCAGGCTCTTTAACCCCAACACTCCCATGCAGAGTCAACCTCGACTCCTCCGCCCCCTCCCTCTTCGCCTTGTAAACCCCACGGTGCAAGATATTGCTATCATAAAACACCGCATCCCCAGGCTGGAGCTGTACAACCAACTGCCCCGGCATATTATCCTCATAAGGATCCGCATTACGCTCTGTCTCCGTGCGCACACGCCTATGGGACCCGGGCACAACAATCAGCGAAGCGTCCTCACACAGCGCAAGATTATATTGCGCGTGCGACTGTCGACCACCGGGGCTCTTCGACGCGAGCAACCGCTCCTCCTCCTCGGGCGAAACATCGGCGGGGATATCATCTCTATGCCAGCGCAGCGCGAAGTCATGGTTCTCAGGCGCGACGAGCAGGTTAAACAGTTCCATGACTAGACTCTCGGGCTTCTCCGCTCCTCCATTAGCAGTGCTGGAGTTGGAATTCGGGTGGCCTAGTAGCTCTTCCACAACGGCTAGTATGCGCTCGTCGAAGTAGAACTTTGCGAACTCGGTCCGCCCCGGCATGTCGGGGTGGAGGAGGTGCTGGACGCCCCAGATGCCGCCTTCGGAGGCCGGGGGTGGGACGTTTGTTGGCCAGGGCGGGAACTGTTTGGGGACGGTGCGGAAGTGAGGCCAGGAGCCTGTGCGGGTGCGGGTTGTGGCATGTGTGGCGGCGTGGATGAGCGTGGTGAATTCCGGGGAGGATGGTGGGATGACAGAGGGGATGACGACGAAGCCGTCTTTTTGGAGGGATTGGAGATATGAGGAGGCGGTCATTGTGATGGTTTGTGGTTGAGGTTGAGGTGATTATGATTATGTGTGGATGATTGGGCGCATTTGAGACGAAAGGGAGGAAGTTGGAGGTATAAAATAATTACATTTGCTAGGCGAGGTTGTACTTTGCTGCCGACACCGTCGCACTGCTAAGCTCCAGTTGTGGCTAATGGATACTACTGTCGCAGCTGAAGAAACAACTTTCAGGTAGTATGTTTTACCCCGCGCAAGCACTGATAGCAGAGCGGGGTTCCCAAACAATAATAATGTCCGTAAATATTGCCATGCGAGTCAATCTTTTTTTTATCGCAAGCCAGAATAAGGTTTCCACTTAATGAGGCCGGTTTATTTATCTCTCTTTCGGTTGCAGTAGCTTTCTTTCAGCTTCCTCGGCACGCCTTATGAGATCACGATCGCACTGGGCTGGGCTTGCACAGTGGGACCGGCAACAATCAGACGCCAGCCATCTCGTGTGAGTCCAGCTCTCTTCCTTCCAACCAAAACACAACCGTCCTCTTATTTTCTCCATCTCCTCGACCCTATTTTGCCTCTAGTACATCTCCACTCGGAAGCTCACAATGGCCCCTCGAATGAGTCTGGGTCTGAGTACCCTGCTCGCCCTGGGCCTTGTCCTGCTCCTGCTCCCCTGCCAAGTTCACGCTTTCGGCGCCGGCAGTACGCTCCACTCCATATTCCTCAGAAACATCTGCTGTTACTAACTAAAAATACAGACATCGCTTCTATTTCAAAGGTCGAAGGAAAGAATTGGCGCCATGGAGATATCGAAGACATGCTCAAGACTGTGGCCTTTATCAAGGGCCACAAATGGACATCCAACATGATCAAGCGCGTTTACTTTGGGAATTGGTTGAGGGATTAGTGAGTATTTATTTACTTATTTATTTCGTGGGTGAAATGAAGCTAACCTGTTCCTTACTTGCAGCTCCCAGGCTATGGATGTCGGTACCCTCAAGAGTCTTCCCGCCGATACCATTCGCATTCTTGTTTGGATTCTGTCGTTTTTGACATTCGGGTATGCAACGGCAGAGTATGAGGTCACGGCTGATAGATTGGGAGTTTATCGTCCAGAGGAACACATTGAGTGAGTGCCATATTTGACAGAACTTTTTGATGAACGACTGATCTGACTGGTATATATAGCAACCCGAAAGATTATGCGGATAACGACGATGCCCGCAAATTCGACGAGCGCCTGCGAGGCCCCATTCGTCCCGTTGAGCTCGACATTGATCCCGATACTGGTATGAAGAACTATATTGCCAACGAGAGAGGAGATTGGGCGACGAGTGCCGCGTATATAAAGTACAGTCTTGCTCGCAGCATTCATTATGGGAGACTATACACCAGTGGGCACCGCAAGGGAAATGAGGAGGACCTATGTGAGGCCCTTCGATGCCTGGGTCAGGGCCTTCATACCCTTGAGGACTTCGCGGCGCACACGAATTACTGTGAGCTTGCGCTCCGGGAGATGGGCTTCCACAGTGTATTCCCACATACCGGTACCCAGACCCAGATCAACCTCCGTGGACACCATGTCTTTCCGCTTGTGACGGGAACATTTGGAATGGTTGACTTCTTCCATTCTGTGCTTGGTGAAGCGACTGACCACTTCACTCAGTCGGAGGTCAACGAGATGGATACTGCACTTGGGAATGCTGAGTCGAACTCGTCCTCCAATTCGCTCAGCTCTCTCACCGGACTTTTGGGGAAAGTACCTGGATGCAGTGATCTAGTCGCTGAAGCCGAGGCACTTAAACGTCGCTCGGAAGCTCAACAGTCTGCGAACAGCCATAGCGGTACTCGCAGTGGATACGCTGCAGCTGGTGAGTTCGCTCGTGGATTCAACGACGACTCCGAGCACAGCCGCGGCTTGAATGAACAAACCAGGGCAAGCGCACCATCAAACGCAGACACAAGCTCTGGCAAACCCACGGGATTGCCTGGGATGCCGGATTTCAACCCAGCGGACACCATTGCTAAGATCTACCCCATCCTCGCCTTCCGCGACAAGGTTGTTCGGAAAGTGGAATCAGTTATTGAGAAAATTCCTGGTTTGGAGGCGCTGGTCGAGAAAATTTCCGAGACATTGACTGTCTTCATCATGTCTCTACTCGCCCCCTTCATCCGGCCCATTATCAACGCCGCCTCCAAGTCTCTGCAAACCGGATCTTCGGGTGTGATTGAGTCCTCTTCAAAGCATCAGTTCGAACCCTGGACCAACCCTCATTGCACCGACCCTACACACTCCATGCTCTCGAAGGACCATTTTTCCAACATCCTCAACGAGCCTGCCGGTGAAGTCGCTTCCGCCATTCTTAGATATGTGGCGCCCCGCGTTCTCTACGCCTGGCAAGACATCAATATCCCGGAGCAGCAAGTACTGCACGATAGTCTCGACGTCTTCCACCATCCTGCTCTCCGGAACATGCGCAACGATGCCCATCGCACCATGTTCGAAGCCGTCCAAGCTTGGGTCCATGCCATGCCTGACCGTGGCGCCAAACTCAACGACATCCTCAGCGCCGAGGGCGTGAGGAACGGAAAAAACAACGGTGGGGAAGTCGGCCACTCCCATTCCCACGGTGGATTCCCAACCTTAGGAGGCGCTGCAGCTTCAGCACACGGCCAAGGTCACGGCCACAGCCAGACTTCCAGCCACGGGTATTCCTCCCACCAATCCTCCCACCAGCAAAGCCACCAAAGCTCTGGCTCGCAGCTTCCCTGGGAAAAGCTCTCGGCCCTTCCCATCCCCGGAATCCAAAACATCGACAAGCTCAGCAGCAAACTCTCTAGCTTCGGTCTTGGTGGTCTCACCGGGTCGTCGTCAAGGGACGATACACCAACCCACTCACAGTCCCAGCACCATCACTCTGGAGGATACGGGCATTCACAGCCTGGGTCCGGGTATAACACTCCTCCTCAGGGATACGGCCATGAGCATAGCCAAGGGCACCATCATCAGCATCACCATCATCAGCACCAACATGGGCACCAAAATGAGCACGGTCACGGACAAGGCCATGGGTATGGACACCAACACGGCTACGGAGGTGGATATGGGGGCGGATACTAGGGTCAAGTTATTTGTAACGACTGACGTTTAACTTTTACACGAAGCGGGTATGAGAAATGAGCAAAACGAGCACGGTGCATACAGATAGGATGGTTGGGGAAGTTGGTGGTTACCTCTTTTTTTCCTTATTGTTGCTAGAAATTCCGTTTTGGTATTCTTCGTAAAGCTAATAAAACAATATAATCGGTGTGGGAATGAGTCAATTAATACTTTAAAGTATTTGATTGGGGGTATTATCGCTTCCAACAAACTCCGGCATCTTCGCCGTAGTGAAAACGAGTTCAGTACAGTCGAGACGGCCTTGCTGTAACAGGCTATGAGCTATAACTAAAACATGGTATTGCACAAAATTCATCACTCATCCATCCCAGTATTAAAAACAAGAATAGTAGGAGAAACCGCAAGTTTACAATTTCGTCCCCTCCCTCCCCGTATCGCTCAGCCTCCTCGGCCTCAGCAACCCAGGGGCATGATTACTTGGCCCTGCTGCAGCTCCCGGCATTCCAGGCCCGGTCCCTGAGTCGCCGCCATTTTGCGTTCGTTGTCCTTGGTGTAGCCGTGGATTCATAAGCCACTGCATCTGCATACGGACACTGCTAACGGCGGCATTTGTGTGCGCCATGTCTTCCTTGAGCCGTAGACACTCGTTCATGATTGCCATGCTTGCACGGGCATCGAGGTCTGTTATGGCATGGGAAAGCTGGGCGACCTCTTCGCGGAGGGATTCGTGAAGGGAAAGAAGGTAGGTTGTTGCGTTTGTAAGGGGGTTGGTGGATGCGTCGGGTTCGGTTTGGGATGGGCCTGGCCTGAGAGCGTTTGATGAAGAAGGGGCGGCGACGAATGAAGGGAAATCGTCCCCAGGGTATTCTGGATCGTTGGCATTATTACCATTGTTGTGTGCGGAGAAGGCGCGGGATGATTCAACGAGGGTTGAGCGGATAGAAGAAAGGCCGTCATCCAGAATTTCATTGCGTTGTTGAAGGTGACGGACTGTTAACTCCATGGAATCAAGTCGGGAGTTCTGAGCTTCGAAGTACGGCCCTATCGTAATGAGAGGGCAACTTTGCTCATGGGAGCTCAACTCTGCACGTTTCATCTTGATAGGACAGCCAAACTTGGATGCGGCGCATGGGTGGATCGCTTCAGGGCAAGCGTCAATGTGTTCCCGGAGGGCTTTTCGGAAAACGGTGACCTGGCAATCCGGGCAAGTTGTTTGGAGACTTGGGCATAGTTCTTTCACATGCTCCTGTGTGAAGGCAATAAGTTAGCATGTTGGGCAAGTATAGGGAATCTAACGGGTGTACCTCGTAATCCTGCTCCATGATGTCTTTCTCGCAACGCAGACATTTGTGTAACTCGTGCATGCACTTCTTCTCCGGGCTGAGGTCCTTCTTGCGAGTCCTTTGGTCGCAATCAGGGCCAGGGCAGTTCATCAATTTATAGCTGCAGTACTTGTCTGCATGGGTCTGGATATGGCCCCTCGGAACAATCTCCTCGCAGCCTTCACTCGAATATGGACATCGCACCGAAAGGTCATCGCACATGTTGGTTAGGAGTCGGGGAACATTAAGGTAGACATCGTGCGTAGGAGTGCGGCATGTGGGACAGGTAAAGCCCTCCCCATGGCGGCCGAAGGTGAAGTCCTCTCGCCCGGCGGCGAAACTGTGGATAGCTATATTCAAACATGCTTGACAAAATACATGGTCGCAGCCAAGGCGCACCGGTCGAATAAAAGGGCAGTGGCAGATTGGGCACATGAGATGATCGTCATAACTAGAGATGTACTCGAGCCCGCGCAAGTCAAGGACCTCGTCGGAGTCTCCGCCAACATCCATGGCGAGAAACTGGTCGAGTTTCATGATGAAAGTGATGAAGGCCCCGCTTCCTCCAACTTATAGTACGCCGTACAACAGCTGACCTCCAGCGAAAGGGGGGAATGTTGTCTCAAGGGGCCGCCAACTCGGGTTTAGTGTGGGTGAGATGATGAAACAATAGCTGCGAGTGACAGCGCATCAGGGTCGCACAGTGGCTGAACTCGAAGGAAGGGGGTTGCGACTTGGGAGAGCGGTGTTCGGCGGGAGGATATGAGGGAGTGGATGATGAGGGCGGGCGGAAATAGTTCGGCATGATGGAAGGGCGAGGCGGAAGAGGAAGTGGTCCAAAAGTGGGAGTGCGGGGAGGCGAGAATGACCGTCACGGTGACTGCCGTCACTACTGCCAGTGGAAGACACTGCCGAGCGCAGCCAGAAACTGCCCGTTTGGTTGTCCAACAGGAGGAGCAGTCAATGAATATATCCAGTCTATTATTGTCTTCTTTATCACTCTTAGTGTCGACGGGATTCTCGACTCTCGGCCTGCATCCGTTTGCATATTAGCGCTGAATCTCCGCAATTCACGCATCGACCTCATCAACCTCATCAGCCCCAGGCACCGACCATCGCCAGTCATCAACCTCCATCAAACACCACCATCTGCCATCAAACCTTGACCTCCTCTCTTTCGCCTCATCCACTGCAGAAAAATAGACCAGGCTCTGACCTCTCACAATGCCGAACCCGTCTCAACTCTTCCTCCTTGCCGATCACATCAAGCTCTCCCTCCTCGAACGCCAACGAGCCATCTCGTTGAATCTAGAGCCCAACAGCCAAGATGGCGAGATCTCCCGCTCACTCGACTCACTACGAGAAGGAATCGAAAGCGTCGAATCCGATGTTACGAGATTAGAAGAATCAAACGATGATGAGGCCTCCGTTCTAAAGGACCAACTGGTCCATCTACGGTCGCAACACAGCGATCTATCGTCGCAATTCAACGGGCCTTGCAGCTCAGCTGCCGATGATGACCGGACAGACTCGCCACAATTCCAAAATGTCAAGAACTCATCGCCGGACCTAAAACAGCCCGTTCCGCAGCATCCGCCGTCCAAATCAGTTCGTTTCATGGACGATTCCGCCGACGCCGAAGAAGATCTAAACCGTCGCAACCTGTTCCAACCATACCGAGACTCGCCGTCTCCTGAGCGCGTTGATACGTCTGACATGTCAAATGACCAAATATACGATCACCATGAGCAGGTAATGCGGGATCAGGATGACCAGTTGGACCGGTTAGGCGAGTCTATCGGGCGGCAGCATCAGCTGAGTATCCAGATAGGGGATGAGCTCGACGGCCATGTAGCGCTGCTGGACGGGATAGACGGTGATGTTGAGCGCCATCAGAGCAGACTGGACAATGCGAAGCGGCGCATTAACAAGATTCGCAGGAGTGCTGGTGAGAACTGGAGCATGATGACGATCATCGGGTTAATTATTGTTCTTGTTATCCTGATCGTCCTTCTGAAATGAGTCTTGTATGCCTGCTTTTTACTGTTTTGTCTCAGTTATACCTTGTCTAGCGGCGCGATGGCGTTGATTCTCAGTTTCATATCTGCTCTGGGTTAGAACCACTCTTGGTGATCGGACACTCCTTGATTGCGTGGGACGGCGTTTGGGGGTAGCCAGCTTATATTGTGACGATTCAAATTTTATATACTCCTACACTCCTGAATTTATCTTACGAAAGCAAGATTCGATCGTATGTTGATCAATTAAGTTCATTGCCGTCACTTGGAATGAAAATTCCCCTAGGGCTATATTATGCGTAGTACAAAACAGCCCAATCTGAAGAAAATATTACTTAGAAGCTCGGTAAGAGAAAAAGCAAAGCGCCAGGCCCAGCTATTTTAACCCTTCTTATTAGGCTCGTTCTTCGTCTTATCTTGCAGGTCAACAAAATCCTCTTTACCCTTTACCTCTCCCCTATCGGCTTTGACCTTTTGGCACTGGTTAGCAATAGCTCAAAAAACTAACATAAGGTATATAATAAAGATGTCGAGTAAAACGTACCGATGCCTCACTATTGCTAGCAAGGTTCTGGTTCCATTTCGCCTGTCCCTCCTTCTGTTTCTTGATCTGATCCTGCTTCTCGGATTCGTAGTGCTCGTTCAAGTCGTCGCGACCTGGGAGGTCTACTAGTTAAATTTTTCTGTCTTTGCTTCGGCATTATGAAAGGGATACTTACTCTGATCTCCCTCCTTTAGGCCCGAGCGAGCTGCGGATGTGTGCAATGCGGAGGTTGTGGGTGCGAGAATGGCCGTTGAGCCTGGTCTGAGGGAGAGACGGGTCGACGCGCGGATGGAGGGTAAGAATGACATGATGAATTTCGTGGTTCTTTTAATCCAATTCGCTCTTCTCCAATCTGTCTACCAGGTTAATCCGAGGCCTGCTGGATTAAAAACGGGAGGCAACGGAGCTTACAGATGAATCGTGGGTAGATGATGGATGTTGTACGGGGAACGCTGGGAGTCAACTTTTTAGCAGCAACGAAGCTAGAGGGGCCAGAAGGCAGAGGTATTTAAACAGGAAGCTCCAGCGAGGTGCAAATGGCTTGCGAATCCAATTCCCTGAACGTCATGCCCCCCCAGCAGCCAACCAAACGGTGTGGATTTTGAAGACAGGCGGATGACGTCATGAATACTCCAACGCCGTTACGATGGGCTTCGACCTGGGTCGACTCGTTAACCGAGGTCATCATACTCCAGCTTTCGGGGAAATGGGTTGACGGATGTTTATTTTTGAGAATAAACCTGGAGATACAGACTGTGTTGGTTGGACTTGGTTTAGCATAAATTGAATGGCCATTCAATGGTCGACTTGTTTCGTATATAAAGTGCAGTCTGTAAATCACTGGGAGCTTTTCAAGTCCTATTTGGCTAGCACAACAATTATACCTGTACCTTAAAGTATAAAATAATTAGTAATGAGTGGTCTGGAATTCTTTTCTAAGAAGAATCCAAATGGCGTTGGATTATACTACCCCAGAGCCAGATCATTTGATTATCAAAGGTGGGCTGTGGTTATCTAGTAAAGAGCCCAGTATACCAATCAAGAATATATATCCTTGCAGTTGCTAATATTTTATATGTCAGGTTGCATTACATTCTCGAGTTGGGCAGTTCTATTAATAGAGGCATATGCCAGCAAGGACTCTGCATGCGGTGACTTCGAATGGATTGAAAGCTGTGGGATGCCCTTCCTGCCGATTCTTTCAAATAGATGTACTACGGCCATGGTCAATAATTAGGCCAAGCATGATCTATCTAGTTGAAAGTTGTGGTGAATAGGGATGCCCATGGTATCTGTATATATTTTCAATCACCAAGGCTCCGATCTCCATTATAACCATATATGCCGAGATCACAACATCAATAACCAGTCTCTAATGAAATCATACAATCCATCCATAAGAATAACAATTGGCATTTAGTGGTTCTTCTACCTTGCTTACATGCCAACAACTAAGATACAACCTACATCTCGTTTGCTGGGAGTAATTACGGCGGTTCCAACACTAATAAACGAGTATGTGAAAATGACAAATGAGATCTCATTGAGACGACAGAAAGGTTCGGATATCTAAAGAATAAACTCAAGGACAAAGAATTTTATCTGGAGAGGTCTGCCCCTGGGAGACCATATATTGAACGCTGATCCAATCCATGGATACACAGCCAGTTGACCTAAAACAATAGGGACTGCGTGTCACCAGTCCCAAACCATATACAAGAAGCAAAAAAAGAAACAAAGTAGAGAGGTTAGGCAAGACATATGCAAGATAGAAAACGTCGCAAACCTTCCGAAACAAAACCCAACCAATGCAAGACGTATATCGTTCCCGCCTTTCTAGATCCTTATAAACGCATGAAAATCCATTCCCACCCAAAATTTGTAACCAGCCTGATAAAATCCCCAAAGAAAAGTGGCAAATATCGCTATGCGGATTTCGCAAAGCCGCCAAAGTACTCCAAGAAAAACAACTCCGTGCCCTCCCCTATGGCAAATATCGCCGCTTTCTATACACCATCGCGGCCTAAACCCCAGGGCCGATAATCGGTATTTTGGTTTCTCCCTAACCGAAAGTAGAAAAACAAGGTATCGCTGGAGAATGCAAGAATCGAATGTCGCAGGGCGCCGTCGCTCGCAGGTAGTCGAAGAAGCATCAATCTAGGAAATCGTGATCGGAGGGTGTATATACAAACAAAAACAATATATCCTTTTATGCTCCGCGAGTTCGTGAATCAAAAAAAGGTGAGTTTAGGTTGATCATAAGGGTTCGAGGTCGTGTCAAACGATTAGAGAAATAAACAAACAGGGAATATTATGACCCGCGGTTAGGGAGACCGACGATGCAGAAGCTGAGCGATATCGAAAATGGAAGAAGTCGTGGGCGGACAGTGGTGGCTCTTGCCAGCAAAATGGCGGCTTGGCAGGTCATGGCTTTCACCACCGACGCTGAGCGTTCTGCATCTGGCCTGGCGAGATGGAATTAGGCGGGCTGGTCAGGGTCATCCCAGTGTTGGGGTTGATGATAGGAATGACTTTTCGAGTGCGAGCAGCTGAAGGTTGCTGGAAACCCGCCTGATTATAATTACCGACCCCTGAGTGGAGGTACGTATTGGAAGAAGCGGGAGACAAGGAAATAGACGGTGTAACCTGCTGAACAGGCTGAATCTGATGCTGGAGAGGCGAGGTATCGGGCGAACCACTGGAGAGAGACGAACGATCCGAGGAAGCAGAGTGGATTGAGTGAAGCTGAAAAGGTTCCAAGTCAATAAAAGGTCCTCTGCAGCGACCGAGAGTCATGGGTCCCTTGGGGTAATAAGAGGGATTCAACCCCGGCGAAAACATACATCGTCCTCGGTCAGGAGACCTGGGCAGAACTCCAGGTCGTCGTCCAAGTCAAACGACCGTCCGGCCTCAAATCGAGCACGGAAAGCAGTCACAGAAGGGGCTTCAGCCAGCTCCCGCATGCTCTTCACACCACGGAACTGACGTTGCGCATTTTGAGCAGCCATCTTGGGGCCCCTTCGGGAACGGCCACCATGGTGGTTATTTGAGTGAAGATGGGCGGTGGCGCCATGGTGAGGGGCTTGGTGGTGGTGCTGTTGGTGCTGTCCGTAGAAGAAAGTCGACATATTGGCGATAACGTATTAGAAGTAACGAGCAAGGAAGAAGCACGTTTCGGTCGTTCAAGTGGTCAATGTACACGGAGTAGTAGCAGTGGATACAAGCAAGGACCAGAGTCGGGTGACGCTGAGCAGTGCAGGGCTTGAACGAAATGGAAGGAAATATAGCAAGGAGGTAGCTGGTATGCGGACGGGGAATATATTCTGTATAAGGAGAATACTAACGCAGGGGGGCGAAAGAAGGAAGAATAGTAATATATGAGGAAAGAAGAGAAGAGAGCGGTGGAAGGTTGGGTTGAATTTACGCAGTGTGGGATGGGGAACAGATGGAATCGAAGGCGGGACCAGAGGGAAGAAAAGAGGATTGAAGAGAGAACCGGAGGCAAGACAGCCAGACGCAGGAGAGGGGCTCCCCCGTTTGGCCATTCCAAGTCTTCAACGAGTTTCTGGGGCTGAGTTTGGAGCGGACTGGGTGGAGCCCATGTCGACCTCAAGGGCTGGGAGACTGTCACTTACCGTAACTTACGCCAACAGCTTTCCAGTCCCACCCATTAAGCCTGTAAGCTTGGTCACACAGCTGTTCCACAAGCTCCGCGCTAACCACAAGCCTTGAGGTCACGCACCAATTTTAGGGCAGGCTGGGTCCAACCAGATCCCCAGGAGCGGCAGCTCAGTGGCGACACCAGAATATTAAGCCAATAGATAAAACGTTGATTGAGACCAAGTGGAGTTTCTTACAATTTTTAACGAAAACCCGCCAATGAAATGCCGATTACTCGTACTGGGCGGCTACCAAGTGGAGATAAATGACGTTCAATATTGGGTCTAACCATCTTTGACTAAGCGCTTCCTGCCCTCGTCCAAAGTCGCTGGTGGTGGGCCGGGGGCTGCTGGAAACGATCAAGATTCATTCCGGTTTAGGCGCTTAAGGCTGCCAGCTGTCTGCCTATCATCGCCGCGTTGGGACCTTGAAGGTCGTCAAGGAAGGATGGTTAATCTCTGCTAGGCTGCGCCAGTGCGCATTAATGCAGGAGACCACGGTACAGCCTCGAAGTGAGCGACTGAGGGGGAGGTGGGTCACCTATGATTGGATGGGCAGACCCAGGGCAAACAAAGGGATATGGATGGGAACGCTCAAGGAGCTCGCTTCGGAAGCGCAGGTCTCACACTCTGTTCCGGGTGCTGCTCAAAGCACGGCAGGTATGCATTTGACTCGACGAGTCTTCTCCGTCTCATCGTTGAAAGTTGAAATGATTGGGGACCTGGCTGGGCGAGCTCTGAAACTGGAATCATGCGGCAGGCGTTTCCGAAGATAGGAACGGCATGCGTTGGCAAATTCTCGCTACGCTGAGAGCGGACAATGATTTGCAGCCAGATGATCTGTGCCCCGCCCACAACAAACAGATGTCATCGGTGATTTGCTCCCAACGCTTCCCCATCCCTTCCATGGAACCGTGCGACGATGTGACTCGGTGGCGCCGGGCAGACTCTTGATATGGCCCACGCTGTGTAGCACAGTCCCATACAGTCCATGCAACTCTGAAGAACGGGCACTAATTTGTGACTGAGCAGAATTCGACAAATATAGAGTTACTAATGTTTAACATCGATATTCGTAGACATCCTACTCGGCGTCGCCTTGGAGCTCGACCTCACCTCCTTCGCAGTTATTATAATCGACTATTCATATTAAAGCCTAATTTCTCACCGATAACAGGGGCCGGGGCAGGCGATTGGAAGATCTGAGGGAACAGTCAGGTCGGAACCTCCTCTTCCCGTCTTGAGCCGTTACAAGCCACAGACAACTGTGGCTTTGCTGTTTCATTGTCCATTGTCTGCGCCTCGCGATCCTCCGATTGAGTCATCGCTTGGAGTCTTCCCCAACAAGGAATATAGACGGGTTCGAACAGACGGCATGTCGAGGACCGGGGTTGGGGTTATTCTCGTCATTCTTTGGAGCCTTCTCCATTGGCTCCAACAAATACATGCTCCGGATGCCTTTCTTCATTCCCATTCCCGCTCCATAACTAGTTATCCAAAACAATTACATAATCTATGGGAAACATCGGAGTAACTACCCTTCGGATGTGAAGGAGAAATCGTGACTCGAATCTCAGTCTCACTCATCCATAGTATTAAGTTCTTTGTTCTTCAACTGAAGAAGTGTAAGCACTCAGTAGCACTCTGTTCAATAGCTGGGGGAGTCCTATGGTGCTTACTTGCGTATGCAACAAGGTACAGTGGGCTCCAGCCAGGTACCCAGCTCTTTACCCCAAACGGTGTTTGCTATTTGATCGATTAAATACGTAGTATTTAGGCCATTCTCCGGGGGGGGCATGGGGGCTGGCGAGGTAGCTAGGTATCACTTCATCGGCATCCCAAGTTTATCAGATGCGTTAACTGTAGTTATCCTACTGGGTTCAAATCCGGGGGGAAATCGATCCCCCTACAGAACAACATGCCTGGCTCCAAAGAAACGCATGCATCGGCCGATTCAGGATTATTTTGCTTGCAGGTGTTTCTCCCCCTTGCCTGCGTTGCTCTTCGAGTTTGTTTCACTGCCTAGATGCAGAAGTGATGTAAATCTTGCAGGACGCTCCAGATCGGAGATGCCAAGCAGCCCATCAGTCTATGGTCCCGTATTGTAGTGAGAATTAAGAATTGGGAATCGAAGCTGGAGGGGCCGGAATTCATTTCCAAGGCGAGGATGTATATATTGCTAGTCAGTTCTTCGGATACCCGGCTAGCTCACCCAAGGGATGAAAATGTAAGAACTTCTATCATTATGCATGTGGGCCATTCAATGTATGTATGCTAAACATCGCAAGGCAACTCAGTGCCAACCAAGCTTGCGAATTCATGCGATAACGCTGAAGTATGTATATAAACAGAGTCCCTGAAAGTTTCATTTGTCCAAACTTTTGGTCTTGACCATCCGCCCCAGGAGCTCTTTACAGTTCTTGTCATTGTATTGCTCCCAGGCTTCGTATAGTGATATTAAGTCTTGCGTACTTTCGATGACTGCCTTGATATCGATTTCGCTCTCGGCAAGCCATGAAACTAGTTTTTGGATCCGAGGAGGAGGACCAGCCCCTCCTCTGTCCCCAAGAGCGGCGAGAATATTCATGCTACCTTCTCGCATTGCCCCTGCGATTGGAGCCGCAGAACCATGGAAGGCTGTCTGGCTGCTCGGCTTAAAAACAACGGCAACGATGATTGCCATGACCGCAATGACGTGAGGCGGGTATAATAGCGGCAAGTCAGTGAGATAATGATCGTTGATTACTGACCATGCGAGCGCGACCTCATCTGACGTGAGGGATAGCTCAGACTGCAGGTCTGATAAAGTTCGGTACGGATGATGCACAATAAGCTGGGAGTGCATTTCGGAGATCAGAGAGAACTCGCACTCGCCTATTTTGGAGATATCAGGGGCGATGAATTCTGGAAGTGTATTAGTGATTCTGGGAGGAAAGTACGTTTGGGCGATTTTCTTACCTGGCCAGAGCCCTCGAGCCTCACCTACGACAAACCTGATATGTTGCGGGCATTCCTCCATCTTGCAGGCCAGATAGAAGGCTGTGGTAAGAACAAGATACGGGTTCGTTGTCCTTATTTCGTTTTTCGTGTAGTATCGCTTTATATAAACCTGGGCTGTTGCAAGTGCCTGCTGTCTTGTTGACATCCTCTTGCCAAGTTTATTGAGCTCTATGTAGTTTTAGCATGGTTTCTTTTAACTTGATAGTATAGTGTCTTACGTTGATTGAAATATATATTAAGCAACCTTTGGTCCGGCAGAGGGAACTGCGAGTGCGCGGTTTTATCCTTCTCCCTGAAGCTCTCTCGGATCTCCGCCAGACGTTCCCTGGAAAATAGCCAGTGTCGGCGCTGGGTCGACGCCCAGTAGTTCGCAGCCATTGTATATAGAACTCCGGGACTTGTTTAAGTTCAGGTCGATCGTGTCATCATGCCAAGTGGGAGTTGCTGAACGACGACGCCTGCCAGACCTGCAGGTTCCCAAAATTTTCAGAAAAAGTAAAATATAATATATTTAATGTTGACTGTAGTCCAACATAATTACTTCACCTCTGTAGCAATAGACAGTGCAGTTGAGATGGTCTGAGAACCAGGCCAAGTAGGTACTTCCCAGAATGGGAATATCCAGGACGATCAAAAATCCCGTGATCAATGGTCCCGTGAGCCCCGGAACTTATTTCTTCCGCCGCGATAATCCACGAAGCAAATCATGGTTCCGGGATTTCTCATGGCCATTATCGGGCTTGAACGCCAATCTATGATGCCTGTAGCTCCTCGGGTATATTTATAATTGCGGATTCGATGCTCCTGTTATTACTACGCCCATACTACCCTTCTGAGACAGGGATACACTTGCTTCGAGCTCTCTTGACCCCTCCTTGAAAATAATGACGGGTGGCCGATAACAACTTACTTCCAACCGAATATGGCCAACGGCGAGTCGAAAGATGAGTGTGACCAAAGGGTTACCAGACTTTGGAAACGCCTGGGTGCCGAAAAGAAGGATCACTTGGATTACAATGGGTTAAAGAAGGGCTTAAGGAAGATCGATCACCGTGAGCCTCTCCATGACCTCATCTCGTGCTTCTGATAGCACCTGACCGACAGAGGTGATGCTAACGGCTTTTTCTCTCGTTAGCACTAAAGAATGCTGATTCTATGTTGCGGAACATCTTTCGGTCCGTCGATGCCAACAGTGATGGGATCATAGAATACTCTGGTAAGATCACACGCTATCGGGTCGTGACGAGTTCTCGATACTCGAAACAGCTGGCACCAGCTGGTGATTTGATCAACCTAATCATTCCTAGAATTCCGAGCGTTTGTTGACCGTGCTGAGCTCGAGCTCTCGCAGCTTTTCGAGAGTATTGATCACAACCGCAACGGGGAAATCGACAAAGACGAGCTCAAAGCCGCTTTCGCAAAATCCGGCGTCACCGTTTCGAAGGCCAAGCTAGACAAGTTTTTTGCGGACGTGGATACGAATAAAGATGGAGTTATCTCATATCCAGAGTGGAGGTGAGTACCTCACGACATGTTGCTTCCCCGAGGAAGCCTCGCTAATTCGCCCCGTGTCATGCAGGGACTTCCTCCTCTTCCTGTCCGGTTATTCGGCTTACGACCTGCATGCCGTCCTGTCATACTACACTGCCACGGGAAATCTAAACCCGGAAGGAGATGTCCACATCAACGATCTGCAGGGTTTAGGTACAGACCACTCGTTTCTTACACGTTATATTTTGGCCATCAGAGCACTTTTGTACAATATCTTCCCAGCACACATTTTGACAACCCTCCTCCCGTCAGCCCACGCGGAAGCTCCGCAGTCTGCTTTTGCGAATGATTCCTCCGCCTGTGACGGTGAATTAGAATTGGAGTGGCTGCCCATACCCAGGACCGTCGCCATGTGGATGTCCTTCCGATATTATGAACAGAAGTTGACCGAGAATACCCCTCAACTAGGTTATTTCATTGCTGGTGGTATCGCAGGGGCCGTGTCCAGGACAGCCACTGCGCCATTGGACCGACTTAAAGTATATCTCATCGCGAAGACCGGATCAAAATCGCCCGCCGTCAGTGCCGCGAAAGATGGAGCTCCACTTAAGGCGGCTGGGAGAGCCTCCAAGTCCCTGGTTGATGCGGTGAAAGAGCTCTGGAGGGCGGGCGGTATCCGGAGTCTTTTTGCAGGTGCGTAAACAGAATATCCCTTATCATCGGACCATACTGACGGATAGAAGGCAACGGGTTGAACGTTGTCAAAGTCATGCCCGAATCAGCCATAAAATTTGGAGCCTACGAGGTTAGATTTCCCAAGCGAACGGTGCCAATGTGCTGATGTATACTAACATGCGGCAGTCTGCAAAACGTGCCTTCGCTCGTCTTGAGGGCCACAATGATCCAAAGCGCCTTAGACCCACCTCACAGTTTCTATCCGGAGGATGTGGTGGAATGGTTGCCCAGTATGTCGCTTGGATACAGTCTTTTAAAGGTCAATCATTAACAGTCATTCAGATGCTTTGTTTACCCCCTTGATACCCTGAAATTGTAAGTGATTAAGGCAATTTCCCGATATATTCATATTGCTAACTTAATATACTAGTCGGATGCAATGCGAAATCGTTGAAGGTGGTTTGAAGGGCAACCAACTAATCGCGGCTACAGCTCAGAAGGTGTGGAACAAAAATGGCATGTTCGGATTCTTCCGTGGTCTGCCGCTTGGTCTTATGGGGATGTTCCCCTACGCGGCCATTGATCTTTCAACATTTGAATACTTGAAGCGCACCTTACTTGCTCGAAAAGCACGTCTACATGGCTGCCATGAAGACGATATTCCTCTTAACAATTTCACAACAGGAGCTATTGGTGCCATTAGTGGAGGTGCTAGCGCCTCTGTTGTTTACCCTTTGAACGTCCTTCGAACTCGAATGCAGGCCCAGGGCACTATCCTCCATCCAACAACCTACAATGGTGTCATGGATGTCGCCCGCAAAACAATTCAGAGCGAAGGTTTGCGTGGATTCTATAAAGGACTCACTCCGAACCTTCTTAAGGTCGCGCCGGCTGTGTCTATCAGTTACATCGTCTACGAAAACTCGAAGCGAATGCTCGGTTTGAGGTAGAACTGTTGTGGTGACACTGAACAGGAACTTTGGTTCATTATAATATTTCTCTTCTGGAGAGCTTTATCACGCCTATCTAGGGCGGGGGCGCCTACAGCAAGTGGAAGGCCAAGGAGGCATTTGCCTACACCCTCAATTGTCAAGCCGCTACGCATCGTAGAGCTCTTTGGCGAAGCTCTCTTGACCCACCAACCTCGACACCGCACGATACTCCGATACCCTTGACTCGACCCCCCTAACTCACGCTTGTCTTAATCATACAACGCGATTTATTTTCTTGTTGGATCTTTGCAAGCGTTTACCAAGATACCCTTGAACCCGTCGCCTTCGGTAGGATGACGTGATTTTCCTACATAGAAATCCATCATCATTTTTGTTGCTTGCTGAGCAATATGCCAATGCACATACCATTCATCAGCAATTCTCAATATATTGCTCGCCGACGTCCAAAAACCTCTCAGCGCCCTAGTCAACTAATTTTCTTTTTGATTTCTCAACTCACCGGCTATTATTGCCGGTCAAACCATGACATCTCGTTTTGGCACGCACGGCTTTGCCCTTTTTTTTCGTTTTTTTTTCTACAGCAATTTAAACTCGCATGGAAAGGAGTCCTGCGATGAAGCATTCTATGGAGTTTTGACTTCCTTTTTTTTGTCTTGTCTTTCCCTCCACAACATCATATGTACAAAACGGAGACTTGGAATTATCGGTGGAAGGCTTGTTCCCTTTTTCCCACTTGTTTCTCATTTGTACCTAGTTTGGGAACTACCGGTGTGCTCCTGTCAGGATAGAATTATATAGTGTATAGAAGAAGGACGAACATGAGAATTATTTTGCAGGCCCAAATTTACTGGTAAAGGATAGATATAACATTTCGGAAGACCGGGTTTTTGCTTCCAAACCTCGCCGTTTCCACAACATTATACAGTAATTAGTTCTTGACACCCCCAACAGCCCTCACCTCCTCATCCTTGGGAAGAATATCCGGCGTCGGCCCAACAGGCGTAATACCGAACGGGTTAATCTGCGAATGGCTCTTTGTATAGTGCTTCTTGATGTGCTCAAACTGCGTAGTTTCCTGGAATGCAGGAACATCCCAATACAGCCTCCTCAGCCACGCATGGATAGCCGGATACCCAGATCGGATATCCCGTACATTACACTTGAAGTGCTGGACATAGACGGGGTCAAAGCGGACTATCGTAGTAAAGAGCCGAATATCCGTCTCGGTAATGTTGTCCCCAAAGTAGTAGGGTGATTTGGAACCCGCGAGATACGACTCGATCTTATCGAGGGAGGAGAAGAGCGTAGTGACGGCCTTCTCGTAAGCCTCCTGGGTAGTTGCGAATCCGGACTTGTAGACGCCGTTGTTGACATCGTTGTAGGTCCATTCGTTTGTGGCATCGATTTGGGAGCGGAGGGGCTCCGGAAAGAGGTCGACCTTCTTGTATTGGTCTGCGAGGAGGTCGTCGAATTCGTAGTAGAACATGCGGATGATTTCGGCGCTTTCGTTGCTGACGATACGGTTCGTCTTTTTGTCGTAGAGGACGGGGACTGTGAAGCGGCCTTCGTAGTTGGGTTCGTTGTCGAAGTAAATATTGCGCAGGTGTGTGAAGGAGCCGTGCAATGGGTCTGGGGTAGTGTTGGCTCCTGGGATATTTTCGTCCGCAGTTGCGAAGCGCCAGCCTGGTTGAAGATGTGGATTAGCATTCTATTATCTCAATTGGGTTTGAAGTTCGAGTTAAGTTTCTTACCTTGTGGGCCTAGATGCCAATGCACCGATGTATATGGGATGATATCCTCAAGGCCCTTCAGTTTGCGCGTAATCAGGGTTCGGTGCGCTGCGAATGTCAGTTCCCAATTCTTGTTAAGAGCAAAAAGTAGGAAACCAACCCCAAGGGCAGGCGTAGGAGACGTAGAGGTGGTATCGATCTTTCTCAGGTGGGAACTGAGCTCCAGGTTCCCTAGAGATCCAGTTTCGGAAGACCGATGCTTGACGTTTGAACTCCCCGGATTTATCGGTAGGGTTCACCCAATCAGTAATTTTTCCAGAGTTTCCTGTCTAAGGGATGTGTGAATTTCTGCCAGAAAACCATCAAAATGCGTAGTAGTAGCTTACAGCCATGTTTCGTGTGGCGGCGAATGGTGGTGCGGGGATGGGAAAGCTTCTGACGATGCTGGTGCTGAACGATCTTGCAACGGATTTGGAAGGTGATAAATGCTGTGCGAGCTGACTGACTCTACGCAGCACGGGGAACATAGAGAATTAAGGGAAGGACAGTACAAGGAAAATATATGCTTAAGCTGTAGGAGATGCGGGGAGCTTTAAGGAGGATGACGTTGATTACGGAGGGGTCACTAAGCCTGATTCAGCGCTGACAAAGTGGTTGCTCATCACCACATAAGACTGATTACACACGCAAAGAGTGAGTAACTTAGTTAATTCAGTAGCAATGAACAGCGGTTGGATTCGAGTATCTCTTAACAACGCAGTATGACCAATGTATATCTGTATAACTGATCAAGGGTTTATGTTTTTACGTATGATCTATTCAAACACGAGGTTTAGCCCCGCCTCACCATCACATACGGTATCTCGACATCCTCTTCGGTCTGATCTTCGGCGGTCACCTCAAAGATAATATTCCTCTGATGAGATGGGAGTGGCTTCTTGCTTATGTGCTCCACTAAATTGCTCATCCTGTTGCAAAAACGAACATTAGTAACGAGGTTTTGGATGTGGGGTATTCCGATAACTTACTTCATGGGAAGACGGTCCTTAACCTTCGCGGGACCGTAAAAGCTGGCATACAGAAGACTGACACCGGAGCTGACCATGCTAATATCGAGACCCAGGTCTGCGAAGTGCTTGATAAAATCCTGCAGGGGAATATCATCCACCTCAAAGCGGTCCCAGATTTGATCGATAGATACTTCACCCTGCTTGCCCTGGTACTTGCTCTTAGGGCTTGCGATAGGCTCACTGAAGCCGAAGAATGGAAGCGCTAGGTTGATGAACCCGTTCTTGTACTGTTCAATGTCATCCTTGCCATCAATGATCTTCACCAGTTCCAACGCCACTAAACCTGTGACAAGTGCGGTTGTTGTGGCGATGGCGGGAATGATCTTTCCGGCAATGAATTTAGTCTTGTGGCGGTCAGCTGGGGTAATCTCGTAGTTCTCCGCGCGGAGATTGCTGGCTGCGGTGATGAAGTCGATGTGATGGTTGGTATCATCGTCCTTCTCAAACTCAACCGGCTCCAGACGGAAGCCTGCAAGCGATTTTGGAGAGGGAAGAACGTCGACCAGACGCTGGACGTCGTCAGTGTCATCGAAAGAGGACCCAGAAGCTTGAGCATTTGGATCGGGATCATTCTCATCGGCCTGGATCTTTACGCCGGACTTGGGCGTGAACTCAGGGATGATCATGTTGTCGATAATCTTTCTGTAGTAGCCCTTGTCAGCGCCAGGGTCCTTGATCCCGTAGTTGAAGGCATGGAGGTTAGCTCCAGCGATAACGAATCCGAGATGTGTAGGGTTGGTGCTGTCGAACTTCAACGGCGAGGGAGCGCGCTTGGGTCCGGACCAGAAAGGTTGACCGGTGGAGGTGGTTGAGTCTTTGGGGAAGTTGTAGAGCAATTGTTGGATGGCGTTATTGTACTGAACCTCAAATTGGTTGCGAGCCCATACAATACAGTCGTCGAATGTCGAAGGCTTATCAGTTACCAAGAAGTCACGCAGGTGCTCCAAAGTCTGCTTCTCATTACCAGCCTGTTTGAGCGTTTGCTCGATATAGTTAGGCTGGGACAGGTACATGTTGACAGCCTCCGGAGGCCCAACGAAGAAGGTTTGGAAGAGATCCCGGGCCCAAGCGATTGTATGCTCAATCCGGTTGGGGAAACTCTTAAGCGTACACATCGGAAACGACTTCTCTGGAGGATCCTGAGAGCTGGAGTAGGACTCGGTGATACGTGGAAGGACAACCTGGGTATTGCCCTTAGTTCCAAGGGTTCCACTCTCCAACAAGGGCTTTCTGAAGAAAACGCAACGGCGATCGACATAGGTTCTTGCCTCAACATTGTCAAGGGCATTCGTGACACCGTCAAGACCGTCCCAGAAATCTTCGTTGAAAATGTGCTCGGTGTCTTGTCCGACGCGGTCTTTGAGGGTTACGATCTTGCCGTCCAGCTCGGGGTTCATCGCCACAACGGCGGCGGAAGCACATTCACTCTTGAGCTTGCCAACATCTTTGGTGCGGAAGAGGAATTGCCGGTTCAGGTTGCTCTTTTCAATCTGATCCATATCGGTGACAAAGATCTTGCCCTTTGGACCGGTTCCAAGACCCATCATGGCCCAGTTTTTGAGGGTCTCGCATCCAATAGCTCCTGCACCGACAAGGAACTGGGTGAGGTTGGCGATTTTATCTTGGAACTCTTTACCGAAAACAGCTATTTGGCCATCGTAGCGAGTTCCAAGAGGCTTACAAGCTTCCTCGGATCGAGTGACCGAAGTAGGTAACGACTCTAGCGAGTCGAAGTAGAGCCACTGCTGCACAGGGCCGAACTTGCCAGACACTGCCTTGAGTACTTCTTGTGCCACAATACCTCCGAAGAAAGCGGCCAGGGGGTTTAGGTCACCCTGAGCCTGGTAACTCAGCTCCTTGACGAGCTTCTCGTCCAACTCAACCTTGTCTTCTTGACTAGAGGCTAGGTCATTCGCTATTTTCAAGATCTCCTGGGCATCGCTCTCATGGTGCGGACGAGGGAAATGTCCCTTAGCCTCAGCAAACTTGTGTAGAGCTTGAACACCAATGTGGAGCTGCTGTGGACGGTCAAACTTGGCGAAATCTGACATCACAAGCTCTGGTTTCTTGATCTGCTCAGAGAGTGGCTGAAAATCAACGAATCTAGGCATTTTCACCTGTGTGAACAGACCGCCACCCTGGTACGTGCCGAGGTCGGACACGTCTCCGATAGTAAAGGAGTAAGGTCCCTTGACGGTCACCTTTCTGGGTGCACTGTTGTTCAGTCCATCCATACCCTTCACTTCAGTGAATGTCACAAAATCACCGTCTTCTAGACCATGACGGGTTTCGTCGAGCGCTGAAACTAGACCTTCTTCGGAGATGTCTGCTATAATCCCATTCACGGGATCCTCACCAGTTGAGTCACCAATAGTGAAGTTCTTCCCAAAGTCGTTGAATAGGTAACCGAATAGACCAAAAGTATCCGCTATTGTGAGGTAAATGCCGTTCTTATGGCAGAAGTCTGCGATCGCGAGTTGCTCCTTCAATGGAGTGAGGGTAAGAACAATTGCCTGGTAGCGTTTCAGTTGTTCCAAGTTTTCCGACAGATTGCTGCCTTCATGGATTGTGACTGGGACATAGGAGTTCAGTTCAGCAACCCTCGGAGCAGTCGCCTCGGCGCGGGGCTTGCCAACATCTTGGGGCTGAAGGAAGAATTGAGAGGAGAGATCGGAAATAGCGACGGGTGCAGGATCGAATAAAGTAAGGGATTTGACACCGGCGAGAGCAATGTTTTTGGCTGTGACCGTTACTACTTGGACGAAGCATGTATATTTGGCTTGAACTCACCGATCTCAACACCAAGACCCTTCAAACCAACGACGAGAACGTTCGATGAACCCATACGTTTCATAGCCTCATGGCCAAGCACATACCTAAATTATGATATTAGGATCAAACTCGCAGAGAGAAGGGGAAGCTTCGTGGACGCGCTTACAGCTGTCGGCTGTACAAAGACTCGTCGATGTCGCCATGCTTGATCTTTTCGACCGTATCTTGCGAGGGGGTATCGACCTGCATCTTGGAGTCCTAAGAATGTTAGCACACATAGACTTATTGCACCAAGCCAGTCGGTTCAAGCATACTGTCATGGCCTTCTTCTCCGGTCGAGTTTCAGAATCGGCAGACGCCCTTCGCTTTCCCGGCTTCGCGGTGTCACGAACGGGGAGATCGGAGGAGGGAATTGTGAAAACGTAGAGATGAAAGTCTTGCTTAGAGCAAGACTTTCACGTATTATATATTTGTATCTACAACTCTCAGGATAGACCCGAGAGGAAGCAGAAGCGGTGAGGTCCGACAAGCGGATGGAGCTTGGAAGCTCAGAACGCGGGGTCGGACAGAAGGAGGATGGGGAGAATTTTGTAGGATATCTAAGAGACGGAGGTAGCGAGGTGTAAGAGAAAATGGCAGAGGCGATGATGGAGGAGGTGTATGAAAATGAGGTAAGGAAGTTTGGCAAGTTAATAATCACTCGAGAATGATAGTTATCGAGAGGCTTCGACGCAACTGTTGGAGGGGAAGATGATTAACCTTGATGCCTTAATGTTACTAAGCTATTGCCTTAGGCATCCGTAATCTGAGGAGATGGGCCTGATGATGATTTCTGCCTAAGGGTTCAACAGCTTAGATCACGTGATTTTCCAACGGCGAACGTTCCTGTTTACGAAAAGAGGAGTTCTTCAACTACGGAGTAGAAGGTAGATTTGCTAGGTTCCGAATCTAAAATTAAAGAAGCAGTGGGATATAAAGCCAAGGATATAAAACCAGGCCGAATCACAACATCCATCCCGGCTGTCCTGGCCCCGTGCAATCGGCAAGCCGAGCACCAAGGGATCACACCAGAAATTTTCTCTTCGGGCCGGAGATACGCCACAACAGTGGACGAATTCCGCGCTGTGACAGCTTGACACTGATTGATAAGCTTTAATAACAGATCATTGAAGGATCGTGCGGCCCGGATTGGCTGTGTCTGTTTCAAAATATCCACTTTTATATGGGCTTTCCCATGTCGGACCGCAGCAAAAAGCAAATAGCGATGGACCCTGTTTCAGGTACAATAGTTTTATAATCATGACTGATCATGTCCTAATAGTAATAATTGATCCATCCTGTGGAGTTTGACAGGTTTGGCTTAAGCCAGAGATGAAACTTAATAATTGCTTCCGGTGAGGACTTTCGCATAGGGGCCTAGCAAGTAGTGCGTATAAAGAAGCCGTGCCACGCCGGCCGTGTTTCCTGTTCAGAGGAAACGATCATCAAATATTGGGTCTTTCAATACTGGTAGAAAATGCTAGTTCCCGCTTTTGTTTTTGCGGCGCTCTCGCTAGGGGCAGCCGCAAACCGCTCATATGATTATATCGTTGTTGGCGGAGGTACCAGTGGATTGGTTGTTGCCAACAGACTTTCAGAACTGAACAATGTGACTGTGGCTATCATCGAAGCTGGCGGGTCTGTTTTCAACAATTCCGATGTCACTGATGTCTTGGGCTATAGTCTAGCCTTTGGAAGCGAGGTCGACTGGGCTTACCAGACCGAGAACCAGACATATGCTGGAGGCCTGAAGCAAACTATTCGTGCCGGAAAGGCTCTTGGTGGTACAAGTACTATCAATGGTAAGACTTGCTCTGTTTTGCTTCATAAGTGTGTGCTTTAGGGCTTCCACTAAGACTCACCTTTCAGGAATGTCCTATACTCGAGCGGAAGACGTGCAAATCGATAACTGGGAACTTGTTGGGAACAAGGGTTGGAACTGGAAGAGTCTCTTCCCATACTACAAGAAGTCGGAAGGGTTCCAGGTGCCCACTGCAGACCAAATTGCTCATGGTGCCAGTTACGACGCAAACTATCATGGGACTAAGGGGCCTCTGAAGGTCGGTTGGCCTACAGGAATGACCAACAGCAGTGTCTTTCCTGTTCTCAATAAGACCTTTGAGAAGCTGGGCGTCCATCACAACCGCGACTCCGAGGGAGGCCAGATGGTTGGATTCACGGTCCATCCTGACACCGTTGACAGAGAAAACAATGTTCGCGACGATGCTGCCAGAGCCTATTACTGGCCATACAAAGCCAGGTCTAATCTGAAGGTCATCTCTAACACAACTGCCAACAAGATTATCTGGGCAGACACCGACAATGGTGATGCTGTTGCCATCGGAGTTGAGGTTACTGGCATCCATGGGGTGCAGAAAATCTATGCTTCCAAGGAGGTCGTCTTGTCGGCTGGAGCGCTGAGGTCACCGGCGCTTCTTGAGTTGTCCGGCGTTGGAAACCCGGACATTCTTCGCAAGTATAACATCCCTGTGAAGGTGAATCTCCCCACTGTTGGTGAGAACTTGCAGGATCAAACGAACAATGGCCTCTCCTGGGAAGGTCGAGAGACTTGGACCGGCCTTGCGACATTCTCCGCTCTGCCCTCTGTCAACCAAATATACGGCAAAAATGTCACTGCTCTGGCATCATTTGTCAAAGCCAACCTCGCCAGCTACGCAAAGTCCGTATCAAAGGCCTCGAATGGCGTAGTGAAGGAGTCCGATCTCATGACTGCGTTCAAGCTTCAGTACGACCTGGTCTTCAAGTCGCAGGTCCCATATGCAGAAATCGTCTTCTCTCCTAGCGGACAATCGTTTGCCGCGGAGTTCTGGCCTCTTCTTCCTTTCTCGCGGGGTAATGTCCACATTAAATCTGCCAATGCCTCGCAGATCCCCGCGATTAACCCGAACTACTTCATGTTTGGACAAGATGCTGAAGCTCAAGTCGTCGTGGCTCAGTATATCCGCAAGGCCTTCGGTACTGCACCCCTGAGCGGTATTGTGGGAGACGAGGTTTCTCCAGGACTGGACGCTCTTCCTGAAATCGCTTCAAACTCCACCTGGGAGAAATGGGTTAATGCAAACTGTAAGTGTTTGAGTTGAGCACATCTAGACATCTAGACTATCGCTAACCCGTATCCAGATCGCCCCAACTACCACCCGGTCGGCACTGCCAGTATGCTCCCACGAGAGAATGGCGGCGTTGTTGACACCGAGCTGAAGGTTTATGGCACCAAGAATGTCCGTGTTGTTGATGCGTCGGTTCTGCCATTCCAGCTCTGCGGGCACTTGATGAGCACTCTCTATGCAGTTGCTGAGAAGGCTTCCGATCTGATCAAGGAGAGCCACACTGTTTAGCGGGACTTGGTTGACGCCAGAGGCAACTGATTTTCAAATACTTGCGATCACTGCGGATGAATTGTATTATTGATAGAGCGACGGATAGAATGTGAATTGGAATGTACAATGTTAGTCATCTCTGGAGCGAGAACTGTATAACTGGCTGGTCTTGGCGGCCGTGGCTCCTGCTCGGTTGGTGAAGTGCACCTGTGATCGCAGGACGAGAGAACCACCTGCAATTTTAGACCTCCCCTGGATCCGAGGTACTTAGCGAAAGCTACCTCCGGATTGCCGCCCATGAAACAACTAGACGCCCCTCCAACAGCCGTAATTGCTCTCCATCGCGTTTCCTGTCGATAAATGTCACGCGTGGAATACTCTAGTTAGCTCGGCGGTCCGGAATACAAACTCCCTATGATAGCACCCGCATTCTCTTTTACATGTGTCGGCTTGAGATCCTGGGAAGTGGGCTTTTGTACTGGCAACGCCAAAAGTCGGTGCAGAGCAGCAAGGACCAGCCATACCGCCTAGTGTAAGTGCTTGTCGTAGTTCTCCCCGCTGCCTGGAACACTAACTAACCGCAAACGCCGTAGAGAGCTTCAGCCAGGATGCTCCACGAGATCCTCCTCTCCCTCTCCGGCCAGCAGTCGTCTCTCTTCAGCTTCCAAACCGAAGAAGATTTCGTCGCTGAAGAATCCTTTCCGCTCCTTTCGCCCCCGGAAAAAGCACTCCTTACCTCACTCGCCCGCCTGAGCCGCCTTCATGCTCGGCTTCGCGCGCACACGGCTCTGATCTGCTCATCACATCCGTCGGTTATATGTCGCGCCGTTTCCACTGCTATTCGGAGTCACCATCTCGATGCATTCCAGAAGAAGATACTTGAGGTGGAGAAAGCCATCTTGGTCGAGGATAGTGGCTATGTGGGAGGCTACGGAATAGTCCCGCTCGCGACGGTTGTCGGCGAATTCAAACCCTGGACACGAAGATTGGAATGGCTGTGGGGGGTTGGGCGGTTTATTCAGCCGACAAACAAGAAGGATCAGTCTCAGAGCTGCACCGGTGCGGGTCTGATAGACCATCTTCGCGGGGAGTCGCAGACCGGATATGTCGACATCGAAGAGATCGCGCTGCAGCTGGTCAGCGCCGCAGAAACTGCGTGGATGAGGCAACTGTCTACATGGCTGCTCTATGGAAACCTCCCTATTCTGGGAAAAGGCGACTTTTTCATTCAAGAGACCGATGCAAATGGGGTGGAAGGACCGGTTCCGGGCGACCAATTTGCAATCCATACCAGACTAATCCCTCAATTTGTTTCGCCGCATACCGCTGCCTCGATATGGTTCATAGGGAAGACCTTGAATCTTATCCGAGCTAAGCGGGGTCCTTCCAGCGGACATACCTCCGACGCTCTTTTAACGTCACCAGTCACTCTACATGGAGAACACATCGATCACCTTGCTGGGCTAAAATCACCTATATCCGCTTCAAAGTTATCGGCCGCTGTCGACTCAATTAGGACGTCGCTGTCACAAAGCACGCTTTCAAAATTATTACCGCTTCCCAAGATCCTGGAGATCCTTTCACTTTTGCACGACTTTTTACTCTTACGGCGTGGTGAATTTGCTACAGCATTAGTATCACATGCTGACGCGCGGCTACGAGAACGACAGCGGATACCAGAGACCACGGCCACCAGGAATATTGTATCGAACAGCGTCGACGGGCTTGCTATCAAGGAAGGCGACGTAGCGACAACACTGACCAACACCTGGGCGGAACTGTACTCCTTACAAAATGAAGAAGACCCCGTAGATGATGAGCTTGACCTCGCTACGGAGCTTGTTCGGCTCTCTCTCAAAACGAAAGAAGACAGCCAGGGATTGTTATCAGGTGAAGCGGGGGCCGAAATAGTAGCAGAAACCTCCAGCGTCCCGTTTGATGACCTTCTCTTCCCTACGTCAACATCCCTATCAGTGCAGGTGCGGGCACCCCTGGACCTCTTCCTATCGGCATCCGACATTTCAATATATTCCAAAGTGCACTCGTATTTGCTTGGCATCAGACGTGCACAGATTCGGTTGGGCAACCTATGGAAGCACACGCCCATCCGACGAAGCCACCCATCGCCTTGGGGCCCGCCGCGGAGTAATAGTCGATTTGGACAAAGTAGACTCCGAATGGGCAGGCAACGTGAAAATGCTAGAACAAGCCAGATGCGGGCTATCTGGGCAACAAGCAGCGCATCCCTGTTTGTACTTTCAGAAATAGGAAGCTTTTTCCAAGGGGAAGTCATCAATGGGTCATGGCAACACTTCTGTGAATGGATAGAAGCAGGGGTGTCTGATACTGGTTCGACGCCCGGATCCCGACCCGGAACTGCAAATTCATCAAAGGCGCGGATTCAAGGTCTTGCCACAGCCACGGATGAGCAAGGTGAAGGACCTGGATCGGAGGCGGCGCCTCCCAGGCGGCACGATCCAGAAGCCCTCACGACTGCGCACCGCCGGTACATTTTTTCATTAGTGCAATCGCTCTTCCTCAACGATACACCTTTTACGAAAGCTCTGCGGGCTCTACTTGCAAGGATCGACCACTTCATCGCCCTCGTGATTCGATTGGAGAGCATCCAGCGCAACATGGATCTAGAAACTGATGAGGGGGTGGTTGACGCATTGGTAGACTACGCAAGTGAGGAACGCGAAGTATGGCAAGCCCTCAGGGCAGCGCGAGAAGACACAGAGAGGGGTATCAACGGGGTCGTCGCACGGTTGCGCGACATCGACGATAGCCGGACAGAGGAGGGGCAAATGATGTTCGAGCCGACCACGAGCGCCACTGGGAGCTGGACACTTGGCCATGCAAATGGCTGCTCATTCGTGCCGCGCAAAGCTCGGGGCGTCGACCGACTGTTGATGAAGCTAGACTTTGGGACCACGATGGGTTAAGGGGACCGTTCCCCCATGGTAGCGCGCGGATATGGAGTACGGGCTGATAGCGAAACTGCATTTTATGGAGCTTTACTGACGATCTAATGTAATGAGAATGATTGACGAGCTCAAAGATCCGCTTCGAGAACATTGCCTAGTTTGTTTGTAGTTGTTCCGTCGGGCCAGCAGGGATGTCCTAAAGCGGTAACCCGAGGACCCGAGCCGGGGAGGCCCTCGGAGTCCGAAAACATCGTGACAACAAAGTCTTCTCTCTTCTGCATCGACCAGTTCATCTCATGTGCCCGAGACGCGGCCATGCAGGCAGTGGAGGCGACCAGTGGCAATTAAAAGTCTGAAGCAACGCCAAGACCGCAAGGGCTCAGTGATGATGGGCACTAAGGCAGGTTCATGATTTCTATTCTAAGAGCCAAGCAGGGTTCGCCGGCCGAACGACCGATATCAAGGTTGGGGGAGATTCCGGGGTCTGGTGCACAGTGCACAGTGCGCGCTGGGCAGGTCGACCATGGTGAGATCCTGGAATCAGAGTTCGTATAGAGTCGATGGACTGCGAGTCTGCGTGGTCTGACAGCAGCGAGAGTGACACCACCACTCGGGCCCGCGTCTCCCATTGGAGCGCGGCAGCAGCAGCCATCCTTCACCACCAAACCCATCAATAAATCCATCAAAGCTGTCGATTTTCCCCGCCGATAATTTCTTTGTGCTGGGCTGCGAGACAACGATGCGACAGCGATGGAACTGTTGAACAGCCCTACCGTCGTGGCGACGGGCAAGGACCAGAATAGCACCAGGACTCTCCCCCATATCTCGGGATGCCCGTTTGTGTCTCTGGGTGGACCGTACTTCGTGCACACCCCGTGGACAACTCGACATGCCTCGACCCGACCGATCAGACCCTGGCTTGCCTGTTCCGGTAATCGAGGTCAAAAATGAAATCTCACGATGCTCACCTGAGCTGCTCCCTGCCTTCACAGCCCCTTCGAGGCCTTCCATCCCACTGCCCATCAATCCTCCGAGGCATGCATAACCCATTCACCGCTGTCGGCCTCCTTTCCCCCAGGCTGTGTCTTCCTGTGCCTCGACGGAGCCCAGCTATCTCCTTTCTCCACCCAGGTGGTCACCTGCGGCAGTCTGAGACGCGTTGCCCTCTGTTGCATGAGTCTCCGAGATCGAGCCGACGTTCCATGGCTCCAATTCTGGATCGCGATTGACTTCACGATGAAGGAAGCTCTGCAACTGAGGCAGTCACGCGGCCTTCTAGAATTTGATTTTAATTTTAATTTTATTTTTGCTCTTACCCTTTCGTGAATTTTTCTCGGGCCCTTCTGTTTTTGTTCATTGCGAGTGCGAGAGGGGTCTTGGTAACGTTTGCGGTGGCTCGTAGATATAAACCCGTCCCCTTCAAGGGAACTTGGGTTTGCTTTCCATAGACTGAACATATTCTTCTTCTTCTTCTCCCTCTTAATTAATTCTAATCCCTGTGTCGCTTCTCACATCTCCTCTCCTCTCCTCTCCTACCTCCGGCGGCACCTCATCTTCCGTCCTTCCCTCCTTCAGCCCTATCTCCAACCCTACCTCCCTCTATATACTCCCTCACAACCACCACAATGCGCAGCACACTCTCCCGGTCTCTCCCCCTGCGCTCGTCGCTCTGCTCAGCACGCTCATCCGCTGCTCCGGCATCAGCATCATGGAGCCGCATTCGCTCCCCCTTTGCCGTCCCCCGCTTCACCTACGCCACAGGGCCTGACTCCTCGAAGCCCGCAAACCCTCACCAAGACACAAACCACATCCAGGCCCGGCGCCCGGACATCAAAGAAGGCACACATCGCTTCCGCGAATTCGACCTCCAGGACCGCGTCTACGTGATCACCGGCGGAGGCCGCGGTCTCGGTCTTGCCATGGCCGAAGCCCTGCTTGAAGCTGGTGCTAAGGGTTAGTCTGCCAACTAAACCAACTTTTATGGCCTATACAGAAATGCTAACTAGGACAACAGTCTACTGCCTCGACCGCCTCACAACCCCACACCCCGATTATGAGCTTGCGGCAGAGCACGCAAACAAGCACTACGGCGGCAGTCTGCACTACCACCGCATCGACGTGCGCAATGCCGAAGAAACAAACGCCATCTTCAGCGAAATCGCCGCCAACAACGGCCGCATGGACGGTCTGATCGCCGCCGCCGGCATCAACTACCTCGAGTCCGCCCTCGAGCACTGCCCCAAGATGCTGCACGAAGTCATGGACATCAACTACAACGGTGTCTTCCACAGCGCCACCGCCGCCGCCCGGCAAATGTTCAACTACCAGCAAAAGGGCTCCATCCTGCTCGTTGCTAGCATGTCCGGGCTTATTGCCAACAAGGGCATGACCTCGCCCGTTTACAACTCCTCCAAGGCGGCTGTTGTCCAGCTCGGCAGGAACTTGGCAATGGAGTGGGGACGGCATGGAATCCGTGTAAACTCGCTTTGCCCTGGTCATATTGTGACTCCCATGGTGGATGAGGTGTTTAAGAAGGAGCCTGCTGCGCGGGCTGTTTGGGAGGCAGAGAACATGCTTGGGCGACTGGCGACGCCGGAGGAGTTCAGGGGTGCGGCGCTGTTTGCGCTCAGTGATGCTAGTAGCTTTATGACTGGGAGTACGATGTTGATTGACGGAGGACATACTGCTTGGTAAAAAGGACAAACAGTATCCACCTTGCATAATTAATCAAACGAGCGAACAATAGACAAAAAGAAAGGAAATGGTGTTTGGGTTTGGGATCGATCGAAGGGATTGATTGAATTGAACAAAGCAAAAAAAACATTTCATAATGATGACCGCCATATCATACTACTATCCATCTTGCATGCATGTGTATAATATGGGTTTCGACTTTCAAGTTCCCAAGGCTGAGCGTTTTGACGAGCGGATTTGTTTCTGTTTCTGGTTATGTTGGTTGTTTCGTCTCCTTTGGCTTGTTTATTGGTTTAGTTTTAAGAGTGATAATAATTGCTGCTTCATTCAAAACATTGAATCTTTATATCACGATATGGGTGATCTTATCTACAGTACATCGCCAATATAACAAACGGCCAAACAATCACTACTTTATACAATATACGTAAATCCCTTCTCCCTCCCCACGACAGCCGAAGCAGCCCCCGGCCCCAAAATCAGCACCTCACGCTCTCGATCCGTCCCATCATCTCTCCCACCGCCCATACCAACACCTTCCCTATTAGCCCGCTGCAGGGTAACCCTCAACACGCCCGCCAAAACAGCCACAAGGGCCATAAACCCCGCACAGACAGCCATACCACGCACATACCAAGGCCCGTCTTCCGCAGGGTACAGCCTCGTCCCAAGCAATGGCCCACACTGCCCGATGACATTCAAGATCGCGACGCTGGCGCCCTTGCCCTCGTTCGCGACGCGGTTGTCCATGCTCCACGTGATAATGAGCGTGATGGCCGAGAAGAAGCCTGCTGTTGCGGGGTACACGGCTGCGTAGCGCAGCAGCTTGTGTGTTGCTGGGGAGAGCGAGACGTGGAACTGCCCGGTTAGTGCGATGGTGAGGTAGGCGGTTGCGGAGGTTAGGGCGTGGGCTATTAGGTAGGGGCTGCGGGAGCGGGAGCGGTCGGAGAGGTAGGCTGTTACTAGGACGGTGATGAAGGCGACGAGGTAGGGTGGGGCGCTGAGGGCTTGGGAGTTTAGAGACGAGTAGCCCATGCTAGATAAGAAAGTTAGTTTTTGTATGACTGCCAGGTGAGGAGGACGGGTGTGGATGTGGGTGGACGGACTCTTGGATGATTGTTGGGAGGAAAACGGGCATGGAGCTGAATGCGACGTTGCAGCTGAAGAACATGAACTATTGATTAATTAGTTAGTTGTTACGGTGGGTCAGGTGTGAGGGAGACGTACAGCTGTGATATAGGCCTTGGGATCAGCGAGGGTCTTCCCAACCTCGCTCCAATTGAATCTCCTCCGGTCCCCAGGGTAATCGGATCTACCCCCGTTCCCCATCCGCGCTTGGGCAACCATCCGCTGGCGAGGCTCAAGGAACGACGCAGTCCCAGGCGAGTCAGGGATCAGGAACCACGCAAAAACAGCGACAATGACACTGGGAAAACCCTCCACAAGGAACAGGGCTCGCCATGGAGCAATGGGTCCATCGCTGCTGGTCTTCACAATCAACCATGCCAGACTACTAGCGAATGACGAGGCCAACGGGGCGGCGGAAATGAAGAGTCCTGTTCGAAATGCGAGTTCCTCGCGTTTGTAGAATAAGGATAGGTAGAATGGGACGCCTGGTCCGAATGCTGCTTCTGTGATGCCTAGTGCTGCGCGCAGAAAGACCATGGCCCCGAACGATGCCGCGAGTGATTGAAACGAGGCCACGAGACCCCATCCGCACACGCAGAGCGAGATGTATACATGTGCCGGAAACACGCGGTAAAGCAGAGTCATCCACTCGAACAGAATGTATGTGATATAAAAGGCTGTCAAGAGCCATTCATACTGGGAAGACGACAGTTTCAAGTCCTCTACGAGGCCAGCAATTTTCGCGTTTCCGATATCTAGACAGTGTCAACGTTGTCCAGAAGATAGAAGTTGGAAGATTTCGGGGGTGGGGGTTAAGAAACTAACTTGAACGGTCTAGAAAAGAAAGCAGGTAAAGAAGCGCAAGGAATGGGACCAGTCTGCGATCGAACCTCCTCACAACCTGCTGTTCTTCGACAGGAGTATACTTCGGCACCCTGGGCCGACTGAACTTCGGCAGCGCCTCATCATTATAGTTGAACGAGTCCCCATCGTCTTCAGAGAACTGATCTTGTCCGTCGCCGAAGTCAGTCTGAATCTTCAAGGGCCCACCGGGATTACGACTCGACTGGCCCTCAACGGAACCATCAGAGACCGGGGTATACTGAACATTGGATGCTGAGGAACCGCTGCTCTCGTTGGAAGCCGGCCCCGCCAAGGGCGGCCTAAAGGAGGCCATTTTCAGGGGATCGGGACTATGCAGGCTAAACACGCATATCTGATTGAGTGACGCAACTAAAAGACAGACTCTGGACAGACTGAGGCGATAAAACAGAAAAAGAAATGGGGGAAGAGCAGTAAATGAGCAGCTCGACAGCCACCACCTGGGGGATCGGGATGGATGCAGCTTGTTCCTGTGTGACTATGCCGCGTGATGATCGCGCCAATTCCCCCCCGCCAATCATGTTACTAATCCACAAATCCTAGCGCAAAAGCAGCACAGCTCAAGGATATCAGAAAAAGAGAAAAAACGAGCCAACACACTAGAGTACATGATATCCTGGCTCCCAACGATTCACTCGCCGTAACCGCGTTGTCAAGTCCTTAGTAGTGGCCTTGGGGGCGGTAAGAGTCGATAATGGGGCGAGCTCTCCTGTTGCTGTTCAGACCCCGATGCCTCCTACCCTTGCTATGCCATTCAAGGTGTCGCTTACGCGCACCAAGGAAATGAGAGGTCTTGCCTTTCTTGCCCTGGCCTCCTGCATCTTCGTCAAAGTGCCGCTTACGACCACCGAGGATCTGAGCCGTCTTGTCTCTGGCGACGGCAAAGGTGCGCTCCAGATCCGGGACCACACTATCATGGGACAGTCCGTTGTCATGAAAATACCGGAGGGTATTCTCGGCTGAGTCGCGGAGGAAACGGATTGCGGGGAGGCTATCCACGCCGTCCCTCGCTTTCGTAGTGAGGTAGTCCTCTTTGGCTTGGTTGTAGACATCGAGGAGCCGCGCAGCCCGGACATCAGGCCTGCTTATTTGTTTCGCCTCCATGATGGGAATTGTCTCTTTCTCCTCCTCCTCCGCATAGAGATAGGGTTCGGGGAAGTGGCGTCCGTACTCCACTTGAATATCAAAGGGGGGCGATTCTTCCTGATCACGCCCATGTTCGCTGCTTAGGGCTGGGGCTATGGCGTTTTCGTTCTCGTCCTCGTGGGTCGGTTGAGCTGCAGATAGTTATGAGGAGTTCCCACGGATATAAATGGACATTTATTTACCTCTGTCCAAAATACTCTGCAGCCTAACATGATTCGAGACAGCCTTCTTGCCATCCGCGACAGGCGCAATCGGAACAATCCCCAGAAACTCAGTCAAGTAGAGCTCTAGCACGCCAGGGTCCGTCGGGCTCTCGCCGTAGTCCGAGAGGATGAGCAAAGCCCTGTCGTAGATTGTGATCTGGCAGTCCTCGAACTCTGACGAGCGGCACTTGACAAGCGCGAGGTGGCGACGGAGAGAAGCAACTAGGATGGAGTAGCTATCTGGATTATTGAAGACCTCGAGCATGATGGAGCTGGGCCTGCTGACTCGGCGGTATTTGCGGGCGAGCTCGTCGACTCGCTTCTGGGGGCCGTCGCCTCTGGCGCGGGGCTGGAGGGAACTGGGCATTGCGGATGGATTGGAGGACATTGTATGGAGGTAGTTGTAGTAGGATGATAGATGGTATAGAGATTATGGGAAGTCTGCTATCCTGTGGATGGGATGGGATCCTAGTGTTTCTTAACCCATAGTGGTGAATGGCGTTTGAGCTGTGAAGAACATGGCAAATGCGCTGATTGTTTTGGCTGCGACAGCGACATTCATGGCAAAATTGGCTGTCGTGAGGGAATTAAGATGGTTGCTTTGTAGGAGTAACAGCACAACATAATAAAGTGCTCTGCTGTGGCTTCCACCTTGGAAACACACCCGGCTTTGCTGTAAGAAAGCAAATGTCATCGAATATTAGAAGTATTTTGCAGAGTTCGAACTGTTTACCTCTAGGAGTAATAAAGCAAGCTTGAAATTAATGGTCGTTTGTATTCATTCACGCGATTAGAATCCCCGAACTGAATATAATAATATAAAAATCTCATTAAACCCATAAGAAATAAACGTTGTCGCTCCAAGAACCAGGCCCTGGCGAACCTGTCCAGCAACCATACAGCATAATTGGTATATAGTTCGTCGTATATAGGGTCATTAAGGCTCTATAAGGCCATTTTCCATTAAAAATAATCACTGTACTGTACCGGGAATCAATTCCGCTGCCCGTAGAGCCTTTCAATCTCGTCAACAAGAACCGACACCTGACTACCTTTGCCATCCATTACGCAGTCTTTCCAGGCTCCGCTATCCCGGATACACCAGACAGTGTCATCGACACGCACAGTACAGCTCGTCGTCACTTCAAGCTCCGCACTGTGATAGGCACTCTCCCGCAGAAGAGCAATACCGCTCAGCGGAGCATCTTCCTGGTGAAGAAAATTGGGATTGTCGTCTTGTCGGCTGACGCATTGATTCAGAGCATCAAAGTCAATACCGTGCTCCAGAGCACATTGCTCAACGAACTGCCTCTCTGGGATCTCTTCGTATGAGCTAATCAGGCAAGTCGCGAACCCGAGGTATCGAACCGTGGGCGTCGTCGCCTGTGTAGAGCTGTCATCTGGTGGGAAGGGAAGGTTCGCGGCGCAGAGCATGAGCATGTTTCCGATGCATTCGCCGGGGCCGTGCATGCACGTTACATCGGAAGACCTATTTGAGACGCTAATTTGACGGGTTAGTTCTGTGTATAACGAAGCGTAAAAGGGATAATCCACCCACTTTGCGATAAACGAAAGCTTAAAGTCGATTTCGTCGCTGACCCTCTCCATTGTCGGCACAACAAGTTCCCTTAGACAATCCCGCGCATCTGGACATTTACTCATGATGTGCGCTTCAAGAGGAATACGTTCTGGATCCGCAGTCGCCGAGTCTGGGAGTGCATCTTGGTCTTCGAATGGGAAGCCATCTTCTGCCGTTTGAGAATGATGGTGACACGGAGATAACTTGAACTTCGGAAACGCGATAGGAAGCCAGTGGAAAGTCAGCCAGAGGCAAGCGGCGATACCGAGGAAGCCGGCGAGGCGGGGGAAAGCCCGGCGGCGCTGGGGGGTGCTATGGCCAGTTGTGGGAGGTAGCTGGTCTCTGCCAGATAGATCCTCGACCTGCTTCTCCATGCTGGGCAAGCGGGTGTAACGGTTCGAGGTGGTGGATAAATGAAGGGAGAGACGCGATGTGACGATCGGCCGGGAGAAGTTCTGGAGTCAGGTGGGGTCACTGGAGCACGACCCAACGATTCTTCCAGGGTTCCAGTCAGCGTGGATCAACCACTCGCGGCAGTCTCTTTACATCCCGTCAACAATCATCTCGACTTCGACGCTCATTTACTTCGCCCATTTTCCTCGAATGAGAGCTCGGATGTCTATTTTATCCGCGGAAGCTGAGCTTGCAAGATTCACCTATCAGCTCCCGCATCACTGGCGCCGCCGATTGATGGCCCTGGAAACGATCTTAGCTCGAAGCAAAGACCACGGCATAATTAAGATCCGTCCAGCGCCGTACTCCGAAGTATCATTGTGGCACCGGGTTATGCCGAAAGTGATATTGGGTGTTTATGTCCATTCTGGTCATCTCCGAAATCCGTTTACAAATAGGTATAATCACAAATCAACACGAACTGTTTTGAAAAGCCTTTACCGATAGATACTACCCAATCTGCAGCAGTGGCGTAAACTTAGGCCTGGCCTAGTCTTTTGCTCAATTTATCGACAACCCCATTTTCAAGCACCAGTCTCATCTCTGTGCTCCCTACCGTGCATGCATACTCCACGGCGCTTCCCCATGGTCCCCTTACTGTGGGATCCGCTCCGTTCTCCAGGAGCCACCGGACTCGCTCTACTGCACCTGCCATGACAGCGTGGACGATTGCATATCCAGGTACCATGTTCCCTTTTTGAGGCCCTTGGAGTTGGTTCACGTCGGCACCGCGTTCCACTAGAAGGGCCATAACGGGGATTTTACTTCTGTCGAACTCCTCGCTGGGGGTGACCATGCCGGCATGTGGATTACCACCAGGTGGGCAAGCCCCTGCTGCTTCATGTAGCGGGAACCCGTTTTGGATCACGGCACCGGCATCCAGGAGCATACGGACAGCCTCGAGATTCCCTTGGTAGGCCATTTTCTCGAGAGCCGCGCATGAGTCACTTGTGGGCTCGCCATAAAGGTACTCATCCTGCTCTCCCAGGTTAGGGTTTGCACCATGGTCCAGGAACCACCGGAGGAGGGAGTGGTTGGTCACAATAGAAGGTAGTAGAACTGCGCCCCATGTCCCTGAATTAATATGGATTAGTTATTTTATCGTGATGACCCGGTGAAAGAAAATCAAATACCGGGGGTATTTGGCGTCCAGCCATAGTCAACTAAGAGCTGGAAGAGGGGAATCTGCTGGTCTACTGGGGCGGAAAGAATGTGATTCGGGGTTTTCCGGACGATAGGTGCTCCAGTAGCGAGAAAATATCGTGCAACTTCCACATTGCCAGCCTTCAGTGCAAGGCAGAGGCCGTGGTGAAGGAAAGCGGGGGTGGCCGTAATGATTTCGGAAGCGATGATGGATTCCGCCGCCACAAGAGAGCCCCGACGACAGGCAGATTCAAAGCCGCTATAGTATTCAGGTGGCGGTCCAAGAAAGCGGGGGTTTTCAGTGATAAAGGTAAGATCATTGGGGTCCGTAAGAGGGATATCATCATAGCGAAGACCGTCGCCAAGTATGGTCCATCCCCCCTTCTGATCCCTGGGTAGCGGATCCCCAGTCTCTCTTGTACGATCCTCTAAGGTAGTTCGTTCTTGTCTCTTGGCTAGTATGGTCTCGAATTCGCGCTCGCGCCGACGCTGTGCAATCGAGAGCCATCCCTCAAACACCTGTGGGTCGGACTTCGATAGCATTTCAAGTTGCTGAAGAGCAAAGGCACTCCCTTCTGGCGCCCACTTTTCTGAAGGATCATACGAGGAAGCGAGCTTGACTAGCCGGGCAATCTGGGCGTCCTTTGTCGGCCGCTCTTGTTTGTGCCAATCTGACAGCCACTCCGACACTGATATCCCGGGCCATTTCTGCGGTACGGGTCTTGACAGAAGCCGGGGCTGGCTATTCATGTTGCGAGATGATATGATGCTCAGTTGATGGTGACGTTGAGCACAGCCTCAACTTTTAGACCATGGCCGTGGGACAATGGAAGCAGCTGCCTGGCCTGTCGCCTGCACCGCCTGAGGCTCTGAAGTTGAACCTGAAACGGCTCCGGCCGGGTTTAGCGTCCTTCACTCGAAGTACACCTCAATATCCTGCAAGACCCCTCAAGTTGGATACTAGCATTTAGGCATTTTGCCTAGGAGCTCGGTTTCAGGGATACTATGTGGCGCCAAAATTCTCCGATAAACAAGTTCATTATTACTCCAAGGCATATGGCATCAGAGAGTTACATTGGGTCATCGAGTCATGGGGGGTGTTCTCCATGCTGAGCCGGAGGGAAACCCACCCACATGAGCAAGACAACTCTCCTCCGCCTTTCTATTCTTGGACAAAGGGCCGGCGCAAAAGAAAGAGCCAACGGCAGTCAAGAGTGAGCCGAAGCGAGAACAGCGTTGTGATAACAGCGCCTACGAGGGAATAGGCAGCCCCAGCTCCGATTTCGGAGCTGTGACGAGTGACGACTATGAGGCTGCCTTGGTACGTTTTCTGTACAAAGCCTGGCTCGAGCGACAAGCACTAGCCATTCCTTATTCTCCCGAGATCTGACACTCCATTGCGCGTCTCGTTTGCTTTGATCCACCTCCCCAGCGTGCTCAACTGCCCATCCATATCGTCGCAGTTTGTCATGGCGATATCGGGTTGGGCCAAGCCGATTATCATCTGCGGGGTCAGTTGACATGTCGCCAGTTTGTGGCTGAAGCTGCCGCTCCTGTCAACGGGTGAACTGGAAAGTAAGGTACGAGGCTCTCCTCAAAAGCCTGCGCACGAGTTCCAGCCTTTGGGGAGAACTCGTATTGAGCTGGGGAGACGAACATCAGATAGGCTAGAGAGGGATGCATCCCACAGCCATGGACGCACTGATCGATCCACTCAGACCCTGGACGAATCAGGGCCCCAGGGCTATTTTCTCGATTCGTCGACATCGAAGCCGAGAGCGAGCTCCGATTAATAGAGCTCTTTGTCACGAGAGGCGGCGGGCGTGGCAGTTCTTTACCCAGTTGGAGGATGTCGCCCCACCCAGCTACCTAACACCCACATGGCAGAAAAGTAGCTGAAGGCACGGAGATAATGACAATAACAGCTCACCGGAAGATGGATGCGTAATTGGAACAGCGATGGGATGCATACTGTTGTTCCCGAATCCTGGGTAGTTCTGCGACGTGCCTCAGCCCGTAGCCAAGACTGGAGACAGTGGAGTCCGTCTCTGTCTCGACCAAGATGGTTGACGACTTCAACGTGGATAGAGCAAGCGAATGGGGAATCTCCGGGACATTCATGGCTCGTTGCCAGATGCAACAACAGGCCCAGATTTCCGGGTGCTGCAGTTGAGCTGTTGCAGCAAATAATCGGCAGCCATGGTCGTAGAAGCCGACCGGGGCGATGTCACATCGTCTGGCGGATGGTCGCATTCCATCGCATCAAATCATTCTCGCGTCTTGTCTTTTCTTCCCTTCCACCCTGGGCCACCGCGGCCTCTTTCCTTTTCTCTGTCTCTCGTCGCTGCCTCACTCATCCTCTGCTACTCGTTTCCGAATGGTGGGGAATGCCACTGGCTGGTCCTGTGGCTTTTTAACCTTTCGTCTCTGTTAGGTCTTCCGTACTGCTCCCTCTTATTTATAATAGTACGCAATTGCTTTGCCCTTCCTGCGCTTCCTCTTCCATTCCACCCGCTGTTCCCTGTGTACCACCTGTCGCCACCATCTTCGGCGCAATTGTAAACATACTGTGAGAGGTGTGTGCTCGTCTGCCCATACTGTCTTTCCTACCCGAGCCTGGTTCGCTTTCGGTGCGCGGTCTGGCTTCGTGCATATGACTGTCACCGTTGTGCCATCCCCTCCTTCCTCACCCTGCTGCAGACATACGCGTTCCGCTTTGGAATTTGCTGTAACATCGAAGCTAACCATTATTTGGGCTGGCTGATCCCAGGCTTCCAGACTCCTGCCCTTCCTCGAGGATCTGCTCCCGCGGTTCCGAGTCGAAGATCTCCTCCACTCCCGGATACATACCTATTCGATCACCCGTGACGCGGATTGGGCAACGCCCACCACCTATTTTTGAATGATACTCTGCGGAGGAACGCATATATACCCGATTAGAAATCCGCAGTCCGCCTGAGAATTGTTTGAACGCACACGAGACCAAACTGTAACCCCAACCCCCGGGGATCCTGAGTCTGAGTCACACGGACGACTTTCGCAACCCGCTGAGTTGCATCCTATCTCTGCACCCCGCATCGCCACTCCGCGGTAACCGGCTTCATCATAACAATGGCTTCGGCGGATTCACGACAGTCAGAGCTACATACCGTGGAAGAGCACGAGATCATACACGACGACCCCATTGACGTGGATGAGGACCATGACGAGGAATTCACGGAGATAGACCCCTCCGTAAGGGCATATCTGGAACACCAGCGAAAGGTCGATGGGTTTTTATCACCGCTAGACCTAGACGAAGCTGTGCTCTACCAGTTGGCCCGCCGACTGTCGAGCGTGTATCGGGAGCTGGCCTTGAAATCAGACCAGCAATTCCTCCCAACCCCCGTTTCAAAGCTGCCTAGTGGCCTGGAGACCGGTCGTTACTTGGCCATCGATGTTGGGGGGTCCAATCTACGGGTTGCCTTTATCGAACTACTCGGCGATACTGCCGAGCCCGATATGGCTCGCACACGAGCCGCGGAGAGGCCTTTGAAAAAGGCGCAGACGCAACGCGTCAAACGCACCCTTGAGAAAGCATGGCCTATTCAGGAACATTTGAAGATGGACAAGGCGGAGGATCTTTTTGCGTGGATCGGAGACTGTATTGCGGAAGTAGTGGCTGAAAGCTTAACCTCAGATGCGACAAAGGGTTCCGTCCCTGAAGAGCTGGAGATGGGGATCACCTTCAGTTTCCCAATAATGTAAGTTACCCAGGCAGCCCATTGCTCATACACTCCGAAGCTTCGCGCTCAGGAAATCCGCACTCTCTACACCTACTGACAAATAACAGGCAAGAGTCTCTTGCAGAAGCTACTCTCATGCCGATGGGCAAGGGGTTTGCTATTACTTCAGATCTAAATCTCCGAAAAATACTACTCAGTGGGTATGAAAAACACACGAAACGCCCTGATGATGAAGATGAACCGTCAAAAAAGCGCCGGAAACTGTTCGCTTTACCGAAATTGAAGATTTCTGCCATTACCAACGATGCGGTAGCGACTCTTGCATCCCTGGCGTATGCGGTGAAGTCCCTGCCCAACAGCCGGGTTGCGATGGGCATCATCGTGGGCACTGGCTGCAATGCCACAATACCAATGAAACTTAGTGCCCTGCATGATGCAAAGGTAAATCATGTGAGGAGGAGCGATCCCGAGACATCAGAAATCATCGTGAATACCGAATGGACGATATCGGGTGTCTTGCCTCCTCTTAAAGAGCTTGATATCATAACGAAGTGGGATGCGGAACTAGACGCAGCCAGTGCGCGTCCCGGATTTCAGCCATTTGAATATATGACTGGAGGTAGATATGTCGGTGAACTTATACGGCTCATTTTCATAGACTACCTAACCAACATTACCGGGGTGTCTAGGGCTGCGCTACCTGTGGGACTCACCAAGGGATACGGCTTAACCACATCATACGTCTCAGACAATATTGCGCGTTCACGCTCAGGCGAAGATCTCGCAGCTGAGCTGACCGGTTCTCTCCCCCCGCCAAGCGATACGTGGCAGTGGGATGCTACCTCCGCAGATCTCTTACGGAAAATCGCGAGGGCCGTTCAAAGGCGATCGGCGGGCTTAATAGCTGCAGCAGTTGTCGGCCTATTAGCATGTGCCGGCGAAATAGAGTTGAGGTTGGACAGTCACGAGAGCTCACCGCAAGAATCTTCTGCCGCCTCGCCTGAACATGAGAGCACCACGAACATTTCTCAGACTAAAGCTGAACCAGCAAGTTTAAACGGTTTAAGCAACGCTCGCGGTCCGATCGTTCCTATAATTTCCCCGTCCCCCACGCCTGCAGATTGGCAGTCTGGACCTGAGGAACTTGTCGTTGCGTATACTGGTGGTATAATCCAGCACTATCCCAACTTCAAAGAAATGTGCCAGCAAACCATCGATCGACTCATCATGCGTACGGGCCCTCAAAAAAGCGGGAAATCAGTCTTCCTACGCGAGGCATCTGACGGCGGTGTTATTGGAGCTGGTGTTCTCGCAGGGATGGTGGGGAATCGCTGATTCGGCTTTGAAACCCCACCTTTGCAGCGAAACACATCGAGGCTTTGCCGGCGAACTTATCTATATACTAAGGCGCTCCTACCTGGTGTACTTAGGTATTCAACTCTGCGCGCGCGCTGTGGGTGGCATATATTTGAGTTGGTTCAAAAAGCACTAAGTGGCCTTGCAAAACATGCACGGCTACGCAGTTATGTTATACAAGTTTCATGAGCACGAAAGCGTTTGATCTTTGGGATTATTTTCTAAGTATGAGCAACGGATAGAAGTAAATGAATTATTTAATATATTATATATAACGGAACATGTTGTTTCTAACACTTCGCTTCATGGTTTGAGGCTTTCCATCTTCGTACTCTAACCCAGCTGCACCGCCCTCCCCAGACATCTCTTCAAGCCGCCGGCGTATCTCTTCGTCTTCTTGGGCCACACTTTTGGCTGCTTTCCGCGGTTTGTGGTGTTCCGATGTAGAGTGTTGTTTCGATGATTCGTTTGGTTGTTGCTTATTACACGCTTCTTTATCTAGTACCCTTCTCAGTGTGGGGTTTGGGGAACTGCTAACAGTTTGCATTACCTGAGTTGGAGTCCACTTGGAGCCGTGATGTGGAAAATATACATCGGGCAGGGGCCAGGAGCGGTTGTTTTTTCAACAAGGCCTTTGCCCCTGTTGGTAATGGCGCTACCCTCTGCATTCTGTCTGAGGTGACAGTGGCCCAACAGTGACAAACAAAACCCGGAATAACTTCAAAACTATGTAAAGAACAAATTGACAATAGTTAACATGACATAATTCTTTAATTGGCCTTGGATATCACGTGGTTACCCGTGACCCGATCTCCACATCTTATCGGAGTCACCAACCACTCATTCAACCACTTTCAGCCTCATCATCACCTCAACAACCAAGCCAACATGAGTGCCCAGGCGTATTACGAACTCTACCGTGGGAGCAGGTACTTTCTACCTCTGTCAGAAGTGACTAGACTTGCTTGTACTAACACTCTGCGTTCGAAAACACTAGCCTCGGCCTGTCCCTAACCGACACCCTCGATGATCTGATCAACGAAGGGCGGATCGAGCCCCAGCTCGCCATGAAGATTCTCTCGACCTTTGACCGTATTATTACGGAAGTACTCGCGGACAAGGTTCGCACTCGGCTGAACTTCAAGGTATGCCGTGCCCTCTTATATTTTACGAGCTTTGCCAAATTCCCTGTGGCGGATCTCGGATGGAAGAGCGGACGCTGACCAGATGTGTTCTCTGTTTGCAGGGCCACCTTGACACATATCGATTCTGCGATGAAGTCTGGACGTTCCTCATCAAGGATGTCAATTTCAAGCTAGATAACCAGCAGACTATCAGCGCGGACAAGGTTAAAATTGTGAGCTGCAACAGCAAGAGGCCCGGAGAGGCGTGAGGACCCTATGAAGCGAAACAATGGCCATATGAGATGAGATGAGACGGGGCGTTCTTCTTCGATTTGTTTTTTACACTACGTATTTGACCCTGCTGGTTTATGGGCACTGGTCGTTTTTGTGTCGGCGTTTTAGGACATTCCCATGGCATTATTTGTGCTGTACATTACCGATTTTCATCGGACAAGAAAGATACCCGAATGAAGAACTAGAATAATCCTTCTTTTCTTTTTCTCACGTAGAATATGTAAAACAACACCAAGAGTTGTCATTAAATTAAAGCCCCAGAAAGTCGGCTGGGGCCTAGCCTGGTTCACCGTGCGGAGCGTGGGGCAACCGCCTGGTAAAGTTTAAGGGGAGATCGCCGCCGCGACAACGCGATCTAAAACTATTTCGCGTTCAACAATCGTCAACACCAAGCGACCGGCGACAAAACCATGAATGAGCCGATTCCTCACTTTACTCTTATTTACAAACTGCCAAGTCCATCATGCCAAGGACTCTCCCTTGGCTTACTGGTGCCGGAACGACGAAACGAGGGCCGAATTCGCCAGCTCCAGCGATAAAGCGTACTTCGAGCCCGCGGGTGAAAAACGAACATGAGACGCCGACGAGAAAGGAGACGTTTACGTCAAAGAGGGATTTCATGAAATCTTGTATGTATTGCCTAAAATTTATCTAAAGCTCTCTTTGGTTGGGGCGTGTTTTGTACTAGATTTGACTGAGACTGACACCTCCTGTTCTTTAGCTCCAAGTCCTCCGTCCTCACCGATTCATCGCTGCCCATCAGAAGAGTGCGCCCGTCTTGTCATTAGCGAGCTTCAGATAGCGCGGTACTAATAAGCAAACTAGATTCCTCCGCGAAGGTCTAGATCAAGACGATATCTACATGATGGTCGAAGACGAGTTCTACTCCGTTGCGCAATCCTTCACGCAGCATCTCCACTACGCGGAATATATACGTCGGAAGAAAGAGGTTAAGGCACTAAATGCGGATACGATCGCAGATATCGCGAGACCGACCGACGGAGCGACCCCGATGAGCAATGAGATCAAGAAGAAATACGCCGCAGAGGAGCTCAAGACGAAGCAGAAGGATGCGATTGATGGAGAATTAGGAAAACAGGCAGGGGATGGACACGACGAGGACGCGGGCGATGACTTTGAGGCGGAGAACTCGTGGGCCGGGACGCATCTGCAGGATCTTATGTTGAGTCCGAGGAGAGTGAGGTCGTTGGTAGGGTTGCAGAAGGTTAAATCTTACACGAGAGCGGCAGCCGGATTTTCACAGTCGTCTGGGTTGGGGGATGATGATGGTTTTACCTGCAGCGGCCCTGGGAAGGCGGACAACAAAGACCCCATTGCACTGGAAGAGACCACTGATGATGACGATCTTGATGTTGGGATGGGCCAGCCTACTCCGATGGCTGTCAGGAATCAGGAAACGTCGAGTCCGGGATTATTGCGGAGCACACCTACGATGCGTCCTTCGAGTGAGGAACGGCACTCCGAAGATATTAAAGAGCTACGGGCTCCACGGTCAGAAGGGAAAGTATCGAACACTATCCAAGCTAAAAGGAGATTGATATTCGATGACTTTGACGAGCTTCCGGAGCTGCCCAAGCATAGTATACAACCTGAAAAACGACGACCCAGCTCCACAAATTTTAAACAGAAGAAACTCGACGACAAGAACACTGGGTCGAAGAAATCTCGACTAAATGAAGTACCAACATTCTTGATCTGAGTGACCGAACTCCGACAAAAAAGCATTAAACCCTTGCTTTACCATCCTGGTGACTCACGGGCATTATTGAAATACCTCACTGCGCGTCGATGAGTGGGCGAGACATCTTGACACTCATCCTGCGAACATGACTCCTGATTTTATCCCGTTTCGAAGGCTCGGCCTCGGTCGTTTTCACTACCGCCTCCTTCTCGAGTGCCGTGCGGCTGTGCAGGGTAATTGCGCTGCGACATGTCAGAATGATATCCATGCATGGGATATTCAAGGAGGACGGACTCATCATCGGCGAAGAAATTCGGTAGCTCTTCCTTTCGGAAATTTGTGGGAGGGCCCTAATAAACGAACGTCAGCAGGGCACCCTGCATCGTCCTGCAGATCGACTCACAATCTCCAAAACCCGATGCTTGTTGCGTGTAAACGGGCTCTTGACCAGACGGTATATTTGCAGGAAGCAGTCCATGGCGATTAACGATCGACGTGGATTTTATTATATTGTGAAATAACGAGAGACGAGGTTTTGTGAGCGGTCGGCCACTATATACAATCGGACCGATGCAGGGGAATCTGAAGTCGAAACGAGCGAGCGAACGTATGCTATGCAAGGCTGTTCTATTGGACGAAGCGAAAGGATATTGAACGAAGGACTATAAATCAACGCAGAAACAATCAAAAGGCAAAACTAAACGAAAGACTAATCGCTCGAGGCAGATTGGAGGCCGAAGAGAAAAAAATCCAGTCCAGGTTTCGGGAAAACGAGAGTTATATACTGGATAGAGAATCTTTCAAGGCTTTTCAGGCGATCTGCTGCCATTCATTGCTCCCGTGCAGATTTGGGCGGATCGGCAGTTGTGTGGCACGGGCTGGAACTGGGGAGGTATGTGCTGGCTGGCTCCTCGCTGCCTGGCATCCGACAGCACATTCCTTTGCTTGACAATCCGTTCCTTCGCCCTGGGAAACACAGACCCATAATCTCGGGCACGAATAGGATGGCCACGATTCCGTCGAAAAAGCAAAAATATCACTGATATTGGCTTCTGAAATAACAGGGCGCAACGTTGGATGCTTTTCCCTCAGGCCGGTCACGGCTGAAATGTTACACAAAGAAAACTGTTGTGCAGCGTTTGCTTACTCCGGTGGTCTTCCCTTGCATGTCACCAGCCGGAGCCATTCACGACGATTCGCTGTCTTCCCAAGGCGTCGAATGAGAATTTCACCGGGAGACAAATGCCCGGCTGCCTGAGCTCGAGGCTGCCTGGATGCAATCTCAAAACATGGACACGCGAGTGTCTCTGCACTCCTTTATTTCCGAAGGGATACTTTACCCAAGCTGTTTAGCACCCAAAGCGTGGCCGTCTCGGAAAGCAGCAGTTCATGCATCCTCCCGAGCCCAGCAATCTGTGCTTTTCGCTGGAGCCGCCCTCGATGCTCTGATTAACCCAAGACCCACCTTCTTGACTGACACATTTTAGATGAAGTGATTCAGATGGCGGAATGTCTTTCCGGTCGTCACGAATATTGCTGTCACCTCGTTCCTTTCGCAGATCGCCTGGGGTCATCTTAATCGGAGAATGTCCAAGTAAGCAAATGACAGAACATTCCAACTTGGCTTTTTTGGCATTCCTGCGACCGCAAATTTCGCGCAGGCCAACTCATGATTGGGCAACGGCTTTCATCGGAGATAGTATTCCTGACTCTGCCCAAGGACAGCCTATACAAGGGGAGCTCCAGTTTTCGTCGCCGCGTCGCGTCCACAGACAGGCCCACATGTCGCTGGTGGCTAGTGGAATACCTCGAAAACCGAGAGAAACACGTCCCGCTTGTCGACTTGGAGATTGGGAGAAGTCCCCAGCCTTTGCTCTCCTCCTTGCTGGATATCGCGCAAGGGCGGGTTTGCATATCCACCCACCGGGTATGTGAGACGGACGATTGCCTTCGATGCGCGCAAAAAATGGGCGGCCGGGACTGTGCATAATTTTACGAAGGCAGTGCGCTTGCTTTGGGATCAGTCTGAATTCTGACGGAGCACCGGAGGACTCGATTTACTGTAGAATCGTCTTACGAGGGCTGGTGTCATTTCGTCGCTGGAGTTCCAGGGCTAACTTTATTTCTGTTCGACTTGGGGCCTATTGAAATCATTCCAGATCTAGGATCCATCACACCGGTATTGCTTCGGTACTACTACTGTACTACCTCTACTACCATTCGGGTAGTAGTACTATACCATCTGCTGGTAGCAAGTCGGTCTATCATGACCTCGACGGAGCATAGACTGATAGCATCATCCAACTGGTTACTCTTTGATAATTGTTTTCTGAATCTGTAAAGCTACGTAATGGCCACCGAGTTAGCATGATCCAGAATATTCCAAATGCCACCTAGCATCAGGCTTTAGGTAGGGTATTCCCCTGCGCATGGGTGTCCTACCGGAGGCTGTTGTTCCGCTCCGACAGCCCGCACGTCAACTCACTCCCCAAGAACCTTGGGGCCCTTCGTGTTGACATCTGCTCAACGGAACCAACAGCCGGTTGAAGCATTTTTCCGAGGAAAGGGATGGCTGGAAAGCTGTAGACAGGCGCCGCCCCCTCGAACATGTCAAAGTGCCATTCCGAACCATCCCTGGGCAGCCACATGAGCCTTCCGCGTCGCGTCCTGGAGACCCGCCTGGCCGAGCAGCGAGCTTAAAAAAAAGCTAGTTCGGCCAAATGGTCCGAGATCAACCTCTGATCAGACCCAAGTCACGTCTGGAAACCTTGCCTGCAGAAATCATCCAGGAGATCTTCCTGCGTTGTCTGGAGATCAGTCTCCCGCGAGCCTCTATCCATCTTGCGCGGGCGCTCTCCAACCCTATCATATACACATGGCTCGTTAAGCTTGCCTTTGCCAAGGCAGATGGCGATGGAGAATCTATCCATACGCGGCACTTTCTGCCCCCGCATGATGCTGTCGGATACGTTGGCGGTGATGGGCTAAAGGAGCTTCGCACTCAGATTCTTGAGTGCCGTTGGTGCACCCTGCCCTTGATTCGCCGCTGTCAGCTGGCCTTTCTCCAGCATGTCATCCAATACAAGCGTCCCGACTTCAACGTCGTTCCGGATGACCAGCACCACCTTGCTGCATTCGCGAAGTGGTTTGACAATCCCAAACCCTGTGATACCACTTCGAACGGGCAACGCGGCGAGCGTGATCTGGTCTTACGGGCCAACCGGCCCGGCAACGAATTCAATGAATCCAACCCTAAACGCTCGCATGACTACAACGTTGCGGTATGGTTCAATCTCGGCATTGTCGAGGTCTTCAAAGCGAGAGAAGGAGACCCCAAGGGGAAAATCTACTTCGAGCTTCCGTATTGCGAGGGCTCCAATCTGCCAGACAAACTGCTATGTGCGCCCTGGACGGAAGAAAAGCTTGAGTTCCTGCAGTTAATCTCGACAAGAGCATTCCTTGACAGGGATACCGACTATGACCGCGCAACTCGCACTCTGCGCCGTCTGATCCGTGATCGCGATTTCCCTATTTTTGCGCGATTGCTGGACATTTATGTGCGGATAGAGTGTTACGGGTTTCCTATTATCTGGCCAACCAATAATATGGTATTTCGGGCTGCATTAAAACATGCCGATGAGCAGGGTGACCCTTTCGTTCGCTTACTAGTTGAGGAACGGTGGGATCATATTGAGCCCGAGGGTGTCATTTTGAAAGAGAAGTTGATGAAGAAGATGCTGAGTTGGGGGTATATCTAAGATCCTCTGGATCGGTAGTTAGTGTTGAATAGGCAATGGCCGTCTTTATTACCGGATTATATTGGTCACGCATGTATATACAACTTTTATATATTTAAGATAATAAAAGCTGAGGACTGTTCTTCACCCAAGCATCGTGTCAATATGCAAATTTCAACAAAGCCCACAACTGACACTGCAACTGATTACCCTTGATATCTCCAGAAATAGTACACCTTGCGACCTCTCACTTGGAATCATTCTCACCATCCATTGACGAAATTCACGTGACTGTATAGATCTGGATGATCGGCGGGCGGTGAGACAGAGCTCGACCCCACAAAATTCAAGCCTGGACTCGAGCTTCTTCACCTTCCCCGATATATCCTTCCTCAAGAACAGACTCTAGGATTCCTGCTCACCGTCACCAATCCCATGTCCTAACCAGTCTGCCGTGATAAAAGCAACCCAATCAGCTCGGGGGTCCCAGCCACCAATTAAAACCAGAAACAACACTCTTTATAAAAAGAAGTACCTGCACTACAATGGCGCACTCAAAACGCAACACATCGCTCCCTCACTTCACCTCCTACGAGCGTTCCCTCCTCCGCAACAGCTGGGGCACCCAGCGCGGCGTCATTGGCCGCGACTCCTTCATCCCCTTCGGCTCGTGCCGACTCTGCCTACATCCGTCGCGCGAACCAAGCGTCGCATGTGCCCACAACGGCGACCTATTCTGCCGCGAGTGTGCGATAAATGACCTGCTATCGCAGCGGAAGGAGATTAGTCGGTTAGAGAAGGAGAAAGAGGAAGCGAGGCGGAGGATAGAGGAGGAGAATGGACGGGAGGCGGAGGAGGCGAGGGGGAGGGAGGTGAAGGAGTTTGAGATGGTTAGTATGGGGTTTGACGATAGGGGGAATGCGAATGGGGATAAGAATAAGAAAAAGAGGAAACTTGAGGAAGAAGAGGAGGAGGGGAAGGAGGCTTCGGAGAGGGTTAAGAGGCATGAAAAGGTGTGTTTTGTTTATTTCCGTGATGTGGTGTTTTACCTGGGACTGGATGGCTAATGATGTCTGTTTGTTGGCAGCCGGACTCGAATAAATCGGCTCTTCCGTCATTCTGGGTGCCGTCGTTAACCCCAGGGATGGACCCCAATGAGGTCACTTTGAATAAGGCTGCCAAGTTGAACCCGGTATGTCCTGGGTCTACGGAGTCGGATAAACATAGCTACTCGCTCAAATCGCTGGTCGATGTGCATTTCACGGAGGAAGCCGGGTCCGACGGCGCAATGTTGCGGGTATGTCCGAGCTGCAAAAAGACCTTAACCAATTCAGTTAAGGTGATGCGTAAGTTACCCTGTTGCTATCTCTGTTATATTGGTGCTAATGCTGTCCCCAGTTACAAAACCCTGTGGCCATGTTATATGCAAGCCGTGCGTGGACAAGTTCATGACGCCGCATGATGCGCCAGATCCGCACGCATCCAAGGAAGAGCAGGAGCAGACGGCCGAGCTGCACGGCAAAGTATTATGCTACGTGTGCGAGACGGATCTCACGCCCCGCGATCCAGCACGGGATGACAAGGCAGGCGAGAAGAAAAAGAAGAAGAAGAAGGAGAAGGAGGGGATTCAGCCGGGTTTGGTGGAGATATCGTCCGAGGGGACGGGATTCGCAGGCCGAGGAGGGAATCTTGCAACCAAGACTGGTGTTGCGTTTCAATGCTAGCTGGACTGCGTTGAATAAATGATGTAGTATATCCACATAAATTCTGTATAGACAAGATCCAAAATACACATGTAAGAATGTAAAAGAAGTTAAAAATGTACATCACGAAGTCTAGGCCCGCTTCTTCGCATTGTTGAACTCCCTCACCACAATATCACACTTGATCTCCTGGCAAAGTCTCTTCCTCCTTGCAGCCTCCAACTTGCTCGCAAACTCAAGCCCACTCGCCCTCTCAACCACCTCAACCGGCACCTCAAACTCGGCCAGCCGCTTGTCATTCGCGATGCGCGCATTCGGCAACACAAACGCACCAAGCGCCACCTTCCCAGTAGGCACTCCAGGACCCTCCTCCGCATAAACAACCTTATAGAAATGCGTTGGCACGGCCACATTAGGCGGCGTCCCGATAACCTCATAGTTCACCCTCCATTTCCCATCGGGGTCACGGTGCGGGAGATAAAGCGGGCCCGTAACAATCCGGACAGAGGGGTATTTGGACGCCAGATTGCGGCAAAAGTCCTCGAAATGAGCCCAGTAGTCGCGGTTGAACCCCTCGCCGACCTGCGGGCACATATTTGTCAGGGCGAAGGTGCCGTCCATGGCCTCCTGCGACCATTTTGCGTCGGCGGCCGGGACCTGGTGGCCGCGGTCGTAGCCGGAGCGGAAGTAGTCTGCGAGCTTGGCGCGGAAGAGCGGCGGGATGGTGGTGTCTTCGAAGAAGGTGCTGTGCTTGCGGTCGGCGTTTTTCAGGGCCAGCGAGGCCGGGGTGATGTGTTCGGCGACCCAGGATGGATTGCGGGTGCGTCGGTCGTAGGCGCCTGTTAGGGGGAGGGAGGAGATGGTGTCGGCGATGGGGCCGGGGAAGCCATATTGGTAGATGCCGGAGGGGTCAACGGGGGAGCCAGCCGCGGCTTTACCGGCGAGGGAGGGAGCGGCAGGTTGAGGAGGTGGTGCAGAGACGGTTCGTGTTGGGGGTGGAAGAGTGGTGGGTGTCGGGGCTGGCTTTTGCTGCTGGGGCCCTGGTCGGGAGTAGAACAGGGCAGTGATACCAGCACCCGTGGCTGCACTGGCGGCAGCAATGGCCGCGACGGTGGCCTTGGACATGGCGGATGCTGTGGTTGGCGAGGAGAGTCGGTGTTGATGAAGCTATCGAGAGAAAAGTTTCATGTGGATGCGTTGCTGACTCATCCAAACAATAGCCAGGCACCAGGAACAGCAGCAGCAGCAGTAATTAGAGGATGGATACTTATTTTTATAAATACAGCAGCTTCTTTTTGCTTCGCCTGACTATCTGTGCCTATGACCTGCAAAGAACGCACATCAAAGTCACACGGTATACTTCATCAAATGACCTCGTCTAGTTCCACCATACAGAGTAAAGACTACGGCGGACCAATCAACCTCAACGCTGCTCAGGAAAGGTCTGGTATACAGAGTGAGGTGCTGGAGGTTTACTCGGTATAACACAGCAGCCATTCAGTGATTATTTCTTTACCTCAGGTATTCTCTCCAGATTCCCCAGCTTCGCCACCGACCAGGCTGCAGGCCTGATTTGGTTTAGTGACATTCTGCCTGCTGTGCCACCGCTGCTTATAATCTCTCTCTTACATTCATCATTTTCAATTATTATCTGCTTCTATCCATCATGCGCTACATGAATCCACATGTGGTGGAGTGGCTGAACGATGCGTTGAATGTGAACGTCACCGTCCTCATCAACACTGGTATAGCCTTGTTCGCGGTGGTGGCAGCCCTCCGCTCAACATGGAAGTCGCTGTACGCCTACGCAGAGAGTATCTGCTTGACAACCGTCTACATCAAGGAGGAAGACCCTCTCTATCATGATATTCTCCTTTGGATGGACGACCACGTGTTCCAACATCGGAATTTCCGATCTGTCACGGCGGTCACATCAAAGCGGCTCGAACACAAAAACACCATGAATACAGGTGTCGCGGCAGATAGCCATGGCAAGCATGGACTGTCAGAGACCACTTCCTCGATTCATCTCAAGCCGTTTCAAGGTTCTCGCCTGTTCAGATTCAACGGCAGATGGATCCTATTCAGCCACTCGGCTTCCCGTACCAGCGGCGTCAGTAGGATGTTATTGGAAAGCGATGAAGATAAGGTACCATTGAAGCTACAATGCTTCAGCCTCTCTCTCAACACCCAACATCGGTTTCTGTACGAGGCAACAGCCTATAGGCGCAAAGTATCTATGTCCAACGTCACTGTGCACCGCGCTCTCACCAGCCAGCGAGGAGACCTCCGCTGGAGACGCATCACCTCCCGACCCCGCCGGGACCTTTCAACCGTTATCCTGGACCAAGGGAAGAAACAGGCGCTCCTGAATGACATTGAAGAGTTTCTCCATCTACGCATAAAGCAGTGGTACGCTAATCACGGCATTCCATACCGCCGCGGCTATCTATTCTCCGGACCTCCAGGAACGGGGAAAACGAGTCTGGCGTCTGCGATCGCGGGTGCTTTTGGATTAGACATTTACGTTCTGAGCCTGATGGACTCTAGTATGACAGAGTCCCACTTCATGCGTTTGTTCTCCGAAGTGCCTGAGCAATGTGTTGTGTTGTTGGAAGATATCGATGCCGCGGGAGTGACCACGACCAGAGACATGGATACTCTTCCAGTTGAAAAGCATAACAACAATGGTTTATGCAAGGATGGCGATGCATCGCAAAGGACTATGAGGAGACGTGCGGATATTAACACCACGAGGCTTGAAACATCATCCAACGGTGCTTCCTCGCAAATCTCTCTCTCTGGCCTGCTGAATGCCATCGACGGGATCTCTTCACACGAAGGCCGGATCTTGATTATGACGACGAACGCACCGCAATCTTTGGATCGTGCGCTGATACGTCCTGGGAGGGTAGATCTGCATATTCAATTTGAGTTGCCGTCGAGGGAGGAACTACGCGCACTGTTTTTGAGCATGTATAGTGACTTGGATATCGAGGAAGAAGAGGGAAATGCTTTGGGTGGTGATGAGAAGAGCAAAGGAGATGCTCCATTAGATGAACTCGCAGAAGACTTTGCGGACAAACTACCAGAACGGCAGCTCAGTTTGGCTGAGATACAGGGTTTTCTTTTGCAGCATAAGAAGAAGCCAGCTGAGGCGTGTGCCCAGGTCCTTGAGTGGGCTGCAGAAAGGGTAGAGCAGGATTAGAACGTAATATCAGGGTTCATCACGCAGTATCTAGTTTAAAGTGCAATCTCTATCTAATTTACTTGCTTAACATGGCTAAACACATATTTCATCTTCCATCCTGACCCTCCTCCAGACCTTCAGGGGAGGAGGAGATTGGTGAAGGAGAGGTAGGCGAGGAAGAGGACTGCGGTTGCAATGAACATTTTGGTTGAGTAGTTTGCCAAATCTCAATCATAGGAGATATTGTTGGCTTGATATAGCCTGGATGGATCTCAGTTAGGGCTTGAAGCTGTTGATGCCAGTCGGCGAGACGACTCCAGATCGGGCTAGCGTCGCCGACTCTCCGTCCTGTTCTGGAAATTGTCGGCGGCATTCGACTTTTAGGGCAAACTACCCCGCGTTAGGGCTGGGGGTTCTGTCACTTGCGATTAATATCTGTGCGGAAGGTTTACGGATGCGAGGGAGCAGAGGGCGCTGATGGAGTTGGTGGTTAGTACCACGCAGGATAGTAATTATTGGCCGACGACGGAGTCGCAGGCGAGGCTGAGGGCTGCGTGGAGGTGGGGTGATGGTGGTTGAATTAGAGGAGAATATAGAGTATCTTGTCTATCGTGCTGTAGGCCGTCTATACGGTAGATTGATCTATTTAACACCAAATGTCTATTCAATAGAATCATTGCAATAACCAATATACCGATGGCTGAGAGCGAGTCTTTTCAGCCTGGAGTCATCCTTCCGGAAGAGAAGCCGAGGCAGTGGCATGGCATCGTTCGGCAGTTGTGTCAGCAGTCTCGAGCGTCGCTGGTGCTTAGTCTCACGAAGCGAGTCCTTCGTATAACATGTGACCCTGCGTTTGTATTCCAGGGACCCGGGGCGGTTTGGATATGCTTTAAAATACAGAGACGTCGGTGGTCCGGCAGAGGCGAGTCTCTTGGTTATCTCCGGTGGAATTCAAGTTGGTGGATGAATTAGACCTTCATGCTGGTCGAGAAGATTGAGTCACGGTTATTGGCGCTTGAAGAAATGACCCTGAATCCAGCAACGATACATCTTCAGTTTGCGTTGGCGATTGACGACCAAACGACGGTCATATGCCAAATTGCGGACATCAAAGGCACCATCTTCCGTAGGGGCCGTCTCTGCCACACCGTCTTCGGCTGCATCAGATGTATCCAAGCCTGGTAAACCCTTCTCGGGAGTCCACTGACTCCACATCTCCTCCAACTCGTCCTTGTCGAAGAAGTAGACACGGGTTCCATCTCCGCGTACATAAAAGTTTTCGGCCAGATATCGGTTCTTCTTGAACCGCACCTGGGCAAGATCCCCTCTTCCGTAGTCACGGAACAAGACCTGACCACCGGGCTTCAGTACCCGGTACACATTGCGAATGGCCCTCTCCCATTGCTCAGGTGCAAGAGCCGAGAAGATGAAAATAAGAATAACGATATCAACAGACTGCTCGGTGAGACCAGGAGGTAACGAGTCATTCTCTTCACTGGGCTCGGCACTAACATCCCACACATCAGCTGTGATGTGCTTGGGATCGTAGTACTCGCTGTCGCGCATAACCTGGACCGCTGTTTTCGAAAAATCGCACGCATGCACCATGAACTCCTCGTTTTCGTTGTTCCGAACTAAGGGGAACGCAGTGTTTCCCGCACCAGCACCAACCTCCAGCACGACCTGCTTCCCGGCATCCTTCCGAGTCACTTGCTCCAAGACCGGAAACTCCTGCTGCAGCCACTTGCGGTCCTTGAAGAAATTCGCCGTGTTGTTCTTGTAGAATAAGTTCCACCACTTTGCTGGGTCTGCGTTGAAGCGCTTCTTGTCGAAATCCGAGGCTTGAGCTTCACGTTGCTTAGCATACTGCGTTTCGGCGAAGGCTAAGAATTCGTCATCTGGCTCGACATGGTCCCAGGCATTGAATTCAAAGACATCATCACCTTGCTCGAGGAAGCGAGAGCCGAACTGAAAAGGGTCTGATCGTTTGAGGTTGTTGGAGGGGTCGTGGGATCGATGCGGGGCAATTTGCGGAGGGTTGGCGGCTTGGGCAGCAGCGACGACGTCTGTAGGGACAGAAACTTCTGGGGTAGAAGACATGGTAGCAGGCCCTTGAACGAACGAGGGTATTTACAAGAGAAACGCTGGAAACTGGAGGAGAAGAGCCTGCAAAGTCTGTAGAATCTTGAAAGTCTGGAGACAAAAAATTGTTGATTGCCGGCAAAAAAGACACCGCCCGAGTAAAATACGGTAAAATACACCATTCCAGCACGAACGCTTCGGATCGGGGCGATAAGATGCAGCCAATCAGAAGCGGCAATAACGGGTCTGCCTAAGGCCAGGACAGCTTGTTCACAGCCTCAATTGTCGCACTCACTCGCATCTTAAAGCTGCCATCCCTCGTGTTATCTCGTGTTCCCCTCTCCTGCCTTTCTCTCTCTCCCAGACTCGACAATCTGGCCTCTCCTCGACGGAGAGTTCTGATGTGCCATGGTTTGACTGCTGTGATCCAGCCCAATCTCGATCTCTTTTAACCGTTTAACCCCGCTGTTCTCTAAATTGCGGAGCCTCCCCTCACTCAATCCACGATCCACCCAGGCACCCAGATTCCCTCCTGTCAAAAAGGCCGTGCCTGGCTGTTTGCCATCTGAACGCCACCATAACCAGGAGTATACAAGAAAAAAAGGCAGCATGTCGTGCCTTTCCAGCATCTTCAGCTGCTGCCTACCCTCCAAGCTCAACGAGAAGTCAGAAGCACCCACAGCGGAGCGTCCAGCTCCCAACTCCACTACCACTCATCCCTCGAGCCCCAACCCCAGCTCAAACCACGACATTAACAACCTCGAACCACCCCAAAATGGCTACAACCAGGTCGTCCCTCTCCCCGCGTACACTCCCCGGCCAATGAGCATCCGGGAAAAGACCCTCGAAGCCCACATGCGCGATCCCCCAGTCTCCAACGAGACCTACCTTAGCTCAGGTGAAAAGCAGCGCCTGGCCTGGGAAGAAGCGGCCAATTCTCCAGACTACTACCCCTACCACACCCATCCCCGCCCCGAAGATGTCTCCTCCGATGCCTCTTCCGCAATCTCCTTCCCCAGCAGCTACGGCAATACATCAACAGCGACTAGGGAGACGCCTCCACCACCGTACTCCCCACGGACCTGGTCCCCCGCCCCGTCTCGCTCAATGTCGATTTCATCGGCGTACCGAAATCCGCAGATGCCGATGGCCGCTATCACGCAGCCGCCGGCGGCGTTTACGCGGTCCAACACGAGACGGAGCATCGATGAGCAAATTACCTCTAGAACTTCAAATGTGACCGCTCGGTCTGTGCGGAACTCGTGGGAGAGCGAGTCGCGGCGTCCGCAGTCATAACTTAAGCTTTAATTGCTATTTGCCTCGTGCACTTGCACCTGCATCTGCGCCTGCATCCGCATCTGGTTTGCATTTACGAGGGAGGGTTGGTTGGAGTAGAAAAAACTTTCCTTCCAGCACTACACTTACATACACATATCCCTTACACGCACATATACTTGCATGATGCTTTATGACTCTTTTTGTTGGTTTCTGGTGCGGTTTACTTTATTTGGGTTGGATTTAATGAGGATCTCGTGGCCCGGTATGGACGGATGGACGGCGTTATGGGTTGCTACTGCTACGGCCTTTTATTTTAATATACCATACTAATACTGATGCGTCTTACATTTCTTCTCTGGATTCCGCGTTTTATTTTGATTGGCCAACACTTGACCATGGAACGGTGTTCCCGCTGAAGTACCAAGATACCAAAAATGCATGGACCAGCTATCTTCTTCAGTTCTCTTGAATACTCGAAGATAAAACGTAATATATAAAACAAGCAAATAGGGTATATATAAATAATCACAAACACCGCGCCCCAGGCCCAACACTCCCCGTATCAAAAATCTCAATCAAACCCGCCCCAATCGCCTCCTCCAACACCCACCGGAAACTCATCCCGTAGAGATCCTTCCATTTCTTCGTTTTCCCGGGTAAAATCCCCGCAAACTCGCCTCGTGCTCGCTTCGCCACGCTGAAACTTCGCTCGGACTCGATCGCGCCGTCCCAACGGTCCCGAAGCAGCGAGACGGGGACTTCTCCGGATTTCGATTTTTTGAGAAGCATGATGAGGTGGTCCCGTCCGGTACCTAGCAGTTTCAAATATGGTCCGGTATTTGGGAGAGAGAGGAATAACGTCGCGGTGTGGAACTGGGCTCGAGATGGGGCTTCTGTGCCGTTCATATGCGCTGCAGACCCAGCCCGACTAGCCGCCATCGTAGGAGCGGCAGTTGGTAGATCCGGTAAAGACGGAACACTAGATGTGCCTTTTGCTAAAGACGACGAAGAGACGATAAACCCAGCCCGAACAAGAGCCGTATACTCGTGCTGGGAAAACGCCGTCCCGGGTACCGCACAGGTGTTTCCGATTTGAGAAAGCACGGTGAGGAATTTCTCTACTTTCGTTAACAAAACCAACGTTATTAATAACACAAGGGAGGAGCATACCTTTCAGCGCACCATCCAATACACTGCCCCTGACTAGATTCTCCCAATCCTCAGTCGCAACCAAACAATCACCCAGCCCCGCTGCATCATTTCCCCGCCCAGGAACAATCAACCGCCGAATCTTCCCAGCAGTCGCCAGCTCCATAATCTCCCGCTCGACCTGTGTCGGCGCATCAAGGATCGTATGCACATGTGCAACAGAGACAATAGGCGGTAGCAAGCGTCTAAAATTCAACACCTGCGCGATGCGCGTGCTGTTCATGCCTGCCCGCGAAGGGAGCTCTTCGAACATATTATCGCGGATGTGCTGCAGGGCTGCGAGGACGGTGTCGACGGGAGCGGTCTCGGGGACATACCGCGATAGTCCCAGATCGGGGAGCGGGCCATGGTCGAGAGCGGGATCGTCGTGCTTGTCGTTGTCGGCCTTTGGGTTCAAGCCCCCAGGGCGGATGCTGGGTTTGCTGCGGGCATGGTTGGCGAAGGGGGAGGCGCGGGGGCGGACTTGGGAGGGGGCTTTGCGCTTTTTGATACCCGAGACTGGAGCAGAGGTTATTCGAAGTGTCATTAGGATTCAGGGAGGGAATGAAGGAGTGAAAGGCAACGAAAGAAGGAAAGAAGGGAGGAGGCTCAAGGGCGGGAAAGCTTGGCCGCCGGATAAGGGCCATATCTCCACGTGATCCGCGTGGAGGCCATGTGACTGTGGCATGGATGACGTAATCCGTGCTCCTGGAGTAACTATACGAGGTCGCAAGATGTGCGACATTCTGCGAGTGAAAAACTCGTTCAGGGTCTGTATCATTCTAGTGGCTCATCAGGCCAGATCGTTAGTCACAGATTGACAGTTATCTGCCAATGACTGGGATCGGGTATTTTCTGCACCCAGCGCGGCCTGTCCAGGTGTCTGCAAGCTGCATCCACATTCGTCGACAACTGAGATGAAAGCTTGATCTGAAACCGATTCAGAAAAGATAGTCCTTGGCCTTACGACGCTTTGACAGCACTATTTGGCTTTATTTGACAGCCGAGTGGCAGGTGCGCTTTTGGTGCGGATGGAAATTGCGCGGCCCTTCGTCACTTAACACTTTCCCGGAATGTACATATATCGCCCTCCATCCTCTGGTCTAATCTTCCATTCCTCTTCACTTCTCTGATCTGTCTGAATCCACATAGTCTGACCCAATTGTTCTCTCTACCGATACCATGTTTCTTTCCCTGGCCTTTATCCTCCTCGCTGCGGTTCCAGCCCTGTCGGCACCCGCAACCCCCTACCGCTACTATCTAAAGTCCTCAACTGACCTCTTCATCTCCTCCTCAATGACCTTCAATGGGAACACAAACTACGTCCTGCTGACCGACAAAGCCCTCGCGCAGCCGCTCACTCTCCACGACAGCGACGGGTCTATAACCCTCGACACGTCCAACGTAATCGGCGCAAGCTCGGAAGCCCCTGTTCTCCTCTCCAACGACAAAGGCATAAGCGATACCTACAAGCTGGTGGTTCTGGGCGACCAGAAGTCAGAGAAATACACCAAGGGCTTCAGCATTGATAAGGATAGCGGTGCGCTGTCATTGGTCAAGGAAGGGTTTGGGGGATTTGTTGCCTGCACCGCGGCGAAAGGGGTCAAGCAGGTTTATTGGTATAGTGAGGGGGAGGGCAGTGGCACTGTGCCGGTGATATGCGACGAGGTGTCTTTTCAGCGGCAGTGGAATTTGAATGGGACTGGCTCTGCTTAGGGGTTTGTTTGGGGGAACTCTGGAATGCGGTTGAAGAGGTTAAACTGGAAGGAGTCGACGGTTCGACGCGCCCGGATCCAACGGAGGATCTGAGCGAGGCGCTATCAGTGGTCTAGCTGGGCTTGTTGTTTTATGTGGTTGCATTGGTGGTGAAAGTTGTTCCTGGATAGTCCGCGGGGCTGTCGATCTCTTCTGCGATCGGCAGGTTGGGCCCGAATGACAGAAGGGACACGGCTGTGGGGGTCCGCATGGACAGGGACAGGCTGGTAGTATCTGTGAAATTACGACTTATGATAATGCGATGTAACGAATAGCGGTTTATGTTTCGGGACTGATGATTGACTGATATTTCTACCAATGTCCACGAGTAGCCCTCCTATACCTATACCGATTACCCGTCAAGACCAGCCGGTCACAAGCACACCTCACCGTAAAGCAAAGCGATGCAGCTGGCGGACCGGGGCAACTTATTTCAAGTCAAATCGGTTGACCTTCAAGATCATGTACTCATCCCAGCGACTCTTCTCGTCCTGTCCCATAGGCACTTGTTCCCCATCCTCATCATACAGAGTGTAAGTAAGCGCATTCGCCGAACGACCACCCGTAGAAGCAGTAGGCGGGAGAACCTCGGCCTTGGGCTTCACAACAGCAGACTCGGTCAAAACCCTGCCGTTCTCGCCAACAGCCACCGCAGCAACAGGACCAAGACCCTTGCTCTTAACAGACAGGGAAGTCTCAAAGCCCTTGCGCTCAACCTCGCCCAGGAACTCACGGGATCCATACTCATCGACAACACTGAAGAATCGCCACACCTTGGTCTCGGTGTCGCCGTTCCACGAGACATACACGGTCGTCCCCTCGTCGTTTTCGAGGGATACAATAGAGGGTACTTCATTCGGCAATCCAGTCCAGTTGTACCGGAATCCGCGGTAGTTCTCAACGCCCAGACCAAGGAACCCGGAGTCCATGTAAGTGTGGAAAATGGGGGTCCCGTCCGCGCGGTACTCGGTCAACGCACCCTCAGAGCCCCAGTTCACAATCACGTTCCCGTTTGGAAGTAACTGCGTGCTTCCCTGGGACTTGGAAAGGAGATTATGCCCCTCGGGCGGCTGGAACGCCTGCACGATCTTTGCCTCCCAAGTTTCAGTATTAACTTCGATGATCTTGCCCTGGGAGAACGGGTGGGTGTGGACTTCACGCCCGCGTCCGTCCTCGGTGCCATGCGCCGAGTTATCGTAGAGAGAGATGACCTCTTTAGCGCCGTCGTCGGATTTCGAGACGTACCGCGCGTGGTGCTGGAAGCAGAACTTCACGTTGTCGCCGAGCTTGAAGTCGGACTTTGTGCCGCCGAGGCGCCAGATGATTTCGCCGGAGGTGCCGTTGATCTTGTGCACGGAGCAGGCGTCACGCGCGGAGATGAGGTAGTTGCCCTCGCTGTCCTTGTCGACGGAGTTGATGTGGAAGTAGTCCCAGGCGTCGGAGGAGTTGTAGCCGGAGCCGGCTTGACCGGGGTTTATGGGGAGGATGGCCTCTGGTTGTTTTGTTAGTTGGTTCTGGGCAAATTTATTTAGATATCTGCTTACCGTCAGGAAGGACGTGGTCCAGGCTTGACCATTCGAAGAGCAGTTCACCGGTTTCAATGTCGAGTTCTGCTGGGATTAGCTCAAACTCATGGGAAGTGGCAAGTGAGCCATACCCTGGATAATAGCATCCACGATCCACTGCTGCTCAGGAGAGGCACCCCACGCAGTCAAGTCGACTGGGACAGGCTGGTAAATCTGGATGAGAGCGGTCTTCTCATTGATGACATGGAACTCATGCTTATCAGTCAGCTTATGATTACCCGCCCTCAACTCACGGACGGTCTCATAATGCTGATCCAGGATGGTAGTGTGTCCATGACCATGTCCATAACCAGCGTTATGGTCTCCCTCGAACGAGAAGAGAACATCTTGACCCTTCCAGCGCGCCGCCTGGAAATTCGTCGCCCAGATCGAGTAGTACCCGTATCCAGACCAGACGAGCTCGCCGTCGTCGCGGAAAATGTACGGTGCCGCCTGACGCGGGCCGTGCTGTTCACCTGCGGTGTCTGCGTACCCGGCGAAGGGAGCGACGAAGAGATAGCCCTTCTCGACGTCAGGGGCAGCGGGGATGGTGATGTTCAGCCTGGGCGGAGCTAGGTCGGTGCGAGACTTGAATTGCCAGTCTGCGGCTGCGAGGGGCAGCAGGGTTATGGCCGAGAGCCAGTGGGTGCGCATGGTGTTTGACTGCTAGGGAAGACCGGCATGATCAGCCCTGATCGGGTTATAGTAATTACATTGTTGGAAGGGTACATTAACCTTTGGGGAATACTCTGCACTGGGCAATTGGTTTCAATGGAACAATGTGAGTTGAGAAGAAAAGAGAAAAGACTGCGGGGTATCGAGGTCTGGTATTTATGGTGGAGAGTCACGCCAAACTGCTCGCTGATGACGAGATCTCGCATCATTCCCGTTTCGGAGCCCGACTCCAATTCAATCCATCATATTAGATAACACGATTGTACAGATGCTGTCATGTTTCAGAAAATAAAGTGCATTCCAGGTAATTAATACAAACATCCTTCACTTAACGACACCGAAAGTCTTGGCTATACCACTGCATCAACTACATCAAGCACCACCAAGAGTCTTGTTCAACCACGCAAAAACAGTCCTCGACAACTCTTGGTCAGCCCCAGTCTGGCAATGATACCCAGCAACGCCCTCAAACCGATGCAGCGTCGCCTTGTCCCCAATCGCATCCTTGACCTTCTGCGGCTGGCCCTCGTAGAGCGCATCAAACTCCGCATCCCCCACAAACACCGGCATATCAATCTTCTCCGCCACCCCCTCCAGATTGAACTTCTTACTCCGACTGAAAAACTCACTCGGCGAATGCGTCTTAAACGCCCACAGCCCCTGGTCAAGCCCCCAAGTCGCATCCGTAGAAAGCTCTCCAGCATCCCGCAATGAAAGCACCGTCTCATCAAAGTCAGAGTAATTCCCCGCCTCATAAACCGCCAGAATCTCCGGCTCCAGCTGCTTCGTGAACGCCGCGTACGTATCCCAAACACCACCGATCAGAACCGTCGCCGCAAGCCGTTTCTCAAATGCCGCTGCCCGGGCTGCAAAGTATCCACCAAGTGAGTTCCCGATAAGTACCACTCGGTCTTCATCTACTAGATCGGCCTTTTCAGACAAGATGTAGTCCACGACAGGCGTCGTGACTCGCTCCCACTCCGGGATGAACCCGATATTCTGGTTCCGACGGACGGTAGGCTGGCCCGGACCTTCGTATGTGATACAGTTCCAGCCGCGCGCGAGAGCCGCCGCAACGAAGTAGTGGTACGAGTCTTCCTGCGCGGCATCGAAACCATTGGCGATGACTAGGGTAGGTAGTTTCCGGCTCTTGCTTTCAGGGGCAGCGGCGGCGTACCAGATAGCTTCGACGGTGAAGTTTGCCTCTGTTGCAGGGATGCGGATACGCTGGCCGGGGATAGGCAGAGACGCAATGGCCTTGTCGAATGCGGCGGTCTGCTCGGCCCAGACGGAGGCGAGGAGAGGGCTGGACCAGTTGCGGTGGAGGTAGACGTCTGCGCGGCGGAAGTAGTGCGAGGCCGAGAACCAGGTGTCTCGGACATTGGCTGGGTCGTATGCGTTCTCCGGGTCTTGAGCCTGGGCTTTGGTGTGCTTTGCGAGTTTGAGGAACTCGTCAGCGTAGGAGGTCATGTTGCCGGGTTCGATGGCCTGGGCGACGCCGAGGACTGGGCCTATGTCTGAACCGCCGGTGAGGGAGTTGCGCAGGGCAGTGAGGAATTCGAAGTTGAACGCGGTGTCGGTACTTAGTTGTAGGGTTGGGTAGGTGTTTGGTTGGTTGGCTGCGGCTGATACCAGTGCAGCCAGAAGAGGGCTGGTCAAGATAGAAAGCTTCATGCTGGAGTATAGAACAGGTCTAAGATGATTGACGATTGAATTGATGATTGAATCGGTGTCCCCTTTTGTTACGGTCCTCGCATCTACTTATAATTGAACGCTGCCAGGCAAACATATTCCACCCAAGTCAGAGCCTGACTGACTGATCCAAATCGAGTGTATGTTTTGCGATGAACCACGATATTGAAGATCTGTGGATCTATGAGATGACAATGCACTAGGCCGAACTGGGTGCGTGTTTTGCGACGGAGGCCGCTCATTGGTTGGGTGTCTTGTGCATTGCGGAAGCCTGAATAACCAAGAACAGCCAGCATAAGCTTATAACTATCATGACGATAGACAAGAAAACACAACCAAAATTAAAGATTCTGGGTGGCAACTATTTTGCAGCCTTCTTGCACCCAGCTCAGACTCTTCGTCAGAATCCGCAGGCCTCTATCGCTTTTGAGATAGTTTCTCACCCGCGAGCCGTCATCCAGTCGACAAGCCAAATATTCCTCGTACTAATATATCCTTCTATTAACCAGGCACCGTCATCCGTCTGCCCCGAGGTCAGATTTCCTCCAGTTATCCCAAACTTGACTCATCTCCTCAAAACACTTATGGAGCAGAACCCCGAGGACCTCCGGCATATCCCATACAAACAAGCGTTTGGGACCAAGGGTGGATTGAGCAACAAAAAAGATGAATACTGGGACCAGGGGGACATAGCAATCCCATTTTAGGGTAGGTTACTTTTCTTCCAAGTTGAGTGTTGCGCGTGGGCTAACACGGCGTTGTAACATAATAGTTTTCGAGCAATCAGGACATGGAGGACAAAAAGTTCAAAAAAGTTCACAAACAAATGACAAGACTGGGACAGGAGGATTGCTCCACAGCAAAGCCCCCTCTTGCGAGGAGAAGATCTTGAAGAAGGTTCCCTTGAGTGCTGCGCCTTAACCTGTTGGTGATGAAAGGCTCCAGAATACTCATAACCAGGTTAACACCTGTTAACGCCTCAGGTATTGGGAAGTGAAGCTTTCAAAATTCCTGTGATGTGGTTAATACGATAAATAAGTAGGAAGAATGCATATAAACGTCTCTGTTGTATATAGTCAAATTGATAGCAGATTTAGGGGTTCCAGTAACCGGTTTCAACGAAGTAATTTCTGGCAGTATTCACAGTGGAGCAGTAACAATATATATGTAGAGGTGGACGAAGCAAACCATAGTTTAAGGAATTTGAGAGTTATAATAAGTTACTGGCTTATTTAATCCCAGGTAATATATTTAAATCACCAGCAGTGAATCTATATCCTGATGAATATGCCTTACACAAGCTGATTCTTAGTAAACTTATTCATTGGCCTGTCATCCCTACCGAGATTCCCGACTACAGGCACCACCATTTACAAAACAACAGCCTCCTTCATGATCTTACCCGACATCTATTCACACCATGGTCAACCACGGGAGATCCAATGGCTGTATGACATGCAAGCAACGCCGCGTCAAATGCGACCAGGCAATACCAAAATGCCAGGCCTGCCAGCGCCTCGGGCTTCACTGTGGTGGCTACAAGACGAAATACGCAGCCCTCAAATTCCGCGACCAAACTCACAAGTTCTTCACAAATAACAGAGACAAAAACCGAGGGACTGTCTCTATCATCCGACCGCCGACCGAACCCGACACTGCCGTGCCATTCTTCTTCCAACACTACGCAGGCATCGGCCGTTCCATGGGATCCGCGCGTGGTTTCTTCGAGGTGCTGATTCCGATCTACCTCTCGCAGCCGCAGGACTCAGCGCTGTCGCTGGCTGTATCGGCCGTAGCCTCGAAGGTCCTGGCTTTGTGGCGACACGATGTCAGGAGTTTCCGATCGGAGAGCTACACCCAAGCCGTCAAGTGTCTTCGGCGGACCATCGCCGATCGCAACGAATGGGGGAAGCCAGAAACAGTTCTCGCCGTGCTGGCGCTGCAGCTGTATGAGAATATCGCTGCTATCTATGGGCTTCGCACAGCCACGCGAGTCCACCACGACGGCGCAATGTCGCTGCTCCCGTTTGTAAGCTCGCATTCGCACAATATCACTGGAGCCGGTGTATATCCTCGGAGGTTTATTCTCCATACCGAGATTTCCTCGGCAATGCGCCAGGAGAGACCGTTGCAGAGCGCGGCGTACGCATGGGCTGGCGGACACGGTCTGAACTCGATACCTGTGCCAGAGAACCCGAGTTCGGCACTCGATGCCATCGGTGCGTCTGTTGCTGAGTTGCAGGCTACATATCTGCAGCTAACGCAATGTGGTGCCATTCCTTCGTCACAGCGAGACCTTGTGCTGGCGGAGTGCGCGGCCGAAGCAAAGCGCATCGATGAACAACTACTGGCCTGGGCACAAAGCGTGCCAGATCATTGGTATCCCCTGAGACTGGCCAGTGGACGAGACACCGACCCGTCGATTCCCACCTATCAAGCTGTCTGCGAAGTCTATCCCCACTGCCAGATCGCAAACATCTGGAATCTATGGCGCATCCAGCGCCTCTTACTCGTCAAGATCTCCCTCAGCTCAGCTAGTACGAACTCGAGAGAGCAGCTCGAACACAAACACACACTCCAAGAGCTCGTTGACTCCATCTGCTACAGCGTGCCCTTCTATCTCGGCAACCGAACCAAGCCATCAAGTATTCCCGACTTCACAGATCCAGCGATCGTGTTCCCTAGCGACAACCTGACACCGGCTGATAAAAGCTCAAACACGCAAAGTAACATCCCTCATTCATTAGACGAGCATAAACGGCATCTCATTGCCCAAGGCCCGTGGCACCTCATGAGCCCGCTGAGTCGCTTACTGACGCTCTTCTCGGAGTGCCATGGGCAGCGGATGGTGACGTTTCTCAGACCCGGGCAGTATGAGTGGATCTGCGAGCAGTTCCTACGTGTTACTACGCTGCTTCATATTCCACAGGCGGATATGGAGACTGGAGATGAAAGAAACTGCACACTTTTAGCCTCCTCGCCGGCGAGTGGGTATGTAAATAGCAGGGTTGAGGATCTTGCGAAGAAGGTCAGAAAGGGTGCGATCTTCATGAGTGGGCCTTGAGTCCAAATATCCAGGAATCAATAATAGAATATGGATGGCTGATTCCACTGGATGTGCTTGACTAGTGAACGAGTATCACTACTATTCTATGGAACACTCTAGTCTCGCTCTATAAAACCCATCCCAATCTCCTTCATCTATATCAGCATCAACCCAAATCGAGCCGGACGATATTCCTCGCCGCCAAAACCTGACCATTAACAGGAAAATATGTGCTGGTTGAAGTCTCACGGCATGGACACGGCGAAGAAGGTGATGGAGGGAGAATAGTGTCATCTTGGATAAGGCGAGGTGAGAAGAGCTGTCACCAAGATTTGACAGGAGTTGTTTATCCATGGACTGACGAGAGATAATTTTGTTCAAGATTGTTACTGCTTCTACCAGATCAGAATTCAATCTACAAGCTCCCCTTCGCCTCTTCAGCCCCAGCGATAATTGAATCCCTCTCCTTCTCGGTATAAACCCCAGCATCCACAAACGCATCTGCAACATCAGTCACAGCTTCTACAAAATCTTCATGGTTATCAAATGGCGCACGGTCCCAAACCAGGTCCAAGAACGTCGGTCCATCATCACCAGGCGACTCGATCCCTCCAACAGGGACATCATAGTCGGGCAGTCCATCATCACGCTTCCGATTCGGCACATCTGTATCGATCGAGCCGAACACCACGACCGGCTCGGTGCGGCGGAAGTACGAAGACGCCGACTTGTCATCGCTGATGTAGTACGGCCTGACGGTGAAATTGCCGCTGCTGAAAAGAGGGTCACCTCGTGCTGTGGTTCCTGTTTGCTTGATGGCCGCGGAGTAATCCCCGTCGAGCTTCAGATTCTTGTACAGTGTTAACTCCTGGAAGCTGTTGCTTGGGCTGCCGAGGATTTGGAGCAGAATAGGCCCCCACATGAGAGACTGCGTGTCTGGACGGTCGAGGGCGCGCTCGACTCTGATGGTGAATGGCATGCGGATTTCAATCTGGTCGCCTGTCTTCCAGATGCGGCTTAGGGTTAGATATGTCCCTGGGACTGCGTCGCTTTCGTACTGTTCGCCGTTGAAAGTGACATGGAAGCCTTTATGCACCCAGCCAGGCACACGGAGTTTGATATCCAGCTTGCCATCTCCAGTGATGGTCAACTTGACAGTATCTCCACGAGGGAATGCCGTCTCCTGAGTAACTTTGAACCCCCGCTCCTCCCAATCCAGACTAGACGGCACATACAAGTTCACCCACAGCGCCGACCCATCCGCCGAGCGCAGATACACCGTCTCCTGATACTTGGTATGGCTCTCCATCCCCGTCCCACCACAGCAAGTCCCCGTATTCCCATACTCGCGCACCGCACCAGGCGTAAGAGGCTGGAAATACGTCACCAGCGGTTCATCAAGACTATCCCGATCCGCGCGCGAGCCCGCAATCATATTAAACAGCCCGCGCTCATAATTATCCATATACGCCGCGGCGTCATCATCATCATCATCCGTCCGCGCATGCAAGAACAAATCCCTCGCCAGCTTAAGCATGTTATACGTGGTACAAGTCTCAGCGCCCTCAAACTCGATTGCATTCGCGACATTGTCCCGATTCTGGAACAGTTCCGGGTTATCAGTCGAATTCGGGAATTTCCCACCCGTCCCGCCGTGCGCGAATGTTCGGTGTCCAGCAACCCAGGCGTAGAAGTTCTTTGCGGCGCTGTGGTATGCTTCCTCGCCGCTATGTTCGTATATGCGCATATACCCCACGAACTGGGGGACGTGCGTGTTGGCGTGCAGTTGCGCTGCTCTCCGTCGGCCTGGAATCGCATCTGGACTCACGACGAGGATATCCTCGTCCTCTACGGCGGCGCCGAACAGTGACTCGCGATTATCAAATGTCTTGGCTGTATCCAGATGCCGTGCATCTCCGGTTATCTGGTATATCTCTGAGAAAACCTCATTCGCGCCACCGTACTCCCCCGCGATATGCAAGTCCCACATATAATTCAAATCATCCCGGGTTATATTCCCGGGATAGTCAGGGTGATTCTTGTCGCCGATGGTAAGCGCGAGATGGGCCCATTTTGCCATTTCAACCACGACATCTAGTGCCTGGGTGTTGTTGGTGTGGTAGTATGCGTCCAGAAGCCCGCGCATGATCTTGTGCTGCGTGTACCACGGCGCCCAGGTATCCTTCTCTGCGTCGGCGCCGTAAATAGCCCAGCGCGGCGGGCCGAGTCTTAGGACTGTGTCTTCGGGGAGGGCGCCGAGATAGCCTGGATGTGTGGGGATCCAGGATGCATTTCCTGCTTTACCTGGGGCTGTACCGTCCATCCGCGCTGTAATGGCCTTTTGACACGCTGCTAGTTCGGCCACCATCCAGTCGAGCTTATTCTTATAAAGGTCTGCGTCATCGCCCTGCTCTGCATATGCCTGCGAGAGAGCCGTCATGAAGTGCCCCGTCCAATGCCCGCTGAGAAGCCCGCCATCTTCCCACCCTCCGGGAACGGAGATTCCGTCTGGATTCGACCGGCCGGCCTGGTTGTTGAAGAGGATTAGGAAGCGCCGTTCATCGTAGTCGTGCAGGAATGCGGTGATCCGGTCGCGCTTTTCCTGGAGTAAGCCGGAGCCCAGACGGACTTGGTCGAGGCGGAATGGGCGGATCGGCGAGTTTCCTCCTGGGCCGGGGTCTGCAGATGTTATGTTGCTGGAGTTTGGGAGAGAAGTGGCTAAGATGGATTGGAGGAGGAGGGTGGTTAGGATCTTTATGAGCCACATGGGAATAAATTGTATTGAACTGGAATTGATACTTTAAACACAGTTACTGATTACCAGTTTCATTAAAAACAGTCTGGCCTTGCTGTTCATGGCCGTCCTTATATACATCACGTCCTGCCAGTCTCGCAACTGGCCTGTTCAATCCTGGTAGACGGAATCGATTTATCCCGTTGGAGACGAGCGACAGGGACCGCGATGAGGGGTAAAGTAGTATTCTTCAGTTACTGTTCCTGGCAATAATCGCGGCTTGTGTCGGCTCGGATAATAGGCGGTTAATACAGAGTACACTGCTTGGTTTGATTTGTGTCTGGTGATCATCAACATCCTCGAGGTTAGGGCCAGGACTACCGGATTAGGAAATTCAACATTTCTCCAGTCTTATTGACCGGTTCGTCACAGACCACTGGCTTTCAGATTCCAGGCTGCCAGGTTTAGCACGATATCGAAGTGGACCCCATTTCTGATTGCTATGTGATAACAAATGGTCTTTGAAGTTTGAATATATGGGTCGCAGATTCGCAAGCAGGTGGGTCGAGGGTTCGGCCGAGGAAGTTGACGAGCTGTCGATCCTGGAGGAAACCTTGGCGAGAACTTTCCATTTTTATCTGAATAGTGTGCGTATTCTTTTCTTGAAAGTCTATTGAATTAGTCTATATATCTATGGTCATTTTTAGTCTTGTTTATCAGACAGACTCCTGTTTCGGCCGCTGCTGCTGCGTCTCTACCTGCACACCCTGCAGGCGCAGCATATACGCCTCCGCCTCACTCGCATACCTCGACTTCCTCCTAATCCTGGGCCCGTACCAATAAAACAAGAACGGAATCGGGGCAGAAGCCAGCGCCAAAAACGCCGGAACAGAGGCGCCCCAATGAATCCCTAGACTCTCAAACATATAGCCCGTGAAAAGCGGGAAGACCGCACCAAAGGTCGATCGGAGCAGCGTGTTCGCGGCCAGCACGGACGCCGCATAGATCGTGTACGTGTCGACCAGGTAGTTTAGGGCAAGGAGGAAGACGAAGGGCATGCCGAAGCCGAAGGGCACGCCCGCTGCGATGGGGGACAGCCAGTGAATGGAGGGGCCGTTTGTCCAGGCGAACCAGAAGAGGCCGATGGGGAGGACGAGTGCGCCGATGAAGGCGCTTGGGAGGCGTGCTTCTGGAGGGAGGCGGCCGGTTGGGGAGGCGAGGCATTTCTTCCTATACTGGAAATAGACGGGGAAGGTGTATGCGGTTGCGGCGAGGATTCCGACGAGGATGCCGAGGAAGGAGAGGCCGCCGATGCCCTCGGACCAGCCGCGGACTTGCTGGAAGACGATGGGGTAGGCGGCGAATTGCAGATATAGGATACCGTAGACGATGGAGACGTAGAGGCAGAGGAGGAAGACGATGGGCTCGCCGAAGAGGAAGAGCCACGGGCGAGAGAGGGCGGTGCCGAGTGTTTTGAACAGAGACTTCTTGCCCTTGTCCGAGGCGCTGTGGTAGATATTTCCCGTGGTTTGCTGCAGTCTCTGGGCTCGTGCTTGGAGCAGCACAGGGGCGTATGTCTCGGGGAGGAGGAAGACGATGGCTATCACCAGGACAGCAGAAAAGATAGTGAGTACGCCCTCCACCCAGCGCCAGCCGATACTCTCCGAGATGAATCCGCCAACAGTGGGCCCGAGAGTCGGCCCTAGGAGCGGCGCTGTAGCATACATACTCAGGGCCAGCCCGCGGATGGTCGCGGGGAAGATATCCGCAATGACACCCCCGGGAAGCGCCATGCCAGAGGAGCCCATGCTACCGGCCAGAAAGCGCAGGATGAGCAGGCTCTCTGTATTCGTCACCCCAGCCGTACCGGCAGTGAACGCAGTGAAACTCGCCATGCTGATGATATAAATCCGGCGCCGGCCGTAGATCTCGCTCAGGGGTGACCAGATCAGCGGGCCCAGGGCGAACCCGAGAACGTACAGAGAAATCCCTGCATATGCGACCTCTTTGGAGAATTGGAAGTATTCGACGACTTCAACTAGGCCTCCTGAATAGGCGGAGGAGACCAGGGCCGCAGCCAGGGCGGCCAGCGAGATGAGCACTGCGAGGAACCATCTGTAGGACGCTGAGAACAGTTGCGGGTTTCGGGGGTCGTCAGGAATCCAGGTTATCACGTAGGGATCGTCTTCTGTGCCTGAGCCAGAGTATGGATGGTCGATGACAGCCTGGGTGATGGCGCCCTGTTCGAAGAGAAGCCGCGAGAAGGGGATCTCCATCTTTGTCGAGGAGACCGACAGTGGGACGGTGAAGAATTCAGTTTCACAAACCAGAGTGAAAGAGGGACAGCAATAGAAATATGCTGGAATGTTACTCCCTTACAGCTAAACTGTTTGCCCTAACTTGCAGCCCTCCCAGGTGGATCGACTGCAGATCATTGATATCCAGCCCACCGACAGAGATCCAGGCGAGATCACCCGATGCTCGAGCCTGATGAATCGTGAATCTGAATCATGCCCACGGTTAGAAGGGCTATTTGCCACTGAATATGGCAGTGGATCAAAGCCTTGAATGATCAGCATTCATGCACGATTCCGATTAGCAGTTGGGGCCAGCTGAAGCAATACAGCAGGGACCAGATGTTTTCAGAGCCATGCCTAATTGAATTTGGTATCATAGACCCTGCAATGTAATTATCTCTCTGGAGCATATCCTAAATCACCGCTCAGACTGCCAGTAATCTGGTATAAGAGCCACAACCACCAGCCCAGAAAAGATAAAAATAAACAAAATGCACGCTAGTTAATACCAGACCCACAGCAGGCGATCACTCTTGTCGCATCCCTGGGACTGGCTCCCCAATGGTGAGTTCGAATATCATAATTTGTGATTCTTGGCTGCAGGATGCCCTATTAAAGGTAGAAACGACCGAAATATAGACCATAGTACACTGAAGCAGGCTCATGTATAGTATCGTGGACGACACCAGCTGCGAGATGCTATGACGTCTAACTGAGACGGGATAGCGTGTAGGCTTCTGCCGCATTTAATCGCGAGCGTGCTGTTTGTTAATGGAAATAAAGCTCGCTGTCGAAGTCGGTGCTCAAACAGCGGTGGTGAGAACGGACGGACATTGGGGATGCAGCATAGCAGGGTAAACAATGGAAATGGAGAATCTGGAGAAGGGATTGAGGATGGAAGGACTTGTCAGCCAAGGGAGCTGCATTGTCGAGTGGAAGAGGCTGCTGAGAAGCCCTAAGTCGATGTAGCGCGACAGTACCACGATTAATCCAAAGCACTACGACTTGACAGTACTCCGTATAGTTGTGTGCCTAGGCATACTTGCATTATTCGATAATATCAGAAACCGAAGTCCTAACACCGACAATCGGCGATAGCATATTCACCATCGCTGCCCTCGATGTCGCGACCCGGTGTCGTCCGCGCAGCCACAGAACACCCACCCAATGACGCTTGACAAAGATTCAACGTGAGATAAACCTTTCTGACGACATAATCGTCTCAATGAATGTCGAATACAAATATGGAGATTGGCTGGACAGGTGGACAGGTGGACAGGCTGTGGGAAGCCATGCCAAGCTGCGATGGCGTGTCAAACCGTCTGGTGGTGCAAGACGTCAGGAGTAAGAGGTGCTTGTTTCTCCGCGGACGAGGTGCTTGTCAGGCCTAAGCACTCTCATGTTGGCTTGACTCGAGGAATCTAGATTCTGGTGCTAAGCATCTCCTATTCCTCTGTCACCCCACAGCGTAGCGTAGTCTGAGCGCGTTAGGCGAAGTTTCGCGCTATTATCTCATTTACTTTGACAGGCACGACATCCGGAGGTATTTAGGTAGACGGTACCCTCGATATCCTGCTGTACCAGTCAAAGACTAAACATGGCGGAGGGACCAAAGAGCGTGCCCATCTCTTCCCGGGAGATATCTGACTCTCGAGGCGTCAGTGATACAGACGACTCGGACAGGGAGAACCTCACCCAGACTCGCCTGAAGGAAAGCACGTTTAATTCGACAGAGGATCCTCGCTTTTACCGACCGATCGATAGCTATGAGGGCCTTCATCGCTGGGACCCGTACTTTGACTGGACGGAGGACGAGGAGCGGAAGATCGTGCGCAAGGTAGGGCTACAGTCTGACATTCATTTATTATATATTGACTTTACAGATTGACCTGCGAGTCTGCACCTTTGCCTGCGTCACCTTCTTCGCCCTGCAGCTGGACCGGGGAAACATCGGCCAGGCCCTTGCAGACACTCTGCTACAAGACCTGAACATGACCAGCAACGACTACAACACCGGCCAGACCATCTTCCTCTGCTGTTTTCTGTTCGCCGAGATGCCCTCGCAGCTGATATCCAAGCGTCTGGGCCCCGACCGCTGGATCCCCATCCAGATGGTCGCATGGAGTCTCGTCGCCGCCTGCCAGGCCTTCCTCAAGACCCGAGGCGCATATCTCGGCCTACGCGCCCTCCTGGGCCTCCTCGAGGGCGGCTTCATCCCCGACACAATCCTGTTTCTGTCCTTCTTCTACAAATCAAGCGAGCTCCCCAAACGCCTCACCTGCTTCTGGGTTTCGTACACCCTCACCGGCATCATCGGCGCCTTCCTCGCCTTCGGCTTCCTGCACATCAAAGACTCCTCCGGCGGCGGCTCCTGGCGCTATCTATTCGCCTACGAGGGCCTCATCACCGGGGTCATCGGCATCATCGCCGCATTCTGGATGCCCGCCTCGCCCACACAAACCAAGGGCGGGTTCCGCGGCAAGAACGGCTGGTTCACCGAGCACGAGGAGAAGATCATGGTGAACAGAGTCATCCGCGACGACCCCAGCAAGGGAAGCATGCATAATCGTCAAGCCGTCACCCCTCGTCTCCTCTGGCACAGTCTCAAGGACTACCACATGTGGCCGATCTACCTGCTGGGTCTGATCTGGATGATCCCCACAACGCCCGCGCAGAACTACCTCACCCTGCAGCTGCGGTCGCAGGGGTTCTCGACCTTCCAGACGAATCTGCTGACCATTCCTTCGGCCGTGGTGTCGATCATCACGATGGTTGTTACCACGTGGATCGCCGAGCGGTCGAACCAGCGTCTGGTGGTCGGCATAGGCGTGGAGATCTGGTGTCTTGTTCTACTGATTGCCCTGGAGACTCTACCGGAGAGGGACATGCCGTGGCCGCGATGGGCGATTCTGACGCTCCTTGTGGGCGCGCCCAGTGTGCATCCTGTGGTGGTGGCGTTGACGTCGCGAAATGCGGGCTCTGTACGCACGCGCACTGTTGCGTCGGCGCTGTATAACATGTCTGTGCAGGTTAGCAGTATTGCCGGTGCTAATGTAAGTCCATATATTATATTAAAGCCTGACAAGATGTGGAGGGACTGACAGCGACCAGGTGTACCGCACTGAAGACGCGCCGTACTATAAGCAGGGGAACAAGGTGCTCATTGCGCTTGCGGTGGCGAGTATGTTCCTGTTTACTGCGGCGAAGCTTTACTATGACTGGCGGAATAGGTATGTTCCTTTTTTTTTTTGGAGAGTGTATAGATATTAACTGTTTAGGCAAAACGCTGCGAAATGGAATGCCCTGACGAGCGAGCAGAGAGAGGCCTATCTGCGTGAACACTCGGTTATGAACAATAAACGGTGAGTTCCACAGTATTTGAGACTGGCCAGAGCTAATATATGCAGGATTGATTTCTCATTCGCATCGTAACTGGATCAAGACTGCGAGATAGACTGAATACAGAAGATAATAGTGAAAGGAAAGAATAAGCCGACCTCATTGCCTGGTAATTGCGTCAAGGGCGCTTAAATGAGGCTATACAGTGATAAGCCTAGTACCCTGCCAGCCCCATATCACGCCAGAAGATGCACAGAGGATGTAATCATGTAGCAGCTGGATTCATTTCATGTCTTCTCCAACTATACCCCGTCGACGGTGGGCATTGCGCCATCCGCGACTCCAACCATGCCATACAAACCCACTACAATGACTCGCTTCAAGCCCTTAAATTTGAATATGCCCACGGTCGCAGACATAACACATTCCCCCTAAAACTCAAAATAAAGCCAGAGAAAATACGGAAAGAATGGCACCGCGCTACGACAGCATCGCCGTAATCGGCACCGGCCCCTCGGGGATATCAACCGTGAAAGCCCTCGTCGACGAAAACACCTTCTCGCGGATCCGCGTCTTCGAGCGCCGCGACCGAGTCGGCGGTCTCTGGCACTACGATCCCATCCCAGACTCCTTCCCCACGCCCGGGGCCGCAGATATCCGCAACGAGATCCCGCAGTCGCTGCCTGCATTCACGGCGCCGGTTGCGGAGGATAAGACGGCTCGCACGGGCATTCATGATGCGCTGGATAGCAATGTCGGTGCGCATGCGATGTCGTTTACGCATACGCCGTTTCCCGAGGTGAATTCTGCGGTTTCGGTCAGGCAGCTTGGACGGGCGAATCCGAGTAGGCCGTTTCGCGTTGTTACCGGGTATCTGGAGGATCTTGCGCGGCCGTATTTGGATCTGATTTCGTTTAGCACGGCTGTGGAGCGGGTTGAGAAGGTTGGGAAGAAGTGGAGGGTTACGCTGCGCCAGAAGGGCCATTATCTGAGGAATCAGCCTGCGGAGTACTGGTGGCAGGAGGAGTTTGATGCGGTTGTTGTGGCATCGGGACACTATAATGTGCCTCTGATTCCGGAGATTGAGGGGCTAGACTCTGCGTTTAAGGCAAGGCCAGGCAGTTTCGAGCACTCAAAGAGCTTCCGGTCTGCGAACGACTACGTGGATAAAAGGGTTGTGGTGGTGGGAGGGAATATCTCGTCCGCAGATCTGGTCGCGGACTTGCACGCCGTTGTGAAGGGCTCGCTGTATCTCTCGCAACGGCACGAGAATGAGCTGCTGCACAATGTCTTCTCCCTGCCCGGGGTTGAGAAGAAGCCTGGGGTTACTCGGGTTGAGGCAGTGGGTGATGGCGTCAAGGTCACCTTCAGCGATGGATCTACAGTGCAGGACATCGACAAGCTCATCTTCGCCACAGGATACAGACTCGTCTACCCATTCCTCGTGCCAGACCCCGTTACCCCCAGTAACCGCGTTGCCGGGTTCTACCAGCACATCTTCCAGATCCGAGACCCGTCTCTGGCCCTTGTCGGCCAGGTGCGTGGAGCTCTCAGTTTCCGTGTCTACGAGTACCAGGCCGTTGCAGTGGCGCGGTACTTTGCGAACACCAATGCGAAGCCTCTTCCCAGTCCCCGCGAGCAGGATGAGTGGGAGGTGGAACGGCTGAAGTATAAAGGGCCAACTGCTCTGTTCCACGAGATCAAGCCGGATTTCAAGGAATACTTTGAGTATCTGCGGGAATTCTCAGGGGCACCAGCAAAAGGGACCAAGGGGTATGCGCTGCCAGTGTTTGAGGATTCGCTGCCAGAGTTAGGGTTTGCGATTCTGCAGCTGAAGGACAAGTATTGGCAGAAGCTCAAGGCTGGTGCGGTGCAAGCCAAGTTATAGAGTCAACTAGTCAATTCTAGTCAATAATGCATACTTCATCAAAGCATGCCGGGCACTTCCCTCACATGTAATATGAATTGCTGCCAATTACGCTATCAACATCCAATATCACCACGACTATCGGCCTTTGGAGCATCACTCTACTTATCGCCGACTGTCGGGTCTAATAGAGCTGCTTAGAGTAACAAAGTCACTTGAACTGCATTAAAAATTATGTTGCAATATGTCGTCAGTGAGGGGTTGTGTACATCCCATGCTCTCCAAATGTATGGAGATCTGATACACTGTACTCAGTACCATTTAGACAGAGGTGTGATTCAGGATTAGATGGTGCAATAGTGTTGGATAGATATAAGAGGGCCAACTCTTCATGGCAGAGAAACACCCATACTCAAGTCAATCAACGTACATATATATAACCACGATATTTAACATGGCCCCATCAGTCGAAGTCGCCACTCCAGTCCCAGCTGTGGATACGAAAGTCGAAGCCCAAAAGGCTGCAAGCTCTGGCTACGTTCGTGAGCCTCTGAAGTACTCTGGCTCGTTGGACGAATATAAGAGCTTCGACGTCACCCCCATTATCGGACGGGAGTTTTCTGACGTCCAGCTCGTTGATATCCTCAACGACGAGCAGAAACTCCGCGATCTGGCAATTACCGGTACGTGATCCAGTAATAGAATTGGGGTAACTATAAGGTAACTAAACAAGATAGTCTCTCGCCGCGGCGTCGTCTTCTTCCGGAACCAGAGCATCAACTCCGATGACCAGAAGATTCTCGGCCAGAAACTCGGTGAATTGACAGGAAAGCCTGCCACCTCGAAGGTTGTCATACTAAAACCCTCCTCAGCCCTGCTCATGGCACTGATAAGCTGTAATAGTTGCACCGCCACGCGGTGAACAACGCCGGTAGAAAGCTGACCGTCAACGAGCACGGTAAACTCGACGACGAAATCTCCGTCATCTCTTCTGAGACAAACCGCAAGTACTACGGAGACAGATTCGTGAACAACTCGCGCCACCTTGCTAGTGAAGGGTGGCACGCTGAGTATGCATCCTATCCTATTCGAACAGGATTATATTAACGTTCACGGTGTAGTATCACCTTCGAGAGAGTCCCCTCGGACTATGCAATCCTGAAAATCACCCATAGCCCCGAAGACCAGACTGGTGGTGATACACTCTGGGCATCTGGATATGAAGTCTACGACCGACTCTCGCCGCCAATCCAGGCTCTGGCGGATACCCTGAAGGCAACTCATCACCAGGTAATTCACCTAAGCACATCTGAGTTATTTTTGCTAATGAGATAGCCATCCTTCAACAACATCGCCAAAGAGCACGGAATCGAGCTCATCGACGGAGACCGAGGTGCACCTGAGAATACCGGCTTCGATTTCAAAGCTTCCCAGTAAGACTCCCACCTTTAAATAGTATATTGCTAACAATATAGCCCCCTTGTTCGCACAAACCCCGTCACCGGCTGGAAGAGTCTCTTCGGAGCAGCAGGCCAGGTGGACAACGGCTGGATCGAAGGCGTAACCAAGCGCGAGAGCGAGATCCTGAAGAAATACTGTAAGTCTGAAGTGCTTTTAAGTAGCTGTACTCATATATAACAGTCCGGCAACTCATCTCCGAGAACCATGACCTGCAAGTGCGGTTTAAATGGGGGACGAATGACCTGGCTATCTGGGATAAGTACGTCAACCTCTGTTAAGCATATATGTGGTTGCTAATGTGATACAGCCGCTCTGTTTTCCACACTGCTACGAAGTAAGTATACAATTATACCTTATACAGATAAGAAGTAGCTAACGGGTTAGTGACTATGATGGAAAGCGACAGGGCAACCGCGTAGTGTCACTTGGAGAAATACCATACTACGACCCTGCGTCCAAGTCTAGACGTGAGGCACTGGCTGCTGAAGCTTGAATCCAGAGGATATGATGCTATGCTAGTCACAAATATTTTGTTCTATATTTGTTACTCCAGAATGCCAGTTTGACCATCAGATATCTTGTAATCCCGCCAATTATTAGAATAGTAGACAAATTAAAAATATTAGACAATTCCAAACCACCTTGAGCGACGCTTCAAAATACTGTCATAAAGCGGAGGTGGAACCCCTGGTCTATATCTATCTGGACCAGTAGGGACCCGATTCCTAGGCATTGCAGGGAGCCGAATCCCCGGAAATGGATAGTAGTAGATACCAAATGTCACAAGGAAAGATGCCCCGGCAAAAAGAAGATACCATCGCCAGTCCGGGTTGTTTTCGAGTACGTTGACATTCATGCCGAATAGAGACTAAACTGTGTCAGCGTTGTTAAGACAAGACAGGTAGACATACCGCAGAGAACATCAACGGCAAATAAACAAACTGTTGATATCAGCATAGACAACGATAAATGGAGAGAGATGTACCGTGACAAGAGTGATTCTCCGAATAGTGGCAGCTTCGTTGATTGAGGCACGCGCGAATTGCTATAAAACTGTTAGGAGTTGCAGTATAAACGGGTCCGCACACTCACCAACTGCAGTATACCTGTTGTCACCTGCTCGAATTGATCCAGCTGCTTTATGGTAGTTTGGTGGAAGCGTTCAATACCCTCGTCCAGGTCCGTAGTAGGATATTTGTAGTCATTGCAGTATCTTTGGACTTCCATTCTGACATCCTCGACGTGGCGGGATAGGGCTGCGCGAAGCTGTGCAAGGTAGACATAGTCCTTCTCAAGCTTGTCAAATAATGCCGATCTCGATGAGTCGGCAGAGTGGCCCTTCAGTCGCTGTAGGCAGTTAGCAGGGTCCATTTCTATAGAACAGAAGACGTACGTGGGATATCATGCTGTTGTCAACGCGAGCACACACTCTCTGCCAGTGGGAGAACAGCTCCTTCAGGAATTCACCCAAGAAGTCCATCCCATTCCGTGGGAGCCAGACTCGAGACAGCGTGCTTCTGTAAAGTACGAAGCCCGGCTCTCCGTTTGCTGTGATTTCCGCGGTCCAGTAGATACCCAAAAATTCCTCCTTCGCTCCATCTCCGACAGGGAGTCCAGAGAAAATGTGGTAGTTGCGCCACGTTCGAGCACAGCAAACGGGTGCTACAAGGGGCAGATATTCAAAGGATCTCATGTCCTTGAGCACACTATTCCCATAGCCTATAGTTAGTTATAGTTGCAGCGTAGAGTATAGACCAACAACACACAGTATGCTCGCCTCCGAGTTGAAGCTACTACTGCCTGGGCAGCATGGGAATATCTGCATTTCGCTCAAATGTCGGAATTCAACCTCGATCCCCCCATCGCCCCAACGCTTGAACAGTAACGCAGACGTAGCCCTTTCCCAACGCAAAGAATGATTCTGAAATGGGGTATGTAGGAAATACATACGAAACCAGTCATCCTTCTGCATGGTGGAACGCTCTAGGTCCGCACCATATGAGAGAAGAAGACGCATGAGTTGCAGCTTTCCCTCTGCCAACTGCAGTGCGGTCCTCTGTCGCCCATCCGGCTGGTTGACGTCCTCTATTCTTTTGCCACGCTCTGGGTTGAGAATGATTCCAAGTAGTTCCTCAGCTGCATTCGTGTTTGTATTTTCCAGGACATAGTGAAGCAGAGGACGGCCCTTGTCAACCTCGCGGTTGACATCGTACCCTAGCTCTAGCAGCTGTTCAAGTAGATCCATGGCGCCTTCGTTGATCAACTTTTTAAATGTGGAAATGTCTGCATCCATCAGTGCTTTTGCAGCATCGGTCTTGTTCTCAATTAAGGCAACCTGCAAAGGAGTAGTGCTGTCTTTATTTGGTGCATCTACCTGGATTCCGGGGATTTTCAGTATCGTCCTGATGACTTCTCCTTCGTTGCTGCGAACTGCGTGTGATAACAAGCTGAGCCCATCGTTCCGATGATACTGGTTCAGCATCTCTGGGTCCACATGCAGAGGACTTCTGGGCTGCACACCCAGAGACTCAATATCAAATGGTTGCGGTCCGGAATGCACGCCCATGTTGTTGTCGTGTGCTTCCTTCCAGATGAGAATCTCGGCCAGTTTCCTCTTCTGCGTCTCCTCCCTCTCGCTCTGTAGGAGCCAGTACAGAGGCGTTCGTCCGTGGCTGTCGCCATAACCGTCATAGTAACCCGTATTGAGAAGGGGAACAATGGCCCAGTCGTGCTTATCGAGAACAGCAATGGACAGCGGTGACCGGCCTTGATCGTCTTGAGAGGTGAATGCCTCTGGGGCCAAGGTGGAAGAATTCCTGCAGAACCAGTCCACAACATGCACCCACTCAAGCTTCACTGCGTGGGTCAAAGGTATCGCTCCTTCATGCTTCCTCGATATGTCGACTCCGTTCTCGATAAGAAGTTGTATGACCTTGTCGACTGCTCTGGAATTAGGGGAACGATGTCTTCCGACGCAGAGAAGCGCTTCGACCATATCCTCCCTTGGTATCTGTTTTGTCTTTAATAGGCGTTGCACAGATCTGATTTTACCGCAGCCCGCTGCATGGGAAATAGCCGTCCGGCCATTGCGGTCTTTTGCAAGCAGGATACCTGGGTGATGGTTCAATATAACATTCAAAACCCTTTCCCAGCCATCGTCGTCCAAGCGTTGCAAAAATGGAAATACGATCGGAAGATCCTGAGCGTCGGAGTGTCGTGGCCTGAATATTTCATTTTGGAGAATTTTTTCGGCGACATTCCACTCTTTTCTTCTGCACGCTGCCACAAGCTTTGACTCGGGGGGTACGGGGGCGTTGGCTGGCTCGGGTGTATCAAACTCATCCATTATACTTCAACCCACTCTAGAATAGATGATAAATATAATAAGGGATGCAAAGAAAGGTAAAGAAGAATAAGAGAAGAAGGAATGGCTTTTCTAACTTATAACGCGTTACGCGCCGGGCAGAATAAGCAATCATGCAACAACTCAGCTCCAGCTCTCTTGCTAATAATTTAATTGGAAGGAGGAAGCAACAGGGGTGCTTGGATGGCAATCCAGTCCAAGACACGTCACACTGCATAAAGTGTTTCAGAATAGGCAGATTGCATACAAGGCTGAACTGGCTGATATTCTATTGAGAACTGTGATATTACGAGTTCGACTACAGCACCTGATGGTTACGTAGAATATTTGCTGGCTAGTATATCAGAAGGAAGTGTATTCATAATCTCAAACAAACAAAAAAGAAAGAAATAAAAGGAAAAAGGAACAGGAGAACTCATGCACCAGCCACAGATCTATCCTAGAAACCGTCTAGAAGAGTCCGCAGCGTTGAGCTCTGCCAGCTCATCCAACAACTTCAAGGCACGACTGATAGCCCTAGGCCCGACTGTCACCGGGAGAGTGTTCTTCGCAACACATCTGATCAAGAGCCTGCAAGCAAACGTCCTGGAATCCTCCGCCTCAATGCTGTTATAAGCATCCAGGAATGTGTGATAGGCATCAGCCCTCATGAACCCAATCCACAGCTTCTCTGTCATTTTGTCGCACTTCTGGCGATGGTCTTCCCCATCCATAGCAAACGCAGGCCGCTGCTGCTTCTCATAGACATTCTCCCACGTTTCGTCAACACTGACATTCACCGTATAGAAAGTCCTGCAAAGCCTCCCTCCTATTTCATGGAGAATGACTTCACAATCACAGTCATTATCGTGGTAAGGTGTCTTTGGCACGCCGAGAAAGACATTGAAGCCTTGTGCGGGTTTTGATTGGGCTTCTTTGGACTCTCTGATCCTCTTCACCTTGCCAAACTGTTTTCCTATCTTCTGAACTGTGTTGCGGTAAATCTGCGTCATGTCCTCATCTTCAGCTTCTGTTTCGGAGCTGGATTCTTCTGAACTGATCTCGAGGGTTTCGGCGAGGGCTTCGCCTAGCGTACGTAGCTGTTCGTGATAGTACAGCTTTTCCTTTGTAGAACCCATGATGAAGTACTATAGTATTCTTTAACTTGTTTTAGCTGGGGAGAAGGAGACGGCGTGGGTAAGATTGTCTTTAGTGGGAGATGTAGGGTATTTTATAGCCGATCCTGCAGCTTTAGAACAATGGCGATTGTATTATGGTCAAAGAGTAATCTGATTATACATTCACTGGTCTTGCAAATGTCCTTGATATAGTACTAGAATGATCAAAGAGTATCTTAAAAGAATATGTAGGTCATTGTACTTAAAGAAGTGCACTAGTTATACAACCCTAATAAACTACAAATGAAGTAATACTGTAATTCTATCAAATGAAAATTGTATTTAGTGATATTAATTAAACACTCAAACTAATCCATAAACCCACCTTCTCACTAGACGAAAGACATCGTAGACTAGATCATATAAAGCTGCCCACCATCCTTGACCCCAAACCTCTGCAGCGTCTTCTTCACATCATCCCACGAGAGTATATCACGCCGACGACAACAGAGGAGAACACGAACAGCAAAGCCCTTGCCCGGACCCAACTCCCCATCCTCCAGAGTCCCGTCCACAGCACCCATCTCCTCAGCATCCCGGATCGCTGCCTCGAAGCTCACCCGATCCCCGGCCTTGATAATCCCTACTTTCGTGATCTTTGTCGATAAATCGCATCGCAGGTGCGATTCTTTAGCCCGTCGAAGAGTCCGCGTGGTCTTCCACCTATCTTGGCTGTGTAAGTACTTGTAAATCCATTCGCAGCTCTTGCTCTTTGAGCCGTGTAGGATTAGTATGAAGTCGCCTTCGGCTATGGGCCTTGACTCTTTTGGTCTGCCGATGTAGAGGGTGTACGGTTCGGATCCTGGGGGGTCCCCTGCTTGTGAGTGTCGACTGGCGATGAGGTCATGGATGCGCTCGGTAAGGCTTCGGTGTTTTTCTCGCGTGAGCCAATATATTACCATGATGAAGTTGCGTTGCTGGAGGGGGATAGTATAGTGGAGGTTATGTGAGTGGACAAGCTATGTTGGTGGTTCTTATAGTGTTCTTGACTATGTTATTTCATTGTTCCTCTATGGTTTTTGTATCGAATAAAGGTATGAACGATCTTTCAGATTTCCAGCATTACCAAGCATAATAGCAGTCTTTTGTACGCTACAAAAGTTGATAAAGACCATGGTAGTAATAAGCACGAAAGAATCAACATCACTATTGGGTCAATCCACAACCAGTGAATTTACCCATGCTTTGACTTGCTTGACAGCTCCAGCGAATGAACACTGGCATATGCAGGCCGTGCGTTGATCTCCACATGTTCGTTCGAACTTACGCACAGCCTGAGCCACGCGAGTCCAAGCGCAACAGCTACAAGTATAACAGCCTTAATACAGATAACAGCCGTTAAACAGAATAGAAGATCACAGACTCATCCACAGCAGAGCCAAGCCACTGTCTACGGTAAAGAAGACCGAGTGGAGACTGTCCAACATGCAAGAACAATTGAAAGTGGGCCGTGCGTTGTTAATCTGGTTAATGGTTAATGTCGGTGAGCTAGTTACCACAGTTCTATCTTGAATCCAGAATCTGATTATAACAAATTATAAAGTTAAACTGCATCATAGATAGAATATAATTACTCGTAGTGAACCTGGAAGACTCAACAGGGTGGGGGCAGAGAGGACATACTAGGGAACTAGGGCATTCTGGTGCTAGTGGGGGGTCAGTGTCCCCGAAAGTGCGGTGTAACTTTCACGCCCAACGCGTCGCCAGCGCACTTTCTCCTCAATTGGACTCTTCAGTCATTTCAGACTCTCTCTCGTTGTGTCTGTAAATGACAAGTACCGCAATGTCTCTAAGGGACGAGCTGAGCGCGATAGAGTCACCGCCATTCTCTGAATCGGAAGAATCAGAGTCGGACGAGCAGTCAGAGGACGGAACTTCCGAGTCAGAGGATGGGAAGTACGGCCTAGGAGGCCAGATTAAAGAGATCATCCAGGCGCTGAACGACATCCGGTCCCAATTGGCCGAGCAGAATAAGTACCTGGATGTGCTCACGGAGAAATACATCGCCAGGCCGGCGCAGATCACCTTCACAGAGGACGAATGGGACACGGAGACTGATGAGGAGATGTGGGAGGATACTCTCGAGCCTATTGAGGAGCACGAGCTACAAGCTCTCGACGAGGTATGTTGTCGTATTCGAAAGTGAACAGCTCTGACTCGTCCAGGTCAATGTCGCTTCAGCGCGAGAATGGACGAAAGAAGCCAGACTGGCCGAGGCTGGCAGTGCGCAACATCGCTATATCCTGGGCTTCACAGTCGCTACTGTGTTCTATCTCCCAATGGGTCTCATCACTGTAAGTTACCAGTTCTATGGATGTTTTAGAGACAAACTGACCTAGCAGTCCTTCTTCGGCATGCATTTATTCAAATCAGATGTCACCATGGAGACATCACAAACATCTTTCATCCCCGTCTTCCTCATCTTGTCTCTGACGACGTATGTCTTCGCGGCATGCGCACTCTGGCTGGTCCGAGACGGAGACAAGATCAAGAAGATGCTCAACTCTTGGAGCCCGACAGACACCGGCCAAACAAGCCAGAGACCCTCGAATCTCAGACTTCCAAACCTGATGCGAAGACGGAAAGCATGGGAGGCTGCCCTGTAACGATTACCGCTGGCAGGAATAACGACTTACGGAATGCATTGCATTGCATGGCATGAATACATGATTGATATCCCCGTGAAGCGACACATCTGCTGTTTCATGCGTTTCATTTGTTCATATTTTGTTTCATTTGTGTACAGTATACAGAACGCTATAGAAGCAGAAACGTTTCTTGGATCAAACAAGCGGAGGCAGAATCTTACACGTACTCATAATCGCACTCAGCTTATCCATATAATCCAACTCCCCATCCGCAAGGTCATCCTGCACCCAGACCTTCTTAATAAACGCCCGGGTAAGGAACATCCAGCGCGAAGAAACAGCCTGATCCGTCCGGTCAACAAGATCAAGCACCATGCGCCGGTCCTCATCTGTCCGTGCCTCACATCCCAAGATAAACAACGGGAATTGACGCTCGCATAGCTTCATAGACGCTAACATCGTAAACGCGCGCGATATCCGCTGTTGGGTTTTTGTTTCCGGCTCCAGTAGATTCCCTGTGGCGCGGTTGAGGTAGACAACCATAGCTATATAGAAGAGCTCAAGGACAGGATCTGCTGCAACAGAACCAGAGAGAGAAGCAAGTCTCCAGCTGAGGTCGTGCATAAAACTGTAATACTTCTTCTGGTCGGAATGCCGCTTCGCAGCCAACACATCGCAAGCCTCCGCAAGGATAACCTGGAGGGAATTCGCAGTCGACGAAGTGGGCGGCTCAATAGCCGGCGAGATGGGGATATCCTCACTCTCGTCGAATCTACACTCTTCTTCAGGCGTCGTATTATCAGATAGAGGCTCCAGGCCCTTTGGCAGGGGACACCAGTGCAGCGAACTAAGCCGCGACAGCGCATCATGGTAATGCACCCAGTCGAGCAAGATGTTGAAGTCGGCGTCGGGTTTGAACTGGGACAGAGACGATGCCCGGATAATGCTCTTCGCGCCGGTGATGTACCATCGCCACTGCCCTGAAGTGCAGGATGCTTTGTGTATTTCAAACGAGCAGAGCAGCATCCCCGCGGCAACGTGCTGCATTGCTTCGATGCCGCTGATGGTCCCGCTTGATGCGGCGGCGAGGGATTCGATTGCTGCAATTTTGAACTCAAAGGCCTTTCTGTGCATACCGTAGCGGTGCAGTGAGGATAGCCCTAGTATACCTCGCCGTATCGCAGTGGCGGAATGGGATGTTGTCGAGAGAGCCAGGCGCATGAGCGTCTCGCCCAGCGTCACTGGATCGTGGCCGAGAATCGGCAGGGCTTGGGAGGCAGTACATTGAACTATTTAAGTCAGCCTTGGCCTTATTTTTGGCTTAACCACATACAGTACTGGAGTAACTGGTTATCACCGTCGCTATACGTCGCCCCGTCATACGGCATCGGCACTCGTAACGCCAGCCGAGCTTGCTCTAGTACACACTTAGCCATATATAATAAACACTAAGCTGGAAGACTTACTTTTCGACGACAAGCTCAACAGATACCGATGCATCTCAATATCCCAAGACGACGCGTTAACATGATACGCCATCGAGGACTGGCGAGCCACGCCTCGCCGCACCGACCGGCCCACCACAGCGCGTCTGCCATCGTTTGCTCTTGGCCAGGATAGACGCAGACCGTAACCTTGGCAGATACGACCGGCCCGTGTACATTGACTGCATACAGGGACTGCGCGGTCGCAGGAGATGTGTCGGTCTGGTATTTGTCAGCACTCAGCAGCCGCAGTAAATGGTGGATCTAGAAGATGGGGGGCTATGTACCTCTACAAGTCCCGCAGCTGCGACCCATATTTAGTTGGAATATGCAGTTCGTTAAAACGTTAAAGGAGATGTAGGTCGCGCAAAGTTGCCTTGCTTGAGAGGACGGGGGTGATAAGTAACTTCAATGCTGGGGATTCGGCTTACACGATCAGCCCTAAGGAAGTCTGGGTCAGAGTCAATCACTCCGGATTTAACATCCAATGAAAGTTCTGCAATAATTAAACTTAACTTTACATGGAATAGCTCGTGCTCCATCACAGCTTGGCGGCAACTTTTTGCGGCGCTAATATGGATCAGTGGATTGAGATAGAAGTATACCGTAGAACATGCCTTCGAATATTCTATACAGTTTATATTCCTTGCTTTGAAATCAAATATTAAGAAAGAGAGTAGAAAAATGGGTATAAATATGTCTACTACACGCCTATGGCCTTCATCGACCCAACATTACAGCAACCCTAAAATATACGGTTAAAATGCCATCCTACGTCGTCTCCGGAGCCTCAAGAGGCATTGGTGTATGTACTTTTCAAATTTCTTGAACATAAACTGACAGCTGTAGTGGGGATTCCTGCGCCAACTATCCAGCTCCCCATCCAACACCGTCATCGGCCTCGTCCGCAGCAAACCCGCAACCGATAAAAGAGTTGCAGAGGAACTAGACGGCCGTTCGAATGTACACATCCTCCAAGCAGATATCACCGACTATACCGCACTAAAGGAGGCTGCCGCTGCTACTGTACAGATCACCGGCGGTGGCGTGGACTACCTCATCGGCAATGCCGGTCTTGTCGTGCAAGAGCTGGACCCTATCGGTGTACTGTACGTGTAATTCCCAACCTTAGAAGCTTACCTGAAGAAAGGTGAATAACAGGAATAGGGACGAAAACCCTGCAGAATTCGAAAAGACGCTCCTCGACAGCTTCAAGACGAACTGTATCGGAAACATCCACCTATTCAGCACCTTCACTCCCTTGATCCTCAAGGGGAGCGTTAAGAAGGTTATTTCAATTTCCACCGGACTCGCAGCCACAGAATTCGTGAATAAGATGGGCATCGCAATCAGCCCTGCATACACCATCAGCAAAGCGGCGCAGAACATGGCCACGGCAAAGTTCAGCATGCAGTACGCCGAGCATGGTGTGCTGTTTATGAATATCTGTCCTGGGATGGTTGATACGGGGCACACTACTGATTGTATGCTTACCCATACATATTATAAGGTTGATGCTGACGAATTCAGTGACGGAAGAAGAGCAGGCCAAGATTGCGCCGATGATACAGGCATTCCAGCAGTTTGTCGGCCCTTCTTTCCGGGGTCCTAGGCCTGTGGAGGATGCGGTTCAGGATATTCTTGCTGTGATTGAGAAGTCGAGTGTTGAGAATGGGGATGGGGGGAGTTTTGTCTCTCATAAGGGCGATACTGAGCATTGGGTTTCTTAGTTGACATTCATATAATCTGTCAAGTCCACTTGTTTAAATAAATTTAAGCTGAGCGTAGGCTCTATAATAATTGACAATCCATTCCATATGAAATATTATATTTAGTTAATTTGTACTGTAAAAATCTTGGATAAGCAGCGTAGTGACTCCAGCTGTCTCTCCCTCTCCATGTGGTCTCACCTCTGCCAATATAGTCATCACTGCCATGCCAAAGGTTTCGGGGAAGGAAGGTAGAAGTAAGCGCTATAACCTTTGAATGTATGCGTTTAAGTGCCAAGTTGTGCATTCACATTTGGGTTTGTCGTAAGACTTAGGGCTCAACCAATTCCGCAGGAGTGGCCGTATGTGGAAGGAACAACAGCAACGTCGTTCCTTCTGCATTTAGAATAATGGTGGTGTTCCTTCCTCTTTCTAAGTCTTGGTAGCTCCTTCCTTGGTAGCTTGTCGTTCGAGGCAAGAACGACCAACCCAACTCCACCTCATCCTTCCTTATCGGGCTATACAGACACCACCAAACTCCCCTTCCCTCCATCAACCCATCTCCCTCTCCCTCCAGGAAGCTCAACCCACCCCCTCGTCCCCCTCGGCGTATCCCAACTCACCCTCACCTCCCCATTCTCAACAGCAAAGCCCGCCCTGAACCTACCTAACCCAGTCGTAAACCCTGCCTCCGCCTGACCAAACCCATCAAAGCTAAAAGTAGCCGGCTTCAAACTCCACTCCGCACCACGGGGCTTCGTAACACGCAATCCGACGGCATATTCAGTTAATGTCGACGTGGGCCCGCTGCTCCATCCGTGCGCGTGAGATACATAAGTCGGGTCATACCTGTACCCCCTGTCACCGCGGTATCCCCATGTTCCATTAACAAGATACCCCTCTGGAACGGTTGATTCGGTGCCGTTGGGATGGTCGATGTACCACCCCCAGAGGGTGTGGATGAGCTGGAGTGCGCGCTCTGGGTATCCCGTGGCAAAGTGAGCTTCGAGTTCTATGGAGGAGATGAAGGGGGAGATGTTTCCTGGGAGTTCGGGGCTGGCAGGACCTATGGGTGTCCAGTTTGAGACTAGGTAGGAGGAGATTTTGGAGGCGGCGGTGCTGTTTGGTGGGAAGAGGGAGAAGGCGAGCGCCATGCTGTTTGCGTCTTGCGGGTAGAGGGTTGAGTTGGGGCTGTCTTTTAGGGCGCCGAAGGAGGGGTCGTAGAGGTTTGTGATTATAGATGTGCGCAGGGAGGAGGCGAGGGCTGTGTAGTTTGTTTGTGTGTTGGGGTCTGCGTAGGGGGATAGGAATGCAGCGGTGGTGAGGGCGCGGTAGAGACTGGTTTTGTTAGCTGGGCATATAACTTGATAACTAGGTGCCATACAGCATGTTTGCAGAACTTGCGAGGGTGTCATAGTTCCAGCGGCCCCAGTCCGCAGTCTCGGTGGCATTCATGATGCCGTCTGGTGTTATCTTGCTGATGCTGTAGTCCAGAGCCTTGACATAGCGCGGCCAGATATCAGACAGAAAGTCGTCGTCCTCGGAGAACAGGAAGTAGTTATACGTCCCGATGATCGTCCATAGATGATATGCTATACCGCATTTAGCATCGACACTCAAATGCCTGACTTGAACGTACTGTCACTATCCGCCTTCAGATACGGCGGCCCAGCCTTGGGCAACAGCCCACTCGGCGTCTGCCAGACATCAGCTCACCGTTTATTCCATATTCCAAGGCCACCTACCTGATTGTCCCAAATAGCCAGCAGCGCGTTCTTCGTACTCTCTAAATCCCCCGTACTAACCGACGCACTCGGCACCGCAACCCCCATATCACCAATCCACACCCACCGATCCCTCTTCGCCCCGTCAAGCAACAGCGTCTCCCCAGGCCCACAAACCGCATCGTTCGCCCACCCCGTCGCGGAACTAATCGACGCCCGACACGTTGTCCTCGGAACAGAGTTCGTCTGCAGGGTATATGCGCCGGCATACCAGATCCGATTAAGAAGGCTGTCCGAGGAGTGGAAGTAACCCTGGTATGCGCGCAGATTCGACCAGGTGGGCTGGTAGGATATTTCCAGGGTTATATTTTTGATCGTGAGAGTCCCTTCACCTTCTCCTTCTAGAAATAATGTCAGGTATCGGAACCCCCCGCGGAGTTTCGCGTCGGGCATGGTATACAGCCCCTCCCCCTCGGACAGAGTAGCAGATAAAGCACCATCTGCGCCAGTCCCGCCATTTGAGTTATCAGATTTTCTTCCTATATAGTCCTTTGCCTCGGTAAATGCCAGGCCGAGTGTTATATTCGGCCTAGATGCCGTATACTCGATTGTAAGGATCCCTCCGACTTCAATGCCAAAGTCGAATACCAGTCCTATGTCGCTGGTTGATAAAGGCGTGGAGTCGTCTGGGTAAGACGAGATGTATTCTCCGTTTGGAAGAGATAGAATGGATTTCGGCTGGATGGATCGTGAGTCTGGGGCGTAATTGTTTGCGTCCCAGGGGCCGGGGAAGGAGGGTGACGAGGGCCCCGTGCATGACGAGTTCCGCCAGCAGGAGGCGAATGCCCCTGTAGCGAGGGTGAGTATGGATAGGAGCATCATACTGCCGTCGATTTTGGAGTCATTAAAGATGAAAATACTAAGGAAATTGTTGGTTGTTTTATTGCTGGCTAAGCATGGATCTACATGGCTGCGGCTTGTAATTGCTGGCTTTATTTGTCCGTCTTAGCTTGACTTGGAGAAGCAACCAGCATCGGCTTTTCTGGGGAATCTGGGGGATTAAGACTATCTTTGTGTCTGCTCGGTCGTCTTTACCCCGAGATCTGCGTTTTCTGGTTCTCCACGATCCCTTGGATGTTGAGAGGAAAATAGCCTATCACTAAACAATGTCTAACACTCCCCCGTAGAACTCCCTCCCTCACAAACCTCCCCAGTACATTCAAACCCCCTAGGCCTCTTAACATTCCCACAAAGATACTCCTCCGCCTTGGTCCCATTCGCCAGCTCCAAATCAACCCCAACAAGCCCAAGGTTCGTGCACGGCGCAACACCACTACACTGCAAACTAGCGACGCGCGAGGACTCCGTCGTTCCCTTCAGGTTTGCAACCGTGATGTCCCTGATCTGGAACTGGGAGTTGGTGCAATTCCCGTCGCCGGGGGCGCCGCTGAAGCGGGTGCATTGGGAGATTGCGACTGCAGAGCCGCGGAGGGAGGTGGTGGTTAGGTTGTTGAAGTGCATATTGGATGCGTCTGTTTCATTAGCTCTATTTTGTACTTAGAATAGTAATGAGGGTGCTTACAGCCCAGTCCGCCGCCGCCGCCGTTGGGAGGGTATCCGTTCTGGTCGTCGGTCCAGGTTTTGTAGTATACCTGCATCTATCAGCGGTGTTACAGATAGAATGGAGGAGAGGATGTACCGCATGGAGCGTGTTATCGAAAACCACATTCTCGACCTTGATCCTCTCGACGGTCTCAAACTCGTCATTAAGCTGGCCAATACTGCCTATGGCGATGCCCAAGCCGTTGTGGAAGTGCGAGTTCTTGAGCGTGATATCGGTGCTGTTGGCTTTGAACGAAATGCTGTCGTCGCCGTTGTATACGGTGAAGTTGTTGAAGCTGATATGCGACGAGCGAATTGTATCCGCGCCATCCGTGTTTGCTATAGTCAGACAGACAGTCAGTATATATTGTAACATTCAAGTGGAAACATACAGCTATCCACCCGGTTCCCAGTGTTGTTCACAAAGACCCCGTCGAGGTCGACATGGTGCGAGTATATAACCGCCAGCGTCCTATCAAGCCATTAGCAGTCACCCCACCCATCGGGCGTATAGATACATACCACATCTGACTCCGCAGAAAATTAACGCCCTTGACAACCGAGTTGGTCAACCCGCTAAGGGTCAACGCGACAGGCCGTCCAGGATAATTCGACGTGTTCTCCTGCTCCTGTATCCACTCGTACCAGTAGTCGCCGTTCCCATCGAAAGTGCCAATGCCGTGCCCGTTTACGCGGACGTTATCCCCGCCTAGGATCCATGCTGTCGACTGGTTCTGGTATCCAACGGGCAGGGAGTGGTTTAGCCAGTAGGGGATGTCAGTACTCCACTAGTAAATTACTATCAGCTTGCACGACCTTGGTATAGGTAATGGTAGTGGTAATTGACGAACCAGCAGTTTCCCTTGGATATCGACGTCGACGTCACGGAGCCAGGAGATGTTCATCGCCGAGTTGACGTAGTACGTTGTTGGCTGGAAGACGACTTTCCCGCCGCGACCGCATCGCTTGAATGCGGAGATGATGGCCGGGGCGTCGTCGGTTTTGTTTGTCCCGGAGGCTGGGACGATGCATGTTTGTCTTGGGGGGATGGCTGCAGCTGCAAAGGGCAGTGCAGTGAGGAGAGTGAGTATCCGGGCGAGATGCATTGTGGTTGTTGACTGAGAGCGCCATTCATGTAAGTAAAAATACGTAGTTACAGCAATGGTTTATATATGAAGATATTCCACTAGGGGCATTATTATACCGAGCAGCATGTCTTGGTCTCGTATTCAGGTACGAAGAAAAGGGTTATGCACTAACTTTTAATTATGCTCTCAATATTTACCCCAACATTTTTATATGCTGTTTACTCCACTTGACGTAGGATTAGGCCGGCCAAGTGTAGTGTGATGTCAGCTTATGCGCATCGCAGTGTTTATACACTAATTGGTCGTTTTGATTATACTTAGGAGATTTTGCACCAATGAAATGTCTTTATTGTGAATGAAGAAAGTCAAGAAACTATCGTGAGGAATGCGGGGTTCGTCAATACTGCATTCGACCGACCGTCGGGCAAACTGGCAGCGAGATCTATTGACAATCTATATATGTATTGTTGATATATACACTAATGATGTATAATTATGCAGAGTTAATATTGGTATACTTTGTAAGTTACTTCGGACTGGACTTGATCAGATAATCTTATCAAGCTTAAGTCCGCGGTGTTCCCCCACTTCTAACGTCGTATCCTTTCCACTCCCCCTCATCGTGTCGACCAGGCCATCGGGTACACCTGTGGATTTGTCGTACGAGGGAACAGACACGACAGAACCAATGATCTCTTGGAGCCTGCAACTCACCTTCTGCAGGCAGCAGGCAACACTCAACCTCACATCCATGTGAACCTTGATATCCCCATTCGGGGCCGTTACTAACTCCGAGTGAGTCACGAACATCTTCCTGCACAAGACTCGTCGATTCGGATGCAAATGATTATCTCCGAGTCTCGGGGATTGCCTTGTTCTCTCGGTATTCTCCTCCGATGCTCGGGGCTATCTACCACATTCGACCACAGGGACTTCGGGATGCAGCGCTGGCTCTCCACTAGAACTGAGCGATGGCGGACAAGAACGGTTCACGGGCCCGAAGGATCTGGCTGGCTTATGCTATCAGCGTATCGTAGCGGAATTCTTTCCATTCCGAATAACGTCATTTTGGGCGTCCTTTTGGTGGTGCAGGATTAAGTAAGGGGTGTATATAAACGAGGGAGTCCCCTCTTCATGCGAAGATAGACACCATTGCAACTTATCTCCAGGTTCAAAGCTACTACAGTACTCACCATGTCAGACAAACAGACACGACGCTCTCAGCTATCTGTATGTCCACCCAGCTTCTCTTCTACAATTCGTAAAGAACTAACAGCACCAGAGAGAGGAGGGCCGCGAGCTCAAACTCCTACACTTCATCTACAACCAACCAAACCTCGACTCCATCCGCGGCAACCCGCAAGCCGTCCTCGACTTGATCGACGAGTTCTCGCAAACCTACGCCTTCATGACCGTCGGGCCCGAGAAAGGCCCCATCGTCACCGACCTCATCAACGAGCGAAAGCCACACACCATGATCGAACTCGGTTGCTACGTCGGCTACTCCGCCATCCTGTACGGCGACGTCGTCCGCCGTAATGGTGGCTCACGCTACTTCAGTCTCGAGCTTAACGCTGAGTTCGCAGATATCGCGAACAAGCTGGTTGAGCTTGCGGGGTTGAGTGGGTTTGTGCAGATCCTTGTTGGCAGGAGTGATGTGCTCCTGCATCGGCTGTTTGAAACCGGCGAGGTAAAGCAGGTAGAGCTGCTGTTCATCGACCACTACAAGCCGGCGTACACGCTAGACCTGAAACTATGTGAGCAGCTCGGGATGATTGTGCCCGGGGTGTCAGTAATTGCGGCAGATAATGTGATTTACCCTGGGAACCCGCCGTATCTGGAGTATGTGAGGGCGTCGGTGGAGAAGAAGCGGGCAGAGGCAGAGAAGGGGCCGGTGACGAGTTATACGACCGAGGGGTTCTCGGAGAGGACGAGCAAGGCGTATATGGGAAGTGAGAATGCGCCGAAGTTTGAGATTCTCGGCAACCCGAATTTGGTGTACGAGAGCGTGCTGAGACAGCCGGAAGGGTATCATGTAAGCTTTCCTTCCCCCCTTTATTTTGTGGATAGCGGCTAATTGGGTAGGATGCGATTGAGGTGACGCGGTGTGTTGGTTGAGGGAGTGGAGGAGGCAAGAGAGCAGAGAGCAGAGAGAAGAGGCGGGAATGCTGTCACCGGAAACCAGTCGCCGGCCCCGCTGAGCCAGAGTTGCCGTCGCCAGGACCTTCCTCGCTTCTCCCCCACACCTCTGCTTCAGGCTTCAAGCTGTCATTCCTGCATTCTGCTTAGAAATATAAATCTCTGTCGCAATTGTCAATTGCCTATATAATCTGGTCCATCCTCCCTGTTTCTGCTCGTCTCAGTGTCCATCCCACCCTTCCCCGTGTTCCCCTCACCTGTATATTACCCCACCATGGCTTCCAAGACCTGGAACGTCGGAGTCGTCGGCTACGGCTTCAGCGCCAAAACTTTCCACATCCCTTTTATCCAGGAGGTTCCGCAGTTCAAGCTGTATGCTATTGTCCAGCGCACCCCCAAGCCCGATGATGATGCCGAGAAGGACCACCCCGGGATCAAGTCCTACCGCAGTGCGGAGGAGCTGGTCCAGGATGCGGCCGTCGATGTAGTCGTCATCACCACCGCGCCCGATCTGCACTACTCCCTGTCCAAATTGTCGCTCGAGAATGGAAAACACGGTGAGTTCACAGGCACCAAGATGAAGGCTTCATAGACTTCTTGCTAATGGCCGGAAGTTGTCTGCGAGAAACCATTTACCCCGACCTACAAGGAAGCCGCCGACCTCGTCGCCATCGCAAAGAAGCAAAACAAGTTCCTCGCCGTTTACCAAAGTAAGACACGTCCACCGTCTTTGCTATCCCCTGGATGACCTGCTAACCTGACCCAGACCGCCGGTGGGACGCCGACTTCGTCACCCTCTCCAAGCTCGTCAAGACTGGTGCTCTCGGACGTGTCGTTGAATTCGAATCCCACTTTGACCGCCACCGCCCCCAGGAGCCCGCGCCTACTGTCTCGAAGTGGAAGAACAAGGTTGTTCCCGGTGGTAGCGCGATCCACGATCTTGGATCCCACCTGCTAGACCAGGCCGTTCATCTGCTCGGCAAGCCGAACCGGGTGACAGGCTTTGTTGGCACCCAGCGTGAAGTCAACACTTCCGGCTATGAGGATTCATTTACCGTGCTCCTGCACTATAACAACGGGTTACTCGTTACCGCGAAGGCTGGTGTTGTGAGCCCTGAGGAGGAACAGCTGCGGTTCTGGGTCAGGGGTGAGAAGGGGAGCTTTAAGAAGGTAGGTCTTTTTCCGTTTGAATAATCGAATGTGTGAGTTGACATGGAACAGTTCCACCTTGATATTCAAGAGGACCAGCTCAAGGCTGGCATGAAGCCTAGCGATAGTGGGTATGGCAGAGAGCCAAGCGAGAGATACGGTAAGAGCTCAATTGAATTAAGAACGCATGCTGCAGGTGCTGACTCATGTTGTATAGGTACCCTCACCACTATTCAAGACGGCAAGCCCGTCCGCGAAATCACTCCCACCGTGGAGCCACCCACCTGGTCCGAATACTACAGGAAGATGGCTCGGGCTCTAGCAGGCGAAGGCGAGCTCCCTGCTAGCGGAGAGGAGGCCGCAGAGGTTATTCGGCTGATCGATTTGGTCCAAGAGAGCTCCAAGCAAGGGAAGACTTTGGACTTTTAGTTGGAGTCGTGAGGAGTGCGGAGTGAGTGAGGAGTATAAAATACCTGATGCGGAGGCCGGAGTGTACTCGGGGTTGCCTCGCGTCCCGACTCGTGGTCGAGCTGCAGACGATCTGCAAAGGGTAATTCTTTAATATGGCATATATAAAAATAGTTCAACATCTGCATGAACATATTGAATCTAGACTTTTCACGACGCTTGTCACTGCATCAGCATTCGATATCTGAGTAAATAATAAGACCAGCATAGGGCAAAAATACATGACATCAGCGTAATAAAATACCGATTACGTACCAGGATTTTCCGGCGGTCCGCAAGCTAAGCCAATTGCGGAGTTTCTGTTACCCAACACAAACTATATGAGTGGAAGAGCCACGAAAGGATGCGCGCTTCATTGTTGCGACAGTCGCGAATTGGCCGTTTTCTGTTGCAATCCTCGGCCATTCCTCGCTGACAATTCTCTCTCCGCGGAGACACGGTTATGACGGGTGAAGGGCGGCTGGACCTGTCATGCCTCAAAATAGGGCCTGTCGCTGCCTCTGGCTCTCAGATCCCCCTTGAGACGACGAAGACCTGATGACCTGACACACTTCGGTGTTTGTTCCGCTGCTATTCGTTCGGAGGGAGACTTTGAGTCTGGGGTAGGGCTTGGCCCGTCAATTCTTCAGCCTGAGGTGGTGGATATATAGTCCCGTTTCTGGCCACACCTTGCTCAGGCACGTTTTCTCCCTTGCTTCGCTGCTGCTCCTGGTATTTTGGTGGCGTGTCGTCGCTCGCTCCTCGGTCTTTATATTCTTGTCCTTTCTCTACTTGTCTAGTTGTGAGCTTTACCACTTGGACCGTTCCCACCAGTGCTTGCTCGAGCATCGACCCGGGAAACCTCGAGGTCTCACAGAGGACCCATTTGAGTTCTTTTATTCTTGCACCCTACCAACATATGCGCCTCTAAGCCAGCCGAAGCAAGGCATCGAAATATGACGGCGGATACGACGCCAACCGGTGGCGCCGCGCGCACACATTCACATTCTTCCCGCCGCTCATCCAGCCATAGCCATAACCATGGCCATCACCGCCGCCGCAGCATCGACTTCTCGCGGTGGCACTTCGACATCGATTCCGTGCTGAACCCGTTCGTTCCCCCGCCGCCATGGCACTGGGTGCCGCGCCCCATCTCTCATTTCCTGGGGCATAGAGGGGAGCATCCGCAGAAGGCGATGGGGAATCTCATCATTGCATTCTGGGCCCTTATTGGCGTTTTCTGTGGCGTGCTACTCGTTGCGGAGGTTTCACTTCATGTTCCCGCTTTTCAAAACCATAATGCGCCGCTTATTGTGGGCTCTTTTGTATGTTGACCTGACCTGACCTTAGCTGACCTGGGACTAGAATTGTTTGGCTAACATGTTTACAGGGTGCAGCAGCCGTGCTGGAGTTCTGCGCCATCGAGTCGCCCTTTGCTCAACCGCGAAACGCACTATTTAGCCAACTGATCGCGAGTATAATCGGGGTTGCCATTGCGAAGCTGTTTGCTTTGAACCCTAGCGCGCAAAACAAGCCCGAGCTTGCCGGGTCCCTAGCCTGTGCTATCACCACGGCATTAATGGTTCTTACGAATACGGTTCACCCACCTGCCGGGGCGACTGCGCTACTCGCCGCCACGGAACTGCACGACGTGGGCTGGTGGCTGATTCCGATTATGTTGCTAGGAGTTGCTCTGATGTTGACGGTGGCGCTGATACTTAATAACATCCAGCGCCGGTTCCCTGTGTATTGGTGGACGCCTCACCACGTTGGTAGACCGAAGACGCAGCCGAAAGAGCCGCAGGATATCGAGAGCGCGCCGGAGGTCAAGCAGGGTACTGAATTTGGGTCGTCCGAGTCGGATGATTACTCGGAAGACGTGCAGGTTATTATTCGGCCTGGTAAAGTTGAGTGGTCTGACAACCTCTGGCTGGATGCGGATGAGAAGGAGGTTTTGGAGAGGATTAGCGAGCGGATGAAAGAGTAGTTGGTCATCCGGATAGACATTATACCTAGACACTTAGTACATACTCAGTACATATTTATTAGTATATAATACATGAATAAAATATTTCGCTTCCACCGACTTGTACGCACTGTCGAGTACTGATCAATAGAAAGGCGGTCATTAGTCATACATTGGTCGAGAAGGCTTTCACGTGACTGTGAGTGCCCGATCGGGCTAAGCCCCGCCACGCCAGTCTCGAATGACGTCGTTTGGCCAATGGGATGTCCCTTGGCGGCCCACAGTCAAGGTTTTTGGCCGCGTCTTTCAGGCTCCGACTCCCACCACAATCAGCCTTGGGTGCAATCTCTGATTATTATTATTGTCGTTCTCTTTCCCTTCATCTTCATCCAGAGGCAATTCATCTTCCAACGATCGTTGACTGCCGGCTAGTCATCCACCGAGACTACTCGCTCTTCGATCTCTTTCTGCCGCCTGTTGGTTATCTAGCAGGTCTATCGATAAGGGCTTGTTAAGGACCTCTCCCCCACCAAAGCAAAGGAAGGCTCGCCCCCCCGCTATTTTTATTTCTGATCCACCCTCTCATTTTTTCCCTCCTTCACCTCGTCTTCACGTCAGGCTTCCCCCCCCTCCAGGCCTCCCTCAACCTCCCTTCCTCGCCTATATACCCCTCTTACCGACCCCCCTCAACACAACACAGCCAAGATGGTGTCAGCATCCAAAGCCGCCCGCATGGCCAAGCGTGGCGATGACAAGAAGAAGAAGGTCGGCAGCAAGTCCGACACGCCCGCTGACTCCGGTGCTGAAGACCAACCGGCCACCACCGACGCCAAGATGAAGGAAGTCGAGAAGCTCACAGCCCAGATGGACAAGCACGGTCTCTCGGACCGTGTCACCACCGGTGTGCTCTCGTCGATGCCCTCGTCGCGCGACGCAAAGGTCACCTCCGCCTCGCTTGTGTTCCACGGAAAGGTCCTCATCACGGACTCGACCCTCGAGCTTAACTTCGGTCGGAGATACGGTCTGCTCGGTGAGAACGGTTGCGGAAAGTCTACCCTGCTCAAGTCGATCGATGCTCGCGAGTTCCCGATCCCTGAACACATTGATATCTATCTCCTGAATGAGGGTGCCCCGCCTAGTGACTTGGGGGCGCTTGAGTGGGTTGTTACGGAGGCTCAGAACCAGCTTGACCGTATGGAGAAGCAGGCTGAGGAGATTCTTGAGAAGGAGGGTCCTGATAGCCCTATCCTTGAGGATCTGTATGATGTACGTTTTCCCACCTTTTTTATTGTTTGAAGTAAGAATTCTTGCTAACTTTTGACAGCGTATGGACAAAATGGACCCCTCCACCTTCCACACCCGTGCTTCTCTCATCTTGACTGGTCTTGGTTTCAACAAGACGACAATTCACAAGAAGACCAAGGACATGTCTGGTGGTTGGCGTATGCGTGTGGCCCTTGCCAAGGCCCTGTTCGTCAAGCCTTCTCTGCTTCTTCTTGACGACCCCACTGCTCACTTGGATCTTGAAGCCTGTGTGTGGCTGGAAGAATACCTCAAGAAGTGGGAGCGTACCCTTGTTCTTGTTTCTCACTCCCAGGATTTCATCAACGGTGTCTGCACAAACATGATCGACATGCGTGGACAGCAGCTGCTGTACTATGGTGGTAACTACGACTCTTACCACAAGACTCGCGCCGAACAGGAGACAAACCAGATGAAGGCCTACAACAAGCAGCAGGAAGAAATCCAGCACATCAAGAAGTTCATCGCCTCTGCTGGTACCTACGCCAACTTGGTGCGACAGGCCAAGTCCCGCCAGAAGATCCTCGACAAGATGGAGGCAGACGGTTTCATCCAGCCTGTCATCCCTGACCGAGTCTTCAGTTTCCGCTTCGCCGATGTCGAAAAGCTCCCCCCTCCCGTCCTCTCTTTCGATGACGTTTCTTTCTCCTACTCTGGTGAATGGGCGGATACCCTCTACGAGCACCTCGACTTTGGTGTCGACATGGACTCCCGAACTGCCCTTGTCGGCCCCAACGGTGTTGGTAAATCAACCCTTCTACGCCTCATGACCGGAAAGCTCTCTCCCATCGGTGGCCGTGTCAGCCGTCACACTCACTTGAAGCTCGGCATGTACAGTCAGCACTCCGCTGAGCAGCTCGACCTTACCAAGTCGGCCCTTGAGTTCGTCCGTGACAAATTCCCCGAGAAGAGTCAGGACTTCCAGTACTGGCGTCAACAGCTCGGCCGCTACGGTCTCTCTGGTGAGTCCCAGACTGCTCTGATGGGTACCCTGTCCGAAGGTCAGAAGAGTCGTATCGTGTTCGCCCTCCTTGCCATCGAATCCCCCAACATGCTCCTCCTTGACGAACCTACCAACGGTCTCGATATCCCCACCATCGACAGTCTGGCAGACGCCATCAACGCCTTCTCTGGTGGTGTCGTCGTCGTGTCTCACGATTTCCGACTCCTCGACAAGATCGCCAAGGACATCATGGTCTGCGAGCACAAGACTGTCCGCCGCTGGGACGGCACCATTGGCGAATACAAGAACCACCTCCGCAAGAAGATGATTTCCGAGGGTGCCGTCTAAGCGTGAACCGCACGGATGCCGCGAATCTCATATTTTTTTTTCTCTTTAACGACTGGCATGCTAGATCATGATACAACGTGGGAGAAGAGGAAAAGTTTTTCTTGTTTGATATTTTTTTTTTGTCAATTCAAATCCGTTCTGTTCTAGTTTCTGTCAGCCACGGGAGTGACGAACCGTCCCGAATGGATTGATAGGATGGATACCTTAGGTTTAAATTAACCATTGGGAAAATTTAAGTTCCCTAAATTTTGTTCTTCGCGTCAGGATGGATCATTTTTCTATTTTACTATATTTCCTATTGGGTGCTCTTCAGTTTTTTAGATGGCCTGTGTTTCATACCTCATTCCATCCTCCCGTTTATCTATCTAGACTTCAGCATTGGAGGGTTGAATTGACTCCTTTTTGGCTCGGCATTTTGTGTCAGTGGACTAGTATTCTTTAGTATGTGTATTTGCAGTTGTATATCTGGCTTCGAGTGTCTTGGATACTGCCCTTCGTTACCTGGCGCTTAGTTACGAGGTATGTGAAGGTTGTTGGAGCAGATGAAAAGCAATCTGGAGTTAACGGAATAATCATCTCATTGATTTCGAAGGACATTCTTATTTACGCAAGCTATACAGAGTAGTTATAAAGTAGAGTACTGCCTACCAAGTATTAAATGCTTCGTAGCTAATGGACATGTTGCAGCGTACGATTCCAAAAACTGCGAACTAAACTTATCTTATGCAACTCATTTGCTCATTTTTTGTTCCTGAAAGGCTAATAAAACCCAAGTAAGGCATATCTTGTTATACAAAGTATAAAAGAAAAGAAAAAAAGAGAACTATTTTTCGTTTACTTCGGTATAGAGAGAAAAGGGTTCTATTATCCCTGTCTCTCCTTCGTCCTCTCCATAACCAATTCCCCGCCAAAAATATCCTGCGCCTTCTGCTCCCCTTCTAATTTCCGCTTCTTGGCTAGCCGCTCCATCTCGCTTTCCGGTGTTGCGGGATCACTTGCAGACGCAGCAGCAGCAGCTGATGCTGCCGCCGCTGCCGGAATCCGCTTTTGACCGGCGAGGTTTACCTTTTCTGGATTCTGGCAGTGGTATAACTTTTTGCCGATACGGCGCATGACCTTTTTCTGTTCTGGGTCAGAGGCGATGGGTTTGTAGGATTGGAGGAGGGAGGAGCAGGCAGTCAGGGTTTTGAAGAGTTTGGCACGAAGTTGGTTGAATGGGTCGGCTGTGTCGGGTGGATTTGGGAGCTTTGTGTCGAGGTAGAATTCGGCGAGGGGTTGATCGGCGAGGAAGAATGCGGACAGCCAGATCTGGGACGGGGTGTAGAGGAAATAGGCGTCTGTCATTTGGGCGGCAGATTTGAGCATTTCGCGTGTGTTGTGGTGGGCTCGGGCGAGGCGTTCGGATATTGAGGATGAGGCAGGGTTATTAGGAGGCTGAGGGAGGGACGATATGGATTGACGAAGAGACTCTGGTGTTTGTTGCGGAAGGTGAGGCGCCGGTTCGCCCAGGCCTTGTGAGATGGCGCTCAGTTCCATGAGTCCACCTTCCAACCCGCGGAAGGGGTGTCGAACGTCGAAAGTGAAGCGGAGACTTTGCATGACCAGGAATTCTGGGGCAATGATGTCCTCCGCTGAGGTATCGCCGGGAACTCCGTCAGCGAATTGCCGTAGTGACATGTAGGAGTTGTCCGTTTTAGTAGCGATGAACAGAGCGCATGGCATTATTGTTTTAGGATGGTAGGTCATGGGTGAGTTCGTAAGATAGAAGCGCCGGAGGTATTGAATCGCAGTGGCCTGGTAAACATGAGCTTCGTCAGCAAGATTTCCAATAAATATATCCAGCAATTCCCATAAAGGTTTCATACCCTGACCGTCGTCGGCAGCGGAGGTTTGTAGCTCTCCCCCAACTGTACGAGCTGCTCGCAGAAATACCGCACTAAATCCTGCTCTTCCTCCGGCGTCAAACACTCGATATCATTCTCCTCTCCGCCCTTGCTGTCTGCATCGCTGCCATTCGGATTGGGCGTGCCTGCGGCGGACGAGTTGGCAGATTGCCGTGCCTCACGCGCCCTTCGTAGCGCAACCCGCACTCGGTCACTTGCAAGGCTATTCGTATTTTGCCTAACTGATCGCAATGAATCCTCTGTGAAGGACCACAGACGGAACTGCGACGAGGTGCGATAAAAGTCGTCTTCGATCATCGTGGCGGGAAAATGAGATGAGCTTGTGCGATTCTGGTTCAGGGCGGTTTTAATCGGATATAGACAGGCGATGTCGAATACACGAATGATCTACTCGGTAAACGAGCTTTGGTGTTTCATTTATCCATGGCTAGATGAGAGTATGCTGTTAGAATCGAAGTTGAGGTCGAAAGTGAGCGGGAGCTGTTGAAGCCTCAAGGGATCCACGTGCTTATCGATACAGATTCCCAAACTGGAAATCTCGCCAATCTGCAGGTGCCCAAGTGAGCTGAACTATGAATTACTCAATAAACAATAGAGGGAAAATAATAATATTACTCTACTGAAAAATTACTAGCAAGTAGAGTTAATTTAAGACAGCTAAATTGAAAGAGACCAGCTGATGTCGATATGCTAAATGATCCGTTTATGAGTTGAACTGCGATAACATATCTGATAAATGTCCCAAAACCCGAAGAACGGGCGAATAAATAAGCCAGAATAATAGAACGAATTCGCCGGGCACCGTGCTCGTCATCAAGTCCACCTATAACAAACAAATTCACGTTCGAGTCGGACGAGCGTGGCTTTTAGGGCTCGCCGAGGAGTCGAGCGGTTACATCGCCCATGTAGGCTTCCTCCAATTCATAGTCCTCGCCGCCATTGCGGTCAATGCCGTAGTAGTTGAAAGCTGACACAACCTGATCCACATCAAAACCCATATGAACAAAACGATCAATCAGCTGCCTGTTGTACCCGTCGTATCTAATTGAATATGTCAGCGACCAATTTTGTTAGAGCGTTTTGCCATAACTTACTTGGAGAGGTCTTCCTTGTCTCTGTCCTCCCTCTCCTTCTGCTCCAACTGCCGTAGGGATTCGGTCGTGGCACCACCGCTACCTTCTCCGGCTGCTTTCCTAGGCGCTCCTGCGTGTTGGACAGCCCACTCTCGCGCGACACGATCAAACTCTTTGGGGTTCCGAAGCAACATAGACGCGACCTCGGCATCCTGTGGGTCTTTGGGCTCTGGTGTGCTGAGGAGAGACTGAAGTGAGAGGAGGGCAGCCTTGATGGTGAGGATAGGGGACCAGGCGGATGATAGTGTATCGAGACAGATAGCACCCTAGCGGGTAGAGGCATTAGAAGAGGCCGTCGAAGGCTCAGGTCTAGGAAACTAACCGTTTGACTGCTAACATTTGGATGCCAAACCCTTGTCAGGAACTTCATTACAGGCGGTCGGAACGGATACTCGGTGGGTATCTTGATGTCGATTTTGTATGTGCCACCCTCATATGGCGTCCCAGGAGGGCCCGGAAAAGTACCGCGGAGGTTCGTGACATCGTCATCGTCGCCAACGGGCTCTGCGGTGATTTGGGAGTGGGTGTCTGCACGAATATCGGCAATTTCCTTTGTGATACGGCGAGTTCGGTTGGACGCCATGGGTGTGAATAATGCTCGAGGGATGGGGATAAATGCGACAGGAACAGCTAGAGGGGAAGTGCGGAGCTAATAGCCTAGGAAGCTGTGGTTAGCCTCGAGAGAACTCGGAGTAACTTCGCAGTAGCAGGATAAGAAGGAGAGATATGATGAAGAATCACCTTGGAAGAAGAGTCACCGGGGGTGACGTGTAAACGAGCACTGGAGATATGACTGGGAGCGCTTTGGGTTTCGGAAGAGCCTCACGCAGGCTACCTAAGTTGGAGGGGAAGCTGAGGGGCCCACGACGGAGATGGATGGAGTTTAGACCAGTAAGATGACATATAGGTACAGATCGGGCGACTAGGTAGAAACGGTGCGAAACGTCTCAGGCGAGGATGGAAGGATACCGGCGGATGATGAGTATTTAGGTGTTGGTCACCAAAGGTTTCCTTCCTTTCCATCCCAGGCCATGACCACCAACTGAGCCACCACGCACAGCACGGCGCTATAGACTCGGCGGTGCACTCTTTGATAGGGCGAGCAGTGACTCGACCGCCCAGCTCTGCCTGGGCCACCAGGATCACTATCTACTACCAGGGATTAGATCGAACGCCTCAGTTTGCAACTACGTAGCCTGATTCTACTGGGTTCTAATTAACCGCCGGGTCATTTGTAGTTTATGGTTTGTTGTTTGTACAAGGCTGTTTTGGCGACGAGGTCACGTGTGCACTCCATAACGTAATCAATGCCAAGGCCTGACGAAGGCGACAACAGCAACAGCTCCGAACTGACCTCAAGCTGCTATCAAGCTCCATTCTGTCATCCTCCTCCCGTTTCCATCCCTTCCCTTCCCTAATCTTCACCCGTCCATCGTTGTTCTTACCCAAAGCTTGTTAATCTATCGCACTACAACACCTCCGGACTATGGTTAGTTTCTGTTGCGCTCTCTCGCCGTGTTGCCCCCATCTGACAAGCATGAAAACGTGTAGGGTAACCAACAGTCCAACATCGGCGGAGGCCCTAGGGGCGATGGCAAAGACGACAAGGATAACAAGGTAAGAGATTTTCTGTGTCGTTTGCGATGGCCCTGCAAACAGTTACTAATAATAATTTGCCTTTAAAGAAGGACAAGCCTAAGTACGAGCCACCACCACCACCTACCACTCGCATCGGTCGTAAGAAGCGCAAGGCCGCCGGTCCCAGCACTGCATCCAAGCTACCAGACATTTACCCCACGTCACGATGTAAACTCCGGTATCTTCGGATGCAGCGCGTCCACGATCACCTACTACTGGAGGAAGAGTACGTTGAAAACATGGAGCGGCTGCGGAAAGCGAAGGCGTCTGTGTCACCGGCTGCCAGTGGTGGAGAAGTCGATATCACGGACAGAAATGCCGATGAGCGCGGGCGTGTCGATGATATGAGAGGGAGCCCGATGGGTGTTGGCAACCTGGAAGAGTTGATTGATGACGACCACGCGATTGTCTCGAGTGCGACCGGCCCAGAGTACTACGTGTCCATCATGTCGTTTGTCGACAAGGACCTGCTGGAACCCGGTGCCAGTATTCTACTACACCACAAGTCAGTTTCGGTTGTTGGTGTGTTGACGGAGGAGTCAGATCCGCTGGTTTCGGTGATGAAGCTTGACAAGGCGCCGACAGAATCTTACGCCGATATTGGTGGTCTCGAATCACAAATTCAGGAAGTCCGAGAATCAGTCGAGTTGCCGCTTCTTCACCCCGAACTGTATGAGGAGATGGGTATCAAACCACCAAAGGGTGTCATTCTTTATGGAGCGCCCGGAACTGGAAAAACGCTACTTGCCAAAGCCGTTGCGAACCAGACCAGTGCCACATTCTTGCGTATTGTTGGAAGTGAGTTGATCCAAAAGTACCTAGGAGACGGACCCCGTCTGGTGCGTCAGATCTTCCAGGTGGCCGCGGAGCATTCCCCATCAATTGTCTTCATTGACGAAATTGATGCCATTGGTACGAAGCGTTACGATTCGACTTCCGGCGGTGAACGAGAAATCCAGCGAACCATGCTTGAGCTTCTTAACCAGTTGGATGGATTTGATGACCGCGGAGATGTCAAGGTTGTTATGGCCACCAACAAGATCGAAACTCTTGACCCTGCCTTGATTCGTCCTGGACGTATTGACCGCAAGATCCTGTTTGAGGCCCCCGACCGTAAGTTTTCCCCCTTCTAAACAGTATCAGGTGTAGTCAGGATGCTAACCGAAATCAGAAAACACCAAGAAGAAGATCTTCACCCTCCACACCTCGAAGATGTCCCTCGGGGACGATGTCGACCTTGACGAGTTCATCAGCCAGAAGGATGACCTTTCCGGTGCCGATATCCGCGCTATTTGCACGGAAGCCGGTCTGATGGCGCTGAGAGAGCGCCGCATGAGGGTGCAGATGGACGACTTCCGCGCCGCTCGCGAGCGTATCATGAAGACGAAGCAGGATGGCGGACCTGTGGAAGGATTGTACTTGTAGATGCACATGGCCATTGGTGCAGCGCTACTTTATTAGCGTTATCACCTTACCCATAGAAACTTGTGTATTCTAATCTGACATTCAATTTACCTCAATTTTCTCATATAATTCTAGTAAAATCTTGGCCTTACCATCCCAGAACCATACGAAGAAAGACCTAAAGATGCGCATATTTTCGCCAGCATACATAGTGTGTGTGTTGGGCTTGAGATTGATAATGAGTTCCTGGTTTATATAGTCTATCTGTCTATGTCATCTGGCCCGTGCACATCAATGATTCAAGGCCTATCCGCGCGAGTAGCAACAAACTGGATTGCCATGATTGGAATCAGAGAGCAGCCACCAATAATTGCCACAAATATCCCAGCGGACACAGCGAGGCCCAACGTGTCGAACATGGGCGTGAAGTAGAACGGCCCAACCTATTGAACAACGTCAGTGAAATCTTCGAGCGATACACCGCAGGATACTTAGTGACTTACAAAGCAGTAAACCTGTCTACAAACATTAACAAAGACACCAACTTGACTCGCACACTCCCGTTTACTCTCAACAGCAAAAGTTGTCAAAATGGTGGTCTGCATCTGGTTCCCAAAACTCGCAATCGCAACACCAACAAGCGGCGTCACGTTCCAGCTTTCTGCCTTCTCCAGCTGGAACCCCCAAGTCAAGAGGCCTGCAATAACAGTGCCAAAGGCAATATACGCAAGCCATAACCTGTCAGCAGGACAGGCATCCCCCTTGGTCTTGCGCACCCGGCCTAAGAACCAATCGCACATGGGCCCACTGAGCTGTTCGCCCAGCACGCACCCAATAATGACAGGGATAAACTGCAGCCCGATCTGCTGCGCGTCGAAGCCGAACTTTCCTCCGAAGATGGCCGGCATTTCGACACTGATTGCCACGTTGACGTAGGCGAAGCAGATGGCAAGTGAGAAGGATGCAATGGCCACGCGCGGGTACTGCACCAGCGTAAAGGGAAGGAAGATATCCTTTACTTTGAGAGAATGAGAGGAGATCTTCCTCGGGACGAACTTGCCCCAGAACCCGGTGGTCTTGCGCTCGTGGTGTGGGTTGTAGATTGTTTCGTCGCCGATGGCGATGTACAGCACGAGCTGGGCAAAGTTGATAATGGCGAATATCCAGAAGATCCAGTCGGCGCCGATATGCTTGGTCACGAAGCCCATGAGGAAGGGGCCTATGGCGACACCTAGGGTGGTGAGGAGCGTCCACCAGCCTAGTTTCTTGCCGCGGTGCTCGGGCTCTGCGAGCTCGGCGACGACGCCGCTGCCGTTGCCGATTGTGGGTGAGATGAGGATGGCTGTGAGGACTCGCGTGGCCATTTGGCCGCCATAGGAGCGGCACCGAGCGCCGCCGATATTGCAGACCATGCTGCCGAAGACTGAGAGGAGGGAGACGGGGTATCGGCCGTAGATTGCGGTGACTGGGTTCCAGACTAAGGGGGATACACCAAGGAGAAGGATCTGGAGGCAAAGGAAAAGTAAGTAAAATGAACTATTTATACACCATGGGATGGGTATTGTGGCATATATACTTGGAGTGATGTCAGGTAGCTTGCATCTTGCACCGCAATGCCATATGTTTCCGCAAAGATATCATAAGCAGGTACAATGCCAGCTGCCATGAAAGTTCCCATCATCGAGTGGAAAGAAACCATCCATATCTGCGCGTTCTTCTTCCAATGGGGCCAGTTGCTGGGGTTGTAGGGGGACTCATTATCCCATGTTCTGTCCTTGGGGAACTGCCCTCCTGTTGACACCGTTTGGATGGCCTCTAGGTTTACAGAGTGCCCGAGGGTTCCTATTGTTTCCAAATGCAAAGAATCGGAGCCAGACCCCTTGAGGTCGTCACTCGTCCTAGAGCTATCAGTGGCGTTATTTTCTGCGAAATCGTACGCCATTTTCTCTTTTTCTGTATAATAGCGGCTGCCGGGTTAGGGCTAGAAGGTAAAATTAAGAATTGTAAAACCGATAGACAGAAAAACTAGGCCAATTCGACAACGCAGTTAACGAATATAAGAAGCCTCTAGGTACCACTAAATCCGAAGTCTGGAGGGCATCCATAGCTCGGAATCAACTCCACGAGCCCACGGGGCCGTCGCCGGGGTATGGCAGCTCTGGCCGGGAAGTGGGACTTCCACAGCGGATTGAGGCCGCACTTGCACATCGTTTGTATAGTCGAGCTCGGTCATTGGAGCAGTTGCCGACCAGATGTCTCGGTGCCGAGATTAAGCTATTTGGAGCCCGGGACTGGCCCCGAACTGGGCCCGGCATGAGGCCCGGAAGCTGGAGCCATCCCCAGATATAATCCACCGCTTGCTCTCTGCCCACGCTGGCTTCTCGGGGTCTCGCTCGGCAGTTGCTAACATCTTCGCGTTTGCCGCTCGGCAACGTGACATCACCTACAATGCTCCACCATCTTTGCTAGCCCTGCTAGCTGGCGAGCTGTGGGGACTTTTTGGGCATAATGGTCAGCGCTTGAGCTCTTGGGGGGCAGGACGTGGCGGGGAACTGGCTCCAGCTACGTATTGTTAGCAGATTCCTAACTCCCCTAAGTCCCGGTGCAGATGTAAAACGGGGAATTTCCGCTGCCCTTAATAATACAGATCCGAACCTGGGGGTTATGTTCTAGATGTAGTCTAGGCCAAGTCCTGTTAAGCTTTTTTGGACGGTTAATGAATATAGGGCATGAAATCGCTCAGAATAGGATTCTGCGGGTTAAACACTATTCATAGACATTGGACACGCTATTCAACAATAAACTTTTGATGGAATTTTTTCTCACCAGTGCTCCAAAGCAAGAAAATGATTCCGGGGAACGCATATTTTGAGCTTAAAACGCCAAGCTTTTGTATAAATCCAGCAATTACTAATCAAAGATAAGGGAATGCAAACACTGTAAACACGCAAAACTTGACAAACTCACCGAACTTCGCGATAACGCTCATTCTCAACCTGAGACGAACTGGCAAGGCGCGCAGCCACAGATCATCAGCTATGGACGGGTTCGACGAGGAAGAATTCAAGAAGTTCTTTCCAACAAGCTTTGGGAAGCAGGAGAAGAAAACGGATGTCGGCGCCCAAATCGACCAGACGAAACGCACCATCAAGCCGGACGCCCGCGATGAGAAGGCAAAGACAATCTCACACGGCGAAGTTGATACAGGTGCGAAGTCTGACAGCGACGAGGATGATGTAGGGCCCGCAGTCCCGGAAGACAAGGGAAGCGATGTCTCAGACGATTCAGACGACTCTGACTCGGATTCCGACGATGAGGACGAGTTCCCGGTATCGCACGAGCTTGTCATGAAAACGCATGAGCGCGCAGTTACCACCATTACTGTTGACCCTGCTGGGTCGCGATTGATATCCGGATCTACGGACTGTACATTAAAACTCCACGATTTTGCCTCCATGACGCCTTCAACGATTCGCTCCTTCAAGTCCGTCGACCCATCCGCAAAGAAACAGTCAGCATCACAAGAAACACACATTGTGCATTATGCAGCTTTCAATCCCATTTCCCCAGCATACGTTCTGGTCGTCTCTGCTACACCGCAACCGAGAATATTGAATCGCGACGGTGACACAATCACCGAGTTTGTGAAGGGGGATATGTACCTCAGGGACATGCATAACACCAAGGGACACATTTCGGAGGTGACGAGCGGCGTATGGTCTCCAACCGATGAGAATCTGTGTGCAACCGCAGGAACGGATAGCACGGTGCGGATATGGGATGCCAATGTTGGAAGGTTACAAAAAGAGGTGATTATGCACAAGTCTAGAGCGGCTGGATCCGCTGGTCGGAGCAAAATGACTGCAGTCGCCTGGGGTTCACCTAAACAGGGTGGTGCGGATGTCCTTGTTGCGGCTGCCCTGGACGGAAGCTTGATGATGTGGAGTGGGAATGGACCTTATACACGACCAAGCGCTGAGGTTAGGGATGCCCATACGAAGGATACCTGGACCAGCGGAATCGATATCAGCTCCGACGGGAGGCTCGTCATTACCAAGGGTGGAGACGACACCATCAAACTGTGGGATACGAGAAAGTTCAAACAGCCAATTACGACTGTTGCGCACCCGTCCAGCTCTTCGCGATTCCCAACTTCAAACATTATCTTCTCTCCTACCTCAGCGAATGTTGTAACTGGCTCAGAGACCGGTCATTTACACATCTTGAATCCCGCTACACTAAAGCCTGAACTCGTTACACCGGTTACTCCTGGATCTCCGTTGATCACGGTTCAATGGCATGAGAAGTTAAACCAAATTCTCACCGGATCCGCAAATGCGGAAACACACGTTTTATATAACCCGGACATGTCCACCAAGGGTGCTGCTCTGGTTATGTCCAAGGCACCCAAGCGTCGCCACATCGACGATGACCCAACCCTCACCATGAACCTCGCGCAGGGCATTTCGGGAGACTCGGTGGTTGTCGGATCGAACGGCGTTCCACATTATAGTTCTGCTACTTGGTCTGCACGGCACCCGACCATTGGATTGACGGCTTCGGGCCGATCAAGAGACCCCCGACGGCCTCACCTGCCGGTACAAACACCGTTCGCAAAATCGCAACCCGACGAAAAACACATTCGGGAGAATATCCCGCTTAGCTCTATGCGTGATGAAGATCCTCGAGAGGCGCTGCTGAAATACGCTGATAAAGCCAAAAAGGACCCGATCTTCACCAAGGCATGGGAGGAAACGCAACCTACACCAATTTACCGCGATCTGAGTGATGATGAAGAACCGGAGCCGGATAGGAAGAAGGCGCGGCGTTGATACACTTTTTACAGCATTCAAAAATAGATAATGACTTCAGAAATGTACTCTCATGATTTGCCTGTACGGCATTCCATTTTAGCGGCGATACATAGACGTGAGGGGAGAAAGACCAGGTAACCAACTGTAAAACGGTCAGCATGCAAGGAAGAGCGAGCGTCTGCCTAATGACGTCGAGTGCGGCGCGGACAGCAGCAGTGTAGCCTAGAGATGGGTAGCTTGCACCCTTGGACAGTAACTGAGCCAATAATAAGGGCAAAAGTCATCAGAGGTTGCGCACTGGACTTCCAAGGTCGCTCTCCGCAGCGCTACCAGCAGACTATACGAAGGCGCGCCTAGTGTCCAACCTTGCAAGATTAAACTGACACTCCGCACCTGCGACCGTTGATCTCTTTTCCTCCAACTCCTCCTCAGCTAGCCATCCTCGATCCAACTTTCCATCGACGCTCGGTATTCTGCGGGTTCCTTATTTTCTCGACGAGATCCCTGTCCTCCGACAACCTTTTCAGACCGTCACCTTGAACCTCGGGTTCCAGCAACGTCAGGGGCGCACGATGCAGACTCCCTCTTCAGCATGAGCACCCTCCGTCAACTCGCTCAGATCCTGAATACACCGCAGGGTTAAAGAGAAGCCTTGACCTTCCTGACGCGCTTAAACGCCGCGTTTGCCGTATTTTTCGGAGGCGGCGGATCTTGCGAGAAGCGACCCTCGGGTGGCTTGCATTCCTTTCCTATCTACCTAATTTCATCATTATTCGGCCTTTTTATAAACGCAAATGGACTCTACGCAAGAGTACCCTCTGGCAGCTGGCCTGCTCGCGACTCTAGCTACCACCATCGCTTCGACACCAACACCCTTTCCGAGCCCCACGTCGCCGCCGCATTCCCTACCGTCCTTATACTCGGACCTTGGACATGATCACGGTGATGAAGGGGACAAGGAGTATGAGTGGTCGTCGCTGATCGGAATCATCACTGCTTTGGCTGGGAACGTGTTGATCTCGTTGGCCCTTAATATCCAGCGCTACGCCCACATTCGGATAGAGAAAGAATGGGAACACGAGAAGCAACAACAGGAGCTGAGTTGGAAGCGGACTCATCGGCGGGGGATCTCAGGGAGCTCCTACGGCGCCGTCGACGAAGATAGACAGGCTTCAGAGGAACGCTACGAGGATAACCCCTCAGGTCACTCCGGACGTTACCGAGACGATGATTCGATTCAAGAAGACCAATTACGGGATTCTACCGTGTCAGAGAGGACTGCGCAGCCCGAGAATGGCTCGCCCAAAGGGAGACGGAAGTCTTATCTGCGTTCCCCGTATTGGTGGGCGGGAATAATTCTGATGACGCTCGGCGAAACTGGCAATTTCATGGCGTATGGTTTTGCTCCGGCTTCGATTGTTTCGCCTTTGGGAGTTGTGGCTTTGATCTCGAACTGCGTTATTGCGCCATTCTTGCTGAAGGAAAAGTTCCGGAAGAGGGACTTTTGGGGTGTCATTGTCGCCATCGCGGGGGCGGTGGTGGTTGTTCTCAGTGCTAAATCATCAGAAGAGAAGATCGGACCTCATGATATCTGGGTGATGATCACGCGCTGGGAATTTGAGCTCTACTTGGGCATCACTGCTGGGCTTATCGCTGTTCTGATGTGGGCAAGCGGCAAATATGGATCGCGGTCAATTCTGATAGATGTTGGGCTGGTCGGGTTGTTTGGTATGTCACTCTTTCAAAAACATCTTCGAATGGTTGCTAACTGTGCATAGGTGGATATACTGCTCTTTCGACAAAGGGTGTTTCTTCTCTGCTGTCGTTTACTTTGTGGCATGTTATCACATTCCCAATTACCTACCTGTTGGCGTTCGTTCTTGTCTTTAGCGCCCTGATGCAGATAAGGTACATCAATAGGGCCTTGCAGCGGTTTGATTCTACACAAGTGATTCCGACACAATTTGTCCTTTTTACCCTATCCGTGATCATTGGTAGCGCCGTCCTTTACCAAGATTTCAAGGCCTACACGCCTGCCCGAGCAGGAAAATTTGTGGGTGGATGTCTTCTCACCTTTCTGGGTGTATACTTTATCACTAGCGGCCGCGTTCGCGCCGACGACGAGTCCTCCTATTCTACAGACGAGGAAGAGGCTATCGGGCTTCTGACTGGCGAGCGGTATCAGGACCGACTTGATCTGTCCCCTCCCTTGCAAGCTCAAACGAAGAACGGGCCGCGACCCAGAAGCCCGGATCTCCCAGACGGCCCACTCCAGTCACCTTCAGGGTCACTTTTAAGTGCGGGCCTCGAAGACCTCGGCGATAACCAGAGTACCCCGCGAGCGGGCTTATCCGCCGCGTCCCCCTCGCCGGCTCGCTCGCTAGCTGCTGATTCTCTGGAGGAGCCTTCTCCAGGAACTCCTTCCCAGCCTTCGTCTCTACTAAGGAACCCCTGGGCCGATACCTTTGAGCGGACGGCGTCTGATTCGGAGATTGAACGGCCAGTTACTCCCCCAGAACAGTCCCTGCAAAAAGCAGCAAGCTCCACTGTGCTTCTTCGTTTCCCCCCTGCCCCCGATGCGGATAGCACCGGTGCGGTAGATGGTCCAGCGAACAATCCCCGAAACAACACTGTTCCGCAGACACCGCCGCGGAGACCGCGAAATTCCATTTCTGCACACTTCTCCCCAGGTCCATTGTTTTCCACCCTATCTGGCGGATTCAGCGCCGTGGTTGCCGACTCAATCCGCCGCAATGAAATAAGCCCTGCGAAAGAACGACGAACGCCGAGGCTACGCGGTCGAAAGAAGAATCCGAGTGCGTCTGTCCTTGATAACATCTTAAGGGACGGTGACGCCGCGGGCGAGGAGGTCAACCAGGACTTGGATGCTACCCCTTGGGACGCAGCGCCTCGTTCTTCTACTATCACTGCCCCAGCGGACTCTTCAGAAGGCATCATCACCGCTCCTGTGAGCGCAGGGCATTCCACGCCTGGCCTCGATGGTGGGGAAATTGCTCGCAATCATTCGGACGATGTCACGACGGTTTCGCGTCTGCGCGGTTTGAGCGATACTTGGAGAAAGACTGTACCATGGCTGGGAGGCGTCCTGCAGAAACGAAAAGAGAATCAGGAAGAGTCCAGTGAAACCCAGGCTGCCGAGAGGACCTCGGGCGAGGCTAGCCACCCAGAGTCTGGAGGTGCGGGTGGTTCATCCAGTACTCAGGCCTGATCTTCCCAAGTACTAACTCCTATCGTATTCCTACGGTACATATTGTTTTCGTTTTAACATTGTTGGTGTGTCCCAACTCATGGCGTCGGCTTGATACCATTGTCTATAGCATATTCACTACACATAATCTATTTGTAATTAGAGACGCTCAACTTGTCACTTATTTTCGCCTTCTATCTTCCAGCACATCGACCAAGAGTAATCCCTGATGCATGGTACGGTGGTTGCAGCCGCTATTTTACCGCGGGCTCTCGATAGGTGGAAAAAACAACACTGCATCTTGCATTCAATCTCCATCTGGGAGATCCTTGCGCCATTTAGAGTATGATCCCTCTACCTGAACTGTCTCCCTCGCATTGTTCACCCCTCTTCATCTCCGCAGCTGCATTTATCCGTCATTTCTGCTCTCTCCGCCGGCATTCTCCTCCCCCCACTCCAGCCCAGTATTGTCTCCAATTGACCAGAGCTCCCTCCCCAATCTTCATACTCGTCGGCCTTTCCACTATCCAGGCCCGGGGTCATCTCCGAGATGCTTGGGATCATAATATTCTTCAGCCTTGGCCTCCAACTCACTCCAAGGAGGTGAGTGACGAAGCGACCATGGCAATGCCACTTCTCCCCCCCGCACGCCGTGCGAGTTCTCATTTGCTTTCATTTCCCTATTTCCCTTCTTTTATGTCTTCGCTAATGCTGCATGCTGCTAGCTAGGTCTCGGCAGCTACCAGCTTACTTATTTCTTGGTTAGCGAGCTGGAGCTTCCGGTAGGAATAAAAACGGTGCCGGGTTCCGGTTACAGCTCACCTCATAATTCCTCCAAAGGAGGCACAGATTGGAAGTCAGAAGCATACGGTTGTGGCTATCTCTGGCTGACGAAAGCTACAAACGATGTTGTTAACTCTCATTTCGAGGGGGCTATTGCTCCTTCACATTTGCGCTGGCTTGACGGTTGCAAAGGACTCGTCACCACTGTATAAGGATCCAAATGCTTCGATTGAGGATCGGGTGTCGGACCTACTAGGTCGTATGACGGTCGAGGATAAGACAGCACAATTGGTACAAGGTTTGTTAATATCTGAAGTCGTCTACGATTGGTGACATTGGTCTATTGTCAATGACCGACTGACATTCTCTAGGTGATATCACAAATTGGATGGATGAGGAAACTGGGGCGTTCAATTACACTGGGCTAGAATGGAATATGAGGGAAAGGGCGGGCATGTTCTACGGTATGCAATCGACTGGTTTAATATTCAACCGTGAAATTGCTGATATCGTTTCCTCTTCCAGTCGGTTACCCTGTTGAATGGGAGTGGATTGCAACAAATATCAAACGCGCGCAGGATTACCTGGTGGAAAACACGACCCTCGGGATACCTGCGTTTGTGCAGACTGAAGGTGGGTGTATATTAGAATAGCAAGAAGATGCGTGCTGACATCTCGTTTTACTTGCAGCAATCCACGGGTTCTTGGTTAGAAATGCCACCATCTATAACTCACCTATTGCATATGGATGCTCGTTCAACAGGGAGGTAAGCTCACATTGACCCGGCCCCTTATTGTCGGTTGCTAATAAAAGATAGTTGGTTTACAAGATGGCAAGACTGATCAGTCAGGAGGCTTTGGCTCTGGGTGTTAATCAACTCTTTGCCCCAGTCGTCGACCTTGCTCGAGAGCTGCGATTTGGCCGCGTAAGCGAAGCTGTTATATTCCAGACGACCTGAATGTTACTAATGCTGCTTAGGTTGAGGAAACCTATTCCGAAGATCCCTATCTCGCCGGCGAAATTGGATACCAGTACGTCAAGGGATTGCAAAGTCACAATGCCTCAGCTCAGGTCAAGCATTACGCTGGCTTCAGTCAGCCTGAGCAGGGAATCAACACTGCCCCTGTTCACGGTGGAGAGCGATACCTGCGCACGACGTATGTTCCTAGCCAATGATTATAAGGATGATTTGAGCTGACTTTTGAGCAAGCTGGTTACATCCTTTCAAGCGCGCGATTATAGACGCCGGAGCTTACAGTATTATGAGCGCCTACCACTCGTAAGTCCCTACGGCTGATCCAAGATTCGGAGAAATCGTCTAATTGCTTGGTCAAGATATGACGGCATCCCTGCTGTTGCTGACTATCATCTTCTCACCGAAATCCTTCGAGAAGAATGGGGTTATGAGTACTTTGTTATCAGTGATGCTGGAGCCACAGACCGACTTTGCAATAACTTCCGTCTGTGTGAGAGTTCACCTATTGATTCAGAATCGGTAACTCTCCAGGCCCTTCCCGCTGGAAACGATGTCGAGATGGGCGGCGGTTCATAGTGAGCACCATCTTCCATAATCCGAGTAAAACCCCTACTGACCACGTTGATTAGCAACTTCCACACGATCCCTCAGCTCATAGAGTCTGGCAAGCTCGATATAGAGACCGTCGATACCGCAGTTGCGAGAGTTCTACGAGCCAAGTTTGCCCTAGGGCTCTTCGAGAACCCATACCCAGCTGCGCCTAAAGAGGAATGGGATAACCTCATTCACTCAAAAGAGGCCGTTGACCTGGCCAGGGAGCTAGATAAAGAATCTATCGTCCTGCTAGAAAACCACAACAACGTCCTCCCTCTCAAGAAAACTGGCGAAATCGCAGTCATCGGGCCAATGGCACACGGACGCATGAACGTTTGTCAACCCAACTACCACTCATACATAGTACTCAACTAACCAACCCAATCCAGTATGGCGACTATGTCACCTCAAGCCAATACCGCGGCGTCACACCCCTCGAGGGGATCAAAGCCGCCGTCGGCGACTCTGCCAAAATCAACTACGCTCAAGGCTGCGAAAGCTGGAGCAACGACGAATCCGGCTTCGCCGATGCCGTTGCCGCAGCAGAGAAATCCGACGTCGCCATCGTCGTCGTAGGAACATGGTCCCGCGACCAACAAGAACTCTGGCAAGGCCTCAACGCAACAACAGGCGAGCACGTCGATGTCAACTCCCTGTCCCTCGTCGGCGCCCAAGCACCCCTCATCAAGGCCATTATCGATACAGGCAAGCCCACCATCGTAGTCTTCTCCTCCGGAAAACCAATCACAGAGCCCTGGGTCTCGTCTTCGGCCTCCGCGCTCGTCCAACAATTCTACCCCTCCGAAGAGGGCGGGAATGCACTCGCAGATGTGCTTTTCGGCGACTATAGCCCGTCTGGTAAGCTCTCCGTCTCGTTTCCGCACTACGTAGGCGATCTGCCGATCTACTACGACCATCTCAACTCCGCGCGTGATATCGGCGACTCAGGCTATGAAGCGGAGAATGGAACGCTCGTCTTCGGGCACCAATACGTTCTTGGGACCCCGGATCCGTGGTACCCCTTCGGATATGGGCTCAGCTATGTGAACTTCACGTACAGCGATGTGACGCTCTCGCAGACCAATGTTTCTGCCACAGACACGGTCACTGTATCCGTGGATGTCACGAATACAGATGCTGCCCGTGATGGGACGGAAGTTGTGCAGGTTTATATCGTGGATGAGATTGCGACGGTTGTGGTGCCGAATCGTCAACTGAAGGGGTTTGAGAAGGTAGTTGTCCCTGCTGGGGAAACTAAGACTGTCGAGATTGACATTGACGTTAAAGAGCTGGGGCTGTGGAATGCGAGGATGAAGTATGTGGTTGAGCCCGGGGCGTTTACAGTTCTTGTTGGTGGGGATTCAAAGGATGCTAGGGGGAACGCGACGTTTTGGGTGCAGTGATTGTCTTAGTGGAGGAGTATGGTGATAAAAGAGAGGTTGTTATAGCTAGGTGAAGACGTTCTAATACAGGCCTGCATATGTATGAGTGGAGAGAAGAATTTCAATGTTAGTCAATAATCGTTAAGCATTGCTCATTTCATTCGTTATGTTTAGAGGGTATAAAGCGTGGAATGTGTAAATCAATATAGCGTCGAGAAGGACGAGATGTCAAGACCCATTTACGACTCCTCCGCTTTCGTTTCTGGTTCATTAGGTGGCGTTTCTTGCTCGGTGTCACCTGGACTAACTTCCGCGCCAGTACTCTGCTGTGGAGTGCCTGCGCTGGTAGACTTTGTGCTGGACTCTCCAGCCCTTCCTTCTGCACGCCTTGATTTAGCTCCCTCCTTGAGCTTTTCCCACCGATCTCTATAACGGCCGAGCACATTGCGGAGTTTTTCATTCTCCCTACCCGCTTGGTCAAGTTCCTTTTCACCCTGTCGGATTATTTCCTCGAGCTCTTTTATGCGCTGGTCTTGCTCCGTGGCTGCTGCTGTAGAGAGAGCTGCCGTTGGTGATGGCACCGCAGAGCCAGATTGGGGGCCGTGCTCTGGAGATGGAATGTTTTGGTGGTGCATTGCTTTCAGAGACTGTTGTAGGGCCATGGATGATGACTGTGCATTGACTTCCCACATATGTAAGCGTTTAGACAAGGTGTCGGACAGATGCCGTAGCGCTTGGTTCTCCATTTGCAGTTCTTCTAGTGTTTTAGGCGGTTGGAGGCCCGCGGGTTTATCGCTCCCTCGGCTTGGTTGGCCCTTGCCCTTGCCTTTGCTAGTCTGGAGCAACTCTGGCGAGGAAGGTGTTTCTCGGGCATCGACGAAGTCATCGTCCGCTTCATCGATACTGTTTCGGCGCGCTTCCTTTTCAGCCCTGGTCAAAATACCCGCGTAAGACACGGTTCCACCAGTCGTAGGCACCACGTAGAACGATTCTGCTGGGTTTCCTGTTCCCATCCCACCCCCTCCTCCATTTGAGCCACGAATGGCTTTTAGAGCGGCACGGGAAAATATGCGGCTAATATCAGGCTCAGCGGAGGATCCGGAACGATCCGACACGGCGGTTTGTCTATCAATTCTTGTCTCCGCAGACGATTTACGAGTTGCATTGGCATTGTTGCTACCATCTGATCCAAGAGGAAGTCCCGCAAAGGCCAACGGTGCTGATATCCGAGAAATGAGACCTTCAAATGTTGAGTAGAACCGTTGAAACGATTCCTCGGTGGTAGATTGTCGGTGCATAGGCTGCGCCGGTTCTGATGGCTCGGATGGTACGAATTGTTGGGAGGTGATATCGGTAGGGCTAGCAACCGGTGGCGACCACGGTTGCTTCTGACTCGGGGTGCGGCTCGCATGATCTCTCTGTCCAGACGCCTGCGTACCTCTTAATCTCGACTCGCTATCTTTGGCCTTCGCACGTCCGTCCGTCATTTTCGCCCCAGCCTGCTGGGACGAGAGAGTAGGCGATGCAGGTGACGCACGGCGCGGCTGGGCTGGGATTCCTCGTGCGGATGCTAAGTTGCTCGCTATCGAAGATGTTTCTCTTTTTGGTACACGGGGGTTTCCGATCAGTTTTGGAGGCTGGTGGCTATCGGTCTTCGACGTCACTGGTTCTGTAATATTTTGGGAAGTTTCCCCGGTAGCAGCAGACGGTGGGTTCTCATGTTGGAAGCGAAGGATATGTGCGAGTTTCTTGTGGTGCTGTTCGAGCAGATGGAGCATTCGTAAAGCCTGTACAGTACAGAGCAATTGGTTAACGCGTAATCCTTAAAGAGGGTTGCGAAAAGTACGGAGACAGGAAGAGATACCTCACGATCCTTACTATTTTGCGCAACTGTTGCAAACTCACCAGCAGCCAAGTCGTGCTCTTCGCTTGCAGCTACCGGATTGGACTTGCGAGTTTCAAGGACTGCGTTCCGGGCATGGGTATGAGCCTGGAGACGGTCAGATTGCGCTGTTCACTCAGGTGACGGAGTTGCAGACATAATTCGACTTACCAGAGTCAGAGGAGCAGTCTCCATGGCTTCGGAGAGATAGAAGCGATGCTATCTTCATCAGGAGGGCAGGAGGGCAGGTGAGGATAGAGGTGGGGGGGGGGGGGGGGAGGGGAGGAGAGGGAGAGTTGATGTGACGTTATTAAATGTTACAGTAACATTACCTCATATTACCTAGTCCGGCTAACAAACGGGGAATCTAGACTCCTTGTACGGCGTAATGTTCTGTATCAGTGCTGCCTGCCGCATGATTGAATGACTTAAGTTCAAGTATTGGTAACAGATAGATAATATAGAGAGATATTGTATAACACAAGAGCTATCTTCCTGTATACTGATGAAAATAGAAGTTATTGTGACGTCGGACGTGAGGAAGCGGGCTCGTACTCGTATTGTTGGTCTTCGTTGAAGCTCCCGGGAATCGTCAGTAGTCGTAGCCTTACCGTCTCCATCTCCCCTGCTGCGGACCCCCGACATTCTGACACCTACCCCCCTCTCCCTCTTTTCCCACTTTTTCGCTTCCCAGTTATCCCTTTATACCTCCCAGCTCTTGTCGCATCTGGCTTTTCCGTAGGCTACAGGGAGAACATGCTGCTGGCGTTGACCTCAGCCATAGCTGTCACCACTGAGCCCGGCCTTTCCCCCTCTTTACTTTCGCATTGTTCGGCGTCAGCACGGACGTGAGCTTGATTCAGCTCCTACCATGATATTTCAGCTTGCATAAAACTCCGTCCTTCAGAGCCATTGCATGCGTCAAATACTCCTCTAATTTGGGTTGACCCCTTGCTCTCGCTTCACCGTCCCGCTCGCTATGGATGCCCCCGTTGTCCCCGATCACCCCGAGCCTGCGCCATTAGATGTCCCCCCACTCTCCAAATCACTCCGTTCAAGCACAACTCCGCCTGATTTTGAAACTACTGGAAGCTCCGGTCCCAGCAATGGCCGTTCTTCGGTAGATTCAGCTTCCGACAAGCAATTGTCGCAAGCAGGGGATGCCGATTCCACCAAAACGGGATCTACCGGTTTGTCAAAGCTGCTCGCCTCGAGACGGAACCGCAAGAAGAAGAAGAAGGAAAGCTTGAAGCTGGTCGACGAGCTTCCGACTACACTGGAAGCAGACAGTAATGATAGAAAGGTCCCCGGTATCACTACTCACAAGAGAGCTTCCAGCACCTCATTGCTGCCCACAGAAAGCAATAGCACGCAAGACGATACCTCGAACCTTTTGACGGATGACTCCGAACCCGATAGGTAGATCGCTCTTGACTGGGTGTCTTACTTTGAATGAAAGCTAACCTTCGGCCCTGTCTGCAGAACTCCTCCCCTTACCTCGCATGATTCGCATTCCGGCTTTTACACATCATCCTCACCTTTAATTAAAGCAAACTCGGCCCATGCCAACGATACAGATGGAGCGCATGGCGATGCGGAATCTGCAATAAGTGGTGCAACCTCAGATCGTGCCGGATCCAACCCAGACACGGAATTACAACGCCCGTCGTCCCGGCCAACCACGGCTTCGAGCTTGAGCGTGCCTGGTAATGAGAGGAAGAAAGGCGTATCTAAAAGCCAACGTTTTAGGAATGCATTTAGCTCCGATAAGAAAAATGCAAACCGAGAACGAGCGTCGTCAACGTCGGGTGAAAGCGCACGGAGCGCCAGCCGGCGAAGTAGTTTGTCGTCGAAAAAGGCTCCGGGTAACCCCGCGGACGCTCCTCCGCCTGTTCCATCGATCCCAAAGCCAATTCGAACAGATATTAAGGAGGGCAAAACTCAAGAGCCAGAGCGACCGCGCCTACAAACACCACCACACACTGCAATCCCATTTCCAGCTACTACAGTGACTCCCCCAACTCCGAACCTTGATCATGCGCCACTGGTCGCAGCTTCGAGTGTCACGGAATCCCCGTCCTCGATAAAATCGCGCGAACTACCTCCTGGTGTTGTTGTGAGCCCCTCTGGAAACATGATTTCTCATCGACGCGTACGGTCTGCCTCTGCAGCCAACCCCAAACCCAGCAAACTATCGAATGCGATGGCCGCCAGCCCAACTATTGAGGAAGGCAAGGCTGGTACACCTCAGAGCGGATTCTTTTCATCTGTGTTTTCTGTGGCGCAGACTGCTGCCTCTACCCTCACCGGCGGTCTCAATGCACCGAAGACACGCAGTCCAGCAATACCAGAGGCCAAAGTCCCAGAAGACCAGGAATCCGTTGATGCTACGCAAGTTCCCGAAGGCGCAGATCAGTCCGAGGAAAAGAAATCATTGGCTGTCGACACTCTAGGTTCAGGTGATTTGAACTTCAGCCATTTGGATATTGCTATACCTCCCGGTGGATCCATATCGACACCAGATGGAGTCGTCATCACAAAGCCCGAACTGCCGCCAGAGAAGCGCAGAAGCCCCGCAGTCTCTCAACGAGATGATGCAGCTGCACAACTAGAGGATCGACGGGTTGCCCGAGCAGTTACTATGGCATATGAAAAACCCGATAATCAATTGAACCAGCAAATATACGACGATCAGTTTGATACAGATTCTACCCCAAATCTTTTGAAAGAGCCAACTGGAGCCCAAACCCCGTCAGGTGGGAGCACATTGGACGGGGACATTGGCGCAAGACCGTATCGAAGCAACAGCGTACGAAGTCGGCTGGCCCAGCGGCGTCACCGGGGTTCTTCTGGTGCAACTTCATCAACAATTGGGGCGATTGGTGCCGGTGCCATTGCGCTCGGAGTTCCAGGGGTCAATGCGAGCTTGCCACGGCTAACAGGTTTCGCTGTTGCCAGCAAAAAGCGTAACAGGGACTTCCATCAGCTCTTTCGCAGCGTTCCAGAGGATGATTATCTCATTGAGGATTACAGCTGTGCCTTGCAACGGGAGATCATATTGGCGGGACGCATTTACATTTCCGAAGGGCACATTTGCTTTTCAAGCAATATCCTAGGCTGGGTTACCACTCTTGTCATTAGCTTCGATGAGGTCGTAGCTATTGAGAAAGAATCGACTGCCATGGTTTTTCCGAACGCAATCGCCATAAAGACATTGCATGCCCGCCACACATTCCGAAGTCTTTTGAGTCGAGAGTCAACCTATGACTTGATGGTCAATATCTGGAAGATCAACCACCCCAGTATTAAGAGTTCTATCAACGGGACAACGGTTTTAGACTCCACGGGTGACAAGACGGTAAAGGCGGGTGAAAGCGACGATGAGCTTTCTGAAGAAGACGAGGAAGATATCTACTATGATGAGGATGAAGATGATGACAATGCTGATAGCTTCTTCGAACCCGGTGATGACAGCATGCGTGGGAGTAGTACATCGCTTCCTCTGAAAGGTCTACCTCGACAGACTTCTGCCCCAATACCAACAGTCTCATCGGGACTCGGGCCCAATGGAACCTCTAAGGGCACCAAGGGTATCAATGGAGATGCTGATGGTGACTTCCCTGGCCCACCCACACATTCTCCCACTCAATATGACGGCCCTGAAGGCCAGTACGACAGACTCATCAAAGACGAAACAATTCCTGCGCCTTTGGGCAAAGTATATTCTTACGTTTTTGGACCAGCCTCAGTGTCGTTTATACCTAAGTTCCTTGTCGATAACCAAAAGTCTGGCGAGCTTGACTTCAACAGTGAAAAGACCGGGCTTACGAATGAGAGTCGGACGCGCAAATACTCCTATATCAAACCTCTTAACGGATCCATCGGTCCCAAGCAAACAAAATGTATTAGTGTCGAACAGCTGGATTTCCTAGATCTCGAGAAGGCTGTTCTTGTAACACTCAGTACCCAGACACCCGATGTGCCTAGTGGGAATGTTTTCACTACCAAGACGAAATACCTCTTCACGTGGGCAGCAAACAACCAAACGCGCTTTCTCATGACCTGTACGATTGAATGGTCTGGAAAGAGTTGGCTAAAAGGTGAGTCACTGGCATCTTTCTCGCTTCAATATCATCCTAACCAAAATAGCCCCGATTGAGAAAGGCGCCACCGACGGTCAAACGGCGTTCGGCAATGACCTGATCGCCGCCCTGAGAGCCGCAGTCGCCCCCCGCGCTCGTGCAGGTACCAAAACTGGTGGGAAAGGCAAACTCAGACGTAAGAAGGGTGACGCCGTGAACGACGAGACCGCAGCAGCTGTTGCCAAGGCAGTAACCGAAGCGCACGCCCAGAAAGCCGAATCATGGGGTGTATTCGAGCCGCTCCATGGACTGCTTGGACCAATTTTTGGTTTATTTGCGCCGTTGTGGAATGGCAATATAGCTGTCCTAGTAATCGGAGTCCTGCTTTTCATGCTTTTCTTCCGCGGGCCTTCCCACCCACCAATAATGTCGTCAGACATGGCATATCCTGGCCACTCTATACCCCAGCGTTTGGCCGCTTATGAAGAAATGTGGCGCAGAGAAGAAAGCGAGCTCTGGAATTGGCTTGAAGACAGAGTAGGGTTAGATGGAATGGCCATTCCAACGATGAAGCGGCAATCCGAAACACGCATACCCCGGACCAATCGCAAATCCCAAACTGAGCGGGAACTGAAAGATTCGCTGGGCGAAGAAACCCTATCAGACCGCGAGATGGACCACGCAATCCGCAGTACGCGGGACCGGTTGGACACACTTGAGCGGATATTGTCTCGAAGAAGGTCAACATCTACGGCCAAGACTGAATCGTCCCGCGAGGAGCTTTAGGCCTACCCAGCAACTATAACAAAGACGCGCTCCCCCACCAAAGCCATGCACACCATTTAAACTTGTCACTCCCTTATTTCAGTCTCATTTATTGGACTTTTATCAGCGCCACCACCGTTAACTACTTATCCAGTCATTTACCCTTTTTTTTTTTTTACTTGTCCGGCAGCGATTCGTAATCATGCACCTGTGTCAAGCGATATATAGTTTCCTTGTTTATGGTTTGTCTCTTGATGACATATTGTATCTACTACATGTTTCTCTCAAATCCTCCTGTTCTGTATTCACAGATACCTAACTTGTATATCCAAAGCTTCTACCTATTCCACATATAGCCTGCGAATTTGGGGGCAAAAAAAAGCACGAAATTACCAAGCAAGCAACCCGAGCCCTTACCATATGATGGGAAAGATTGTTTTGTTTCTAAACAGCGCGGAACAAAGCAGTCATATAGAGGGTGGAGCTGTCTAGTATTTAATTATAGAAGCACAACTATGACTTGTTAGTCTTAAACGATCACTACCTAATATTCATTTCGTTTGTGATAAGCAAGCAGTCTTGGAATTCATCCTCAGATGGAATTGGTTGGCAACTTGGCATACAGTTGACAGGAACAATCAACATCCATTATTGGCTCGCATAGATGGGTCCATTGACTGCAAATTATAATTAAGCACCCACTTGCATTAGATTGAGTGATTACATCTATTTTGATCTTATCTAGATCATTTTGAATGTCTTGGTAGGACTTTTCGTGCTTCCTTTAGGGCCTATAACCCCCCAGGGTTAATAAAACTATGCACCTGGCTGTGTAATACTCTACTACAAATTTCTGATCAAGTTTGTATATGCAAGATCCAAACACTCGTGTTTCGGTTTGGATAGATTGAGGATGATAATTAGGGGTGCTAAATATACAGTATCTTGAGGAACAGAAGTAAGAACATTAGTGGTATCAATCACGGCATCATACGCTGACAGATGCTATAGGAAACAAGTTGCAAAAATAAAGGATAAGCGCTCTTTTAACATGGCAGAGATCAGTATATATGAGAGCCAATATTATATATCGTATAGTATACTGAAAATGGAAAGAAAATCGTGAACATGAAGTTTAGGTCGTAGAACTTGTGAGAAGACTGTCAGGCATTGTAAGGGCGAGAGAGAAAGGTAGAGTCCGATCATCATGTACCCTCATAAACCTGGAGGGCATTCGACGATGAATCTGACATCGATCCAGGATTTTCGGCGTTGGTTTTCTCTTCTTCCCTTCTTCTCTTCTTTTGCATCTTCTTCATTGCCTCTTTGGTGAGTTGCTGGCGGAACATTCGTTCGACCACGTCCTTTTTGCGCGTCATTCGGTCCCCGATCGTGATCAGGACACCTCCAGTGATGTTACACGTGATTGAACAGCAGAGGATGACGGTGGTGAGAGCGAATGGCCGTACATGGTAGCTGATACCCCATGTACAAGCGCCGAGGGCGATCTGAAGAAGTGAATGGCAGTCCAAAATAACCACAATGGCGATGAGAAAACGTTGCGGGAAGGCATGGTGAGTTATGGTTTCGTGAGGTTTGTAAAAGGTATGGGACTTCGCAAATTTGGTTTGGTGGTGCTGCAATTTCAGCTGCTGCACACGATTGAGCACGCTGAACTCATGCTCATCCTCTTTGGGGAGTTCTCCGGCTTCGATATCAGCATCTGCTTGATCCTCCCCCCGAGATGGCAAGTCATTCTTATCTTTCAAATCTGGGAGCCGGCGCTTTTTGCGAATCCTCCAGGTCGTGAAAGTGTAATGTGCGATGAATATCATGTGGTAGGTATCAACTGCACGGAACGGGGCCAGCCCATCACCCATGATGGCGAATAGAGCCACTAGTACATTGTCAATGACATTGATGATATATGACTGTCGTCCGCCAACGTTGATCCAACCTATATCTCACATTAGCACAATGTATAGAAGATGAAGGTGTGTGAAGTGTGGAGGCAATACCGATAAGGAAGAGGACCCATGCAAGGCCAAAGAGTGTAATGAGAGTCGCGTATAAAGTGATCAGAAATCCAAGAGCTGGGTATAAAAGTTAGCGGATAGACTCAAGGAAGAAAAAAGATATGGATAACGTACGTTTAGAGACGTATTTACCGAACCCTTTCATGGATCGCTTGAATTTTGAGCGACGCGAATGCAGCATATGTCGCACATGGTCATTCAACTCTTCAATGTCCTGGTATGACCAGCCTGCAAGATTGGTGCCATCTGGTAGTATGGCAAAGCGAGGCTCTCTCTCATCCAACACAGCGGAAATGCTAGTAATCGGCCTCTCTAAGGGAGCACCAGGTTCGAGCCCCTTTCTGTCTTCCTTCTCTTCATCTTCTTCTGTCGACGTTGACTCCTCTCCTTCTAAACCAGAGGGAGGTGAAAGTGTATACGTCTGATTGCGATTCACAAGAGGACCTAGATTTGGAACAAACAGCGAGTTCTGGACATTGGTAAGAGTAGTAAGAGCCGAAACCTGAGGGTCTAATATACAGTTAGTTTGTCAAACCTGGGGCACAGTTCACATTTATCGACGGCACGGGTCTGCAGCAGCCTAAGGAACGCTTACCGATGACATCCAAAACGTCCACAAGGTGCGAATCATATTCCCGGGCGTTAGTCTCTGGCTGAGGGGAAGGGCCGCCGACAGTTTGAGCTCGGTTGCGGGAGAATTTATTTAATGCTGCTGCACTTGTCCTTCGTAGAATGTTCCTCCGATCACCATCCTTCGGTTGTTCGGGCACTGGGGCTGGTCGGACGAGTTCCAAGGTTGGGCGAGCACTGCCGGGGCTCTGAGGCTCCTCCATGACGGTTCGCATGGGCTGTCCAGGCTGGAGGCGCGGTAGATCAGCTGGATTAGGTGCCGACCACCGTCCTCGACGGGGCTCGGAGCTACTGCGGCGACGGCCGCCTTCGAAAGCATCACTGGGTCCCTCGGGTTCCTGGGGAGGGTTCCCACCGAGATTCGCAAAGGACGCACGCGACCCATTGTTCCTGAGGCCTAGATTACTTGTATTTTGCAGTGCGGGAGACGAAGGTAGGTTGGTAAATGAAGGCGGGCGAAAAAGGCGAATAGAGGAGCGATTGGAGTGGTTTGAGCGCACAGATGAGGCGCGCGGCCGAGCCGTCGGGGCCCCGGATACCGTCCGATCTTGGGCAGAAGGATTCGCTGCAGCAGAAGCGCGTCGAGACCGCGGCTGGGGAGCAGCAAGATGGTCCGGAGACGGGCCTGCCGGCTCTATCGGATCCATTGGGACGGTGTGGTGATGAAGCAGAAGTCGAGAGGCGAAAAGAGGAGAAGGGAAGAGACGCAGCAGGATAAAGAAGCATTTGAATTAGTCACTGGGGGGCCCAGTTGGTCCCGCAACAACCCGCCAAGCACCGTGGCGCTCGATGAAAATCTCCATCAAAACCAGTTGAACGAGCCAAAGGGATCGACATGACATCGCCAGTGCATCTGGGGCCCCCGGTCGCGGTGGGTGACTGGTCAAGAGCTGCAGATGCCAGCAGCATTCGTTGTTGTCTCCCGAAATAATTATGATGAAACATCTGGATTCTTGTTTGCTGCATCGAGGGTGCAATTTTCTCTCCCCGTTCTTTGGGTCCTCTAACGGTTTCTGCCTCAGGCAGCAGTCCCTGTACTCCAAAGAGCTGCGTTCATTCACTGCTTCATTCACTGGCTGCCTCTCTTTCTGAGAAGTTTTATTTCCTTTGTTTCTCACTGTAGGATACTGTAAGCATGTGTTTCTTGTGTTGCCTTGTCAACAATGTCCTCTCAATTCCAGGTCAGTCGACTTTGGAGCTACACGCCGGCATAATAGCAACAGCTTGCCCTCCAGCTAAACATCCCGGGGTAATGTATTCTTTGTTATCAAGCTTGACATCTACTAATTTTAGGCTACACAGCTTTAACAACGGACCTGCATCAGACAAGGCTATAAAGACATCGCGATAATGGCTACTAAACATCTTCTTTCACCGTTTCGAGAACATCGTAACCTTCACAAAGCAACCCAAGCACACAAAGACCCTACCGGGAGCCGCGATAGGAATTCTAAAAACAGCCATGCGAAGACTGTCTTGGAGGCATCCAACAGCTGGGACCCCGCGAGCGCCAACCCAGACAATACTCTGACAGAAGAATCTCTGTATACCGAACAGTTCTTCTCAGACATGGCGAAAACAATTATCCATTCATTTCCATTCAGGAAATTCGCGAAACAACATGGCTGCAAAGTTGAGGACGTTTTCCATGCAGTCCGTGCCACGGTAGTTGAACCGCTTTCCAAACCGATTTGTGCGAAGGCTGCGAGACACGCTGCTGCCGTTAGGGTCGCCCATGCGACCAAAGCCACCGAGTCAACAAAGAGCAAATGCAACGCTCCCACGTCAACTTCCAATAAATCACCAGAGCTTCGCCGTACGGCGAAGAGGCGCAAGACAATGGCCCCCAGCGAACGACAGCTTGTGGAGCAGGATATCAGTGACGATTGCAGACCTGCAGAAGCCAAAATAGAGGGGAGCCGTCTTTTTCATAAGAACTGACTATCTGGATATTGGGCAAGTAGGTACATCGATCGACTATTCTCGCGATGTCGAGCAACCGATACTAATGCCTGATGGATGTTTTGCTTAATGAGCCGGGAATGCCATTTATTCTGCACTTCTGGAATGTAAATTAGCGTGCAGTTTCCTTGGTGTGGCGCTGACATAGATAATAGATTAATCCCATTCATGGTCGACATAATGGAATTGACGGGCTTTAAACTAACTTGTACCTGCATTTACCCACTCCATGTGTTCTTCAATTAGGAGTACTACCATGGAGTTAAGTACACCGTACTACCATATTCCAAGTGGAATCGCCATTCGTAGGCTTTTTCTATAAGTGCCCACTTCCATAAGGCCATTGCTACGTTGTGAGATGTAACTATGATGTCAAGGGGTTACTTGAAATCCACTGAAGTCCATCACTAAATCCATGTACAAGAACTTCACCCTTCCTTTTTTTTTTTTTTTTTTTTTTTTTTTTTTTTTTTGGTTGAGAACTGCCCAAAATTTTGAGGTTTCCAGACTAAACAATGCCATCTTCAACATCCTCCCACCCTGACCAGAGGGGCGTCGAACCTCATCCCGCGCCACCCAGAAACGTTAACGGGGATGCAGACTATGAACCCCACCCCGAGAAGTCCATCTCGATCTCACCAGCCCGGACAGAAATACAGAAACATATACTTTCCCTTTACGACGGCAGCGCGTCAAAAGATGACATGGATGTCTACGCCGAACAGGCGGTCTACGATGACCCGTTCAGTTACTGCGACACGCGGTATTAACAAGCTCTTCCCGTAATTGAAAATACATATTCACTCACTGGACGCAGATATAAGATAGCAGGCCAGTGGTACGGCATCCCTAAGTTGTTTGCCAAGTCCGAAACGCTAGGCACAGAAGTCACGTCATCAACGGAGGACGAACTTGTGTGGAAGCAGCGCAGAAAGTATACTTTTGCTGGGATCCATGCTTCCAAGACTGCGGATAGTTTAGTGAGTCTTAGGCTTGAGGGTCAAGGGCCGGGTGAAAGAGTAGTATATCACAAAGACATGTGGAATGGGAAAGATTACTCTCACGATGGGCTGGGTGCGCTGATCAAAAAGCTGAATGGGTAATTCATTTGATGCCCTTTAAATAGGAAGGGGCTAACTGGGTATAGTGACAAGTTGACACGCGTCACCGAGCCGCCGGAGTCAATTTAGCAGCAGGGGAAGACTGAATTCTTGAAATTCTTGGTGATGCATGACTCTTCATAAAGTGTTAGTGCGGAAGCCGGGTGGTAAAATAACACAAACGGATCTATTTATATCACAATGTTCCTGCAGCCCGGTCTCTGGACTTGATATGCAACGGAAATGAACTCCGCAGGCGACTCCAGGGGCTTTGCGTACCGTGAATGTCCCAATAATATGGATAGTGCAGACTGCTGCCAATGTTGAGATGTGGCAGCGTGGTAGCAGTGGGTCTGGGCCTCGAGCTGAGACCCAAGTGAGCTCATCGATGCCTGAGGCCGGCTTCCCAAAACAGATTAGTCACCACCAAGGATCCAGTTTCCTTTTTCTCGCTCTTTCTCCTTTCCCGTCGGACCTCATCTTGATCCTTCCTCTCAAGGCAAATCGTCATCGCGTTCTTCCAGATTTCCTGTCAACAACCCCCCCGTATCTAGGGCACCAAGCTACCCTTCCTCCTCCCCCCTCGTAACTTCGATCAACTTCAACCCAAGGGCAGCCAACAAGCTCTCTGAGTCATCCGACACACAACCGGTCATCTCCACCGCCAATCTTCTCCCTCCTCGAATCTTTGACCCTTTGTGTCCTCAGCCATCAAGATGTCTACTGCCGTCGATAACACTACCTCCGACAACCAGGCCTCCACTGCCCCTACCACTGAGGCCCCTAACGGCACTGCCCCCGCAGCTCAGGCCGCTGCCGATGCTGCTGCTGTCAGTGCTGATGAAGGACGTCGGTTGTACATTGGGAACCTCGCATATGCGACCACTGAGGGGGAGCTCAAGGAGTTTTTCAAGAGCTACACTATGTAAGTCCATTTTGTTATCTCATTTCGTGCGCTGTCTGGCCTCCCATTGCCGTGCCCATTGTTTTTAAGGTTCTCCGAAGCTTGGGTTCCCAACGTTTCCTCTGCTGTGCATTCATCCAACCACGATATCACCAAGAGAAAACTTTTATTGCTTAACTCATCCTTTCTTTGAATCTTATCTATGTGCGTGAACTAACGTTTATCTATTCCTAGTGAGAGTGTCTCTATCCCTGTGAACCCTCGCAACAACCGCCCCGTCGGCTATGCTTTCGTGGATCTCGCAACCGCTTCGGAAGCTACTGCCGCTATTGCAGAGCTCTCCGGAAAGGAAATTCTTCAGCGCAAGGTCTCCGTTCAGCTTGCCCGTAAGCCTGAGCCAGCTGAGGCCAAGGCTGAGGGTGCTGTAAGTGGCGGTGAAGGTGCCAGCGGCAACGAAGGCCGCAAGAGGGCGGGAGGACGTACCCGTGGCCGTGGCCGTGGTCGCGGCCGTGTTGGTCGTGGAGCACGCGGAGGTCGCTCGGTATGCCGTGTCCCATCTAGTTAACTGAGCAACTACTAACATCTTCGTTCGCCGTAGGCCCAAGGTGCTGAGGGTACTGAAGAGCAGCCCGCTACTGCCTCTGGCGAGGCTGCCCCTCTGTCTGAGCTCACCAACCAAAACGATGCCGCTGCCACCGAGGCTGGCAAGGCCGGCGGCAAGCCCCGTGCCCGTCCCCAGAAGCAGCGTGGACCCCCCGAGGACGGCATTCCCTCCAAGACCAAGGTTATGGTGGCTAACTTGCCGTATGATCTGAGCGAGGAGAAGGTATGTGGAAACTGACATGTTTTCTTAAGCTTCTGTACATGCTAATCCCCTCTTAGCTGAAGGAAATCTTTGCCGCCTACCAGCCCGTTTCCGCTAAGATTGCTCTTCGCCCCATCCCCCGCTTCATGATCAAGAAGCTCCAGGCCCGCAACGAGGCTCGCAAGGGCCGTGGCTTCGGTTTCGTCACCCTCAGTTCTGAGGAGCAGCAGGAAAAGGCTGTGCAGGAGATGAACGGAAAGGAGATTGAGGGCCGTGAGATTGCTGTCAAGGTCGCCATTGACAGCCCCGGCAAGGAAGACGACGCTCCCGCTGGTGAGACGGCTGAGGAGGGTGCCGAGGCTCCGGCTCAGGAGAACGCTGCTCCTGCTGCCGCTTAAATGACAAGGTCGTTTCTGACCCAAACGAGCACGGTTTCTATCCGATGATAGGTATTCGAAAATCACTTTAAGATATCGAAGTCGGAGGCCGTCGTGCGTATGGGATCTCCGTAGTAAGCGTTGCAAGGACGCATTACTATGCAACGAAGAGCCAAGAAACTTCAAAAACGAAAAACAACGAAAAAATTATTGATGAATTCTATTCCTGTCCGGTTCGGTCTTAAGGAATAAAAGTAATGCAATGATGCACTCTTTTACATGGGATTATATACGGAATGCCGCCAGGGCTTCGTATAGTGAAGGATCAAATGCCGTAATGTGAGGTGGTTGATGGAACGTGACCTGATAACGAATCTTGCTCTTCTGTTATATTGTATCTTAGCAACATTTAGTTTATGAGAAACGCAAGGCTGGCCTTGTTCTAGTCTTGTTCGGAGCTGATCCTTTGACCGTTGGTCCTGAGAGTAGCACCGTGTACGGAGTAGATCGCCATGGAGACATATGACGAGAGGCCACTCCACAGCTCTTGGCGCCATCGACTTCTGTGTCGGAGCCCCCGTCTTCTGGCCCAACCTGCCGTTCAATCAGTCTTTTACGCTCGTTTGTTATCTGCCTTGGCTCGCTTGCACATAATCCTCGGGGCTCGATTTACATATCTCATCTCAAACGCGCTCGAAAATATTGCTTTTGACAAGCTGCGTACATAACTTCACAACCTCCTTGGCCTCAGGGCGGAGCAACCAACGCTCGAACCGCTATCTACTCTCATTACATATCTCCTGTACCATTCTATACACATCATATACACCATGTCACGAATGTGGGAGGTTGATCCGGAGACGAAGGCAAAGGTATGTTTTTGGCCCAGTTTTACGGGCAAAATCCCCGACCCTCTTTGGACCTGTGCGTTTTCAGCCCTTATGGCTAACATTGCCTGCCAATTGCCAACTATAGCTCCATCAATACTCAAAAATCAACGGAAACGACCGATGTTGCGACTGTGGCGCCCCTTCTCCTCAATGGGTACGTCTTGTCCATTTCACGCGTATTCCGGTTTATACTGACGGCTTTAATTTCTCTTTTCTAGGCTTCGCCCAAATTCGGGACCTTCATCTGCCTTAACTGCGCAGGTACCCACCGCGGGCTGGGGGTACACATCTCCTTCGTTCGGTCAATCACTATGGACGCCTTCAAGAACTCCGAGACACATCGCATGGAACTAGGAGGCAACAATCCGTGGAAGGAATTCTTCGACGCACACGCAATCACACAGTCCGAGGGCCGCACATTCGAGGATTCAACAATTAAAGAACGGTACGAGGGCGAGGTCGGTGAGGAATGGAAGGAGAGACTGAGCGCCAGAGTCGAGGGACGGGAATACGTACCGGGTCAGCGACCACCAAAGCCGGTTGCGAAGACTGCAGTCGATACGGGGAGCTCGCGGTCGAACACGCCCCTTTCGAATACGGGACCCGCGCGTGGCTCTTCGTCTTCGCCTGCTTTGAAGGAGGGCCCGGGTGGTGTTGAGGGTGCAGCAGCGAGTCGCAAGGCGCGCAATGAGGAGTACTTTGCGAAAATGGGTTCGGAGAATGCGACAAGGTCGGAAACGCTTCGTCCCTCCGAAGGTGGCAAGTTTACGGGCTTCGGAGGTGGATTGCCTGTTGAAGACTCATCCAAGCAGGGGGGAAACTCTGCACCGGCGTTGAATGATTTCCAGAAGGATCCAATGGCTGCGTTGACGAAGGGGTTCGGGTGGTTCACGACGACTGTTGGGAAGAGCGCAAAGACTATGAATGACTCGTTTATCCAGCCCACAGCGAAGTCGGTAAGTAGACTACTTCCTCTATTTTCCTATCCGACCTCAAAAAGTGCAAGTAAGCTAACTACGAAACCACTAGTTCGCTGAATCTGACTTCGCCGCCCAAGCCCGCCAACACGCAACCCAATTCGGCCAAAACATCCAAGTCGGCGCCCGCGGTGCCGCAGACTCCTTCAACCGCTTCGTCGAGGGCCCCAACGATGTTCCCGGCGGTGCCAGACGCGGCCGCGCCGAGCCCGAGCGCAAGGATTTCTGGGATGACTTCGCGTCCCTCGGTGCCCAGGATAGTCATCGCAGGACCGCATCCAAGTCCGGTGCTCTCGGGACCACGGCAATGAAACCAGGTCCCGGCGCTACATCTTCGGGCACGGCGACAGCGTCTGCTGGCTCTGCACCTACCCCTGCGGGTACTGGGAGGGCGTCCCCTACGCCTGGATCAAGGAAAAGCCAGGAGGATGGGGCATGGGATGATAATTGGTGAGTTCAATTAACTAGGTAAATAGACTGTGATTTGGTCAAGGGTACAATTTGGTGTGTCTTATGTGTATGTATGTGGGAGCGCTGCGTTGTTTGGGGAGGGGTAACGAATACATCTAAATGCATGCATTCCTCTCTTATGTATATTTTTTAGCCGCCTGGTATAAGTGATGGTTTTCAAATGCATTTCATGCGACTGCGGTCCCAATTGAAGGGGTATAACATGACTGCTCTATTTACGGGATTATATATATATTGAATTTATTGTAACCCACACAGGGCAAACAGTATTCTAGTGGCATTATCCACGATAGTAGAACTCACTTTAAAGCCTGAAAAAAACATAACTCTAGAAATAATTATTCATTACACCCTGTACATAGTCCCTATATTACAATGTATAGTACAAAATCTTATCCTATCCACACTCCTTGGCTGTGTCAGAATCATTGAGACTAATAACCACCTCTCAACTCCGTCAGCACAGCCTTCTGTCTAGGCGGACTCATTTTTTCAAATCGATCAACGCTCATAACGAACGTCCCTCGTCCAGCACTCAAGCTCCTTAGATGCTTGAGATACCCCACCATCTCTTTTAGGGGTACTTTTGCCGTGATCATGCGAGGTCGATTGACCGAGTCAGAGCCTAATGACGCGTCGACAACGGTGGAAGATTGGAATGGGTCGGGTGGTGCGTAGACCTTGCTTGGGTCGATGGGAGGAAGGTCGGTATCTATTTTTTCGTTGGGGGTGGAGAGGTTCGTTGAAGTGATGGGGACTTCCTCATCTAGGGAGACGATGTGGCCGCCGCGCGAGGATGAAATGTCGTGGACAACAGCTCCTAGGCTGGCTTCATCAATACTGATGATTACGTTCATGAGAGGCTCCATGAGGGATGTGCCTGGGGAGGCTGCGGCGCCAGCAGGATTGGAGAGAAGGTTAGACAGGGCTGTGGAGGTTGCTAGGCGGGCAGCGGCGGAGAGGGACGCAGCTGTGGTGTCGCTGCCAAATATATGGGCTGCTGGATTGAGGGAGAGAGTGATGCGGGTGCTGTGCATGGGGAAGGTGAATTGGGGCCCACGGGCAAGGGCTGCAAGACAGCCGTTCTGAAGTGCCGTGCGGACGGAATCGACGTCCAAGCCTGGCGGGAGGATGGGGCTTTCTTCGATGCCCTTTTTGTTGGTTTCGACCTGTAGTTCTGGAGCAAGGATGACAATTTGGTTGCCGTGTGCCGTTTCGACGGAGAGGACATCTTCATCTTGGGCTGGGGAGGCCTCTGGGTCGAACGCCTCGACCAGCGCGGTACAGCCGGCTTTGCCCTTGCGACCTGCAATCTCTTTGTCAAAGATTTTTGTGACAGGACCAGAAGTTCCTAGAGGACATTCGCGATACCCGATTTCGATGGGCCCCATAGATGCCTTGGCTTTGAGGTCGTTGATGAGCCGGTCGCGGGCGATTTCAAGATGAAGTTCTCCCATTCCGCTCAAAAGCGTCTGTCCGGAGTCCTCGTCGATATTGACATGGAGACTGGGGTCTTCACGCAGGAGCAATGCCAGCGACTCGTGCATTCTCTTCTCTTCGCTTAGACTGTGTGGTTCGACGCTGGCAAAGAAGACAGGCGGTGGAACGTTGATAGGGCGTAATTGAAGAGTGTTCAAAGGCTCAGGAGGAGTTGGTTTATTGGTGCTGCAAGCCACGAGTGTATCGCCGGTACGGGCATGCTTGAGGCCAACCACAACCCCGATCTGGCCCTCGGCGATAGAGTCAACCTCAACTGCATCGTTAGCGTACATTTTGAGCAACCGAGGTGCACGCTCCGAAAGGTTTAAGTTGGTGTTGAATAAAAGACTGCCTCGGTCCAAGGAACCAGAGTAGACTCGAACGTATACAAGGACTCCTCGCTTCGCGTCGTTGACCACCTTAAATGCCAAACCACAGCCATGTAACTGTTTAATGGCACCGCGACTGTCAGCTACTACGGCAGATGTCTTCTTTTGCTTGCCCTTTGCCTGGGTCGCCTTTTCCTTCTGCTCCACAAGCAGATCTCCTGACAGTAAGCGCCTCAGGCCACCTTTGACGCCACCAATGGCTACTTCTGGATCAGGAGTCTCCTCGGGACTAGGGAGGAGATCAACAACGCTGTCAAGCAATGGTTGCACGCCGATGTTGCGGAAACTGGCGCCAGCAAACACTGGGATGATTTTCCTCCCCTTTCCGTCCAAGAGACACCGACGTAGGCTATCCAAAATGTCACCGGGAGAAACAGAGAGGTGGTCTTCTTCGCATTCGAAGAATTTCTCGACAATGGTTTCGTCATGTTCACTTAGCAGCTCGACTAGCGCTACTCGCGCGCGCCGGAGCTCCTGCGCAAGTCTTTCCTCGGCGTCATCCAATTCATGAAGGTTGTATCTTTTCACTGTTTTCCCATCGCCCCCATCCCACCGGAGTCCTCGTAGGTTGATGGCATCGGCAACCCCAACAAAACTTCCATTGCCTCCTTCAAACCACGGAATTTGGCAAACGGCGGGCCACCCTTTCAGCCGAGAAGCGACTTCTCGTACCGTTCTGCCAAAAGCTGCGCCGTCCCTGTCTAATTTGTTCACGTATACAATCCGCGGGATGTTATAGGTGCTTGCCTGGTGCCAAACCTGTTCGGTTTGCGCTTCTACACCTGCCACACCATCCAAAATACACACTGCACCATCAAGAATGCGTAATGACCGCAAGACCTCAAACGTAAAGTCTGCATGCCCTGGCGTATCAATCAGGTTCACTAAATGTGGCGACGCAGATCTAGGGACTTGCGGGTCTCGCGTAGTAGCACCGGTGCTCTCTCCAGGTGGCCAGTGGAAGGTGATCGCGGCGGACTGGATGGTAATGCCGCGGGCACGTTCTGCAGGTAGGAAGTCCGTCACTGTAGACCCTTCATCTACATCTCCTATCCGCCTCGTGAACCCACTGTAATAGAGCATGCGCTCTGTGGTTGTCGTCTTCCCCGCATCAATGTGTGCTATGATGCCGATATTCCGGGTTTGGTCGAGGTCGGGTTGGCATAGTGGTTTAAACGTGGAAAAGCTTCGTAGACTGGGGTGTTTCGGTCCTTCGGAGAGCAAATTGGGTACTGATTCAATCGCGCCGCACCTAGCTCGAGAACGGCCGAAATATCGAGCAGCTCGGCCGGCCCGGTTGCCGCGCAAAAGTAGAGTTGATGCCATGTCTCCAGCGGTTGTCGGAGGAGGGCTGAGAAGTCGTTAGGCCGTATTACCGCTGCATCCTTTTTGCGAGACTTGTAGGCAGACTTGAAGCCTGAAAAGTCGAAATTGAGGTGTGGAGGTAGAGAAATGGCGAAGGTCGAGGTTCTCGTCGGACGCGGAGCTGTCATATGCCTGACCAATCAGGCCTTGCAGGCAGCAACGACGTAACTCCCCCGGTCGCTCTCCATGATCTCCTCTTGTGCATCTCACCACCTTTTCCCTCCACCCCTACATCCTTGCCTCAATTTTCATTCGAGGGGCTTCACGGTACGTGAAATTGAATCTTAACATGGGCCTTATCCGGAAATTCCTTGCTGATGACTGCCATTGCTGATGCAGACGTGGCCCTATCCGTGGCATACCTCTTACCTCCTACATCACACACAAACGGGATACAGATATGGATTACTCTAGCATTTCGCAAGACCCCGTGGGCGCCTCCCCCTGGGCTTCGCCTCGAGCTACAGAACCGGCTTATCCTCCATCAAGCACCAGCGATATCCCATCCTCACCGTTACCCCCGCAGCACCAGTCTCCGTACGAAGCGGACGGAAGCTCGCAGATCGCAGAAGCGGATGAATCGAGGGCACCTGGTGAAGGGAACATTGGCTCATCAAGTTTATCCGAGCAAGTGCAGAATACACACATAAGTGAGACCGGTCAACCTGGGGAACAGCAAGCCCGGTCGCAGGTCCCCGCACGGTATCAGGGAGCTAGGCAGAATACAAAACAACCGGGCCCAGTGTACAAAATCCAGGCAAAGATAACCGGACTAGAAAGAACTGGTAAAAAGGATCCTATTCTTCGATTTGATGTTCATGTGAGTAGAATCCTCTGGTCGCCGCGGCATTGATCTCCCCGTTGCTCACTGCGTCATCAGACCAATATCCCTAAATTTAGAACTACTCAATATCGCGATGTTAGGCGAACCCATGCCGAGTTTGTCAAGCTTGCCGAGCACCTTATGTCGGCTAACCCGGAAGCACTTGTTCCTGCTGTACCCCCGCCTCTGACGCCCGCCGGAGCAGGGACCGATGAGGACGAATTTCGCGTGAAAGCGTCCATGCAGCGATGGCTGAACTGTATCTTGACCAACGAGGTCCTTATTCAGGATGACGAGATTATCTTGTTCGTCGAAAGCGATTTCGGCTACAGTCCCGTCGTGCGCATGAAGCAACCGGCAACAGGTGTTCGAAGAAAGTATCTGAAGCAGTTCGCACCACCACCTGATGATACACCGGAGCTGCAGAATGCACGCCCCGTCGTTAAGATGTTTTACCTTGGAAGCATGGATTCGGGCCATAAAGTTGATCGTATAGTCAGGGCTCGACGAGGTACGTTGCATCCCTTACACTCACTTCATTGATTATGTTCTAATTATGATACCTTTTTTTTTTTTAGGCCTGGGTCTTGCAGAGTCAGAATTTGGTGTGAAAATTGGGCAGATGCATGTCCAGGAGACGCATCCCGGCCTTTCCAATGCTTATCGCAAGCTAGGGAAAGTCATCCAAAACGTTGGAGACTACCACGCGGTCCAAGCAACTGCGGAGGCAACGACTCTTGGGGAACCGCTCAGTTATCATTCATCCGATGCATTCATTGTCAAAGAGACCCTCACTAACCGCCATATCCTCCTTCGAGAACTCCTTCAGGCTCAGCAGGCCACTCGCAGTAAACGCGCAGCGGCAGATCGACTGAAGGTTAGCTCATCTGTTCGCCCGGACAAGGTGGACGAAGCCATAAATGCGCTCGATGAGGCCCAGAACCATGAAGAATATCTAACCAAAAAGACCCAAAGAGTGACGTCTCACCTTTTGACGGAGAAGCGCCGCTGGGTTGAACGGACGTCCAATGATGTATGGTTGAGCCTGCGAGAATACACGCTGCGGCAGATTGAGACTGAGCGCAGAACACTTGCCACTTTGGAGAGTGTACGGGCTGATATTCGCGCAATCGACGCATCTGGTGGTCTCAGTCGCCTGGGACGTGAAAGCCACCCCGCCGTGCGACGCGCAAACCTCGCCTCGAGCCAAGGCCCCAGAGGTGACGCATGGAGTGGGGTTCCACGTCGTACTGATAGTGCTGGACGTAGTCTAAGCGGCAGTTTTGTGGCCCCTGCTCCTGAAGAAGAGGAGGAGGCGAACGGCCAAGGAGCCAAGGGACGTTTACGCTCACCTAGCGGCGTCGATTCCATTGTTGAAGACGATGATGACCGGCTTGACGCCCGAAATGCCGCTAGCAGACTAGCCGGCAGCACCTTTTGATTGCCCCTAGCATGATGTTAATCTTTTTGCCTTTGTAAATTATGAGTGTGCTTTCTCGACGAGATTCCCCTCGACAATGATTTCCGTGTTGGCGTACTCCTAACACCGCAATTGAACGCGTGCCAAGTATTACTGCTTCCATGTACCTAGTGCTTTCGCCTATTGACTTTGAAGCGAGCTCTTTATAATCGCATATCCGGCTTCTACCGATGGCCAATTTCCCGATAGGCCGAAGAGTTTTGAGGTCGATCAGGGAATGTTGCTCCGGGTCCAGCCTGCATAAGTGGGGAGCTATCAAACGACGGAAACGACCTTGTAGCCCCGGCTCGATCAGATTAGATAGACTTTGATTTCGCGATCTTTAGGATACCCCGAGAGGTCTGGAGCCATGTCCCAGCTCTCTTTTCTTATTAGAAAAAAAAGGATATCCCCGACATGTATTGGTTGTCGCATGCTTGTTGTTTATGTATTGTTCCACCACCTTCGCCAACCCCACACCCCACTCTTCAGTCTTCCCACTCTTTGATTTCAAAGCACCCAATGAATGATGCAATGGCAGAGCTCCAAGCTTTTTATACTGACCTCTTCCGCCGTGGATGATTCCCACCCTCGCATGGTCTTTCACCCCACCTACACCTCTCACGACTACTCACATCTTTACGCAACCCATACTGTCACTGATCTTTAACATATTAACATTTGCCATGGCGCCTCTAAAAATATTTCTGTAGGTAACCTGGCTCGCAAATAAGTCTTCCAGTTCACTGATTGGTTCAACAGTACTGGAGCAACTGGATACATCGGCGGTGATGTGCTCTACGCAGTATCCGAAGCCCACCCCGACTGGCAGGTTTCTGTCCTCGTCCGTAACAAGGACAAGGCGGCCAAGTTGTCTGGCGAATACTCTAACGCGAGAGTTGTCCTAGGAGATTTGGACTCTTCCGCTGTAATTGAGGAGGAGACCAAGAACGCAGATATTGTATTCCGTGCGTCTATAACCTATCTGGCTACCATTGATCCCACCTGAATATGTGTTGCTAACATCGGATTTTACTAGACTGCGCTGATTGTGATCATGTTGAATCTGCCGTTGCCATCGCCAAAGGCGCAGCGCACCATACTGCTGAAAAGCCCCTGTGGTTGATCCATACATCGGGAACCGGTATCCTGACCGTTGAGGACTTCCGTACGAACACATGGGGGTTTGAAAGAGCCAAGCAGCATGATGACTGGGAAGGTGTCGACGAATTGTTGAATCTCCCTGAAGACTCTCTACACCGAAACGTGGACAAGATCATAATTGAGGCTGGGCAACGCTCACCCGACAGTGTCAAGGTGGCTATTGTGTGCCCTCCCACGATTTACGGTCCCGGCCGTGGACCCGGAAACCAGAAGAGTGTCCAGGCATACTGGCTTACTGCTGCCGTCCTGAAGAGGAAGAAGGGGTTCCTAGTTGGTGAAGGAAAGAACGTCTGGCATCAGATCCACGTCCAGGACTTGGGTGACCTCTACCGCCTCTTGGGAGATGCAGCGGCTGCTGGGGGTGGCAAGGCCACCTGGAATGACAAGGGGTACTACTTGGCTGAGAACGGCGCCTTTGTTTGGGGAGATGTTCAAAGAGCTGTTGCTAAGACAGCCTATGAGAAGAAACTCATCCCCACGGCTGAGGTTGAGCCCATCAGTGATGCGCAGGTAACGGAGCTGAATGCATTTGGGCTCTATGCTTGGGGAAGCAGCTCAAGGGGCTGGTCATACCGCGGAAAGAAGCTGCTGGGTTGGTCACCTCGCAGGCCTAGTTTGCTGGGGCTCATTCCGTCGATTGTCGATATTGAAGCCAAGGACCTGGGGTTGGCCTGAGGGGGTTTGCACAGGCATATTGGGAGACTAATGCTAATGAGAATAACATAAACAGATTGTAATCTGAATAACGAAGGAAAGATAGTTGATCAACTTTATTAGTGGTATCTTGTTGTGGAGTTTGCAGTAGATGGGGGCGTCGGGAACCAAGGCTAGTGTAAGGTGTCCATATAGCCGCGCTAGGCGGTTTAATCGCGCCAAGCGGAATCTTCTTTATTAGCGCGCTTCCCAGGTGCTGTCAGGATTATTACGTCTGGTCCTCGCCAGCCAATTCCCGACATTTTCCAAGGCGTCGCGGCTTTTTCATCCCGCATGATATCTACCTAGGTATCAATTTCCACCTCTGCAGGTAAATTTTCCCCACGATCGTAATTTTCGGTCCTATTTCACGCGTTTGCCCCCCTTGCCCGCCCGCCAGGAGAGCTAATATTCCTCTTAACACCAGGACATAGGATCGCCCAATGACTTGCAGTTTGTCGGAAACACACCGGTTCTCTACCTGACCATTAGCTTTGTAAGAAGCTGCCATGGCTCCAGGTGCCGGAGGCAAGAGGAAGAAAGTCGAGAGGTCATGGTCCTCTGACTCGAACAACGACGGTCAACGGCCTTCGCCCCATCGCCCCGGGAATCTCAACATGGCGCAACACAATCACGGCTCGCAGTCTCCTCAGTCTCGTGATTTTTCAGACGGACGCGGACGACTACGTAGGCAACCGAGCCGTGGTGGACGGCAGAACTCTGGCCGCGGATCGAGTAACGATGGTCAAAATTTTACGGGTGGCCGAAAGGACGGCGCAATGTCTCCTCCGGGGCCTGTTGGGAAAGATGCGTCTGACCAAGGCAAAACGAACGGCACAACCCCGGCCCCATCTCAGTCACAGTCCTCCCAGTCTCCTGCGCCCGCCGCCGCCCCGGCGCAGTCGCCACAGCAGCCATCGCATTCTCAGCCTCAAACCCAGCCAACTCCAACACCACAATCGCGTATGTCGCCGGCTATCCCAGCGCAACCTCCAAAGAAGCCGTTACCGCCTTACCGATATGAATACATCACCGACGACACGAAGGAAAACTGGACGGCAAGTGGGAGACAGGCGATTGTTGAGAGCGGGATGCAGGCAAGGAATAAACAGGACATTGTGGTGCTCACATCTATCTACCAAGAACTGATTCGATGCGCGCTTGATGAACGGTTGTCGGCCGAAGAAACTGGAGCGGCTATCAAAGATATCATTGGAGAAGAGGCCTCTACTGATGATGTTGACATGGATACCCGGGAGCAGCCAACTTCCTGTCTTGATACTCGCGCCCTTTTCCTTGACACCTTGTCGATCGTGACCGACTTCGATACCACACATTATGCTTTGAAACCTTTAGTATTTTCAACCGGGATTAGCCCTGCGCTAATGCGCCTCCACCTCGAAACACCCCTCCTTCAGTCGCTCGGCCTTGTCCGTGACACGTTCGCTCGCATGGGTATCCGGAAACAGACCAATCTCCTTTACCGACAGTCAAACTATAACTTGTTGCGTGAGGAATCCGAAGGATACTCCAAGCTTTTAACCGAACTCTTCACGACGAGCAACAATGAACCACCTACTAGCGAGGTTGTTGAGGATACATTCGAAAGGGTCAAAGCGATGATCGGTGCTTTTGATATGGATGTCGGTCGTGTTCTGGATGTGACTCTGGATGTCTTTGCCGCCGTACTGGTCAAGCAATATCGTTTCTTCGTGAAGCTCCTACGAGCAAGTTCCTGGTGGCCCAAAGAGGAGGGGTACGTCAGTGATACGAAGGCGCGCGAATCGGGTCTCCCAAATTGGGCCCTACCAGGGTCGCCCGGGTGGCAGACAACCGACGAGGAACGTGCAGCAGCTACGGAGGCAAATTCTCAACGAGACCGTGAATTCTGGGCTCGGGTTCGGGAAGTTAAGATCCGAGCTTTCTTTGAGATAGACCGGAGGCCCGTCTCAGAAGAGGAGCTCAACATGTTGCTACCTGAGTCTAATAATTTCACCTCTGAGGAGGCTGATACCCGTAGATGGATTCAAGAAACAGGTACGATGCCACCCAAGGGAAGCCGGGTAGCTGCACAGCTTCTTGGCTTCAAACTCCGATTCTACTCATCCCCAGCCCGGGCAAAGTCAGATGTGCTGCCAGATAACCTTATCTATCTCGCGGCCCTATTGATCAAGGTTGGCTTCATCTCTCTCCGTGATCTATACCCTCACCTCTGGCGACCTGACGATACGATGGATGTTTTGAAGGAGGAGAAGTTGAAGGAAAAGGCAGAGAGGGAGAGAGCAGCGCGCCCTGGCGGTGGAGTCAACGCTCTTATGGCTGCCGGTGCGCTCTCAGATGACACATTACCTATTCCCCGTCTTCGCGAGTCGGAGGCTCGATCATCGACCCCAGGGAAAGACCAAGAGGCCGAGAAATCTGCCGCAAAAGCGGAGAACGAATTGCCGGAGCCTTCGGATCAAAAGGTTCTTCTGTTGAAGAGTCTACTTGCGATTGGTGCCATCCCCGAATCTCTCTTTATCCTGAGCAAATTCCCCTGGCTCATGGATGTTTACCCTGAGCTCCCTGAGTTCATTCACCGGATACTCCATCATTGTCTGAGCAAGGTTTACGCGTCCGTGCGCCCACTACCACCAATCGACGAGCTTCGAGAACAGAAGCAAATACTGAGTCATGATCAGGCGGGTGTACCGAAGGGTCAAATCAGATTAGCACCGGCGCCAGCCCGACGGGTACTGCGATGGGCGCAGCTTGATAAAGAAGATACGAACGACGGAACAGATTACAGGTTCTACTGGGATGACTGGTCTGACAATGTTCCAATCTGCCAGTCTGTCGACGACGTATTCGCACTCTGCGAGTCTTTCCTAAACCTCTCCGGTCATAAGATTGGGCAAGACCCCAGCCTTTTAACAAAATTGGCAAGAATCGGTAAGGACAGTCTTGTCAAGGATGATTCTGCGGACAATAGGGCTCGCTGGCTAGACCTCTGCAAACGATTATTGGTCCCTGCGCTCAGTCTTACCAAAGAGAATCCCGGTGTGGTCAATGAAGTCTTCGATCTTATTAGCTTCTTCCCTCGGGATACTCGGTACAATATGTATGCCGAGTGGTATTTTGGTCAAACTTCCCGGCTTCCCGATATCCAGGCCGCTTTTGATCAGGCTCGAGCAGAAACGAAGGACGTTCTCAAGAGACTGAGCAAAACCAATATACGTCCAATGGCTCGAGCGTTGGCGAAGATTGCTTTCGCCAATCCTGGTATTGTGATCAATGTCGCTATAAGCCAAATTGAGTCTTATGAAAATCTTATCGAAGTTGTTGTGGAGTGTGCTCGTTATTTCACCTATCTCGGTTACGATATCCTTACCTGGGCCCTGATCAGTTCTCTCGGTCAAAAGGGCCGAAGTCGAGTCCAGGATGGTGGTCTTCTGACCAGCCGATGGCTCAATGCCTTGGCCACGTTTGCTGGCAGAACATTCAAACGATATTCAGTCATGGACCCAACTCCTGTGCTACAGTACGTCGTTGAGCAACTGCGCCAAAACAACTCTACGGACCTCATTATCTTGGAGCAGATGATTAGCTCCATGGCCGGAATCATCACTGATACGAACTTCAATGATTCTCAGATCCAGGCTATGGCTGGTGGTGAGGTCCTACAATCGCAAACTATCCTTCAACTATTGGATAAACGACATGAATCCAGAACCACTTCGAAACGACTTATCAAATCACTCACCTCTTCAAAGCTCGCTGGCCAGCTCCTAATCGCCATCTCCCAGGAACGACTTACCTGTATCTTCAAGGAATCAGAGACATCATCTGAGCTTAAGTTACTCGGTAATGTATTCGATGAGATCCACCGGATACTAGCACAATATCTGGACCTCCTCCGCAGCAATCTATCTGTCGAAGATTTCGATTCGTTTGTCCCCGATGTTGCATCTCTCATTAGGGATTTCGGTATCCAGCCCGAAATTGCCTTCTGGATCCGACGTGCAAGCGTTGCCCAAAAGCTCATTGATTTCGATAAAGAATCACAGGATGCAGCGAACGCAGTCAAAAAGGAGAGCCAGGATAAAGATGTCCCTGCTTTGAAGGCAGAGGTGGAAAAAATTGAGGGAACGGATGTTGACGAAACAGGCACTGCCGAAGCTGGTCCTTCAGGAGAGAGCGAAATGGAGATTGATAAGGAGCAACCTTCTCAAGACACTGAGACAACCCTAAACGAAAAGCCCTCAGTTGTACCTGAGTCGCCCGAATCTCCTCCGAACCCTATCATGCAAGATCTTCAGGATCAAGTCAAATCTGTTTTACCGCAGGAGGCTTGGGGCACCGTCGGCCTGCCATTTTACGCCACTTTCTGGCAGCTCTCAGTTTATGACGTGCACATTCCTCAGAAGTCATATGAAGAAGAGATTGAACGATTGAAAAAGAAGGTCATCGCAATTGGCAACGACAGATCGGATATCAGCCTGGCTGGAACTCAGCGAAAGGAGAGGGACAAAAAGCAAGTCACTCAACTTCAGGATCGAATCCTGGAAGAAAACAAAGCACATCTTGTGTCGTATGGTCAAACGAGGTCCAAGTTACAAAAAGAAAAGGAGAACTGGTTCGTTGGTATGCGGGGGAAGGCCGATTCCCTTCATATTTCTCTGTTGGAGCAATGTTTCCTGCCTCGTCTTCTGTTGTCCCCTATCGATGCCTTTTACTGTTTCAAAATGCTGAAGTTCCTCCACACCACCGGTGCACCCAATTTCCGTACTGTCGGTCTGCTCGATCAGTTATTCCGGGAACACAGGCTCACTGCCTTGATTTTCCTATCTACGTCGAGGGAAGCTGATAATCTCGGCCGCTTCTTGAACGAGGTTCTCCGTGACCTTGGACGCTGGCACGCTGACCGAACTGTTTACGAGAAGGAGGCTTTTGGAACGAAAAAAGACCTACCCGGATTTGCCATGAGTGTTGACCCTGAGGGCAAGCCTACAAACTTCCTTGATTATGAAGACTTCCGTCGACTGCTCTACAAATGGCACCGGCTCATCTCTTCCGCGCTGAAGATTTGCCTGAATGGTGGCGAATACATGCACATTCGGAATGCTATCAGTGTGTTGAAGGCTATCGTCCAGAATTTCCCTGCTGTCAATTGGATTGGCCGAGATATGCACACCGCTGTGAACAACCTGAGTCAGAATGACGAGCGAGACGATGTCAAGATTCCCGCTGCCTCTTTGATTGGTGATCTCAACCGCCGAGAAAAGAAGTGGATGCTACCGCAGGCCTTCATGATTAGCAACCAGCCGATTCCCAAGGGAAGTCAAATAGACAAAACTGGAAAAGGAACTGGTTCCCGGCCTCAGTCCACTACCCCGACTCCTTTCAATGCCACGGCGCCAGAGTTCAAGCCCGGTCCCGCTGAGTAAGTCGATGAGAGATCCGTTCTCTAGATATCGGATGCTAACTGTAGCAGCAGATCAGATGGTGCCACCAAGGCAGAGGGTCCAACAAGGCAGGAAGTGGAGGATGGAGAGATTGAGGATGCCAAGATGGCTGATGCCTCGAAAGATGGCAAGGATACCCAACAGCCGTCCCAAAAGCCAGACGAAACCGCACCGCAAGACACAGACAAAGCAGCCAGCCAAACGTCCGCTACCGAAGGACGTCCGACAAGTGGCCAAGATACGGCATCTAGGGAAACCACCAATAACCAAAGCCGTAGAGGTGACACTCAGTCGCGACCCTCTCCCGGCCCTCCCCAAGCAACCCCTAAAGGTCCTGAACAGCGGAGACAAGCGAATATTCCAAAGCCACCCGACTCAGACCGAACACCAAGCGGGAGCCAAGCATCACGTTCCCAACAGCATACACCGTCTCACCCCTACCGAGATGATAGGAGGCTGCCACCTCGGCCCGATCTTCTAGATGACCGACGGGACCGTGTGTCAGACTACGGCCGGGGTGGTCGTATGCCCGGGGACCACGGCTATGGTCGCTCTTTTGAACCACCTATGAGTGACAGTCGAGGTTTTGGACGTCTGGATAGGGATTTCCCGTCCAGACCGCCCCCAGATGAGTCTTTCCGTGGGCCTCCCTATCGGGACGGACCTGACAGGTCCGGTCGCCTCCGCCCTCCAGATGTTCGTGACAACCTTTCTGGGCCCCCTGGTCCACGACCCGGCCCTCAAACACATCCTGACCGTGCGGATCTTATCCATGAAAACCAGGATCGTCCAGGAGACGGATATCGCCGTGGAGAAAGGGACGACAGGAGATCTTTGCCAAACAGGCCTGCGTCCCCTCCCAAGTTAGATCTCCCTAATCGCCCAGAACGGTTTCCTGATAGCCGCAAACCTCCTGGCCATATTCAACCATCGCCCCGTGGCGAAGATTTGCCAAGGGGACCTCGCAGTGATCGGTTGCCGCGACCTTCTATGGAAGGCCCCGACTCACGCGATTCAGGGCCCGGGGCCGACCTTCCTCTAGGACGATCACGACAAGGCGATCTAATGTCAGATATCCCCTCTGGACCAAGAAGCAGGATGGCTTCTGGCCGTGGACCTCGCAATCCTCCTGCCTCGGGCCCGCCTAGCAGTGGCCCTGCAGACCGGCCGACGCCGACAGGCCCTGGACGTCAAGGAATGCGAAACGAGCAACCACCCGGTGCTACCTCATCTCCTACGGGTGAAAAGCTAGAAGCAAGTGGGATTCATCCTGACCGTCTCAAAGCCTTGCAATCCCAGACCCCAGAGAATACACGGTCCAACCCGTCCGGACAACCCGCTGTTGTTCCTCCTTCAGGACCTCGTGGCGGGACAGGGGGATCATCACCCATAAGCCGTGGACCACCAGCTGGGCCAGGCTTTGGCGGCGAGCGCGGCCGGGGTGACAAACGATTTGCCGGCATCAACAACATGCTTCAGCAGACCGGAGGTCCTCCAGATCGTGGACCCGGTCCAACTATTCGGGGTCGGGGAGCAAATCGCCCACCTGGTAGCGCTCGACCTCCATCACCACCCCCTGCGGGTGGAGACGAAGGCTCCCACTCCGGATTTTCAGCCCCAAACAGGCCCGACGGAGGAAGAGCACCTGGTCATCCTGAAGACGATGGACACCCGCGAAGTCGACTAAGCAACAGCGCTCGTAACGAGCCTACGGAAGATGCTAACTCTGATGGTCGTCGATCACAACGCTACTCAGAACGAGACAATGACAGGGAGCGCGATCGACGCGGGGGCGAGGACGATGGGTCCCGGAGTAGTAGTAGGCGCGAAGAAGGGCGTGATCGTAACCGTGAGCGAAGTCGAAGGAGTGATGCGCCTACTGGGCCCCCTCGAGAAGAGCGGTATGAATCTCGTGAGGCGTCTCGCCGTGGAGTCGGCTCTCGTGAAGATAATAGACGGCGGCGTGACCGTGATGGTGGTCCAGATGCGTCGCAAGAACATGAAGGACGTCTCCGCCCTCCGTCATCGCACGGCGGACAACCTCCTCCGCCCCCTCCTCCGCCGCCGCCGCCTCCCGCTGGGCCAGACGAGGAACGGCGCTGGGGTAGTGGCGGACGAGAGCCACGAGACCGCGATCGCGACCGGAATCGTGAGCGCCCTCCGCGCGAACGGAACTATGCTCGTGAGAGCGGCGGTGGAAGCGGACCTCACCGCAAGCGTGGACGCCCAGGAGACGAAGGTGGACCTAATGATGGGAGCAACCGCAGCGGTGGACGCGGTGCAGGCGGCGAAAACAAGCGCGCTCGGCGAGGAGCTTGATCTGTTGAAGGCTTACGACGCTTTTCTCTTTTTTTTTCTTTTGCCCTTTTTTATTTCCTTCCCTCTGGTTTTCTTGGTGATATCATATAAGCATTGTCAACGGTGTTAAATCATTTCACTGCCGCCATTTATGTGTCTGGGCTTTCTTGCTGCATGGAACCGACCTGTATTTTTCTTTCCATTGTGTTCAATCTCATCTTCAATGTACTTTCCCTGCAATACGCAGTGAAGATCATGAGTATCGTGTGTATTCACTAGATATCAGCCCAGACAGTACTACTAGATCTGCTTCAAATCAAACACGCAAAACTCAAAGCCTCTATATACGTAATGTCTCAGCAACGCCATATCGGCACCTAAGATAAAGGCATCGCGACGATGTGGAATGGACAAAGTCCCTAATAACTTGGTCCGCCAACTTGAAGTCACCTGCACTCGCCCAGTAGGAGGCATACCGAACCTTCGATCAATTCTCATCCGCCCGGCAACTCCCTTCATCAATATTCCCTTTTCTTTTGCTTTTGCTGAACACCAATTATTCCATCAGTCTGACTCGCGCGTAGGCTCGACGGCCCGACACTCCGCGAGACCCCCCCACCACCGTCGATGACTCGACTGCGTTCTCCAGCCAAGCCGCCGGTTGATCTTCGGGACATCCTCCGTGCCCTTTTCAGTTCCTCTCGATCGTCCAACGTTTTTCTTCGTCAACCGAGTCGACCAAGTCGATTTGACCCTCTTCAGCTCCACCGGCTCCATGCCGATTATGTGCTACGCATTGTTTATCCGCCGTGATGCCCCGCGTGTCCCGCCAATTGCACCTGTGTGGCTAGTTCATACTTGACCCCTCCATCCTGCGACACAGCATGCTGTTTTTCCGTGGCATAATTTCGGCGATTAGACCCATAATGGCTTCCTGTTCAGGAACTTCAGCCAGCACTGATCATGGGATGGCCTCCGTAGTTGTTGGTGCTGGTGTGGAGCTTCAGCACCCCATCGATGATCCATCGATAATATGTACGTGCTTCGCTCCGAGTAATGGGGCGGATGGAGAAATATATCTAGAGCTCCAATTCCTCGAGTTCCCAGGCTTTTGATTGACTTTATACGCTGGTTGTGTTCCGCCTTCCTTACAGATTTTCTCAATCAGTGAACTGGCTTTCACTTCAAAACCTCTCTGTGTTCTCACTTTTCTGTAGATCAGAGGAATCTTCTCCCCTTGACTTCAACACACTTCTTCCACTATGCCCCAGCTGGACGTGGAGAAGACAATCGAAGAGCTTAGGCTCGGAGAGAAGATTGACCTGGTTTCCGGTAAGTAGAACCGAGTTGTAGAATCCTCTAACAGTGTATTTTGGCATTGGAACTCACCCAGGCTTTTCGCAGGAATTGATTTCTGGCACACCGCGTCGGTCCCTCGACTGAACATCCCCAGTATCCGCATGTCCGATGGCCCTAATGGAGTACGTGGCACACGTTTCTTCAACGGCGTGCCTGCTGCCTGTTTTCCCTGCGCCACGGCCCTGGGAGCAACCTGGGACACCGAATTGCTCCACAAGGTCGGTCAGCTCATGGGAGACGAAGCCATTGCCAAGGGCTCCCACGTTATTCTAGGTCCCACAATAAACACACAGCGTTCTCCGCTAGGCGGCCGAGGCTTTGAATCTTATGCTGAAGATGGCGTTCTTTCCGGTCGATTGGCTGGCTACTGCTCCAAAGGTATACAGGATAGGGGTGTTGCGGCATGTCTTAAGCACTTTGTGTGCAATGACCAAGAGCACGAGCGGTTGGCCGTTGATTCTATTGTCACTGACCGTGCTACCCGCGAAATTTACCTCTTGCCGTTCCACATTGCAATGAGAATCTGCCAGACGGCAACCGTTATGACGGCTTATAACAAGGTCAATGGCACCCATGTTAGCGAGAATAAGAAACTCATTACAGACATTCTACGTAAGGAATGGGGCTGGGACGGTTTGGTTATGAGTGACTGGTATGTGTCTCATGAAGCATTTTACTGTGCATGAAGGCTAACACACAAACAACAGGTTTGGAACATACAGCACTTCGGAGTCTATCAATGCCGGTCTCGACGTCGAGATGCCAGGAAAGACACGCTGGAGAGGAGACGCCCTGGCACATGCTGTATCATCGAATAAAGTCAACGAGTTTGTCCTAGACGAGCGTGTACGCAACGTTCTGAACCTTTTGAACTACGTTGAGCCGTTGGGAATCCCAGAACATGCGGAGGAGAAGGTCCTGAACCGCCCCGAAGACCAAGCTCTGCTGCGAAAGGTTGCGGCTGAATCCGTTGTGCTCATGAAGAACGATGGCAACATTCTACCGCTCAACAAGGAGAAGTCAATTGCCGTCATTGGACCAAACGCCAAGATTGCCGCCTACTGTGGAGGTGGCTCTGCATCTCTCGATGCTTACTACACTGTTACGCCTTTTGAGGGTGTGGCTGCTCAGAGCAAGGGCGAAGTCCAGTTCTCTCAGGGAGCATACTCCCACAAGGATCTACCTCTAATCGGACATCTCCTCAAGACAGACGAGGGCAAAACTGGTTTCAAGTTCCGTGTTTACGACGAGCCCGCATCCAGCGCCAAGAGAGAGCTCCTCCACGAGCTTCACCTTGTCTCGTCGATGGGATTCCTCATGGACTACAGACATCCAAAGATCAAGTCCTTCCTCTACTATGTTGATATGGAAGGGTACTTCACTCCCGAAGAGGATGGTATCTACGACTTTGGTGTCGTTGTTGTCGGCACCGGAAAACTCCTAGTTGATGATGAAGTCGTCGTTGACAACACCAAGAATCAACGCCTTGGATCCGCCTTCTTCGGTAACGGAACCGTTGAGGAGAAAGGCTCAAAAGAGCTCAAGGCAGGCCAGACCTACAAGGTCACTCTCCAATTTGGCACCGCCCCAACTTCTGATATCGACACCCGCGGGGTGGTCATCTTCGGCCCTGGAGGCTTCCGTTTCGGCGCTGCCCGCCGCACCACTCAAGAGGAGCTTATCACCAAGGCCGTCGAGCTAGCTTCCAAAGCCGACCAAGTCGTCCTCTTCGCAGGATTAACTAGTGAATGGGAAACAGAAGGTTACGACCGACCAGACATGGACCTTCCCCCCGGCTCAGACGACCTGATCTCCAAGGTCCTCGACGTCAACCCCAACACGGTCATCGTCATCCAGAGCGGTACACCTGTAACCATGCCCTGGGCCAACAAAGCTAAAGCGCTTCTCCACGCCTGGTTCGGCGGCAACGAATGCGGCAACGGGATTGCAGACGTCCTCTACGGCGCCGTCAACCCTTCTGGCAAGCTCCCTGTCAGCTTCCCCGTCCGTCTTCAGGATAACCCTAGCTATCTGAACTTCCGTTCTGAGCGAGGTCGCGTCCTCTACGGTGAAGACATCTACGTCGGATACCGCTACTACGACAAAGTCAACCTACCAACCCTCTTCCCCTTTGGCCACGGCCTCTCCTATACATCCTTCACCCGCGAGAACCTTACTCTAGCCACAGCTCCCGAGAAACCCAAGCTTGAAGACGGCGAGCCCATCACTGCCACCGTGACGGTCACCAACACCGGCAAGGTCGCCGGCGCTGAGACAGTGCAGCTCTGGGTCCTCCCGCCCCCAACTGAAGTCAACCGTCCCGTTCGAGAACTCAAGGGCTTTGCCAAGGTTCGCTTGGAACCGGGAGAGCAGAAAAAGGTGGAGATCGTGGTTGAGAAGAAGCTTGCAACTAGCTGGTATGATGAGAAGCGCGAGGCTTGGGCATCTGAGAAGGGCGAGTATGAAGTGCAGGTTACAGGGACTGGCGAGGGTATTTTGACTTCGTCGTTTGCGGTGGAGAAGACAAGGTTCTGGACTGGGCTCTAGAAACATACAGATATCAGTATGTAATGAGTTTTCTAGGCGGCTTAACACTTTCTTTTTCTGATTTACTTAACGCTCACCAACTGGTTTGGTGGTGGACTCCTGTGAAGTTTGTTATAAATGAGATCCATCATACAGAGATCAACAAGATCAACGACAAGAATAATTGTATAGTGGCTACCACTGTCCAAGTCCAGGGACGTTTAATACTAGTACCACCCGTCCAAACGATAAAAAAAAAACTAGTAACCCCACGCAGAGAAAGGCGATGGCCTCCAAAAACGGTCGACCAACGACTGCACATACATCTACACTACTCCCTGGCTGGTTCTATTTTTGGTAACTCGGCCACATATATTTGATTTAACAGATTACTACGGATAGTTAAATAGAGGTTTTAATCTTTTTTATTAATCATACGGATTTGGTTGTAAGCCACTTTTGGCTGTATTAAAGTGGCGGTCATGTGATCAGCGTTACCCTACATAGGAGGTTGAGGTAAGTAATCGCAATACTAAAATCCACACCTTGTTATAATGTAAGGAATATATATATAATGCTTAGCTAAAATAAGAATAATTATTTATGACCATCTGCACCGTCTCAGTCAAAAATCTAGATCTCATTATTCCCTTTCTATTCGTCAAACCCAACGCTATGTGCTCGAAGAGAATAATCAATTTGGAACCGACTATGTAGATATTATATACCCTACCCCCTACCGAGCCCCTAAGCCACTCCGCTCCCGCATAAAGAAACCAGCCAGCTTGCCGATCAATGGAACCCCCTCCCTCAATCTAGAACATGAGCGAGACATTCCTTTCTTACTCTGATCCTTCCGCTTCAGCCCATCAAAATCAGACTTAAAATTCGTCCATGAGAAACTGAACTTTGAAGCGCTAGTCTGCGGTCGAGACTGCGGCTCCGGATACCGATAAGCACTGCTAACATTGTTGCCAGCTGTACTTGGTCTGCACGGCCGCGTCGAGGTTTCGTTGGTTGGGTTATGTCGCCTCATTCCAGTAGTCATCCGTTCCACCACAGCTTTTTGAAGATCCTTATTACGCTGGGATTCCTCGTCGGGGGTGAGGAGACGGGCCTGCCCGGTGCTGTCGATTATGATGCTGCGGCTTTGGGGCCGCTTCGTGTCGGATTCGGATGCGGATACGGAAGTTGTTGGTCGTTGAGTGAAGTCATTATGTCTGGATAACCCTAGGCTTGGAGAGGCGGCATCGGTTGTTAAGGTTGAGGAGGATAGATTCATATGGGCGCTTGTTGGGTTGAGGAAAACTTCGGTGTTTTCGGGAATACTCCCCTTGAACGGTAGTGGCTCACAGGGGGATAAATCGGCGAGGAAGGCATTTGTGGCGCTTTTTTGTTGCCGCGGGGAGTCTGGTATGATTGTGCGCGTTATTGACCGTGGTTTGCTCGGCCTGGGGCTGTGAGACGAGGCCTGCGTGCATGACACCTCCGTGGAGTTGATGGCGCTGGTGTTGGAACAGGAAGTGCCGGTTCTGGTGTTGCTGTTGCTAAATACTGACATGGCTCTGGTATCTCCGGAATCTGACGCATCGCCAGAGCGAGAGCTGAGAACTCGCATGGTTTGCATGCTCGGTTGTTGGGTGAGTCCCACGCCGGAGTCATATCCAGTTGTCACGGCGCCTTCTGGTCCGAACTTAGACGAAGGATACTTCGATGGGAGATGTGCATTGGTTCTAATATTTCCCACTGATCCTGCGCGAACTGCACGACGGATAACTGGGTCGTTTCCCCGAGACGGGACACCATGTTCGATTCGATGCGCAAGCAAGGAGCAGGCATATCTAATTTCTGATTCCAGCTCCCGCGAGATATATTGACGGCTGATTAAGTGTGATTGAGCATTTGGAGGGCTGGGACTGTCGACAAAGTGGTAATATCGGGTGGGTTTGTCGTCGGGTGGTGCTGCAAAGGTCGGTGGCTTCTATATCACTGTCAGTACGATTTCGGAGAGTTGGATCACGTAAGTCATCTCACCTGTGAGCCAAATAGGAGCGACAGCGACGCCCGCCTTTTGAGCGAGGCTTTCTTGGGATCAAGGGCATCCATAATTTAAACGAGGACAATATCATGCAGTCTGGCTGGGCAGCACTGCTCACCAGAGAGTGGGTAGTTGGATCACACAACCACACAGAAAACACAAAGCAACGGGTGTCGGGAAACCAGCCCCAAGCAACCAGTGGATACAAAAGAAAGCGAGCTATGTGGCTAATTTCAAGCGAGCAAGATTTAATGAAATGAGAGCCTCTCTGGCGCAACGGACTGGAATGCGGGGAGAGTTCAAACAATGCTTAAGTCCAGTAGTCCCAAGTAGGCGGGGTCTGAGAGCCGCGACTCTTGTAGGATGAGGGGATAATGCAGAAACAAGGAAGCTCAATGATTAGTATCAACTCTGTCTGCCACATACGTAGGCGAAGCGTTCATTCCGACGACCGGAGGCAAACAACGCAACTGTGGCGTCAACCACGACAAAACCAGCAGAAAGAAAAGGGAATTTAATGATCGACTGACAGGCTCGTAAAAAAGCGCTATCTAAAAGAAAGAAAGCGAAGCAAACAGCAGATAATGAATGACTGGTGATGGGGGAAGAAGAAGATGAACGAAGACAGGAGGGAGAAAAAAAACAGCAGCCCAAAGTCGTACAGCGTCACGGGCCCGTGAAACACGCGACATCTTCAAGCAGCTTAACCTCAGGCAGGCAGGAGTTGCAGTAAAAGAAACGGCTGCTATTTGCTATGTGTGAGAAACAAGCATACAGGCTCTGAGACTCGACCCGTTGATGGGACCCGGATCGTCATCGTCAGAGGGAGGCCGAGCGTCCCAGACCGCCAGGCAGTGGATGAGAAGCCGACGATCTCGGAGCACAAACAGGGCGGCGACGGTTTCTTGTCGCAGTGCATAAGACTCGTGCTATACGGGGTCTCACAACACGCCACCCCCATTGCACCGCTTGCACGATAGCAAGCACGGAAGGAGGCCCTCTTAGGCGGGAGTGTTGCCAGCCACAGTCAACAATATGATTTGTTTCATGATCGTAGAAATCGCCCTGAATTGATCTGTGGGAGCTCCTGCAAGGGGTATCAGCTGAATTGCGCAAGGGATAACTCGAGGGGTTGACCAACTCTCGCCCTGCCTGACACATCACATTGGGCGAGGTTCATCGATCGTGGTCAGAATCGACTGAGGGGTCATTTGATGGTCATCAGTTGATTAACTTGATTTACACAAAATAAGATGGACAAGAAAGTATGATAATATGCATTCATATGCGATTTATATTTTGTAATATCGAAATTGTCGGGAATCCCGAAATGTGGCCCACCACCCTCACAAAATTGATTCGCAAGAGACCGCTTGGTCGAGGGCTTGTGTGATGGGGAGCAGTTGGATGCTTCTTTACAGTCTGACCTGTGATGTTGGTTACGGGAGAGGCAGTTGGATGCTCATCTCCCTGACTGGTTAAGAATGAAAACAATAAAGCTGCAACTCGACTCCCTCAAGGCTCCGGAGATGGCTGATCGCCGGCCCGTACTCTCCTTCCGAGAGAAGGCGTCGGGCTCTGCCCACCTGCAGAGCACCAACTTGTGTGAAGGCTGCAAAATTCTGCGCCAACGGGTAATAATCTTGCTTGACTTGTTTACCAAGCGGTAATGTCATCTACCTCCGCTTCTCCGAAAGTGCTGCTCTTGGTTAGCTTACCAACACCATCAATTATGGCACTATCGGCAGGAGTCTTGGACATGAGGTCGGGTAGGACTTCCCGGAAGAAGTCTAGGATGTGTCGGTTGACCTGCTCAAACTGAAGCAGGAAGGCATCATGACCCTCGGGGCTCTCAATTCGCTTAAGCCTTGAGTCAGGAATGCCCTCGGCAATTTCTTTCTGCTCCTCAAAAGTGAACAAACCATCACTTTCAATTCCGAGCACAAGGGCAGGTTGTTGTATCTGCGAAAGCGCCTCGATAACAGGATTCTCGGAGGCTGCGCTAACCCTGTCGCGGGAGACGTCATGTGTGTCAAGCTTACGAGTGATGGCGATGTAACAGTTGGCGTCGAACCGTTTCACGAACTTGTCTCCTTGGTAACGGAGGTAGGACTGGGCAGAAAAGTAGGTTGCAGGTCGCTTCTGTGTGTTTCCATTGGTGTTGTCGACAGTTTTGCTGAAAGTCTTTGTACCGGAAAATTGTGGGTCCATGTACTGCACCTCGGCTTTCTCAGGGGCAGGAGAATTATGGCCACTCGGACTCCAGTTACCCTTGTGACCATCATTGTGGATAGCCCAATGCTCGTTCGGAGGTGTAGGCTGCCTTTCTGTACCGTTGATATTTTGGCGCTTAGACGGGTCTGGGACATTTCTGCCGAACCGAGACTCGAACGAATTACGGCTCCGGTAGGTCAGAAGGGCCGACATCCGGGCAGCGCCGAGGCCAGCAGCAGGGGGGTCGTCAAACGGATAATACCCGTTATCGTACTTGGGATCACTGTATATGCTCTGACGCTGGGCCTCTCCCCAGCTGATGCACCATGCGGAGTGGCGGGCCGAAGTAGCGATAGGAACGATGGCACGAACATAATCCTTCCCAAAGAAGGCATATTCAAGGGTAAGCATTCCACCCATCGAGCCACCAACTACCGCTGCAATTTGTTTAACCCCAATGTCATCAAGTACCATCTTGTGAAGCCTTGGCGAAGTTAGCACCGCAGTGGCGTGATAACGGACTAAAACATCACTCACCTCACGTCGTCACGGACTGTCGTAAGAGGAAACTCGGGCCCATAAAGGCCATTCTCCGGGTTTCCATCCTTATATGTCACCGCGCTTGCGCTTCCGTAAGGACTTCCAAGGCTGTTGAGGCAGATCACGAAGAAACGAGAGACATCGAATGCTTGGCCTGGGCCACCAAGCAGCGGTCCCCACCAATCAGCCACATCGGCGCTACCACTCAGAGCATGGCAGATGACGAGGGCATTATCGCCTTCCGGTGAAAGCTTTCCGCGAGACGTATAAGACACCGGGACATTGTGAAGAGTAACGCCGGACTCTAAGGTGAATGAAGGGATAATGACAAATGATTGATCCGTAATTAGGGCAGAGAATGGGTTCTCAGATTGGGATTCGACCCTCTCTACGGGATTTAGTAGCTGTCCAACTCGAATAAGAGGGGAGAAAAGGGGAGGGAGCGTGTGGGGGAAACTGACGGAAGCGCGGGGTGGAAGTTTCTGTGGTCATTTTACACCACTTGGAAACGGACAGTCAAGAAAATAAACGATTTGAGAAAGACAAAACGGTTAAAAAAGAGAGAATCAAGGAAAGCGAAGTAAGTGAAACAAAAGTTATGCTCTCATCAATGGCAGAATCGCGGGGGCGCAAAGGTGGGAGATTTTAAGCAACAAATTTGACCCCAAAGGCGATGACTCTTTCCAAAGACCCGCCGCCATCGGAGTCCAATCGGCACCAATAAGCAGCCTCCGATTCCTTCCCCTCGGCCATTTTCCGTCGGCAAAACTAATATTCCGTGCAGACCCAGTAGGAATGAGTAATGACACCATATTTTTGCCTCAGGCATGAAATATCAAATCTATGCAAAAATATCTCCTCCTTCCGGTCCATTAGCCGCTTTCTCGAGCCTTTCAGAAGTTGTTTTGAAGACTCGAGGGATATTTGTGTCCTCAAAACTCCGTCCTTTTAGGATCATATCTGCGAGTCCCTTTGTGGCAAGGAAAACCACCGGCATACCATGCCCATCGTACCCGGCACATATATATTTCCCAGGATTTCCAGGAACCTCACCAACGTGAGGCGCGATATCGTACGCATAACCCATAACTATTGCAAGCCGTTAGTGAACTTAGGTTCGTGGGTCTCGATTCCAGGGTAAGACACTCACTACCAGTCCAAATCTCCTTGACATATGCGCCGCTATTATCCCATCCTCTAAAGGTACGCTGCATGAAATCATCGTAGTAGTTCTTCGCAGGATCGATAAGAGTGCTATCATCGATAACGTTATACCATTGTTTCTTATCCTCGACAAAAGTGTACTGTGCACCCCCGACTATAATACTTCCATCCGGCCGGGTAATCATGTAACTCTGTCCAGTCGCTTCGGGCGATCTGATAACATATGAGTATGGTAGAAACGGGGAATCATTTCCATTCGGGACCGTTATGTGGCAGCAAATTCCTCGGCATGGTATGATGTTCGCAGAGTACTGGGGGAGTAGTCCCGAGGTATATGCATTGGTTGCGTACACCACCTTGGACGCGGTAATGGTTCCACGAGGTGTGTGAACAATTTGTTCGCCATTTTTGGTATTTACCGAGGTGACAGGTGTTGATGTTTGGATATTAATCAGCGGAGAGCTTATTATTTTGGAGAGGAGGCCCAGTATTAGTTTATAAGGCCATAGAGTACCAGTCGTGGAGGAGAGACACGCTTTGGCACCCTTGACTCCGGAAATCTAGTAACATCAGCCATTTCGTTTCCATGCATGCACATATGGTGATCACAATCATGAGCATACAGTTTCCGCAAACTTTTGGGAAGTATAGTGGATGTCGGAGGTGTATTCAAGCCCTTGAGCAACAAGCGCTTCATAAGTTTGCCTTGCCTTTTCGCCATCAGCCTCATTTAAATAAACGTTCAGACACCGCGTCAAGTTTAATTCGCAGTCGATATTCTCTTCGGCTATGAGATCTTTAATGGCGCGTATGTGGGCAATCTCAAAGTTTGCGACTTCGGCCCCCGCTTCGATTCCGTATCTTTCGATATACTTTGGAATATTCCAGTATAGGTCTGGGCGTAAATGGCCGCCTAAATTCTGACATTAGAATCCGCTTATCCATCTTTGACAAATGGAAAACACATGGTGACTGACCGTTACGGCCGGTAGCTCCTGAGCATATCTGTCTCGCTTCGAGAACGGTAATTGCGGGGTGGGGTTGATCGGAGTGAGAAAGCTGTTTATACAGGTGATACGCGAGACTTATTCCAGTGTAGCCCGCCCCGATGATCACAATATCGCTTTTATTGGACAGCTCTGAGGTGGTTCGGAGTTGATCGAGATGATGGAGCTCGGTGCGCCAGAAAGGCACTGTGGGGTTTTCGACTGGTAAGAAAGGCGGCAAGGAGGTTTCATGAGCCATGTTTGAATTGGCTTGTGATTTGGTTTGTTTTACTGCCTTGACCTTGTTGCTATAAGATAATCATTAAATAGTGACCGTATACCTAAATCTCACAAGGTGCGGGGAATTGGAGTCATAAATAATGGAACTTGTTATTGGTGCCTGATATTAGCTAGCAACCGCCTTACTACCTATATAACCTAGGATTTTCCGGACCCAGCGTTCGAAATATTGTTCACTTGTCATCAATAGGTCAAAAAATAAATTATTTTCATGTTGAAACATTTAGCAGCTCGTTTGCCGTTTGCTCAAACGCCCGCATCGCTGCTTTGTACAATTCTGGGCCCATGCTAACCCTCGCAACGCCAAGTTGCTTTAATTCTGGAATTGTAAGGAAACCATCTTTGAGAACAAGTTTGACGTTTAGCCTCCCATCGAAAGCGGAAACAAGTCTCTCAATTTCTTCTCTTGATACACCCCTACCTCCAGGGCCTCCCCACACAAAGACGGTGCAGGCACCTGCTTCCAGGAAAGCCTTGCCTCTCTGTATCGCATCTTCAATCGACCCCCCGTTTGCAAGAATGTCTGTACGTGCGTTGATAACGAATTCTGGCACTCCCAGATCGCGAGCTGTCCGGAGAGCAAGCTCGATCCGGTTTACAGCTTCTGGAAGCGGCCTTATTTGGTCTGTGCTGTTATTGAAATCCTCGATATTGCATCCCACGGCTCCCAGTTTGATGACCTCCTTGATGGTCTCCGCGATATCGTAACCATCTTGGACATCCACGGATAAAGGTAACTTGGGAAGCCCATCCACTGTTAAGCTGGCCGCAATCGAGCGTACACTCTGGATATTCTGAGAAAGAGTTAACTCGCTATCCGCGATGCCTTGGGAGGCGGCGATAGCGAAGCTCGCAGTTGCGACGGCAGCAGTGGCAGGATGATTCGCAATGAACGAGGCTGTCGCTGCGTCAAATACATTTGTGAGTACCAACGGTTGACCGGGAATATGGAGGTTTCGAAAACGAATTGCAAGTTCATTCTGTCGAGTATTGATAGCCATGGTATAGTGTTCACGATATATACCCAGGCTCTCGTTTATTTTTCGGTCAGCTTGGGTGTTCACTTGGCGTCGAATGAGGATCAATCCCTAACATGCAAATTCGAGACGGATACTCCTCCATTTATAAACATTGACTGAGTCACTGCCCTCGTATTCACGCAGTGAATTGTTGCTGCCAAAGTGACCACTCAGATGCCACAAAGAAAAAGAAGAGGCGCTAATCCATAAACAGTAAGGGCGAAATCCTAATGTTCCGAAACTGGACTAGTGTCTGGGATCCCCAGCCAAAGGTCCGAGTCGTCTCGCGTCGCATACCTCCTCGACTCTTCAACCCATTCAGCTTGCGAACAGCACCCCAGCTATGCGAGATTTCGGCTAACACTACGACTATTCCCAAAAATTTACCCGAATACGTTCCCGACTGCACACCCCGTCGCCATGACCGATTATTCAACATGGAAGGTGACTGATCTGAAGGCGGAGCTGAAGCGACGCGGTATTCCCCAGACTGGATTGCGAGTCAAACAGCAGATTATCGATAGGCTGGTGGAAGAGGATAATAAGGCGCAAGCTGGAGGTGCGAGTGAAGCTACTACAGCTCCTGAGTCGGAGCCACAGGAAAAGGCGCAGGCTGTCGAGCCCGAGGCTCCTACCGCCGCTGAGAAGACGGACAGTGTTAATGACGCGCCAGCACAAGAGACTGCACCGACTGCCCCCGAAGATGCGGAGAAGATAAAATCAGTGAACGAAAAACAGGCTGAAGAGCCGCCAGCACAACCCGACGATTCGGCTGCGCCCCCGGAACCTTCGCAAGCGGAAGAACCTTCGAAAGAAGCGCAGGAGACTCAAGCCCCGGATACACAGACCAAGGTTGGCGGAGAGGAAGCCGAAGCCGACGCTACCACCAAATCAGTTGAGCTGGCTCCTGGAGGTGTAGCCGAAGCAGAGCCACTGAGTGTAACTCAGCATGAGGCGAAGCCGGCCGAGGCCGAAAAGGCTGCGCCAGGCGCTCAGACGTCAGAAGTGAACACTGCACTGTCAACGCCACTCCCCACAGAAGAACTTATCGACGATGTTCGGAAGAGGAAGCGGCGCAGTCAAAGCCCTGCCCCCAGCCTTGACGAAATTGCAAGGAAGAAGGCCAAAGCTCTAGGTCATGACGAAGCTCAAGCATTGCCAGAAGAGAAAGACGCAACAACCGGGAAGAGCGCCGATGGGGCTGCTGAACCTCCACAGACCCATGATGAAACCCAGGCTAAAAAGGGCACGCCTCAGAAGCATGACATGCGTTTCAAAGGTTTATTCTCTTCTACTGTACGGGAACAGACGAGACAATCCCCGCCGCCAGTCGACACGGAGATGGAGGATGTTACGGTTGAACCTGCCTTACATGCTGCGACTTCTGCATTATACATAGACGGCCTTATGCGCCCTCTTCAACCTGGGGCCCTCAAAAATCATTTGCTCTCCGTTGCAACCCCGGCCGGAAGATCTCCCAACCCTGACCTGATAACCGACTTCTATCTGGACTCGATAAAAACACATTGCTTTACCAGATTTGTCGACGTTTCAACAGCCTCTCGCGCTCGCAGCGCTCTCCACGGCACCATATGGCCCAATGAGAAGAACAGAAAAAGTTTGTTCGTCGATTTTATCCCCGAGCACAAAGTACGGGACTGGATCCAAACGGAAGAGGAAACTCGCGGAGGCCGTGGTCCTCCACCGCGCTGGGAAGTTAAATATGATAAGAGAGACGATGAAGTTGAAGCGGTGCTGGAGCAAGTCGATCTCAAGAACGCTGGATCTCATGCTCCACGTGGCGCAGAACCAAAGGAATTCTCACACCCTCCTCCTCGTGGGCCCCGGGCAGATATGCAGCCGACGGACAGGCGGCCCAGTGGCCCATCACAGCCCAGCGGAAGTTCTCGACCTGGGCAAGGGTTCAAGCCACTCGATGAACTTTTCAAGTCAACCACTGCGAAGCCCAAGCTTTACTACCTTCCAGTACCCCGGGAAGTTGCGGATCGACGCCTAGATAGGTTCGACGACCTGATACGGAAAGGATCATTCCCACGCCGAGGTGGAGACGAGACGCGGAAATTCACTTTCGAAGACGACGATCGGTTTGTCGATTCAGGACCGGAATTTGCCGGCCGTGGACGGGGCCCGGGAGGAAGGGGACGAGGACGCGGCGGAGGAATGTTTGACTCACGAAGAGGAGGTCGCAGAGATCAATATTGATTGAGATTTCTGGCGTACTTCAGTATCTACTATACCACTTGCTCCTGATATTCTGGTATACAGCCAGAGTTTGTTTGGTGGTGCGGTATTATAGGTAGTATTGGGAACACAAAAGCCAGGGCAAGCCAGTGTATATTACATATTGACAGAACCATCATGCATAAGATTTAGCAAACCATTTAGCTAAAAAATCCTTGTCCGTCTATTTCTCACGACCCAAGGTTCAGTGATTGACTGGTTCTGCAGGCCTTGGCGGCTTGTGCAAAGCTTAGCGGTCTTGGTGTTTTGCTGTTGCCTGCAGTGGGTGCCCTTTTGTACATACTTTTAACTCCTCACCCAGCGTTAAACTACGCCAATGACCAAAGCCATTGAACTTGAAACAATCTAATTATAGAAGCGTTGGGTTCGTGGCCGTGCAATTGAAATTGGTGTCCACTTTGGGTAACCAGTTCGCGCTGAAACCTGCCCCGTCCAGCTGGTGGCCTTCATTATTGCAACTCTCGCCAGCCGAGCTGAATCTGCCGCCTGATCTTCTCTCAACTCTGCTGATCTTCGTCCCCATCAGCCTTGTGGCATCGCAACGTCTTGCTTCCAGAAACCACCAAAAGGAAAAACAAACGTGAAGAATTACTAGCTGCTGCGTGGTTCCAGGGGTTGATCTGCCGCCGCTCCACAGACAAAAATAGTCGTGGCGGATAAGATAAAGCAAAAGATACGCTCGGACTAGGCGCCTGTTTCTGTTTCTTCATCCACTTTTTCGCCGTTCATTACGCCATTGTCGCGGCCTCAAACACCGCGAGCATGGGCTGGCCGGTGTGCAATACTACCTTAGAAGACGAGACCAGTATGCTCCCAATAATTCACATCTCCCGCTGTTTAATCAAGAACCATGCAGTCGCTAACCACTCTACCCCTCGATAATAGTCCATGAGATCGACTTATGGGATGGCGGTCTTACATTTCACGAGCTCTGCGTCATCCTTGTCGGTGTTTTCGCGCTCATTGCTGGTTTTGTCGCCTTTTACCTGATCATGCGACATGCGACTCATTATAGCAAACCCACTGAACAACGGCAGTACGTGCTCCGATCCTAGCCCATCCCCTTCCGATATTGCTCCGCTCACTCTTGCCCTTGTTGTAGTACCATTCGCATTCTTTTGATGATACCTATTTACTCCCTCGTCTCCTGGCTCAGCACATTCTACTACAAACATGCCGTTTACTACAGCGTTCTGGGCGACTGCTACGAAGCGTTCACGATCTCCGCCTTCTTTGCGCTGATGTGTGGCTATATTGCTCCCGATTTGCACAGCCAGAAGGATTACTTTCGTGCAATACAACCGAAAAACTGGCTCTGGCCTATAACCTGGCTGCAGAAGATCTCCGGCGGGAAGAAAGGTGTTTGGAGGGTGCCGCGCAGCGGCCTGACGTGGTTCAATGTAAGACACCAGAAAACGACTACGCGCATGCGCGTTGAATATCATAGGTAATGTAGACGCTGACTGGTTTCCTTCAGGTTATCTGGGCTGGGGTGTTTCAGTATTGCTTTTTGCGAGTATTGATGACCATTGTCGCCGTAGCTACGCAAAAGGCCGACCTATATTGCGAGTCGTCTCTCAACCCGGCATTCGCCCATATCTGGGTATGTTGTATTTCCGCTCTGCTCTACTATTAAACGCTAACATCCGCCAAAGGTCCTAACCATCGAGTGTATTGCGGTCACTATTGCGATGTACTGCCTGATACAGTTTTATGTCCAGATCAAGGATGAAATTAGCGAGCACTCTCCGTTCTTGAAGATCCTGTCAATAAAGCTCGTTATTTTCTTGTCATTCTGGCAAACGGTAAGAGCCAAGCTTGTCTCAATTGCCGAGTCGCGTGTGTTAATAAAGCGTCTAGATTGTAATATCCTTCCTGTTTTCTTCCGGGGCTATCGAGGCCTCGAAAAAGATTGCCGCGCCCGACCTTAAGGTCGTTCTTGCGCATCTCATCATTAGTATTGAAATGGCGTTCTTTGCCATATTACATCTCTGGTCATTCCCATGGAAACCATATGCTGCCGGGTTCCAAACTGATGAAATCACCGACATGTATGGAAATGGTAAAAGCACTTATCACGGCGGACGCTGGGGACTTCGTGCCCTTCTTGATGCCCTCAACCCAGTCGATCTCGTCAGGGCCGTTGGGCGCAGCATGCGTTGGCTATTCGTTGGTCGAAAGAACCGAACACTTGACCCGAGTTACCAGCCTACGAACGAAGCCATCCGTCTCAACCCAGCAGATGCTGAGGCGCACCCAGCCGATACAAGCTATGGAGGTGCTGGTGCTGTTATGACTGGCGGCGCTTCAAGCCGTTACGGGAAGCAGCAGGATGAAGAAGGTGAAGTCCTGCTTTCCCATGCCCAGCCGAACCCGTCAACCACAGATATGGGAACAGTCCCTCCACCATACGACGAAGACCAGGATCAGTATCACTTTGTCAACAGCAGGTCCGAAGACCACCTTGCAGATTCAAATCTTCATCCACGTTCCGGGTCAATGTCACCATTTGAGGAGGTGCATTACACTTCTGGGCCATCTAGGGCCCCTTCAGATTCGGATAGTGGACCTTACCACAGTACCGCCGGGTATCCAAATACTACTAGCCACTTTCCGACATCTTCAACCGAACTCCAGGAGCAGCCACCCATTCCACTACCAGATTCCTATCAACCCCCACATACTCGATATGATTACGATTCCCAAGGACGGCGATACTAGAAGCTGGAAAACATTTGGTTTTCTTGTCTAATGATTGCATTTCCGTTTGAGATTCCCCTGGCCTTCCACCCAAGGCTGTGTTTTGATATCCATGTTAAGAACAATACCCTGCATGTATTATTTGGTTTGGTTTTTAGCGCGCTCTCAGTTGATTCACTAGACTTATTGGTATCTATCATGGAGACATTGAAATATATGCGGTTGATATTCTTATTGTTTTAGCATCTGAGGCTTATTCTAACGGTAGAGTTATATAAGCACTGGGAGTATCATAAAGAAGGTACAACAAAGGGCTGTTCCTTCTCAGAATGTACAGTGAGTTGCGCTTCATCGCACCTTCCTGCTGGGCCGGCCTCCTCAAATGCAGGATAAGGAAGGTGCGATTCAGCTGGCCAGGTGGGCTGTTCCTTCCTAGTGCACCCTGTGCAACTTTAGGCCATGCATTGGACATTCCTATTTGGGCTCCTATTAGTTTTCGCAGGCATGGTAAGTGCCGTGGAGGGATGCCTACTTTTTCTTCACATGGTTTTCAGGGTATTTGTTGTCATTCAATAAAGTTGTATAGAATCGCTCAGTGTTTCTAATATGAAAGGTTGCCTGTTTAAAATAAACGCCGCATGTCATTATCTGGGAACCATCATGGAACAAAAATCGTCTTCTGTTATTGGGCAAAGTAAGGACTACCCAAGCGCAATGCCGTCTCTCGACAGAAGATCCTCCTCATATCGTCCTTGCCCGCCAATTTGCTTTCGCGAGGCGGCGTTTCGCCTGACGTTATTCACAATAGCCGTGCGCTTCCCAACTTCCCTCATGCCTTTAACGCTTTGGCTGAGTTGGCCAAGCAGGGCTACTAGGTTGACGTCGTTGTTTTGCGCAAGAGCTTCCTCGGAGAAGGCGCTTTGTTCGTGTGGTGTGAGAAGAGATAGGTTCGAGAGGAGGGAATTTATGTCTCGGAGGGTGCCATGGTCCAGTTGGGTTGCAGGCTTTTCCTGGCCTTCTGCGGATGACGGAGATATGCTTGAGACGTAGGACTTGATTAGGGATATCCGCGATTCGAGTGTTCGGATGGCATTCAAACGCGTGTTGAGAGAGGCGATAACTAAAATAGATACCGGGTTAGCGATGAATAGTTTAGTTTCTGCTAGGATACTTACGTTCTTCCTCCTCAGCTGAAAGGAGGTCGGTGTCAACTGTCTGCTTCTCCTTTTGTTTCTGAGCTTTCGTCTGAGAGGCTGCGGCCGCTGTTGAGGATTGTACGGCGGCCGCATTTCTCGCTGTGCGAGCCACAGTATCAATCCCGATCATTTCCGCCTCACCGGTCTCAACTGTATAGGGTAATTCTCGGAAACGAATATTTAACGACTGCTCTTCACCGTCCACCTGCATAGCTTTTCCGCTCTCTGTCACGCTCTCTCCCTCGTAGACACTTTCGTAAACAGTGAGGGGCAGTTTTCCTTGAGTTGCTGATGTTTCCTTTACTTGCGACGGATGAAATGCCAGGAATATTGCAGATTCATTGTGACTTTGGAGGATCTGGCGATGAATCGGGAGGTGTGCTAATGTTGGTCCGGAAGGAGGAGCTGTTGCCCACCATCCGATAAGGTCGAGGGCGGGTATTTTATGGACATCCTTGACTATTTCCATTGAGTTAGATTGGTCCATGATAATCGAAGTGCAAACCCTTACATTGCTTTACTCGCTCAACGAACCAATCGCTTGGAAGTTGAGTTTCTCCGTTCGGGCCTTCAACGACAACACATTCGAAAGCATGTTCTACCGTTATCTCACGTCCATTTTGCTGGCCTAAGAGAGCTCCAATGATCGGTCCTTGTTGTGATCGTGCTGCATGTCGTGTGATGTGGTCGGAGATCGTGAGGAGTACGAGAGGATGGAGTTGGAGGTGAAGACCCGAGTCGGATGATTTCTGGGACAGAAGGGAATCTGTGTGGTCTGACATCGTTCGAGAATATTGGCGTTTCAATTGTGGCTTGAGAAGATGACCTTCGTTGGCCGAGTTGATCTTCGCTGTGTAGGTTGCTTGTTGAAGTTGATGAGCTTCGTTTCCCCAGGATAAGAGAGGGGCCTGCTATTGTGTTTGTTTGGTTTGCATTCCACTTGGAGCTTCCCCGCCGTATTTCCGCCCAGCTTCTCAACGCTCCTGCTTTCGCATCTTTCAAAAACGCGCAGTTCATCGATCTAGAGGCTGAAGTTGCCCTTCGGCCAAAATGGAGGTCCCATCTGCGTATGACGAAGTGATAGCTCATCTACAACAAATCCAGCGCGATCCCTCCACAGCTCTAGACCAGACTATCCTTGATAAGCTCAAGCTGGAGCTTACAGAGAGTACGGACCGTAAAGTCCCCGCAACACTATTGACACAAATATCGCAGCTCCTGCCAATCCTCCAGGAGGACCCTACACCTATCACTACTCTTGGTATCAAGTCTGCTGCTTATTTCAGTTTCTCTGACCTGCTCGCCGTCGACCCTCCTATTAATTTCGTTGCCGGTTTCCGCGCTCCATCACCACCCATAAACGAGCTAGCTTTGACGCTACTGCGCAAAGCAGGGAACCTTCCAAGCGATGCTGCAATAGTTGCTGGCGATCCGGAGTTAGTTGCATCCCTGGTGGAGCTTTGGCTTTCAACTTCTTCAACCGCTGTCGCCCAGGCTGCATTTGATGCTTTGTGGGCGCTTCTGGAGGTTGACCAAACGAGTACATTGGAGAACGGAGAACATTCCGGAGATGCTTCTGGTGGACAAGGTCTTATGTGGAGAAGAGTTTTCACCGACAGGGATGTTTATGGACGCCTGTTCTCCTTTTGCAGTCTTATGGATAATGATTCCTGCACACTGTCGGCTCGGGAAAAGACAGTAGCACAGGGCAGGCTAATGGGATTCCTTGTGAAAGCAGGCCACCTACGCTGGGACTTTATCTCGACCTCGCATATTGCAGAGGTTGAAGCTAAATACAGAAGCAAAAATCTCCTGCATTTCGCGTCCTGCCAAATGGTTGACAAAAGTGATGTTTTGATGCATATGACGCAGCTGAACTTCTTCCGTGATTTACTAGAAATCGAAGCTCCCAACCTGATGTCTCGTACCGTTGTACAGTCAGCGTCTACGTTTTCCTCCCAGGCCCTCGACTTCCTCATCTCAAACGATATCCACAACACTTTACTGGAGTACTATGTGGATGAATCGAAATTGGATCCTGTGGACTTGAGCTTCCTTTGTGGTCCGGTCATGACTTATGTCGCCCAATATGCTGAACTATACCCCAACCACTTTTTGCAAAACCCTCAAACTTTATTGGATCGCATTCTTTCTCGGATCGACGCATCGTTCTTGATATCATCCACACAATGGGCACACGGACCTGCTCCAAGTGGCCAACTCAATGTGCTTTCCTCTCTTCCACGCGTATTACTCTTGGAGGCCACTAAGAAGGGCATGAATCCAGTCTTGGCTTTGCCAACAAACCCTCCAAACCAAGAGGTTTTCAACGCTCTAGGGAAAATATTTCATGGACCTCCAAAGCACACTCGCTCTGACTCCATCGACCTTACTACATCCGGTCAAACGGCAACGGACTGGAACAAAGAAGCAGCGGCGGCCCGCGTGTTGTACTTTATGTATCAGAATCATCGGTCTTCATTATGGGACGATGTCGTTTCTGCAGCGGATGTTTTGGCCATGAAGGATATCTCACTTGCGGCTCTGTCATTTATGCTAGCTGTAGTTACTGCCAATTGGCAACCATTGTTCGGCCAAGCTGCTTCTTCAATCCATGGCACACCCCGATACCAGCTTCCAACTGAGGAGGAGCTTGGGCGTTTATCACCGGCAACGCAAGGAAGCCTTCCTCAGTCAGGTGCCTGGGTGGCCATTTCTCCTCCCGCCCTCACCATCCTGCTACCTTTTCTCTTCAAGCCACCTCGTTCGTACTCCGAGTTTGTCGCTGGCGGAGCAGCTGACCCACAAAACGCTGTCTGGAAAGTTGCAACGGCGAGGTATGATGTTCTGGTCGCCTTGTATAAGTCCATGCAAAGTATTGAGGACCGCGGGCCGGATATTGAGGACATCGTACGCACGTTGAAGAAGAGGGTTGATGACGGGCCCTTGGGTCCGGGGGTCCGGACCGTCACTCAGGTCGAAACTGTGAACATGTGAAATATTACAATTGTTTGTAAATACGCCATATATCTCTCTAGCTATCAACTCCCGTATCTATTACCTCGATTGTAGCAGGTGATCTGCATGATAAATTCCGAGCCCTAATTCCGCTGAGGAGCAATCCCCGCCAAGGCGGTGAGTCAAGCTCTGGCGGAACTTTTTTCTCTCGCGGCAAAAAGAAAGCCGCGGACATAATATTACATTCTCTCCCACTCCAATTCCCAGACACAATTTACCGCAGACAATGTCGCGGTTCGGCGCAAAGAAGGGCAGAAAATTGCCCGGTGCAGAATTTACCTGGGACAACACCGACGCAAGTGGCGAGGCAGACACAGCGCCTACTCCGCTCTTCCCTGTACGTTGGCCATGACACAAGCAAAATCCCTCCCCTCTCTCAAATGATAGCCATTGCCATCATATGCACTCTGCTCAGCAAAACCTACACAAAGCTTACCCTGTGTCTTTTCATGGATAGAAATATGCCATTCCCCGCGCACGACCCCTAAGCGAGCGCGAACAAGTGCAGGTTGATCTCTATCGAACCCTTCGCGAGCAGTTCCACGACGGGCCGTACTATTCCATTCTAGGCGCATCCTCGGGGACTGGGTACACAACGAACTCGAAGGCGAACTTTGATCCGTTTAATGGCATGCCCTCGTATTCGGGGAAGTATCAGAAAAAGAAGAGGCTTGTGCCGAGAGTGCAGGGGAGGCCATATGGTGAGATTTATATTCCCTAATCTCGTCATTGTGCTTTTCTTTCCGTTGCCGACTGATGCTAATACCTTTCTGGGTGGCAGTTATGAAATTCTTCCCTCGTGAGCTCTGGACAACCGTCATGCCGAATTACAAACCGGATGGGCTACTTGATGGGTATGTGCCCCAAACTTTACAGAGCGGGGTGAAGCGTGGGTTTGAGGAGGATGATGAGGACGATAATACTTTGAAGCGGCGGCGACAGGGAGACGCGGAAGAGGGTGACGAGAATGAGGATGCTGAGGGACCCATCCCTGACGCCGAAGAGGAGCAGGACGAGGAAGAAATTGTGGATGATGATTTTGAGGATGACGATGATGAGATGGGTGGGGATTATAACGCCGAGCAGTACTTTGATGGCGGTGATGATGAATATGGGGATGACGGATTTGGGGATGGAGGGGGTGGTGGCGGTGATGAAGATACTTATTGAGATGTATTTGTACGGATACCCTTATTTTTTGGAGTTATGGCTATCTTTAAGCGATTGTTTAGCATATCAATTGGAAATAACGTTGAGTTCCTTCTCAATTAACTATCGATCCTACTACAAGAGCATACCGTCGAAAGCAGCCTTGTCATTGCCCCGGGCTTTTATATCCGGTACTCAAGCCCTAACTCCAATGTTGATAATACTGGGCATTGCTAATAGGTATTCTATAAGGAAGCCGTCATTTGGTAGGAGCAATGGCCCCAGCGCTTTCCAAAAATATTCAAATGGTAAATAATACTTCAGGAAGGCACGATGGGCCGGGCATCAGCTGGGCCACTTGCTGAATTAGGAAGCTGCGATGAGGGGTTCCCCGAACGCTGATGCTTGGATAGGAAGGCACGCATACGGCCGGATCACATAAATTGGGGTCAATACTGACAGATACCAATCTGGGCAGCTGGTGCTAGCAGACTCTAAGACAATATAGTCATATCAGGGCGACATGATAATATGGAAGGTGATTCCGACGACTGCGGGGAAAACCCTGGGGGAGACCCCAAAAGTCACCCCATTAAGGACTACAGTGCCAGGATTTATAACTAGGTAGCGTGAATTCCTCGGCCGATACCTGTTAACCTGACACTAAATAGTTTATACTCATTGCTCAAGATAATCTCGCGAGTATGGCCATACCAAGTTCAGCAGCTAGTCTTTTCGATGTCACCAGCATTGTTGCGGTGGTGACTGGTGGTGGAAGTGGTATGATATGAAAATCACTGTAAAATACTTGAATTATCAGGCTAACAAATCTGAATTAGGTCTGGGCCTGCTCATGACGCGTGCACTAGCAAGCAACGGTGCGAAGAGGGTTTACATTCTGGGAAGACGCAAGAACGTGCTTGACCAGGCAGTTGCAGACATAGTAGCGTCTCCAAGCCCCCATATATAAATCTGCGTCTGATGTTTTCTAGGGCCAAAATAACGTGGTTCCAGTCCAATGCGATGTAACAGATCAAGAAGCGCTCAATTCGGCTGTTGCATTTATCGAGTCGGATATAGGGCATATCAATCTCCTGGTTGCCAATTCAGGAATAATCGGCCCATCCGGAAGCGCACCCCCCGGGTCAAGCATCACCCAGGTGCAAGAGGCGCTGAGAAAGGTTCCCATGGAGGAATTTACCAACACATTTCACGTGAACTGCACTGCAGTCTTCTACACCGCAATCGCATTTCTTGGGCTCCTGGACGCTGGGAACAAGAGGCAGAACTACCCCAACGGCAGGAGTCAAATCATCGCCACCAGTAGTATCTCAGGCTTCAACCGCCGCATCACGGATGGATTTGCATACGGGACAAGCAAGGCAGCTACAACGATGATGCTGAAGGCGTTGGCTACTTACTTGGTGCCGCATCGTATTAGGGCTAATGTTCTTTGCCCCGGATGTACGTGAGATAACAACACCAATTGCATGATATGTATCTTTCCAACAGAACAGCAGGAATACGCACTGACCATAGTTGTTCAACCTTAGGGTTTCCAACTGATATGACGGCGGATCATTTCCACGGAAACGACCCAAGTGCGGAGGGGGCGTTTCCCCTGAACGAGATTCCGGCTGAGCGAGCTGGAGCGCCCGAGGATATTATGGGACCGTTATTGTATCTAGCTTCACGTGCGGGGGCATATTGTAATGGGAACTGTGTGATTACCGATGGTGGTCGTTTGAGTGTCACTCCTGCTACCTACTAGGGTGGGTTACTCCTGGCGAAGTGGAAAGTCTTCAGGGAAGAGGATTACATCTGCAATTTTGTATCTATTGCGGAATCGGTAATATAATACTCTTTGCCGCATAACTACAGCATGACAATCTTAGTAATTTTGGCAACTGCTGCTACTACATCGATGATAGAGACTTGGACTATGCCGCATCATAATCATACTGAGTATCACTCTGCTAATCTTTAAGTAGATCTATAATTAGAGAGCTATTTCGGGTCCAAAGGCCCTTAATATGACACAGCCAACCGAAAGGGAAGAAATTCAAGAACGCTCCTACTACTATTCTCGGTGGTAGTACGCGCCATAGTACTTTGACACTAGAATAAAACGCAATATCCTTAAAATATACTTAACCGCTATAAGCGACGTCAGTATCCGTTCCTCGGGAATTTATTCCTCTTACTCCAGTATATGCATTTGGACCCATCGTCCTCCCGCAGACACCTCATATCCACTGAGCAAGTCCCACTAATCAAGTCCACAACACATCAAACTTAATCGAACAGACCTGTTCGATGTAGGACCCTGGTTAGAGTGGTGATGTCCCACTCTTCGACCGAAGCGGTTCGGCTGGAATAAGTACGTGTTGGCGTGCGCAGACGCAGGGTTGCACGAGAGGTGCTGGAGTTGCGCCACCATGTTTTCGTATCGGCATTTGGCTCCGTTCGTTGGGAAGGGTGATATATCATATTCGTTTAGTTGTTGGGTTTATTGTGTTGGATTTCTTCCATGGCCCGACTCAAGTTTAGAGGCACTTTGCAATGGTAGTATATGCGAAGTTCATTGTGTACTTGGCTTATTTAGACTGACATAAAACGAGAACAGAACGATGTGTACAAGATCTAGCCTCCAGTCACGCTTGTAGAAGCGTCAGAAATAAAAGTAAATAACTTCGTCTAGCTAACTAATCATAAATCAACAGTATCGTGTCCATCACAGAGCTGCTCACAGAGCTCCGAGCTCCTTCAGCTTTCCGATCAGGCCATCGACATCCTCGACCTTGCCGCCACCCTGTCGGGTCGGGGGTTCTGCAATCAAGGTTAGTATCTCGAACAAGCATCCAAGGCACCGCCAAGTGGGAATGAACATACCCGTAACCTTCAAGGTCTTCAGGCGCTTCTTATCCTCTACACCAAAGTCCGCCAGCGTCTTCTTCTCCAGAGGCTTCTTCTTCGCCTTCATGATGTTAGGCAGACTCGCATACCGCGGCTCGTTCAGTCGCAGATCAGTCGTGATAATCAGCGGCAGCTTAGCCTTGAGCGTCTCAACACCGCCATCAACTTCGTGCGTAATCTCAACAGTCCCCTGCTCATCCTTAATGTCAACCTTGCTGGCTTGTGTCGCCTGCGGCCAGCCCAGAAGACCCGCCAGCATCTGACCCGTCTGCCCCTGGTCACCGTCAATGGCCTGCTTTCCAAGCAGCACCAAGTTGATGTTCTCCTTCTCCACCACAGCACGCAGTGTCTTGGCAACGGTCAGCGGCTCCAGGCCGCCGTCGTTGCTGTCGGGTACATCAATGTGGAAAGCACGGTCGGCGCCCATGGCCATCGCAGTGCGAAGGGTGTCGGCGCATTTCGGTCCGCCGGCAGAGAGGGCAAGGATATTGTCGACCTTTAGGGGGCCCTTGCGTTCGCGGAGACGCACGGCTTCCTCGACGGAGAGCTCGTCGAATGGGTTGAGGGAGTGCTTGACACCAGCGGTCTCAACGCCGGTCTGGGCCTTGTTGATTCGGGGTTTGATCTATGTTTATTAGCTTAGTGCAACCCGAGTAATAAATGCCATGCGGGATAAGTAAAGCAAAATGCAAACGTGGATTCCCGGTATGAACAGCTTCACAGCAGCAACTCGAAGGCCCCCGGGGGAACAAGCCTGCGCCGAAGACGGAGCTCAAGCAAAGAGCAAAACTCACCGCATAGTCAATGACCCTCTTAACAGGGACAAGGATCCGCAAACCGCTAGCCATTGTGAAATATGTAACCGGTTAGAGTATTCTCGCACTCGTGGTAATCCAGCAATTGACTCCTGGACAGCGGGGGCCGGAGCAGGTGTCAAAGAGGGTGGTGTATGTTCAGGTAGGCCGATCGGACGGAGGGCAGAAAACAGGTGATTTGAGGGCGGAGAGACGAATTGGGCGGGCCGAGTGTCCAACCAGGTGACCCGCTTGTTTGGTGCGAACGAGCCCGATCCGCCTCCAGCCGAGGTTACCCATCGCTTGCCAGCAGCCATCACGCATGTAGCCGACTTTGTGGCCCATCGGCCATCTCTGCGGTTGACCTTCAGGCGGTTGTATCGGTATATGAAAACTACCCTACCGGACAAACGTTGTAGTTCTGACTTAAGCGATTTCCTAGAGCTCAGCGTCGGTTCGAACTGAGCGTGTACGCTATCACTCCTTGCACAAGGTAAACACGTCATTATTCATGACTGCTCCTTATCGTGAGCCTCGGCTCACTGCACCTCTGCAGTCTGGAAGCCTATAGTTAGTTCAGCTCGTATGCTCTGATGCCGAAAATGAATTACTGCCTTAGGCCACAGTATTTTCTGGAAAGCCCTCACATGCCTCTATTGGCCAACCTGTAATGGAGGCACGAACTCAACTTTATTTAGACAACTGGATTATTTATGCTTTTAGATGCCATCCAGGAGAAGAAAATGTGGCTGGTGAACATCTAACGTCTATGCAAGGGTTGAAGCTAGGTGAGGGTGGCTCGGATATTGAAGTTTCGCCTCCATGATCTATATATTTACATTGACTTTATTTGTCTATATATAGCAAAGAAAACTCGACTGTTTTCCAATCCTCACCACGTCTCTTGTTTGTACCTCCCCGTCTTCTCCATGCCAACCAAATGATCTTCTGCCTCCCGTCTACTGAAAGCCTGCGTGCCAGATTCATTTCCAGACTGGAACGCCTCTGTTAATGATTCCCGCACAGCCTGGGGCATACGGCCCGACGATCCACAGACAAACACGGCGCCACCTTTATCATGTAGGAGGTTGAAGACTAAGCTCGAGTGCTCCTTGATAACATCCTGGACGTAAACCTTCTGCTTCTGATCTCGCGAGAACGCCGTCAGGACTTTAAGCTTGATCAGCTCGCTCAAGTGGTGCCACTCGTCCTCGAAGAAGAAATCCGACGCTCTGTTGCGGCCGCCATACACAAGGATCGTCGGCTCGATGGGCGGGTCAACGCCTGGGTTTTCCTCCTGGTACGACTTGACTATGGCAGCTTTTTCCCAAAGCATGGATCGCAGCGGCGCAACGCCCGTACCAGGCCCAATCAGCATCATCGGCCCAACTAGTTGGCCGAAGGACGAATTCAGGCCGCCTCGCTGGAGCTGGACGCGGAGGGTACTCCCGGGCCGCAGATTGGAGATATACTTAGTGCAAACACCCTCTCTTATTCTCTTAATCACGGTGCGGTACTTGACGATTGCGATTAATAGTTCGAACTTTGCGCCACCCTCTGGCGTTCGCTTCAGTTCTCCGCCGCTGGCGATGCTGAACTGGCGCCCGCGGAAGATCGGAAATGCGGATGTTGCGTGTTGCCAGGGGATTTTGACAGTGTCGAACTCATGTAGGATCTCGAGAATGCTGCGCCGTGGTCTTGTGGTGTAATCCCAGAACTCATCGAGGAATTCGGGGTTGGTGAATTCTAGAAGGCGCTCCTGGTGCATGTCGTAGGTGGTATAGTGGGCGATGGAAGAGAAAAATGACCGCCGGGGGATCGCTCGGATGTCGAGGTAGTTTATGAGTAGCTCACGTAGGGTGAGCCTGGGATGGGATTCGAGGTTATGGATGGGCGGAATCGGTGTTTCTTCCGGTGGTAGAGTACTGTCGCGAGGAACTAACGATACTAGACGGTCGGCTTGCTCTTGCCAGCCCATCATCTCAATGAGGCTTTGGACATCCTCGGGAGTGTTTTTTGGGGTGATTGCTATAACATCTCCTGGAGCATACGACACCGGGTTGGGCACAGTTAAGCTCAAGTGACGCACGTCCTGCCAGTGCGTCCCCGGGGTTATGCGCTTGTTCTGGGTCAGTGTCGCAGCCAAGCTATCGTGGAGTGGGCGACAATCATTGTCGAGTCGATATGAGTCTGGAAAGTCTCCAGATATGGTCACCCCATCCGTTTTTGGAGGAACAGCAGCATCGTCGGAAGGTGGTACATCCTGCTCTTGTAATTGTAGAACCCATTTTGGTGGCAGTTGAACATCCTCCGGTATCGGATCCTGTCCTTCAGGAAGAGGATATCTCTCAAGCAGGTACGTTCGGAAACCTGTCAACCAGGGAATAAACGTTCCCTCGAGCCTATATCAATAGTCAGCGGGTGGCCATCGAGGATATAGTAATAGGAAGTATACCCCTCGGGATGCTGCTGGTCTGCCTCCCCACCAGAGTGAATCTCATCCGCACCCAGCTGCAGCAATCTCTTGTATAGTTTGCGCGCCGCCCAATTGAACCTGCCATTGTTAGAAATTCACACCATGAACAGTCCCAAACAAAGCCTTGAGGAATACTAACTTGGGGTACGAGCTATCACCCAGCCCAAACCATGAAAAGCTGACCCCACTCAGGAAAGTCGCCGGCAACTTCTTCAAAAGCAGCGACTTCCAGAACGTCCTCGCATTAGCAGGCAGATCTCCCTGGCCAGTAGTTGACACCGAAAAGACAACAATTGTGTACGACCTCAACGATTCCTGGGTCCGCAGTTAGAACGATTCTACAGATGTATAAAAACGCGGGGCAACAAACCGGCTTAACGTGGTTTAACTCAGAAACGTGGGTGGTGAAATGGAGCCGCTCGACCATCGCACCGAGCTCCTCGGCGACATCCTGTGCATTGCCAGTTTCGGAGCCGTAGAGGACGAGAGCAGTGCGTCGCTGCGAGGCTGCATCCCCGCTCATACTGGCGTGTTAGATGAAGCAATAACCTTATAGCACTGGCGCGGCTCGTGATCGCTTGAGTTGCTTGTTGTTGGAGTCAAATTTGGTTCGAGACTCCGCTGATCGGAATGATGTCATCCGGGATCGGACTGAAAAGATATTCACACTCACAACTCCTACCTTATGCTTCTCTATCTGGTTATTTCTAGGTAAAGTAGAGATAGATAATATGATTTTACTTGCTACTGACTAGTGAGCTACTGGTTCTCGTAACAGACATTCTACTGCGTCAACCACAGCCCTATTGCTCGTGGCTAGCGACACTTTGCGCTGTAGGCCACTGGTGCAACCAACCTGCGTATACCCAGCCCTAAACAGGGAGTCTCTGATGCCGAGGTGGCTGATATACGCAAATAGAAAGCATCGGGGGCCCAACGAAACCATTCTGGGGCTGGCCTGCATATCCGTGGAGCATGGTGTTTAATTGACAGTTCCCGAAGCTGTGGGCTGCTTGACGAAATAGAAAATTTTTTTCAAGAGAGGTGTCAGATACAGCAAGGTTCATCGACAACATATCATACAACTCTGCAAGATTTGGTTTTTTAGTGGTGGTAGCGGAGACTGCCGGCCGAAACTTTGCTTGGAGACTTGCTCGAAATGAGGGTAGAGGAAGAGGGTTCGGGGTCCGTTTCAAGTATATTACCTACATCGATACTGAAGACTGACGAGTGACGGCAATGTTCATCTTATATATCGGGTGTCCGTTTTAATTGCCTCAAGAAGAATTCCGCATGGCTTCTTCTGGCTAGTCAATACATTGGAACCGAACACGTTTGACGGCGATAGTAGCCCCGAAAATGAACATGTATGAAGACGACGGAATATTGCGGCCGTTTAGCCGTCAGCCATGGATAGCTCGACCACCTACTCCATTCGGTAATGAATACTGCTGGGGACCAAGTCTCCACCTCGCGCATGGAGGAGCCTTCCCGATGTCTCGGCGATTAGCCTGGAGTTCTAGACCGTTGATCGATTCTATACCTCACAGGGCTGATTGGTTGGCATCAGTCCCAGCGCTTTTGAAGACTTTCTCGAGAACTGAGAAGACAGGAAGAGACTTCCAGGCTCATCCTCGTGTCGAAGAGAGTCATCGTGAGAATAACTTCGATGAACCGATGGAGCTCGGTGGAGTACGAACTGCTGCATATGACCTGTATGGCGTTGCCGGGGCAAACAACACATGGTCTCTCGACGAGATAGAGACAATACAACCAGACTCTGGTTACACGGGGATTGCTCGGAAGTCCATAAGTGGAAATCCAATTACATTTTGGTCCCGAGAAATCATCTGCAAACCCCACAGTGGTCGTGAGAAAATGATGGAGAATTGGAGAGCGCCGAGAAGAAAACCTCGAAAGTTGAGATCGCCATAGGGCACTAGGATAGGTCACTGCGGACATCTTGTCAAGAAAGAGGTCCGCAGCAGGCCTTCCCTTTCATCTCCGACGGTCTGGCCCGGATTTAGACTATTGAGAAACTACTGCGCGATCCGGGGTGCCCCGTTGGGATGTATCATGCAAGAGAAGTGGGCGGCAATCAGATCGCTGGGATGCGGATCGAGGGAAATGAGCATGGACGGCTTATTAACCGAACCATCGAATTGGAGGCAACAAGGCGGCTAAGCTGGCGAAGCTGATTATCCAAGCATCATGAGGCTGGGCTGAGGAAAAGCGCAGCAAGTGAGCTGTCAGATTTCCGGTGGACGGGATGCAGCTTGATACATACGATCGGAGGCTGGAATGGGATGCACCCTTGTCCTTGGAGAAGGGAAGGGAAAATTCAAACCTTGAAAATCGTGGAAACAAACCTTGTTTACCGTGGCGGAGCATGGCCCTCCTCTCATCTCGCAGTGAAAATTTCGAAGATTCTGAATATTCGGAGGGCTGTTCAGGCCTGGTTCAGGCCCCATCGGGTACGTAGTCCATGATGACGACACTGGCCTTGTCGGGGTTTCACCCGGAACTGGGGGAAAGAATGCTGTTCCTGGATGTTTGAGCCTTGAGTGAACGATATTGTAGACCTGGCACGGACAGTAAGTACAGTGTGCTCTGTAGATAGATGGAGTCAAGGTGATTGACTGCTTATCGATCGCCAACGGGGATCACTGACGGCGCCGATGATGTAACTCTAGCCTCGTTTCTTGAAGCCTTCCCCTCCTTCACTGCAGCTGTGCAGTAGTTTGTCCCTTGACTCCTCCTTCCACTGGGCCACTGTCCATTGCAAAGCTCGATCCAGCCACTGTGCTCCGTACATTTTCTATGCCTTGCCGGTCCAGCCGTTGGCAATCCAAACTAATGGTTTCCTGCGCTGACTCCGCGCAATGCCAGCTGCGCTCCCCCAGTCCGATTACTTATTTAGCTTCTGCATCCCGGTCTGCTCCTCTGATGCTGATGCTTTTCTTTTTCTTTTCTTCTTTGGATCCCTCTCTCGTGGCCCGAACGCATCAGACTAGCTGATCATCAAACGACCTGTTTGCTCGCTGTTGGTAATAGATCTTGGCGACGCATCCATACATCATAATTAATTCCCCTTTGGTCGCCTCAACAACACATCCGGGTGAACCCTGAATTTATTCTGCTTCCCGGGAATTCCGCCCTTCCGTCTGGCGGCCTTATATATCAAGTCCGGAACATCGGCCTTGTTTCCCAGGTGGTTCTTCCCCGTCCTTAGAGGTAAGGCCTCGCCGTGTTGCCGGCCCGCGGTTCCCTTTCCAGTATGCCACTGGTTCCTTCAGTTGCCACCCATCTGACCTTCTTGCCTTACTCAGTTCAGCCGGTCAGCGCGATTATCAATCCGAGATATTGTCGTCGGCATTTCTAAACCCCCGGATTTGGCTGTCCGCATTTTCTCTGTTTTCACATTCCGACGCCAGGCGCGCATTCTCCGGCTGTGGCAGACAGGCAGCATACCAGCGCCTATTCCCCCCTCGATCATTCTCTGGCGCGTTGAGACTGCCGACCGCGATACATGTTCGCCGTTTCCGGCACATCCGACTCGTCAAGTGTTTGACTGTGCATATATAGCATCCAGCCTTCGACTTTTACTGCGCAGTCCTTCTATACCCTTTGCGCAACCTAGAGTTGCTCACCAAACACGCCTAGTCGCAAGCGGGCGCCTTAATCGCCCGCAATGCCTCCCTCCCTTTGGGTTAAGACAAAAGGGACCTCCAAAAAGGGCTTCGATAAGGCATGGCATGCCCTAGACAAGCTGGGGGATCCCGTTAATCGACTGTCCAACCGTGTTGGTGCTGAGGCCTTCTGGCCTATGACCACGGACAAGGAAAGCGACAAAGCCGCTCGAATACTACGCAGCTTTTGCAAAGATGGCTTCTACGCCGACAACGAGACCGATCGACAGAGCTCTGAGAGCGTCATAAACAAGGATACTGGCAAAATCGATAAACCCAAAGGCAAGCAGCGGGTGTTGAAGAAGATCCCTACCAAGGTCATCCAACAGGCCAAGGGTTTAGCGATCTTTACAACTATGCGTACGGGTCTATGGCTCAGTGGCTCCGGTGGTAGTGGTGTCCTTCTGGCCCGTATTCCCGAAACAGGCGAATGGAGTCCGCCGTCCGGTATCATGTTGCACACTGCAGGTGTAGGGTTTCTCGCAGGCATTGATATCTACGACTGTGTGGTTGTGATCAATACCTACGAAGCTCTCGAGGCATTTAAGAAGGTCCGCTGTACATTAGGCGGAGAAGTTAGTGCTTCAGCTGGGCCTGTTGGAATGGGTGGTGTGCTCGAGTCGGAAGTCCATAAGAGGCAAGCTCCCATTTGGACTTATATGAAGAGTCGGGGGTTATATGCAGGCGTCCAAGTGGATGGTACTATAATAATCGAGCGAACCGACGAAAACGAACGGTTCTACGGTGAACGCATTTCTGTGACTGATATCTTGGCTGGGAAGGCCAGACACCCTCCTGCATCCATTCAACCTCTCCTTCAAACAATAAAAGCAGCACAGGGAGATACGGATGTGAACGAGGATTTGCTTCCTCCACCGGGGGAAACACCCGGGGATGTGGAGCTAGAGCCAACTCCAGCATTCGGCATTCCAGATCCAGAGGATCCAGATCCGTTTGGCGTCAAAGCTTTGGAAGCTGAAGGTCTGTTCATCCGCGAGGCTGGTTCTAGAGCCCGACCAACCCATGACGTCTTCGAGTTTAAACCGAACCCGAATAGTCCTGTCTATGCAACTTTCCGGCGAAGTATGGAGAGCTCGCAGCGTAACAGCTGGCGGACTAGCGTCCAGAGCTATGTCAGTCAAGACCGAGGTACCCAAACTTTCGATGAACCTTCCACTGCGCCGACTTCTCTCAGTCGTGCGTCTTCGACGAGCCATAGGGATTTCTCAGAACCCAAGGACTCGATTCCGTCGGATAACGAGGGACACTGGGAGACAGTCATCCCTGAGCACCACGAGGCAAACTTCCGCAGCCAGGATAAAAGTCTACAGGAAAATTTTATCGACGATGAAGACTTTGAAGTACACGAAGTCAGCAGCGCCAGAATCTCCAGGCCCGACAGCGCTACTGGATCTCCCGTGTCATCAGAGCCTCCAACAACGTTGGGTGAACCAATGCGCCAGTCGCCTCCTACTTTCACCCGCGCTCGCCTTGTTACTATTGCCAAGAGGCAACCTCCATCGCTTCCTCCGCGGAACCCTTACCGAGCGTCGACCTCGACTTCCACTCCCGCCTCGCCTATTCCTTGGGCTTCGTCCGATGATAACCGATCCGTAACCTCCATCTCTACTCGCGCCTCTCTCGGTGGGGCCGCTGCAGCGACTGACAGCGGTAAGAAAGACTCGAGCGCAGGCGCATCATCTGTCGACGAGACATCTGAGTCACACAAGGCGTCTGGCAGTAAAGATGACGAGTTCCACTCCGTATCCAGTGCTCACTCGTCTGAATCGGCACCGGAAAAGGAAATCGGCACGCAAAACGAGCATTCTCGCTCAGCGACTCCCGAAGACAAGCTTGATGCGACTTTTGCCGAAGGAAAGGCCACTGAGGAGAATGTCACCGAGGCGAAGGCCACTGAAGAAAAAGCCAGCAAGGGAAAAGCCAGCGAAGAAAAAGTCACCGACGAAGAGGACAAGAAACTATCGCAAGACGAAGTCTCAGCCGCAGAAACGCATACCTAAACCGTACGAACCTATTATCAACCCTAATTTGCCCCTCCCATTATATTTGATACCCTCCCTTCACTCATATTTTCTTTTGCTCAGGCTTTATGTTGTATATATAAGATTACGTTTAACCTTATGTTGTGGATACTTTTTCGTTGGTTGGAGTTTCTCTTTGCATTCTCAAGATTGCCGACGAGTCGGCGTCTATCTTGCTTTCAACTTAATTATTTAGCGATACCTTATTCTCATGGGCCCGTTGATATATCAGCATTGTTTTACAGCGTTCAGGGCGTTGGGAGGCACTGGGGAACCGCTGTGTGGGCTGACATAATGTCTTACTCCTGGATCTCCTAACTATAACTTTTACGAAGGGGAGTTTGTATGATAGCCTTGCTTGTTAATTGTATATCCCATTGGCTTTCTTATCATAATTCTCCGTTTTCTTCATTATTATCTTTAATCTTATCTGTAAGGGACTCCCGGCTTCGGCCGAGGGATATCCGGAAACATCAAATGAGTTCGAGCGCATCCCCGACTCGAAATTAATTTGTTTATTTGCGTCAGCAACGCTTATCACAGAGTGACACTGCAGTGGAACCTGCCGGGAGCTTGAAGCCGCTAGGTCTCACTTGGTCTTGCTGATCGATCGCTGCCGTCGGGCCACACAGCTTGTCACAGCCCCATCCACCCCTGCGATTGTTACATCGATCGTCGCTTTCCCCGCTACTGACCGTCCCTGTCGACCCCCTATTGCGTTATCGGCTGCTCCCAGCTCCCAAGGTAGCCCTGACCTCTGGCACAGATAAAGCCAGGATGATCCCCGATCACCGGTGCTTCCCCTTCTGCAACTTGTGTTCTTCGGGCGTTGCTACTTCTCGCAATGCCCTCCCTCACGTCGCTGCTCGGCCTCTCCGCGGGCCTAGTCAGCCTTGTCGCCGGCCAGTACTTTCCTCCGTCTCCTGAGGGCGTGAAGGTCGTCCACTCCAAACACCAGAAGGGTGTTACAATTTCGTATAAAGAGGTAATGCGATCCAATTCCTTTAATTCATTTGCTGCTCCAGAGTGAGGATAAGCACTCCCGCACCCGATTCAATGCATTCATTCTAACAAATTCCTCACAGCCTAAAATCTGCGAAACAACCCCAGGCGTCAAATCCTACTCGGGGTATGTCCATCTACCATCAGGCACTCTCAACGATCTTGGTCTGGATCAGCAGTATCCAATCAATACCTTCTTCTGGTTCTTCGAGTCCCGGAACGACCCGCGCAATGCGCCTTTGTCGATATGGATGAATGGCGGGCCTGGAAGCTCGTCTATGATCGGTCTGATGCAGGAGAACGGGCCGTGTCAGGTCAATGGCGACTCGAATTCCACCGAGTTGAACCCGTGGTCCTGGAACAACTACGTCAATATGCTCTACATCGACCAACCGAACCAAGTTGGTTTCAGCTATGATGTGCCGACGAACGGGACATATGACCAGCTCTCAGGCGAGCGCGAAGTTTCGCCTGATGGGTTTGAGAATGGTGTCCCCAAGCAGAACAGCACGTTCTATGTCGGGACATTCCCGAGTTTGAATGCGTCGACGTCGGCGAATACGACTGAGAACTCGGCTCGGGCGCTTTGGCACTTTGCACAGACTTGGTTCTCGGAGTTCCCGGCGTATAAACCCCGTGATGATCGGGTTAGTATTTGGACTGAGTCGTATGGTGGGCGCTACGGGCCGGCGTTCACTGCGTTCTTCCAGGAACAGAATGAGAAGATCGCGAATGGCTCGCTTACGGAACCTGGGGAGTCGCATTATATTCATCTGGATACGCTTGGGATTATTAATGGTTGTGTGGACTTGCTTGTCCAGGCACCATCGTACCCTGACATGGCGTACAATAATACCTACGGGATTGAGGCAATTAATGAAACCGTGTACGACCAGGCAATAGAGGCATGGAGCAAGCCGGGTGGCTGCAAGGACCAGATTACGAGATGCCGCCGTCTTGCAAAGGAGGGCGACCCTCATATGTACGGCAACAATGCGACTGTGAACAAGGCTTGTCAAGAAGCGGACTCATACTGCAGTAACACTGTCGAGGGTCCCTACATTCTATACTCTGGCCGAGGCTACTACGACATTTCGCACTTCGACCCGGACCCTTTCCCCCCACCTTATTACCTGGGTTACCTGAGCCAGAACTGGGTCCAGAAAGCTCTCGGCGTCCCGATCAACTTCACCGAGTCCGTCGACAGTGTTTACACCGGCTTCTCGAGCACCGGCGATTACCCACGCTCCGATGTCCGAGGATACCTCGAAGACATTGCATACGTGCTTGACTCGGGCATCAAGGTGGCCCTCGTTTACGGCGACCGCGATTATGCATGCCCCTGGAACGGCGGCGAAGAGGTAAGTCTGCAGGTCGACTACAGCAATGCAGACAAATTCCGCGCCGCGGGGTACGCACCGCTGCAGACGAACGCCTCGTATGTGGGCGGCAGAGTGCGTCAACACGGAAACTTCTCATTCACCCGGGTGTTCGAGGCAGGACACGAAGTTCCCGCGTACCAGCCGCAGACGGCGTACGAGATCTTCCACCGTGCGATGTTCAACCGCGACATTGCGACGGGGAAGATCTCTACGAGTAAGAATAGCACCTATACCACCAAGGGGCCGTCTTCGACATTTGATATCAAGAATGAGGTACCCGATAGTCCGGAGCCGACTTGTTATATCCTGTCTCTGTCCTCTTATTGTACTGATGAACAGGCTGAGAGTGTGTCGAATGGCACTGCAGTAATCAAGGATTATATAGTGGTGGATGAGAATTCTCCTGGGCTTCGAGTTTGAGGGAATCCCCTTACGTCGCGGATATAAAGACGACCTTCGATCCAGCCCAGCTGCGTGTGGATCATGCATGTAAATAAATGTCGGTGACCGTGAATACACCAATTGGAATAAATGGCGAGATGTTAGAACCTGGATTCCATTATTCTGGACGTGGGCGGGTGGATCGCAGCTATCCGTAACGGGCAACTGTGAGGTTCTGTAGGGTAAGGAGGTGGTAAGGCGCGGGCACTTTCAGGCACCCCCGAAAGTCCGAGTCGTCTCCCAATCCCGCCCAATATAATTAAATCAATGACCGTGCACGATCTTCATAAAGTCACAGTCTCGCAGTTCAATTCTCTCATCCTATCAAACAGAGTCAATATTGACAATTGGTGCTAAAAACCAACCCGACTCGCTCTCCGGTCCGAAGCTTCTCGAATCTTCGATTGGCTCTTCGTTGCGGTCAACGTCACACGTCACGCCCCGGGGCTCTGGGCTCTTTCAAGATCGCCCTGGCGTCACTCAAAGAAACCACTCTTCCAACTCTATTATAACCCTTCGTTTTCATCCTGTTTGCTGTCGTTAAGTGTGCGCTACTTTTAGCTGATTATCGTATTGTATTGTTGAGTTATACACTCCCATACTCTCCCACTACCGTACAGCTCAGCTCCCCGCATTCGTCCCCTACCGAATCTTCTACGTCATTCGAGTACCCCCCTCCAAACTGGTCTTAAAGACACCACTCTTACCTCTCGCGCAACACCACGTCCAAACTTTAAAGTATTAATAATACCCTTCAATTGGTGTTTCTTAGCCCGAAATTTCCATTTCCATACTATAGGGCACAATGGTTGCGGAAACGAAGTTATATGACTCCCTCGGAGTCAAGCCCGATGCTTCCCAAGACGAAATCAAAAAGGCCTACCGGAAGGGAGCCTTGAAATATCACCCAGATAAGAATAAGGATGATGCGAAGGCTGCAGATCGGTTCAAAGGTATGTTTTCTATCCCCTTATGCTCCTGATTTTTGGTATTCATTGTTGCTGATTAACTTCCCTTCTACAGAGGTCTCCCAAGCATACGAAGTCCTATCCGATCCGGAAAAACGAAAAGTATACGACCAATTTGGCCTCGAATACCTCCTCCGCGGCGGACCCCCGCCAACATCAGGCGGCGGTGCAGGCCCCAATCCCTTCGAAGGAGGCGGCATGCCCGGTGGATTCTCATTCGGAGGGATGCCAGGCGGCGGCGGCGGTGCCCGCACGTTCCACTTTTCATCACGGCCTGGTGGTGGTGGCGGCGGCCCTGGCGGAGGCGGATTCCAGTTCAGCTCTGCGGACGATATCTTCCGGAACTTCGCCAAGGCGAGCGGTGGCATGGGTGGAGGATTTGACGACGATGATATATTCTCCATGCTAGGCGGTGGCTTTGGTGGTGGTGGTGGTGGACGCGGCGGAGGTCCCCGGTTCCGAAGCAGTCGTGGGCCTAGTAATGGTGGTGCTGGGTTTGGCCGACAGTCGTCTCAACGGGCGCCGACACCCGAACCGACCGTTGTTGAGAAACAATTGCCGCTGACACTGGAAGAGATTATGAGTGGGTGTTCGAAGAAGGTGACGGTTAAGAGCAAGACGTTCGATGCGAGCGGGAAACGTACCGTGCAAGATGTGACGCTGGAAGCGAACATCAAGCCTGGGTTGCGAACTGGTTCGAAGATTAAGTATCGCGGTGTCGGTGACCAGGAAGAAGGTGGTCGACAGGATGTCCACCTCATTGTTACAGAGGTAAGCTAATCATCCTAACCTGAACCCCCATTCATTGTCGTAAATGGATCAGTACTAACTACCCAGCAGAAAGAACACCCCAACTTCAAACGCCACGGCGATCAACTAATTACAACAGTCGACCTCACTCTCAAAGAGGCTCTCACAGGCTGGAGTCGTATCGTCCGCACCATCGACGGCAAATCGATCAAGGTGTCGAAACCTGGCCCAACAGCGCCTGGTTTCGAGGAGAGTTTCCCAGGTCTCGGAATGACGATATCAAAGAAACCAAGTGAGCGAGGCGAGCTGATTGTCCGCGCTAATGTCGAATTCCCCAAGACGCTGTCATCCAGTGCAAAGGAGGTGCTAAAGGATGTTCTTCCTTGATTCAATACAAGCAGAGACTTGGGTTTGATTGCATTCGACTATGGGTGATGGCTTTGCGTTTAGTCGGTACATACTTATACCTATTTTCAGCATTGTTGGCGTTAGGATGAATATTGTGGGCCGTGGTTTACATTTTCTTGTTTTATTTCTTGTTTATCCGTGATGATAATGATTACCCATGATGGGACTGTTATTGAACATGTCCTTCCCAGCTTTATTCAGTGCATAGAACAAAGGAAAAAGTTGTTCATATTTATTGTTTGCTATCAGTAACAGAGTTTGTAGCTCCCATCATGTGTCTTGGACATTGAATAGGCCTGTATATTAGTCACAGAAATGTATGTAGATAAGTTCATAGTATAGTAGTTATAGCATATTTCCTTACTTGAAGGAGATAGTGAGCCATCAAACAAAACACACGGTAGCTAAGATCCGGGCAATTCTATAAAAATTCCAATCTAAACCAACTATCGCTCTAACTACTTATCGCCAGCTTCCCTCTATTAAGAAACCCATTGTAAACTCGTCGGTTTCGAGTGTAGAAAAGAGGACACAGAAATCGAAATAAAGATGGACCTCATGGACAACAGCCTGCCCTCCGCTAATAACTAGTCGAGTGGTCTATGAGTTCAACAAAGGGTGTCAAAAGTCCAGCTACACTTTAGCGCGATCTGCATCATCTGCTAAGGAGCGGGACCTACCGGCGCCGAGGCACCAAGCAACCTCCGATAACACTTCAACAAGTCGACGAGCTCCTTCCACACTCCAAGCCCGATACTCTCTCCTTTTAAGACCAGAATTACCTCCAAGCCACCAGCCTACATGCGCCAAAGAACCACCTTCATCCAAAAACCCTCCGCCCCCTTCCATCCCTCCCAAACCACTCTCAAGCGCGACGCCCTAGCAATCCAGGCTCTCGACGCTGCCCGCGAGGAGCGCCTGACGTTTAGCTTCGATGATCTCTCCACTGAGGTACGCTGTCTATCTTATAACTTATTCTGCATGCTACGACAGCCCTTTATGAAGTTAGCAGTGAGTTGGCTAACTTGTCGGTCACGGTGTTTATAGCTCTGGCAAGTCCTGAGACAATGCCAACAGCTTCATATCCGGTGGGCAAGTACGAGCAAGTTTGAGGCCGTGTCACCGTTTTCGAGCCGGATAAGTCCTGGATTACATGTCTTTTACTCGCCGGTCGCTTCTGGGAAGGGGGGTGAGAGGGAGGTATCCGGGTCGGGGTGAGCTTCTCCTACCTGGCCTGTTGAGGTTTTAACGATACGATATGCTGATACATTTATGTTTTGGACAGGGAAGCGGTATGTGCATTGCTGAAGAAGATATTCGATGATGGGTTGCGATGCGAAAGTCCTGAGGTACGTGTTTATAGCTTCCCCCACGTTATTTTGTGGGGGATACAGGCTGATATGAGGCTATGGATTTAGAAATCGTTCATCACGCCCCCTCTGCTTTCTACACGTTTCGCTTCGACGGCTGCATACCAATTTCATGATTTATTACCTACCCTCGAGAACCTGGTTACATACATTCAACAGAAGTTTTGTTCAACGGGCGACAAGGAATGTTATCGTCGGGCGGACTTGATTTTATCTGCGGACTCGGTTGATATGGACTATGATAGTATATCCCATGCTTTGACGGTGAGTGGCTATTGGTCAGAAGCTCCCGGGGCCCAAGGATGGTCGGAAACGATTGGGGCGCGTGAAGCTGGGACGGATCAGGTGGAGGTTGGGCTTCTAGGAGCCGAACAAGCAAATGATCCAGAGGAGATCAAGATGGGTGGGTTGTTGGCCGCTATCGGAAAAGATAATGAGTTGAGTAAGTTTTCCAGCCCTTCCCCATTCAAAGTGCCGTTAGCTGATTCATGGCTCAGAGCCTACACTCTTCTCATTCCCATCACGGCATCACCCATTGCCCGAAGACGCGACGTACGCGGTTTCGTTTTCGGCTCCCACCGGAATGCATCCTACGATGACTATTTCGATGGCCCGACAGGCGCTAAAGGTGCCACCGAGTCGGCCCGATGCGACCTGCGCCCTGCATGCTTATCTGACCCTGCCGTCCTCAATATTCGGCGACAAGTACCAGCTTTCTACCACGGATCCGTTGTTCCTCAAGTCCCATAACTTGGCCGCACTACGCGCACTAGCAGGAGAGATGGACCTCGAGGCACCGGACTGGTCTGTATCTCGTTGGGGTTCTAACTGGCTGTTTGAATTAGCCAGCCCGTCCGAGACCGAACAGAGCACAGAAGATTGGAACGCCACAATCCCCCTGCATTTGCGATATCTGCGTCCATCAGAGTCAGGTTATCGGTCGGCTTCGATACCCTGGCCCGTGGTGTTTTGGGCATGTTCGGCGGAAGATGGCACAAAGATGGGAACGAACCCGTTTGATCGGGCTAACTTGGGTTGGGAGGGACTATTCGGTCCTCGGACCATGTTTTACCAGCTTCATCCTTCGTCCGATCATGAGAAAAGAGTCCTCGTAGAAGATCTGGATGTGCCCGTTCTCACGCTGAAGGAGGGAGGAGGTATATTTGAAAGCCAGGTCATCGAATTGGGTACCGTTGTCGTCATAGTCCTTGGCTTCTTGTGGGTGCTATGGAAGCTAGGATTGGTGACGCGGTCATCCGGAATCAGGCCTCAGCAAGAACGGGCCACTGGCAAACAGGATAAAGCCGAATAGATGGCCCTTGCTGCGGTATATCTGTAGTTTTAGCGTTTGCATTTTAGGCACAATACCCTAGATAGACAGCATCTTGTCACCTATCTTTGATACCAGCAAGTCTGAGAATGAGCATCTGGAATGACGACGGCAAACAAATATACCACGTAGTTTCAAAGCGGACCCATGTCAAAGTCCCGAAGACTGGGTATATCAACTAGGATATCACTCAGCCAGGAAAAGCCCGGGTAATCCATAAGCGTGTGATCTGATTGCACCGTAGGCTCGGTGACCGGCGTCTCAGCGGGAACCGATACCGATGGGTTGAACTGCAGGACGTCTCTAATTGTCCGGATATCCTCTTCCTTTCGGCGCTGATGCATCACAGTCATCAGGTAAGCCGTTGTATAAGCTTCGCGCATAACTTCTGTATCATATGCAGACGCGACCTCGTGAAGTGTTCGCATGGACTCGCGCAGCATCGCCAATGCGGCACGGTTATCGATTGCCAGCAGGGTACACACAACTTGGAAGGGCACATTCGCGATTTGGTGCCAGGGGCAGCTCTGAGATACTAACTCTGAAACTGCTTTGAGTCCCTTACCGGAAAGTGCGAGCACGCGATCTAAAATATCGCCAGATAGGAAGGAGTTGAGGGCTCGCAGGCGGCGGTATATGCAGAGCATTAAGTTGCATTGCACGAGAATAAGATGGGGCTGGATGTAGACGACGTCAAGAACATCGACGAGAGCAATTTCAAGGTTTGAGACATCTTGTGCCTCATTTGGATCAAGGCTTTCGGATATAGGAAGGAGGTTAAAAATATCTGTCGTTAAGGCAGTTGCAAAGCCGTCTGTTGTAGGCCGTGGACTAGGAGGAAGAGAGGTTGCACCTTGCAGGACAACGCGAGAGCGACCAAGCTCAAAGGAGATCCAGACATTTAAATGACGTGCCATGGCGAAAAGTCGCCGGCGGGTCTCTGGATTGCAGGATTCAGTTGTCGACGTTCGATCAAGAGCTGTATTTGATGATGGCTCGATGTGCATTCCCGTTGCTTCAATGAGGTGCATCAGGGAACAGCTGGCCATCCAGGCTGCGTGCGCGGTAGTTGTCATACGGAGATACGCGACGCGCAACACCCAACCAGTCACTGTATCAACAGGGGAAAGCGGTTCGGACTGCAAGCCCTGTTCAAGTATTGACCGAGCAGACTCTATAAGCTGCAGTTCCGTTAGAGTAGCCCGCCGACGAGAAAAGAGGTACCCAAAAGCGGCCACGCCGCAAAGCACAGCATCGTAAGGCCCAAAGCCCAAAGCCTCAGATGTTGCGGGTAGCCATCGCCTGCTTATTTGGCGGAGAAGAGTATCCCGATCGATGAATGGATAACACGGATCTACCCTATCAAAGAAGATGCCAGCCAGCGATCGCATTTCATCTTGGGCAACGATTTCCACCACTGGCAGTGGCTTCACGGCTGACAGGGCCTGCGCCCATTCAGGAGTTGGGTAACGGGCCCCAACATTCCAGCCAAAAAGATGTAATTTCGGAGCGCCTGTCACATCATTTTTGGGATTGAGGCGGCGTGCGAATGCGGCGCCTGAATTCGCTTCTAAAGCTTTTAGTAGGAGTCCAGCCAAGGCAGCTGGGTTCGTTTGCTGATCATGCTGCTGTCTTTTCGCAGTAATATCGTTCTGGACCGTGGCAGGACTCAGCAACGAGCTTGTCATAGACTGTGACTGGAAGTGCCGAATATCTTTCTTCTTCCGTGATAGTAGGTCGTAGTGGCAATCAACGCCGAACTGCGCGCATGTTGTACATGGCTGGTCGCCCGAGCATTTGCGTTTGCGGGATTGACAGGAAGTGCAGGCGACTCTGGATCGCTTCCTGTTTTGATTAGACATGACTAGTTGCTTTCTTCACTAAACCATGAAGCTAGGGCAGAATAAAGACAGAATGCATCACAACTGGAGAACTACAGGAGTTTTGAATTCCTGGGCCTGTCAATGCTCGTCACTATCAACACATCACGTGCTCGGAATCACTCGCCCAATAGGGGAAGGCCTCTTTTACGCCGAAGATGGCCGAGGTTCTTTCTGCTTCACCTTTTCCACCCGAATTGCTCCTCGCTTGATCTTGATTCTGGGGTATTTAGAATTCTGGTCTAATCACCGATCCCGCATGATCACGATCGCGATCTTGGTTCTAGACTCGGCGACCTAGCTCTCTGGCTACTTCTGGATCACAAATCATTATACCTCCGCCCATCTGGGTACTGCATGAGCTTCTTCAATTCCTCTAAATCAGGCATACCAGAAGGACCAGGCATGTATTGTGGATTCTCCCGATATGAGGTGCCATTTGTCCAAAGTTCATTTCTACGCAGCGCATCGGTGACCGAGCCTTGATCAATATATGTTCGAGCCTCCACCATTTGGCCTTGATACCATCTGGTCACCCAGACATTGACCACTTCGAAGTTATCGCCTAGCCGAAAGTCAGCGTTAAGGCGCGAGCGAATGAACGTTGATTTTGATACCTGTATTCAGTAAACCTTTGAACTGAATCTCCTGGACAGACCACTGGCTGTTGCAGCCGCCGTGAATCGCCTGTGGGTGAACTTCGAACTTCTCCGCATGCTCTGAAAAACATTCAGAAACTCGCCGAAGCGCATTGACATAGAAATGAAGCAGATCATGGTAATGACCCGCCACCGGGTGGTGGCCCATGACATGGAAGTCAACATCCTTGTGGACGTACGTAAAAAGCTTTCCCATGTCTTTCTCAAGAACCTTGAATACATCGTATATATACATCTGCGAGACGTATTTGCAGTCAGTCGAAGGATTGTCGAATCGAAACCCTTCCCTTTTAGGGTCTGGAGGGTTATCAATGACCCCATCACCATTGCATCGGCCACCTGGGTCGACTATACCTGATCCATCGCAGCCGGGTTCTTCAAGGGGCTCTTGAGATTGGATTAAGCGTTGATAGCTCTGCCAAAAAGGTAAAATAGCATGGCTGATGGTGCTGATGGATACAATGCAGACCAGTGCTGCCTGGGAGTACGACTTGAAGATCATTGGAGAAGGAATATATCTTGGAAGTCGATTTCCAGCGAAAAGTTAACCCTTACACAAGCATTTTAGCGGACAATCTGGTTCATTATATACGTGGATCAGACTCCGGCTACTATCCATGGAATAACCCGGTAGCATGGTGTAACTTATTCTGAATATGACCAACATGCTGCGAAAACGCGCCGAAAGTGAGGGAAAGAACCGATAGATACATGACTAATGCGCCCATCATTCTCCCTAAATATTCTTAGGAAGTGGGCAGTCCACCAAGCGTGTTCTGTCTGATGTCACAGCAGTAGTTAACACCGTAGCATCCATCTATCCACGGTGAACGGGGATATCTCGGTCGCTACTCGCACTCCATGCCACTCGCTTTCCTCCAGGTAAGTCAGAAGCCAGGTAAATTAAGGGCACAATTCCCTCACTGTCGCGAAGAAAGCTTAGCCTTGCCAAGTCCGATGCCAACAAAGCAACAAAGAGATCGCGAGAAACTATTCAGGGACTCCGACACCGCGATGATAACAGAAACAATGCGCCGACTGTGATTGGCCCGGCCTGCAGAAGTCGGTGAGGTGGGGACACGTGACCCGCAACCGGCCCGAGTCTCGCACTGCAAAATTTGAACCTTTAAATCGGACTCCGTCCGCCGCTCCCCTCTTGACTCACTTCTTCCCCAAATCTCGAGAACCATCATACGTCCAACCAATGTCTTTCTAAACAACACCTCAACAAATACCTTTTTCCATATCAGTTTGCATAACTGGTAGCTCACAGTCGCGTTAATGAGTCTGTCACCTTCCACCTTCACCTCTCAGGTATGCTCATTCTTCCCTTCCATCCGACGTCCATCCTATCCTGGACTGGATTCGTTTTTACACGGGGTCAATTGTACTAATTATCCCCAGGATTACATCTCGGATCACCTCTGGAAAGCCTCCGGAAGTTACTGAAACGACCAATAACTCAATCGTCGATTCCCAACCTCTTTCTATATTCTCAATACTATCACCATAAATATGATGTTCACCCGATTCGTCAGGGCGGTTCCCGCCCGGGCTCCGGCCTTCACAGCCCCCATGGGCTCTACCTTCCAGAGTCGCTTCATGGCTACTGTTCGCTCCCAGAGGCCCGCTGAGCGAGCAACATTCACGATCCGAGATGGTCCTATCTTCCACGGAAAGTCCTTCGGAGCTCGTACCAACATCTCCGGAGAGGCGGTCTTCACCACGTCCCTGGTTGGTTACCCTGAATCTCTGACGGACCCTTCGTACCGGGGCCAGATTCTGGTTTTCACCCAGCCTTTGATTGGTAACTACGGTGTTCCGTCCGCCGCCAGAGACTCCCGCGGTCTTCTGAAGTACTTCGAATCGCCCAACCTCCAGGCAGCTGGTGTAGTTGTGGCTGATGCTGCGGAACAATACTCGCACTGGACCGCCGTCGAGAGTCTCGGCGAATGGTGCGCACGTGAGGGTGTCCCTGCTATCTCTGGAGTTGACACTCGTGCCATTGTCACCTATCTCCGAGAGCAGGGTTCCTCCCTTGCTCGTATCACCGTCGGCGAGGAGTATGATGCCGACCAGGATGAGGCTTTCACCGACCCCGAGCAGATCCACCTTGTTCGCCAGGTCAGCACCAAGTCTCCATTCCACGTCAGCGCAGCCGACCCTCAGTGTCATGTTGCTGTGCTTGACTGTGGAGTCAAGGAGAACATCCTGCGTAGCCTCGTGCACCGCGGAGCTAGTGTTACGGTGTTCCCCTTCGATTACCCCATCCACAAGGTCGCTCACCACTTCGATGGTGTCTTCATCTCCAACGGCCCCGGTGACCCCACCCACTGCCAGGACACCACCTACCACCTTCGCCGCTTGATGGAGACCTCTCAGGTTCCCGTCTTTGGCATCTGCCTGGGCCACCAGCTTCTGGCTCTTGCGGCTGGCGCTCGTACCGTCAAGCTGAAGTACGGTAACCGTGCTCACAACATTCCTGCTCTCGACTTGACGACTGGTCGCTGCCATATCACCAGCCAGAACCACGGTTACGCCGTGGATGCCACTACACTGTCTTCAGACTGGAAGCCTTACTTTGTGAACTTGAATGACTCGAGCAACGAGGGTATGATCCACAAGTCTCGTCCCATCTTCAGCACTCAGTTCCACCCCGAGGCCAAGGGCGGCCCACTTGACTCTTCTTACCTCTTCGACATCTACATTGACAGTGTGAAGAAGTACAAGAACAGCCAGCTCGCCTTCCACCCTACCCGGGAGACTATCCCCAGCCCTCTCTTGGTTGACCTGCTCCCCAAGGAGCGTGTTGATGTCGCCCCGACTATCGGTATGCAGAACGTTGCTGCTGCTGCTGCCGCCGCCGCCGCGTAGGAAAATATAGGAACTAATTCTATGGAGTCTTGGTTAATGGCTTGGGGTTTGCTTCTGTGTATGGGTCACTTTATAGTTTCGCTTTGTATTTAAGAGAATTCAAAATATTTTCGTTTCATATATCGTTATCTGATCCATCCTTAGAATGTAGAACGTTTGGATGCTTTGATTTCTGGAACCTATTGGATTTCTTTATCAAAGGCCATGGTATCACTCAGCTAACCAACCCTGCATTACTTTGCCACAATCGAAACCACATCCTCATCAGCAACAACATGACTCAACCCAACCCGCTGCGGAACATGCCTTGCGCTCGCACCCCAAACCAACGCATATTTGAACGTTTCCTTTAGTGTCCGATGGATCTGGTCACAAACATCCTCTATAGTAGAATTGTTCCGAACAATCAATGCTTCACTGAAATCAGGCTCGATTCCCTTTCTGCTTGGAAATTAGTCATACCCTGATGCACTGCGTCGAAGTAAAGGCGAGAAGGAACGTACCGTTTTGTGTACACCCGCATCAAGCGCAGTTCTTTCCAGATACGTTCAACGACGTCCTTCACGGCGAGGTCTAGCTCACAACTCATTACAGCAGTATGTGGTTCACGGGCCAGTTGGTCGAGGAATTCGATGCTGACGCTGTCGACTTTGTTGTAGACATACAGACTATCGGGTTCGTTAGCCAAGCCATTGCGAGCCCCGATATCCATGTGCGAGACGGCAATTGGGTTTACGTACCAGGGGATATATTTTCTGTGGTCTTTCATGATCACGTCGATAAAGTCATCAATTGTAGCTAGGATGACGGTTAGTATCTGTCTGTCTGGTCTAAGAATGGCATGAAAGGCAGCGCACCATTTTCGTCTCGGACTAGGACCTCGCAGTTTAGAATCTTGTAGTCTCGCAAGACGTTGTAGATCATCTTTTCGTCTAGGTTTTTGGGTGGTGATGAAAAAGTGATTTTCATTCCTCCTGCTTTCTTTGCTTTAAGATAGATATTTCTAGTTTCCTGTCAGTGCTAGGTTGAGGGGGGATGAGAAGGAGTGTAGATAGATATGCTCACGGTGGCTCTTTGTTAAGTCGAATACCAACAGCATCTAATTCAGCTTCAAGCAAGGCGCGCTGTTCCGCCTTCTTGGTAGCATCCAGAACCATCAATATCAAGTCGCTGGTCTATCACAATATCAGCCTCGTAATGCCACCAAACCACGCAAAGGAGCATACCTTAGCGGCAGAAATGACCTGTCTCCCTCGCCCCTTACCCTCAGAGGCACCCTCAATGATACCAGGAAGATCAAGAATCTGAATCTCAGCACCCCCATACTCCAACACACCGGGAATAGCAGTAAGGGTAGTGAACGAGTACGCGGCTGCTTCACTCTTCGTCTTGGTGATCTTGTTCAGGAAGGTGGATTTACCAACAGATGGGAACCCGACCAGTGCAACACGGGCATCACCACTCTTGCTGACATCGAACCCTGCCCCGGCACCGCCAGAACTGCCTGTGGGTTCTAGCAGTTGGGCTCTTAATCGGGCAAGTTTTCTATATACTATGTAAGCTGTGTCATTTTGGAAGGTGGACGAGTATGAGACTTACCCTTTTAGAAGACCCAAATGATATTCTAGGATCGGTTAGTAGCTTATCACGTCAAATTGTTGCATTGAATGCCCGCACCTGTGGCCTTATTCTCTATACTCAAATTAGTTGCGGGGTTAATCTAGAGAGTTAGAATGTAGATAATGCTTACTCTGCGTCCTACGCATCTCATCTTCAATCCTGTAAAGTTGACAAATGTATCAGTGTCATACTCGCCATAGAATGAATCATCTCCGGCCACATACTCCTTAATCTTTTCCGTAATGTTCACCATCTTGCCGGTTGGAGAGCCCCGCGGACTCTGATAGTGGACTTAGAGAATCGAAAGCACCAGGAGTCAAACCGTCAAGGAGATTATATGCGTGATATCCGTGTAATATGCAAATAACACCCCATGAAAAAAAAGAAAAAAGAACTTCCGGAATCAATATGCTCCAATTTTATCGGCGGAATCTCCGCAGCTTCAAAATCATCGCGATGCCAAGACCTGCTCAATGGCTTATGTAATCCTACATATGAAATTCCCGCCGTCTCTACTGAACGTCCATGATTCTTCCCTCCGACAGCTCAAAACTCAAAACCAAACACATACCATGGCAGAGACAGCAGATATAGATACTCCGCCGGTCGAAGTACCGGTAGATCAGGCACAACAGCAAGGAGAAGAGGAACAGCAACTAACACCGAATGACGATAACGCTCTCGTCCAACAACAGTCTGAAACTGCTGTGACAACCACCACTGACGCTGACGGCACGCAAAAGAAAACAAAGAAGATTATTCGAAAGAAACGACGACCAGCACGGCCGCAAGTTGATCCCGCAACTGTCAAGTCCGAGCCACCGCCTCAAACAGGAACAGTCTTCAACATCTGGTATAACAAGTGGTCTGGAGGTGATCGCGAGGACAAATATCTTTCAAAACATGCGGCGCCGTCGCGATGCAATATTACAAAGGATAGTGGCTATACGCGCGCAGATAAAGTGACAGGTTCTTACTTTTGTTTGTTTTTCGCTCGAGGGGTACGTAACGTATTGCTTGTTTCTCATGCCCAGGACAGAGTTTACTGACAATTGACGGACAGATTTGCCCGAAAGGTTATGAATGCGAATATCTCCACCGGCTCCCTACGCTCCACGATCTCTTTAACCCGAACGTAGACTGCTTCGGCCGTGACAAGCACAGCGACTACCGCGATGACATGGGCGGTGTGGGTTCGTTCATGCGCCAAAACCGCACACTTTACGTTGGCCGGATCCACGTAACCGATGACATCGAAGAGGTCGTATCGCGGCATTTCGCAGAATGGGGCCAGGTCGACCGGATCAGAGTGCTTACATCGCGTGGCGTCGCTTTTGTTACGTACACAAATGAAGCAAACGCGCAGTTTGCAAAGGAGGCGATGGCACATCAGAGTTTGGACCATAGTGAAATCCTCAATGTCAGGTGGGCGACAGTCGATCCGAACCCGTTGGCCCAGAAGCGGGAGGCTAGGAGACTTGAGGAGCAGGCTGCCGAGGCTGTCAGGAGAGCATTACCGGCTGAGTTTGTGGCCGAATTAGAGGGGAGGGATCCCGAGGCGAAGAAAAGGAAGAAGATCGAAGGCAGTTACGGATTGCAGGGGTATGAGCCGCCGGATGAGGTTTGGTTTGCGAGGGCAAAAGAGTTGGAGGCCGTCGGCGATGAGACTGGCCAGCTCGAGGCGCCTGAACAACCGCTCATGATCGAAGGTGGAGGATCAACGGCTCAGCAAGAAGTTGGGGGTGGTGGGATCTTTTCAAGTTCAACTGTCGCTGCGCTAAGAGGCTTGAATGGTGGTAACGTCACAACAAAACAAGCGCCGCAGGCTTCAGGCCCCCTTGTGGGATATGGAAGTGATGACGAGAGTGACTAATTTTTATGATTCCACATTACTTTATTTCATTTACATGTATAATATCAGAGATACCTGGATTCATCGTTTTCTCTCTTGTAGCTGAGTTGAGAGTTTGGGGTATAATTCGTTCGGAAATCACTGGGATGAGATGCTAAAACCCATATATCGCGCTGAATAACATTCAAATGCATGACACATATCGCATACTGCATATATTTCCCACCTGCCATGTTGCTTTCTCAATGGTCAACTCCGCTTCCCAAATCGTAGTATAAACATGACCCTGTCCGGAAATTGTAGATGAAAGCGTTGCCAGAACTTTCGGCGCCTTCTCCCCGACTTTCGTTTGCCAGGTCTAAGAGTAATTCGTGAACTTGATTCAGATATTTCCGCTCGGTTAGCGGCGCATTTTGTATGACTCCACGCCAACTGTCATGATCAGACAAGCGGGTATCCCTGATTGCTTGGAGCAAATCGTCACGAGTGTCAATGGCAGCAACCGGGCCATTAAGTGCCTTTTCAACTACCTCGCGCGAACGCGTAAGAGCTAATTTTCGTCAGCCGTAGACCACCAAGTGAGTTGATTTAGAACTTACCTTGTTCGACAATATTCCTCCGGTTTGTCTTCTTGCTTCGGTGTTGTGGGACGAGGATGCGCACATCATTTGCTCGCTCACTCGCGCCTGGGTTAGCTTCCGACTGGCTGGGGAGGCGAAAATACCGCGAGTTTTCCGGTGCCCCCTCGCGGATATTGCGTGCACGAATCTCGCTTCGAAGCCAAGGTACAAGCTCGGACGCCCGTATATCAAATTCTTCCTTTGGCACAAGGCAGCGAACTTTGAACCCTCTCTCTTTGCTATCTTGTTTCGCAATCACGATCCAGCTATGGTTATGCTCTTTGTATTTTGCAAGGAGCTCTTCAAGTGACGACGCATCAACTGCCAATTCCGCACTGATATCGTTGGACCAGAGATCCTGAGTCAGTTTGACACCGATCTCGCGCAGGACCGTTGGATCAAAACTCGCAACGAGTACATCACACTAAGGAATGGTTAGAGGCTGGTATTGTTATGGAACTTGTTTCAGCTTACTCTTCTCGTTTTCCAGAAATTTCCGACCTCGGTTTCTGGCTGCTTAAGGGATGTCCTGGTAGGTGCTTTGAGATAGTCGATCATCGCGGAACTAAGCCTGTCCCAACTCAAATTGAAACCCACAGCATGAGACTGGGCGCGGTTTGTCGTAACTCCTGAGCCGAAATCTTGAACCAAGGAGTCATACCGGCCCCCAGCTGCAAAGACATCGCGTCTTTTGCCGTCGAATATACACTGAAATAGTATGCTTCCCCGGAAGAATTTGTCGTTCAGACTTCCTAGAGGGCTAATGTACGCCTTCCGTTTCACTTCAAAGCTCTGCAAAAAAGTAACCAGAGAATTAATCCTCGCGAATATCGGCGTTAACCTCTCGGAGAACTCAGTGCCTTCCATGATGGACCGCAGCCTCTTTTGGGTTTGCTTTGGCGTGTCTATGCTCGATTAGCATCCAATGTCTCAACAGAGTATCTCTAGGACCATACCTCGAAAATCAAATCTAGCAAGTTCATCAATTGACGTAGACGCAACACCGATTGCAGGCGAGCGAAGCTCACTTCGAATTTTCTGCATTGAATACTTGCCGACGTTGAGTCTGCTCATTACTTCTTTGACCAATGGAACCTGGGAAGGCTTTATGCGACAAAATTCCATGATAAGCTGGAGCAAGTCGGAATGGTTTATCAAGAAACACATTGGACTAGCTCTTAATGGCGGGAATTCTTGGATGATTTCATCAAGAACTTTGATCACTTCTGCTTCCTTCAAGGCGAGGTCCAAGGTATTGCGGGAGACAATATCGAAGTCTACTTCTTTATGAGTCCTGGGCTCGCCATCATGAGGAGTATCTCGATAAACGGTTCCAAAAGTGAAGGTCTTTTCTAGTGAAGGATCTTGTCGAGGAATTGCACGCGCGTTAGGGAGTGTTAGATCAAATGGTAATTGAAGCATATTTCCCGAAGCATCAAGAAGCCTCACATCACCACTATTATAGTGCTGGGATTTCGGAAACAGCATCTGTCTCGTAGTTTCTACCGCGCCGTGCTTGCGGAAAATTGATGTAAGTCTTTCCTTGACCAGACCGTGCACAAGAAGCTCGTTTGCCGCTGGGGCTCCACGTGATTCCATGTCCCAGGCGATGTCTTCAATCTTCTTTGGGGATTGGGAAAATATTGCAGTCAGAATCTTCCTGTAGTCGGGAGAGCTTGGATCGGAGAGTAGATGCATGATCGCGCGCCTGAAAGTTTCCTCCTCGACCTGAAGTGGAATCTGACCGCTGTGCAGTAACTCTGACGCAGAAGGTCGTTCGGCTGGATTGTGGCTCAGGAGAGATTCAATAATCTTGCCCTGAACCACTTTCTCGGGGTCTCGGAATGTACTTGGAAGAATATGATGTCTTTCCCTAATACTCCGCAGAATTTGATCACGTTCCATATTCGTCGGTAACGGATGGCACATTTCGAGGAAAATAACCCCCAGTGAGTACATCTTCCTTAGTTAGCGACACGGAGATCCAGCTGCGCACATATAGAAGATTTGTTGAACTTACATCAACCTTCTCATTGTAGTGCCCAGAAAACCCTGACTTCATCTCGGGTGCTACATAGTAGGTGGTGCCTAGGCTTCGAGTAAGATTGCCCCCGAAATCCACCGTTGCAGAAGAGCGCACCGCAGTGGTGAACTGGCCGCTGGTGGCTAACCCAAAATCTCCAATACGCGGGTTGCTGGCTGCATCTATGAAAATGTTATCAGGTTTGAGGTCGCGGTGGATAATCCCATTTCCATGGATATGAGACAATCCGTCGAGAATTTGGCGGAACAAACGCCAGGACCGATCGACATCGTCATATAAGCCGTTTTTTATAAGATCCCGAAGAGTCTTTTCAATGTCAGTGCCAGGGCATGGCCACAATATAAAAAAGTTAAAGCACCTGATAGTGGACTCACATGTTTCTCACAATATTCCATTTGAATGTACAGTGCAGTAAGCATGGGTCTGCTCTGCGAGCCCGATCTCACGCGGCTAAGTTCCTTGCCCGTTCCACTCTCCGTTCCAAACGTCTCTGGTGTGGAGCCTTTTTCTTTGGTAGACACTGTTCCAGCGTCCTCATTATCACTGTCTGCAGCGAACTCTATGTTGGGGTACCCGCTCGAACTGATGAAATCAAGCCCGCCAGTGGTACTATACTCAAAATCCCCCGAGTGTGTACTGACAACGGAATTCCCGTCGGTGAACGAGATAGCCTCATCATCTCTTTGATCATAATCTTCCTCAAGCCAGGCGGTATAATAGCGCACAACGTACGGATGATTCAAGCGCGACAAGAGCATGATTTCTGATAGTGTATCTTTCAATGTAGCGGCAGATTTATGTGAAATTTTCTTGATGGCATAGAAACGACCGTCTAGTTTATTCCGTGCCTTAACGACCTCGCCAAAGCCACCTTTACCCAATCGCCCAGCCTCATCGAAATCTTGGTGGTAGCGTGAGAATGAAGGGAAACCGCCGTTGAATGACTCAAGACGTGGGCGCCGTGACAGCGACATGGAGTTCGAGGCGCTCGTGCGCATGATCAATGGACTGTCAACTCGGAAAAATTCGGAAGGCTGCAACTGAAAAGCTGTTGGCCTTCTCTTTGGATTTGGCCTAAAAAGCTCCTGCAGCAAATCTTGTAACGGCGGCGATAAGTCAAGGCTATCCGTTAACGCATTTGCGGACGTATACCGTTGAAGCACATCTTTCCCGAAGCCCATCTGAAGAAAGACTATCCCAAGGTCCCAAATGTCAGTCTTCATTGTTGGAGAAGAGCTTCCCTGGGTTAGCTCTGGGGGGAGCCAAAATGGTGACTTGGAGGTTGTGAGAGAACGTGTGTTTCCAGCTGGATCGGGTAGAGCTTCTTTAATGCTTGAGAGCAGCTTCACTATCGTACCACCGCTAGGGTTTCTGAATAACAAAACACGTCCAGAATGGATGTCCCCGTGAACAAAGCCATGCCGGTGATAATATTCGAGCGCTTCAAGAAGTTGGATTGTCCAGCTACGGAGTATTTCGACTGGTACTGTTCCAACCATGTCTAGAAACTCGGAAAGAGACCCCTTGTTCGCGTGCTCAACCAGTGCATATACAGTCCACGTGCTGTCTTTGGAGTCGCTGGTATATAATGGTGTGAGGATCTTGAACCCAATGAAGTCAACCAGATTCTGGTGTCGGAGTCTCTTCAGACCTTCAAGCCTATCCTCACTCAGCCGCATTTGCTCGCGAAAAGGTAGAGTATCAGCTCCCTTTTCACTAATAGACAGTTCCTTTAATACCAGAAGGGGGGCACATGGCCGGGTCTCTGAAATCACAGGTCTCACTATAAATGTGCTTGCACCATGGTCACTTTTTAACAAAGACTTCCCGTACACTGCTCGGAACACCAAAGAACCCTCCTCTGCATCCGTCATTACTAACGGTGGATCAAATGAGATTGCCCCTGGTAAATTAACCAGACCCTCGGCGTCACCAGCTGTTTCTAACCCAGGTGTTTTGCTTTTCCGACGTGATAGTGCTTTTGTTCGCTTGGTTATTGCATCTTGTACCAGCCGTTTCAGTTCTAGTTCCTCCTTCGCCGAAGCCGCTTGTTGCTTTCGAAGTTCTTCCTCCTTTTCACGCTCCGCTCGTTCGTTTGCTGCAGCTTCTTGCACTATCCGCTCCTCCTCCAAACTTGGAAGGTCCTGATCCTGGGCTTGAGCTTCGGCCGCATCTTCGAGAATATCCTGAATCGAAACCGCCAGTTCGTATATCATTTCTGACCCCAGAAGAGTTTGGGGCTTATTTCGGAGAATATCTCGAATCCTCGACTGCGCGCCTCGGCGAAGGTCTTCCAGGTTTTCGGCAGTAATATTTGGACATGTCTTAGGATATGTAGTGGGCAGCTCCACGAGCAATTCTAAATGTACATCGGAGTTGGAGGAGGCACGTAAATGGAGCTTGAACATAAACTCCGACGATTGCTACTTGAAATGTAAGAGGACTAAAACTTCATATGACAGTAATTCAACCATGGTGACTTACATGCCAGACAGACCGCCGGTGCTGCACCTCTTCGAAGTCGTCGCCATAGATTGAGCGTAGTGCCTCAACCTCGTTCTGGTGTATTTCATGGTAATTCGTCGGAGCTATTACAGGTGATGTAAAGGGCACAGCGTCCGGGAATATCTGTTTCTTCTCCGCCCGGGGAGAGGCGTTCTTCGAGGCATTTGCGGTCTTCTTGTGATGGTGAGGCATAGCGGGGCGCAGGGCGGTGAGGTTGGAAGCTCGAATAAACACCGATTGATTTGATGGCCTTTGACACGAGAAGCAGTGACAAAGATGCAGCCGAAGCTGCAGCCCTCTATAGCTCGGGATTGGACATATCTATGATAAAGAGGGAAACAAAATCAAGGTCAGGCTGGGCGAGAAAGCGTACTTTCAACACCAATTGGGCATGATTTAAGAGGGGAAGAAACTTGAAAGAGCGGTCGATCGAACTGCCACGCCAATCAGTGGACCCTCGATGCAGCTTGCTCGCCCCGTTGTTGTTCCGCTACACCGCCCGGCAATACTTTTGCGGAGCGGGCACCGAGTAAACAAAGCACGTCCTTACACGTCAATCCAGCACTCCCACGTCTCCGCTTCTATCACCTGTGGTGGCCCCAGTATGATGCGTATGTTGCCGTGTTTGGATGTTTGAATGAATTTGTCCCTGCAGTCGCGATGATGGGATGGATTGGTGGTCAAAATGACCCTGGCGCAGGTGCGTGTCTCCATCTCGTTTCCGCCGGCAGCGCGCCGCACCCGTGCTCCTCTTGCTTGATAATGCAGCGCTACCTTCATGTTAAACCTATTACGTACGAACTAACCTATTTCCTGCCATCTCGTTAGGTGACTCCAAGGTTATGGAGCCTCCAGAAACACCTGCGCCTATGTTCGCGCTCCGCGCATTCCAAAGTGCTCTTTTTGGGACGCCAAAGGCTGATGATGACGACAATACCAAGTCTGACCTGAAAATGAACGAGCAAGACAATAATCGACAATTTAGCAAAGGCAATACTACGCAGAAACCACCCGAGGAAAGGGAGGATATTCCCAGGATTACCCCGGCGGATACGGATCTGGCTACGAACACGATACCATCTCCGACAAAAAGTATCCTTATGACTCCTGGCACGGCATCGAATCGGCGGAAAACAGTTTCTTTTGGAGATGGTGTTGTCGACAACGAGCGCAAGCGTGAGGACACTTCGAGCAAAACGGTCAAAACCCCAACAACGTTATCCGGAAATATCAGCAGTCAGTGGTCATCGGGCTCATCGGAAGGAAAGCGAAGCAAACTTACTCAGGCCCTGCTGGATTCACGAGAAAAGCCCGCCAAATCCTCTGAAACCCCCTCTCAAAAACCGGATCAAAGTCGCCCATCGAAAGCCGATTCTAAGCCCGAAGCAGCAGCCGCGCAAGGGGGTGACAGTGAAGATACGATCAACATGGATGAGCCACGCTCTCAATCTGGCAAATATTGGAAGGCGGAATTTGACAGCTACAAATCCAAGACCGCACTAGAAATCAGGAGGCTCATTCAGTATCGCTCGGCTGCGAAAACATACGCGAAAAAGAAAGATGAGGAGGCTTACCGTCTAGCTTCAAAGTTGAGAGAGGAAGAACTAAAAGTCGAAGAGATGGAACATCATGTGACGCAACTTGCCTCCACAATGGTTACCGAGAACACGCGAGTTGACAAGGAGCAACTCGTCCACGACCTCACAAAGCAAACGGCTTTGGCGCTTCAATACAAACACAAGGTCAGTTTACTGCGTAAGGCTTTGGAGGAACATGGTGTTGTTGGTGAAGAATTTGAGGATATTGCCGGGCAGTCAGAACCTAATTTTGCCTCCAAGGATGAATCGGAAACTTTGCAAGAGTCTCAACAGTCCCTGGCTCAGGCGAAGGCCAGAATTAAGGAAATGAAACAACAGCAGTCTGAGTTCCAAGAACTTAGAGGCCTCGCCCTCAGCTCTCAGCAGAAGGCCTCAGATCTGGAGAAGGAAAATGGCATGCTCAAACATACACTGGCCCGTTTCAAACAAGAAGCATCAAGATATGAAGGTCGACGTAAGGAAAGGGAAGCGAAACTAAAACAACGAGAAGCTAAACTGGAGGCGCGCATTCAAGAGTATCGTGAACGGCTAAAATCGACGTCACAGCAGCATCGAGACCAGCAAGATTACATGAAACTTTCATTCGATGAAGAGCGCCGTCATATGCAGGAACAAATCGATGTGTTGAAGACGGAGCTACGAGCTTTTGAGAGTGCAACAGAGATTAGAGCGCGGGCTCGCCCAGAAAGCCGCAGAGATTATCATGGGGTCCAGGTACAGGACTTCGGCGTCTCCAGTCCTGAGAAGGACGACCTTGAAGGGACAGATGAGATTGATCAACCACCAAGCCCAAGTCCTCGCGGCAAGGATCGCCGCGCCTATGGGTTGGAAAACGACCTCGCAGACTCGGATTTGAGGAAGGCAATGAAGGAGATGGGCATTGAAGATATCGACGAAAAATTCAACAATCTCGGAATGTCCCCTCTCAAGTCATACAAAGCTCCTCGTTATCAAGAGGACACCGATATTATCCCGCCATCTTCGCCTCCCGAGAACCCGACAATCGAGACTGGTACATGGTCAGATGCGAATCGCAGGCGTACTCAAGATCATCGTCTTTCACATCAATTCTCACATGCAACCACATCTCTTCCTAGTCGTCGACTACATCTAGATGATAGCCATCAGCTACGTCCTGATCGTCTCCGATCCCGACGATCAGCTACTAAATATAGCCTCGACGCTTTGTCTTCGCTGCCAGACACGTACCTTATCGACCGTGCAAAGAGGCGACAAACTGTTTCTACAGGACAACGCGATCCATTATCTATGGAGCGGAAAATGGCAGCCCAGGCGCGCCTTAAGCGCAAGGGCGGCAGTAAGGGTATAGAAGAAGGCAAGGAGAACATTCGAACAACTGTCAGAAACTAATTACCTGGTTCTTTCACAACCCTATATCTTCTTTTTCTTTTCTTAATTACCGCTGTGGGTTACTACAAGTATGTGCTGGATTTTGCGCGGTGCAGGTTGAACATATCCTTTGGTTGGCGTGTTTTGGTGGCTGTCCTTTTTTGATGTCTTAACTTAAAGATTATACCCTCACTCCGAACAAACATTGGCTTAGTCTCCATCCCCTTGAACGACTCGGCATAGTAAAATTTCCTTGATTGCCAAGTCTCAGTATCATTATCTAGCGGCGCTCAAGGTTGTTGTTGAGTCACTCATAGAACTTGACAAGTATATCCCCGCTTCGCCGGTCTATCCGACATTACCATAAACAGAAGCAAGGGTAGGTTAGAGGCTATATATCTATCAAAGTATCCCTATAGTATCTCTCTAGGACTATCTATTTTGGTTTCAATTATATGTGTCGTTGAGGGGGGAAATCAAACCTTTCCATCAGAGAAAGATATCACAGCCCATTTCCCACTCCAAGCCCATTCGCGGCCCCCAGATCCGGATCCTCCGTAGACCTTACGCAGTTCCTCGTCTTTTCCGGCAGGGAGGCCAACCACGACATCGGCCTTGCAAGTACGGAAGGACATTGCGCGGATGCCGGAGTGTGGGCCTAGCGGGCCGATAGCGGTTGTAAAGGGCGTCGTAGGATCCCAGGCAGCCTGTGAGATATATCGTTAGTGTATTCCTTACAGTATAGAGTAGAATGGTGTTCGTGTGGCAAAGGAAACGCACATCGTGAGTCAGCTTTCTGTAGTTAAGGTCGCCCTTGAAAAGAACGAGTTCGGACTCTTTCAGGTCTTCGAACAGGTCCGGTGCGACGTGCGGTAAGCGCCAGTAGCTGCCACCCATGGTCCAGAAGGGGTGAGGGCGGATAATCAACTGCCCCTCCGCGTGGAAGCTGCTCCACTGATCGAAAAGGAACTTAACCTCTTCAACCTCCTTGTCCGAAAGAGGGGTCTTCTCTCTTCCAGAGTCATCAGGTGCTGTGTAGAAGCTCTGTGGGTCGGCCAGAGCCTGGATAAGATCTGCGAAGTCTTGAGGGACGACATCCGACACGAACCAGGGGATCACCTTGGGGCGGAGGACCACCGATGTCGCGATTCCAGCGGACAAAAGGTATCCGGCAAGGATGAGGTCGACGAAGAGCTCGAAACCGGCATTGTCCAAGACAATGTCCACTCGGCGTTCTGCCTTCCCTTCGTGCTGGCTTTGTCGGAGAGCATCGAATGCGGCGTCCAGATCATTAACGAGAATATTTTCCTCCGCGTCCTTGCGTGCCTGGGAGCCCTGCAGTTTCTGGATATCCTCGTAGGTGAGGGATGTCAAAAGCGAAAGATCCGTCGCATTCCCCCATAGGCAAATCTCGCACATCTCCCTGAAAAGCAGACGGTCGGTTTCTTCAGTGTTGTGTCCTTTCTTCGCCTCAGTGGCCAATTCCTTGTATCTAGCCGCTAATTCAAGCACAGCAGGTCGCGAAGACTTGAAAGTGTCCATCTTCTGGCGAGAAAAGACATCGTATCTCTTCCAGTGCTTTGAGAGGGCAAATAGAGTGGCCACGCGCCTGTCTGTAGTCCATCATTTGTTAGCACCCATACGTTATCCTCTCCAACAACCATCTAGAGTGTCTCTCAAACGCACAAAGGTAGCACTCTGAAAAGAGCCATGACACGTTATGCCACTTGGGGTTCCCTCGCTGCTCCAATTCCTCGTTGTATTCCTCGATACCCGGTTCGCTGTCATCTTGGAGAGGACTATACCAAAAAAAAAGAGCAAATCAGTACTATCGCTACCAGATACAAGTACGAAGGGCAATCAAAATCTCACGTCATCTGTCTATCATGCTGGATCTCATATTTGAGCTTCGCCAGCTGCTCAATGATCGATTTTCCTTCCTTGCGCTTCTCCTCGTCGGTGACATCGGCGACGGTCCGGTGCAAGTCATCAATGGCACCGGTCTAATCGGAATTTGGTATAAGAAGCCGGATATATATTAAGTCGAATATGTACTTACCACAATGACGGGCCATCGGTCGTTGACGGACTTGTGACCGAAGCTCTTCGGGTCGGAAGTGAGGTATGACGCTGTGGTGAAAGCGGGGAGTTAGTCCGGCCTCCAGAAAAGACTTTGCGGTACTTACGGGTCTTGGGATCGAACTCCATTTTCAGAATGAATAGAGGAGAGTAGTATGAAGAGAATTGGATGGGTTGCAAGAGGAAGGGTGAAGGAATAGCTCGGGGCCTTAAGGTACGCAATAAAATGTAATAGTGGAGCTTGACCGATGACTGCATCTGCAAACGATCGCGGGGTCAGCGGGGTTACCTCTACGAACGTCAAACAGCACTCTGCAGATCGTCCAAAAGTATACAGACATGCCTACATGAAAGAAAATTGCTGTCCGCTAGTTTATATCACTAGATTTAGATTGAAGATAAATACAATTTTGGCGTAGCAAGTAGTACTGTTCTTATTTCATGTGCTTCCATATTCAAAAAGAAGCTTTCCGCATTCTATCGTCGTAGACACCATAAAACGGACGAAGATGCTCCCTTGTAGATTGTTCCGCTATGCAAAATCTGGAAAAATCGTAAAGCAACATATCGAGTACATTCATATTCTGAAATATTCACCCAAAAAGGTACAAACAACAGCGCGTGCGAGATCATGACGGTTACGGTTGGTACGGTAGCTTGGGTATCCACCAACGCCTAACACCTCAATGAGACGCATTCATCTCACATCATAGACATCAGCGAGCTTTGAGCATAGGCCTAGACATGGTCAGTACTTTATTCGAGATCTGTTGAATAAAAGTGAGTTTTAGAGACTTACCATCGGCTTAATATCTGGGTGAGGCACCGCCTCGAAGACCTGGTACTCAAGCTTAAGCTCGGGCCCAATCTTGATGAAAGCGCCCTTGTTCTCTGTCGTGTCGCAGTACTTAGGAGCAGAGAAGACCGTGATGCATCGTCCATCGTGCTCAACTTCGTATCCATTCATGCGCACCTCGTGCGAACGGATAATGGCCTCTAGGCCGTTGTTCTCACAGAAGCGCTTGGTAACATCTGGACCGAATTGAAGACCAACACCTCGTTTGCTGGGTCCACGGCCGGGCTCCGTCTGGGGGTCAGTCCAAAGCATCTCCATCATCAAGCCTTGCTGTCCGGGCTGCCTTTGGTTGTGGCGATCCAGCTTGCGGATGTCATCCAATGTCGTCTTATCGTTGGAGAAAAGACCACCGTGGAGGACAAGGTACTTGTCGCCGATCAACGTGGCCAGCGGCAGAGCAGAGAATGATTCGGAGAAAACCTTGAACATTGTCTCGTTGTATTTGGCCTTGCATTCGCCTTCAAATCCGTATACCTTGTTCATGTCGTCCGTCTCGTGGTTCCCACGGTTCAAGAAGATACCGTTTGGCCGCAGCCACTTGTACGCATAAAGGAGGAGAGCAATTTCGGTAGACCATGAGCCACGATCCACAAAGTCACCGTTGAACAGATATGCGTGAGTGTCCGTAGGGTATCCATTCAGACGGAAGATCTCCAAAAGATCGAAGAATTGACCTACAATCGTCAGTCAGGTCACCCATAGAAAATGAAGCAAAGGAAAACCAACCATGAGTATCACCGCAAACAGTCAACTTCTTGCCCTGGTCCACACCAATCTCAACCATAGTCGGCTCAGCATAGACAAGGTCCTTAACAGCCTTGACAATCTGGAACGCATATTTCCGGTGGATTTTCTTCCCACTCTTAAACCTCTCAATCATATCATCAACGAACTCCTGGGTCATCTCGGTCCCCAGTCGCACGCCATCATACGCATCATCCACGGCAATAGCATCAATATCCAAGCCCTCAAAAGCAGACGGAGGGTCGGCGACCTCAATTGCCTTCTCAAATTCCAACCGTCGGACCAATTTCTCGCACTCGGCCAACTTTAGTTTCGCATCACGGTTACCGGGCTCACGCTTCACAACAGCCTTGAAGTCTTTGACGGCATCGCGGTAATTCAGGATCGCACTGTTGGCTAGGGCTCGTCGCCAGTAAGCTTTAATGTAGTTAGAGTCGAGATCTAGCGCCTTTGTGGCGTCCGCGACCGCGAACCCATATGCTTCGAGTTTGATGTGACACTATATTTGACAATAACAACAAGGATTAGTTCGATTTATCCTCCATTGGCGTATCTCCGACACGGCTTGGGAATGCCCGACGTACCTGCGCTCGGTTGCTGAAGAATGATGGTTCCTGGTCGTACTTTTCAATCGCCTGCGTATAAAAGTCGACTGCGGCGGGCCATTCATGCTGAACGAAGGCCTTGTTGCCCTGCACCTTAAGTGCAGTGGCTGCCTCGACGTCCTGAGAGGCCATCGGAGAGATGGGATTCGACCAGAGCCGTGAGCGGGGGAGGCTGGATGGGTTTTCGGTAAGAGAGCACGAGAGCGAAAGGAATCCGGTCTCGGAGAAGTAGAAGGGCGAATAAGAAAGACGAAATAAAATCTATGGTCGCTTTTTGGGAAGAAGAAAAAGAAAAGAGTGAGGGGGGAAAAGATAACCAACCCACTGTGACGGGCGTCGAAGAAGTGCCTGCTGATCTTTTTGTGTCGATAGTTCGTTCTGCATCCTGGTTCCTTTCGAGGGGGGCGTTTGCTCCCCGCCAGTCTTGGCGTTTGCCGCAACGGTTCAGGTTCGAGAAGCATCGGCCACCCGCCCGAGTGCGACCTTCAGCCGACGGCGTTGAATGAAATCGAACAAGGCTGCTTTGCTTGGCTTTCAGCAGCATTGTCTACTTACCGCCGAACCCTATCCGCACCTCACATCCTCCTCTATCGCTACCTGGTCAATTAAAGGCCAAAAAAAGTCTTGCATCCAGAGCTCCTCGTCGTCAGTGCTGCACCGCCAATTTCCAACGCGCCTCAAATGTCCTTCTACGTCCCACCCAGCCAGCAGCGCACTCTCCGCGCGTGCATGGTCTGCTCTCTTGTCCAGCTACACAGCGTAAGCTAAGCCTCGATCAATCATTCAGCATCCCTTCAAAAACGGCACCAACTAATACATTCTCTATCTTGTTCAGAAATTCATGCGCGAAGGTTGCCCAAACTGTGATAACGTACTCGGTCTTCGCGGAAACAATGACAACATCCAAGAATGCACCTCGCAGGTCTTCGAGGGCCTAATTACCGTCAACGAACCGATGACGAGCTGGGTGGCTCGCTGGCAACGACTAGATAGCTACGTCGCCGGAACATACGCGGTCAAAGTGACGGGGTCGCTGCCAAATGAGGTTATTGGGCATTTGGAGGATGCTGGGATAAAGTATATTCCTAGGGATGGGAGTCAGGTCGAGGAGGAGGGGTGAGCTGGATGGATTCGATCGAATTCGACTGCGGCTGGGATGGATTGGTCGTTTGCTGCGTTATGTGGGAAAGCGAGGCATACACGGTAACGGCTTAGATTCCCTTTTTTTTTTTTTCTCCCCTGCTCGGGGATCAGAGAATACAAGAGATACATACCCTTTCTTTCTCTGTCTCTGATAATTGCACACAATTGGAGTTTACGGACTTGTTGGGAGCTGGCTATTTCTTCACGCGGGAGTTTTTGTGTTTCTACGTTTTATTTCATCCAACGCGAGCTATCTCGTGAAGCCAAACTTTTTGATATATTTTGGTATACTACTATAGGATTCTCGGAATGTTTGGCATAAACTCATATATAACTGTCATAAATATGCAAAAAATAATTTGCGAAGCCTGCTCCGGATTACCATTATAAACGCCAAATAATAAACGATGCACAACTAGCATGGGATCACCACTGTAGAGTTACCCTACAGCTGCTTGATAATCTTCTCGACGCTCTCAAGGAGGATATCAGCTGCGAAAAGTTAGCCGTACTCTTGACATAGCAAACTGGAAATGGGGAGGGGTTGCTTACCATGGTGCTTCTGGAAGATCAGCATGGGTCGTAGGCGGACGGCGCTCTGGCCGCTTCCACCAATGTTGATACCAGCACCCTTGCCCTTCGCAAGGAACTCATCACGCTTAGGAGTATCCCAGGCAATGAACGTACCCTGGCCCTTGCCACGAAGGTTCTGCAGGTGCTCAGGGTACTGCTTCGCAAGGCGCTCAAGGCCAGAGAAAAGGTAGTCACCAGTTGCGGCAGTGTTTTCGACGAGGGACAGACGCTCAATCTCCTCGATGATGCCACGGAAGATGAGAGCGCGGGAGGGGTCACCCATCCAGGTGTTGAACTGGCGGTAGGGCTTGTTGGGACGCAGGGCAGGGTTACCGAAGTAGTAACCAGCAGTCTGGGCCTTCTTGGAGAAGGTGACCATGTCAGGAGGAGTCTCAAGGTTCCAGTGGTCGTGAGCCCAGAGTTTTCCAGTGGCACCGACACCAGTCTGGACTTCATCGACAATGAAGAGGACGTTGTTGCGCTTGGTGATCTCACGGAGGCCACGGAAGAAGGCAGGGGAAGCGTGGTTGTCACCACCCTCAGACTGGATTGGCTCCACAATGATGGCAGCGACGGGGTTGTGCCATTCCTTGAGTAGGCGCTCAGCTTCCTGGAGGCAGCGCTGCTCCTCCTCAGCATTCTCGCGAGCGTGCTCCTCAAGAGGATACTTGAGAGATGGGAAGGGGGCCTGAGGCCAGTCAAACGCAGGGATGTCAAGCTTGTGGATGGGCTTGCTGCGAGTGGTAGACAAACTACCGAAGAGGCGACCGTGGAAGCCAGCCTTGAAAGACATGATAGACAACTGAGGAGATCCAGGGCTCTGGTTCACCATGGTCGACTGAATCTCTTCCTCGGTGAACTCCTTCTCGGGACCACCACGCTGCAGCTGACGGTAGTACATGAAGGCGGCCTTATAAGCAGTCTCGTTGGCGTCAGAGCCAGCCATGGCGGTGAATACCTGGTCCAAGCCCTTGGGAGCAGCCTTGAGTATACCAGTCTTCAAGACGTGAGACCAATCTGCAGAGGGGAAGTTGCCGAGGGCTGGTCTGTTGATCAAGGAGGTCGCCATCTCAGATGAAGCGGCCACCTTTTGGAGGTGGGGGTTGTTGTAACCGACAGGGATAGAAGCAATTTGAGCATAGCTATATTGAAGTCAGTAATCTGTTGCATCCGTATATTCAAAAGATGAAATCCAATTGACCACTTACACATCGAGAAGAACGTTTCCGTCAAGGTCGGCGATACTGGATTTTCATTAGCCGTGTCAACCGTGTGCGCGGGGAGTATTGACGTACTAGTTTCCGACGGACTTGGAGTAATCCGCGAGCATGTTCAAGCTACGGACATCGAACACCTCATTAAGCTCTTCGGCAGCTGCCTTGTTCTTTGGGCCAGGAATGGCGGTGGCCAACTTGGGGCCAGCAGGCTCATTGGGGAAGTAAGGCTTCTCCGCAGCTCGCAGGTGCGGGGTGGTGGTGATGGTGCGAACAGCCGGCAGACGAGCAGATGCTCGCAGCTTAAGGCTGGAGCGGAATACAGCAGCCATTGTGTGAATTCAAAGGGAAACTTTTAGGATCAGGAGAGGGAGGGTGCACCGGTGGTGGGAGAACCCTTGATTGAGGGATTCCCGATAAGAGCGGAGATGATAAGAGCTTTCCTGAGCTACAGAAGCGGTCGCTCGGCCGGACTGACGAGATTGAATCTGGGGAGAATGAGGTACAAAAGAAGCTCAAGATGCAGTTAAGTTCAGATCGAAATCTGAAAGGAATTGCCAGACGAGCGCCCTTATATACCGGATAAGAAGTGGGATGGACTGTTGAGATCACAGAAAGCGGAGGGGAGCTATGGCTTCTTCGGCGAGGTCAGCCAATCACAGCCCATCCTTTCACCGAGTACCATCCAGATCTCCAAAACGCTGAAGTCGCAGAACTTCCGACAGAGAGCAGCTTCGAATCTTCCTTCCCTCTGTGGCCTGGTGGTTCCACCGCCGGCGGAAGCCAGGTGTCATTGAAATTCCCTTTTATGTCTCCGACCAACTGAGAACGCCGAGTCGGGGCGTTTTCTGCCACGAGTCGGAAACAGATGCCTAAAGAGAACACAGCAGTCGGCGCCAGTCAAACGCCGTGACTTGTCCCGGCCAACTCTACTAAATATAGGAACCATGCTTCTACTTCCTTACATATATGAGACGACATATCGAAATAGAGAAAATAGTTACATTATCAACGTATCAGGATAAGTCAGGAAATTATTGTCGACCATGAAATATATACAGTGCTGGGGTTTGTAGAGGAACCTGATATCGTGAACAGGAATGAAAAGCACTAGTTAATTTCATACTACAATTGTTCTTGGTTTATTTTTTTATTTTTATTTATCTTTTGAATATCTAATGAAGTAGGCAGCATGGGCAAGTACAAGCAGTATATGAATCGATTCGCAACCAAATCAATGTCTCGATGAGCCGCAGGACCTGGTGCGGAGAAATTCCAGCCCCCACGCAGAAGGCTGCAAGACTGGGGTTCGTAAATGAACTCCGATAAGCTTATATTATTCCTCGGGATAATTATCGCATGCATATTTCCCCAGAAAGCCGGCGTCGAACTAATACAGGAATAATGTAAATACTTATGCTCCGCCCGACAGTGCAAAGCCCTCGTTCGCCAAGTACCGGCACTCATGGTCGTGGGCGTGGTCGACGAAACGCTCAGGCTCAGTCGAGCACTCGCAGCCGAAACCCTGACTTGACATGATTGGCGGCAGTCAGGCACGAGCCTCGGTTCGTTTGGGGGCGAATAGTGTTGGCGATTGGCTGTCAAAACGCAAGCCCCGATGTTAGTGCAAAACTATTGAACTCTGTCACCGGTGGCACGACGTACCAGATTCCAGAACGTTTCAGGCTTTCAGGCGTCCCTGGTTGCGTTTCCGAATCCCTGCACAGAGTTACACTCGTTAAGTGTTCAGGGGCATGTGAAGTGCAAAATGAAGGTTTTGTGGCGACTCTGGCCAGGTACACATACGCTGTAGGGACCAATGATTGAACATAATTCATAACTGCGTTATTTTATCTGAGGAAGTACCTGACACGTTCCCGCCAACGCCATCCAAACCCAAAAGTTCATAGAAAGTAAGTACATCGAAAGTAAATAGGGGTAATAGACATGACAGTGTACAGAAAGAAAGGAAGAAGAAAAGAAATATTTATGTTACACCGATTCGTTCTCCCGACTGGGCGGACCATCCCTAGTCTCGCTCCGAATCGACGTGGTCGGAGGTGACACTGACCTCTCGCTGATCGACGAGTGTTTGAAAGGCTCACCACTGTGCGCGAAGCGGACTTCATCGTCGGATATTGGCGATTGCTGTCGGGATGTGGAGATATCGTAAATGTTACCAATGGGTTGGCGGCTCGAGCGAATCTCGCTATGCGTTTCCATCTCCACAGTCCGAAACACCCTTAGTTGTTCGGTTGGCGTCTTTGCGTGGGGCCCATAGAGGCGCGAGTCCCTTGACTTTGACGCCCCAGTGTATGACCGAAGTTTATATGATTGCTTTGAGCGAGGTTGGTTATTGTAGCCGTATTGATACGAGGAGCCGAGGAGACGGGGGATGCAGAAATTCACCAGCGGTCGCAATGCAGGAGCCGAGGCGCAAATCTGAAAAGTTAAAGTTAGTTTCAGCTTGGTTACGAAATAAAATAATCAATTTACATACCAGGCCGAGGTTGATTTCAACAGTTGCTGCGAGAAGAACAGGCCATCCTTCCCAGGTGGTGTCGTAAGAGACGACCATACTCTTCCAAACATACGCCGTTCTAATCGCACCAGCGACATCGACGAAAATTCCCAGGCCGAAAATAGACATCACAGCAAGTCGTTGTCGAGCGGGTAGCTTCAACTTCCAGATCAAGGGCATGGGCAGAATAGTGGCCAAGACGTCGGTCAACATGTTGATAACACTAGCGGAGAACACAATCGCTCCGTCATTCAGACAGGTGAATTCGTACTGGGGGTCCAGATCCCAGTATGCGTGTATTGGGCTTTGCAAAAGATCAGGAGCTGGCCAGATAGAATGATTGGAAACGAATGGACTCACCGGCACTGGAAGATACTGACGAGTACAAACAGGGCGCTGGAGATGAATACAATCACCATGCCCACTATCATGGCAATGTTATATGCCGAGTAGACACCCTTGCTGCCGACAATGAGTAGACGTCTGCAGAACCAAAGTAAAGAAAGCTTGGTTATAGAGCAGGACACCGAAAAGAGGATTTGGAAAGTGAGATTGAGCTTGGAGACCATCGGTATCCATCCCATTGGCACGTCCCAGATATGTCTGGTCCAGCCCCAGCGCTCGGTTGCAATACACACGACAACGGCCATCGCGATACCGCAGCCCTGGAAACCTGTTAGAAGTCTAAACCAGTAGATAATGCGGCTATACCATAACATACCAAACCAATCAGGATCATAATATCATCTAGTCCAGCAGTGCATGTGATCCTTAACCGTGTGTATACACGAAGGGCTGTCACGATGGTGGAAAGAATGACGAAGACGATACTTGTAACGAGCACGGCATTTCCGCGAGTGACAGGATCCTGGTAGTTTGGTGTCGGCCAGGTAAGGAGCACTTCTGGGGGAGGGAGTTGCATTTTTGCGGTTGGTAACTAAGTAGGCTGCAATGACACCGCACTGTGCGGGAAGAAAAGAGTCGTTCAGATATGGCGGAGAGAGGGACGAACGGGTCTGGTTCCCGTACGTTATCGGCTGGGTTCAAGTCTCAAGAGCACAGGCTGGGTTGATATGAATGTCATTTCAGCTCATTATTAGAAAAGAAAGAAAGAAAGAAAGAAATCTGCTGGAGGGATGCTGGAAGGAGTGACTACAGCAAAACGGACAGAATTAAAAGGGCAGACAGATAATATATTATAATGGTCATTATTATAATGTGCTAGTGTTTCCCTCAGGCTTCGGCCTGGCACCTGCATGTGGGGGTTTGTTCGAAGACAGGGCCGGAATTGGAGGGAATTCAATAGCGCATCGTGGATCCACGGATGGAACCAGGTCGATTAACAGCAGCGCTTAGGCTTTCCCGGGTTCCTGACGCGGGTTTTTGACGGAGGATCAATTGCTTTGCCAGGCCACTTTATCAGATGAGGGCCCGTCGACACGAGAAAGACTCCGCCAATAAGCGTTCCATCTGCACCTCCTCCGCTGGCGTGCGGCTGCAGAGACGATACTCCTTGCAGTAACAAATGCGGCCCTCCCGGCTGTCTGCTGTTCCACAGCATCCTCGCCCGTCGCGGCGATCGTGATAGGCACATTAAGTTCCCATGTTGTGCAAGAGGATGCGCCTTTGGACGAGCATAATCCTCGAAGCACGAGCCATTATGGACCTGTATCCTGGTCGGTTTATCGTTCGTTCCCTGGGACCTTGGTGGCTGGTTGACCGACCCCATTTTAGCCGAAAATTTTTGGCGACGCACTGAAAGGCTCTGATTCGATCAAGGTGGTGATCCAGAGAGGAGAAGTGCGTAATCCGTGGTTGCAGGCTCTGGCACCTAATGGATCAGAACCGTGGGACTTGAATCTCAGGCCGAGCCAATCAAACTAAATATCGCGACTCCGGCTGGACTGGAGTGGACTGGAGTTCGCCTACGGAGAGATCTCTTGCGGTGGCGAGAGCACAGCCAGGAGGTTCTGAGACCAACTGCAACTGAGCAGACTCTGAGACTGTATGGGGAGTCAGAGACCACTGACTCACTGGTACCCCGCGCTGCTGTCGTCGCCCTCCTCCACCATGGTGCTGCATACGTCGGCCCGAGATGATTCAAATCAACAAATGGAAAGGACTCTTTGCCAGGGTTCTGCGACGCCCCCGGTAGTTCGAAGGCTTGGTTTGGGGAAGAGAAGGGCGCTAAAGAGCTGCTAAAGAGTTGCTAGCTCATGCCTTATGGTGCTAACGAATCCTGGATGCTTCCAGCCGGCACCTGACAGATGTCACTCAACTTACTCGCATATCTTCCATCTATTTGAAACGAACTGCCGAAATTGGGACCCGAGTCTATGAGCATTGAATATTGATTCCTGGTCTCTCATACCCCTGGCATATTGACGAAGAAAGCAGAGGCGAGGAGGAGTTCGAACAAGGTTGGCCGAAATATTCGACCACAAACTTTCAGATCTTCGTATTCGATTAAACACCAACCACGCACGTTCTCGCCGTTTTCGGACAGATAACGGTGAAGCCGAGCATGAGGCCGATTGGTCCTCGAAAGAATTGGCGTATGCGACAGTTCCAGACGAATAAACAGGTCGGAGTCTGTATCCGCGGCATTGGGTTTACCTACCCTTTTGCCGAAACCCCGCATGGTTCCTTGGGCTGGCTTCTTAATTCTCAGTCATAGATCGTCTCGACTCCAGAGGCCATCCCAAGGTTCTCTGCTCGACCCTCTACGGATAGCAACAATCTTTGTGTTGCTGGACACCCGTTGCCATCCATTCAACCGACCTGTAGACAACGTCGGTCGCGCGGCTGTCTGTCTTTTCGCCCCGGTCGATCATCCACAACCTAACTCGATGATCTCCACTTGCTTATTTTCATACTATTTGGGCTTGGTCTTCTGTCTACCATTTTCGGAATGTCGTGGTAAAGCTCGAGAGATCAAACCCTTCGCTGGTCTTTGAATTCGAAAGGATTCCACCCACATCGCAGTCTAGGCTTTGCAGCCCTCCCTCCAGGATGGCTTCGGGCATCCGGCAAATTAATTTCTCATCCGCCATGAGCCTACAATGTTAAGGAAATGATTGTCATGACGAAAAGTTGTTATAATCGAGTCCTGAGTTCCAGACCAAGACCATCGAAATGCCTCAAGACAGTTGCCGGTATCCCCGGTCTCTGGCCTGCCCATCTGATTCTCTATACTTTCGTTGAAGTAGGTTCCAAGCCGAGGCATAGGAAAGTAAGACCCATCATAAAACTTATTGCAAATTCACAAGATATCTATTATGCTCAGTCAATATCAGTAGCCGTGGAGATCTCCCTGGTCGCCTCCAGATCGTTCCGCAGCTGTCCAATCTTATCCTCCAAAGCACCCACGCAGTCTTTCCCCAAGGGCAGTCGAAGATAATCATATCCCGTACCGGCAGCCTGGACGATCGCCCGGGCCGCTTTATCAGGGTCGCCCCTTACGAAATCCGGAGTGGACGTTGTCCAATTCCGATGCAGACTAAGCGTTTGCTCCAGCGCGGTACCGTTATAGCCCTCGCTAAATCCATTCTCAAGGTGAGCGGGGGTAAGGACGCGGCTTGCAAAGGGCGTACGGAATGCTCCTGGCTCCACTATGAGGACTTTGATCCCGAGTGTTTTGACTTCGTAGGAGAGGGACTCGTGCATAGCCTCGATGGCGAACTTGCTTGCGGAATACGTCCCTCGTCCAGGCCGGGCTATAAATCTGGTATTTACAATTCGCCGTCAGTTCCAGAGTAGAAATACAAGACGGGGGGGATATGAACATACCCAGCACCACTACTAATCAGAATGATATGACCAGAGCCTCTTTCACGCATAGCCGGCAGACAAGCCCGGACAGCGCGGAGAGGGCCATAGAAGTTGACTTCCATCTGATCCCGAACATCACCTTCACTGCACGTATAATTACCTCATCAGTAATCATACTGGTCTCATGATGAAACTGCCAACAACTCTATTGCACTAACCTGGTATCCTCGATGCCGCCGATGAATGCATACGCAGCATTATTGACCAAGACATCAACATTATGCTCCCGCGAACAGCTGGCGAACTTCTCAAATGAATCTTTTTCAGCAGGGTCTATCTCCACCCAAGTTCCACCCTTGGCTGAGAGCTCCGGACAAGCCTTCTCAGCTTTATTGGCATCACGGGTAGCCCCGATTACCTTGTAGCCGGCTTCAAGGGCAGCCAGGGCAAGCGACTTGCCGAGACCTGAAGAGGCGCCAGTGATTAGCCAGGTTTTAGGTGATGCCGCCATGTCGATTTATGTCTTGAATTTTCTGATAACCTTTCCATCGCATTGGGCGTTTAAATAGTAACGAATAGTTCGATGTCGAAGCGCTGTCGGGTATAGCAGTGGGTGAGGGATGCGCGGAGATAAGCACTTAAATCCTTGATGACCCCCGTTCGACCTCATCTAACTATGGGTCAGAATCCGGGGAGTCAGCATAAGACCCTGAATCCCGTTCCATTTTGTTAAGTCTGCGGAGGTATCGCATGTAGAGATCGGATGTTAAGATTCGATCTAAACTTTGAGCCGAAGTAGGTATATAGGAGGGCTAAAATCCGCCGTCAGGATTATAGAAGCTTTAGTAACAATACGTCACTCAAATTTCAACTTCGTTTCTTGCAAAATGCCTACCTTGTAGCCGCACCATGTTTTGTGTTGGCAGTGGTGAGTACAATTAGAAAATATATAATATCGCGCCCCATATCATCCATAAGCACTTTAATGAGCACGGGGCATCTGAGTGCAAATATATATATATGCAACCTCCGATTGCACATATGCATACTGATTACGATATAGTGAAATAACAACTCCTATATGCTATTGACTATGACAAAATTTGACATTGCAACGTAAGGGGTTACTTCATTCTCAATTAGGTATGCATGTATTTATACTATCTTGGCCAGGGCCGGTGCCGCGATATGAGTTTGGGAGAGAGGGCGAAACCTTCCAGATCTGATAATGTGCTTAGTCGCCTTACAGGGCGAAAAAATAATATTGTTACGAAATAATGCATTGAATGCCAGCAATGTCAATATGTCAGAACATTGTATCAACGCGGAGTGGGCTGCATAGCGAAGACAACCCTGCATATCCTCTGCAGCGTGTCCACAACCAAGATGCGGGGCTCGACAACTTCACCTTAGCATGAAACTGGAGGTGAGACTTGAGAGGGGACTGACTTCGTTCGAACTCCCTGAATCCTGAGACGCGGAGCCCCGGGTTTCAGCTGAGACATGTTGTCTGACTCCTGTTAAATGTTGCATCATCATCTTCTGAGGATTGGGTCTTGTTCTCGGACTCGTCAATTATGAATATATAATTCTACGCAGATGTTTCACATATGGGGTGAACTCAAGGCTCAGCCTCTGATGGGGTTGCTCTGGAAGCGAACAAACTGAGTAGTCACTTTAAAAAACGGCAGCAAAACAGAAGGAGCACTTTTGGTGTCCAGCTGAGAACAAGACAGACAGCATGTACTTGGAAGGGAGCGGAGGTAGCGAGCAGTGGCTACCTGAACCATGCACTAAAATAGGCTCACTGGCCCAATCCCGCGAAGTTGACGCGTTGGAAGTTGAGCTTCTGGGATCGTGCATGAATTCAGCCCCAGGGTCCGCGAATGGTCCTATGAGCGACGAGGAGTTTGGCTGACGATGGAACGTCAGCATGGAATGACAGAGCAGAGGAAAAAGTCGTCAGCAGCCGGCTCGGGAATGACAATCTCGACCTGGAACGCCAATGATGCAGACAGCGCTGGTCAGTTTTGTGACCAGTGACGTTTCTCCTCAGCATTGGACCCCTGAGAAGGCCAAGAGATTCTTTGTCGTGGACCAACCATCCTTGCGCGGCGCTTCATGTGGTGCTGGAAAGTGAAACAGCCCCAGACCCATCGCTCTAAATTTCCCGTCTCTCTGCCGCACTGCTGCGACTTCGGGTCACCGACAGTTTCTGAAAGACTGAGGGCTTTTACTTCTGCATTTAATTGTTTTGCAGCCGCGAGGAAGCAGAGGAGACGGAAAGGGACCGAAATGGCCGATGTTTCCAATAATAAACTGGGTTTGTGCTACCAAGGAGAAAGGGATTGACTTGGACCTCCAGCTTCAGGGACCAGCGCTGGATTTAATCCCCTTTCGTTTCAGGACGCCGCCACTCAGCCATTCAGGGCCTGGACTGCGAAACCGATCGACAAGCAGCCAATCGAGAAGCAATGCGAAATCGACCGGATCCTCCCGTCTGGCTCTCTCTGGCTCTGGGCTCTTCGTGGCGCAGTCTTGCCCGTTGACACTGGTCCTCACTCGGGCCCTGCCGTGATTGATCCAAGGTTCTGCAGAGCCTAAAAGTGCTGCTTCTTCAAGGTCTTGTAAAGGGTGACCGCGCTGTCCAGCTCAGCCCCGCGGGCTTTTCTTTCTGATTCTTTGTAATACATACTATAAACCGTCAGCAAAGCCCGGTGCTAAGCTCTGACCACTAAATTTGTGTTGTACTGCATGCACTCCGCCATTGACCATCCTGACTCTTTTCGCCGTTAATCTCCAGGCTTTTTTCGCTCTTTTCTTCCTCTCGCCCCCAGATTCTGTCCTCCCACATTTTCTCTTTTCTCGTTATTAATTAATGCACTGACCCCGATCCTTTCGTTCTCGTTTCTTACCGTCTCAAATCTGCTTCTCACTCTGTCTTGGACGCTCTCTTGCTAGATTGCCGCGTCACTATTTTCTTTCACCTTCAACTCCGGAACATCCCATCATGGTGGACGGGCACGCAGCAGCCCCGGCTGAGGCTTCTGCTCCTGCTGCTGGTCAGGCTGATGGGCCTGCTCCAGTGCAAGCAGATGTGCGTCATGCCAACGCTGGCAACGCCCACGACCACACTGCCCCGAGAAGCGAGAAGAGCTCCAGCCCTGGGCGTATAACACCGCGACCAACATTCCTGGAGAACCTCGCCGATTCCCGAGATTCACAATTCATGCTACATCGGCAAGATTCGGATGATCTCGATCGGTACTTTGTGAGTTCAAGTGTTCCCCGAGATGTAAAAGATGATCGAACTGACGATCACCTCCCTGCTAGCACGGCCCGAGAGATCTCGATAAGCATTCAAAATGGCCCATCATGCTCCGTATGCATGGCAGTATATCGCCAAAATTGATACTCCCAATTGCTTTCATCGCCGGCTGGTCCTCTTGTATAACTTTAATTTGCCACTTCGTCTATGATAGTGAGTATTGGAAGCAAATCAATCATTGCTGATTCTCCGACTAACGGCAATGGAACAGTTTCTGTTGATAACATCCTCCTGACTGTTTTGGGTTTTGTCGTTGGTCTGTCACTTTCTTTCCGAAGTTCCACTGCATATGAAAGATGGGCGGATGGCCGGAAATACTGGTCATTGCTCATCCAGACATCTCGCAACCTGTCTCGCACCATTTGGGTGAACACGTCGGAGCGAGAAGATGAGGAAGAAGGAAAGGAGGACTTGCTAAGGAAGCTGTAAGTTTCCCAAATGCCCCCGAGATTGAACCAACATATTGACTACTGTTAGGACGGCTATAAACCTAATCATAGCCTTCGCAATTGCTTTGAAGCACAAGCTGCGGTTTGAACCTGATGTCGGATACGAAGACCTAGCGGGCCTAGTTGGTTATCTCGACACATTCGCCAAGGAAGCTCACGACCGCCAGGTCCTCCAGCCAAAGAGGAAGACGCTTTGGAAGGCGGCTGGTGAATACTTGGGCGTTTCATTCGCAGAATCGAACCCTAGAAAACTCATCAAGCGCTCAAAGAAGCCGTTGGGCCATTTGCCTCTGGAGATTCTCAACCACATCTCGGCCTACATCGATTCAGTTATCAATAACGGAACTCTCTCTATCAGTCTTCATCAGTCTCAAGCTAGTACGTATCAATTTTACCCACCTGAACGACCTTTGGATCACTAACCAGCCATAGTCACCTACCTTGCCCAGATGAACGAGGTCGTTACTGGCACCGAGCGTGTCCTCGACACCCCGCTACCGGCTGCTTACAGTATCGCAATCGCCCAGATCGCGTGGATATATGTCCTCGTCCTCCCATTCCAGCTGTACGACTCCCTAGGCTGGGTGACAATTCCTGGATCAATCGTTGCCGCATACATCATTCTCGGTCTTGCAACCATTGGCAGCGAAATCGAAAACCCCTTCGGCCACGACGTCAACGATCTCCCTCTTGACACATACTGCAGACAGATTGCCCTCGAAATGGACCTAGTCACCGCAAACCCGGCACCTAAGGTTGATGATTTCTCCTCTCGCGAGGACAATTACGTCCTTTACCCCCTTAGCACATCGGGCCAGCCGGAATGGAAGGACCGCAGTGTTGAGGATATCCGTGCCGCTTTGCGTGCGAAAGTGGTTGCAAACACTGGCCATGGTTCGTCAAGTACTTCGACAGTGGTTGAACAAGTCAATGCGAAGTTCAACAAGACGGCCTCGGTATAACACAAGTTTCTTCCCCTCACTTTTGATGAGGGGAGATGCAATAAAATTGAAAAGACTAGGAAAGACAAAAAAAAAAGTCGAGAATGCATGGCAATTTGAAGGGAATTTGAAACTTCTTTTATCGCGTCGCAAGCATGGAATCGGTTTCGGGCGTCTCTTGATTGGTTGAGCGTGAGTCTACTATACTATATCATCTGTCTTGCCTGTTCATCATTGTGGTTTTGTGTTGAGCTTGTCCATTCCTCTTTCGATTTTATTCGATCGACGTTCGTTACCTGCGGTTGGCCTTTTGTCTGTTGTTAAATACATACAAAATCGTGTTTTTAGAATCTTTGCTGTATATTTTCGAAAATTTGAACTTGATCATAGCGTTGTTTAGACGCACACATTAAGTATCTGTTCAGTCGCCTGTCATTGTTTGTCCATCTCCTCTCCATTATCATCTCGTGTGATCTCCTTGATCACACCCTATAAAACTCCCCTCCAAGAGCGTAATCTCTAGGAGTGATTAGATAGCCGCAATACATAAGCACCGGGACTAGCATTGTGTACACATCTATTCATGCGTATAGCTCGCAATGCAAGTTGCTCCTTCCTGGCCAAGGGTTCCAAAGCGACATTTTCGAGGCAGCAGGTGGTTGCTCCTTCCTCAACTTGGAGTACATATCGAAATCCAGCTATGAGAAGGCAGGTGCGACCGTTGACCTGACGGGGCGCTCATTCCATTCAGATGGTTGCTTTGTCACCCTGCTGTCGTAGAGCATGAGATTAAAATAAGGTAGCGTTGCCATAAACTGCGAACGGGTACTAAGTACCTTTCCAAAGGCTATGCCTGTATGCTCCGTACTCTAGGACGTGAACAAATCTTCCCCGCCTCCTCTCACGAGCGCATCCAAGAAATTACCTTTCGCGCAGATTCTCCATGCCACGCTTCCCCCGGTATCTGCCTCGCTAGTTCCTCCGATCCACGAGCTCACGGCGGAAACGACAGCAGACGCATCCTGCCGCGGTACGCGGATCCAGACATATTTATCGATTGCTTTTGGTTCCGAGATGTTTGTTTCGGGGGTTACCGAGAGGATGTCGATGGGGATTGAGGTTCCGGAGAGGCCCAGGAATTGCGAGAGGGCGGTGTTTAGATGCGTGCGAGCTGTGAGAGGGTCCAGGGGAGTTGCTTTGGTGGCTGTGGAGGTGTTGGGTTGGTGGATTCTGTGGGGGTTTCACTGGATTAGATTGATACCGTGAAAATTATGAGGAGGGAAGGCAGCTTGGACGTACAGTTGAAGCTTGAAGTAGGTCCAAGGAGGATTGCGCGCGGTGAAAGAGATGGGTTTGGCGTTGGAGTTGGAGTCCTCAGGAGCTTTTCGTTTCGTGGAAGCCATTTCGTACTTTTATGTGGTAAAATTTCTATCGCTCCAGGATGGATTTTGGATAGCTTTCGTAATAGTTGCAAGTGGGTTGCTTGTGGAAAGGTCGCGTCGTCGCGGTTGAAGTGTTGAAGGGAAAAAAAAGGTGGGAGCTTTCCGTGATGTCACGGAGGGTTCCGCATTGTCAGGACAAGACCGTTTATTTCTTGACCACCGCTTCTTCTAGCTGCTGATGAGCCCTCTGTAGATATTCTTCTTCGCTCTCCATTCCAATCTCCAAATTAGCAATTGATATGATTTTGTCGCGCGATTTTAACCCATGGATGACGCCGACTTCGGACTTCGGGACGTTCAACACCTGAATCCTAAGTATCAGCCACTCCGTTTAAAAGACTTACTGCTCGACCAAAAACGCGAAAAGCATCAAAACGAACTAATGATTGAGAAGTACCTTTGAAAAGACGCGAGATACGGCTTTGTTCGCTTCTCCGTTCCTTGGGACTGCTGCCACGCAAACATCCACTTTCTCTGACCCGATCGCGGTGATGCCCTCTCGGTTGCCGGAGGCGTTCGGTTTCACTCTGCAAGATATCTGTAGGCTGTAGTGTTTCGTAATGTCCTGATTCTTGCTGCGGGGAGCTGTGGCAGCTGTGCGAATGAGACGGAGCATGGGCGATGACATTTTCCGATTATTGTAGTGAGGTGTTTCTGGTCAAAAGTTTGTATAATGCAGCCGGCTCCAGAAGTTGACGGGCCTTGGCCTTGCCGTTTGTTGACTACTCTGCCACGAGCTACAAACCATTAATTAATGGCAGCTCCGTTTGATTAAACGGGGTTTCAAGTGGCATTTCTTTATGCCATATCCCAGCAACCCGTGATCAACCTTAGCCTCTTCATAGACATGTATTTTATCAACCAGGGCAATCGGAAACTACTTGACAGTTTACAGGACAGCCCAAAACCACGTTTCGAAGCCCAACGGTCTCTTCCAGTATTGTGCCATACCTAAGCTTTGTTTTGATGCTCTCTAAAAGCATGAACATGAACAAATGTTGCCTCAGTATCCACAGCCTTTAATGCTGTTTGACGCACTATAGGAAATGCCATATTCACCACCAGCTACATGCTTGCAATGCAAAAAAAAGTCTGATTATGGTCAATAAATATGACCTCCAGAAAACAGCCCGGATCATCCTTCCATGTCCAGCTTCTCTAACATCCAGCAGCTTCTTAGGTTTTCTTTGCGAAAAGCCTTTTTCGACTACTCTCCTTGTTCCTTCCTAGTAAGAGCCTGCCCTTTCCATTGCTTTGGATAAATGCCCATTGACTCTAACTCGGTATCTACTTCTTCTAGACCATATCGCGTGCAAGCTATCCCCATAATATACTCCAAGTATCCTGCCTCTTAGCCGTTAGCTAAGATGAACTCTGTCGAACCTGCTAGAAACCAACAAGTCTTGGAACTTGCACCCCTGCTTCTTTGCACCGAGCCTAAATGCTACTACATGGTTCTCAGGACTCCAGGGACTGTGGATTGCACGCTGTGTGACTTTGCACATGTCCATCAAGCAAGCTGGAGTGAACGGAATCTCCCTGATATACTTTACGGACCCAACCGCACGGCGAATATCCAGGCAGAGGGGCCTGTCATGCAGACTCTCGCGAAAATATTTGGGAAGAGAATCAATCATTTCCCTGAACTTCCTTGGCACATTTCGTCCAAGGTGGAGGGATGGCGTCTCGAAGCATGGTTTCGTACCGACGATCGAATCACGGCGAGTGATATTATGGACCGTATCCATCCCAAGTACAGACAAGAGATTAGCCCTGCAATCATTGACCAACGCCGGGAGTCCTTCCTGCGCGAATTCGACTCCCTCTTTTGGGAACCGTCGCCTTTGGACAGAGCGCCTATGGCATACCAGACAGTTCGACATGATGGAGTCATGAGATATGATGAGAATGAAATACTTAACTGCACAGGCAGATTAACTGACAGTGCGTGGTCCTCAATAATCTATAGCCCCATGCCTCTCCTGGTCTGAAATATACTAAAATTTCAAGATTCAAATCTCAACCTAGAGAATGGCGGCGCCATTCCGCCTATAGCAGGTCCTTTGACAAATGCGGGCCAGTCGGAGGAGCAAGCGGTTCAAACTGATGGCCCTCCCCTTATCGCAAACTTGTACTCAAATCGACTGGTGCCGCCTCGCGATTCATATTACCGCTCAATAGCTGCGGTGCCCCCAAGTCCCAACGGGATACGTGTATCGCATGCTGAACACCCCGAGTCTCGCGAGTCGCAAAATCCGCGGCCTAATTAGAGGCCGGACGAAAATCAGGGGCACTACTCTTTCTTTACGGATTATGGCTTCGCATCCAACTGTTAAATTGGTATTCTTTGCCAATTTATCATTTTTGCGCTCCTTCGTTTCGCAGTCTTTTGGTTTCATTCGTTGGTGGGCTTTGGCTGTCGGTTTGCTCTCAATTTACTGCCCACTGCTGGCCTCGGCAAAAACGCATGACTGGGCTTTTATGCCGAACTGGGTTTATTACTTATGAGTCTTCTGTATGTAACTATTGGTAGAAGGAAAAGGGAATTAGAAGAGATAAGAAACAACCGAGTGTTGGCTCATTGTGCATGCTTGGGCCGAACTCTACTTTCTCAAAGTGAGAGTTGGGATAGTGGACTACACCGTAATATTGCTGCGTAGCAGCCGAGGAAGCTTTAAACCAGCATCATAATATATGCACCGTTTAGAAAAGAATCATTAAATTCATGTTTGGGAAGGACATTGTTCTTTCAGATTGTACAATCTACTCACCGTCGTCCTCCCTGCCACCTTTGGCTCTGCGGGCGACAAGACAAAATGGCATCATCGATTGGAAAAGCCTCAACAATGGACCAATAAGAGAGTCACCAATTACAATCACTATTATCAGAAGAGACTCGTCTTATTGTCGCCATTCCCTGAATAGCCAGCCTTCTTTCAGGCACCGACTCAGGATTGGCTGCTCGGGGGGCCGGGCCATGTCAGCTGGCAGCAGCTCATTGTCCATTGTCTTTCGAACCAGCCTATAGGGTGTCATTGTCCAGCAACTAGCCGCATGGGCTAGTCTCAGATAATTGGCGTTGAAGCTGGCTACTTGAACTGGAGTGGGAGTTCGGCTGGAAGTGTGGTTGTTGCGAGATCTCACCAGAGAGAAAACCCTATATTGCGGCTCAACACCAAGCAAAATCATAGTCATCATGGGGCTCATTTTGAAGCGCAGATCGAGCCTTATCACGCAAAACGTAGAGGGGAGAAGCAATTGGTTCATTGCTAGAGAAACACTCATATCCGAGTTTTGCCCGTTGAAGGGGGAGGCCGAAGCCAGTAGCTGGAGCGAGTGAGTGAATATTCACTCACACACACTCCCTCATCCAAGTTTTGCCCACCACCTCTCCCATTTCGGACCTCAAGGCCAGCCTCCCTAATTGTTCGACTTCCAGAAATGAAGAACAATAGCGATTGTGGGCGGGCAACATGGCTTCTTCTCTTCTCTCGACTTCGCTTCGTCTTTGGACTATTCCCTTCTTCCTCCCACAGTCGTCTTCACTCCGTTTCCCAAGCATCAATTGCAAACATATTACATTTCAGTGTGCAACCCGTTTGCGGAGACTGAGTCTACGCACCTACTCAAGATCTTTGAAGTGATTAACTCAAGGTACCCTCGTGACCTCTTCCCTTATGCCATTCGGGCTGAGTATGGGGGTTGCCTGGATAACCTTGCTAACTTTGGCTGTCCAGAACAACAAAGCTTCCATCACCATGACTCGTTACAGAGTTACCAAGACTACTTCCAAATCCTTTGGAAAGAAGCCCATGACTCCGGAGCGCAGTAAGTCTATCCTCGATTCGTAATCGAATCAGATCACTAACGTCCCGTAGAAAAGGCACCTCCCAGACAGGATAGCCCTAACGCGAATGATCCTCGCAACAGGACTTCTTACCATCCTGAACAGGCCGGTTGGTCGTGGACCAATCTTCCCGATATTCTCTATCAGTTCAGTCCCGAGGACAAGGAGAAAGGAGCTAGAGACCCAGGCCCGATGTCGTACCCTATCCACGGGAAGTACCTACGCAACCTCCCGGTTCTGCCGGACAACATCTCATCCACCGTGGAAGAATTCCGCGTTGAAGCATGGCAACGTTTGGATGAGCGCATTTACCTCGACGACATAACAGCTCGCATGCATCCTGACTTCAGGATCAAGAATAATGCGCTTCAACAGCGTGGAGTGCGCTTCCGTCAGGCCTTTAACATCATCGCCTGGCGCTCGGGAAACAAGCGCAGCGCACAGCTTGAGGCCGAGCTCATGCAGAAAATGACTGTTCTTGGCTTGGACGTGAGCTTAAACTCCACCCGCGGCATTACTCCTGGTCTCATAGACCCCAGCCGTGGTGAATCCGGTGGTCGAGTGCCGATACCAGCGTGCTGGCGGCAGAGGAAACTTGGTTCTGACGGACACATGCCTACCCAGCAGCCTCTCACTACAGAGCCAATTACCATGGAGTTGGAAATTCGCCCGAAGAAGACCGACGACCTGCCTAAGGTTTCGGATGGCTTTGAGATTTCGGATGATGTCTCTGAGCACGTAGCTGGAGTAATCCAGTTAATTCACGAGTTTACCGAATTTGACCCAGAACACAATCACCCGGAAAATGCTCTTCCTGTAATCAGGGGCCTCGTCCCCGATGAGCAACTCCCTGGCACGGTGAGAATGCAGGATGTCAACCTGCTCGAGGGCTACGGACAACCGAAGCAACAAATCATCGACAATGAAGAGCTCCCCCTCTTAACAAATAGCGACAGGATCGAGCACCGATCCAAACAAGGTTGGACACCCAGTTCGGCCATTTCGAACTCTGAGTTCTGCAATTTGTTTTGCCGAGAACCTGCTCCTTTGCGATACGAAGAATTTATTGATTTTCCTATTGAGTCTTTTGATGGCCCAAGCAAACCTCAAACGCCAACAAGTGGCTTGTTCCCTTTCACAAGCCCAATGGAGCTGGACTTGCTCCCCGAGGGCATACAGAAGAATGTGTTCGATGATATGCTGATGGAATACTACAAGGGTGAGCGTTACATTCCTGAAATGCCCTGGATCTCGGTTTGAAGCTGCTGTTATTTGAACTACGTGGACACGACCATACTTTGAACGTCGTCGCTAATATAAGCTGGCCTTATCTTGCTCCGATTAGCATTTCTTTTCTTTTCTTTTTTCTTTCTGGTCGGCGTTCGTTTTTGTTCTGTACATTATCTTTCCGGAAATACCCAAAGGAGTCTGGCAGATGGTGACGATTGGCATTCCAATGCGTTTGTGTTTAACTTGTTTTATTTTCCTTTTCTCTACTAAAGCGTTCCGCTTAGTTCATCTCAGGGAAGGGTTGTTGGCGTCCTGTTGTTTCGTCGCTTCGAGTTCGCTTTTCAAATGTCTGGCCCTGATGGCGTTTCATCACATTACCATACAATACTGTACCATAAGGTGTACCATAAATTGCGAGGCAATCAGCGAAAGGGCTTGTTCGCTATCTAGATCAAATCACAAATTGTTGTTCTGTTGGATTCGTTTTGACACTCTGGGGATGGGGATCGGCGTTTCGTAGGAAAGCCCTAACTTCCTTCCAACTCGTGGTAGCCGTATCTTGGCAGCAACTTAATTCAGACGACCTGCCTATCGCAAGATGGAGCGGTTGAAAGGAGAAAGAGATGAATGGAGTGGCGGACTCTATAATCAATAAATTCTAGTATATTTACTAAAAGCATTGGCTATTTAGATTACTGAAATTTCAACCATGCAATGTCGATGACTAGTCTAAAACAAAAGAACACTGTCTAGACTGGAGAAGCCTGTCGCCACACCACCTTCGTTTACACCCTCCGCCTTCGTCCGCATCAACCATCCACCTTGCTCATTGTGGAGGATCTTGCCTCCGTTTTGATCCCATAGAATGGTACCGTATACACCCAGCTCCCCGATGACACCGCCGCCCAGGACCTCGCCGTCGCTGCGTAAGGCTACGTTCTTCGCGGCTGCCGGTGGGTGAATCAGCTCCATGAGAATCCAGCGCTTCCATTCATTTTCAGGGATTGATTTGAGGAAGTCAGGAATGGCGGTTTTGTAGATGTTGTTCCCACCTCCTTCGCGCTGGGGCTTGAGGACGTGGTTTGACGCCGTTGAGGGGTTGAGGGCGAGTTCTCGGCCTTTGCCGGAGACGGATAAGTCGTATTGCGGCGCGAAGGTTTCGCGGAGCCTTGAAATGAGCGACGGGTCGGTATCAGCGAGAAAAGTTTGGAGGTGGTCGGGCCCGGTGGTCGTTGCGAGAACCTGCTGGACGATTTTGGATCCAGATAGTTGGTTCAGGACAGTTGGACACTTGATTGCTGCAGAGCGTTCGACATGGGTTCGGGCTTCCCAATCACGCTCAGATTTATAGTCGGTCGGGGTGTAGAAGCATCGGAGGTAGACTGTTGTTACTTCGAACTGTGTTGTGTCGGCGTGCGGTGGGCAATAAATGAGAGGGCGGGAAGGGTTGGAGCTGGAAATTACGGTGTGATCAAGGATTTCGGAGCTTAGTAGACGGAATACGGGTATTCTGTGAACCTTCTCGAGTTGTCTGGACAGAGCTAGTTGATCGAATATGTTTCTTTCGCCTTCTTGGACCAGGAATAAGATACACGTCGGGAGCTGCGGCTGCGACTTGGACGGCCCGTATGCAGTATGTGCCGTTGCCAAACCTGCAGACAGCGTCTCCACGGCCGTATTCTGCGGGACACCTTCTGGTTTCAGTAGCGGGTGTCGCGGGTATGCGATGGGACTGCCGGGAGGAGATTCTAGGAGTTCGGAATGGAGGGATGCCACTTGGGATGACAACCCACCGAAAGACGAAGAGATCGTGTTGAACTCCACCTGTTTCAACTGGGGATCTGTCGAGTTTGCGGGAGAGTGTGCCATATAATCAGACCGGAAGAGACCAAGAGAGAGCGTCTGAGCATAGCCTTCTTCTCGGACTGCGAGGTGGACTTTCCAGAGGTTCGAAATGAAATCATCCACGTCAATGAGACTACAGTCATATCGCATGTTTAGTCTAGGTCTCTGGTCTTTATAGAGCGAGTATTTGAAATAACAGGGAAATAGAAGCGGGAGCAGGTAACAAGAACATAGATCAGAAATTGGCCCTTACTCTTCCATAATCTTTCCAATCCAATCTTCACTGCATGTTATTGCGGCATATAGCTTATTGTACACGGTCTGCAGAACCTTCGCCTCTTCGAAGCATGTCCGCGGAAAAGGGCTGGGGAAGAGGGTCACCGGCGCATTTGTCGCAAGTACCCCATGAGAATCGGCTTCTTTTGAGACAAAAGTCGGCGCTGGCCTGACCATCAGGCCATTTTGCGTAGCCCAGTCCTTGACGGTCCTTACTAGGTACTCCTTCTGTGCGGGGTTCAAGGTGGGGGGATAATCCTCATAAATGGAGTCTGCCATGGTGAATCGGCGCCAATTCGTAAGAGTAAGGTAATTCCAAGAGACTAGATATTCATATCAAATGCCACAAGAGATTGGCTGTAGCAGAGGAGCAAACAAAAATGGTTGACCAAGAACTCATTTCACCTTCTCTCCGTGCTTCTGGAGGGGTCTTGGAAATTAGTAATCAGAATCGTTATCGCAATCATCACCACCGCCCGTTCCACCGCCCAGGATACTGGCAGAAAGATTGATCGGCCAGTGGAGATGGCGCGAGGCGCGGTTGCTTCCCGCCTACATTTCGATCTCATGCGGGGGACTCGAGGAGCTGCCATGTAGATTTGCATGCTGCCGAGTTTGTCGTTGAGACGCCGGGTTTCTTATTCATCTTGCTCTTTGGCAATATCCAGCTCTTTGATTTGAATTCGGTGTATTGTCTGCCCTCTGCCGTACCATGGCAGATTCTATTTTCGCTCACTTTTCGCTCGTCTTGCAGGTTCCCTCATTCACAGCCTTGATTTCGCGCCCCGAATCCCACGCGATCAAGATCGACCATTCCTTGTCTTTTTATCCATATTAGCATGTACAATTGCATGGCTTTTGTCTCAATTGTCGAATTCATGAGTTGTGCACGGGGTCCCTGCTGTTGCCCGTTCCATCATGGAATATAGCAACGCAGATCCTCTTGACTGGACAGTCGATGAGGTCGTGAATTTCCTTTGCTACAATCCCGAGACACCGTGGTCTAAGTCAAACTCAAGCACACCCCGACCGAATCCTGCTTCGTTCGCAAAGGCAATACGGGATAACTTGATCACGGGAGAGGTACTTTTACAAGATGTGGACAAAAATGTATTGAAGGATGATCTAGACCTCAAAGCTGTTGGGCATCGGGGCTCAATAATGCGGGCTATTGGGTTTCTTCAGCAATGTTCGCCAAAATTTCAAACTTCAAAGTCCGAACAGAGCCTTGTATTGCCCTCATCATCCCCGCTGCAACTACTACCTCACTTGCAGCATACCAATGCCCATTCGTCCCCTGCACAGTATTCAAAACCAGTGCCGCCGACTGCGCCGAGTACTCCTTCACTGAACAAGCTACCCGCAGCCGCAGCCGTTTCAGGTACTCTGAATACCGGAAGAGGGTTGGATAACCCGCACGGTGCCATCGAGAACAGCCCAGAGATCAATGTACCTGCTGGCCCTCGAGAGGTACCTGAGGCCCGGACGTCGAATCGGTCACGTTCTCACGAAAACATTGTGGTTGACGAACATGGCAAGAAAAGACGAAGGCTAAACCTAACAACTTTTGTGGAATCTCGGGGCGGCGATGTCATTTCGGAAATCTCAAGTAATGAGAAGTCGAAAAGCTGGTATATGGGCCCTAATGCTCTTACACTGGACCAAGTTTTCTACTCGTCGGATTTGGAGGGAGATGACCAGACCTTCACACTAGTCCCGTCCAAATTACCAAATGCGCAGCGCATATTTGTCAACCGACGTCTCAGTTATTTCTTCCAACAATCACCCATTGAGCTAGGCTCTGGCCACGGCTTTTCGCAGAAGGCTATTGTTCCCTACAAATCTTCAATAATAAAGTCAAGCAACGATGGGTATTTTACCCTTTACACAGCAGAGAACGGCGCAATTAACGTCAGTAAAGAAAGAATCAATGACTGGCCCCGCCTAGGGCACCAAGCAAGAGTGAATGACGAAGCCCAGTCGCCAAGTGAATTACCGAAACCCTCAGATCCATTTTCATATTTGCTTCAAAAATATCCAGCCGAGGAAGGCTCTGGAGATGCATTTCCTATATATGGAGACTCTGGTTCTGAGGGTGACTTTGACGAAGAAACCTGGCGAGAGATGGAGGAGGAACAAAGCGAGCCTATTCCCCACCAGCAGAGGAAGCTTGGCCCCACAGAAGTAGAATACATCATCAAAGATTGCGTCTCTGCTTATGAGGCATACTGGCGCGAATCTCACATGCCCAGGGAATACTGCAAGGCGCGAAAGCTCTGGTTAGTTGCCAGAAGGGGGAACCGTGTCAACCAGGAGACTAAAGCCTTAGTAAGAGATATCGGGTTGCTAGCAGCTCGCTTGCAGAAGTTGCAGGAGGAAATTCGCAAGAATGAATACACTACCGCAGCCGAACTACGCACACAATGCGAGTGCTTGGAGCTCACTGTTTTCAATATCCAAAAACAGAAGTTCCGTGTTTCGGTACTTGAACAAGAAAAGTGTCCTCCGAGAGTGCCTGCGCCCCCCAAACCTCGAAATCCTCCAAAATTGAGGACCGGAGATGAAGAAACCCTAGATTCGGAGTCCGATTTTGCCGAGAATGACACGTTCGATGACTTTATTATTGATGATATTGGAACACCCAAAGTTCTTGAGGCTGAAAACTCTCCCGACACGTCCTCATCATCTGATGGTGACGACGATATTATCAGCGTTTCCGGTATACGACGTAAAACTCAGGGTCAACCACCTAAGGTCTTTGGATCAAGCAGCCCTTCTATTTCTCCTCCTCCCCCGCCCGCCTGGCCTCTTCATGAGAAGCCCGAAGTCATCGATCTAACTATGGAGGAACCCGATGATCTACGCATAGAGACACCCCCTCTCAATCCTGTGGGATCCGCCAAATCAAATTATCAGGGTGCTACGCTGCTGAGATCCAGCACCTCCATGTCACCCCCACCCAGTATTGGCTCGCTAGAGGGTAGCGCTCTTGTGAAAACAGAAAATGACACACGTTCTCCCCGGCCCAAAATCAATGATATTGAAGGAATCTTGTCATTGGATTGGGAGTTTTTTGAAGCGCGTAAAGACCGCCGTCGGTTATTGGCTAAACTTATTGGTGGGCTTGCTGATGACGAGCGGACCAAGTTGGCAACACACATCCCGGAATATCAATTCTCGAAACTAAAGCTCCTGGTGCGCAGAGCTCTTAAGTCTTTGGGCAGCGGCAGGGTAGATGTCCCAGGAATGAATTCTAATGAGAATCGTTTAATCATGAGAACAGCTTCATTTTACGTGGCATGGCTGAACTGTATTCGTCTGGATGTAGAAGGTATCCCAAAAAAGGACATTCAGAAGGCTCTGAATCGTCTTGATTCGGACGGGTTTGACCGCTACTATGATGAACTCATTGAACAGTTACGGAACTGCCGCGCGTGGAAACAAAAGACAGAAACTACCGACCCAGACTCCGACCAGGAGCCCCATGATACACCGCATAAAAAGCGAAAAAGGGAAGTCAAAGAAAGTCAGTCGGCAAAAATGACACAGGCGAGTGCTCAGCGTCGTGTGGCACAGCAAGAAAAGCAGAGAGAGAAACTCGAGAAACGACTAAACAGCATGGGCCTGGGCAATGATAACCCCAGCCGCCAGGCCGTTAGCTTTAAGGACCCTATTATTTACTTGAATTCCCACATTGGGCAACACGTCAAACCGCATCAACTCAAAGGCATCCAATTCATGTGGCGGGAGTTGATAGAGGATAAGGATCGACAAGGATGTCTATTGGCCCATACAATGGGACTCGGGAAAACAATGCAGGTGTAAGTTCTCCGGGTTTTGGAAGTTGTACACACTAGTAGCCAGTTACTAATCCAATAAAGCATATCGCTGCTTACCACGATATATGAGGCCTCTGCTTCCTCTGACCCAAGAATCAGCCGCCAGGTTCCGGAAGCTCTTCGTCCGCTGCAGACCTTGATTATTTGCCCGGCATCCTTGATTGAAAATTGGCAAGATGAGTTCCATATGTGGTCACCAAAGATCTGGCCTATGGTGAGACGAGTTTCAACTGCAAAAGAAGAAAGCCTGAATGCACGCCTACAACAAATATCCGCATGGTATGACGATGGCGGAGTTCTCTTAATCAGCTATGATATTTTTCGACGTTGGATAAGCAATAAAGAGACTGGTAAACGGGGCAAACCTCTATCAGATGCTGACCATGATATGGTTAAGCGCTGGCTTCTTCAAGGGCCCAATCTCATCATCGCTGACGAAGCCCACAAAATGAAAAATGCTTCCTCTACAACCTATTTGGCGGCGATACAATTCCGCTCAACGAGTCGTATTGCTCTGACAGGATCCCCCCTTGCTAACAATCTTAGCGACTATTATACCATGGTCAACTGGATTGCAGAAGACTACCTTGGGAGTGCTGTCGAGTTCAAGGCCAACTACATAGAGCCAATCGAGCAAGGTCTGTATGCCGATAGCACACACACCGAAAGGCGAAGGTCTCTCATGAGGCTTCAGGTACTAAAACAGATCTTGGAGCCAAAGATCAACCGTGCAGATATCACAGTCCTTGCAGGAGATTTGCCGCCCAAGGTAGAATTTGTTCTGACGGTACCCTTGACCAAGCTACAGAAGGCAGCATACGATTCCTATGTATCATTTGCCCTGCGTGACCGAATGGAGGATATTGCACAGACCCAATTATGGTCATGGTTAGCCATTCTCGGGTTGTGCTGCAAGCACCCCGCAAGCTTCTGGGAAAAGCTCGAGAGTCGCGTACAAGACGCCGCGGCGAAGATGAGCGATGGCGAGCAACAACCAATTCCAGGCGATGAGTCTATTGACAAAATTGGAATACCAGACTCAGAGGGACTTGTGGCCGAACAACGTGATCTTTTTGCACAAGTCACTGATTTGAAAGCTGTAGAGCTTTCGGCTCGAACGGAGATTGTGAACAGGATCATTGACGAGTCTATCAAAGCCGGTGACAAAGTTTTGATTTTCTCTCAAAGTTTGCCAGCACTTAACTATCTTGAACATGTTTTGCAGGCCTCTGGCCGGCGTTACTCGCGATTAGATGGACAGACACTAATTCCCACTAGACAAGCGGCCATAAAGCAGTTCAACCAGGGCCAGCTGCAAGTGTACCTTATTTCAACTCGAGCAGGAGGGCTCGGTCTGAATATCCAAGGCGCCAACCGCGTTATTATCTTTGACTTCTCCTTCAGCCCTACATGGGAAGAGCAGGCTGTTGGGCGTGCATACCGCTTAGGGCAGCAAAAGCCAGTCTACGTGTACCGATTTCTCACTGGGGGGACATATGAAGAGATCATACACCACAAAGCAATATTCAAGACTCAGCTCTCCGTCCGTGTTGTTGATAAGAAGAACCCTATACGTTTTGCGTTCAAGAAGCCTGGCGATTACCTGTTTCCAGCAAAGCCCGTTCCTCAGCAAGATATCTCTGAATACATTGGGAAAGACAAGCTGGTCTTGGACAATATTTTGCGTGAAGACCAAGCAAAAAACACAGAAGACAGGTTGATAAGAGATATCATACTCACGGAGACTTTCCAAAGGGAGGACAACGACAAACTGACCGACGAAGAGAAACGAAGCGTCCAGGAAGAATTTGATGATGAAAACCTTCGCCGAAGAGATCCCGTTGCTTACAACAAACGATTCCTCGAGAAGCAAATGAAACTTATACAGCAACAGAATTATGCGCGTTCGTCAAGTTCAGTGGCTCATGGAGTCTATCAGCCTTCAGTCCCACAAGGTACGACTTATGGCGGCCAACACGCTCCACAACAGGGGTCTGTTTTGTACCCAGATCAACGACAAGGTCTACAATTCCAAGTCCCAAACAGTGCGCATAATAATGGCCCTCCTGCTCTTGTTCCCGATATGATTTCTTATCAACCTCCAAAATCGACCTGCGAATCTGGCGCACTGTCTCCTTTTACAAACACTCCACCGATAGGAGATGCGAGAGAAAATACTCATGTCCATCCGACTGGGCCATCCTCCCAGTAGCAAATGGATTCGACGGCGAGTCGTCCAGCACCGATTACTACAAGTGTTCCGCGTTCTGCAGCCCCCCAAACCGTCCCTCAAAATACGGATTCCCGTGCGCGCACATCGTCAACGCCTGAGCCACAAGAACGGCGGAAATTTGGCTGCGGAAATCAGTGATATTGCAGTGTAGACACTGCAAGACAAGGCCTGACCTTCTTGTGGCATCCCCAGTTTTTATAGCGTACCTCCCCTCTATCTATTTTCATTATTGAACATTGTTTATGGCGGCAAATACTTTATCTGCATATATCTTATCATGATTGGGGTTTCTTTCTTTCTTCCTTGTTTTTTTTTTTTTTTTTTTTTCTCGCTTACATTTATCTTGTACTCGTTGCTTCGTTCTAGCGAAAGACCGGTTAACTTTCAGCATGTGCTTGACAGCGTTGGCGTTTTCGGTGGGACAGCGAGCTTTATTCCTGGGTCTGGTATCTGCACCACTCAGCTCCGCACAGAAACCGGCCTTGACACCGGCGGCGAAACCTCAATCATCACTTATCAGTTGATTTATCATTCCTCATTCCTCATCCAATCTTCACAGTAAAAACTCCGTTATCATAGCATTCTCCACAGTATAAATCAACCACAGATCCGCGCCTCTTTGGCCACCAGTAACACCATGCGAGTTGCTGACGGCTTCGCGTGGATTGTGGATCCAGATCATTTCATCTGGATCAGGCTACAATTTACTGACAGCGCTGTTGGAGCTTATCTCTTGAAGATGCAGGAGGCTCTCCAACTCGGAGATCAGACGACCGTCTGCAGGAACAACAGCACAGGGTCCACTTACAGTGCTATAAATCCCGTTCGCTCATCCTGTTGGGTACAGTCTTGGAATATAATAATATAACAATAATATACAGACAACATGGTCCCCCCAAGGTGGCTCCAAGCCCTGGCCACCCTGTGTATCTCACTATCGCCCCTGCCAGGAGTTCAAGCAGACAACCATGCCCACAATTAGAGCGTCCTGGGACATAGTGTAGCCGTTCCTTCTCGGCTTCACTATAAGGAAACTGCTGAGCAACCTCTGGCTGGCGTACGTACCCCCACCTTCTGGACGTTCTTGTACGATTTGATCTGCTTTATAAAATAAACAGCTCCGCCTTGGAGTCAAGGATATCTTCCACGTCAAAGGCCTTCGCCCGAGCGGCGGAAACAGGGCATACTACGCTCTCTACGAGCCTCGCAACGCAGCCGGCCCTGCTATCCAGCGGCTTATCGACCTGGGCGCGGTTGTATCCTTGAACACCCAAGGGTGATATAGCTAGTAGGTGTTAGACGAAGTAGATTAAAAGACCGTATAGGGGCTGTAGAAGGTGGGGGTTTATTCTCGATAAAAAGTTACTGCAATAGTAATCGAAATATATACTGGTTGCTCAAGATACAGTTGATTCTTCTGCTAATCTCGGATTCCTCCGATTCAAATCTAAAGCTTATTACATAGAACGTAACCGAAAGGGTGTTTATACATATGGTGAAGGCAGGACCAAGAAATAACGGACACGAAAAAAGTCTGACCGAAGAAGATGGGGTTACAGGGAAACGCAAAACATATCACGTCAAGAGCTTCTCCAGATCCGCCACACGCGTGGCTCGATCATCAACTTTCTTACTCGCCTTTTCGCGGAAGGCGGCAAGCATCAACTTCCGCTTCTGCTCCTGGATGGCCAGCACCCGATCCTCAATACTATCCTCCATAACAAGCCGCCAGACAGTCGTCTCGCGCGTCTGACCCAGACGGTAAACGCGGTCGACGGCCTGGTCTTCAATGGCAGGAGCCCACCAGCTATCCGCGAGAATGGCCTGGTTTGCAGCTACTAGATTGAGACCAACGCTGCAGACACTTAGACTAGCTAGGAGGACTCTGCAATTTGGGTCTGTGGAGAAGCGATATGTGGAGTTGTCACGGGCCAGCGAGCTCATCTTTCCGTCGATGCGGGCAAAGTCTATGCCGGCTTGTTTGAGGTGCGGCTCGACGAGGTTCAAGAAGGACGTCCATTGGCTGAATACGACGGTTTTTGTGCCCTGGGCCTGGCCTTGAGCTGTTAGGATCTTGACGAGTCCTTCGATTTTACTGCTAGGGCTGTCTGGGTCTGCGTAGACGTCGTCTGTGTTCTCACCCATATCGGCGGCCGGCGCTACGAGGGTGGAGTTGTCATCTATTTCAGCGCGACACATGGGACACTTGTGCTGGCGGTCGATGACTTGTTCGATACAATCGCGGTCGAAAGCGTGTGCGCAGGCGGTTATTACGGGCTGCTCGAGGGTATCCAGGCAAATAGGGCATGTTTCTTGACTTTCAATTCGGATTTGTAGCACGTCCTGGAGGGCTTTGACGTTTTCGGGTGTGAGCGGAACGACTTTATGTTTATCCAGAATGTCGGCGAGTTTGTCGAGGCGGTTTTTGCACAGTGCCCAGTGGTTGCAAACTTGGCGGAGGCGGAGTATGACTTCGAGGAGGTGGGAGTAGGTGGTGTTGGGTTTGTCTTTGTTTTTGAAGTCCATCAGCATGCCCTTGGCTTCCGATCTAACCGAGTATTAGCAAAATGGGCATCCTTAGGCCGCCGGGTGTATAGATACTTACTGAAACATCTCGTATTTTTCTTGCTCATGGGCATGGAATTTGATACGCAAAACGCGAGAGGTAAGAGGTGGCAGACGCAGATTTACGAAGCCCATGTCCTTCCTACGGCGTAGGCAGATAGTACTCATAAGTGCTTGCAGCAGCAAACGAGCGTCTGGATCGTCAGACATGAGCGGTCGGATTAGAACGCTGTTGAAGACAGCAAGATCCTCTAGGCCTCCGGTAAGACCAAGAAAGCGAACCTGAGAGTAAAGATCTTTGAGGGTGTTGATTATGGGCGTTCCTGTCAAGGTCCAGCGAGAGTCAGCCCGTAGAGAGCAAGCCGCCAGTGCACCTTTCGATCGTGGGTTGCGGATAGTATGCCCTTCATCGAGAACAATACGGCGCCACTGCAGCGAAAATAAGCCCCCCTTGGGGAGAGCCTTGGTGTCCGGGCGGTATTCCATTGCCAGAGCTCCGTAACTTGTCACCACCACATCATACTGGTTTAGGTTTTTGGCCTCCTTCTTTCCAATGCCATGGTAGATTAGCACGCGCGGAGTTTGATCGGGGTTGGTGTGATCTTGGATTTGGTTTCTCCAGTTGCTCATCACGCCAACAGGAGACACGATCAACGTTGCCTTGGAGGATTCTTTGGTCTTTGGTTGAGAATTTGACAGAATCAAAGAAATAACTTGAATCGTCTTGCCCAACCCCATATCGTCAGCCAAAATGCCACCGCTAGCAAGTGGAGGCGGATTTGTCGTGGAGAAATTTGTAGCGATATTGGTGAATTTATTACCCTGTCTTTTCCAGAGTTGCACCACGTCGTCAGTGCCGAGTTTGGGGAGCTGTGGGTTCTCCTTGTTGATCATCCACGCCAGGCCTTGACGTTGATACGGAAGGAGAGTGGTCGAAAGAGATGCCGGGCTGTCGGCCATAGGCATGTTCTCAAGATCCGATTCCTTCAAACCAAAGCTCTCAGCCACTTGGCCGATTTTTCGAGGGTTGAATGTACTGCTTTGATTGATAAGTTCATCCAAACTTTCCTCGGTGATCATTCCCTCCCCAAGTGGTTGAGAAAGAGAATATCCTAGATGATTCGCAGCCCCTGCCAGTTGCCCAGTGCGAGCTCTCTTGGCAGCCTCTTTCATAGCTTTCTCCCGTTCTTTTTGCGACTTCTTTTCGTCACGTTCGGCCTGTCTGAACTGGCCGAGTGGCAGCTTATCCTTTGTCATCTTGAGTTTCAACGCCTCCCGCATGTTAAACTCGCTTGGGCCGTACAGCTTCAGGACGATTGGGCAGTCATACGCGCCGATGACCCCGGTTAAAATACCTTCAATAGTCAACAGTCGGTCATCCTACAGAAGGTAAGAATGTTTCAAAGAAATTGAACCCCGCGTTGGTTCTTCAAAGATAAACATACCAGGTAGCTTGCTAGCTTCGCGGCCATGTTTCTGGGAATATGACCAACTTGAGCCCCCATGACATTATCAACACGGATCGCATTACGATCATATTGATTGTGTGGCTCTCGCTTCAGAACAACATGCTCCCCAATAGTGGCTTGTCCCCTGTAGTAGCGAACACCTACAATCTTAGTGTGCAGATCTCCGTAATGCCATTGCGTAGAATCAGAGGAGTCGTCAACCACTTGACTGCCTTGGATTAGGCCCGCAGCTTCAGTGTCGTCTTCGTTTTCCTCTAGGGAAACCTGTGATGCCTGGCTGAGAGGAATGAATGTTGTATCCTGGCCAAAGCGCTGCCCAGAGACACGGGGGTACTTGGGTGGTGGTGCCGGAGCAACCTCATGAACCTCGTCAAGCGTAAGATCAACCTGGTTTATAGGTCGCTTTGCCTGTGGAGCACCCATGATTCCTGAGAACCCTGGAACATCGATGGGTATAGCTGGAAGAACACTGGAGCCAAATATAGCCAAATAGAGCTGGCTGATAGCAGACGCGCATCGCGTTTGTGCTAGAACTCCAGACAGTCCCTTATCGATAAGATAAGGGAGTACCGCTAACTATTCTAGGATAGGCGCAAACCTTGAATGGGTGACAGAATGCGGCAGTATCAAGGCGGTGAATTCAGTTTCTTGTCGCGACTCTCCCCAAATTCATGGAAACTGGCTGATCTATCCCAATTTAGCCCTGGTAGCAGTTAAGAATGACTTGTCGATCTGAACTGTCGATAACTGTGGCTTGTGTGGTGTAATGATAATTGTCAAAAGGGGGGCAGAAAGCCAGGATTCTGCAGAATGAGGAGCCTCGCCTCCCTGCATTGACAGGCCTTTTCCCTTTTCCTTCCCTCGTATGTGGCGTCACGATCTTTTGAGCGAGGTTGCTTGGGTTGGAGAATCTTGACTTCTTTATTTCACTATTATCCCTTCTTTTTCTGTCTTTCTTTTAGAGGCTGTAATCGTTGGCTTTCCAATCCTGGCCATCCATGGTGGATTCCATCTTCGTTCGCTACGAGCGCACCGTCTTCGATGTCTACCAGCAATTCGATTCGCTCCTAGAAAATGGAGATGCGAAGCCTTTACTCTTATGGCATGTGCTATCTGCCATGGTTCTACCATTCTGTGCACTCCTGATTCCTCATCGCCCAAGCGGTTGGATCTTACGGCCCTTTCTCTTCGCTATCGCCCTCAGTATCAGCGTTGAGACCATACGATATCGGCGTGCGCTTCTGGGGGCAAATGGATACATAGTCGGACTTATCATGGTATGGTGGCTTGTTTGGAGCTCTACGCTCCTTTTCTTCAATGATGCTGAGCGAAACTTTCGGCGGATTGAGCGAGCGCAATCCCATGGGATTCAAGACGCTGCCAGCCAGCAAAATGGTCACGCCAGTAATAAAATCCATAAACCAAGTGACACCTTGGGGAGATCAGGCACTCTGGTATGGCAACCTTATCCTCGGTCATTCATGCATCGTCTTGGGTGGATACTCGCTCTGGTGTTGAACATGAGAGGCCCTGATTTCAACTTCAGAATTTCCTCCTTGGATCCATTACCTCCCCAGCTCAAGGCCAAGAATGATCCGATAGATGATAAATGGGTGTGTCCACAAGCTACAGCCCGTATACGGGCGGCTTTTATTCGCTTCTTTGTTGCCTACCTCGCTATAGATATCTTAAAACTTACGATGATATGGGACCCTTATTTTATGGGTATCATATCCGCGCCACCCCCATTCCCACTCAACCACCTTTCAGACATCCCAGGTCTGATTCGGTTGTATCGTTCCTTACTTTCTGGTACCGGCGTATACTTCGCTCTCCAGTTTGTCACTGCTCTTAACCCGATGTTCTTCCTTGGCCTATCGACTGCGTTCCCCAATGCATTTCGTGCAATAACTGCGACACCATTAGATGAACCGTGGCTCTATGCCGACCAATTTGGACCGCTTAACGCAGTACTAGATGAAGGCCTTATAGGTACATGGGGGAAGTGGTGGCACCAGATCTTCAGGTTCGGATTCGTATCCACCGGAAAATGGACACTCTCGTTGCTCCCATCAGCAATCTCGTCCCGTCGCAGCGTGCGACGCACAATTATTACCATTGTTGCCTTCGGAGTCAGTGGGGCGATTCACGGCTTTGGAAGCTATACGCAACTCAGCAATGAGACCCGTCCCATAACCGAAACGTTCCTCTTCTTTATCCTACAGCCCGTGGGAATGTTCATCCAAGACATCTGGAACCGTGCCGTGGTGGCGCAACTCAACTGCAATGGCCTTCCGCCACCGCGCTGGCTGCGTCGAATTGGCAATGTTGCTTTTGTGATTTCTTGGCTTCTTTTCTCGGGAAATCGCATTGCAGACGATTTTGCCAAAGGCGGGATGTGGTTAACGGAGCCGTTACCTATTAGTCCCCTTCGAGGGTTGATGGGCCAAGGGTGGAATTGTTGGCAGGCCCCCTGGTTTGAGCGTCATGATGATGGAACGTTTTGGGGTAGTGGGGTGCGGGTTATATAGTAGACTGACATTTAGAATAGACGGATGATAGATGTTTTATAGAGACTATATAGAATGTTGGCTAGTTTATTTCAATAAAAGAAAATCTCCGGATGGAGCTATTAAGTATTCTTAACTTCAGACAATGTAGCCAACCATAGGGTTTACTCGTCGTCTTCCTCATCAGTATCCGGTTCAATATTTAGAGTTGGCATCTCTTCATCGCTATCCTCATTCGGTACAGTTGCAGCCCCGACTTCGGGAATGGAAGATGACTGCTCCACCACAACCGATGTGGAACTAGAGGCAGCGTTGTCAAATACTGAGGTTGACTTTTCTTCCTTGACCGAGCTAGTCTGTATTGAGCCAAGTTGGGTCGATGAGATCGATGTTGGCGCAGATGGGAGAGTTCCCCCAACTGTAGTAGGCCCCGAATCAGGTTGTTCTGATGAGAGTTTTGAGATGTTGCTGTCAAATCTAGGCTTCTTGGTCTGGGCAACATCTGCGGTTGGCGATAGCTTAGAAGTAACAGGATCCCGGGTCATTTTTTCTTCTGTGTAAGTACGTTTATTCGAAGATGCGGTGAGGCTTTGAGGCGCGCTAGAATCAACGAGGTCTTGGAGGTTTGGTGTTGTAGATGGTTTCAGAAATTCGGTGCTGTCTTCGTGGGCAGCTTGCGGTAGAGAAGCGGGTTCAACGTCTTCTTCCTCATCCTCATCCATGTTAACATAATGTCCAATGCTGTTTGAATTTGTCAAAACAGGCATCCGGGGTCGTATTAGTGCTTCCACGTCCATTTCTGAGGTATAACTCCTGGCTAGGAAGGGCATAATGCTGACGTTTGCTCCACGGCCCTTCACGGCCGGGAATGGGTTGAGAACACTAGCATACATGGCATTCTTGTCGGAGGTCATTATGATGGTGCGGTCGATTTCTGCGCGAACTGGCGGTGCGATGTTTTCCATAGGAACATGGGTTAATACGGTCTGGAGAAGGCTGGAAGCAGCTCGTGATAGTCTCGGGAATTTTGTCGGGGCGTTAGTTTGGCGTCCTTGCTTGAGACTAGGATTCAAGAAGAAGTCCGCATTCACGGCACCTGAGTTTGTCTTGGATTTTCCCTTTGCGTCTGAGGATTCCTTTGTAGTTTCACCTCCCGAGGGCAAGAGATCGGAGCAACAGGTGCGAATGATATCGGTCAAAGAGGATACATTCTTCTTGTTAATGGCCGGGCCAATATGCTCGAGCAACGCAGTTGTCAGGCCATACACTGAAGCGCGAATTTTCTTGTTGAATTTTTCCGCACGGAACACCCAAAGCGTTTGCTCCAAAATTGTCTGAGCGACTGGAATGGCAGCAGTTTCCAATGTGTTGACCAAGGTACGAAGTACTTTGATGCAGGCCACATGAACGTAAGGCAGCTCTGCAAAAAGATTTTCCCTTTCTGTTCGACTTACTTGCGGATTGGCCTGGATATCACTTGTGTCTGACGGAACAACCACGGACATTAGCCGTGCAGTCAAATCAAGCACAGAACCAACTGGGATCGACACGGTAGAAGCTGTGGCAGTACTTAAAAAGGCCGACAGCATTCGCAGCAGCTCACGAAGGCGTTTAACACCCATGTCCAGCCCTTGCCAGCTTGATAATCCTAAGGCGTCAGGTGCATGGCTACCGACTTCGAGCGCGTAGTCAATGGGGTGGTTTAATTGCTGTCGCAATGACGGGTCAACAGACTCCCACTGCTCCACGACTGCCCTCAAAACATGACTTGCAGTCGAATGAGTTGAATTTATGGTCATCCGACAAGCACTCTTCCACTCTTCTCCCCCGGTGTTCTTTGGCGCACAATGGTGAAGCGCAATAAACAGCTGCTCCGCAACATCCAACACAGGCTGCGAATAGGGCGCTGATGTTGACCCAATAATTGCCTGGAGGATACTGTGGATCTGCGACGTGAACGGCCGGAAGATGGTCGGATGTCTGGCTGTGAGCTCCGCATATGAGCGAAGAACAACCTCCAAGAACGGCGTGTTAGGTTTCAATTTCCGGGTAGGCTCAGAAGACGATTTGACAGAAACGAGGTTCAAGGTAGTCGTAACGAAACCCGGGAGTGATGGCGTTGTTATTTCGCGAACCAAGGTTGGATACTGGTAGGTAAGGTGAAAGATCCGAGTCAAGGTGATAACGGCCATGGTCTTGGTAGAAGTAGGGTCGGATTTCTATATGAAACTAACCATCAGCAATTGAACCTCAGATTAATTCCAAGAACAAGTATACTCACACTTAGAATGCCCATGAGACCTCGAACAAAAGGCTCACTGCCGCGGAGAATCTCCCATTGACCAGATTCCACCAGGGCCTTGACAAGAACGACTGCAGCCCACCGACCCTCGGGCGATCTATCCTGCAGCAGACTTGAGATTCGCGTCACTAGCTTGTGCACCTGAACCGCATGGTCTGAATCTGCCTTCCCAGCCTTCTGAGACTGAGGGGTGGAGAGCAACTCCCCGCATTCTGTGATGGATGCTGCGAGCGAAGCTGCAATGGCAGGGAGCTGCTGGACCGGTAGGTTGGTCAATCGGTGATTTACCGCGCGCAGAGTCATGAACAGGTGCGCCATCTCGGATAAGAAAGCCCGGCGAGCTGCTCGGCTGTCAACGAGGGATTTGAGGCTCGGGGTAGCTTGAGACCGCTGGCCAAAAAAAAAGTCGATAAAAAAAAACCGATAAAGCCGATAAGCTCGGACCACCACATGAAGCCTCGGGACGGAACAATACTGCAATACGGTACCGCAATACAAATAATACGTTGAGCTGGGCGTTTCTTACGGGATCTCCCCTGGCCGGATAATAATAATGATCATCAACCACTGACGACTGGTTCCTGGGGGAGTCGTCCTCCTGTGCTTGTGCGAGCATCCCTCCCCCAGTTTTTTTGCCTAGCGAACGTCGAGCCTCGGGGTGGGCGCTCGTGATGGACTGTGTTTTTTAACTGCCCTCCCCCAGATTTTGTTACTGAGCCTCTTTAACTCCGACCATCCCTCACAATGAGTGTAAGTCATGTACCTTGTTCAGACCCCCTGTGCACTTCCTGCCCGCCCCACGACGTCACCAACTTAAAGTCGGCTTCGCTAAAAAATGCTACAGGCGCGAGAATCTGAAAAGGGGCATCGCTACGTCGTTGCCCTGGATAATGCTCGAAGTCAAAATAAATGGGACGAGGTCCCTGAGCTAATCCGAAAGGTCTCGAAGCACGCACCTCACAAGACATGTAATTGCCCAGCGCCCCTCACCATCGGACTCACGGTCTAATGCAACTGAGTATAGGCTTTCTAGATGTAGCAAAAGCAGAACACCAAATCATTACCCATTTCCATAGAACTTCGTCCAACGCACGTCCTCAGTCCTCCTCCTCGGCCAATTTACCAGAATTAATACCGTCCCTCCTTTCCACGATTGATCAGGCAGGTGGCTCGAAACACGAGATATTCCAAGCACAGGTCTGCTTAGGATGGGTTCACTACACCCTCAATGAACCGGGATTGGCTGCGGCTCGCCTTCCAAAGGACTTTAAGAATGAACTGGACAACCTGACAGCTACGGGGGAGGAATTGTCGCCGTGGACCAGAGTCTGCTTTGCCAAGGGCTGCTATATTAAAGGCGCCGCTCAGCATTCGGTTTCGGGCCCTCAGGACGCACTGCGAACATTCAATTCTCTTGCTCCTTGGCTCGGCAGTACAAGCCTGGCATCGCCATCCAGTCAATTCCATTATTGGTCCGAGAAAATCCAGGCAGATGGCGCACTCATTGCTGGCGATGAAGTCTGCAAGGATACCGACGAGGCGAGTGCTGAACTCATCAGCATTGCTTTAAGGTTCTTCCGGACATGGTCCTCCCATCCCAACGTCAAGTCAGATACACCTTCTCAAGGCCCGCAAGCTGAAAACTCGTCTGAGCCTGTCCCGAAATCTTCGATTTGGACGTCCTACTATGACCTTCTGTCTACCATCCTTCTGCATGATTTGCCGTACACCGGACCTGTGGATGGCCCTGGGCGGCCGCAGCTTGCCAGCGAAATCCGACGAGTAGAGAAAATTTGCGAGTCCAACCTTCTCCGTGATGCGAAATTCCCTACAGCGGATCATGGCAATGAAAGAGTCGAGGTGTGGGTAGAACAGGTCATCCAGAACTGGAAGAAATTATGTGGTCCCCAGTGGCACGACGAGGAGTTGGGAGAAGGTGGCCAAACTGCTTTGGGCACAAATGTTCTTGATGTATGTGCCGTTTGAAATTCTAACATGACGCTTGCCGTGCTGATTGTCTTTTAGATCCTATACCGTGCTGCGACCCGCACATACCATTCCTATCTCATTCTCAGGCGTCTCTTCCACGTTCACTCAGCACTGTCGCAGTTTGATCTCGCCTTCAAAGCGCTCGACTCATATATAGAAATCGTCATGGGAGCTAAAGAGAGAGCAGAGAAATCTGTACCCAACGAAGCGTTAGAGAATGACGGCGTTTTCATGCGAACACTTTCAGAGGGTGTGACCATTCTGTGTTGCTATGGCTCAGACAAAGCTGCAGAGAAGGCAAAGGATCTCATCGCCATTTTGAAAACATTTATCAGCGACCACGTCACAGATCACGAGGAGGGGCAGGAAAGGAAAATGGCACTCAAATATCACGATGTCTCGCCAGCTGACATCAGCAGTACCTACCGTGCTATTGGTGTTGGTCTCGCCAACTGGGCAAACTGGACGACTGTGAACGAAAGTCGCGATGACATTCGGGCTGAAGCCATTGAGAATCTAGAGCGGAGCATTGCCCCAGAACTCAGTGATGAGTTCAATTATTCGTCACTCTACACGCTGGCTCTGCTCTTAGCAGAGAACCGTGATCTTGATGCTGCAATTGACTATGTCAAGTCAGCGTTATCGTCAAGCAAAGACCATGAAACCGCTTCATCTAGTTTCAGTCGAGAACGAGATTTGATACCATTATGGCATCTTCTAGCGTTGCTCCTAAGCGCGAAACAGGAATTTGACATTGCGGAGCGCTCCTGCGAAGCTGCATTTGAGCAATTCCCGGCTGCCGTTACTTCACTAGCCCACACCGACAGGCGGCCACCAAAACAGCCGCCGAGCACGCAGGAACAAAAGAAACTAAAGCATGCGCTTATTGATCAATTACGCAGTCGTGAAAAGGAGCGCATAATTGAGACTCGCATAACCCAACTCGCTTTTGTGGAGCTTTTAGAAGGCCCCGAGGCTGCCCTCAACCATAGCGACCAACTTCTTGGTCTTTTCGGCACTCTATTCCGAAGCATAAACCTAGAGTATGAGCCGCAGACGAACACGAAGGCAGATCAACTTCTACGACCGAAAAGCTCATCTGGTACTGTAAGGAGCTTCCGTGGCAGCATCTTCGGACGGCACAAAGCTTCTCGCACTCCAGACCAAAAGGTCGTCCCAAGTGGTGAACCTAAGCCTGACTCTCCACATCAAACATTGCCTTTGAATCAGTCCCCGAATTCTGATGGCGCGCCTGCTATACAAGTGACAGGCGAGAATGATCAAAGTGCTGGTGATAACCATGCTTCTCTAGGAAGATCTGAATCTCGGAAAGTGCGCAAGCGTGGCAGTACTCTCGGGAGGTCGAATGCCACCCCAGACCAAAATTCAGGACCTGTCAATGGCGATGGTGCAGGTCACTATGAGTCAGACATTGGTGAGCCCAATGGGCATCACTTCGAGCAAGAGGCACCTAGCCCAGATACCGTACGTAGTGCAGTCTCGCAAGCTGCCAATCAACCACAAAGCGCAAAGCAGACGCTTGCCCCCATCGCGCACAACGCCAAACTTTCGCACCTGGAACCGCCTGTTGGCCATGAAAACCAGCCTCCCGAGCAGGACATCCGGCTACCGACATCTTATGGCTTTGAGTCGCCAGCGGGGGCGCTGACCAAGTTCCCACAGAACCAAACTCAGAAGTATGCCCTATGCGTTCTCGTGAAGGTATGGTTGCTCATTGCTGGGCTCTATCGACGCGCGGCGTCGTTCGACGATGCCGCTGAAGCGTGCGAAGAAGCTTCTAAACACCTCAAACGGATAGAGACCCTCACAGCATCCCAAGATGCCTCTGCTCGATCGTTCCGTGAGCGTGGGTGGGCCACGCCAAAGAGCTCTGACGAACTTTGGGCTGATGTCTATGCTGAACGGGGTTTGTTGCTGAAAGCACAGTCACGTCCTCACGATGCGATGGAACATTTTGAAGAAGCCCTACTTTACAACGCCAACCATCCGAAGGCAACAATCAGCTTAGCGAACCTTCTCCTCGATATTTGGGACCAAAAACTTCCTCTGCAGCCTCCGGAGCCCGGGGTGGAGATAGGTCTGCCAACGCTTCCAGTCAAGAAGTCAAACGAAACCAGGCGCCTCAGCAGATCGGGGCTCTCCGATGCACCCAAGCCAAAGGTTGAAGGCTCGACTTCTACCTCAGAGGATGAAGAGCCCAAGCTGATCAACCGTATCGCCGCGCGAGAGAGGGCATATTCCTTGTTATCGGCCCTGACCAAACGCGGAACCTCTTGGGATAACTCTGAAGCTTGGTTTGCTCTTTCACGGGCGTACGAAGCTGTTAATCAAACGCAAAAACTAAAAGAGGTCTTATGGTGGTGCATTGAGCTGGAGGATCGGCGACCTATCCGTCACTGGTCCAACATCGGATCCGGTGCTTATGTCCTATAATCCACTCTATAATTCATCTCATCTTTTTGGTTGACTTTAAATTCTTGTTTGGGCGATCTTTGGTCGATGCCATTTCAAGTCATTACATATTTCGCGATTTGCTTTTGCGTTGGTATGATACCTCGATAGTATCGTGTTACACAAATATTTGTAAATAAGACTTTATCAATTGAAAATAGAATAATAGGAACACCTTTATTTACACATTGCCCACAAATACACCGGTAACCAGTGGCCTGAGAGAACTCAAATGACGGAATAACCTCGACCGGATTACCGGGGAGCAGCAACGGGGTTCCAAGCTGAATACTTAGGCTTGGTACTAGAAAGTTAATACGGTTAGCCACATATAGATCAAACAAAACTCTCCAAAGAAGTTTCAAGGATGCACTCACGTAGAATAGGTCTTGAAAGCGGCGCGGCTCAGTGTCAGGGTAGGCCTGTGCTCCCTCAATTCCCAGGGACGAAGACCAGTCTGCATAATCTTGTCACCAGTGGGAGGGGTGTCGACCATGTAAGATATCCAGGCGTGCCTGTAATAAGTCATTAAACGGAGCTCATCCAAGATTTAAAACAGAAACAATAAGTGAATGATGTACTCACCAACCGGGCTCTATCTGCGACGGGTCGTACTCCTGCTGCTTGTAATCGACCCAGCGAGTTCGGACTTGCATCACAATCAGCACCACCAGCCAATGTAACTTCGACTCGACTTTAACTCACGAGGAAGTTCCTCTTCCATGTTCTCGTAGAATTTGTTGCCATATCGGTCAACGCCAATCAAAGTACCAGCTTTGGTATCACCTGAAATCGGATTTGCGTTAGTCAATTGCGATCCCTGCCGCTCCCGTTCGGGCAGAGGGGTAGCGATGAGGAATCATACCGATATACTAAAAGTTCCAATGCCGAGAATCAGTATAAACAGTCCAAGAGAAGACAACTTCAATCCATATATCGCAACGACAGGGGCTGCATACCTGCATTTGGTGGCCATATTCCTAAAAAGCGAAAGGGTCGAAGTTAGCAATCGTGCGGTACCAATTGGTCGGCGGCTTCTGGATGCAAAAGAACTCACCTTGAAGCCAATCCTTCGGAGATTCCGCAATGTACGGAGAATGGTCGACATCTTGGACGAAGTGCCGCTCGCGGAGCTTGTTTCGCTGGTCCAAGGGAGTTAATGTTGTCGTCCTTCTGTGTCGTCGGTCTTTCCGCTCGGAACTTGTATCGGCCTAATGCGGCTTAGCGGATGAGATATGTTTGCTCTGTTTGCATGTTTCTACATTGCGCCGCGAAAGACAAGAAAGTGTTGAAACACTCTGCTGCCGTCGCAATTCTCCGTGCGGTTCGATTATTGCCAGTCTATGATCTCCATCCTCTAGCCTCTGCATCTACTATGTTTGGGCGTGTTGGTGGTCATACGCTTCGGTGCGCTTCGCGCAGCCCCGTTGTCCGGCGGAAATTCTGGGAGCGCAGCTTTTCAACGCAAATACCCCCCTCAACGAGTACAGCAGCTCAGTCGAGTGCGTCGCCCCTCGGGAGCATCACGACGGAATTGGATCGGATAGCGCCATGCTTTGAGGTTCCAGCGTCTCGCATATCCGTCTTGGACTCCCCCGCGAGTTTCTACACTACCCTCAAGGTGCGAATGACACCCATCGTTGATGAGGGCTCTGGAGTGAAGACTAACTCGAACATGTGTTGCGGTGGCTTAGAATAAAATTCGCAAGGCTCGGAAGCGCGTCTACTTATCTACGTTATATATCGGCAAGAAAGAATACGAATTGATCCAAACCGTGAATGAAGCTCTTCGCGAAAATCCCGACTTACGAGTTTCGATTCTAACGGATGCTTTGCGGGGGACACGAGAAACGCCGAATCCATCATGTGCTTCTCTTTTGGCATCGCTAGTTGCAGAACATGGTCCGGATAGAGTTGATATTCGGATGTTTCATACCCCTAACCTAACGGGTTTGCGGAAGAAATGGATTCCTCGGCGGATAAATGAGGGTTGGGGGTTACAGCACATGAAGCTTTACGGAATTGACGATGAGATTTTACTTTCGGGGTAGGTGTTAACAGTTCGAATAAAGTTAGACGCAGTGACTAACTAGGATACAGGGCAAACCTCTCAGAGGACTATTTCACGAATCGCCTAGATCGGTATCATCTCTTTAATTCGAAGGAACTGGCCGACTACTATGCGCGCATCCACAACGCAATATGCGGACTCAGTTTCAAAGTCCTTCCCGATGCTCATAATTCAGCAGGGTATCTTTTAGACTGGCCCAGTGCCAATGGCGCTCCTTCGCCTCTTGATGACCCTGAGGACTTCATTGCATATTCATCGACCGTCTTGAAACCCCTCATTCAGCCATCAGCCAGCAAAGCCGCACTTGAGCCGAAATCCCCCAGCAAAACATTCGTGTATCCAGTTGCTCAATTCACTTCCTTGATGAAACCCGATGCCTCAACCGAATTCCCGGCCGTCACAACCATTCTAGGCCTCCTTTCCAGCTCGCCGATCTTCTCGGGCGCGCGCTGGCTCTTTACAGCTGGCTATTTCAACATTCATCCTACCCTCTCGTCCCTCTTAATAGCCAGCACCTCAACGTCTAAAACGGAGCCGTCTACTCGTGGTACTGTCCTAACCGCCTCGCCCTGGGCGAACGGCTTCTACGGATCACCTGGCATTTCCGGCATGCTCCCAGCAGCATACACCCACCTCTCTGCGCGCTTCCTCGATAGGGTCGCAGCCGCTCAGGCAACAAACTCCATTCAGCTCAAAGAATGGCGCCGCGGCACGGTTGGCGAGCCAGGCGGCTGGACGTACCACGCCAAGGGGCTCTGGGTCACGCTTCCCAAGGAAGAAAACCCAAGTCTGACTTTTGTCGGGAGCAGCAATTACACCAAGCGCAGCTATAGCCTGGATTTGGAGGTTGGGGCACTAGTCGTCACAGGAGATGAGGAGCTGAAGAGGCGATTGGGGGCTGAAATGGAGTGGTTACAGACGCACTCGAGTGCAGTCTCAAGGGATGATTTGAGAAGGACAGAGCGCAGAGTTAGATGGAACGTTAGGCTGGCTATGTGGATCGTTGAGAAAGTTGGGGGAGCTTTATGATGAGCCACAGAGTGGTTCTTTGAAGTTGCCATCTGTACTTCTAAATAGACTTTATATAATTGTATACACTATACCATTCCATTGCGGAATTAGCATAATATATACCACGCTTCCTTGATTCGCGTTCTGGGTCCCTCAAACCAGGTCTGTATATATTTTTGAAGCATCATTGCATTCCAATTTTAACAGGTATGGTTCATGATGTATGCGTAGTAAATGAACTTTTAAATGCCTAGCCGAATCTATGAAAAAAACTACCCTCAAAACGCCTTAGTCCATGTCTAACCTTCGTGAATAAACAAGGGGATATCGTTGCGATCGTCAACAGTAATTAAATCACGCTCTTCCAGGAACTTGTCCCCGAAGCTTCGCAGGGCCAAGTCCCTGCCGAACCTCATCTAGCATCCTAATACCAATCGCCTCATTTCCATTCTTCCCACGCTTGTTCTTCACTCCCTTGCGCTTGGCTTGTGCACTGGTGTTGTCGTCCCAACCAGACAGGAAGTCATCCATGATGTTGTTGAAATCGTGGCGGGGAGCAACTTCCCTGCCGTTTGCATCGATGAGACTAGGGGCTTGTGAAGAAGCGGTTGATAAATCTGTCATCCCGGTCATCCCGCTGACCATGGACATTGAGTCATCGAATTCTTCTTCCTCATCGAGGGCATAGAGGGCTTCGACGCGGTCGAAACGATCGTCTAAGAGACGATGTCCTTCTGTACGGGCTATCGAGGATGAAGTCATAGAGTAGGCAGAAGGGTTGGTGAGTGCACCCTTGCGCTTCTTACGCCGGATCGGCGTTCCTCCGGCAGTGAAGACTGTAGAGGCGAGAGTGCTGCGCTGCTCAGAAGGAACAACGCTGGCGGGCGCCGCAGGAGCGGCTTGGGTCTTTCCAGCTTTCTTGAACTTGCTGAACTCACGCATCCAGTCTTGGTCGTCAGGGTGCATGTCGGGGGCCGGGGCGTCATGTTCGGGGAGTTCTCCAGGGGCCGGGGCTGCAGCCGAGTTTGAGTCTTGTTTCGTAGATAAAGTACTTGGCTGAACAGGAGCCTTCTCTGTGGCATCAGATTCCCATCCATCATCTTCTTCGTCTTGGTCGAATAAAGTGTCCTCCCAATCGGCGGGGTCCATTTCATCGCCTTCGCCGGTCAATTCACCAAAGAAATCATCGTCCTCTTTCTCGTCCACGTATTCTTCATCTTCAAGCGCCTCAAGCACCTCCCGAAGTCGGGGATCCATGTCGGGCTGGAACCCTGCAATAGCATCCGGTACATTCTGCTGATCCTGGTAGGTGGGTTTCCGAGAATATGTAGATGCAGTAGAATACGCTCCATATGCGGAGCTCATCGTACTGCGACCGTCCCAGTTGCTGCTTGTATCGTCATCGTCCAGAGAAGTTTGTGCAAGTGCATCTTCAAGCTTTATGGACTTTCCCTTGCCCTTCCCTTTGTCCTTGTTTACGGCCTCTACAAAGTATGAATCGCCACCACCGGTCCCTAGGTCGCGCATATGTTGCATGTAATCATACTTCGAGTCGTCGTAGTAGATGCCATGGTTAGCTGCTTCACCCTCATTCTCTCGAACGGTATCGGACCCAAATTCGCTCGCAAGGTCACTCAGGTGCTTCGCACGGCCTGCTGAAGCAGTACTCGGGGCATTTGCTGGCGGTCCATGTACAGGGTGGAGAACACGGTCGTCGGCTTGGGGGTCGTGGATGAGCGGATCGTGCTGAGAACGATGGAACAGTTGATAAGTAGTAGCGCTTTTCTTATCGCTAGAAGGATGTTAGTGAGGGGCACGGCCTAAAGATTCGTTAGGGAGCAAAACTTACATCCACTGCTTCCGGGGAGGCATTTTGAATGGTAGTCGACTGGATCAACCGGTACGATCGTAAAGCAGGACTGGGCTTAAAATCGGAGATAAAAAAATGATGTTATCCAAAAAAAAATGCGGGCGGTCGTGGGTCACGTGCGACAAACCCCTCCTTCAGATAAGAAAAAGAAATTGAGCAGGCAGTGGAAAGAAGGATGATATGCTACTTTATTGCAAGTGAGATTAAGGTAGTAATCCGGTAAACTTCATTTATTTGTCGCTTCCCCAAGGTTCCCAGCACTACGAACGAAGAAGATGGAAAAAGTCATGCTGAGTCATCCACCTCCCGCGGGGCTTTTTTGGCAGTCAAAAATCTATTAGAAATCCAACTTCTTCAACCACACTACTCACCATTTCTGTCATACATATCGATCCAAGATGGTGTTGGCAAAATCCAAAAACTCCGTGGGGCTGGGCCAGAGCCTCATGAACGATCGCTTTGGCAAAGGAAAGGCGTCCAACATGAAGAAGGGCTCCCATAATGCCGGAATCGCTCGAAAAGATATGAACGGCGAAACTTACATCACCAACTCTGCCAAGGAGGCGTCCTGGGTCAAGATGCGCAGTATCACAGAACAAGCCGCACTAGACGAGTTCCTGACGACCGCCGAGCTGGCTGGTACTGATTTCACTGCGGAAAAGATGAACAATGTTCAAATTATCCATACCGACCAGAAGAACCCATACCTGCTTTCAGCTGCAGAGGAGCAATCGACACTCCGGAAGCACAAGAAGAACAAAAGCCGACTGACGGTTCCGCGTCGCCCGCATTGGGATAAAAACACCACCCGAAATGAGCTTGATGCTATGGAGCGCGAGAATTTCATGGACTGGCGTCGGGGACTGGCTGAACTACAGGAGAACCATGATCTCCTGATGACCCCGTTCGAGCGAAATATCGAGGTTTGGCGTCAGTTGTGGCGAGTGATTGAGCGTTCCGACATTGTTGTACAGATTGTCGATGCCCGAAATCCCTTACTCTTCCGGTCCGAGGACCTTGAAATCTATGTGAAGGAACTCAGCCCACACAAGCGAAACCTGTTGCTCGTCAACAAGGCGGACATGTTGACCGACAAGCAGCGTGAAACATGGGCAGATTACTTCGAGCGAAACCAGATTGATTTCCGTTTCTTCTCCGCGCAAATGGCCAAGGAAGCCAATGAGGCCCGCGAGAATGAGAGTAGGAGTGACGATGAGGATGAGACTGAGGCCTTGGCCGGGGGTACAGAAGATTTGGATATCCAGGACTCTGGCGAGAAGGAAGCAGATGGCGGCGTTGAGCTCTCTAGCAAGACAGCAGCCACCCCCTCCAAGCGCACCGATATTCTCGACGTGGACGAGTTAGAGGAGCTTTTCCTTTCAAATGCGCCGGGTGAGACGGAAGAGGAGGAGCTCGAGGAAGACGGCACTCCTAAGCAAAAGAAGACCATTATTGGTCTTGTGGGATACCCTAACGTCGGAAAGTCCAGCACAATCAACGCCCTCCTAGGAGCCAAGAAAGTTTCCGTCTCAGCAACACCCGGTAAAACCAAGCACTTCCAAACCCTCTACCTCTCCCCAGAGATCATGCTCTGCGATTGCCCCGGTCTCGTCTTCCCCAACTTCGCCTCCACAAAGGCTGAGCTTGTCGTCAACGGTGTCCTCCCCATCGACCAACAGCGCGAGTTCACCGGGCCCGCCGGCCTCGTCGCCCAACGTATTCCCAAGCACTTCTTGGAGGATGTCTACGGTGTAACAATCAAGACTCGCCCAGTCGAAGAAGGCGGTACAGGAATCCCAACTGCCCACGACCTTCTCCGCTCCTACGCCCGTGCCCGCGGTTTCGCAACAACCGGCCAAGGCCAACCCGATGAATCGCGCGCTGCCCGCTACGTCCTAAAGGACTACGTCAACGGCAAGCTCCTCTTCTGCCACCCACCACCGACAAATGATGCCGAAGACGAAGAGCCCATCGACGTAGACGAATTTAACAAAGACCTCTACGACTGGGCTCACCTCCCACCACGCCGCCGAGCAATGCTCGAAGCAGCTCATCAGTCTTCATCCGCATCCACTTCCACGTCGAAAGCGCCTGTTCGGGGTACCAAGTCCCAAACAGTGGACAATGGTTTCTTCGGCAACGGATCCCAGTCTAATGGAGGCCGGCTAACAATGCCCTTCAATTCCAAGTACACCGAGCAAGGTCAGGCAATCCGCAAACCCCTCACAGGGCGCAAGGAACGAACGATGGTGGCGTTGGAGCGGGGTGTCGACGTATCTGAGGTACGAGGTAACTCGAAGAAGCATTTCAAGGTTAAGCACAAGAATCAGAAGAAAGGGAAGAAGACGGCGGAGGATGATGATTACTGAGCTCGCTGGCGAGTGGTGGCGACATACAAAAAGCATTGCACTCATTATTGATTCCCTTTTATTTTTAACCCCATCGCATTTGTCTTGTTCCTTTTACATTACATGTCGACTATGATGACGACGGGTTTTAGATGGCGTTTGGTAATACCTAGCTTGAGTTTCTTGAACCTTCACGATTGACTAGTCCTGGTTATTCAATGGTATATACGAAATCTGCATGACTCAACCTAGACCTCCTTTCTTTTCAACCTAGTAGGCCCAGACTATATATAAAACAAAAGAGATTTCCTTGTTATACAAGGTAAGAGTTTAAAGCGAACTCTTCGTCTTAGGGAACCCATTGGCAGTCAAATTCTTATCGCTCAGCTCCCTCTGCCACGCTAACCGCTTAACAACCTCCTCGCGACGCGACTTATTCTCCCTCTTCCCAAGCTGCTGCAAATGCACCTCATCAGGCCCATCCGCAATCCTCAGCGTCCGGATCATAGCCCACAGGTTCGCCAACGGCGTATCCTGACTCACACCCGCAGCACCATAAGCCTGCACAGCCCGATCAATAACCGCCAGCGCAATCTGTGGCACAAGCACCTTCGCCTGGGCGATTTCCTTGAGCGCAAACTTGGCATTACCCTGGTCGATCTTGATGGCGGCGTTGAGGACGACCAGGCGCGCGGAGTCAATTTCGATACGTGACTTGGCGAGCCACTCGAGGATGACACCGTGCGAGGAGAGAGGCTGGCCGAAGGGCTTCTTGCGGTCGTCGTTGATGCGGGCAATGAGCCAGTCGACGGCGCGCTCGGCAGCGCCAATGGCGCGCATGGCGTGGTGGATACGACCAGGGCCTAGGCGGCCTTGGATGATTTCGAACCCGCGGCCTTCGCCGAGGACCATGGCTGACAGGGGGACGCGGACGTTCTCGAAGGTGATGTGGCCGTGGCCGTGGGGGGCGTCGTCGTAGCCGTAGACATTGAGCATGCGGTGGATAGTGACGCCGGGGGTGGAGGCGGGGACTAGGACGACGGATTGTTGCTTGTAGGGGTCAGGGTTGCGGGCGTCGGTCTTGCCCATGACGAGGTAGATTTGGCAACGGGGGTCACCAGCGCCGGAGGACCACCATTTCTGTAAACCTTGTCTTAGCTCATTTTCATTCGGGCCAGTATATGAAGAGGGAAGGGTAAGCGCACAGATCCATTGAGGACATATTCGTTGCCCTCACGGCGAATGTCAAGCTGGATGTTGGTCGCATCACTAGAAGCGATATCCGGCTCCGTCATCAGGAACGCAGACCGGATCTTCCCCTCCAGGAGGGGCGACAGCCACTGTGCCTTCTGTTGGTCATTGCCATACTTGGCGAATACCTCCATGTTACCCGTGTCGGGCGCAGCATTATTCGTAGCCTACTCCATAACAGAAACATTGTCAGTTGACATCACGACAAAGACCCAGCCTTTGATGCGGGGAAGAAACCACTCACCTCGCTCGCAACTTTGCTCTTCCCCAAGTACTCCGCCATCAATCCATACTCAAGATTGCTGAACCCGGCGCCCTGCGAGAAGTGGTTCTTGGGCAGGAACATGTTCCACAGACCAATCTTGCGGGCCTTGACCTTAAGCTCCTCCATGACGGCGGGGTTGGTGTTCCATCGTTGCTCGCCTACGCCAAGCTGGGCGGAGAAGAGGGCTTCGGAGGGGATGCATTCCTTTTCGACGAATTCTTCGACCTATGTTCGTTGGTTAAACTTGAGATCATTGGGAGTGGGTGATGATGATGCTGTGTTGGGGAAACGGTGTGGGGAGGTACCAACCAGATCAAGGGTCTTCTTCGCGCGGTCGCTGACGAAGGGTTGGGCGATAGGGGGGATTCTGGCGGAGGCAGACATGATGATCAGTGTACAAGAACTGACAGGAGAAAATCTGGGGAAAACGAGGAGAGGGCCAGCAAGAAAGAGGGGACGAGGTGATAAAAGAGGAGCTCAGGGCCGGGCTGGAGATCTGACGTTGCGGAGAAGCCGAGGTCCATTTCGGTTGCGTCAGCCACTCTGCAGCTTACAATCGAGCGCGATTCGAATTCCGGCCCTGGTGTCTTCGATTTACCTAGGCAGTAGGCAGTCTAGATCATGCCATACGGCTATTCACTAATGGTGGCCAATCATGGTTGTCAAATCAAGTCATTTTCAAAGCATCATCAGACATAACAGACTCTCGGACATTTGTCCGAGATCTACCAGCAAAACTAAGATACCATAGCCAACCCAATCCAATCCAACAATCCCAAATTTAGGAGTAGAACAAAAGAAAAAACGAAGAGAATGAAATCAAGAAACAGTCCCAAATCCATCAGACCATCCCAGAATATGTATTACAAGAATGACCAAAAATCAACTCCTGCGACCTGCGCCAACCGGACATCCAAAGAGCAATCATCCATCATTATGCCAGAATTCTAAAATAAAATCAAGCACTCTTCTCGGTATTCTCTGGAGAATTGCGAGCTTGCTCGGCGGATGACTGCTCATAGTTCTTCTTGCCCAGCTTGGCGAACAGCGACTGGGGTTTTCCGGCACTAAACACGGCGGATTAGCATTCCACCTCAACGACTTAATAACATGAGAAACGGATGAAGAGGGACATACTTCTTGAAACGCTTTCCCTTGAGGTCGCTGAGTTTCTTTGAGCAGGGGCTCATGATGTCGTCGGATGGAGAGACGTATGTTTGTGGCCTGTGTTGAAATGTTAGTAGCTGATCCAAACCAAAATCATCGAAGTGATTTGCAAATCGCAAGCCGAACAACATACTTTTCCTGGCTGTCCAGCTTTCCCTGGAGAACCTGACGGTGGTGGTCCATTGAGTTCATGGTGGTTGACGCAGCCTTCAGGTCCTGCTCGTTGTTGGAGGAAGCAAGGTGGGTGTTAGGCGAGCGGGCAGCGAGGGGTGTAGAGCTCATTGTTTAAAGTTGAGGAGAGATTGTTTCTTCAGTTTGAAATGCAGGAAATCTTTGCGGAATCTGGGTTCAATTTAATAGAAGAGACGTGGTGGTGAAGAGATGGTCGATTGTCCAAAGAAAAAGCGAAAAGTCCACACATCGATTGTTGTCATGGCAACCACACCACCACATCTTTGTTCTGTTCGATGCATTTCAGAGATGGACCAGACTAGTCGAATTGTTTCATTCGTTCTTCTGACATTAATGGTGATCTTCATTTGATTTACCGTTTCATTCCATCATTATCTCATTACAGTGAGGGTGCTAGCATCTAAATTCTAGTCAGGTTGTTGTTGATAGTTTACATTGGGCACAGTCCACAGTCCACACGGGTCGTCGTCCCTTGACAACCCAGGGTTCCCGTCCCCCCTCAGTGTGTCATCGCCTTGAGCCAGAACATTCCGAGTCAGATTCCAGACTATCAGACTTTCCTTCGTCATCTCCTTCATTCTCCCCATTAAAATCCGGCGGGCTACTGTTAGATCTGAGCAACGGGAGAACAACATCCGATACAGACCGAGGATCTGCCGACACTGGCGGGCTAGGCCCGCGCACATCCTCACTCAATCCGGAGTCGTTGTCCGAAGTTGGAGTGGGAGGTGCATATGCAACGGCCGGGCTGAATGACCCGCCCTGTGACTCATCTGAGATCTGCCGACGGTGACCCGTCGTGTGGTAGGATGATGTGGGACGGGTCGAACCCGGGCTCCCCGGGAGCGACCTCAATCCAAAGACAGGGGAGGACGATCGTAGACTGTATGAGCGGGAAACCATGTTTTGTACGCGTGGAAGGTCAATGTAACCGCCAGCTGCGCCATGAGTAAAGAGCACAAGGCCGAAACAGAGAAGCACCACGATGCTCTGGACCACGGCTACCCGCTTCTGGAACACCAGCTCATCCGCGAGCACCCCTAACTGAGTGCTCAGGGAGTGAATCTCGGTGTGGTACTGGATTCGCTGGTGCTCGAACTCCAGTGCCACGCTTCTCCATGCATGGTCGTATTGCTCACGGAACTGCTTCAGCTCATTCACTACCGTGACATTCAAGTTCTCCAGGAACGTAGATGTCTTGGATAGCTGTCGTTTTTCGACTTTGTTGAATGCATCGCGCAGGATCCGAGACTGCTCCTCAATATATTGTAAGGACAGACTTGAATTAGTCTCCAGCATCTGCAGACGCTTGTTGACCGATTTGAAGAAAGACTCCTGCGTCGTTGGGTTGGCCGACGGCGGCTGCGTTGTACTCACTCGCGTCGACTCGGCACTCTGTTCGTCTTTGGAAACACCAGTAGAGCGGGTGTCCGCGTCAGAGGTCGCATTTTGAGGGGCTGCGTCAGATGAAACAGCGGTAGAGGTAGTATTCATGGAGGCTTGAGTACTTGTACTGGGGACGCCTTGGGCTTTAGAGTCCCCAGTATCAGATGGAATGGCACTGACACTGTCACCAGTCGAGGGGGGGGTCTCTGGGCTACTCGGCGCGACTTGACCGGATGTTGGAGCGGTACTGCCCTCAGAAGCGGGGAATTCTTTCGGGGCATCCTGGAGATCAGACTTGTGTAAATCAGTCAAACCCACTAACATCAGTTCAACTGGTGTCGCAGAATTGGGACATGTTTGGGGAGTGTGCTTTTCAACAGCGTCCACGAGGGCATCAGGTGAATCTGGTAGCGGCGTGTCAGTCTTCTCCAAGGCATTCTCTGGCTTTTGAGCTAGCTCCAGGAGCTCTTCAGGCGCATCTTCCTCAGCTCTAGCTTCTCCATCATGTTTATACTCTTCCAACATTGTAGTCCCGTGAACGCGGATCAGACTCAGCGGGCAGTAAAACTCGTTTCCGTAATGCGTTAGGAACTCGATTCGTAGATAGCGCGCCCAAATGAGTGGGTTCTCAACAGCGAAGGCTTGGATCTCACGAGTATTCCTCGCTTCGTAAATCCCCAGTTCTTTCCACTGGTCTGGCTTCGCAGGGTACCGGTCCGCGACACTGACCCGAAACGTATGGAAAATCGAGCTGAAGAATTCGTAGTTGGCGAGAACGACAGTGTCAACCAAGATGTCATCGCACATCTCCAGAATCAGAAATTTATTATTAGCACGGCACTCATTCAGCATATAGCTATCTTTGTTCTCGATCAGGACAGATGACGACCCCTGCGCCTGGGGATTCGTCTTCAGTACTGTCGCAGCACAGTCAAAGGAGGCGTAGTTAAACCGCTCCTTGCAGGTGGTGCCAGCGTCCTTCGAGCGCTCACCAGCCGCTTGAGGGACACCCTGCTCTGACACATCAGCACCCACAGTACGGGGCATATCTGAGGGTATTGGCGCGCCATCGCTTGCGCCCGAGTGAACCTGCGTCTCCCAGGCTGAAGCAGTCTTCGCAGCCTCCGACGCATCGGTCCCGAACCCGACAAAATCAAGCTCAATCTCTGCATCATCTCCAAAAGAGTCCAGTGCATTATTTATACCCGTCGGCCTTCGTCGGTCCTTCTCGACGGTGCCAGCCCGCCGGTTCCCACCGATATTCTCCGCCGATTGCCCTGCCTTGGCCAGATTTTGTTTTTTCCAATCTTCGAAGGAGAGAAAGTTGACGTTATCGAGTGGCGAGTCTGTATCGAGTTCCTGCTCTTTTTCTCGTCCTGGTGGTGATACCGCTGAGCCTGTCTCTACCGATACTGTAGCCGAACTTGATTCCGGTATGACTTTCGCAGGATCTTGATCTTGTGGCGTCGGCGTTGGTGCGAGTAGTTCGCCGTTCCTCCTACGATCCCATTGCGTCTCGATGCAGGTTGGCCACTGCAAAATGCTGGCTTCGGCTTCTCTCCAATCCCTCGCGAGGCATATTGGCTGTTGCTGTTGTTGTATCGTAGTCTCACCGCCGGTTTCCAGGATCCACGCCAGCATACAAATAGCCCAAGAGGTCCAGCATGTCGTGCTCCACCGGGGTACCAACATCGTGAACGCGGAACTCGGCTCAGGTAGGAATCATTGGCACGAACATCGTCTGCGAACTGGAAGTTGAATCAGTTAATCGACTGTTTTCGCAGCGAGGAAATAAGTGGGACTGAGTGGCAAGCCCTTATCAGCTTCTGTGGGGTTTGACCACCTTTGATCCGTAACCGGTCTGGGGCCGGGGCCTTTTTGGCCAAGTGTCGCCGACTCGTGAAGTACGTAATACGTAGGGAGCGGACCTGATACAACACAGGGGATCCAAGCGCACTGTTGGTAAGAAATAAAAATAGTGATGCGATAAGACAGCAAAGAGAGTGAGCAATAATAATTAGGAGTCGAAAGGGAGTTGGTGAAATGAACAAACCCTTATAGCGACGGCAGAAGCTTCACCGCTCGGTCTTCGGCAAAACTACAAGCGCAGACGGTATAACACTACGTATTAGTCGCAGTTACGGTCAAGCAAAAGTACTTCAAGCTGGACTAGACTACTACTACCAGTGGAAATATGTACGAGAATCACTTTTGGATTAAATCCTCCGTGGCTACCCATCCAACTGTCCTAGTAACTAAAATATACAGAAACCAGTCCAATGCCAGACTAGGACAACGTCCTTCTGGGTAGAATCAATAACATGGCTTTTCCCGTAGCTTTTCTTTCTTTCTTTCTGTTGAGATGAGAGAATGGCACCTCCATCGGCCCCGTCTCGAGTCGTCGCCAGCCCGTGATGTTGAAACCGTATTAAAAAAAGAACATGCGTGAAGTGAAAAGGGAAATGGTCATAAAGAAAAAAACAAAGTGCCAATCTGAGAAAACTGTCGCCTCCCGGTACCACTTTTGTGTTTCACGCCATGATAAGTATTATACAGGAGTTCAGGGTAAGAGTAAAAGCGCGCTTGGGTGACACAAGATATGGTCTATAAAGGGGTAAAAGAATAAAAACATAATATAGTGGTGACGGGACACCAGGTTTTCTGCTCAAAATTGATCGAGAAGGGAAAATTGAATATATCGAACGCTGAAAAAAATAAACCGGATTCAGACGCATGTAACGGGAACATCATAACACGAGAGGCTGCAGACATGCGAGACGAGGTACGCGATAGACTATCGTTTATAGGTGAAGGTCATGCCACCCGCCAACAAGGTCAAGGTCCTCGTCAATACTGCCGTGATAGTCTTGAGTAAGGGCAGGCTTGACGGGCTTGTGGGTCTCCAAGGAATCACGTCGCCATTCCCTATTAAGGAACTGGCGGCGGCGGCGGTCTGGAGAAGTGAAGCTCTCCTTCTTAGCCCAGGAGCCATAATCGAACCCAGAGGAACCCAGACCCCAATCCTTGCGCCAAGTCATGTTGTTCGGGAAACGCTTTGACTCGAGGGAACGCTCTGAGGGCTTGAAATTCCGTCTCTTATCGCCCAAAGCAGCCCACTTATCCAGGCTAGACTTCTTTGGAGAAGTTTGGGGAGTGAAAGAGACGACCTTGGGGGCGGTAGCGAAGGTCTCGGATTTTGGCGGCTTGTCCAACGAGTCGGAGCTCTTAGAAGCAGGCGACTGCACAGGACGAGAGCGGGAGTTGAGGATAGAAGTCGAGCTTGGCTCTCGCAAGCCAGCCGTAGGGGAGCTCCTTCCGTCCACAGTAGTGCTCTCATGGCTCCAGCTACGGGAGTTCTGTTCACGCCGTTCGTTGAGGGCCATTTCTTCGCTTTCCGATTCCTCTTCTTCCCAGAGATCGCTCCAGCTCTTGGAGATCTGATCACTCTTGTTGTTCCGACCAAATACCATAGAAAGAGATGGGATTGGCTTGGCTGCCTGGCTGGGCAAGGACCCAGTAATTGGCACAGGGTCAGAAGGAGGTGGATAACGAGGAGCGGACTTGTCAACCGCTGGGAAAGCACTGGAACGGTACGAGTCGCCTAGGGCTGACTCCAGAACGGACGCCATGGACGGCGTTTGATGAACAGAAAACCACGAGGTGCCTGCAGTTTCCGATGGCGGGAAGAGATCTTCCGAATAGCTCTCGTTGTCGGAAATGGCAGAGAGTTGCCGAATCGCCTGAGGTGGGCTGGATTGGAGTGCCTTTGCCCATGGGAAGGAGTCGCCTTGGTTGAATTGGGGACTCGAGATGGAGGGAGTCCGGAGGGGCTCGCGGTTAGCGCTTGCTGGGACGACCTCACGCTCATCAGTGCAGAATTCATCCAACGCATCATCATCGGTCGTGAAGGATACTGCCCGCAGAACGGCATCGCGGAGACCAGAGATGGACCGTTTCTCGGGATCAATCGCCATCGTGATCCTCAAAATCTCAAAGGTATCCTGAGACATGTTGGGGAAGATGTCGAAAAGAGACTGCCGATCCCTCACGTAATCAGCAAACAGAACGTCGGATTCGGTTGGTGTAGCAAATGGGTTCCGAGCAAAGAGAACATTGAGCAGGCAGATGCCAACAGCCCAAAGGTCTGCTTTGGCGGGTGAATACCCATTGTTAGCCGGATCGTACTGTTCCGGGGCCATGTAGCGATCACTTCCAACACAGGCTTCGTAGCACCAGGCATCACGAGTAGCAAGGCCGAGATCACCGAGTTTCATAGATCCATCTTGCGTGAGGAAGATATTCTCCGGTTTGATGTCTCGGTGATACAGACCGTTGGCATGCATAAACTCCACAGCACTGACCAATTCCAACATGAACTCCCGAACATGCTCTGTTTCGAGGGGACCACGGTTGAGTCTGATGGCCTCGTAAAGATCACCATTTGCACAATACTCCAAAACAAGGTACAGGTGCGTTTTTGTTTCGAAGTAGTGAACGAGATTGACGATGTTTGGATGATACCTAAGGCGCTGGTGACAATCGAGTTCTTCGAAGCGGCCATCGCTGGCAGATGGACTCCAGGGCCCGCTTGAAGGAGGCTTCATCATGCACTTGATTGCGACATCGCGGCCGGTCTGGAGGTCGTTCGCAAGGAAGACCATGCCAAACGACCCGTGGTTGAGAGGCGCCACAGTGCGAAAGCGGCCATCGAGAAGCTGGCCAGGAATGAAACTGTTCTTTAAAGACTCCATGGCTAGCAATTAATCGAACAAGACGGTATTCTTCCAGAGATATAACTGTCGTAGTCCGTAGTGGGCGAATGCGATGAGAAGGTTCAACGGTGAGGAGACGGCAGGACCCAGAAATGAGACAGTTGCTCTATAAGCGCGCTGGGATGCAAGAAATTGACGTCTGACAAGAGTGATGCGAGAATAAAATCAAGATAATAGGCTGATCAAATGTAAAGAGTCGGCCTGCAGTTCCGAAGATTTCACCGCCGAGAAACCAAAAGGAAAACGGATTGGTAGAGGGGAGGTTATCGAAAAGAAAACACCGAATTTGGTTTTGTTTATCAAAGTGTCGTATAAATATGTAAGAGTGAGGAAGATTCAATGGACAAGAAAAGCAGTCGATAAGACGAGACAGCGCAAAGCGCGGATTGGAAAATACCCAGGGAGGGTTGAATGACGCAAGGAAATTGTAGAGACCGTTATAATTTCATTGGTATATCGTTCCAGTGATGACAGTGGGAGTCCGATATAAGAATAAGGAATTCGACGAAAGAGTGTCCGGGACGGAGAGTCGATTTACCGTGGGAAGAGCACGGGGTTGGTTGAGATGAGATGGAACAAAAAGCGCTGCGTAATATCGTAACCACAAGATATAAGTTGTATAAAAAGGAACAAAAAAGCACGTCTCGTTATAAATGGCCTTCGAACTCCAGGTTGAAGGTTGGGATGGTCGTGAGTCAGAAAATGGAAGCAGTCATAGATTGCTTCCAAAGTCGAAAACAGCACTACACTAGGCAGATGCTATTGATGTTAAGCTGAGGCTCTAGACGACTGGCAAAGGGTCTTCGTTTCGAAGCCGGGAAGGGCGGAAATGAAGAACCAAATACCAGCAGCCGGCCCAGGTAGTGGACAGGGCCAGATGGACAACTCAGCGAACTCGACTTCTGAATAATCAACGTCCCAACACTTGTTCTGCAGGCTCACGAAATGTAGCTCGGCTTTGGGAGGAAGGTTGGCAGGGCGTGGGTCCCAAAAGCTCGTGGAGTATGAGTCACGGAAGGCGTTCGAGTATTCGAGTAAACAAGAAACGTTTTGGCGGAATTCAATAGGTAGGATGGAGCTCAGCCAGCAGTACACACGATATATAGAGCAGAATAGGAGTCTGGTCTAGATTTCGGCGTTGAAAGAGTACTCTTGATGTTCTGGAGCAAGCTGATGATGATACGGATAGGACGGGAAAGCGGCAGAGGTCGGAGGCGACGGCAAATGGAGGTGGAGTCGCAGGGAAGGTGCAGGGGCGAGGACGAACAAGTCGGTGAGGTGAAGGTGAGATGGGAGAGAGAAGGTGGGATGGAGGAGAGGACGGAAAGAAGAAGGAAGAGTTGGATGGAGAGGTGTAGGTCGAAGGGGAAGAGCGATAGGGATAACGGGATGGATAAGGAGGTACTCGGACTTGTTGGAGTCTGGGGGGGGTGATAGGCTGATGAGCTGAGGGGGGCGAAGAAGCAGAAGGAAGAACGGCGGCGCTGCTTAGAGTTGGGCGGGTTGGGGAGGGGACCAGGACCGTCATTTACGGTCTTTCCCATCAAAGACGGCGCAAAGAGGCTTAGCGCTGGGTCCTTGTTGTAAAAGGCCGTAACATTACCAACCCGGGCCTGCAATACGTGTGATCTCCAGACTTCCCCCACCCACGAGCTCGTTTCAATTGGCCGTCGGCAAGGCGCTATGTCTGCTTCCGGGCCCTGCTCCACACCCCCTGAATGAGTAATCGCCGATTTATTTGTATGGAACGCGGAAGAATTTCACCATCGTCATCACCTGGCGGAAGCCACGGTTTCTGGATCCTCCTCCTAGAAATGACTCGGTTGTTCTGGACTACGGGCTGTGGTTCAGGAGGAGGCAAGAATGCATTGTTGCCTAGACCAGTTCTTCGCCAGCATTGACAAGCAATTACTATTTGCAAACAGACTGCCAGTGCACGCAGTGTTTCAGAGCATGACAGTCGTGACGACTGCTTCTCCTGAAGAGATGGCGATCGACCCTGGATTATTGACAGATGCGGAGATGCTTGTCAATTGATAACAGGACAGTTTCAGGTCCATGCAGCGTCTGACTTCAAATTGATAACATAGCCTTTACTCGTTCTTCCTACCATTGCGATAGCGGTTCTTTAAAAACCGATAATGCATCTGATACGATGGCACAAAGAGCATAAAGCTGTTATCAGCTCCTGACAGGGATCTCAGCCTGGGTACAAGACAGCGTTGTCCCCAGGATTCCACTAACGTAAAGCTGCTGCAGGTCCAAGGAGGTCTCCATCAATCAAGTCCAAACACCTTTTATCGCTTGGTTATTGTCCGTATTTTTTTTTCAAAAGCAGGCGACTTGACGAACTCCACTTAGTGAAACCGGATGCTGGACTCTGCATGCATTATTTCCAATCCTCGGTGCCTGACGCAAAGATCCAGCGTCTGCCTCGGCCGGATCGCGGAACAAGTTTCTAAGGAAAGCAACAAGCAGTAACAAATTTAGGAATCGGCAGCGTCAGCGGGGCGCTATTCCGTTCTGGGCATGCAGCACAGGCGCTGTAGTGGGCCTCAGGCTGCAGGCCAATTAGGGGCAAATGACGCCAGAGACTCGCGTTCGCATTGCAGCCACGTCTCGAATCGTCCGGGGTGGTCTGGATGATCTCGCCCAGGCCGTGTTTTGGATGGAAAGACGAACGATCCATGGATCGCTCAACTGCGCAATATTCCCCAATCTTACGCTGCCATGGCATGCTCGCTGGAATCGTCAGCGGCAAACAAATCCTCGAATTGCCGGTTGCGCTGACTACTGGTGCTGCGGCTGCTGCTGCTGCTGCTGCTATTGTTGTTGCAGTCTGAGTCTGCAGTCTGCAGTCCCCGAGCGGGCTGGGGCTGGGGTTTACTATCCGGACCGCATGAGAGGTGCATACTTTCATGCCCAAGGCCTGGAGATGGCCAGTTGGAAGACCGAGTTGGCGGTGAGAATGCCCTGTAGAAATCCGATGCGTTAGTGCCACCTTGACCGCTTCGTTGTGTGGCCGTAAGGTTTATGCCTGCAGCAGCGCAGTCCAACTTGCGTCTCAGAGTAACCCCCTGCCGCCCTCCAAGACAAAGATTTCGTTCTTGGAATGGTGCAGATTGCATAAGCACCCATTCACGGAGGAGGTGGTGGTATCCAGGAGGGACAACATCGTGTGATGCCACCTGGCGTTGAACACCACACCACCAATATCGCTAGCCCACTGATGGATGTCTTCACAGACCAACCTCCTCGGGCGCTTTGATCAATGACAGTGGCTGATTTGCCGTTGATCTTGGTCTCGATCGTCAGGACACGAGTCCCTTGAATGCTGGAACCGAGGGGTCGGTCAGGTGGTGTTGGCTGGAATTGCTACACTGTGCTATAGAGTGCTTACTTGGCCCGTTCGGAGCGTAAACCCCAAGGGACTGCAGCATTCATTCTTGAGGGAACTGCTTCCGGCCTGCGACAGACTGACTATTGATCGAACAGATCACAGCATCAACAGCGTGCTCGCTTACCCCGCACGATCTTCGTCGAGGCAAAGGCTTGGTTGGGGTTGCGATGGAATTGGGTGAAGATATTCCCCGGATTTTGGCCCCGTGATGCGTTATCATTTATCAATTTATCGAATTTTTAGGTTCATTCCACTTCTCCCCTCGCGATCTGGATGGAGCACGGAATACTTGAGATTTGAGAATGTCCAGAGGGTCTCTACCCCAGATTGATGAATCAGATTGCGGCTTGCGATGCGAATCCCTCTCCCCTCAGTCTCCGTCCATCTTCGTTGCTTTTTCTCGACTCCGTTTTCGGCAACTCCCCGCATGCCCTTGGCCACCTTGTTACTCAAGTTACTCAGGAATCAGGACGGGGTGCGTCAGGTTGCAAGAGACAATTCAGATATCGCTGCAATGCAATGGCCCGTTTGATTCTGCCGGTCGGGTCCATGCATTTCTCCATCTCCCATGCAACGAGTGGCAGGTCGGACAGCTCATAACAGCCATGTCAGAATGCAGGACCGTCGATCCTCGAGGAATTCGCCACCAGCCACCGGCCCAGCACCACAACCATGGTCAGTTCTGTCTCTGGCTCCGGCCTCTGCTCCTCAGGCAACCAGTGCCAATTCCAGTGCTAGCGCCATAAGGAGCTTGTCATATACCCGGCCTTGTACATTCTCCGCAAACGCTTGTTGACTTGACAACAGCAAGGGGCTTGTCAGCAAAGCATATTATATCACATCGAACCCTCAACCCCAGGAGTCAGACAGCGTCTCTCGGATGAGATCACGATGATTTCATCCATCCCTCCATCGAGTGCATCCTCCAGCAAACGGACGGGAAGACCTCCGAGTAGTATCAGCAGCCAGTAACAGTAAATTTCTAAATACCCAAAACAGGAAATATCAGGCAACTGCTCAACGAAACCATCGACTGGCCCTGGGTCGTATCCAGAATCTTCGATCTGAGGTCCTTGCCGACCTCGCGTAACTCGAGCCAGGCAAGCAGCGCAACATGATCCCTCCATCCCCTCCCCCCTTCACTGTATGTAAAACAATCCGACGCATTCAGACGGGTTCTGGGTCCGGCTCAGCACGACATGACATAGCATAGCTGGAGCACTCGACCATACACCATAATTAGTTAGCTCTCTGACTACCCCCGCCCTTGTCGTCGTCAGCATCACACCATCCCTCCCTACGGGACCACGAGTAGGGAAGCTCTTGCCGGGGCGATCGGGGTTTCTCTCTGGCCTCCCAGACTTAGACTGCAGAGAGGACAGCTGGCTGTCCTGAAGAATCCCAAGCATGCAACGTATGACGTTCATCGCTTCTGTTTGCAAGGGTAGCTTGGCTTTCTACGGAAATATGTATACACGCATCAATATATTTGTATTATGTATTAATTATTGTAAGATTCTATTTGGTTCCATTGGTTTCTATAGTATTGACACGAAACTTGGGGTTGTTGGAATAGCATTGCATTGGCGTTGTTTATATATAAAGAACTGGTTGTGCAGCAGTACTAAACGATGAGCTACAGTATCCATTTTACCTACAAGCAAGAGTCAATAGACTAGTAGAAGAATAAAAGAAACGAAACGGATTGCCAATTACTCGCAAATATATATACATTATAGACATGAAGAATGAACCAACACCACAACAAGATCTAAACATTTATCTTCTCAACTCCAACCCACTAACACCACCCATCGTAATAAAATCCGTACTCGAGAAATGCCAACTCAGCCCCTCTCTCTTCGCCCTCCCAGCCCACTGCAATGGCGGCAAACGCTGGAAGTCCGCCGCCGCAGGAAGCATATCGAGATACTTGGCCACATGCTCCATAGTCATCTTCACCTGGGCTGGATGGTGAATGAATTGCAGCCGCACCTCATTCTGCCCAGCAAGCACAGCACCGGAAATATCAGCACCCAATGCATCGGCAGGCGTCAGATCAAACGTCCCCGTCCACCCACTGGGACTTGGGAGGGCTTGCAGCTTCTCTGCGAGCGCGGACATCTCCTCGAGGAGCTCGAGTGGTGCTTCGGGCGTTACCTCTGCTGCTGGGGTGAGACGATGGACATGCACAGGTAGGTTTGTTGCCTTGCTGAAGTTTTCCAGATATACCTCCGATGCCCATTTCGATGCGATGTAGCCGTTGGAGCCATCGGTGGGAGGGGGCGACGAGGCCAGCGACTCCGCCGTGCTATACTCTGTCTCTGTCTCATTGGTACTGCCACTCGAGCGAAGAAGATGCACTCCGCCGCTAGAGATGAAGTGCAGCGGAGCATTATTTTGCAATGCCAGATTCGCTAGAGTCTTGGTTGACTCGACGTTAGGGCCGCGCAGTTTGTCGTAGTGGTCCCAGAACGAACGGTTAGCGCCGCTGTGAATCACAATATCTGCTTCGCGGCCGATGGACTTGAATTCAGCCTCGGATAATCCGAGGAATGGTTCATCGAGGTAACCGCCGTGCAGGACGAGTTTGTCGGAGCTGTTCTGCATCAGAATCTCGCGCGGTGTCTCAGCAGAGTGACCCCGGATAGCGACGCAGTGGATCTTGGAGACCTGCTTATCTGCAACGAGGGCTTTCATGATGCGGGACCCTAGGTAGCCGGTGGCTCCGGTTAGGACGACAGTGAGATCAGACGTCTTGCGGGGTGCAGAGGAGGAGGAGGATGATCCAGACGCAACGTTCTGCGGCACGGTTTCAGCATCCCAGTCGATCACGGCGAGAGACTCGCTGTTCTTGATCTTGAGAGCCATGGAAATCAATGTGCTGGCGTCGTAGAGCGTCATAACTGGGACAGATACGTTGAATCGGTCCCGGATGAGCCGCTGCAGGCGCACGAGCAGGTACGAGTTGCCGCCTAGATGAAAGAAGTCGGTGGTAGCGGTGATACTGGTCACTTTGATGACGTCCTCCGGAAGACAGCCAGCCCAGAGTTCTCTCAGGGCCAACTCGGTCTCGCTGAGATCCGCATCGCTCTGTTGAGCATCACCGTCGACAGTAGGCAAAGGACGTTCAGCAATTGCCCGGCGATCCAGCTTGCCGTGGGAGCTGAGAGGCATGTTGTCGAGGGGGATAAACATAGCAGGGCACATGTACTTGGGCAATGGGAGACGCTGCTGGATGTAGGTCAAGAATTCCTTGCCATCGGCCTCAGGGAAGTCGGCCTTGAGCTCGACATGCGCGACCAGGAAGTCTGGATTGTGGTGGTCGGTGACGATGGCGTTCACGATCTCGCCACCCGCGGTTTCAATGATTGAGGCTTCTACGTCTTTCAGGTCGATGCGGATGCCGTTGAGCTTGATCTGGGTGTCGCCTGCCATGCGGCCTTCGTAGTGCAGATGTCCGCCGGCGCTGTAACGCCCAAGATCACCGGTTCGATAGAGAGTGGCCAGCTGGCCGGGATAGTGGTTGGCAGGCGTGATGGCGTCAGGGAGGAAGGCTTTTGCAGTCAGCTCAGAGCGGTTGAGATAGCCTGCGATGTTGCCAGCGCCGGCAACAACAATCTCCCCACTGACTCCGACAGGGACAGGTCGGAGGTTGCGGTCAACGACGTAGACTGCCATGTTCGCCAGTGGATATCCAAGAGGGACAGCAGGGGCTCCAGCATCCAAAAACGCAGGCGCAGCGGTGGGATCGATTTCAGTACCGGTAATGACACCAGCTTCAGCAGGACCGTACACATTGACCAGCTTGACATCCGGCCTGCGGAGCAATCCAAAGTCCCTGACCAGTGCGTTGGAGAGAGCTTCACCGGAAGAAAAGGCGAACTTCAGATCCTTCGCGGCGCTGAGGTGGTTCGATCCGTGACGGAGCCACTGCGTGTACTCGGAGGGAGTTGCATGAACCCAAGTGATCCTTTCAGACTGGACGAGCCTGGTGATTGCGAGGGGATCGAGACGTATTTCTCCTGGAACCACGTAGAGAGTTCCCCCGTTGCAAAGAGCCATGAGGATCTGCTGCATGGAGACATCGAAGCTGGGCGCACTCTGCTGCAGGACCCTCTCGGCTCCAACGCCAAAGGTGGCTGTCATAGCCTCGACCTGGTTCACAAGACTGATATGTCGGATAGGGAGGCCTTTGGGGACACCGGTTGACCCGCTGGTGTAGAGAATGATACTGGTCTCGTTTCCGTTGCCAGAAATGGAGGGAAGCGCCGTTTCATTCTTTATCCCACTGGCAGGGACAGCTACGATGGCAGTCTGGGGAGCAGCCTCTAGCCGAGGGACATCGGAGGCAGTCTGTTCGTGGCAAAGAATAGCAGAAGGTTGGCTGTCGTTAACAAGGCGAGACAGGCGTGAGCAAGGCACGCGTCTGTCAAGTGGTAGGTAAATAGCCCCAATCAACCAGATTGCCAGAAGAGAGGAGATGGAGTCGGCTGTGGGCTCCTGATATACGCCCACGATGTTACCGGCGACTACTCCTGCTTCGAGGAGAGAGGAAGCAATTGAACGAGCACGATCAACCATTCCTGTATAGCTTAAGTCTGCTCCTTCTCCGTCAACAAGAGCAGTAACTTCTGGGTTCGCTTTGGCCACATCCAAGATGCGCTGGATGGGGGTGGACGGCCACTTGGAATCAACAGCAGGCCCTGGAGAGTCAGTACATGTATAACATTAGAGTAATGGAAACTTACCCTGTCCAACGGAAACAGCGCGGTCAATATCAAGGGAATCATAGAGAGCAGGCTCGCCAACAGGCTTGTTCGGTTCCATATAGGCACACAGCTTCACGAGCTGCACATAACTCTTCAATAGAAGAGCAACGCTCTCCTGAGAGTAGAGATACTGCTGCATCCGGAACCGAACAAGGATCTCGCTCGCAGACACATCGTTGATATCCACAGCAAGGTCGAAGAAATTGTGCGTCAGATGGGCATAGACCTCGTCCTCCACAACCCCAAGACCCTTGGGGGCCGTGAACTTATGCTGGAGATAGTCCATAAAGACCTGGAAAACGGGCGTATACGCCGCCGAGCGCGGTGCTTCGAGCTTCTCCAGGAGTGCATTGAAGGGCACGGTCGAGTTCGCAAGGGCCGCATACGACTGCGTGCGAGCCTCCTCGACCTTCTGCGCAAAGGTCTGTGTGGGTTTTCTTTCAAATTTGAGGGAGAGCATGTTCACCAGGTACCCGATGGTCCGGGACACGCTGGGGTCCGCACGACTGGCATCTGCAAAGCCGATGCAGAGCTCGTCCGTGTCCAAGAAAGCGAAGAGGAAGACGCGCAGGACGGTCATGAAGAAGTGGAACCGGGTTGCCTTGAGGGTTCGGCACTGCTTGCGGATTTGTTCTGCAGTGGCGGCGTCTATTGAAGCCATGGGAGCCTCCTCGAAGTGATATCTCGTCACTGGCAGTCGAGAGCTGACCTTTGCGACGGGGAACAGGGGTATGGGATCGGGGATCCGGCCTAGGGCTCGTCGCCAGTACTCTAACTCGGAACGTCTGCCTCCAGTCTGCAGCTCTTCACGCTGTTTTGCCATGACGTCGGTGAACTGGGTTGTCACTGCTGGGAGACGCTGGCCCTGGTACAAAGCATTGATCTCGTCCAGCAAGACGTTGAAGCTGAAGCCGTCGATGCTGATGTGGTGGAAGGCGAGCACCAACCAGTGTGAGGTAGGGCTCATGGTCAGCAGCAGGATGCGGATGGTCTCGCCAGACTCAATATCAAACACGTAATTACCAACGTCCTCGCATACTCGCCGGGCTTCGTCAGTATCTGCAACCTGCACGGTTTCCAGCTGCAGAGGCGATATCTCCAAAACGCCCTGGGTGGGCTCATCGTCGTTCTCGGTGTCCACGAAGAAGGCCGTCCGCAAGGCTTCATGTCTCTGGCCAAGCTGTTTCACAGCATATTTCAAATCAGGGATCTTGATCCTTCCTTGGAGTGGGAGGCGGAATTGCATGTTGAGAACCGTTGGATCGTCGAGGTGTTTCACGAGGAAGAAGAACTGGACAGAGCCATATCCCATCTTAACCTTTCGCACATACTTGGGCGAGTCAATGGAGGCCACCGAGGCAGGCTTCTCGACTTTGACCAGGTCGTCTGACTCTGAAGCAATGGAACTTGGAGGCGGAGTGGCCTCGGAAGACGAGGGCTGCTCAGTTGAGCTGGGCTCGTCGTTGGAGGAAGAAGTTTCATCCAACTCTGCGCTGTTCTCTTGCTCGCCCTCACCTTCGCCATCTGCTGTAGAAACTTCAACCGTGGGAATCTCGGCAGTCGCACCGGCATCGGCTGGTGAAACATCCTTCTTCGCAACCTTGGGGATCAGGTCTGGGGACATGCGCTCCATGGTATCCTCGACCATGGCGGCAACTGTGGCACCACCGAGCAGTTTCAGAACCGGCATGTCAAGGTCGAGTTCCTTGGTAAACCACACGCGCATATCGACAGCCACGAGTGAGTCGATACCAAGCTCGACAAGGCTGGTGTCGGGGGAGATAGAATCGTCGTTAGGATCGAGACCAAGCTGCTTGTATAAGGTTGATATCAAGCCATCTAATAGAGTCAGTATCGCTTCGGACAGAATAGAATTATGTGACTTACTGGTGAGAACCTTCTGAACATCCTCCATGGTCGTCTGCTCCTTCAACTGAGACCGCACCGACATGGTCTTGGAGTCACCTCCCTCAGCGGTTGCAGCCCTAGCCTGGCGGTAATGAGATAGACGCGGCATATCCAGCCAGGCAGGGGGGTTTGGCTCTTTCTCAGGGTCAATAGGACGAAGAGCCGACGAGACCTCAAGGCAGCGTCCAGAACCAGGAATGCCAGCCAGCACAGCCTCGGCAAAGAACTGGTGGAAGTCATATTCGGAGATATTGGCATACCCCAGTCTCCCAAGACGCTCCAGGATCGTGCGGTCCGTACGAGTGATGTATCCCAGACCAAATATACCAGCAAGGTTCATCACACTGCCCACCAGGCCGCGCTTCTGGCGGCCCTCGACCAGACTCGCCATGAATCCGTTGGCAGCGGCGTAGCTGGTCTGGCCGAAGTTCCCAGTCACGTAGGCCAGAGACGAGAAGACGATGAAGAAGTCCAAGTCCGGGGCATTGAAGAGCTCGTTGAGATAGATCGTGCCATCCACTTTTGGGCGCAGAGTCTGGTCGAAGTCCTTGTGCGAGATGACGTTGAAGAGGCCGTCATTGAGGATCATGGCTCCATTTCCAACGCCTGCAACAGGGGGTAGAGTCTTCCGTATCCTTTGTACGACGTTGTATGTAGACTTGCGGTCGGTGGCATCCATCGCCATGACATGGACTTCAGCGCCGTACGAGGCCATGAGATCAAACCATGCCTGCTCGACGTCCGGCTTGCGACTGGTGAGAACGAGATGGCGTGCACCACGCTGTACCATCCAGCGGCACAATGACCTGCCCAGTTCTCCTGTAAGGCCGACTAATAGATATGTGCGGTCTCCTCTGAAGGTGACCTCATCCTGGACGGGCGAGAGCTTCACTTGGGCCTTGTCCTGGCTCTTCCAGTTCACGACCTCAATCTCCTTTCGTGCTGAGGAGGCGCCAATCACTTCATCCAGAGAGAGCTCCTTGGGAGAGTCTTCGTGGTCAACGCGCGCAAACACGTCTGTTGTCTTCTGCAGAAGAGCTGACAGGCTGTCCTTCGCAACAGTACCCCATTGCTGGGAAGCAGGACTATAGAATCCATCAACAGAGATGATCCTGCCCTGAGTGGAGGAGATATGCCGAGCAAGACGGGCTCCAAGGGTCTGTCCCTTTGCTCCTCCCAAAGATGCATCCACGAAGGCTGCAACATCCGCTGGAACGCGACGAGCGATGGAAGTCTCCGGGCTGGATGGGTGAATGAACGAGAAGGGCAAGCCGGAGTCAAGCTTTACACGGTTGGTCGTGGTGAAGACGACCCGGCTGGGCTCTGTGGACGTTAGGGCAAGCAGAGTCCGAGTCAGTCCTTCACTGGCTTCATGGACTAAGATGCAGCCATTTTCAGGCGTACGGTTGAGAATCGACGTGCCCAAGCACACATCTGCAGCTGTCTGGATTAGAGCATGCTCTTCAGAGGCCGGTATTGCGATGTTGGCGACCCAGTCTTTGGGGATCTGGACTTGGGAGCCATTTTGATGAGAGAAAGCGAGGACTCGCTGTCCTGACTGAGATATATCTCCAGTTACAATGTACAGGTGCCCAACACCTTCAATCTCAACGGCCTTGGTCGACGACCGAGACACGTTGATGGCCAACTGACCTGCTTCAACCGCCTTCGGTGCTGTATTCTCCTCCAAATCGAACAGCGAGTTTGCATGAGTGAGAATAACAGGCCTTCCGGTAGGATCCACGGCTTCTCGAATGGTCCGGCGCCATGAGTTGTACTGCAGGTTACGGCGCTCGCTGGGACGATATCTGGGGATCCGGGGTTGTCCCTGAATGATGCGGACTTCACGCTCGAGAGTCCAAACTGGCCGATACGGTTCGATGAGGGTATGCCAGGCATCTGAGACCTGCAGACGCAGCAGAGTCCGGACGATGAGATCCGCGTCGAGGGTGTCGGCAACGTCAAAGTCAAGGAACTGGAAGCGCATATCGGGCTGTTCACCAACCAGACAGCGCGCCACGCCGTTCATCATGTTGGCGTAGGGCTGCTCGCCTGAAGCGCCCTGCACGACCCACAGGACGTTCCGGCATTTCTCTGTAAGCATCTGTAATCCTGCGAATCTCTCGGGCGTTAAAGGCGAGAATACTGGCGCGTCGAGCTCGACCAGGCTCAGCAGCATCTGGCGCGGATGGAAGTGTGATTCTTGCAGAGCCTCGACGGTATCAACGATTGTGATCTCGTTGACGAATGGCTCCAGCTGGTCCTTGACGCTCTCAATCAATGCGTAAGTGGTGAATCCCACGCCTCCCAGGATCAAGAGGTTGTCGATCTTGATCTTGCTGTCTTCCTGCAACGGCTGGCGGATCAGGCTCATCTGCTTGTCAACAGCCTGGGTCAGCATGACCGAGAAAGGGGCCATGAAGACATCATGCGACGGCGTTGAGGTATCGAGCCCCGAGAAGCCAGTCGCACTGAAGAGCTCACCCCAGCGCTCCTTGGTGACCAGAGGGTGATGAGGACGGCCGTCGTTCTCACCCACCCACCATCCAGGCAGACACCCAAAGAAGAATGTCGGCCGGAGAGGCTGCACGTCGGTGACTTCCAGCATGACCAAGTAGCCACCGGGCTTGAGGAGCTTTCGTGCATTGGCCAGGGTGGTTTCCAACGAGTGCGTGGCGTGTAGCACGTTGGATGCGATGACCAGGTCGTAGGTGCGTTCGGTATACCCCTGCTGGTTGGGCGCCTTTTCAGCATCGTAAGTCTTGTAGACCATCTTGCCCGTGTGCTCCTTGAACATGTCCTGTGCCTTGAGGAAGAAACCGGCCGAGATGTCGGTATACGTGTAGGAGGAGTACTGATCCCCAATCTTGCTTAAGACTGCCTCCGTGGTACTCCCAGTTCCAGCACCTGCGAATATTAGCCCTAACCAGAGTACTCACTCCAGGGTACTAGACAAACCAATTTCAAAGATATCCATGCGTGGGAATCGGTGCGAGAGCTGCTTCACCAGATTGCCGAGATAGCTGTTATACTCAGAAAAAGCGTACGTATTCCTATAGATGTGTTCGAGCAGGCCTCCATCACGCACCAGCTCGAGGAGGGAGAACTCGCCCCTGACGAACGGAATGAGGTTCTTTCCCACATGAGTGAGGCTCTCAAAGTCCTCATACTTGGCAGTAAGTCTGAATCATCAGCATATATCTTGTATAAAAGGAAGGGAACATACTCATCCAACGGCCCCTTCAGCATCTCCCATGTATCGTTCATCCACTCCCTCCGAATAATGGGATGCTCCCCTCGCGACACAACACCCACAACCTCCGTCGCCCAGTCCAGCATCTTCCTCGGATGCCAGTCACAGCGCTCTCTCTCCTCCGCCGTGATAGTCTCCTGCAGCTGCTTCAGATAGAAGAAGCACGCCCGCTCCACATACCGTGCATGCTCCCACTCCTCGTCCGTCAGCGTCCACTCCGCAACGCCGCGAGCCGCGTCAGGATCCTGGTAGTTCCAGATCGTGTCGGAGAAGACCTCGCGGTCGTCGCTGGACGTTACAGGTGCCAGCGGGGAGACCTGCAGACCCTCGACTTGGACTATCTTGTTGATTCCTGTGGAGTCGAAGATATCGACGTCCCCTGCGACGCCGTCGACGGGGGACACGGACACATTGGCATCGAAGGGCATGTCAACGCCCAGACCCGCGTTCTGGGCGCAGACGCTGGGGTTTATTGTGATTCTCTTGATGCGTGTTGGGACGAGGACGGTCCAGAGCCGGCCGTCTCCGGGTGCGCCCATGGCTCCTATACTCGATTAGCAGGAAGACAACTAGACTCGGTTTATAGCTGGCCCTTACCGAAGATACCCTGGAAAGCGACGTCGAGAGTCGAGGGGTGGAATGTCAGGGAGGTGGTGTAATCTGGGGGCAGCTCAGTGTGGATAATGCCCTGTGCAGCATCGGTTGTGCGCTGCAACGAGGTAATCGAGCGGAACATATCGGTATAGTTATAACCCAGCCCCCAGAGGGTGCTGTAGAAATGGTCGATATCGACATCGTTCATGCGCACCGTGCAGGCGTTTCGTTCAGGGAGGGCCTGAGGGGAGGGCTCTCCCAGCTGGAGACGAACAGTTGCACAAGAAGCCATGACGAACCCAGACTCCTTGGACAGACAGATGTCACAGGCAAAGTCTGCTGTGATAGAGGACTGGTCAGAGTCCTCGACGACATTCATCAGCGAGCAGACAACCTCCACCGAGGCGTTCTCGTCCTGGAAGGCCATGGCCCGCAGGACCTGCACGTCCATCAGCTCGACCATTGCAATCTCCTCGGCCGGAGCGAGGACTTTGGCGGCCTCGAGGGCCATAATAGAGAATCCCGCTCCCGGGAAGATCAGCTGCGATTGCACCTGGTGTCCGCGAGTCCACGATAGCTGGCTGGGCTTGATGAAGTTGCGCCATCGGTACTCGCGGTCAAGGCTGTCGGCGCGCACACCAAGCAGTTCATGGTGTGCAGCAGGGCGCAGACGGAGCGCAGCAGATGATCTCGACTCCATCCAGTACTTCCTGGAATGGTCCCACGAGTATCTGGGGACGCTCTCGCAGAGCTGTGGCAGGTCTTCGGGGCCAGCAGATAGTAGGGCATCGACTCGTGAGAAGTCGACCACCGGACGGGGCATACTGGCCCAGACGGTGCCGATTCCATCGGAGAATGACTCGACATCGTCTGCATTGCGGCTTAAGACGCCGCTGTATGGGATCTCGCGGCCGAGCTTGTCGTTGATGGTCAGCGACGCAGGACCTTTCAGTGCAGCATGCGGTCCAACCTCCAGCACAAGACCGATATCAGGCGTGCTGGAGATGGCTTGTTCCAGCGCCTGCGAGAACATGACAGGCTGCAGCAGATTGTCACGCCAGTAGGTGTTTGCCAGAGAGTCAGCCATCTCAGGGCCGACTTCCTCGCCCTCCAGGACGGACGAGAACCAGCGAGTCTCGCACTGGGGGTTCAGGGCCTGAACGCCAGCCCCCTTCATGGCATCAACATAGGGCTCGGCACATGGCTGCATGTGGTACGAATGATACGCGGTATCAACCTTGAGCAGACGCGCAAACTTCTTCTCGTCTTCCAATATAAACTGTGCCTCACGGACGGCCTCTGCATCACCAGACAGAGTGACACTGGACGACGAATTGCTGGCAGCGACCTGGAGACGGCCCTCGAAGGCCTCTAACTCGCACAGTTCCTTTGCATCGGCAATGTCAGTCCCAGCAGCGAGCATTCCTCCTGAAACTCCGTCTCGTCCGCGAGCCAGTCTGCCAAACTTCCCCCGATAATATGCAACCCGGATTGCATCCCTGGCGCTGAGATAGCCAGCAGCATACGCAGCACCGATCTCACCACTCGAGTGGCCGACGACAGCATCAAATTTTACCCCAGAGTAGGATAGAAGGTCGACCAACATCACCTGGACAGCTGTGCACAGGACCTGGGAGAACTCGCCCTCCATAACGCGAGACTCATCCGCCTCCCTTTCCAGCTCCTGCACCAGCGACCACGACGGTCTGTCCTCGGTGGAAAGCTCAGCCAGCGAGTTCTCCAGCTGAGCAAAGATCCTTCTGGCAATGGGCGAGGTCTTGACAAGTCCCAGCCCCATCTTCGGCCACTGGGCGCCCTGCCCAGTGAAGACACCGAGGATCTTCGCGTTCTTCGCTGAGGCCCGGATCCCAAGGGCCTTGCCGTCTTTTTTGCTATCGATCTTGGCTTGCAGTTTCTCTCGCAGTCTCTCGACGCTGCTACTGCCGGAGACCGTTGTGCGGATTGCAAATGCCGATCGCCGGGATAGAGTCCATGCGCTATCTCGCAGTCGTGGCTTGGGGCTGTTCTCGAGATATTCCAGGAAACTCGTCAATTGGGCCATCACGGCCTTTTCGGAGTACCCGGAGAACGTGAATGGGACTGCAGTCTCGCTTCTGGGGTTGGGTTCGACGATATTCGTATTCGACGGCGTGTAGCTTTCCACAATTGCGTGTGCATTGGCACCACCGAACCCTATCACCGTTAGAACACAGTATCATACATATTACGGTGACATACCAAAACTATTAACACTGACACGCCGAGGAACGCCTCGGGCAAGAGCAGGCCAAGGTTTCGGGCTGGTCAGGATCTGGAGCTTGCCATAATACGGCTGGATATCAGGATTCAGGCTCTCGAAGTGCATGTTAGGAGGCAGCGTCCTGTTCTGCACCGCCAGCGACGCCTTGAGCAGACCAGCGAGACCAGCCGTGCCCTCCGTGTGTCCGATAATAGTCTTTATTGACCCGACATACAGCGAGTCAGAGTCCTTGGTGTCTTCACTCCCGAAGTACGCATTGTAGATGGCCCTGGCCTCCTCAGGATCACCAGCCTTAGTCCCAGTTCCTGCATTTGTCAGATATGCAATCCAAGAACTAGATAAAAGAACAAACCGTGAGCTTCAAAAAACTGTGGCCTGTCAGACTCTTTCGTTAGATCAAGGCCAGCCCGCGCATACGTCGAGCGGATGAGCGCCGCCTGCGCCGTGCTGCTGGGCATGGTGATACCGGTCGTTCGCCCGTCCTGGTTCAGGCCAGTCTCCCGGATTACACTCTCAATGTGATCGCCGTCTGAAATCGCCTGGCTCAGCTTCTTGAGTACGACGGCTGCAACACCCTCGCCGCGAGCGTAGCCGTCGGCGTTGGCGTCCCACATGCGAGATCGTCCTGTTGGCGAGAGCATGTTGACGTTGCTCTCTGCGATGTAGTTTGCTATCCAGCTGTTAGCAACCATGTCTTAATCATTTATGAAAAAAACATACTTGGAGTGAAGATCAGATTCGTGCCAGCCGCCACAGCAACCTTGGACGAGCCCTCGCGCAGAGTCTGCACAGCATGATGCAGGGCAACCAAACTACTCGAGCAAGCCGTATCAATCGTCATTGACGGACCCGTCCAGTTAAAGAAGTAAGAGATGCGGTTCGAGAGAATACTCAGCGCGGACCCCGTAGCAGCATTCTTCGGGACAGACTCTAGATCCGCATAAGTGATATGCGCATAATCATTGCACATCACGCCGACATAGACAGCCGTCGGAGAGCCGGCGAGGTCCTCGATCGTCATGGCGCCGGACTCCAGGGCCTCGTACACCACTTCCATGAGGAAGCGCTGCTGCGGGTCCATGGACTCGGCTTCGGAGGCGGGGATGTTGAAGAACTGTGCGTCGAAGGCGCGTGTGTCTTGGGTGAGCTGGTAGGAGTGCAGGACATTGCTGGAGCCGTGGTGGTGGCCGTCGGCGTTGTAGAAGCCGTCGGCACTGAAGCGATCAATCTTGCACAGGACATCGCGTGGTGTCCGGAGCAGATCCCATAGTTTTGAGGGGGAGGTGGCCTCACCTGGGAATCGACAGCCACTGCCGATGATGGCGATTGGCTCTTGGGGGTGGTTATTAGCCATGGTGATCTATATGGTGGTGTGGAGAGTTCCGTTGCTTGATATGAAGTGAAGGATATAGGTATGCAATAGGGGAGATAGTCTGCAGCAAGGAACAGTCCAACTGATGGGTATCACAAAAGAGAAGTACTGGGCATGGAGACGCAAGAATTTTCACTGACACAAAGCAGGTATTCTTCCACGTTGTCCAAATCTACCGGGGACGTGCAGCTGAAGTACAAATGATATCCAGCCCACTGAACCATAGTTCCAGCTGCGGGCCAGCTGCAAGACGGGATGATCCATCTGAAGCTGTCCGTATCGAGTAGCTTACTGGACTGCTGGGTGTACATGTCCTGTACATGCCCTGATCGGTATCTGACACTTGAGTATTACCCGATTAGGAAGTGCAACGTCAGCCCTAACACTCGGCTCTCCACCGTACGGCTGAACGAACTATACAGGAACATTATCTTTGACTAATTGTAGTCATTTCAATAGTCATGCAGTCAGATCTCACAACCCTCACTAATCTGGGGGCGAAGAAAGGCATACCTAGTATCAGTATCAGCATCAGTACCCAGAATTATCCGGCACCCTACCCCCCCTTAGTTCTTTACAAAATATCTCAGAAATTCACAAGTCTAACACTGCAATTGCACTGCAGTACTAAAAAAAAATGGCAGCCCCAGAAGAAACCACCATCCACAACCTAACCGGCACCTGGACTCTCGTAGGTCTTTATATCCATACCCTAATTCCACGCCTAATCCCGATTTTCTAGAACTTCACCCACTCCGATGACCCCTCGCCAGCACTAGAGCTACAAGGCGTATCCTGGCTCGTCCGAAGCGCCATCGCCTACGCCCCCGTTACACTCACCATAACCCAATCCGAGGACGGCACCGGAGTCACCAAGATTGAGTCTACGCAGTCCACGCTCGGCCGGACGGTGTCGGATGTACGGGTCTTGGACTGGGAGGCTACAGAGCAGCCGGATCATCTGCTGTTTGGTAGTTTGAGTATGCGCAGCCGGTGGGCGGAGAGGAGTAGTTTGGATGATGGCTTCTTGGCTGGTGATGCGGATGTAAAGGCGGATGGGGAGGAGGTGATTGAGGTTCTTGTTACTGGGACTGAATGGACTAACCATCAGGTCTGGGGGTTTGAGGAGATTGATGGACAGAGATATCATACGAGAAGGGGAACTGTTACCAAGGGCGAGCAGCGGGTACAGGTTCGTATGGTGTATGACTGGCAATGTCAGGAGCAGTAGTAGATTCATAAACTTATAGCTATCTATAATCTAAAACCAACCTGCACACCATAATAACTACTCAAAACCAACCCCATATGCTCTCTCCAAGGCCTGCCATCCCTACTCTCCAACCCACCCCCAAACCTCTGCACCATCCTCACAACAACATACGCCGCCTCCGTCAGCGCCTTCTGCTGCCCAAGACAGATCCTCGGCCCCCCACTGAACGGCAGGTATCCCCATCCCGGCCTCAGAGGTGTCTTCTCGTCCAGCCACCTCTCCGGCCGGAACTGCTCCGCGTCGGACCCATAGATGGCTGCGGACCGGTGCATCGTCCAGATCGAGTAATGCACAATCGAGCCCTTTGCAACGAACACAGGCTGGGACCCGTCAGGGCCACCGCCGCGGGGGAGGGAGGTGTGTCGTGTTGCGCAGCGGATGTTTGTCGGGACGGGGGGGTATAGACGGAGTGCTGGATTTAGCAATTAGCTATCACCAAATAAACTGAGAATTGGGGTTACATGGATTGAATAGGTAGGTAATACGCACCCTCGTTCAGCACAGCCCGGACATACTTCATCTCGCGGAGCTGAGTATACGTCGGGAGCTGGCCATCCAGCCTCGCGACCTCGCGGTGGAGGTTCGTCCAGGCGGCTGGATGGCGCGAGAGCTCGAAGAAGGTATGGCTTAGAAGACTAGCGGTGGTGTCTCTCGCGGCGAGGAGGACATTCAGCAGCTCGTTGCGGATCTGCACGCCGTCCGCGATGGTGTTGACGAGTTCGCTAAGGAGGTCATACCGCTTTCTCTCCTTTTCATTTACATTTTCCGATCCAGCTGTTGGTCGCTGGAGCAGGGCGTCTGTCACGTATCCATCAACAGAGGAATGCACGAGACGGCAGTCTGCATCAAAAGCCTTGTTCTTGACGAATCGGAGGAAAGGGCCTAGCTTTGCACGGACCTGGAGGTGGGCCTGGGCGTCGTCGAAGGCGCGAGAGAACTTCTCAGCGTCGGAGCCTGGCGGGCTGAGTTGGAATCCGACGGGCTGGCCCAGGAGAGAATGCGTCGCGCTGTCGAGGGTGAAGTTGAAGAAGAGCGGCTGCAGGTCGATGGTCGAGCCATCGTCTGGGATACGGCTGAGGAGGTTCTGGACGTGCTGCTCGATGATAGGTAGCTCAGATATCTGGGCTTTGCTGAGACTAGGACGGATGAGGTTCTATCTGGTCAGTCATCAAATATAACAAGAGAGACAGAAAAGAGATACCCTCGATCTCTCCCAATCCACCCCATCCGCAGTAAAAATGCCATGTCCCAGAAACGGCTCAAAGGCCTCATTCCTTGCACCCAGATTAAAGTCCCGAAACTGCGTCGCAAGTACAGCCTTGATATTGTCCGGGTCCGAAGTCGAGATGAACGACGTGCCCATCACAACAGCTGAGATGGTCGGGCCATCCTCCCTGGTGCCCTCGTAGTGGCGCTGCAGCGAGACGCCGGCCTGCGAGCTCTGCTGCATGCGCCGAAACAGAGACAGGCCGATTATCTTTTCTGTCTGGGGGACAGAGCGTGCGAGATGAAGGCCATGGGTCCTACGGAAACGGTAGGCCGCGAGGGCTGCTGCTGCTTTGCGGGCTGTTATGGCGAGGAGGAATGCGTATAGGATCCAGCGTAGCATGGTGATAGCCCGACGATGATGGTGATTGTGAGCCAGGAATTGGATCAGTAGTATATTTGGGAAAGTCAAAGCTTCCTTGACTGCGGTGTTGAGGATGTCAGCTTACACGAATGTGGAGTGCAGACTGTCTGACTGCATATGGCCCCTGCATACGCATACGTCTGACAGTTACTGAATTAATATAATGATCTATTTCCCTATAGAGTAACTTATTTAATCACAGTCCAGTTGGTCAGGCTATTCACTACATCCTGTCAGATGAAGCATTCAATCACTCCTTTCAGTATTGTCAGGGACCAAGTCTGCCTCGGACTCTGTGGCCATGAGACTCTCTGCGCGGTTCATGTCGTCGTTTGTCGGCATATTGACGATAATCATGTATAGTACTTTCTGCCGGAGTGTTAGCTATTGAATAATCAAGTAAAGGGAAACTTACATCAGCAATCTTGCGCTGACGCCTCGGATTGCGAGTCTCTCCACGCCACTGGGCATTGTAGGGCACAGCACCCCCCGTAGCCAGCGAGATGGGCGACTTGTTGGTGGCATCGTTTGGATCCGCAAACTTGGACGTGAATCCACGCTGCGGCGCTGCTGCCAAAGGACTCGTCGGGTTCCTCGCAGCCTACAGTATATCATCAGCAGGGAGCCATTTACATATACAGACAGGTTACTCACGTATTCAACTTGCGCGCGGCGGTCATAGTAATCCGCCACAAATTTGCGGAACTTGAGATACCTCCCCTGCTTCTCAGCCTGCTCAGGATTCTCCTTCATCCAGTCCAGCACGGGGAATACCAACGGCGCCGACTCAGGGAACTCAGAGGGGCCTGTCGTCCCGCTGTTCGTGCGCAACTTGTCCGTGTACTTGCGGACACCCGACTTAGCCTTGGGATCCGAGCTCGCGATTTTCTCAGCAAGCGCCTCCTCAGTCATGGCCTGTTCGTGGGTATTATCGAACGAGAGAACGAGGCAGTAGAGCCCGCGGGGCTGGAAGAAGCCCTCGTTCAGTTTCTGGAGGAAGGCGTTGGCCTGCACACGCCCTCTCATCTCCATCGCAATCGCATTAACAACCTGGATAGCGAATCCCACCCCGGCGCCCATCGCATGCCCCGGCAAGGCAAACGCCGCCGCGGCCGTTAGGTTAAACGCGCCCATCCACTGCGGCGCCCGACTGGCGCGCGTGAAGGTCACCAGGAAATCCATAAAGGTGTCCTGGTCGATTCCGCAGCGCTCCAGGTCCGGTGCGTAGGCTCTCACGAAGCCACGCACACGCACGCCGGGGCGCCGCTGGGGAATGATGACGGGGAGTGGGAGGTGGCTTGACGTAGTTTCTGGAGCAGGCGGCGGGTATCTTTTGAGGAAGTCGTCGGCCAGATGGGCTGGGTTGCGGATTTTCTTCTTTTTGTCGTCGTTGTCGTTGTCGTCGTCGCTATCGGAGATGCGCGAGACGTCGTCTTGGATTTCGTCCAGCGCCCACTGGTCGTCTTCGGGATTGTCATCGCTATCTTTTTGATGATTAGCTCTGTGCTTGCTATGGAGCGGAACTGCATACTCTGAGGCTGCTGGGCTTGGGCATTCTGTTTGTGGCGGTTGATGGATTCAGCCACCAGCCCAATGCTGGCGGCCACGACCATGTTCACTCTCTCTAGAACGACGACCATTTCGATGCTTCGTCCAGCTTGGGAGAAGGAGAGGAGAGGGCATCAACACTCAACCAGAGTCAACGGCACTAGACGAAAGAGGAGAGAGTCGCCAGGCAGCAGCGGGGCAGATGTGACAAAGAAACACATTGACTGGACTAATGGGGCGATAAATCTGACCATCCAGCGATCTGCCGGCTTGTCCAATGCTTCATCGCCTTTAGCTCGCGTGGATTCTCTTGGCTCTTTTCTGGCTGACTCTGTCACACTTCCTGTTTGGGCTCGGAGTCCTTCTGCTGTTTACTGTTCTGCTGGTCTGATCTGATCCGATCGGATTCAATCATTGATATGCAAGTCGGGTTTAACTGAATCCTCTTGCAGTCGCCGCAGCCCCGCGGGTCTAGAGCTGCAATGGAGCTTCAACGATTAAACTACGCAGAGCTGGCGAGCAGCGACCGCGAGATCCAGCAGGCTGCCGACCGACAGCTCTACACAGCACTGTCGCAGTTGGGCTTCGCAAAGATCACCAACCACCCCATCGCCCGGCCGGTAATTGAAGAGCTCTTCTCGTGGGTAAGTGCAGGAATCCAACATTGGGGGCCGAAGCTCGTTACGAAGCTGATGACTGCGATTGGATCGCTTCCAGACCCAGCGCTTCTTCGCCCTGCCCCTGGAGCACAAGCGAAAGGCCGCCCACCCGGCGCAGCCAAATCCACATCGCGGATGGAGCTGCATTGGCCAGGAGAAGCTGTCGGTGATTCGCCAGAACAAGGCTGTGCTGGATCTGAAGGTACAACAACACGTACAATCGATGTTGAAACGGAGCTAACCGACCAGGAATCCTTCGACATGGGCCCCGACGACGACGAGCTGTATCCCAACATCTGGACCGACGAGCACGCGCTCCCCGGCTTCCGCGAGTTCATGTCAGACTTCTACCAGCGCTGCGACGCCCTGCACCAGCAGCTGCTCGTCGCCATCGCGCGATCCATGCACCTCCCCGAGTCCAGCTTCACGCCCCTCTGCGCACGCAACAGCAGCGAGCTGCGCCTGAACCACTACCCAGCCGTTAAACCTGACGAGCTCAGGTCCCGGCAACATGCGCATCTCCTCGCACAGCGATTTTGGCACAATCACCCTGCTCTTCCAGGACTCTGTTGGCGGGCTGGAGGTCGAGGACCAGGCGGAGCCGGGGCGCTATCTCGCTGTGGAGCCGGCGGACTGCGCCGACATCATTGTCAATGTGGGCGACTGTCTGCAGCGCTGGACGAATGACCGGCTGCGCTCGGCGAACCACCGGGTGACGCTGCCGCGGGGAAGCCTCGATGTGGAGAGTGATGGTGATAGTGGCTTGGTGGACAGTCGTTATTCGATTGCTTATTTTGGCAAGCCGAGTCGCGACGAGACGGTGCGGACCTTGACGGCGCTGCTGCGGCCGGGCGAGGAAGCCAAGTACAAGGACGAGATAACGGCGTGGCAGTTTAACCAATTGCGTCTGCTGCAGACTTATTAGATCCACAGGCTTCTCAATTTATTGGTGAGGGGGATCGTGAGCCAAGATGCAAGCTGAAGGAAGCCGGATAGATACGCTACTGCCAGCTGAAGATACACGGCCCGTGTCGATTCAATAATGCTTACTTCCAAAAGAACGTGATGATGTTGCATCGTTCTCAGCCCCTGTACGATGATTAGCTGCTGCCTTTTCGCCCGTACATTAGTGTCTGCTTACTCTCGCTTCAAGCAGAGTATCCGGTATAGAAGCTAACTAAACATAGCTAACAACAGCCCCGAAAATGAGACAGACAGAGTACGCTGGCCCCACGCTGCCCTAGCTGGAGTTGCTAGTTACCAATTACTACTTACGTTGCTAGCTACCGGAGTGGCTATGGCTATGGCCGCTGTCTAGACTACGTAGACAACAGCTATAACTCGCCCCAGTCCAGCTGAGACTTGGCTCCAGCTGCCAAGTTATCTACGGCCGATCCTGAAGCCAAGTCTGTCCAGCCTGTCGGTAATCACAAGGTTGTACTAGTATAGGCTATACAATGACAGCCAGCCCAGTAAAGGACTTCTCGCCAGGCCCAGACGAGTGGCAGCATCTGGAAGACTTGAACCAGAGACGCCGCGTGCAGAACCGTCTGTCGCAGCGGAATCGACGTAAGTTCCCTACTTATACTGCATAGGGTCATGGCAGTTAAACTCTCAGGGACAAACCTCCGCAATCAGAACCAGAGACGAGACACGAATACGGCAAAGAAGCCTTCTGAGCCCGTGAAGACTAGGCAGTTCTTCTGGGTGCCGCCGAATACCTCCACTGTAAAGGGGGAGACCCTGACGAAGCGCAATGACAAAAACAATACGAAACCCGACTCAATACCTCCTTCAATACCACACCCACAGCCAGATTCAGACGCGATACCTAATGCAAATTGGGAGATCTGGGATGGTTCAGTGGGAAAGTCTACAGAGGGAGACACCATGGACGGCTGGATCGACAATCTCATGCGGCCAGTTGCAGTGCCGATAGAAGACGAGATGCTGGGGTGCTCCCCGATGCCTGGCTTCGACGCAACAATCACATTTGACGTGGGAGGGAATCTAGAGCCAGACAGCTGCAAGGCACCAGCACCTGCACCTGCACCAACCCAGTGTAACATGGATCTGCAGTCAAGCACAGACATGGAGGTGGAGGTAGATCGACGAGACCACTTCTTCGGATACGCCGCACTCCACGTGGCAGCAAGCCGCGGCCATCTGTCCATCGTGCAGCTGCTAACCGAGCAGGGCATGCCAGTCGACCAACTCAGCAGCGAGAACGAGACGGCGCTGCATGTTGCCGCAGAAAAGGGCCACTTTGCGGTGGCGCGGTATGTGCTGGAGCGCGGGGCCCAGCCACAGCGCACCAACCAGCAGGGCCAGACAGCGCTGCATGTTGCGGCGGCGAATGGGCACTGTGATATTGTGCGCCTGCTGTGTGGGTATCTGGCGGACTTGAATGTGGTGGATCGGAATGGGCATACGGCGCTGCATAGGGCTGTGGAAGCAGGGCATGTGGATGTAGTACGGGTGATGCTGGAGCGTGGCATGGATGCTGGTGTGAAGGTGGGAATGAATACATGATCAATTAATAGAGGTTTACATGGTGTCTGCTGGCTACTTAAACTGACTTCAATCATGTATCATCATGCTCCATTCGTCTAGCCCTAACTATTCACCACCCATCCACCACCTTCACTCGCACATACAGCCCCTCCAACGGCTTTCCTGAGAAATTCCCATTCGACGTCTTCATATTTTCTTCATTTCGAAATCGTTCGTCCGCCAGATCCAGATCAAACCGCCCAACCCAAGCCGCCACCACGCACGCCATCTCCGCACGCGCAAACTCCGCCGCAACACAGCTCCGCGGGCCATGGTTAAATGTCAGATAGCCATATTTATTCAACACGCCGCCGGTCGAGTTGAACTCATGTCCTCCAGATCCCTCTCTCAGCCACCGCCCCGGGTTAAACCGCTTCGCATCCGCACCCCAGAACTTCTCCTCGCGGTTGATCGCCTTGATCGGGACGACAATGCGCGTACCCTTGGGCACATACAGCCCATCCAGCTCCGTATCAACCAGCGGCTCACGCATCGTCATCGGGATAGGCGGATACCACCGCAGAACCTCCTCGAGGAACGCTCTTAGCAGAGGCATCCGCTCGACATGCGCACTGCTCATTGTTTCCGTTGAACTTGAACCCGGCGAAGGAACAGTAGCACGCACCTCCTCGCGCAGTCTCACCTGCCAGTCCCGGTGCAGACACAGCATATAGATCGCCCAGGTAATCCCCACTGAGATAGTCTCGTGGCCCGCGCCCAGGATCGTCGTCATCTGGTTGAGAACCTCGTCCTCGTCTACGCCTGCAATCTCTTCATACCGTAAACACACACTAAGGATATCCCGACCCTTTAGTTCCTGTCCGTCTGCCATCTGCGCTTTCTTGCTGTGTAGTAAGTCCCTGCAGACACCGCGGATTGTCTCGTACGCACTCCCCTGGTCCTCGTTCGCTTTCAGCGGGAGAGCCTCGACCAGCCGCGCCGGGAAGAAGTTCTTCAAGATTGCTACAACGACGTGGCCCAGTGTTGGCTGCAGCACGGCATGGTAGACTTTAGCCAGAGGTGCATGTGCATCACTGACAGAGCCAAAGTCTTTCCCCATGGCTGAGAGGGTGATGATATCCAGTGCAACGCGCGCCGCCCACTCTCCAATCTCAATCCCTCCATTATCTTTCTCAACACCATTCTCCTCCTTGGAGATAGTTGCAGCCATAACATGCGTAACCTCACAAGCCTTCGCCCAGAAAACCGGGTACAGATCGCGGATATGCTTGGGTGCGAATGGCGGGAGAAATAGCTTGCGCTGCTGCTTGTGCTCGTCGCGCTCGGTGAGGACGAGCCCCATGCCCAGGACGCGGCCGGCGAGCAGTTTAATCGCCATGGGCTTGATGAAGGTATAGTTGTCGCTGGCGATTTTGGCGAGGGCGGTTTGGGAGGAGACGACGAGGCGCTCGCCGTTTAGGAGGCCGCGGCAGTGGATTATGCCGTTGTTGGGGATTGAACCCATCCTATACTGTTAATTCTGTATCAGTTCGGTTTATATGGGTTAATACCATTTGACTTCTGCTTCACCATTTCCCATGTCCATGATCTCGTGGAAATGGCCATTTATCCAGCTTCCTCCCTGCGCTTGTCAGTGTTGGATATACTTGAGGTTAAGAGTGGGTGGCTACCGGAGGTTTTGGCAGGTGCTTGAATGGCGAGAAGCAGAGGGGCTTCAGGAAGATCTTCCACAGGCCGTAGAAAAAGAGCTGTACGGCAGATATAGTGATGAAGGTGGTCAACAGACGGAATCGCACCACGGGCAGGTTGTCGTCGAGATGGTGCACCAGGGCCGCGGTGGCAGCCAGGTTGGCCAGGAGGAGTACAGCGGTCAACATGGCAGTAACATGTAAACTAGTAAACTAACTAAAAGATGAAGTAAAGGTAGATATCATGGAATGATTGAATCCTGTATTTGTGAGCAAAGGATGGGCCAAAGTATGGTCCATTCTCATTGCCTGAGAATAGCCCTACATTTCCTAATTGGGACTCTCATGACTACTTCCAGGCTCATGTATACTCAGCACAACGGCAGCCCAGTATAGAGTGATAATATTGTAGACTGAAAGGGTACCAGTAATCTGACAGTTCTGTCTTTCAAGCTGACATCTAACAGCATCTATCTGACAACTAATCTGACATCTGACATTATCACATCTGATCTGACAGTGACATCTACCCTGATACAATTCTTCCCTCCAAAAGGCAATTCTAATTCAAGCAATACACCAGTTTCAGCCCACTAATCTCTCCCCTGCGCAACTCCTCCACTCCCTCCAACACCGCCGCAAACCCCCCGTGGTCCACCCTCAACGGATGTGCCCTCAACCTCCCCTCATCCATCAGCCCCTGCACCGCCCCATACGCCGGCTTCGCCAGCTTCCTAATTTCCACATCCGGCTCCCTATTATACGGCTCGGGCCACTTCGACCCCTCACCCGTAATCAGCGTCGCCAGGATCCAGTCAGGCTTGACGACCTTGCGCTGGGCAGCCAGATGCTCAGGGTACGGGTTCAGCGCGATATACTGCCCGCCGGCACGCCCGATCGCGCTGTAACAGATCTTGAATGTGGTTTCGTTGGTGATGCAGTCGACGGCGTATTTGAGGTTATTGCGCGTGGAGGCGCGGATGTCGGATGCGCAGGTCGGCGAGCTGTAGTCGAAGACTTCGTCGGCGCCGTAGGAGCGCACGAGCTCGAAGTTCTTGGGCGAGCAGGTTGTTATTGTCCGGACGCCGCATCTATCACATACTTAGTACTAGCCGTAGATATTGTGGGAGTTGGTGTGGTTGGTAAAGGGGGAGTACATCTTCAACACCTGCAGCAGCATCGTCCCCGTCGCGGTACTTCCTCCATAAACAAGAACAGGAAATGTCTTTTCAGCCGGTTCCTGCAGACTGGCTGGGATCTTCATCGTCCAAAAGAGCGCCATACAAGCCGACACCAGCGCGGTCCCCAGCGACGCCGCCTCAGCGAACGACATGGCCGGTGGAATCCGCAGCGTCAAGTCTGCTGGCAGCATCACGTACTCTGCAAAGGCCCCTCCCAGAGGTTTATCGCGGTTCATGCCTCGAGCACTGCCGCACACGCGGTCGCCGATGGCCAGCCCGTTGTCGACCTTGGATCCCACGGCCACGATCACGCCCGCGCAGTCGAAGCCGAAGATCGCGCCGGGCGTGATGAAGCCGCCGGCTAGCTTGGTGTCGACGGGGTTGAGGCCGATGGCTTCGGTTTTCATGATGATTTCGTCGTCGGCGAGGGGGGTGACGGGGACATCGTGGGCGATCTGGAACTCGCCGTTGGGGCCGGCGATGATGGCGGTTTGTGTTGCTGGGGGGGTGTGTTGCAGGCCCATTTTGATATGGTATTGTTGTTCGAATTCGATGTTCTGGATGTATCGTTGTCTCTGTATTGGTTGTTCTGCTTTTAATCCCAAGTCAACTGTTGATGCTGTCCCGATTAGGAAATCCATCTGACAGCCCTAAGAAGCACCAGATAAAGATGTATCCAGATCGGGATAATCCATCAGCTATCATGGATTGGAAGCTCAGGTACTAGTAGGCTACAGGTCAAGAATTCAATGCTGTCAAACCATCACAATGCACAAACCCACCATCCTCTTCCTCACCAACAGCGAGCTGGGCCAGGCCTCTGTTGTGCTCGCTGTAGCCCACGAACTGGTCCATCACAGCGATGTGCTCGTTGCTTCGTTCCCAGCCCTCAAAACACACGCCGATGCTCTCAGTGTCCCCTTCCATGCTCTCCCTGGCCGGTCGATGAAGGAGACGCTGGCCGACAGCGGTCTGCCCTATCTTCCACAGCATGCACCAGGGCGTCAAGGAGCCGTTGAATCGTACCGCAATGGTTTGCAGCGTGTGGTGGCCCCGTGGGAACCAGAAGGCTATGCGCCCATCTACCGGGCATGTCTGGACCTGATCAGCAAGCTCAGTCCAGCGTTGGTCGTGGTAGAACCACTCTTTGGGCCCGGCCAGGACGCCTGCAATGTGCTGGAGCAGCGATATCTCGTCCTGAGCCCGGCGACCTTCAAGGACCATCTCGTCCAGGCGCAGCCCTATCTCGGGGTGTTGTGGAAATACCCAGTGTAAGCCTCCACCTTCTACCTTATACTTATACTCATTGTTTATACTTTAGTATCTCCTCAGGCCTGCCCTATCCCATCCCCCTCCGCTTGATCGCCCTCAACATCTATCTCATCTTCAAGCTCGTCACAACCACCTTCCTCTCCCCCCGCGTCAAGGACCTCACCCAATGGCGCAACAAAACCGGCATCCCGGGCGAGTTGACCACAATCTACGCCAATTTCAGCGAAACAGTCCCCTGGATAGTTCCCTCTATCCCCCAGAGCGACTTCCCCATGTACATCCCTCCCAATATCACAGGCTGCGGGCCCATCCTCCCGCCTTTTGAAGCTATACCGGACGACCACCCAACAGCAGCATGGCTAGCTCAACGCCCAACGATCCTCTTGAATCTAGGCTCACACATGAAATACACCGTGGAAGACGCACAGCAGGTCATAGCCGCCCTGGACATAGTACTAACGAAGTACCCAGACTTGCAAGTCTTGTGGAAATGCCAACTATCCACCAATAATACCACCACCAACACCAACACCAACAGCAGTGAAACCAAAATAACCTCCCTAATCCCAAAACACATATACAATCGCATCCTGATCACCCCCTGGCTCACCCCATCCCCGGCATCCATCCTCGCACACCAAAGCACAATAGCAGCCGTACATCACGGCGGCTCCAACTCCTTCCACGAGGCGCTGGCCGCAGGCGTCGCGCAGGTCGTGTGTCCCGTGTGGTTGGACACGTATGACTTTGCGGCGCGCGTTGAGTTTCTGGGTGTGGGTGTGCGAGGGAATGCGGTGGCTGCGCCGGGGGTTGAGGGTGGAGAGCTGGGGAGGGCGATTTGTTTGGTGATGGATGGGGGAGATGCTCTGGGGGAAAAGGCGCGGGAGGTGCAGGCGTGTATTGCTGCGTTGGAGGATGGATGTGATGATGTTTATGGGGTTGGGAGGCGGAGGGCTGCGAGGGTTATATTGGATTTAGTCGAGTGATTTCTTGTATCTACTGTGCAAATTAAGTCTGGTTGTAGTTCCGATGGTATTCTGGCTGGTATATACATAAACAATAACGCGAGACTTAGATGTAAGGGTATAGTGGCGTAGGTTAGGTCACAGATGAGTTATAGATAACTAGATATAATCTATAAAGCCCATTCGTCGGCATCATCTTTCGGGGTTATAAATGGTTTATCGATTTGTTTGATCGCATGGTCGCCGCAGAGGATACTGCCAATTATTAGCCTTGTTAAACCTGCAGTGAAGAGACTTACCATGCTTCTGCTATCAAACCGTCCAGCTCCTTTACTATTTCTTCTCGTCGTGACGCAGTGAGGGCTCCCTCGTTTAGCTGTAACTGCAGGTCTCGAATGTACTTCTTCTTCCCGCCCGCTCCTTCAAGCACCTGGCGCCCTAGGCAATCGCTGTGGAATGCGTGCTGGCACGGGAAAACGAAGAATTGTCGGCTGAGCACTGGGAGCGAGCATATCCAACACTTCTCGCCCGGCTCCACAATCGCGTATCGTGTGTCAAGCGCCGCAATCTCGGATCGGATTTGCCGCGCGGTTTGCGCCGAATTGTCCATCTCCTGTCGGAGTGCATCAATATGTCGCGAATAGTCCTCCAGTGCTGTGCAAATCTCGTCTTTAAAGTCATCAATGACCACAAAGTCCGGGAAGAATGGAATGAGATCTTCGATTCGGAGCAGTTCGCACCTGCGAAGGAACTCAATCGCGTCTTTAATGCCGGTTCCCGGTTGCCGGATTCTCTTCTCCGCAACTGAAAGCCAGAGCTTCTTTCGTAGCTTATTGTTTCCTTCCGGACGGTCCGCGATGATCGCAGCCATCTCGATGTCATCGTGCTGTAGAGCCAGCTCAACAGCCTGGAGGTACTGGCCCATGGCACTGTAAATATGGATACATGACTGGACACGTTGGTGCTGGATGCAAAGCCGAAGTGCAAAGTCGGCGTCGTAAGGTGGAGGCGAGGATGGCTGCGACTGAAGATAGGTGAGGAGACCTGCCTCGGACGACGAGCGACTCGATGCGTGTATTGATATGAGCGTGTTATGCACTGCGGCTGTTGGGTTCGGGTGGTTGACAATGATAAAGTTGAGGTATCGCACCGCTTGGTTCTGAGTCAGTGGCACGCTCACGGTGTTGTTATAATTCAGCAAGGCAGGTATAAGCTTCTCCGGCTCAAGATTCGTTTGTCGCATCAAAATGTCCACCAGCCCAGTGGCCGCGTGGGTCATCAAAACGCTGCTGTGCTTGTAAAATACCTCTGGCTCACTCTGCCTCTGCAGGACATTCAACGCTTCAGTCCAGTTTTCTCGTTGAATCCAATATGACAGAACATAGTTATGGTCGTTAATCACAGTGGCGAAATACAGCAACTCCTTTTCACGTCCGTGACTGCTGATTATGTCGTAGGTCGTCTTCTGGTCCAGGTCAGACTTGTACTTTGTCGCGAACTCTTGGAATTCGTTTCGGACAGTCCTGAGCTCGCCCTCGATGTCTTCCGTGCTTGAGCCTTCGGCAAGCTCTGCCTTGGTCGTGATATTGTCGTCAAGAGAGTTCAGTTTGGTCATGAAAACTTCTACCAGCCAACTTGCAACCATAGTCCTTTGCATTGAAGAGGACTTCTTATACACCGAGAGCTGGGAAAGCAAGTACTTCCGTAGAGCATCGTGCTGCCCACGCTTGATGAGCGTCAGACAGACATCTTCAAACCCTTTACTACTCTTACCCCAGACACCTGCGGCTTCCAGGTAGCGTCCTTTGCTGGCAAGAAAGTCACCCGACGCCGTAGCAACAGCGTCTTTCTGAGAGCTCGTGCGAGCATATTGGAGAGCTTCGTCAAACGACTGTTTCTGCAGGAAGATCTTCCAAACATCTCTGTCCTCGTCTTGCACACAAATCTCGAAAATGTCTTGGCCCGTAAACAGCCAGTAGGTGCCTTTCATCGCATCTGTTACAAGGCCCAGAGCTCCTTGGCCAGGTTCCAGAACCTCTTGATCAAAGACAATTTCATCATTCATACGGTTAACAGCAACAACTCTGCCCTCAACAAGGACTAAAATGTGCCATTCCGACAATGTCACCGCCGTTATTGGGTTCTGGATCAGCTTCTTGCCTCCCCGCGCGGATTGCGTCGCTGGGAATATGGACCGTGGAAGCATAGTAGAGCCTTCAAACGGCTGTTCCAACTTTTCAGAGTATGGAAGCAGACCATGATATATACCTTCAGAACTGAGCCATGCAAACTCCTTCTCCGGCTGGCCATCCACCCGAGGTGCATCAGATCCAGGCGGCGAAACAGCCAAAGCCGACGGTGCAGAACCAGACGCCCGCTCGACCTCCTGAATTACCGGAGTTTCCCTTTGGAGAAGGTCGGCATATATAGAACCACCGCCCTCCCTACCAGACCTTCCAGTGCGCCCCAGGAAACACAACAACCTGCCGTGTGTTGCCACCAACACCCGCCTCTGCTCAGCCTTTGAAGTCACCGACTCCGCCCATATACCCGTTACCGGTGACGCGTCCGATGTTTTATATATTGATGTAGCATATCGTTCCTCGCGGCGATAGAATTCGGTAGATGGTTCGATATAGGTTTCCCAAACTTGGCCATCAGTCGTTCCCAGTAGTACTTCTCGGGTAGATGCTGTCGGAAGGGAGGGACTCCACGCGACACTCTCGATTAGAAGCCCCTTGAGTCGCGACAATGGCTTCGGCTGCCGTGACTGCGTGTGAAGGTAGTAGTTCTCGCCCAAGGTTGTGGTGATGATCAGGTGGGAAGCGGAAGGGTCCAAAAACATCCGACGTATCACGCCTATCTCTGACGACTTCTTCGGGAGGTCGACATCTAGTGAAAGCGTGGTCAGCTCAAGGCCGTCACCAGACCAGGTCCACCGTGAGGGGCTCTATACCATCAATATGCTCAGGGTTGTTCAAGTCAATCCGCAGGATGCGACCGGTCGATAAGGCAAGAATCAGAACATTGTCGGCTACCTGTGCAGCCACAAAATCGGCAGCGAGGGGGAACTGAAGCTGGACATGCTTGACATCGAACATAGCCAACGAGTCCGGAGGTTCAAGCAGGCTGCTGTTAGCGGCATACCCGCTGGATGTCTCCAGCGCCATAATGCGCCAATCGTACACGAAAGACTCTAAATCATACCGCGTACGAAAAGGAAAGCTGGGTAGAGCATAAACAACCGAGAGGTGCGAAGCTCGGCCGCGATGATGTCGATAGGAAGAGGTGGAAGCTCCGCCTGCGGAGAAGTCAATTGGTTGCCTGGCTAGCTGTTCCAGCCTGAGGCACCATTCACGTGGAATCAACATCTACAAATGCTCATTAACTTCCTGCTTATCTAGAACTACGTCCCTTCAAGAGGTTTATATTCTGCACTGTGAAAGTTCCATTGATCTATTCCATCATTTCCAACCATCGAACCATCGAACGTAAGACGCAAGAAGCGAATAAACATTAAGGGTATCCTTTAATGGAATATGCGTATGCTATCCGTACAAAACAAAACAAAAAGTACCAGTAGCGCTAAAAATGCTCACATAACAAGACATTCACGTTCCAGCTTGCGCCCTCTTCTTTCCCTTGACTTGTCCTTCCCTTTGTCTTTCTGCTTGTCGGAGAACCTTGACCGTCTCGGGCTCTTTTCTCTCATTTCACTGTTCTTAGCTGTCTCGACAGTCAATCCAGTGTTATTTCTGGTCACCTCGTCATCGTCGTCGTCCAGGGCAAAGGAATCACTGTTCAATTTATCCTTGCTAAGGCGACCCGCAAAGCGTGAGAATGTTGCACTGATCCTGTTTTCACCGACTTGGCTGTTGGCACGGCTGCCCGGATTCGACTTTGTGGCTCTGGATCCGCGCCTAGAAAATGAGACAGAGCCCCTGTTGTCGTCGTCATCTCTTGGCGCAAGCCTTGGTGATGTTGAAGGAACGGAGCGCAACCCTGATTCCGAAATGATGTTTCGAGTGTCCGTAGAATCCTCGGTATTCGTATTTGATGCATCCGCAACAGTAATTTCAAGACTCGGGCGGCTAGACCTGTACCCTGCGCTGAGTCGGTTAGGTTGCAGCCTGGGAGAAATAGCTTCCAAATCCTGAGTTTCCACGGAGGCTATAGACGATGGCGCGTTATTCGAGAAATTTGCGGCCGCTGCGTCCTCGTCGATTGGTAAGATTTGATAAAAGAGGAGGTATGGCGACTCAGTCTTCAAGGCTTGCTCAATGTCCACAAGTGTCACTCGTTCCGCAGCTAGGTCATCAAATCGCATCCAATATCTTGGAGTATCCGAATTTGACTGTTCCAAACCATGGGAGCTCGACGGTGGTGCGCCTGCACTGGTTCCTCTGACAATAGAAATGTAGTGTCCGGAATCAACCGAATTGCCTCTATGGCAAACAAGAGCCTGCAGAGATAACTTAAAGTTTCCCTGGATTGGACCATCCTCCATGTTGTCATCTTGAATAAAGTGTGGCAGCCCAATCTCGGTCGGAATATCAACAAATGTGTCAAGTCTAACGGCCTTTCCGTTTGGAAGTATGGAGTATCGTTTCAAACACATGCCCAGTATCGGCCGTTTTGTTGAGAAATGTGCCGCGACCTGAGAATCGTTTGTTGGGGAATTATCCGTATACCATGCTGTAATATGGGTTAGCGCTCGCTAATATGGTATCAGTTATGACAAGAGGCCTTACGGATCAAGCTAAAGAATTGCCATGCAGGCATCATCACCTCCTTCCTGTAAGAGCCCTGACGGTTCTTGGTGGAATCATCTTCATCCGAGTCTGGAATATACTTTGCCTGAATGATACTGTTCCTCCGGTATTTGGTTTTATCGGATGCTGGAGTCTCTGTCTTGGAGCTGATTTGGGTCACAGTCGGCGACAGCACTGTTGGTGAGGAGGAGGAGGTCGGTGTGCTTATTTCCACTGTCTCAACGTGCGCAGCAGAGCCCTTCACAAGTGAATCCATTGACTTAGTCGACTCAACAGTATTTCGACGTTCAAGATAACGCTTGACCTCAATCCTATTATTGAAGTATGATTCCAAGCACTCCTCTAACGTCACAGTCTTTCCGTCGGTTGGCTCTGGGATTGCGACCTCTAATAACCGTTCGTTGACAAACCTGTGATCGTCGTTCAGATCCTCTTTCCCTGTGTGATATATGTCCATCTTGAGTGTAAGGAGAGGCAGCTCTAGTCTTTCCGTAATGAAAGTAAATGCCTCGGATGCATCTTGCTGACGAAGGTTAGCTGCATCCTCCCAACCACATTCGGCAAGTGAATTCTGTATGTGTTTCGTCTTTGGACAAACCATTAAAATTAGCTTTTGTCCCTCGAATGGCGCAGAAAACAGTGGGTCACATACAATGTCTGTCGTTATAAGCTTCCCAGATCGCAACATGTTAACCCAGAGCCTTAAGAGCACTGATAATTTCCCACGAGCTTCATCGTTGAAGCTGTTGTATAATATCCCCTCGAAACAATCCAATCGTGCAAACATAGCAAAGAGCAGCGCGTCCAAATAACATGTCACACCATCCCGGTTCTCTGCGCCAAGGAGCTTCGTGCTTGGAGAATATCCCTTGATTATTCCTTCAATCGAGTCCTCAATAAGCAGGAGGAACTCAAACGCTTTCTCTACATCTCCCTGTGTATGCTGCAATGCATAGGTAAAGTGCTTTTCGTTTAACTCTGTGATGCCAAGGCTCGAAACTCGTCGCTCTAGAGTCTTGATCTGGCTTGTGTAAGTGGACGGAAACACAAGAAGAATAAACGGGTGGATATTGCAGTACACACCTTCTTCTGCAGATCACTAGAGTTGCCATTTGTAGAGTTTGTATCGTCTGAGGTGAAGAAACCTCGAAGTCGAGGATGAGAGGGGATTGACGACTGCAGGAAGGTGGTCAGAATGAACAAAGCATATCTTCCCAATTTCGTGACCACTATACCTCATCCTTGTTGCGTTTTGTATGCTTCCCGTTTCGTTCGCGTCTGGTCAAAAATCGGTGGATTCCGCTCATCTTCAAGGAGTGCTGAGTTCAACGATGAACGAGTGGAGGGGTATGAGACTGCGGAGGCCAGGAATCGACATGGGGAAAGTTATATGTAGTCGATATTGGGCAGGCCACTAAATTCTCGTCAAGTACGGGGCAAAGGGCTCGATCGAAAATGAGTGTATCAGGTGAGGGGCTCTTCTGATAAATTGCGCAGAGAGCTGGGCAAAGAACTTCCGTATGGTAGGCACCAGCTGAGGGAGCCAAGTGACATCACAGGACCAGGGCTGAAGGAGCAGGCAAGTAAGGACAGTAGGTGATGAAACGGAAACAGCACAAGGGTCTATGGGATGACGATGATAGACATAGATCTGATCGATCAGTGCGCAGTGCGTGCCCCACTGGAAACCAAGCTGTGGCAGATTCACTCACTAAATTAATGGTTTGATCGGGATGGCGGGGAGGAATGCCTTTCTCGGCCAGATGCGGAGCTTTTCGCGATACGGGCCGGAGTCTGCCTGAATTTGATGCCATCAATTTTAGGCTCTAAATGTTGTCTCACGTGATACCTCCGAGATCATGCGTCTTGTCCGCGAAACATTTTTTGACCGTCAGGCCTCGACGAACTTCGCAGCAACAACCATTACCCGCGGATTTCAATGGCTGCGAGTGAGCCGTCAAGATACCTGGCAAGGTCATTGCCGCGGGCTATTGTCCCTTCTGCCCGCGCGCAGGGCGTCTGCTGGCGGCGTCATGCCTCTGACCAGGCGTCCCCCAAGTCGTCCTCCGCTCTCAGTGATCTGGAGTCGGACGGTCTTCTGAAAGGCACAGTTGCTCCAGAAGACGTTGCGAAGTCATTCGATCCCGTTGCACGAGCCAGGTCACGAAGGACCCAGCTTCCACGGAGTCGGTAAGTCGCTTCCTGCGCGACTTGCAATTTTCCCCCAGCGCTTTCGAGTTGAAACAACGTCTCATACTCATCATCCACATATAGGTATCAATTCCGATCGCCGAAGTACGATCGCGGTCCATTGCACCCTCACAGACCTCCTCCCCCCTCCGATCCCTCTTCTCGACTCTTCGTGCCGGGCCCCTTCTCTCTCACGAGAGTCGAACAGACCCACGAATCAACCATCGCCTCCGACATCATGACCCTTTGCTATGTTCACAACCCACCAGGATTCAAGCCCCCACCCAAGGCACCTCGTCTTCGTTCATGGGATGACAGCTCACCCTACCACAAGAATCGAACCCTCCGCGGGCCTCGTGGCGGCGATGTACTCCGACTCCTTCGGAAACCAATCACCTTCAACAACGTCCCCAAGCTCGAGCGTATCACAATCCACACTTACGTCAAGGAGGCCGCAAAGGAGCACTCTGGATGGCTTCACGTAGCTGGTATGGCGCTACAAGCGATCTCAAATGTTAAGGTGCAGACATACAAGTCTAGGACCAGTCTTGCCAAGTGGTACATTTCTCCCGGTAGAGATTCCGTGGCCGCTAAGGCGGAACTGCACGGAGAGAACATGGAGCACTTCTTCGGAAAGCTGGTTGACATCCTAATGCCCCGTCTCAAAGACTGGCCCGGTGTGAAGGGCACCAGCGGTGATAGCAGTGGAAACATCACCTTCGGTCTGGAACCGGAGCAGGTCGCTCTATTCCCGGAGATCGAGGTCAACTACGACATGTACGTCTTTTGACTACCTTCTGACCCTCAATACATGCACTTTTTTTTACCTACAGGACCATGGACTAACTCATCAATTCGTGAATAGGTACCCACCCAAGATGATTCCTGGTTGCCACATTACTTTCCACACATCCGCCAATACGGACAAGGATGCTCGCCTGCTCCTCAGTGCCATGGGTGTCCCATTTTACGGAAAGCTAGTCGACTAAATTGGCTCTTATTACTACGCCCTGTCGTACATCTTATTTACCAGCCATTTTTCCCGGTCTCCTTATTTTATAAACGGGCATGTAAACGCATATGGTGTGATAACGCCTTTTGAGGACATGTATATTATTATTTGTTTTAGTACTCCCACTGCACAGGCATTTCTTTCTGTCTCGTATGTACATTCCTAGATCTTGTTGTTTTTGCGTGAACAAACCATCATACACCTAAAATGCAAGCCGAAAATCCGTAAACTCCGTAAATGGGCTGGTGCAGGCCACACTGTAAATAACAAAGGATACTTGAACACCATAAGACAGTTCGTAAAATGTGAACTTAAGTTGCATCATTTTTTTTTAAAGATGAACAAAATCCTGGGATATATGTGGTCCAAATCTAAAAACGCCAGCGTACGCAGAAAACCGACGGCCAAATATTCATTCAAAAAAAAGAACAAGACAGGTATAATCCCCTAATTGTTATGGCTACTCCGATTCTCCAAAACTCAAGTGCTAAGAAAAGACCCTATTCTGTCATCCAAATCATAAAGCTTAGTTTAGTTGCGTAGCAAGGAAAGGAGACTTGAGCAATTCATCTGCGTCAGGTCTCTGCTCGTGATCAAGTTGGAAAGTCATGTCCAAGAAGGCAACGGCATCCTTGCTGGCGCTTTCGGGAGCAGGCGGCCGGGCCTTGTTGCTTCCAATTGCAAAGATGGCTTGCAGCTGGCTGCAATCTGGGAATGGGTGCGATCCGATGAACATCTCAATCACAAGACATCCCAAACTCCAAATGTCAGCCTTCTTTGTATGGGCCGTCTGACGGACAACCTCGGGCGCCATCCAATAAACACTGCCTTGCATCGAGGGTCGATGAATGTGGCCTCCTCCATTACTCGCTCGAGTTCCAAGTACAGTTGACGCTTCGACTCGTTTGGAAATACCAAAATCAGATATTTTGATGCCACCTTTGTTATCAACGAGAACATTGGCACCCTTGATGTCACGGTGGATGATATCCTTGCTATGGAGATAAGACAGGCCCGCAAGGATTTGCCGCACGAAATTCTTTATCAAAGGTTCTTGGAAAGTGTTGTACTGCTTGAGCATTGTGGCGATGGAGCCACCGGGAACATATTCCAAGAAAATATTCAGGTATTGGTCATCGGCAGTAGTCCCCAGGTATTGTACAATGTTTGGGTGATGGAGACCCTGGAGAAGATCAATCTCATGCTTAAGCGCGTCGACCATGTTGTTCTTTCGCTTGTCAAATTCGGTTCCCTTGGTTGCCGACGGGATCTCAACTTGCTTGACAGCCATGAGCTCACCAGTGATTGAGTGGAGTGCAAGAAATACACTTCCAAATGAACCCTCGCCGATCAGTGAACCCTTCATCCAGTTGACGAAATTGTTCCCAGCCAAGAATTCGGTCAGCCCATCGTCTTCTTCTTCTCCATCTTCGGCCATGAGAACACTCAGGCGTTCATTAAATGAGCCTCCATCTGTTGCAGCAACACTTGCATTCTCATCGAGCAGACTGTTGCGTGAAGTACTTGGTTCATCAGAGCCACTGTCAAACGACACGTATGACTTGCGGTTCGGCTCAATGGGTGACTCCTCCTGAAGAGGGTGGAGAGAACTGGAGGCGATAGAGTCTCTATACGAGGTTGAAGGGAGGCCAGATTTTGCTGAAGTAACGGAGAGGGGTCGTGCGGCTCGAGTGGGCGGCGCACCGTTATTAAGCCAAGTATCAGCAATGCTAGGAATAGGCGGTGCATCTCTCAAGCTGGACGCATAACTTGTATTGCTGACGACACTTAGCCGGCTGGCCGCTCTACTCAGGCGTTGCGACCTGCGAACGGACATGCGCATCGTCTTCTCAATATCTTCCCTCTGGTGACCGGGGAAGTAGGATGATATTTCGTGGATAATCATCTCGCTAGGTGGTCGAGCACCAAAGAATGATCGCAGTTTGGAAACTCGCTCATTGACTTGACTCTGTCGTATATCGTGATCACTGGGTGTCGCATTATGGCGAGAGGAGACAGGTGACATGGGCTGTCTAATATTATGCCAAGATTCCCCTGTTAGTTGTTGTATCTTCATTTGGTTTCGCATGTTTGAGCTGCTGAGAGCGTTCATATGCGCAACTTGGCTCTCGTCCAGCGCGAGCTGTGATGCCCGATGAATCTCATCAGCATCTGGTTCTCCAGCATGGATTTTCCGGAGAATAAGGCGACCCCTTTCCGATCTATGGTAATTCTCGCATATTTCCATAAGCTCGTTGTCAGATAGTCTCCGACTGTTTGAAGGGTTTGGCTCTAGGCCGTCAAGCACATAGAAACAGTAGTTGCGGTACTGGTGTTCAGGAAGCTGTAATTTCCTCAGAACACAGAGAATAATCTCGTCAGGCGTTTTGCAATGCTTGATGTCCAAGACTTTCGTTTGACCACCAGTATAAATCACTCTGATCACGGGAGCGTTACTCAGCAACGAGCCCATTGTCATACCATCGAGACTGGGATTCTGTCGATGTGTTCCGTTTCGATCAGACGGGGTTGAGGGATTGCGCCCTGAACCTGAGCCGCTGGAGAAATAGTCTTTTCGCCCAGAATCCATGGGACTGGCCACATAGCGATGCGGTCGTAGGGGAGACCCTGGACGGGAAGAAGTCCTTCCATATTCAGAATCACCGGCCCTAGATGATCGCCGGCCACTCGCGGCTTGCTGACGTGCGTTGAATGAGCGAGCAGCGTCAAAGGCTGTCTGGTTAGCTGCTTCCAAAGCCGCTAGTTGTCTCTGTAGGACGTAAGTAGGAGGAAATAAATAGACACAGGCATTAGCATACCAAGTTCTTTTGTTTTCGGTTTACTACCGACTTGTTCCTGAGCTGTTTTATAGCAACGAAAATGCGGACCCGGTCGCCAATCTTCTTGATGCCCATTTCTTGCAGAATCCTTTGATCGCATTCGATTAAATTGTTGCCATTAAAGTTATTCGCTGAAGACAGTTAGTATTTGCCTATACCACCGACGACTCCGCAAGGGACTGTCATGTACCTTTGAATAACGGTTCATATTGTTGGCAGTTGATGGTATGAAGCCACGCGATGACTTGTTTCTCGTCCCAAGACCTACACGAGTCAACCCTGAACCTTCTTTGTTGTAGGGCCTATGGTATGGGGAGTAACACACCTCACAGCATCAAGCCCGTCATCAACTTCGGAGAACTCTGACTTTGTTGGGCTGGTGTAAAGTGTTGCTGACTGGGGGTCTAAAAATGTGGAGGGTTTCTGTGACGCGGTATGATAAGACGCTACCGGGGTCTGCGACGTTGGCAACCCCATGTTGCCGGTATACGTCTTCGATGCCAGCATTGTGGAGAATAATGATGCTGGCGCGAAGGGTCTTTCCGATCACAGTTTCAGGCGAATGGCTCTCTGCGATAACGTTTCGATTGAACTGGTAAAAAAGAGGGCGTTTCCCAGCAGGTTTCGATGGTCGCTAATGCATGATAAAGAGTACCTGGAGGCGCAGGGACAAGTTGTTAGTCTTGCTGGTCGAACAAAGAGGGAATTTGGATAACGAGAGTAGGCCGGAAACCCCGCGTCTAAACAATCACCCGGCTTGAAGGCAGGAGGATGGCACACCAAATCAGAGTAGTATAAAAGCGAATGTATGTAAAGAGGTCACGGCGACTCCGGAAATTCAACGCAAGCGGCGGTGGTTATTTTCTTTGTCCCGTGGTTGTGAGGTCTGGACTCTGGACTCGGACTAGGCTGACGATCGGCTTGTATTGTTGATCAGAGGCACCCGAGTATCCAGGAGGCTCCAAAAGGAGGGAAACAAGGAGGGACAAGGGGGTCAAGAGAGGGGGATGCCGTGAATGTAAGAAGGCAACCGATCAACAGCTGCAGAATGCCTGGAGAGCGGCGTGGGGGGGAGGATCGGACGGAGGAAGGAGAAGGCAGTCTTATTTCTGGATGTCGGGCAGGCTGTCTGTTGTCCGATCTCCTCCACTCCTGGCGATGTTTCAGCTTCGGGCTAAGGCCGTCACGTGATGGTCTCAATCGGGGTGTTTTCTTTGAGCTCGCTGGCAAAGAATCGCCTGACAGCAGCTGGCATCTGTCAAATGCGGCCCGACCAACACAAGAAGAACTCTCTCGGTGTTTTTATCATCTGATTCCTCACTCAAACACCCGTTGTATCCCGTCCAGATTGAACATCACCGATGGGAGGCGATTTGTCAGGGCGCGCAATCTGAAACAATAACCTGTCGCGGCTGTCAGGCTATGGGCGCCTCACGGCCTCTGTCTATTCTTGGTTCGCCCCTGTCTCGGCGGCTTCATATTTGGAACCATGGAAACGCCTGCGCCGATACATGTTCCCCTTTTCCACCCAGCATGCGAGAGAGTTGTTACGTAGCACAGGCTTCGCCACATTCCGTTCCATCGTCAATTGTTGTATTCGACGCTCTTCAGTATTTGTTGGGGGAAACCAGGCCTTTGGGAGCATATCATGGATGTAATCTAACTTGGAGCAATACGCGGAATCAACACCAAGCCGCCATTCCTTGGAGCGGTTGATGCGCTTGATTTCCTCCTTAATACACATGCCCACTTTCTTACAGGCTCCCAGCTGAGTGCACGACTCAATCCCCAGTGGATATTGCAGGGTGAACCGCGGTCTGTCCGCGGCCTGTGGACGAAGGACTTTATTATTAGAATCCCGCAAGGCCTATCAGGGCCATCACCTCCCTGTCTTGAGAGATACGATCACGATTCTGGAGGCATTGATTGCGACCCAGGTTTATTTAAATTGCCATTGGCCCTTGGGCCAACAATGTTTTGCGTCGGTCCAACAATAATAATAGGAAACTTCTCGGGCTCCGTCCCAATCGTATCAGATCGGGATGGCAGTGCCTTGACTTTTTTGCTTGGACAGCCAGAACCTACCAGTGTTACTGTCGATGATGTGGATATGAATTAACCCAGCTGTTCTAGAAAAGATCTCTCGCGTGTTCCCACTCCACGGGCCACGATCGAAGTCGCGCGCGGGATCTTTTCACCTCAATCTCCAGTTCTCCACTGCCGCAGACTCCATCACGAATGAAGCCCGGCCGAACAGCGAGTCGGTGAAGTTTCTTGGTTTAATTTATCTAGCTTGGGGGCCAGCCAAACACCCCCAGCAGTTCGACAATACTAGTGCAAGTTTCTTAAATAAGTCAATCGCAAAAATTGTCCTGAAGAGGAGAACACTGAACAGCGGAATTGGAGAAGGAAATATGCTTCCATCGGTTCCCCTCTATCCGTACTTTGGCACTCTGGTGAGGAGAACAATTGGGCCCCCATGCGTGCATTCCCTTCGCATACATAATACATATGTCAACTTAGAGTTGCGCACATGGCCTGAGAAGGCAGCATCTCCGCACCGGGTGGAGAGGGCAACAGACGCACCGCACTCCAAATCTCAATATGCTGTATGTCGGTCAACAGCTAGCCAAGAGGAGTGGGTATTCTAGTCATCGGCCCTTCCAGTTGCTTGGAGGGCTTGAAAACAAGCACTCCGTAGTATTCATTGTTTTTGCAGCTGGAGTGAAGGCCTTTCGTCGTCCAATGGAGTGCTTAAGATTGTTCATCGGCAGCTCTGAGGGTAAGCGACTTGGTGCCTCAGGCGCTGCCGTAATCTGTTTCCGGATGTCACGTGGCACCCCCTCACCCCCCACAGTATTTTCCTTCCCCGCGCGCCTGAGTCCATCCGAAAGACATGCTCTACCCCAAGGCTATTCGCCATGGACGATGAGAGATCAGATTCGGGGAAAGTGAAGAAGAAGACAAACACCGCCCATCGGAAATCACTCTCCTGCGAGTACTGTAACAGGTCCTTTGCCCGTCTCGAGCATCTTCAGCGCCACCTCCGCACCCGTTGAGTAACCCTGATTCTGCCCTTCCTGAGGGCATTTGCTTTCGACGGTGCGTCCCAGCTAACTGGCTGTCCCAGATACCAAGGAAAAGCCCTTTTCATGCGATATATGCTCAAAGTCTTTTGCAAGAAGGTAAGTCACCTAGTGCCCTGATCAACGTCTGACACCCACTAATAACGCATCTTTTCCCCTTGAAAAGCGATCTGCTTGTACGACATGAGCGCCTAGTCCATCCAGCCGAGGCCGCAGCCAATCGAGAAAATCGAAACCATACCAATCACGATGTATCTCAAACGCCGTCTTCAATAGTGCCGCCCTCCCACCATGAATCTCGAATGCTAGAGTTAGCCGATGCCATTCCACTTCAGACCCAAGCAGTCCCTCCTCCCCCTCCTCCTCCCGAAGTCCAGGTTCAACCTCCCTCTATCGTTGAAACGACCCATTTCAACCCGTCATGGGGATACGATTTGAATCTTTTGTCCCATGCCGCAAGCCATGTCGCTCTTGAGGGACAACAAGAGAGTCTTGATAGTCTTCGGAAGCCTTCACAGAACATTCCACCGCCGCCGCCGCCGCAACCGCAGCAGCAGCAGCAGCCACTCTCCCATGTTCCGGAAAGAGGGATTACCGACAATTACGGCGTTGAGCCTTCAATCCTAGATCTCACTGATCTTGGCGATCCGGTGCAGGACTTCACAGTCTTCTTAGAAAGTGTCGGGCTCTCTTCAGACTGGGACTCTGGCATTTTCTCAAGTGTAGAAGAACCCCTGCTACCGACCACGCTTCCAATGGAGACAAAACCTACGATCCGTGAAACTTCTAGGCTGGGGCCTGATATAATGAGTGATATGAGATCTACCAACGATGACCCACCGTCGTTCTCTAATTTTGGTTCTCGGCTGCCCTCGCTTCAGCCAGAAGCTCATGAAGTTGACGACCGCTTAGGTTTTAGTGACGAAGGCCCACGACCCGCCTGGGATATATCAAACGCGGATCGTCAGGTGTTTGTCTCTAAACTGGAAGAATTTGCCTATATCCTCCCGAAAGGATTCGTCCCACCATCCAGACATGCTCTATCTCGCTTTTTTGCTGGTTACATCAATGGTCTGAACGAGCATCTCCCTTTTATTCATGTCCCTACACTGTCCATTGCAAAATGCTCGCCAGAGCTTACACTTGCTTTGGCAGCTGCGGGATCTCACTACCGTTTTGAAAATAACAGGGGAATTGATCTCTTCCACGCTGCAAAGGCGATTCTTTTGGAACGCTTACAAAGAAGAGACAGTAAGCAGGTACATTACCCTTCCTGGAATTTCTTCTCCCCTGCGTCAAACTTCCATAATTCCCGTGGGTCGTCTGCCACATCCAACAGTCCATACCAAACGCACCAACACCAGTCTTATGTTCTATACCCAATTGACCCATCAGGCTACCCCCCTGAGGATTCGTATGCCCACATGGAGGTCATTAAGACCTTCCTGCTGCTCACGGTATTCGCTTCCTGGGAGCGTCATCCTGAGCTCTTACGGGAGATTCTGTCCCTTCAAAGCACGTTAGCGAGGCTCGTCCGAGAACATGGTCTCACCGAATCAACCATCGGGGTGGACCCAAACAATTGGGAAGAATGGGTCCGTCGAGAATGCAATAGGCGAACGAAACTTATCGTTTACTGCTTCTTTAACCTCCATTCTATTATGTACAACATCCCTCCCTTGATATTGAATGCAGAGCTCAAGTTGAACATGCCCTGCTCGCCCGAACTCTGGAAAGCGAACAACGCCGCACAGTGGCGTCGCCTCCTTCGCACCCGACATGGATCGGAGGTCGCTTTCCAAGATGCTTTCACAAGGTTGTTCTACAAGGCGAACATCACGAGCACTGCACCCATTTCTCCTCTCGGCAATTATATCTTGATACATGCCCTTATCCAACAGATATTCTTCGCCCGTCAACTTTGTCTTTCTGCTCCAAACCTTCCTGGGACAAGCCTAAGGCCAGACGACTTGAACGTCCTAGACAGTTCTTTAGCATCTTGGAAAGCTCTGTGGAAACGCACCCCTGAGTCAAGCATCGACCCGCAAAATCCAGCTGGACCCATTGCTTTTACGTCCACCGCACTATTAGGGCTTGCATACATTAGGTTACATGTTGACCTTGGGCCGTGTCGCCGCCTCGTAACTCAGGATCCGGTTCAGATTGCCAGGGCACTCAATGAATCGCCGCCAATTGCACGAAGCCCTCGTCTCATCATGGCGCTTTTGCACTCTGCGCACGCACTCTCCATCCCGGTACGCCTGGGTATAGACTTTGTGGCAAGAACTCATTCATTCTTCTGGAGCATTCAGCATTCTCTTTGCAGTTTGGAATGTGCTTTCCTCTTAAGTCGATGGCTGCTTTCCATACCAGCAACGCAGGCCGAACAAAGACTCTCTGAACATGAGAGAAAACTGCTTTTGTGGATCAAAAGTATGATGGACGAGACTGATATGGCTGTTGATCCAGGCGGGGCACCTGATGTTGATTTCATCGCGAATCCTTATAAGGCCAGGCAACTTAGTGTTGCTATCGTCCGCGTATGGGCAAGGACCTTCAAGGGAAACACAAGCTGGGCAATCGTTGACTTAGTCGGGCTAAGTTTGGATGCATACGCCGATCTCCTGGAATCTCAGATCTAGTGGCTACGCCATAGATTTTCAGGTTGCCTTGTGAAATTCGCATATATCAAAAAGGGTAGATGTATGCTTCCCATTAGAAGAGTACGCTCTGCCATAGGGTCTAATGGGCAGCCATTATGCTGTTCAATCAAAAAGTTCGCCATATTCGGCGTCTTGATAAATGATGCTGGATTATACCCTCGTCTTTGCGCTAATTTATTTTTTCGTCTGTATATAGGTATTCCTCATCCCAAGTACTGATATTGACTCATGTCTCTTTTACCTTTTTTTTTTTGCGCGGCGCGGGTCGGATTATGAGTTTATTTTATCTTGTTGCGGGATGAATTTCTTCCCTTTCCCACTTCTACCTATTTCATGGTTCAAGATTGGATGAGGAATGACTTTTCTTGTATCTCTTTATTACTCTTTATTATGAGTCTCAAATGAATATCTGCGTGGGTTTTCCGTCACATTCAAAACTGACTGCTCGTAGTACTCTGCCTCAGCGACCTCTCTTCACCTGTTAATCCCAATCCCACCTCGTACTCTCCTTGTTCACAATGTCCTCTACATTGACTAGAGCAACTGAATCTCTCTTAGGTAGCTCCCTCACCTTTAGCAACGGTGCCATCCTCGAAGGTGAGATGGACTACAACTCCTTCATACCCGGCACAGAACATCATGGCTGGCAACGCTCTAGTCCACCCAGCAGTGGGTCGAGACTGCTTCCTTTAAGCCTGAGCACTTGACTGGTTGCCATCTAGAAGAACACAGCCCCATCATAATCTGTCCGTATCCCCAGCGCCAGCGGGCACTTGGCAAATAAGGACTTCGAATCGCTCTTTTTTCTTGTTCGGAAACTCCTCAATCATGACTTCCAGGTGCTGTATCTGCTTGTCGAAGCGCGCCGCGCGGTTGATTCCTTCGTGCGGTTTGCCGCGACTGCGCATTCGTAACGCTGGCCGGAACGAACCGCAGCGCGGACATGGATTTCTCGAGTTCCATTATCTCCGTCTCGTCCGACCTGGATTCGAGTACAGAAGAAACCGGATTTGAATTGGGAGCAGGGCCTGCGTGTGAGATGGATGTCTGCCGGTGCCGTAACCGGCCTTCTTTTGGCGATGTTGGTGTACTAGATAAGCGCCGGCGATGGTTCTGCATTGACCGGAGCATTGATGTTTGCTTGTCTATGCCGTCGTTGACGATGTAGAAGTTATATGTCTGTGACACTGTTAGCTATTTTTGCATTCCTGGAGGGTTGGAAACTTCAATAGGGAGGTAAGTAGGTACCCTGGGAAACATATGTTTGTCAATAAGATGCATTCGGCGTTTTTGGGGGGTAGAACATTTTCGCTCGCAGTTTTCGACGAAGCATCCGTACTTCGTTTGTTGTTAGTAAAACGTCTGAGAAGGGGGGCCTTGGGATAAATACAGTTTTGTCCCCCCGGGCTCTCCTTGCAGCGATCAGGGAATCATGATTCTCCTCAATATGTAAATTCAAAAAGAGATCCGTGGGGAAGTTCCTCCCGCACTCGGTGCATCTGTTGACGTGGGCTTGATGATAGTGCACCTCGTAATCTTCGTATGAGGGGAAAGACAGAGTTTCTCTGTGAGGCGGGAGAGAGCAACGCATGGCTTCTTCAGCAGGGGAGTCGGAAGGGGTATTTGAGAGATGTATTTTGGATGAAGCTGGCGTGGATGATATATAGTCTGGAGAGGAGGATCTTGACCGACATTCTGATGGCGGATCGATAGACGTAGATCTGGACCGTTTGGCCATTTCTAAGGGGGTTGCGGGGAAATAATGCTGGCGGGGTATATTTTATCGAAAGCAATAGCAGCTTCTTGTCATGCAATTGTTCAATCCACAGGGCCTCGGGCTTCTTGTAAGAGGATAGGTAAAGAATTGAATCCGATGAGACAAACTCGGCTTAGCCAAGAGTTTCAATTCTAGAAAGAACAATCTCTCTTCCAATACAAGCCCAACAACCGCATACGACAAGCCAACTACGTTGTATGCCAAATTCGACGAATATTATAAACTCGAGGTCTACTATCCAGTATATGTATTTGTGACGCTCTGTGCTTACTGTTTGAAATAAATATTTATATCATGCAGTTGGGTCTCTATATATATAGATGGCATCCCTTTTGCATTCTCTCCGCAGCGACAATCCCCGACAACGATATGTTGGATAATATCTCTCGAATCTCAAGTCTTAACAGCACTATTCACCATTATCTTTAGTTCACCGAAATGAAAGCAGATGTGAAGAGAGTGAGTACCGATGGAGCACACCAGCCACAGCTGGCCACCCAATCAGCGCTTGAGGAGCCACCAGAGTCACTGGACTGCATCCACCGCGAATCTCCGGAATTAAGGTACTGCGATTTTCTGTCAACTGTCAACGAGCGGCGGCCTCATTCTCCGCGTCTCGCTCGCCGTCCTCTCGCACCAGGGCTCATCATCCCATTCCTCCCACGGCAGCGCGTCATCGGCGCCTATTCCGGAAAGCCCGTCTCCTCTCGTCTCTTTGCCGCCTTTCGATATACCACTGATGGATCGTTCATTGATCCTGTCGCCCGCAGACTCCCACGCCGCTATCTGACGGGCGAAGTGAACCGTGGAGTTATACAGGCGAACCGGTCTTCTGCTCATTGAGCATGGCGCTCACTTTTCAAGATGCGTGGCAGTTAGTAGTACCTTTGCTTTTCTTCTTGCGAGTTTGACGAGTGAAACAAACCATCAAACACATATGATACTAAAATTGGACTACCCTAGATCTGCGCTCACCGTTGAGAGAGACCTGCTAAAGAACCTCGCTGAGAAGGATCCAACATTTGCCGAAATATCTCACAACATATCGGAGTTAGTTCTCTATTCATGTGTTTTATTGTTAGTTGCGCGCAACTAGTCTGACCCCTCCGCTTCTTGTCGCAGACTCCGAAACGCTTCTCAAAACGCTATATTCCAAGACTTCGAGACCGCCCGCACCGTTGACGTTGAAGGTCGCCTATGGGAGGCGCATTTAAAGATCAATACTCGGTTCCGGAAGCTGCTCTCCCGCGTGAGTTACTCAATTTCTCTTTTGTTTCACTAGCCATTGTCTAATCGGGCATACAAAACCTAGTTTCGCGAAGACAATGGCAAGAAGAAAAAGCCAGTAGAGAGGCGGAAACTGGAAAAGCACTTTCTAGAATTCGTTAAATCAAGCCAGCGATTCTATCGCGGCTACATTCAACAACTAGCGTCGCACTACGATGGCATTCCAGAACTGGAGAAGGTTGCACGGAAGTTCAGTTTTGAACGTGAGCGTCATCTCCCATTGTAACTTCTTGATCTAGTAACTCAACATATTGTAGCTCTGTCGGCGGCGCCTCCCGTCCAACCTGTCGAGCGTCTACGAAAATTCATCCTTCAATCGTGCCACGCGACACTTATACGCCTAGGCGACCTTTCCCGTTATCGCGAAACTGAATTGGCCACCAAGGAGCGCAATTGGGGCCCAGCAATCGGTTACTATGATCTAGCCACTACAATATACCCAGCGTCCGGTGCGTCCCATAATCAGCTGGCTGTCATTGCTCTTGCCGATGCCAATCATCTGAGAGCTACTTACCATCTGTACCGGGCTCTCTCCGCCCAGGAGCCACATCCCACTGCAAAAGGGAACCTTGAAATTGAGTTTAGAAAGGTCATGAGTTTATGGGCCAAAAGGGAGTTGATTCGACCAGAGGACGCTGGTATTCCAGGCAGAGCCTTGGCCCCGTGGTTTGTCTATCTCCACGCCCAGTGTTACAGAGGCGTGGACTTCGCCGAGCACGAGGAACTTGAAAGCGAAGTTCTTAACCAGCTTGCAGTCGATCTGAAGGAGCGCTCCTTGGAGGGTACTCTACAGAAGTTCTGTCTTATTAATATTGCAGCAGAAGACTTCTCTCGGGTTCGGTCGGAAGGTAAGTCTCTTAATACACTCTTAAGTCCAAGTGAACGGTAATTGATGTTATCAGCAGAAGAATCGGTGTCAAACGCGCGTCTATTTTTTCAACGCATTAACGTCAAGACATACTTCACCCTCCTACAGATTCTCCTAGCCGAAATCGAGAGGTTCGCTGTTGAAGACCCAAACAGCATTAATAAAGACGCCAAAGTTGGGGCCGACAAGGTGACTGTTGTTGCCCGTCGAATCTTACCAGCCCTTCGCAACTATAGCTCTTGGCTCTTGACTGTCAGTGCGTACTTGGTTGCATATAAGGAGAAAGATACACCTCTGGCTGTCCAACTTACGGAATTCTGGAAAATCTACGCCAACACGCTCACGTTACTCGCGTCCACTTTTGACGTCGTTCACCTGCCAGAGGTAGAATATCTTCTCGAAGAAGATGAGGAAACTTTATGTTTCATACCCCTCAGTAAAGGTGCCACGTCCCGTAGGTATTTGGATGCGAATGGTCGACCAAAGCCATCAATAAACGACCCAGGCGTCGAAAGACATCATCCTAACATTGAAATGCTCTATCGTATCCGCGAATTTGTGATTGATGGTTTAGACCTGGTTGTGGGTAATGTACGTTGAAGCTAACCCTTGTGCTCTTGATGTCTGCTAACCTGTCCAGAAAATCCCCATTGCTCTTGTTGATGATGAGGACAAGAAGACGTTTATTTACAAGGAGGACGGTCTTCCATCCCAATTTTTTGCCAGTCCCTCCGGTCATCATCACTCGCTCTCTGCAGCAAGCATCGAGAGAGAGGACATTCAACGGGTCAGGCACGAGTCGAATTATCCCCCAGATGCCAGAAGTACATTTGGAGATTCTCAATCAGCGTCCGTCTCCATGTCGACTAACATGAATGGTATCGTTGAAGGTGTTGAACGACTGGTCGAATCTGACACTTATGAAAACGCGCCAGCTATCCCTAACCATTTGGCGCACCCTATGGACTCGAACCCTGCCATGGCTCAGTTCTATGACCCGACTGCAAACCTGGATTTCAGAGATAGCCTTCGTACTCCTATCGCTCCACCAGGTCTCGGACTTCCCGTGGATAATTATTCCAGCGGATTGGGCACAATGTCGTCCTCCCAGTCATATACGCCGCGGCCAGCCATCCCTGGACTCCCTAACATCTGGAATACTGCTTTCTCACCCGAAATTCGCGACGCATCCCCACGGACTCCCCCAGGACTTGGTCCACTCCAAGGATCAATGCTTTCCAGGCACACTAACAGCTCGGGTCTTCAGTATACGCAGCAAGATGCTATAAAAAATGACATGGCATTCCGCCAGAGCCTGCTTGCGCAAAACCAGTTGGAAAACAACTCACTTAACGGGAGCGGTCCTATGTCTCAGATGCTTGCCCCGCCGCAAGCATATCATCAACGTCACTCTAGCTCTCCATGGGATGGAGACGGCGTAGCCGCCGGCGGACCATTTTCGCAACAGGCATACCATCCGTCTGTCTTTGGATTCCCCAGCCAACCAATGTCAAGCGGCCAAGCCAATGCCTCGTGGGCCAATAACGCCTTTATCGAAAGTTCGCACCCATCTGGAGCGGGGTTATCAAGCCCGGGATTCGGTGATACTCGCAAGTCCTCAGCCCAGTTTGGCGTCATTGGTCAAGGCCAATCCCCTCGTCTCGGACATGGTGGCTGAATTTCTAGCATGGAAAAAAAGTTCTTCAAACTCCCACTCTTCGCTGAGGGCGTATGCACGGATTTGGGAAACTGCGATCATGCTACCCAAAGGCGATATTGACGTTGCAGAAATTACGCGAGGAAAGAACATAGCTGTTAGTGAGGCTTTGCGGTCCACATAAGTAGCCCCCTTGCAAGACAGGGGAAGAAACACGCGTGGTCCATGATTTTCTTATTCGCCTACACTATCAAGCATCTATGCGTGTGTTTCTGTCTGGCCCCTGTCACTGCCGACCTGTACTATCGCAACGCAGCCTCGCCATAAAATCTCTGTCTTGGAGCAGTTCTCCACCGGCTAGGCTGACCTCTTTCTTTCTGCACATCAGGATTGGTTTCTAGTGTTCGGTAAAGATGAGCGAAGGATTTTCTCGTTCTGGTTCTTCAATGCTTTTTGCGTCTCCCGAAATTGAAGTTTGACATTAAATAGATGGATCAGATCTATTCAGGTAGGGACTGGGTTCCTAGGGCATTGAGCACTTGAGTAATTTATCTCATTGTCTCTTCCCTTTGGGCTAAGATCTAGTGACCCAATTTTTGAATTGCCTGCATTTAGAATTTCAGCAGGCACGAATAATCAGACCATCTGAAGTTTCCGATTGAATTTCCAGTAATTATGTATTTTTTAAGTAGAACACGGAGTATGCATCGTAACCAACGTGGTACATATTGTTGAAGATAAATCTCTGGTAAAAAAAAAGAAATACAATGAAGTTAAGTTCATCATTAAATCGTTGTTGAGAACGCCTTCTCTGCAACTCCTGTCTATCGCGTTTTCATCATGATATGTAATGCAAAAGAGCGCGATTCGCACTTGACCGGTGAAGTAAGTGGAATAGACAGCGCCAAGTCTAAGACGTTAAGTCAAGGACAATGTGGGTATAGAAGGTTGAATCCTAGATAATAAGAAATGAAACGGGATTTTATGGCTTTAGGGCGAGGGAGTTATGTGTGGCATGAGAGAACTGTTTAGGAACGTTCGGGAGTGTAGGTTTGCTTGGGGAAAGGGAAGCTATATCATGATCAGCACAAGTGTCCGTTACGGTTGGAGTTTGTACGAGAAGGATTGGAATGGGGATGAAGCTTACGAAGGTCCCAACTCTTGAATGCTCAGCTTCGCGAGCCACTGGCCGAGGTCAATGCTCTCTGAAAGAGACTTGCCTTGGACGACTCCAGCGGCGAAACCACCGGCGAATGCATCACTGGAGTGCAATTATTAGCGCATAGTTTCATATGACTCAATAACGTGGTTACTTACCCAGCACCGTTGGTGTCGTTGATGGCATCCTTGGCGATCTCGTGGACGGGGAATTCCTTGACTTCGACGGCACCGCTGGAAGAGCCAGTGGCAGTGACAGTGGGCAGAGTGCCTTGGGTCACAACAGCAACCCTCGGGCGATTAGTGTTCTTCTTGGGAAGTTGGGCCAGCTTCTTAGCAATCTCAACGATGTCGGTGGTGCCCCATTGGTGGCTCTCAGCATAAGCAAGGGCCTCGGTCTCGTTGCAGAAGGTGTAGTCGGTGTAAGGGAGGACGCTGTCGAGCTGGTCCTTGAAGAACTGAGGAATGAAAGGCGCGGAGAGAGAAAGCATGAAAGTCTACTCAGTCAAAATAGGATTAGTGAGGCTCTATAAAAGAGAACCCAATTGGTCCGTACCTTGTTCTTCGCAGCGGCCTCCTCACCCAGAGCCTGGATGGCGGGAACAGAGACCGTCAGGTGGTAACCACCAACGTAGTAGAACTGGGCCTTCTCAACGAGAGACCAGATGTGAGGCTGCTTGAGATGCTCAATTTTGTACTCGTTAGCGGCAGCAAGATGAGTGCACATGCTGCGGTTGTGGCCGGTGATGATGACACCGCACTTGCCAGTGGGCTGGACATCGTCGACACGGTATTCCGTGTGGACACCAGCCTTCTTGCAGGCCTCGGTGAGGATATCAGCATACTTGTCGCGGCCGACGCAGCCGATGTAAAGGGTCGAGTTTTCAGGAAGAATGTACTATGAGTATATAATCCATCAGCCACTCGTTTCGCAAGTTGTACAAAGGTAGGAATGGGTACCTGAGCGCCACGAGCAGTGTTCTGAGCGGCACCACCGGCAATCAACTTGGCATCATTCTTGAGCAGCTCCTCATAGAGACCCATGTGCTTATCCTCGGCGAGGATAGCATCGTTGTCCTTAAGTCCGTACTTCTCTAGAAGAGCAGCATCACTGTCGGAGATTGTTAATTAATCCCTTATTTATTTACAAAGTAGCACCATTGGACTTACCCGACAGCTTGGATATCTATAATAAAGCACGAGAAAGCATCAGTAAATCGCCCCAGCTAACTTGGACTTGAAAATAACTTGTCCATGCAAAAGATGAATCCACGCACCCAAGAGGGGGTTCTCTAAGCAGAGAAGAGGGTAGCCTTGAGCAGCAGCCATGGTGATTCAATGCCTGTACGAAAGTTTGGAACAAACGGAGATTATAGTGTAGAGTTGGTATGAGGACAGAGGAGAAAGCCGAGGGAGGAGAGTGAGGAGTAAAGAGAAGGTGGGGAGAAGGTCAACCTTGGAGGATAAGATTGAGAATTGACCGATGGAGGGGCAGCAGATTGATGCCTTTGTGCCTGAAATTCAAGGCTGTAGTGCTTCTCCCCGAGAACGTGCTCTGATTGGCCGCAAGAGCACCGTCATCTCCTGGAGTCCGGAGTTATCATGGAACGTTAAGGTTGACCTCCAAAACAACAGCACTGGACCTTATTCATCCCGACCAACACGAAACTTCCATATTACTACCTATCTACGTGCTCAATATGACGGACCCCGCCATTCAGGCTGCAGAAACCATCCAAACGGCGTCCATCAATCTGTCGCCCTCTGCCAGCCGTGACATCAACCCTCCAACCTCATTATCGGAAAAGAAGCCCCCTGTCGAGCTTACGTCCTCTGATGCTGACAGCATCCCTTCGGATCTCATTGACCGTCCTCCGGCTTTTCGGACCCCCGCGCGGCGACACACTTTACCGCCCCTACCTGACCTACGATTCGAGCAAAGCTACCTCGCCAGTTTGAGAGGCGCGGACACTTGGGGGCGAGTGGCATGGATTACCATCAGAGACCAGGTACGTGCGTTCCCAATGGCCCACCGTGTGTTCATTGTCTAGTTGTTTCGATGAGGAGATAAGCTTATAAAACGATATGTCTAACTCCGCTCTAATTGTCTAGGTCCTTTTACCGCTAGTTCAAGGTACACTCTGGACTCTTGCGCTCTCGGGATGGCGTTTTTGGAACCGCACTGCATCTCTTAGCGGTCAAACGCTAGGGAGCAGGGTTAGGAGATGGTGGTATGAAGTCAATAACTGGAAACTTCCCCCTATGGTGCCGAGGAACTCCAAGGCGGCCGCCGCACAGGTAGAAGACGTATGTGGACTACATCTATTTCATTTTGGAATCCATCGACTCTATTCAATACCATGAGCTGACATTTACGGAGTTTCTACAGTTCTACACTGCACAATTCTCCAATGCAGGTGCCGACTGAGCATTCGAGTGGGGGAATTGAGTAATGGTTTAGGCGATATCTGTGTTTGCATGCATGGCGTTAAGGATATAAATGGTTGTTCAATTTCGTTCATATGTCCGAGATTCCTTATATATCCCGATGTATAGGAGGTGATCGGAATGACATACTGTACACAAGGGTCAAGAGCATTACTTCCCTTCAGCCTGGCGCTGAATTCGACCATTCAAGATACACATAATAAAAACGATACTGTCTATTGAACATGGAAACCTCAATTAGGTACCTAATAACATTTTGAATGTTCATCGCCACTTGAGTATCAAGATCAGCGGATTTCCATAATAATCCGCAAGCTTTTCTGAATACTAGACCATTCTAATCCGGTACAACCCATATTGCGCCTTCGGTAAAACAGTACCAGAACACCACTATCCACTGTAAATAGGTTCTAAAGATTATAAAGCCCTTCGGGTTATGCGCGCCTTGACTCTAAAATGACAGACCCATTAAATCGCCCCCTCCTGTTGTTGACCCGGAGTAGGTCCAATAGTATCAGCGGAGCCTCCCCCGTCTTGTACTGTCCCTTCGCTCGGGGCCGAAGCAATTGTGTTGCTAGGCTCTTCAGCAGGCGCAGCGTTTGTGCTGGGGCCAGCCGGGGCTTCTGGAACCGATACTGGAGGCCCATTGCCCACTGGTAATTTTTGTGATGGTTCAGCCGCGGGCTCCTGTTCAGGGGCATCGATTGGCCGTTCCGCAACGGCCACCTTCTGAGTTTCAGAAATAACGTCTGCTGGTTGCTCTTCGGGCCCTTTTGAATCGCCCTGCTTATTGTATTTGAGCTGGACAACAAGGCTCGCTGGCTCCCCATTGACCACCGACTCATCTCCACTCACTTCCTCTTCGTCGTCACCTTCAAACTCATTTTCGTCTTCCTCCTCGCCACCTTGCCATTCATTCCCACTAGACTGCCCAACGTTCGAATCTGCATCCTCATCGTCTATGCCGTAGTCAGGATACCCGTTCATTCGGGTATTCCGAGTCCGCTGCTGTCTCTCAGTGCCATCTTCGTCAGCAGTAGCAGTGTCTTCACGCTGTCCAGCGAGCAGAGCCTCGCCGTAGAGGCCACCTGCGCGCGAACGGATTTGCCTTCCGCTGGCACTAAATCTGGGCCCTGTCGGCTCTGCCGGGGTTGAAAGTCCAGAGTTATTACGCCCCGATCGTCGAGGCGGTGGAAGGCCATCGGAAAAGATATCTTCATCATCTGAGTACGTATACTTCAGCTTTTTCCCACGAGTACGGCCTTCATAGAGTGAGAATCCGGGTTCAGGTCGGGAAAATGCGGCTTTACGAGCAATACGATAATCGCGGCGTTTGCGTTTCTAGAGTCGTGTTAGTCGATAGATCTCATTCGATGGCTCATATAACAACATACCTCCTCTGAGCCCTCGAACCGGGGAATAGAATTCCTTATCCTCTCACTCAGTTTCTTGGAGTGTATTCCCTTGTCTTCCTCCAATTTGTCTGCAACACCCTGCAATTCTGGAATCGTCCCTGCCACGCTCCACCAGGTTACGTTCTTCAAAGCTGGGTTGCCTTCCCGGTAAAGCCGAAAATGCGTATCATCGTGGCCTTCAATGAGCCAATACCGACGTTTCAAGTTATCACGTCCCCAGGGCTGTACAGACAAAGGCTGGTTCAAGTCATCTTCATGGCGCGCTTGCTTGTAGGATTCCTTAATCTTCGCTTGGACGGCTTCGGAGGAGGAGAGTGACCAGAGAATCAACGACTTAAGTAATTGTAGCTATTATGAATCAGCAAAACGCTCGTCACCGACCAAAATTACAATACGGGAACATACGCGCTCTTCCGGGGACATCGAGGCAAAATTGCGACCCCCATGTAGAGGGTTCTTGCCTTGCCATGTCTTTGGCCACTGGGATGAATGTGTTTGGATCGCCTCTTCCAATGGGCGCGTGTAGTGGTTTCGTCTGCGCATTGCGAAATAGAAAGTCAGTGACCTGTGCTGCAATGTATCGGCATGTAATTCAACGAGGTTCTTCAAAGTCTCGAGCGAACGACACGGTATGGAGAGGGTGGCTTACTCCACGTCCTTCTTTCTGTTCAATACCAGCCCAAGAAATGCACATAGTAGCCTTTCAATGTGGTCCCCCGGAGGAGATTCTACCACGCCTCGCTCGATATCCTGCGGCCCAAGGTGTGGTGTTGATCGCGGGAATACTTCGTGGAAACGCGCGCGGAACATTACAATGAACTAAGAGTTGCGACAATCAGCAAACACATCCACCAAGAACGCGCACAACGCGTTATGCAGGCAATTTTAAGCCCATATAGTATAGTAGGAGAGAGATAACTCACGGCGATATCTGGATTGTCGGCCAACACATATTCATGGGGTGGTGAAGGAGCTCGCTTCGGTGGCGGAGTTTCGGACTGCTTCTTCTGAAAGTACTTGGTTATACCCACAGGCTCATCGAGAGCCATGGGATTAGGCTCCTCATCTGAAGGAGGCGCGGACGATAACGAAGAGAGATCCGAGTCGGAAAGTGACATTTTGGATATGTTTGTGCTGAGGCGAGGAGGTGGTGTCGGATGGAAAAGTGGGTGAGCCTGGTCCGCGTCGCAAGGAAGTTGGTTCTGCTGCGCTTGACCACCCCAGCTTCAAACGCGGCTTCTACGCGGTTGGCTCCAATGAGCTCACAGCCCATATCGAGCCAAGATCAGCGCACAATCAATTCTACACATTCTTGAGGACTACTTGTAGGCATGGTATCGAGATAGAATTTCATGTGTTGTTTTCAATGAGAAAATAAGGGAATGGCATGGTTTACAAGGCGAAAAGGCGCTCCTGGCGTGGAAAACACCGGAGCATAGCGAGTAGCTAGCTATATCTGGTTGAATCAAGAAGCTGAGAGGGCCATGCTTGAAATAAGCTTGAGTCGGCAGACGATTGCCCGCTAAGTACTGCCAGAAATGAGTGAGGGCGGACTTGTGTTATTTGACTGGTCGAGACGACCTCAAAGCGACATCTGGTCACTCTAGGAGTTGATGACATTTGTGTTCAAGAACCTCAGGGAAATAATTTGACACATGGCCAGCGTAAGGTACTCCTCACACTTACTTTGCAACGGCGGCGAGCGCATGCACCACTGGGGCCAAACATTTAATGCATGAAAGTACGCCTCGGGTTATTGGGAGGCCGCTGAATGCCAGTGTATTCGTCAAACTCTCCATAGACAAGAGTAGACGACTCTAAAAGGGATTTGATGTACTGTTGAATGATGTCAGCTTGGTGTATCCCACTGATAACAGAGCGGTCAAAAGCAGAGGCGAAAAGCCAGCCAATGTTGCAAAAGCAAGACCTTGATAGGAGACTTGATGCTGTTGTTCAAGGCTCATGGAACCATCACGTTCTGCCTTTGTAATAGATCATTCAGATGTGGAGCGCTAATATGTGCAAGGTTGGCGGCGAGGCACAAACGGGGGAATGCAACTGCTACTCGCAAAACTGAAAAATGCCCAGGTCCTCTCGATGAATCTCCGTGGATTCCATAACTCTTCATGATGAGCAACATAAACACGAAAAAGCTCCAAGTCAAGACTCAAGTGTGCTTCCACTGCTTGTGGAGCTATGGACTGTTTAGCGTGACGGAACGAAAGGGAGAGGCAGGTTGGGCTGTGCCAAGCCGCTAGCACCAGCTCGGCTAGTGTATTCTGTAGCGACCTTTGGCCCTAACCCACAAAGCCCTTCGATCTTGAATTCTCAAGTTACAACCCGTCAAGCCAATCTTCCTGAGGTACGACGACTTCCCACCACCATCGCTGGCGATCTTTCTTTCAAATACTAACCTCAAGGTTCGCAATAGAAAGTCGCCATGGGTCGTGTGATCCGCAACCAGAGGAAGGGCCGTGGCTCCATTTTCAGTGAGTGCGACCGCGTTATCGCAGAACGACTGTGCGATGATATTGCTTGGGGATCAAAATGCTGATAAAATCTCTCTTTCAGCGGCTCACACCCGTCTCAACAAGGCTCCTGCCCAGTTCCGTGTCCTCGACTACGCTGAACGCCATGGATACACCCGCGGTGTTGTGAAGGAGATCATCCACGATGCTGGTCGTGGTGCTCCTCTCGCTAAGGTCCAGTTCCGCCACCCCTACAAGTTCAAGCAGATCACCGAGACCTTCATCGCCAACGAGGGCATGTACACCGGCCAGTTCATCTACGCCGGAAAGAACGCTGCTCTGACCATCGGCAACATCCTTCCTCTCGCCTCCGTCCCCGAAGGTACCGTCATCACCAACGTTGAGGAGAAGTCCGGTGACCGTGGTGCCCTTGGTCGTACCTCCGGAAACTACGTTACCGTTATCGGCCACAACCCCGATGATGGCAAGACCCGTGTCAAGCTCCCCTCCGGTGCCAAGAAGGTCATCAAGAACACTGCCCGTGGTATGATTGGTATCGTCGCTGGTGGTGGTCGTACCGACAAGCCTCTCCTGAGTATGTTATCCGAATCACAAACCCATTCGACCGAATCAGGTTGGAGGAAATTGGAGGAAAACGGCCGCTAATATATCTTGTACAGAGGCTTCTCGTGCCAAGCACAAGTTCGCTGTCAAGCGCAACAGCTGGCCCAAGACCCGTGGTGTTGCCATGAACCCCGTCGATCACGTAAGGCTTTCTCTCCCCTTTCTTATCACCTCGAATATGATAAGCAGTTCTGACGAAAATTTTCTCTATAGCCTCACGGTGGTGGTAACCACCAGCACATTGGTAAGGCCTCGACCATCTCCCGCTACGCCGCCCACGGTCAAAAAGCCGGTCTTATTGCCGCCCGGCGGACTGGTCTGCTCCGTGGTACCCAGAAGACCAAGGATTAAACGTGATATCATATGGAGTTTTTTTCTTTGTGACGGGTTGAAAAGGCTTTTTGCTATGAGACATATGTACTTAGGCGACTGCGGACGCGCCCTTAGCCAATTCAAGGTTGTGGCCCAGAAACAATTTCATTGACTATTAAAAAGCAAATGGGTTGAGCAAATGGGATTATAAAATCTCACGCTTTTGGGTTCATTCCAGGTATATCATATCTCAGCATCTGGGGAGCACGTGGGTAATAAAATAAAATCACGAAATCTCTTATTTACTGCCGTACTCCATCTACTTCGTACAATTTGAAAGTCTAGTGGTGCTATGTACTTACAAGACTGTCTAAGCGTGCTCGATATTGTGGGCTTGCAAAGCTTTGTTGTGCGTCAATAGGCACAATGATGGGTGGTCCTTTTGAATTTTGGCAGCGAAATTCAGAATGCATTGGCCTCAATGCAAGACCGCACTAAGGGACAACTTGACTGTGTACATAGATATTTCAGTCCCTCGACAACCGTATGGGCTATTATCTGTGGCTTTTGTATGGAGTATTTGCTATAGTCCGTCACCCACAAGAACCACCTAATTGAGTCACCCCAAGCGACTCCCAAATTTTTATACAACTCATATACAATTTCTAACGCCACAGTCTAGCCTACCGTAGTATTCAATCACAATCGTTCTGATAAGTGTCGTTTTGTAAATTTTCACTCCCTTGCCCGTCGGGTCACGTTCTGCTCGTGATGAGGATTTTGGGAATTGATCTCAATGTGGCCAATCAGCGCCACGATCCCCAACCAGCAATGACGACGGCACTGCCAGACACTCGCCTTATAATTACGAGAGCAACCCCTCGAAGCGCCATGATATCGATAACGAACTACGTACCTGATTGATAACCCTTCAGCAAGATGACCCAAAGAACATCCCCGCAGAAAATCCCCCGCCTCTCCAAGACCGCCCCTCCTACAACCTCCCCGGCCAACCGCTGGCAAGCAGTAGTCAACCGCGACCCAACGGCTACATCTTTCGTCTACGGCGTCCTCACGACCAAGATCTATTGTCGACCCTCTTGTCCTGCGCGTTTGGCTCGCCGAGCAAACGTCGAGTTCTATGATACACCCACACAAGCGGAACGAGCAGGGTTCAGAGCCTGTAAGCGCTGCAAACCGGAGACGCTCAAACCGGCCGTCAATCCACAAGTCTTGTTGGTGCAGAAGGCATGCCAGACTATCAAATCGGATATTATATCTGGCAAGAAACCGACGTTGGTCAGGCTAGCTGGGGAGGCAGGGTTGACGCCTAGTCATTTCCATCGGGTGTTCAAGAAGGTTACGGGTGTTACACCGGGGAAGTATACGGCTGAGGCTGTGAGCATGGGGGCATGTGAGGATTTCAAGGGCCAGCCGTTGGATGGTGATCCGTTACAGGATGAGAAGGGGGATATGTTCATGTTTCAACCCTGGGATGGGGAGCTATTCGCTGGTTTAGATCCTTGGTTGGCGGGCTTGGATGCTGCTGGCGCCGATAGCGATACCACTTCGATGTGGAATGATTTTGATGTTTTGATAGCCGCGGAGGCTGACTATTCTTCCTGTCAGGAGGTTTGTCCGCTGATAGGGGCTGTTCAGCTTGGGTTGTCTGATCCTAGTTCACCTAATTCTGGTGCCTGAAGTGGTGAACAGTGAACAGGATTTCATTTGTTGGTATTTAAGCGCGAGGTTCACCCATGAAGTTATTGTTAGTGCTTGGCCTGGGACGGGGATCCTTCCATAGGGTGTTTAATATAAGAAAATGCACCAATAGGTTTTTGGGTATATTATTCGCTGCATAAGCCTTGTATATATGTTATATGCAGGCACTGGGTGACCCATCGCAGGAGGCAGAGGAGCTAAAAATATATTTCCCAACTGCGGAACAAAACACGCGACCAAGAACCTGCGATATACGGTGTATTGTTAGACAGTGAAACCTTGACTATCAATACTCTGTAGGATACCTTCAACCCATTTACTAGTGCTGCTTAACCCCAGGAGATTGAACACCTCGTCCCTTTTGCTCGGACCGTTCCACATAATTGAGTGTGCATCAGAAGCCTCCAAGCCTCCCGAGGTGCTGAGACATGTTCCAGATTGAACAATAAATGACGGTATTACACTAGAAACACTGCTAACCTGGCAAATGACAATTGCCAATTCTAATTGATTCTGATCAACTGCGGTAATACGAAACAAAATTGGCCTTTTGACGAACGCAGCGCAGTGAGTTCATGTTGACGCCAGGATCTTCGAATATTGCTGGCGTGGCGCTTTGGGACGCATCAGCAAGAAGATCCGTGCAACAATCCCATCCACCGCGGCAGTTGATCATCGGCGACGTCTCCCATGATGTGACCATCGCATTTGTGGGTTGTGCTGTAAATAGATCGTGGCAAAGGATCTCAAGTTCGAAACATCGGCCTGGACTGAATGCAGGCCCACCCGCCCGGCCCACCGCCCTGGAAACGCGTGTCGCTTTCAACGTCTGGGCGAGCCAGAAAATGTCCAGAGGGTGACACAGTGAGGGGATATCAGGGTGATCGATTTGTCCAGTCGTCGCATGTCTCAACCCGCTAGGTTTCAGGCACACGCCATCGTCTGTCAATCGGTGGCTGTGAGCCCCGCAGCCAAATGATTGCCAGAGCCAATTTGCGTCGCTCCCAACGTCCGGCATAGGATGGTCCAGCCTCCGCACCACCAAGTCTTGCCTACGCCCTGAACAACTCCGGTTTTGATCATGGTTGCCAGAATACCACCTTCTTTGGCGCCGTGGACCAGAAATTGAGACGCTGTGGCGTTTTCGGTGATGTCTTTGCACGACTGCAATTGGCATAATGATGATGTTCCTCTCTGTCATTCCTCAACGGTTGCCCAAGCGCTTTAGGCATTTCTGGTCGCAATAACAATACTAAGGCATCCCAATTGAATTAGTCTTTAATCGACGTATTACTGTGCGCCGTAAGCTAAATCTGCGAGCGAAACAAAAATAAGAAATAATAAGAAAAGGAGATAGGGTACAATTTAGCTGCGGTGGAACTGCCCATTAATTATTCGGCCCTCCCCTCCCCTCAGTCGCAAAGTCGCCTCTCTCTCCTCTCTCTTTCTTTCCTTCCCTCTTTATCAACTCCCTCTTGTGTCCTCCCTCTGACACTAGATCTCCCGCCTGTCTTTGACCTGAAACAACATCGGTCCTTGTCAATCCATCTTGCCTGGACTTGATACCACGCTCGTTTACTACCGCATCCGGCTTATTTATATGAGTATCTTGGGCCCGTTCACCACCGGGCTCATTTATTATTGCCTTTAGCTGCAAATTGGACAGTTCACACATACACGCCAGTACAAAACATCCAAGATGAATGTCAACAAGAGATTCGACCGCTTCAAGCAATGGGCTGGGGAGAGAATGGGTGGTGAAGTCAAGACCAACGTCTCTGATGACTTCAAAGCCCTGGAAACGGAAATGGGCGTCCGTCATGAAGGTAGGCATGCCAAGCATTCGAAAGCTTGTCTGGCATAAACTAATGTTCGTCTGAAGGCATCGACCGTATCCACAAGTCTATGACTGCCTATGTCAAGTCCGTCTCGAAGCGCAGCGAAGGAGATGACAAGGAAAAGACCCTGCCTATTGGCCACCTGGGTGGTACAATGATTGTTCACGGAGAAGATTATGATGCTAATTCTGATTACGGACGTTGTCTTACCAGTAAGTTATCACGGCCGTGGGGATGAAAGTCGAAGCGGAGTGCTGACTTTATTCTAGCGTTCGGAAGAGCAGAGGAGCGTCTTGCTCGCATTCAAGAGACATATATTGCTCAGGCGACATCGAGCTGGCTTGAGTCACTGGAGCGATCCATGACCCAGTTAAAAGAGTACCAGGTAGGCACTTCTCTCTGCCTGGACCTGACCTTTTTCGTTTCTAACTAATTCCCTCTAGACATCTCGCAAGAAACTGGACAACCGACGCCTGGCGTACGATGCATCCCTCTCAAAGATGCAGAAAGCGAAAAAGGAAGACTTCCGTGTGGAGGAGGAGTTACGGACACAAAAGGTTAAATATGAGGAGGCCACCGATGAGGTTCACCGCAGGATGATCGACATTAAAAATACCGAGCCTGAGAATGTTATGGATTTGGAGGCTTTTCTGGATGCGCAGTTGAACTACCATGACCAGTGTAGGGAGGTGCTTCTTCGGTTGAAGAACGAGTGGCCCAATGAGTGAGACCCCTTCTTCAAATAATATTGCGCTTAGGGTGACCGCTCGGCTAACATGGAATAGGCAATCTTTCAGCCAACCCTCGAACGGCCACCGTGGGACGCGCTCTCGTTCAATTACCCCCCAGTCACATCATGACCGTTTCGGACCGTTGCATGAGGAACATACGAATGGTGCCGAGGCACGACCTGTGACTCGATCCAACACACACAGCTTCGTCGAGACGCCAGTCAGAAAAGCCTACGCACAAGATACCTCACCTCATCGGCCGGTCTTGAACCGCACCCCTACGTTTGAAGGCCCGACGCAGTTGCGGCAGGTTCACGAGCACCCCGTTGCTACTCAATGGGCAACTCGGGCAAACAGTGAGAATTTCGTTTCAAGGAGGGACAGCATGCAGAGCCGTCCATTTAGTAGAGTGGTCCCAGAAACCACGGAGGATGCCGGCTATCACAGTGGAAGTGTATCTGATCGCTCCGACACCAGCTGGATAGAATCTCGCCAATCGCCGTTTGGCAACTCGGTGTCAAGACGAACCAGTTCGGGCACCTTGAGCAGTGCCACGCACAAGAAAGCTCCTCCACCTCCACCACCGTCTCGCGCAAAGAAACCCGCGCCTCCACCACCAATGAAACGCCCCATACTTAGCGCAGCTCAAGTATGAGGATTTGAGTCTTATTAGTGAATTAGTTTGGGAGACTTGGCGAAGCTTGGAAATATGAAGGGTACGGATGGGGGATTGTAGACTATTGTTTTCTCCGCATCCCACCTCGCGGGCGAGTTTTGGAGGGCGGATCACTTTGTTTCGTTACGGGAGTATACGGTTCTCGAATTCAATATTATGTATCATTGTTAATGCTGCGTGAAATGACAACTGCCATTCTTCAGCTATGAACTGTGAAGTAGAGCGCGATGCGGCTAAAGCCGGCTAATCCCAAAGCGGCCAAACCCAGCTGAGTCAGCGCCACGCCTCCACGTGACGGTCTGGGACGGCAAACTTCTTCCAACTCCTCTCCCTCGCAACAGGCCTGGGTGAGCACCGCCGACCAGCACGGAAAGTCGCGAAAGCCCCGTCCCTCCATCGCCATTTCATCAAGACAGGCTTTCCACGCGCTTTCTTCAACAATCACCCTCCTTTTGGGGTCTTTATCCCCACCCCATCATCGCGTCACCCTTCCCTTTTCGCCCTTTTCGCTGATTCTCCTCTTCATTGCCTACCGCCCTGGACCCCCCGACCAGTCTAAACATCACGAAACCTGTCGCCAAGGACCTGATACAGGTCGCTACTTGTCGCATCCATCGACAAAAAAGTCTCACGGGTCTTTATCCTCCGTGAATTCGCGCGTCTTATCGCCTTTCCCTCGCGATTCTCAATTACTCTCACGAATTTCTTTTCCTACGTGTTCCTCTCGCTTCCTGACTTGGACGCTGTCGCATAAAAATCGCACTGCCGACGTGTCTCCCCCCCGAAATACGTATGAATAGACAATAAACGCGCTCAATCATGACGTCTCTTCAGATACCACCCAATGTAGCGGCTGCGAATATGAGCCTGCCCGCGAACTTAACGCCACAGCACATACAAGAGGTCCTTCAGGTATGGTGTCCTTGCCCCTTCTTTATGTGCTCATACCTCATCTCATATCCCCTCCCAACATAATTGCTCAATTGAATTGCTCTCACTTTGCTCCAAATAAAAACAAAGCAAAAAGGAAAACCATTTCATATTGCATTATCGCCCGTATCTAACTGTACTATAGAAATTCAAGCAGATGCAAGAACAAGGCGTCCGTCACGATGACCCAGAATACCTCAAGGCCCACAATCTTCTCGCTGCCGTTCAGCGACAACAAGCCTTTCAAAAGCAACGACAGTTGGCCCAGCAGCAGCAGCTTCAGGCGCAACGCCAGCAACAACAAAATGGCTCTTCAACGCAGGAGTCGGCTCAAACGAACGGAGTTAATAGTAAGCATATCAACTTGACGCATTGTTTTCTCTTTGACTCTCACTTACCATAATTTTCTAGGCCGGTCCAACTCGAACGCTACCCCCAACAGTACTATCCAAGACGCGACCGCCACACTAGGACAGAAGGGCGCTCCAGCTGCTAGTGGCAGTTTTTCTGCAGATCAACTGCAGACACTTAGAAATCAAATAATGGCTTTTAAGATGCTGTCGAAAAACCTTCAGATACCTCCGCGCGTTCAGCAACAGCTTTTCTTGTCCAAGAAAATTTCTACCCCTGCGCCCTCAGATAGCGTAGCTACGGCTGAGAATGCTTTGGACAACGCCGCGCAACCGAAGCCAGAACAAACTGCGCCCACCCCTGATTTGCTCAACGCGAAGGAGTTCTACGAGGATTTCCTGTCGCCATACGATTTGATCCCCAAGACAGTCAGCTTCACAGACCATGCTTCTCGCGCTCATCGTATGCGCATACCAGCCCTGATGCCACCGGGTGTCGACCTGGAGCAGGTTCGCGAGGAACGAGAGATTGCACTTTACAACCGGATCAATGCACGGAAAGCAGAACTCGCCGAGCTCCCTGCCAACATTGGCGCGTGGAATTCAAGCCAAAGCGATACCGCGACTCCCGACGATGCTCTAAAGCTGAAGGCTCTGATCGAATATAAAATGCTCAACCTTCTACCAAAACAGAGGCTCTTTCGGAAGCAAATTCAGAATGAGATGTTCCATTTCGATAACCTCGGCATGACAGCGAATCGTGCTAGCCACCGACGTATGAAGAAGCAGTCTCTGCGGGAAGCTCGGATTACGGAGAAGCTTGAGAAGCAGCAGCGCGACGCCCGTGAGACGAGGGAGAAGAGGAAGCAATATGATCAGCTTCAAGCGATCCTCAATCACGGAGTGGAACTTCAGAATGCTGCCAACCAGCAAAGACAGCGCATGCAGAAGCTCGGCCGTATGGCGCTTCAGCACCACCAGCACATGGAACGTGAGGAGCAGAGGCGCGTTGAACGGACTGCTAAGCAACGTCTCCAAGCCCTTAAGGCCAACGATGAAGAAACTTACTTGAAACTCTTGGGACAAGCCAAGGATTCGCGTATCTCTCATCTCCTCAACCAGACTGACGGTTTCCTCAAGCAGCTTGCCGCGTCCGTCAGAGAACAACAGCGCAACCTGGCTGAACGTTACGGCGAAGACCACGAGATTGAGGACGATGAAGATGAGGATATCGCGTCGGGTAGCGATGATGAAGACGAAGGCCGCCGAAAGATTGACTACTATGCCGTCGCTCATCGCATCAGAGAAGAAATCACTGAACAGCCCAGCATTCTTGTTGGTGGTACCCTGAAGGAATACCAGATGAGAGGTTTGCAATGGATGATTTCTCTCTACAACAACAACCTCAACGGAATTTTGGCCGACGAAATGGGTCTCGGTAAAACGATTCAGACCATCAGTTTGATCACACATATTATCGAGAAGAAGAGGAATAATGGACCCTTCCTTGTCATCGTTCCCCTTAGTACTTTGACGAACTGGAATCTCGAGTTTGAGAAATGGGCACCGTCAGTCTCGAGGATTGTTTATAAGGGACCACCGAACGCTCGTAAGCAACAGCAACAAAACATCCGGTGGGGAAACTTCCAGGTTCTATTGACCACCTATGAATATATCATCAAGGATCGACCTATTCTGAGCAAGATCAAGTGGACGCATATGATTGTTGATGAGGGTCACCGCATGAAAAATTCCCAGTCCAAGTTGAGCAGCACCCTCTCGCAGTACTATACCAGCCGCTACCGATTAATCTTGACGGGTACCCCATTGCAAAATAACCTCCCTGAACTGTGGGCTTTGTTGAACTTTGTTTTGCCAAATATCTTCAAATCAGTGAAATCTTTCGACGAATGGTTCAACACACCGTTTGCTAATACCGGTGGTCAAGATCGCATGGACTTGAGTGAAGAAGAACAACTGCTCGTTATTCGTCGCCTGCATAAGGTTCTCCGGCCATTCTTGCTCCGGCGTCTGAAGAAGGACGTCGAGAAGGACTTGCCGGACAAGCAAGAAAGGGTTATCAAATGTCGCTTCTCTGCTTTGCAAGCAAAGTTAAACAAGCAGTTGGCTACACACAACAAAATGGTTGTCAGCGATGGAAAGGGTGGCAAAGTTGGCATGCGTGGTCTTAGTAACATGCTGATGCAGCTGAGGAAGCTCTGCAATCACCCTTTTGTGTTCGAGCAAGTGGAAGATCAATTGAACCCTGGACGAGGCACAAATGATTTGATCTGGCGTACCGCTGGAAAGTTTGAGCTGTTGGACCGGATTCTTCCAAAATTCAAGGCGACTGGACATCGTGTTTTGATGTTCTTCCAAATGACTCAGATCATGAACATTATGGAGGATTTCCTTCGTCTCCGTTCGATGAAGTACCTGCGTCTTGATGGTTCAACAAAATCTGATGATCGCTCAGACCTATTGAAGCTTTTCAATGCTCCAGGCTCGGAATATTTCTGTTTCTTGCTATCGACGCGAGCTGGTGGTCTTGGTCTGAACTTGCAGACAGCCGACACTGTTATCATCTTCGATTCAGACTGGAATCCTCACCAGGATCTTCAGGCTCAAGATCGTGCCCACCGTATTGGCCAGAAGAATGAGGTCCGAATCCTGAGACTCATCACCTCCAACTCAGTTGAAGAAAAGATTCTTGAGCGCGCCCAGTTCAAGCTTGACATGGATGGAAAGGTCATCCAGGCAGGAAAGTTCGATAACAAGTCTACCAATGAGGAAAGAGATGCACTCTTACGTACTTTGCTTGAAACCGCCGAGGGAACAGAGCAAGTCGGAGACCAAGATGAGATGGACGATGATGACTTGAACGACATAATGGCTCGATCGGAAGACGAACTGGCGGTCTTCCAACGTATGGACAAGGAAAGACAGAAGACCAGTCAGTACGGTCCTGGTCACAAGCTGCCGCGTCTACTGAGTGAGGGTGAACTTCCTGATATTTACATGACTGAGGAGAACCCGGTAGCGGAAGAAGCCGTTGAAATTGAGATGTCTGGTCGCGGTGCCCGTGAGCGCAAGATTACCCGCTACGACGACGGCCTTACGGAAGAGCAGTGGCTCATGGCGGTTGATGCCGATGACGATACTATTGAAGAGGCTATTGCCCGGAAAGAAGCAAGGGTCGAGAGACGTCGTACCAACAAGGACAAACGTGGCCGTAAGTCGGCAGGCGCCGAGTCATCCCCCGAGCCATCTCGCGAGAGCTCTGAAACACCGCAACCCAAGAAGCGCGGCCGCAGAGGCCCTGCTCCAAAGCGTAAAGCGGAGGAGCTAGTGGAGGAGACTCCTCAGCCTAAGCGTAAGAGGGGCAGGCAAGCTAAGCCCGTTGAGACACTGAGTTCCGACGATCGATCTGCTGTCCAGCAGATCCTGAACAATGTCTACCAGGCCTTGATGGACATGGAGCAAGAGCTTCCCGCCGATTCCTCTGATAGCGAGGATGGCCCTGTTACACGTGCCATTATCGAGCCATTTATGAAGCCGCCACCCAAGTCGCAATACCCTGATTATTATATGATCATTCAAACCCCCATTGCTATGGATATGATCAAGAAGAAGATCAACCGTGAAGAGTATCAGAACCTGAGAGATTTCCGGAGTGATATACATCTCCTCTGCCAGAACGCTCGTACATATAATGAAGATGGCAGTATCCTATTCCAAGATGCGAATGACATTGAAGTAAGCCAACCACCCCCCCCCCGAATATAATATCCATTATCTAACGCTGACTTACTTTATTTAGACACGATGCTTGGCCGAACTGACCAAAGAAACTGAAAATTATCCACAGTTCGCCAATTTTGACGACTCTTCGGCATCTGCCAATGACTACTCAGTGTCTGCCATTGCTGGGCCTGAAACACCCAGCGCCTCCACACCAGGACAACCAAAGTTGAAACTGACGTTCAATGCTGGAGGCGCCGTGCCCGGCATGAACGATGAGCATTGATTCACTAACAGGACTCTTGTTGATACATATACTCTTGTTCTAAAGATATTTTGCCGGGGCTTGCACATTTTATGTTTCTTATACTGTTTTTACTTATCTGATTAAGCATGTATTCCACTGGATCCGTGGCGGCGGCGTTTTGTGACTGGGCGGCAGGCGAGCAATAATGCAGGCTGACGGCGCAGTCATGTTCTGTTCTCTTCTAAGGACGAAACGGGAAGTTTCACCCATATGTTTATTTAGTAGTGGTTGTTTTTCTGGCCCTTGCCTGTTTACTTCTTGCGCGGTGAGCTTTTGCTTGCACTGGCGATATTAGATCCACAGTTCTTGATCCAACACTGTTGTGCTTGCCGCTTATGAGTTGGGTCTGCAGCACTCGCACATTTGATAATAAAATGATGGAATTGGTTTTCAAAATTAATATTTTTTTGGGTTCAAGATAAGGACATAGGAGGCACGAGTAAAGATCATCCTATCGCTGGAGATCATTTGTCAGAATCATCTGCATCTGTGATCTGGAAGAATCTGGACGCCCACCGAGCACACACCACTTGCAGGCCTCGGCGAAGAAAGACGTCATGGGATCACGTGCCATAGGCACACCGTCATTCGTTAGTCCCGCTCGTCATCTCTCACCTCACACTTCTGGCCTGCAAGATAACAACCTCCACCTTTCCTGCTCCCTCGCTATCTCCATCACTTTCGTGAATCGTCGAATATACCCTATTCCAAAATCCCATCAAATATATAACATAACCAGAAAAAATGGCCAGTTTCCAGGACCGTGCTCAGCACACCATCGCTCAGCTTGACAAGGAGGTAAGTTGTTTGTGCGTTTCTAGCACTGGCTCGGAGTGTGCGGTACCTTTACGACCCCTCGAAATAGCCTCCATATTTAGTGCTATCCCATCGCTATCCAATCCTATTTTGTCGCTCTGAACAAGAGATTTTTATACCGCACTTTTCGATCGCCAGCCAGCTTATTATCGCTCTCGTGCTTTGTTTTCGCACTAAAAACATAACTAACGAGGTCCCTATACAGCTCTCCAAGTACCCTGTCCTCAACAACCTCGAGCGCCAGACTTCCGTCCCCAAGGTGTACGTCATCCTTGGTCTGGCTGGAATCTACACCTTCCTGGTCTTCTTCAACATCGCCGGCCAATTGCTTGTCAACTTGGCTGGCTTCATCCTCCCCACCTACTACTCCCTCAACGCCCTTTTCACAGCTGGAAAGTCGGATGACACTCAGGTGAGTACATTACCAGCTTAACACCAATAAATGAATTATACACATTTACTAACATGTCTCGTGATCCAGTGGTTGACTGTATGTTCTCGTGATTCCTCTATCCCTGCAACCGCCAGGGCTCTTCACCTAGGCATGAGCCTAGCACGTGATCCCGTATCGCAAAGAACCGGAAGCTAACATGTGAATCTATAGTACTGGGTTGTTTACGCTTTCTTCACCGTCATTGAGAGCGCCGTCAGTGCTCCTTACTGGTTCCGTAAGTGATTTTTTTTTCTTTTCTTTGGGAAGCGAGTTGGCATTTAGAACGTATGCTAACATTTAATCCCAACAGCGTTTTACTACATCTTCAAGTTCGTCCTTGTCCTCTGGCTGGCTCTTCCCCAGACCAAGTAAGCTATCCATTCTTGATGTATTCAAATGCAACGACGGCTAATCCAATTTTTAGCGGTGCTCAAGTCGTCTTCAACTCTCTCCTCCAGCCCCTTGTTGGCCGCTACTTCAACAGTGGCTCTACCTCGGCCAACCTCCGGGCCCAGGCTGATGCCGCCACCAAGGACCAGTAAATAGACCGACCGTAAATAAGAGGTTTGCGGCTTTTGCTCCCACAGCCGCAAATAAGGTCTATTCCCTGCTCATCTGGTGAACATAAAAAAAATTAACGACGAAGACGATAATGAGACTTCGCTGTTTTGACACAGTTGGCGGAAGTGGTGATTGGTGAGAAGCCATGCGGGGCTGCATGGTAATAACGTTGGAACATGGACTCGTCCTTGAACCTCTTATTTTTTTTATTTTATATGATTTTGCTGTTGTAGAAACGTTTGCGATCGCTGGTGGATTAGGGGCGGGATCTGTCTCGTTCACCAGAGATGGATAGGTATATCTGATGCATTTGTCCTCTTGGATAAATTCGAGTACCGTTTCCCTTGACTGTCATTCTTATTGATATATCTCTCGTGTGACGCATGAATGACATGAAAATATTTCCTTCGAAGCTTATAACCCAAGTAGAAAAACTAACTGATACGGGTAAACGCTATTCGAAACTTTGGGAGTGATGTATGATATTTCTGATTAAGACTGGGTACCGTAGCCCAGAAGTAGCTATCCCCTAGCGAGTAGATATACGCGGGGGGACTGGTGATATTAGTATAAGCCGAAACGATTCTGCCAGCCATCCGTACGCGGATTTAATATAATACGATATGGGAAAGGGTTCGCATCCGTGGTCGTAATTGGGGGAAGATGATCTTTGTCGCGGTTCACGACGGCCAAGATCTTGAGCGCAGCCTTCTGCAGCATGTTCTCCATTGCTTTGCGGACCTTTGCACGCTCTAATTCGTCTGTGTTAGCTGAGTGTCGGGCCGTAAGGAATTGCGTGGTGAATGAGCATTAGTCCAACATACCAGATTCTGTCCTGGGGGTGGCGATTGTTACGTCCAAGTTCCACACCTCCCAACATACTTCTTCTTCTCCTTTTCCCGCTAGCCCAGAGAACCAAATACCAGAGCGCCTGCGCTTCTTCTCGTAGAATTCGACGGCGATCCGCCCGCGTACGCCGCCGCCTCCTCCGCTACCACCCCCAAAACCACCGCCAGAGTCGTGAGCACCCGAAGCTGAGTGTTGGCGGACTAATGAGCTGATGCGTGAGTCTATTAGAGTTTCGAGGTCTACGTCGTTTATAGCGGGGAGGGTGAAATCGAGGACATCAAACGTGGTCGGACGGATAGATGGGAAGTATCGGTGGAAGAATATTAGGTTGAGCACACCTAGACACCGAGAATGTTAGCTTGGTATAATATACACCAATCTTGGACACAAAGCGACTACCACAAACCTTTTAATACGTCTCTGACGCTGGTCGTGTCTGCGAAGATCTCCAGGAAGTACTCTGGAGGGGTTTTGCGGGGCTCCATTGCGAAGCGGCGGGACGGGAGAGGGTGGAGAGCGAGAATGGGGTGAGTATGAGTATGGCGTGAATGCGATCGACTATATCACACAGCTGGCTGTTTGAGTTCTCTGAGAATAAATAGAAGATGTGGGGGGACTCCGGTGACGACTAGCTATGACGAGCTGGGTCGAAGAGCTGTTCTGGCTACGTGGGGGCCAAGATAAGCCGGTTTGGTGTTGGAGACAGCAGAAACGCAGTGATCGCGGGCTGTGGAAATGGCAGGGTGAAGTCGCCTAGTCCGCTAGGAGAAAAGATCATATAGGAAAGTCCACATAGGTAGAAAACATGGTGCCCTCAGCGAGGATATATCCCTTTGTCTCGTTGAGCGAAGTTGCAGGTGAAAGGGACAAGAGTCCTCATCCGGGGAGGACGACTCATGATAAAATTACGGAGACGTACGGCTGTGACGCGACTTCCCCGCCACAAGCCGGTATTTTATTGAAATTATGACAGCAAGGGCTCCCGTGACCTCAGCATACCTCCAGTTGGGCACAGCAGACAAGGAGAGGGCTGCACTATACAACTGGAGGTGCATTTAACTACCGAAGGAATGCCGCAATAGACTAAGCTCCAAGAAGGCTAGTATATCGTGATAGAACAAGCCTTGTTATCATTACTATAGCCCCCGAGCACTTGCTTGGTTGTTCGCGTATCCTTATCATAAGGCAATCGGTTTAGCCGAGGCCGCGTCCATTCTCCGACCGTCATTCTCGGTTGCTGTGATCGCCATCAATGACCTGTCTTCCTCTCTTCTGCTCCATCTTCCCTATCTATCTAATTATTGCTTCTGCTCCATTCTAGTATCTATTCAGATTTATATTGTATATGATGAACTGCATTGGTTCGGTATTCGCGTGAAGTTGACCTCCAATCCCCCTTCGCTCCACCATGATCAGTGCTACGAGGCGCTGGTTTCGGCGCAATCGCAAAACCCTCGCAATCGGCACAGGCGTCATCGGAGTAGGATATCTTGCAGGACAATATGTACTGTCCAAGATTTCGGAAGCACGAGAACGCATGAGCAGTGACCGTATTTCCAGAGAGAAGTGAGTGATTTGCCTCCTGTTATCTATCCCCACCTGACTCGCGTGCTCGGCGACGGAGGCTGACTGCCTTGTTTCACTCCGCAGTTTACGACGACGATTTGAGCAAAACCAGACTGATTGTACATATACCGTGCTGGCTTTGCTGCCGACTGCGGCAGAGGACATCTTAGAGGCGCTCCCGGTGGAGGAGTTGACGAAGGAGCTACAGAAGAAACGCGCGGAGCGGCTGGCCCGTCTTAATGCCGGGGAAGGGACAACAACCGGGTCGGACATGAGCTCTGTAACCCCCAGTCTGCCCGACGACGATAGAAAAAGCCTGTCAAGTGATTCTTTCCTGCGTACCAGCCAACTCGGCGATTCGACTGTTGAAGGAGATCCATCCTCCCAGCCGAAGCGGAACAAGACCCAGCTTTGGAACGAGGTCAAGATTACCTGTGTGTCTATCCGCTGTGTATAATATTTCCCTCTGAGACTGACACTGTTTAGCGACTACTCGAGCATTCACCCTCATATATACCCTATCGTTGTTGACTATCTTCACACGCGTCCAACTCAACCTACTTGGCCGCCGGAACTACCTTTCGAGTGTGATTTCTCTAGCCACACCCCCCGCCGACTCTTCGACGATTAGGCTAGAGGACCACGATGATGATCTTACGCAGACCTTGGGAAATGATTTCGAGACTAACCGACGGTATCTCGCCTTTAGCTGGTGGCTGCTCCACCGTGGCTGGAAGCTATTGATGGAGGAGGTTCAGACGGCAGTGGAGGAGGTGTTTGGTTCACTTAACCCACGGGATGATATTTCGTTTGAGAAACTATCGGAATTGACTCTCCAAGTTCGAAAGAAGGTTGAAGGCAACACTGAGGAAGATAGGAAGTACGTTTACCCTATAGGCTCGGTATCCGAGTTGGAAATTCCGTTTACTAACTGAGCGGGAAGGCACCGAAAGTGGCTCTCCTATTTACTTCCTCCACGAGAAGAAGAAGATAACCTGCTTGAGGAATCTGGCGTCCTCGGGGTTACAGAAGCTGCCACCCCCCAAACCGCGGCGACGCTACGACACCTCCTCGATGAGACGGCCGACCTAATCGACTCCCCAACATTTACTCGTGTTCAGATGCTTCTGAACAATGAATGTTTCGAGACATTGATACAGCAGTGCAAGGCGGATGCATTCAAATCCGCGGGGCCCGTGACTGCACCACAATCCTTTACATCTGTTGGTACAATTATTCCACCCTGGCAGGATTCCGAACTCAAGACGAAGCTGGCGAATGTCCTGGCAGTGCTTGCTCGACAAGCACATGTTATTGGCAACGGGGCCTCTCCTCCAAATCTATACGTGTCCGCAATGGACCAAGGCGTTCGGGAGCTGGAAGCATTCGCGGCAGTGGTGTACAGCTCAAACTTCGACTCAGAGCTTCTCGGTGCTGGATCCGGATCCGGATCCTCCGGCGGGGCAGGCACAGTGCCAGACTCCGTTTCTTCTTCCCCTATAATTGTTGCCCAGGACGACGGCGAGCTCGATCATGACCGGGTTGCTCGAGGGGTATCAACCGTACCGGGATTTGATAATAATGATTTGGAGAAGGCATGGGGAAGGGCTGTTGAAGAACAACCAGGCAGTGGACCTGCAGCATAGGCTCGACGAGCCTGGTGACAGATAAACTCTGAAGGCATACGGCCGTGATACCATCCACTCTCATCTATGAAGGCTAACTGGGTGGTGATTGTAATATTATATCCAAGCTGAATAGCACGAATTCTTGACGCGTGAATTAGGACGTCAGATATTAGGTAGCGAATAATACATTGGAGGATATACCTACCTAACGTGTATGGTGTACTCCGAGTCTCCATCATCACTCCGTAAGGTGTAGCTAGTTAGTTAAGGCTTGACAGGCTTACATAATAACCGTGATCTGTGGGGGAGCCGAATAGCCGAACGGATGTTCATCGGATCAAGGGACTCGGTGGATTTGGTGGGTTAATATATTGTGGCGCGGTGGGTTGAGGGGAAGCTTGGAGTGACACCAATTTTTGCGCCTCGGATTGGCTAAGGGGGGATCCGAATGTGCACTGTTTGAGTTGCATCGACGGCGCTATGAAATGCTTGGGAAAAGCCAGAATTGCAAGCATACTGTTCAGCCTGCCAGGCGAAGATGAATTAGCTATACTAATGCAAGTTATGAATGCTTCTCTGCTGCCAAGTGGATTCGCTGTGCATGGCGGATTCTGATTTTGAGCTCTTTGTTTCCTTCGGGGTAGATCATGTCTTCTTGTGGACGCTGCACCTTTGTGATCTTCCACGATCCCCAACTTGTCATGCTTCCAGGGCCTCCTGGTGGCCGGATTTCGTGAGAACCCCCCCGCTGCTAGTTTGTCCATGAGAAAGAAAAATGCTTCCCTTCCTGTCCTTTCCCTCTCGTGCCAATTTCTTTCCTCTCCCATCGCTGTCCGCTAATCCGTCGCGTGCCCTTCGTTTGGCCCCCCTCCTGAGGTTACATCTCCGAGCTCGGACAAAAGCCGACACCGGCTGAGGAATCCAGCTCGCTCCCGCGCCGTTCTGTTGCGCTGGCCAATTTCCCTCCGCTTACCAGTTTCTTTTCCCCTGACTCACTGGGCTTGCTGAACCCCATTCACACTCTTCCGGCGACAAGACACTGCGACTGCGGCAGATCGTATATAATGGGAGTCCTGGGTGCGTGCTCTACTGACTCAGATTGTGGATGTTGCGGTGCTGATGTATAGATCGCGAAACAGAAGAGAGCCACGACCCCAGCCATGCGCCTGAAAAGGGCGGCGAGGCGCAGGAGCAAACGCAGACGTCGTCGATGGGGTCCAACGACCTCCCCTTGCTCACCAAGACTACGGAGCGCAAGCTCATGGCCAAGGTCGATTTCCACGTCGTTCCCTGCTTGTGCATCATGTACCTGCTTGCCTTCCTTGACCGGTACGAGAACCCACTCCCCACTGCAGCGAATGCGCCTACGACTAGAGTTGATTTTTCTTCTTTTTTAGGGTTAATATCAGTAATGCGGCAGTCCTAGGCATGACCACGGATCTGGGTATCGCAGAAGGAACAAAATACAACACAGCCTTGACTATTTTCTTCGTTCCCTACGTTCTCTTCGAAATCCCTTCCAACATCCTTCTCAAGAAATTGCGGCCCCATGTTTGGTGTATGTGCCGGATCTTTCTTTCCCCCTTAGTCTGCGTCGCTGACTGCTGCAGTGTCACTCTGCATGTTCTTATTCGGCATTGTCACCATCTGCCAGGGCTTAGTCACGAACTGGGGTGGTTTAATGACTACCCGTTGGTTTTTGGGTAGGTGCATTGCACTGTATTCAAAAAAGATCCGTGGCTAAAAGGTTAATGTAGGAATGTTTGAGACCGGCATGTTTCCTGGATGTGAGTGTATTTCCCCGTTGCTAAATTTGTTTTGTGTATTAACCGCTCCCAGGCTTCTATTTGCTGGGAATGTGGTACAAGCGCAGCGAGGCCCAAAAACGATTCAGTTTCTTCTTTAGCTCTACCACGCTAGCTGGTGCTTTTGGCGGTGTGCTTGCTGCTGGTCTTGGAAAGATGCACGGCGTCCGTGACCTTGCGGGGTGGCGATGGGTGTTCATTGTCGAAGGATTGCTCACAGCTGTGGTCGCCATAATCTTGTTCTTCTTCCTCCCTGACTTCCCCGAGGATGTGAAATGGCTCTCGGAGGAAGAGCGGGATTTTCTCCGGGCGAAGTTGGCCAAGGATTCTGGGAAGGCTGGAAATGATGCTGATATGGGCTGGCGCGAAGTTCTGGCCGTTTTCAAAGATCGTGAGTAGCGTCCGTCCCTCGGGGATCGCCGTTCCTCCATTCTGACTTCATCTCTAGCAAAAATCTTTCTTGGTGGTCTCATGTACTTCGGGCAGATTGTCACGGCCTATGGTTAGTCGTTGCTCCTTGCCTAAAACTTAATTCACGAGCAGAAGAGCTAGAAAGCTGACCTATCGCAGGCTATGCTTACTTCGCACCAACCATTATCAAGTCTTATAACTATGGGCGTGAGTGTTTCCTTGGTTCCTGCTGGACATATCTCTAATCGGGATTGAAGCAATCGAAACTCAACTGTACTCCATTCCACCTTGGGCTGCGGCATTCGGATTCTCCATGTGCATCGCATACTTATCCGACAAGTTTAAACACCGTTTCTTGTTCACCATAATTCCTATGTTGATTTCGATGGCTGGCCTGGGTATCCTCATGAACATACATAACAACCGCAGCGTCCAATATGGAGCACTATTCCTTGTTACTGGTGGATGCTACAGCGCCATGCCCGTGGTCGTTTGTTGGTTTGCGATGAACCTAGGGGGCCATCGCCGACGTAGTGTTGGAACCGCATGGCAAGTTGGTTTTGGCAACAGTAGGTGATCTCTTAACGCCTTGCTCCCCGAATCAACACTAACGTGGAATTCAGTTGGCGGTATCGTCGCTACGTATTCATTCCTTCCGAAAGATGAAGCGAATTTCTGGAGAACTGGATTCAGCATTGGCGTGGCCTTCCTTGCGTTTACTTGCGCCCTCTGTATCCTCTACTTCTACAGAGTGTGGCGCGAAAACCAAAAGAAGGACCGGATCATGGCCAGTGGTGACCCCAGTTATCTTGAAGAGGACGAGGAGGTTTTGGGAGATTTGGCGACGAAGTTCCGTTACTCATACTAGGATGTAAAAATCGTTGGATCCTTCAAATGAACTATGAAGCCCATTGAAGTCCATGCTAGGGCTAGGGCTTGGATAATATACCCACAAAGAATATATGCTTGAGATATGATCTCTTATCAATATTGAAGAATGAAATAGAAAGACTATATGTGCCGATATTACACATGGAACCCACAATAGCTGTAATTGATGTCATGATAATGCGTTGATGTTGGGCTCGGTAAACAGTCAAGCACTAACACGTGACCCGTCACCTGACTAGGGTTTCTGACGCACACAACCTTAAGTAGCTCTTCCGCTCCCGTAACCGTTCTTCTTCCAACCATCTTTCATCCTCGAAGAAGTGTGAGTAATAGCTCCCCCATCGGCCTCAATGGCCATGGTAAACCTGCTAGACGGTGACTAACTACCTAACCAGTCACTCTACGAAGATGAGAGCCAAGTGGAGAAAGAAGCGCGTTCGCCGTCTCAAGCGTAAGAGAAGAAAGATGAGAGCTAGAAGGTGAGTTTACTACTGATGTTGTCAAAATATCGGCCTGCAATCGATTCTAACGTCGCAATAGCAAATAAACTACTCGCCCAATTCATCTCAGCTTCTCATGTTAAGCTCGGTGTTGAACGCTAAACACGACAAATCTTTGACGACGTCACGATGATGATTTTCCAGTTATGATCGTTTCGTGGTTCGCCTCCTCCAATGAGGCCTGCCTGGTCGGGGACAACCAATGCTCCTCATATTTATCTATTATATCGATTTCGGAATCCGCCGTTCAACTGGAACTTCCTTCCCGATCTTTCAAACGAAACGGATATGAATTTCCATCCAATCCCTCGGGTTCATCAAACGTTTTCGATTGTTCTTTGACCAGGTGGTGGGGTTGCGTTCTGCGTAACTTGTTACCCTCGGAGGGGTCAATGTGTTTGGTGGGGTTTGGTAGGGGTCAGTCCAAGTGTGACTGATAGTCTTCGGTTTTCCTGTACTGTCTAGTTTCAGATGCCACTGGCTTCTCCGAGTTTGATATGGGGGACTGGTCAATTCTTACACTCTAGGCTTTAGGACATCAGCCTCGGCTGGTGCACCCAAGGTCTGGAGTCGTGGAGAGGTCCTCGAGAGTTTTATCATCAAATTACGAAACAAAAAGTTCCGAAACGCAACATTGTCTCTTGTAAACTGTAAATTGTAGACTCAATATCTTCGAACTCAAAAGGCCATCCAGCGCCTGTAGGCTTCTGTTTCAAAATTCAGTTATTCTTGGGTTCTCGTGGCCCGTGGCTCGAGGCTCGTGGGCATGTTTCTCTCCGCCTTCACTTGACACTCACCGCCTTCACTTTTTTCTCCAACTTTTTTTTTACAGCGCAAGCAGCCTTTTTGCACTCTACGAAACTCCAGTTACCACCCTCTCAAAACCATATTATACAATGGCCTCCGACAAGGCTGAGAAGAAGCGCAAGCGCGCCTCAGACCGCCATGAACGACCAACCAAGAAGCCAGCCCTGGATCTGCAAAGCCTCCCCCCATTAAAGTCCAGTTTGACCAAAGACGACAGCGAGCTCGCTCCTGTGCTGAGTATGCGATTTTATCTTGATATTTCCCTGGGTATGATTTCTAACATACTTGGAAAATAGTAAACACGCCCGGAGTCACCAAGCAACCTAATGTCCGCCTGAACCCGTATCTGAGAACCCGCAGCCATGCTGTCGATGGCCATTCCGCGGGGAACGATGGGATTGCAACCACAGAATTATTGCTGCAGTCTTCAGAGCACCCGAAGTTGGACTTTACGGGACGGGAAGCGAACGATGATGCCGATTCCCAACTGAAGCATTACGTTGCTGTTGTGGATCCTGTTAGCAAGACGTGGGAGTTCGTTGAGGCGAGGAGACTTACGCTTCGAGGTGCAGTGAGGAGGGCGCCTTCAGCGGAAGAAGAACAGGACGAAAGCGAAGATGAGGAAATGGTTTGTTTCTTATTCCCTTCATTTTTGTATATCAATTATGGATAGGAGGGCGAGATGCTAACGATGATATCTCCACAGAGAACCATGCGTGAACAGAAAACAGACCTCACATACACATTCGGCACAAAGAAATCACGGAAAGCAACCGAATCCATGGCCGAAAACGCACAACTCTCCAATGCCCCTGAGGGCGCCGCAACAGCCGCAGAGTCCGCTCTTCTCCAATCCATGCCCGCCGACGCAGCAAGAGACATCGCAGCCAAGTCTGCAGCAGTCCAGGCCGAAATCCAAGCCTCCAAGCCCTTACCCCCTGCGAACCTCGACGCCAAACACCCCTCAGAGGTATACCCCATCGAAAACCTCGTCCCCAATGGCAACGCCACCCTCCGGCAACTCCCCATCAAGGACTGGCAGGACACCATCTCCTCCGGGCTCGAGGTCATTACCTCCTCACGCTACGTCGCCAACCGCATCTACGACGTCGTCGAGTCCGGAAACACAACACATCTCCAGATCCTCCGCTTTGTGCTCGTCCTCATCGAACTCACCCGTGCCCTCGGCTCCGGCAAACCAGGCCGCGGCCCCAAACGCCTCCCATCCCGCGACGATCTGCGCCAGCTCCTCTCCGGCGGCTCAAAGAACGCCAACGACGACCCGTCTCCACAAATTCCAGACCCTGTCATCGATGCCATCCGCCGCAAGTTCGCCCCCGGCGGCTCAACCCTCTCCAAGAACGACATCACCCTCCTCAAAACTACCATCTGTGCGCTTACGCTCCATATCCCCCCGCAACCAGTTAAAGATGGCATCCCCACACCCAACGGCGGGAACACTCCAAATGAACTGGCTACGGACCCGTCGGATCTGCGTGACGACTTGCAGTGTGAGAATGCAGACATCCAGCAGTACTTCCGCGAGTTGGGATGTCGGGTTGATAAGCCTAGGGAGACTGAGTTCGCTAAGTGGGATGTTCGGGGTGGCAAGGCCCAGGCTGCGACGATGAGGATCGCGAGACTTAAGCTTCCTGTGGAGTTCCCCAAGGTTAGTCGGGCTGGTGGAAGGAGGAGGTAGATGGGGTCCCCCGTCTGGGGTGTTTTGTATGTATGTATGCACACCGGTGTGTGTACAGGGAATGATGCTTATGAAAGTGGTGAAGAGCAGAGATGATATAGACAAAAAAGGACAGTTGTGTTTGCGTGTAATTGGCGTTTAGAGTTGTCTTATTATCATTATCATTGTGTGAATACCAAGGTAGTAAAGTGAATGACCTAAAAATCAAGTTCTATCGGATAAGCCTTGACCGAGATTTAACGGCCACGTATTGTTCAGCTACGCAGAAACTACAGGTGATGATTTATAGCAAGGTAGATGTTTGTAGTTTGGACATTCCTGGATTTGGACCTAAATTAAATGACGGGCAGGTCCTGTTGAAGTATCCATCAAGTCAACCCGAAATATAGCTCGTAATCAAGCATACTATCTAAGGAGCGGACGGGAGGGCTATATATAACATGTGTGTGTGTGTATATATACCATTATCCCACAAGTATTACCGCGGTGACATCGGACACCTAAGCGGCAGCTGCGACAGGAATCGAAGCAGTGGCGGGTGCCATGCGCGGAACCGGTGCGGCGTGGAACTCACGTTCCACGGCAGCTTCCAGGGTTTCATTTGGCTGGAGCTCCAGCTGCACGTCGGACCAGATGGGCTGGTTCTCGAGCTCAGCAGCTTCCACGCCAACGCCGACGAAGCCGCCCATGGCCTGCCAGTCGCTTGCACGTTTGATTCCGAGGTCATTCCAGACAGTATTGACTGCTTGAACGAGGTGGTTGCGGAGTTCCTGGGTGTGTCCAGGGGTGGGAGTGATTCTGAGCCGTTCTTCGCCGCGCGGCACAGTGGGGTAGTTAATTGCTTGGACATAGATACCGTGCTCCTCAAGAAGCTTGTCAGACGCCTGCTTGGCGAGTTCCGCGTCGCCAACAAGCAGAGGGACAATGTGAGACGGGTTAGGAATCACGGGGATGTCCAAGTTCTTGAATGATTGCTTAACAGCACGAGTGTGCAGCTGCTGAAGGACACGGTCCTGTTGGTAGCGAGATTGATACTGGATTGCAGCATCGGCGCCGGCCATGGTTGCCGGTGGAAGAGAGGTTGTGAAAATAAATCCTGGAGCAAGCGAGCGGATTGTGTCAACTAGCGCAGCAGAGCCAGCGATGTAGCCACCGACACATCCGTATGCTTTTCCGAGGGTACCGGTGATGATATCAATTCGATCCATTACGGTTCCCTTAGTGCTGAGAGGGTTTGCGGTGTCCTGGGACGCATAGACATCGTAATCAAGATGCTCGGCAACTCCGGCACCGTGGGGCCCATACATGCCAACGGCGTGGACCTCATCTAGGAAAGTGATGGCGCCGTACTTGTCTGCCAAATCACAAATCTGCTCAATTGGAGCAATAGAGCCGCACATGCTATAAACCGATTCGAAAGCAATGATCTTCGGAACATTAAGAGGGAGAGACGCAAGCTTTGTCTCGAGGTCGACCAGGTCGTTGTGCTTGAAGACCATTTTTTTGGCGCCGGAGTGGCGGATACCCTGAATCATCGACGCGTGGTTAAGCGAGTCGGATAGAATGACACAGTCGGGCATCTTGCTGCCCAGAGTGGCGAGGGTAGCGTCGTTGGCAACGAAGCATGAGCTGAAAACCAAAGCTCCCTCTTTGCCGTGGAGTTTTGCAAGAGTATTCTCCAGCCCGACCGCATGCTGGTTGTGTCCGGAGATGTTACGGGTTCCTCCAGCTCCAGCTCCATAGGTATCGAGTGTCTTATGCATAGTCGAAAGCACCTCAGGGTTGCGACCCATTCCGAGGTAGTCGTTCGAGCACCAGACAGTCACCTTTTCCTCTCTAGAGGAAGTATGAGCGCGGGGGAACTCCTGGGCAAGGCGATTGATGTTGTTGAAATAGCGGTACGACTTGTCCTGGTGTTTCTTCTGCAGCTCGGTATTGTAGAAGCCATTGTAGTCGAATGGCTTAGCTGCAGGAGCACTGGGGGAAGAACCGGTCATAGCTGCGGCCGACTGGACGCGGGGACTGGCGGCAGTCTTGGAGAAACCGGGATGGACTGAGGAAATTCGCAAGTCAGTGGCTGAAACCGGGCAATTGAATAGCAGCGTCATCAGGGTAAGACATACTTTGCTGAGACTCCTTGTGGAACTCGGTGCTCATGTTGGCACCGTTTCCTGTCGTAGAGTGCAGCGCCCTCTTACATGGTGTGGTTCGGGCAGCCTTGGTGGTGGTGGCTACGCCGGCCGCGGACGAAGTAAACCGCTTGGTACCGTTCATGCGGGAAGTCTGGACGGCGAGGGCCTTGCTCATGACGGGGCAACGGTGAGCCAGTCTCTGCAAGTTGGACATGGTACCTCCTCCAGGGCTCGTGCTGGGCCGAGTAGCGGTGGCCAGCGAGCGAAGCGTGGTCGGCGAGCTGCGCTTGAGGAATGGGCACATGGCCCGGGATTGCTGGAGAAGGGCCTCCATTGATACGGATAGTTCCTGGAATCGATGGAGAGCGGATTTAAGATATAGATGAGTGTGGATGGCAGGGAGAAGTCGAGAGGGGGATTGGAGTGTCTAAATACGGAGCGGCGGCGGGTGCCATCAACTTGTGGAAATTTCGGCCTCTAAACTTGAGTCTTGCTCGTGACTCGCTCGTGTGGGGAGAGGGGGCCCTGCCAGAGGCGGTCTAGCGCCTGGCGATGACAACTCTGGCGTTGTGATTGGCTTATTTGGCCGCAGATGCGAAATTACACCGGGGTTCCTTGACAGTCACTGTAAAGTTACACAGATCCCGGCCGTATTCGTGTTAGTCAGAGGCCTTGGTCAGTCAGCAACAGGCGCTGGAATCTGGGACTCCTCATCTTCAGAACTCTTCAGTGTATTCTGGTACGTATTCGGATTACGGCCCACGGCTCCGCTGGCCGAGGCTAACGCTTCATGGGAACGTTTACCGGCTCGCCGCCTGTGATTCCCAGACAACCTTGCGTCGCTGTGATCGTACAGTATTTCCCTCTCGGGAAGCAGATCCCGAGTCCAGGCCATTCTTCACTGGTAAGGTAATTCCATATGTTTCCATTATCGCGGGAAATACTCCATAGAGCTGCTATTATAACAACAGTAATAACCAGTGGCCAAACCACCACTAAACCAGCACCTGAACTCTCAAAGGCGTATGCATGTGTACAAACAACATGTCTAAATACCTGTCCATCTCTGACATCATGCTTCCACTTCCCAGTGGAATCAGCATACCAAATCGCCATCTTTGTCTTTTGACACAGAATAATGTTAATACAAGGCAAATGTACCTGGTTTGCCCAGGAAAGAAAGAAAAGTATAGTGCAAAAGACAGTGAAAAAAAAAAATAAAAATAAAATAAAATAAAAATAAAAAAAGACCGAAGAAAGGTAGGGAAAACAGAACGCCGTCATGCAAATATAATAGAATCACCAATTCATCAGCCTAAGCTAGACCCCCATCGCCGTCAATGAGACGGAGTCGTTCTTTGGTTGTCTTAGCTCTTTTGGATGTACCCTTTCCTCCACCTCGGCCACGTCCTCGTTTGGGGACAGGTGTACCAGCCGATGGCGTCCCCAGATTTTCCGCTGTCGACACAGGAGTCGCAGCTCCTGATGGTTTGGCACTAGCATCATCAAAGTTTCCTTCACCTGTAATGAGAAAATTTGTTAGAATCGACTCGACCAATAAAATTTCTTTAACGGCGAAGAGTGGAAACATACCTTCGTGGTACATATCATCCAATGTGATATCCTTCTTTTTCTTCTGAGCATTCTTTTTGCCTCCTTTGCCAGCACCGAATGTTTCACCACGTTCAATCGCTTCCCTTTCTTTCTGCTCGATAAGTTCCGCCTGCTCGTCATCAGCCAGCCACATGGCAATGTCCTTCGCCTTGTTCTCGCGGTTGCGGGTGTTGAAATCGACGCCTCCGGCTGCGCCACCTGAAATAACAACTCGCTGCACTTCCTCCTTCTGCAACGCCCGTTTGCGGATACGCTCTTCGATGGTGGAGCGAGTGATAAGCCGGTACACTGTGACCTGTCGAGTTTGACCAAGGCGATGAGCTCGGTCCATGGCTTGCGAATCAATCGTGGGGTTCCAATCCGAATCGTAGAAAATGACAGTGTCTGCAGCAGTCAAATTGATACCAAGACCACCGGCACGAGTAGACAAAAGGAATACAAAGATATCAGAGCGTTGTTGGAAGTCCGCCACTGTATCACGACGATCCTCGAGCTTCGTGCTTCCATCCAAGCGGCAATACTTGTAGTTGCGGTAGGTTAGATACTCCTCCATGAGGTCGATCATGCGCGTCATCTGGAAGTAAAGTAGCACACGGTGGCCTCCCGCCTTGAGTTCTCGCAGAAGCTCGTCAAGCTTGGCTAATTTACCAGAATCCGTGACAAAGCGCCGCATAGAGGGTACCTCGATATGTGTATAACGACCCTTGGTTGAAAGTGGCTGGGGCAACATTGGAGCGAGTGAGTAAGGCGATGGGTCCACCTGCTGCTCGACAATTTGCTCTTCCATGGCCTTTGAAGGAGAGTCGAACAAGACGTGCTGAATAGGAATGTTGAAAAGAGAATCCTTCGTCTCCATACCGGCCTCTTGGCTTGAGGACACGAGCGTGATTGGCGGCGCAGATGCCGCAGGGCTAGCACAGGGCTCAATGACATCGAGACCCTCATTTTCAAAGACAGTGCGAGAGACGCTCATGAGTTCACGCATATACCCCTCCTGTGCGACATCATGAACCGCCTGGCGGTCATTGCGCTGGGCGATATTAAGCAAGGTGTGAGGAAGAGTGGTGGTCAATGCCCCATCCTCCTCATCATATACGGCGTTGAGACGAGATAACCTGTTGGTCTCTCCTCGGCGGCGGACGGCGCGCTCAAAGACGCCTTGATGAGAGAAATCGAACGCCTCTCCGGCTGACGTGTCCACAAACCGTAAGAAAGAGAACGCGCCGTCATCCTCCACACTGTGTTTGATATTTTCCGGCGTGAATATATTCATCAAATGAGATAAATATTTCGCATGGAAACCGGCCTTGGAATTATCGGGTCCTGCTATATCCACACGGCCGGCAGATTTGAGAAGCATTCGTGGCACGGGAAACTCGAGCAGGTTACGTGTCGAATAGGCAACATCGACGTTGTAGCCCTCTCTAACAAAAGAAGCTGTCTCTGCAAAGTGTGCAAGCGAGAAGGGGGACTTGGTTTCGGCTCGTTCAAATAAATCCGGGTGGTTGCAAACCTTTCGGAATTGCATAACCAAGTTCATCAGCGTGGTGCTGTCCGTTTCATCACCAACAGCAGCCTTCTCGATGAGATCCATGATGCTGACACGGTTCCGCAAATTAGCATACAGGGCACGTTGACGGTAGGTAAGGTCGCAGAAAATATCCTTCTCCACCTTGTCACCGAGTTCTTGTTGAACATGCTTCTTGACTCGGCGTAACATGAAAGGCTTCAAGATCATATGGAGACGCCTCAGTTGGTCCTCGTTAAGTTTCGTATTACTCTGCGCGTGAGATTCAATGTCCTTTGAAAACCATTCACTGAACTCGTCGTGGGAGTCGAAGAGAGTGGGCATAATGAAGTGGAGAAGTGCCCACAGCTCCTGCATGTTGTTTTGAATAGGTGTACCTGTCAACAGGAGACGGTTACGGCAGTGGAAGCCGAGGAGACTCTTCCAACGTGAACTCTGTGATGATTTGATAGCCTGGGCTTCGTCAAGAATCATGTACTGCCATTTGACTTTCTGGAAGTATTGCGAGTCAAGAACCACGAGTTGGTAGGATGTCACCAGCACGTGGAACTCCGACTCCTTGGTGTAGGTAATATGTTTGCGGTCCCAGAACTTACGGAGGATCTTGCGGTCTTTGGCAGAACCCCAGTAAGGCAAAACCTTGATATTAGGGACAAACTTGGTGATCTCTTGTTGCCAATTGTGGAGGGTTGAAGCTGGCGCGATAACCAGGAACGGGCCCCAAATATTATGGACTTCGGCGAGGTAAGCCATGACAGAGATAGACTGGATCGTTTTACCGAGACCCATCTCATCTGCTAAGATACCGTTGATACCCTGCTCATACAAATTGACAAGCCAGTTCAAACCCTTCAATTGGTATTCCTTCAGTTTGGCTGTGAGCATCGTGGGCTGTGAGATTTCAATGTCACCCAAACTCGTCGGGTTCTGGAAGTTCAGTTCATCATCCATTGTATCCATCGGGTTCTGGTCGGGATTATCGAAGGCGCGAGCTCTATCCTGTGCTTGCTGGACGGCGTTTTGGGCGTTGGCCATAGCAGCCTGTCGCAAGGCGGTATCATCTTCAGCATCGAAGTCCAAGTCCTCGAAATTGGTGACCTTCGCACCCGCTGGGCCAGAGGGCAAGTCGATCGCATTGGCACCTTCCGCTCCCGAATCCCCAGAGACATCTCCATCTGCTCCAGGGATCTTCCGACCGATGAAGTGAGAATACAGTTCGGTCTGTGAGATGAGGAAATTGAGTTTGCGCTTCTGGCGGTTGGCTTCGCGCTCCGCCTCTGCCCTTTTTGCCGACTCAAGTTCTTGTTTCTCAGCCAGACGACGCAAGTCACGCTCTTCACGCTCGTTTCGTTTCCAGAAAGACATCATCTCACGCATACTCCGTTTAGCGCGGGCTTGAGTGTCTTTCATACTCTTGTTGGTGCGTTCCTGCCACTTGCGGGATTGCTTACTGGCGAGCTGGGCAGTCTTGCGCAGGTTCTCTTGACGAGTACTGAGAGAATTAACCTTGGTGCGGTAGACCTTAGGGATATCTTTACGTGCGATATCCCTCCAGATCTGTTCATAGATCTGATTGTACCCCTTTGACTCGTATGTAGAAAGGGGAGCGGGAGAGGCTTCTTTGGATCGACCTCCCTTGGCGTCCTTCTTGAGAGCCTCCTTTCGTGGATCCTCCTTGGGAGCGAGAGGCAAAGGCTCGTCATTCTCCATAGCTGCATACGCAGCTTCGGCAGCATCCTTCTCGGCTTGCTTCTGCTCCTTGGACTTCTTAGGCCGTGTAACAGGGCCTCCCCGTCCGGACTTTCGCCTTGATGGTGAGTTTCGGCCAATGTGGAAGGAGCTGGTGGTGCCCCCTTCAAGATTGGGTGCCAACGGGGTAATCTCGCCAATTTCTTCGGGCGAAGTGACGCCTTCCAGAGCTCTCTTTGTAGTCTTGATTTTCCTCTGGGCCCTTTCAGCTTCCCGTAGGAACTTGGCTTTTTCGGCAGAATCTTGGGTCTCGTTCGCCTTGAGCTCTGCTTCAAGCTTCTTCTGCATTTCCATACGGACAGTGTTCTCACGGCGTCGCTTGCGTTGCATATCTTTCTTGCGTTCCTTTTCGTCCTGAACTTCTTTCGCTTGGACTTCGGAAACAACGGAGGCTTCGTTTGCGATTCGGAATCGGTCCATGCCCGCGTTGGCTTGTCTCTCGAACGACTTGCCAAGTTTACGAAGATAGTCATGGCGACGACGCTGTAACTCGTGTTAGAGCAGGAGATAAGTTGGATAGGATGTTAGTGGAAAGCGTACCTTGCGTCTGAGACCTTCAGCGCGTTCAACGTCTAGAGCACGTTTCTTCCCTTTGAGTAGATAGCGCTCCCGCTCTTTCTCGAATCCAGGGGCCTCAACGTCGCTCTTCTCTGCATTATCAATTTCGGCCATATATTTATTGACAACTTCTGACTCTTTTTCGGACAGAATCTTGCGAGGTCGGGGAGCCTTAGAGGGATCGACACCGTTGGCCGAAATACCGGCACCCTCTTGGTCTTTCTCCATGTTGCGTCGACGTTTATCTGTGCTAGGTTTCTTCTCGAGCCGGACCGACGATGGGGTTGGTGCCGGCTCGATGTCTCTCACTTTCGGCTGGGCAGATATCGGCGCGGGAGGACTTAAGCTCGCAGCATTCACTGAAGGCGCAGCTGAATGAACAGAAGCTAGCCCGGGAGGAGGAGACTGTTTCTTTGGAGGGGAGCGCTCTTCAGTAGGACCTGAAAGGATGCTAGCAAAAGACATCGGGTCCGCAGCACGAGTAGGTTTCTGTTTGCAAAATAGAGTATGTTAGCATTACACAAACAAACGGGGCCGTTTATAGGAAGGGGTGGTAAAACTCAAAAACTCCAAAAAGAAAAAGAGAAAAAAAGAAAAAAAAAAAGGAAAGGAAAGGAAAGGAAAGACGCACAGCTTCCTTCGGAGGAGAAACCGGTCTCGGTTCTCGCTCTCGCATTGCAGACGAAGAATACGCAGGAACGCCATGATTCATTGAAAAATGCGATTCCGGCTCCTTTTTGGGGGAGACATGAGGTTGGCTATCCGGTCGACTTGATGGATGGGCATGCGATGGGGTAGAGGGACCGTATGGAGATGCGCCACCGCCGGGTAGCAGGGGCCCAGAATAAGGCCGGGGAAGGGAGTATTGCTGAGTCCCTGAAGCCGAATGTGTTTGATACTGTTGCGGTGGTTCGGATGGATGCGACGGTGGGGGCGCACCCCCGTTCAATGGGGGTAGGCTTCCTGGTAAGGGCGAAGGCGCATGTTGTGAGTAGTGAGGGCTCCGAGCCAGGTTGGGCTGCTGGAAGGCAGGGGGCGTCTGGGGCGGGCGTTGGTATTGATCATTGTTGGGATAATAGTGACGCGGTTTATTCGGCGGCGAGTAGGCCGGGTAATGAGACTGTTGAGTCGGAGACTGAGGATTATACGGCGGAGCCCCCGTCATTGTGGTAGCCGCGTGTGTCCGGAACGCGGCGACAAGAATTTAAGGACAGGAACGACCGATGGGGAAGAAATTGGGATTAGAACCAGTCGCTCATGGATTGGCTGCGAGAGTAGATAGGCGTCCACGCGCGGGTAAGTAGGGGCGTTCTCGTCAAGGGTGCGATCACGCGTTCGTTAGTCGTTAGCTGTCGAGCTATCTGCTTGGGAAAATAAGTATAGGCGAGCGAATGATGAGAAATGGGATTGTCGAAGGGAGGAGGGGATGGAATCAAGAATTAAGATGGACACATTGTTGAGGGCTGATGGAAGGAGTGGAGGATGGGGAGAAGAAGGCGAAGAAAATGAATGAGATGGCAGGAGTTCGCCTTACCGGGTTTGCCAGGAATCTTCTTTCGGAGGGTCTGGCTCTACCTAGTGTCTCCTCGTGTGGTGAACCAGCAAATCTTCGCGGGTCAGCCGTAATCGGGGAACAGAACACTCAGGCTGAAGCCATCGGTAGCCTCCTTGGATGCGGATCTTCACACGTTGACTGTGCAGAGACAGAAGGAGGGGGCGATGCAATAAAAACGTGAATGGGGAAGGGCGCCGTTGGCGTTGAGTCTGGTGATAAGTGTCGCCGGGGAAGAAGAAGAGCAAGAGATGAAGGGAGAAGGGGGAGTGGAAGCAGAGATGGAATGGATGACGGGGGTGGGAAGTGTGATGGCGCTGGTGATGGTGACAGATCCAGTGTTCTTCTCGTGGTGCTGAGATCGAGAAGCTGCCCCTTTGCTTTGCCGGGTTTGCCCAACTTTTGCTGCTCGTCTTCTTTCGTCGGCTTCACTTTTCTTCTGTTGCTTGTCGGCGATCCGAACTCTGTGTATTTGTATTTCCGTTACCATTTCCTCCTCGCACGGGAAGCACAAACAACATTGGCTTGGATTCCACTATTTCGTTCTGTCATCTATATGCCTGTTAGTTTCGAAACTGCGCGTTTTATGATACATTTCTTTTTGCATCCCCATTCCTGATGCCTGGCCCATTTGCTTTTGGCGTTCGATATTGGATTTGTGGTGGACTGCGGTTGATCGCCCTCTCTCCGCGTCATGTTCTGGGGCCGTTTAAAACGTAAATTACGGTAATTGATCTACTTAAGAGCATTGACTGTAAACGAAATACATCGCCAGAATCCCAGTTTCGCAATGGAGCCCCAGCCATGTAACCGGGTAATGTCTGGGCGTCTTTCAAGTTGTTGGAGAAAGTGTCCGCCTGCAAATGTCCGGAAAGAGTGAGTGCAGCGGCTTTTTTTTTGCGTCTCTGAACCAACACAACACACTCAATACTCTGGCTGGCGGTAATCCATTCTAGGATGAAGGCGTGGAGATCGAGCTTCTACAAAAGAAATACGTGGAAGACCTTCCTGGACACACCCTCTTGGCGACCAGACCCATTTCTCTTGAGACTTGAGACTTGAGGTTGATGAATGATGATCATCGCGGGAGGAGCCACTGCGGTCTCAAGTTTTGACCCCGACGCCGCAGCGGACTCCGGAGATAGACACAATGAGGCTTTAGGTGAGACATCGTCGGTATTTCAATCGACGCTCACCCGTTTCAGGACGGACGACATCAGCCCCGAGGGGCGGCTGCATAGACGACGCGAGGGCCATGCGCCTCACACAAATATGTCGGTCTGGTTGGCATTTTCCGTCCTTGTGTCCACTCAGCCCTTGAAGTTGGGTCGGGGAGTTGATCGTTCATGTTGCCTCGCTTTGAGGTTTCAAGAGTGATAAATTTACTCCGGCTATGAACACTGAGGTTACAAATAGCAGATGTTTACGAGCTCAGCGATAACGGCACCGGCTCCCAGAATAGAATTGCGAGTGGATCGGGTTCTTTATGGAACATTCCGTCCTCTACTAACACCATGATCTGTTGCATCCAACCCGGGCATATCCACCATAACCAGGATCCCGTTACTCAGGAACCTCCAGCACATATCTCCCAGCAATCTTACCTTGTTCTATATTTCCAACGCTCGTTAGCATCAACATCAGGATCAACACACAAAGGCAGAAAACGTGGCACAGAGTAGAGATGAGGGAATAACGCACCCATCAGCTCAAAAATTTTAGGCAAATCCTTCAGCGGCGCTGTTTTGAACGGTGCTTTAATAAGCCCTCGCGCAAAAAAGTCCAATGCCTCAACGCCATCCTGGCGGCTCCCAACATAACTCCCCTTGATGTTAATCATGCGAACGACGGTCGAAAACACAGGGGCCTTGAGGAATGCATTTCCCGGCAAGCCGATTGCGACAACGGAGCCATGGGAGCGCACGTACTCAGTTGCTTGTTGGAAAGGCTTTTCAGCGACGGCAAGGAGGATGACTGCGTGCGCGCCCATGCCATTAGGAGTAGCGGCTTTGACGTCTGCGACTACGTCCTTCGATTTGGAGAAGTCGATGAAGTCCTGTTACGTTTGCTTCAGCTTTTTTATTTTTCAGGCATAGTAAGTGTGGTTGGATGGTTTTGGTTGGTGAATTTGGGTATTTGGTAAGTGAGGGAGGAAGACCTCAGCTCCTAATTGCTCACACATGTCTTTCTTCTCATCTCCAGAGTCGATGGCAACAACCCGGAGACCCATTGCCTTTGCGTATTGTAACGCCAGGGATCCTAGGCCTCCCCCGGCACCAACAATAGCAACAGATTGGCCCGGGCGTGCCCCAGACTCCTTTAGGCCTTTATAGACCGTGATCCCAGCGCAAAGAATAGGCGCAGACGCGTCAAGGGCGACATTATCTGGGATTTTCGAAGCCAGAGCAGCCTTTCCGATAGCATACTGCTGAAACGTCCCATCAACGGTATACCCAGATAGCTGAGGATTCGGACAAAGCGGCTCGTCAGACTGCATACACATTTCACAAGCGAGACAAGCGCCATTCAGCCACTTAATCCCAGCCTTGTCACCAATCTGGAAATCATTTTCCTTGTTCACCAGTTCGCCTTTTGCTACGACGATGCCAGCACCCTCGTGTCCGCCGACAAGAGGCATCTTTCGCTCGAGAGGCCAGTCGCCTTTCATGGCGTGCAGGTCTGTGTGGCACACGCCGGTGTACCGTATCTTAACAAGGATCTCGTCCGGTCCTGGTTTTGGGACCGGAATCTGTTTGTAGGCTAGTTGTGCACCTGGCTTCTCGAGGACCTGGGCCCATTGGAGGTCCGGGATGGATGTGGACGGAGACATGATTGTTAATTGAGGGGATGAGATTCATGCAATGTTGAGATTGAACTTGGAAGTGAAGAGGAATATTAAAGTAGCAAAAGATATTTATCAGGTTCCTTGAACACTGGAACTTCCTGGGGACAATTACTTAAATAACCTCAGAGTTAAAGAGAATGTAACACCCACTTTCTGGGAATAACACTCACCCTAGATAAGAAACATTGTGTCAATAATGAATAAGAACGGGACCTCCCACCATCCATCAATCGAATGCTCCCTCACAGGCGATTGGTAGGGAGTTCCGCCTGCTGATGGATGACGGTAGAGATCAAGTGGCGACGTCATCCGAGAACCATCATTGACCGAAATAGGTTGAGGATTTCGGAACCCCAGAGGCAATTTGGTTAAATTGATCCATGGTAAATACTTGGAGTCAGTTCACATTCCGGCGACATATAAGCGAACCTGAGGTGAAATACTATGGATGGTTTCCATAGATCGGAGCAACCGGAAACAGTGTGGGACGATGTTATTTTGCTGCCCATTATGGCCATTATTATTATTTGGGAATATGGTGTGGGATGTCAATAAAATGTTATGGAACTGCCGTGGTTGTCCTGCGTAACACGTTCAGCATACGGTAATGGACTGGTCTATCTAGTCATGGGAAATTAAACCAAACTGTAGATCCTGAGACACTTGATCAAAGAGGGTCTATCTACAGCCCCGTCTTCTCTAATTCTACTCCCGCAGCCATGAAACCCGCCTCATACGGCGTAGATGAAGACCGCACAGTCATCTGTGGCCCCTGGTATATCTTGCGCGCATACACGAGATAATACAACAATGCACCACCCCAAAGCGTGCCGTTAATTACAACAGTGTAATTCATATCATCGGCTAAAAAGAGGAAATCCAGTCAGCATGCCACGAGTTTAGGAAAGCGCCAGAGAAATTGAGGGAGGACATACGACTGGGATCCGGGCCTAGGGTAGGAAACATGCTGAGAACGATAGCGAAGGTCAAATAAAGCACAGCCGTTGCGGCAATCGGTTTGCTAAGCCTCCCTGTATAAAACGCGCCAGACACGAAGCGGTCTTGGCCCCAGACCAAACGACAAAGAATAGGCATCATCCAGGCTAGATCGTTACCGGCTACTGTAAGGGAGAAGAGTGCGTTCGCGGCTGCATCGTTGATAATAGAGAGGAGGCCGATTACAATGGCGGTGCTGACGACACCCCAGACCATGCGTACTGGTTGGTAGCGAAGTCGTTTACTGACGTGGCGGAAGAAAGAGGAGAATGGGAGAGCCCCGTCTCTGGAGAAGGCCCAACTTTGGCGAGAAGCACTTACAACCTAAAAAAAAAAGGAATTAGTTGGCTGTATATGTGTCGGTAGGGATGAAGAGATACCAGGCTCAAGCCCATGAAGAATTGGACAGCCGCTAATACGGCCATAAAGCCTAGGGCACCGGGCTTGCCGAGGCAGTCATAGTATATCTGGGAGCAGAGTTCAGTACAGCTGGAGGTACGAATTATAGAAATGCCACTAACTTGAGCCATCGGCTGGCCGAATGTCGTGTTCATAACAGCCTCTAAATCCTTATTGATAACAGCGGCTATGATAGCGAGAGAAAGGAACCCCAAAATACCACACAACCCGCTTGACCACAGGATACCCAATGGAACCGCCCGCGCAGCATTGGTAGCCTCCTCACTCATATGGACACAAGAGTCAAACGCCCCAATAGTCCATATAGGCGAGAGCCAAGCGAGCATGAACGTCCACCCGCTTGGCCAAGTTGTATGGTTTTCCAATTGTCCAAAGACGTATGAGCCCGAGTTTATCGCCCCACCGTTGACTACCTTACCGATAGGTAGTGCAAGGACAGTTGCCATGACAAGACCGACATTAGTTGCGATGCACACGGACTGGATCTTTGGCATGACTCTCGCAAAGAACGTGGCGATCAGCCCATGAACAACTACACAGCCTGCATAGGTCCCGTAGAGGATAGGCCGAGAAGCAGTCCAGTTACCGTCACGCGCAATAGAGATAATTGCAAGCAACATAGTGGCAAACCCGTCTAGCTTATCAGTTACAGAAACCCTAACTTGACTTTCACGGACACCTACAATCAATAGAGCAAACGCCCCCAATGAGCCCGATGGTGTTGCTATACCCAACAACAAAACTCAGTGGGCTCTTCCATTTCTCGCCGCTGAAATAATGCGTCCAGAAGTAGAGGCCACCGGCAGTTGGCATTGCAGATGCTAGATCAGCCTTGTGGTTGTCAGTCTCGAATCCGTTACTGGAGAGTAAGAGCAAAGTCGAACCAAGCTTACCATGGCAAGCCCAACAATGAAAATGAACACACTCGCAGCTAGCCAACCTGCGTTTTCAGTCAGCTACCATATGGACGCACTGAATCTTCCGAGCAACCTCACCCTATTCGAGTCAGTCAACGCCGTCTCTACCACCAAACAGCAAAGAAACGGACATACCCAAACCATGCCAGCGGGACCAGCAGGTATAGAGAACGAAAGGGTGGAAGCGATCGATGGCAACAGGCCCATGATGCTAAAGGCAATGGCGAATACCTCGACTGTGGAATAATGCCGCCGCAGCTCCTGCTTGTAACCCAAGGTTGCTTAGGCGGGTTTGTGAGCTGGTTCTCTTTCGACGAATAAGGGAGATACCTGCCTTACCGAGTAATTGCGTATCGCCCCATTCAGTCGACGGTCCATCGCCTGCTGTTTCAACGGGTTTCTTGGTTTTCTCAGTCATGGTTGTTGTAGGTCGGGCAGGATACCACTGAGATGGATGAAAAGGAAGGGGTGAAGAACTTATATAAACGCCCATGCAGCATGACCAGCAAGGGGCTTGCAGTAATCTGCATGACGAGTCCGGCATTGCAAAAGAATGATGGAAGGAGGATAAGCGTTGCATAAAGTTGTCCTTATCAGTGACAGGAAACCCAAGCGCCAATCGAGGCCTGCATCTCTAAGGTAAGAAGCGGCCAGGCCGGAACTCCGAAGGCTTGGTTGGTCGAGACGAGGGAGAGAAGGGCGACAGGCTAGAGTGTTGCCTGATTAGAAAATCTTTACGGGTTTCTTTATTAAGATGAGCATATTCCCAACACAGGGTATTCCGAGGCAATTCCGTTTTGAAGCACTATTATACAGAGGTACCAATTACAGAATACAAAGCACCCACACAAGCTACGCGTCAATGGATAACAATGAGTAAAACGAAGCAATCCAAAATGCAACGCTGCTATCGTTAGTGAGACAACCCAAGGGGATGCCGAAAGCAAAAAAAGCATAGTGATAATTCATAAGTATACACAAGGCTTAAATCTAAACAGCGCCAGGTCCCTTATGGTTCGACTGGTCCAGAAGCAGACGCGGCTTAATGTAATCTTCGTCCAACTGTCGGAACCAGGCGACGTGATCCCCAGAGGCTCCACCAGAGAAGATGTCTCTAATTGTCTCTCGTGCACTTCTGCTCGTTCCGGCCTGCGACGCAGACGCCCCATCTTGCGGCGTTTGGGACTGCGACAGATTCTGTACCTGTTGTGACGGTGATCGGCGCAATCGCGTGGGGGCAGCAGGAGGCAAGTCGTCGTCCGAATGCACTTCGTCTACATCGAGTTCAAATGCATCTGGATGGTCGTGCTCAACGGCTCGGCGTTTCCCGGAGGCCTTCAAACCGAACTCATCTTCACTGGCGTCGTCGCTACCGCTCTGACTGCCAGAGCGGTTGCCAAGTAGAGTCGCGGTTGTCGAACGATCTCGCGGTGTCTGGGTGTCTTTTGGACCAAAGGCATCTGAGTACATTCTAGAATGTCCCAGACCTGCGCGTGTCGACGCCGACGGAGGGCTGGGGCGGCGGCTATTGCCACTCGAGTAGCTGTTGGCCCGGTCAGGGTTCCTCCGCGAAACTCCATCAAGAGGAATATTGTCTGTGCGGCGGGGTGTATATCCCAACCCAGTGTCAGAGCGCTTATAGTAGGTGCCTCCGTTCGAGACTTCAATATCGAACTCGTCATCAGACTCAAGTTCCTCAACCACGCCTGTTCTAATCCCAAGAATCTCAAGCATGCGCGCCGTTGTTCCGCCGAAAACGATAACAGTGATGACCACGACCACAAGAACGGTGGCGCGTAAAGCCGGTCCATTTGTACCTTTCAGACCTGCTGCTAGTGCTACTCCCACAGCACCACGCAGACCCGCCCAGAAGAGCATTGCTTGGTACGCGAAAGGCAGTTCGTCGGCAGCTTCCACGCCGCGTCGCCGTGCCCGATACCGGATAAACCAGTTGATCGCCTTCGACAAGGGGAACACTGCAAGGTATCTGGCAAGACAGATACCAACAACAGTGACTAGGATAAAGAGGGGCTTAAATTGCACTTCCCTTTGAACGAGAAGATCGAGTCCCAAGTAAATAAAGATGAAGTTTTCGGACAGTTGAGCCATAACTTGGAAGAGGTACTTGGTAGTCAACTGTGTTCGACGTGACATATTGTAGTAAGCATAATGCTTCAAGGTGATACCACAGAATAAGAGAGACACAATTCCTAGAACGATGAGTTTTCCAGAAGTATTGGTGAACGGTACGATTCCAACTTACCTGACAAAAGGACACCGTTGGAGAAGAAGTAGCTGGCGTAAGCTACGAGAACAACCATGCAACTCTCGATCTTAGGTTGGCGGCGGACATGGGTGTATTTCAGGCCCAGCGCCGTCATGATGCCCACAATCACTCCTACCACCATACTACCAAAGAAAACCAGCAAGAACACGCCGATAGCTTCGAAGAGATGGAGGAAGGTTAAGGATCCTGCGTCACTCTCCGCATATTTCTGCGCCGTCTCGAACAGCACAATCGCAATGGCATCGTTCAAAATCGACTCGCCAAAAATGACTGTGTAGAGCTTGGGCTCGACTTTGTAAAGGTTAAAGATGGCCAAGATAGTCACTGGGTCTGTCGCAGATAGCGTAGCGCCAACGGAGATAGCCTCGACAAAACTGATACTGAATCCGTCCAGGGGGATCCTTGTCCAAAGAAACAAAACCAGTCCAAGAACAAGAGCCGAGATGAATGTCCCCGCAAATGCAAAGGTAAGAATTGTGCCGATGTTTCGGAAGAAATTCGCTTGGTGCAATTCATAGCCCGACGCCAAGATAATGGGAGGAAGGAGGAGGTTGAAAAAAAACTGGTAGTCAAAGGCGACGAAGTTGATAATCGGCGAGTCGGTCAACCGGATAATGAGTCCGACGAACATGCCTAGTCCGCTGATAAGTATTGCCCCCCAAATCACTCTTGAGAATTACATCAACCAGAACGAGCGCCGAACATACCACCAAATATAGACAGAACCGTTTCATGGACCGCTTCTATTTTCCGCTGCTGAAGTATGTAACTCGTGAATAGAGCAAGCATCAACAAGGTAATCATAATAAAGAGCGCCCAAGAGCTGAAAAACTCCTTGGTGCCAGCCTCCGGAGCTTCTCCTATAATTCACAATGTCAGACCCAACCACAGTTATGCCGTTGTAGGCGAAAGGCGCCAATGGGGGACTCGGGGCGCGTACCATCGTCGGGATCAGTATCATATTCCGCGGCTCTCCCTGGCAAAACACGAGATGGATTAGCAACTGATTCATCAAAAGCTCCAAAGATTAAGAGAGAATAGAGCGCAAGGTAAGGAGGGGCACACACGAAGAAGTGAATGAAGGGCATCGCCCATCAGTTGGCCAGCCATTTTGTTGAAGTCGTTGCAACCACCACGGCGGATGAGCCTTTAGCGGTTTGCTGCGGCGGCGATTTTTAGACACCAAAGCGATGGGCACATAATAAGTCACAAGCACAAATAATAAGACAGAGAAAGACGAGTAGCCGAATGCTCTAAGGAGAGGGAGAGGCGGGGGAGACTGGAATCTGGACAAGTTTCAACGTTGCAACTTGCTGTGTCGGCGCCTCCCGCCCTTGAGAGCTGCCTGTCACTGCCAGCGGCCAAGACTCGCCCCAGCTGCTTGCGATCGCCGATGTTACAGTTCCGCGCCAAGTGCAGTTTCACTATTTCTCATGCATTCGAGGAGTTTGATTTGCCAAAGCTTGTTTGTAGAAGATCACAACTGCACTACTACATTCACTGTATGCCCATGAATAACTACATCACATCATCACATCAGTGAGCACCCCTGAATAGAGCTGCTTAGTCAGGCCATTCCGCATCCCCTCGTTATCCACCTGTGGAGTATATTCGAATATCAGCCATACTTCCTCCGTATGGAATCCCAGCAACAGCGATCAGGTACATCGCAGCCTAACTGCTCGAGCTCACCATGCTGGAGCGCAGGATCATTTCACTTGCCAGAACTAGCTCAACCGGTAATAGTCTGCTCATTACCGTTCTCTACTAGTCCCCGACTAGTCCCTTTTGCTAGCATTGATAGCGTCATCATACAAGCTTCTCTACAATCTAGACAACTCTTCTCATCGCTGATTTGCAGAAGTATCCTGGGGTCAAAATTCGAGAATGACGATCCGGGGGTGGCGCAACATCTGAACCTCGTTACGTCAGTCTTCGAGCTGTAGTTTAGTAAATCTCTAGCAAGAAGCCTTCTCCCCTCTTGGAGTCCTTTCTTGAACCCCACTTGAGCTTCACCTGCACAATCAACACCGAATCCAGGCCTGCGGCGGCTTATAAAGGTTACTAAGCAATAACTTCAACTGCAAGACCAGTGATGAGGATAAAACGCGCTCCCGTCATCTAGTCCCTTGAAACTGTTGTTCCCTTCAAAACACCAGCTCGAAGCAACCCAAAATGCCGGAACTTACAGGAAATCCCAATCTGCACGATGCCACCGAGTTCACCGAGGGACTCTCTGGCACCTGTCTCTGTGGGTCAGTGAAAGTTACAATTCATGACCGCGATCTGTTCACTAAGAGGAGGGGTCATATATGCCACTGTGCCAACTGCCGCAAAGTCTCGGGGAGCTTTGCAGCCAGTAACTTGATCATCGAGGAGGACAAGGTCGAAATTGAAGACCGAGAAAATACCTTGACCAAGTTCCTCGACACCCAAACCATGAGTGGAACACCGCTTGATAGGTACTTTTGTTCGCGCTGTGGAAAGTAAGTCGGCCGGCCTATACACCGTATACACCGTATACTGGCTTACGCGACAGTCGCACTCTAACGACATATAGTCCAATCAAGTCTGTCACATCTCTATTATCACCAAATATCGTTTTAAAAATGGGCTTGTTTCCGAGAATCCCAGCGCCGGAATTCGAAACCTTCGCTTTGCACAGGCACGAGTGGCAAGGGTTTCATCCCGGCGTCGATAAATACAAAATCAAGGCATTTGCAGAAAGGATTTAGTAGCCAAGCGAAACCAACAATCTTCAAAGGATATTGAAAGTCGAAAATAAACTATAAGTTAGAATGAATGGATGGATGGATGACCAACACCAGTATAAAACACCAATCGTCATGGTATGGTTGTTTCCGCTGCAGCTGAATATTCAATTGTAACGAGCTTACATTCTTTACTGTCGAATATTGAGAATTTGGCTCTACACCCAATTTTTGAAGTATGAACACCAAAAAAAAAAAAAAAAAAAAAGGACGTCTAAGGCAGCTGGAAGGGAGTTGCGGGGGAATTAGCAAGACGGCGTCTTCCAGCTCCAAGAGGCCGCTTATAGCCGTTTTCAGCATCCACTTCATGGGGAGACTTCCGCCCACATTCACCAACACAGATAGCAATAGGTTGTCAACTGTTCGGTGGGGCCCTAATGGTAAGCCATAAAGTTGATCGTGACGAATGAGTGCAAGGATTCTTCTGAAAATCTTGGATCGACCGGAGCAAGCGTGGCAGCTCTAGTGGCTGGGTGGGAGCTGGAGCTTTTTATACTCGGTGACGGTATCTTGTCAATCAGTCCTTTCACCTAGACTCTCACCAATTCCCAAGGGGAGTCGGCGTTCTTCTCTCTTATTTTCGGTCTCCACCAAATTGCCTGGTGCTACGCAGCTCCTCCTGCCTAGCTGAGAATGCCCCCTCTCCGAGCCAAACGAGCCTGCGGCTTTTGCCGCGGACGTCGAATTAAATGTAATGTGATGGAGTCAATGCCATGTCACAACTGTATTGCCGCCAGCACGGAGTGCCATGTTATGGAGTCCGCAAGAGGCAAATGGCCTCGCTCTAACAAGGGCCGCAAAGCAGCGACGCCCACTGTTAGCGACAAGGCAGAAGATGAAACTAGATCTTCCAAACTTGCTGACGAGACATCACCCACTCAGCAGACTGCGGTCCTACAGGATGACTCCTCACTGGACCAACTATCCACTCCTTACCAAGACAGCGAAGTCTATCTCGGGGAGTCCACGCTACTCCGGGCAGTTCACAGCGACAGCACTCAAACAGGGCCCTACCGCAGCAACAAATCCGGCCTTCGATATCCACTGCCTGCAGTTGCAGCTGTTCCCGAGTGGGAACATCAACGACGACAGCGCAGACTGGAGATGCTTACCGCCGAGGGTGCCATGATTGTCCCGGACAAATTGGTCCAAGGTGGCTTATTCGAAGCGTACTTCAAATGGTTCCACATATGCTTTCCTGTGGTCAACAAAGAGGCGATCCTTCGTCAAAGCCAGGCTGGTGATCTTTCGCCTATGCTTTGCAATGCGATGATGTTTATTGGTGTCATTCATTGCAAGGCAAGCAAATTAAAAGAGATCGGGTTGGGCAATGGTGAAGAAGCAAGGCATTTGTATTACAATCGCGCCAAGGACCTCTATGATGCTGATTTCGAGTCCAACTCGCTGACCCAACTACAAGTAATGTTTTTGTTAAGCTTTTGGCGTGCCGGGCCGCTACTGCAAAAGGACTGTCGCTATTGGCTTGGGGCTGCAATCACCCTTGCGCAGAAGAAGGCCATGCACCGGTCATTTGGTATTCCGGATGTCGTTCAAGCTAGGCTACGCAAAAGAATATGGTGGTCCATTTACGTAAGGGAACGCCAGTGTGCTGCTGCCCTAGGTTTACCAAATCGAATTCGAGATGAAGACTGCGACGTTGCGTCTCTCATCCCACTGGATTTCGATGATATAGAAAATGCAAGCTCTCCTGCCCTGGCCCATAACTGGGAACACGTCAACTATGCCATTGAAATGGCAAAACTGGCTAAGTTCCTTGGAAAGATTGTCTGGAAGGAGTACACGCCAAATAGCGATTGCAGTTTAGCTGGTGGATCCCAACTGAAAGCTGAACTCAATGGCTGGTATCATCAGCTACCCGATGATCTACGCCTGGGGAACGAGACTGGGGGGTTGTTTGTAGGGATGCTGCATATGGCCTACAATAACCTACTCATTCTTCTATCCCGAAGAGCATTTATTGCCGCAGAGCAAACAGGCGCTCATAAAGAAAGTCAGATTGCTTACCATGCCGCATGCCGAATCTCCCGGATTGCGGAGGACCTACTTGCTGAGGATCTTCTTGGATACGGCCAGATACATCTCATTACGTGCCTTTTCAACGCTCTGTGCATTCACACGGTGAATTTGCGCCGGGTCGAGGGTACATCACGACTTGTGGCTGAGCATCGTGCTAAAATCTGCCTGTACGGCCTCCGGGAACTGCAAAAAACATGGGAAGTAACCAACTGGATACTTCAACTATTTTTCCAGTATCTTGATCGCTCTATGGCACGGCGCCTGCAGACAAGTGGCCATGAAGAAGACGACGCGCAGGCTATGCCAGAGGCGGAGGAAGCACCTGCAGCTCCTGGCCTTCCAATAACCATTCCGATTACACCGAGAGATGCTTTTATTGACCCAAATGAATTAGGCATAGACATGCCACTGTCGATGACATTCGGCTCAGATAGTTTGAACGGCACTTTACTCGAAGGGAGCGATGGATTCTGGTCTAATGCTTTATCAAGCCTTGATGGGATTACCCCGGTTGACCTTGAGCTTCTTGCGGGCTGTCTTACCTGACTTATTATACCCATCACCACACCGATGTACACCTGCTACATGAAAAACTGAACCGGTGAATAAAAACCGTTTCCGGGTGAATTACAGAGGAACTATCAAGACGAGAACCCCATGGGAGCGTTCAATCCGCCTCCAAACATTCCTCCTCGATCTCTCTGTTGTAATCTCCAGATCCCTCACTCAGGCCCCAGCCAATTCTCTCTCTCAGAAACATGGCTTCTAAGTCCTACAACCTGATAGTAGTCGGCTCCGACTTTATGGCCTGCATGACCGGGTTGACCTTCCTGGAGACATGCGAACGCTTGATGCTTTTCTCCGCCTGGGTCAGGACTACAACTTTGACGAAGACTGTATCCATGAAATGACCCAGGTTAACAACGGGCAAGCGGATTTGGAATATTGTCACAAGTTGGGCCGCGAGGCGAGGGCTTATGTCGAGTTTGTTGAGAACCACGGGGTCAAAGTTGTGAAGCATGAGGAGAAGAATGTAAGTGGAATACTTCTCTTTTCTATAACGGTATGCCTACTCATTCTGACCCCAGATAAGTAAATTATAGACTGACAATCTGTTTAGAATATCCTCCAGCTACGTCTGTCTTGAGATCGCTGACGTTTGGTCGACTGGCGGGCACTACCCTTGCTAACAAGCTATCGGGCCCTAAGGACAGGCCAGTGCACTAACTGTGTTCAGCTGGCCATTATATTGCCCAATTTATATATTGTTCATATATAATTGAAGTATTGAGCAAATGAAGCTCTAGTTATTGAACTTATATAGCTATGAAAATCATATACCAGGAGGTACTATGCATGCTTAAGCCCCCGCTCGCTTCACCGTCGTCCCCTCTGAAAGCCGACTGGTCAAATAAGCCGCAACGAGAGCCGCACATCCTCCAAATCGCAGCACCCACCCAACACTGTCATCGTACGGCTCGCCTCGTGGCTTCTGGGAGATTTTGAAAATCGCACTGCAGATCAAGCTTGACAAGACCTGCGGCGCGGATACGGCTACGTTATGCAGCCCGAGGACAATTCCCGCTTGTGCCAGATTCTCCTCTTCGTCATTTGCCTTGGGAGATGATCTTGCAGAACCAGTCTCTAGATCTTCCCCGTTCGCATCCCGGCCAGGTCCATCAAATTCCGGCTCCTGGTTTTGTTCGTTGTAGATTGCCATCTCAGACCTGTGGCGTCGAGCTCGGCGCTTTTCTTCCAGAGTCGCTACTTCGGCTGAGATTAAGGCGAAGGGCGCCCACAGTGTTAACGCCCAGGATATACCTATCAAACCTACTACCACCGACGCAGCGGTGACGGATGAGATCACGAATGTACTGAACATGCACAGAGCAAAGAGTATCTGCGATAGAAGCCATGTCCGGCGCAAGGTGAGACCGGGAATTTGGAGTTTTGACAACCATGTCTCGCGTTTTGTAAAGCTTCGGTCCTTGTCACCTGAGAATTCTGTGTGGGGTTCCGAGACGAGCCTTGCTTGGATATCTGAGCTAGATTGTCTATCAACGGTTAGACAGGGCTCGGCTTCTGGATCATTCTCTGCTTGATTGCCGCCATCGGGGGTAAGGACGGGTGTGTACGTAGGGACAACGAATATCGGAAGGGTGATATTGGCAACAAATGAGATGATGGCATATATAAGAAGTGCAAAAGTCCCGACCCTTGTCGCATCTTCCCATGCGTTGTCGATTTCGCGATCCGAGGGACCTGGGTGCTTGTCGAGTATGGGGTTGACATAAAGTTGGCCGATATATGTTGTCGCATAAAACAGGAAGGGGAACCAAGCAATCCAAGCAGCAATCTGTACTTCACAGACCTTGGCGGCTTGAGGAGGGAGGTGCTTTATCGATTTGAAGACTTGTTTGAAAAAGCCAATCACACCCATACTCCCTGACGGAGCCGGCCCATCAAGCCGGGGGTCGCGTTCTTTGATATACAGGCAACTGATCACAAGAGTCACAATAAGCGATATTGACGCCAGGGCGCACAGAATCTGGAATCGCGTGTGCCCGAGGAAGGGGAAGATTTTTGGCAAGTCGATATACCCGAAGATGTACCCGATGATATTCCCCACGCCAGTCAGCCGGCTAGCCCAGGCATTAGCAGACTCCTGCTGATGGGCAGGGGCATTATCGACAATGAAGCACCGAATACCCGCTTGGACTATATGACGAGTTAACTCCCAAGCTTCCCTGGCTGTAGGGTAAGGTAGTGCTTACCAGTATTTATCGCAAAATCCAAGCACCACATCATAATCGTGGCGATAACAATGATCGTAATCTTAGTTCCTTCGCCCTTCGGGTCGCCGCCAAATACCCCAACGATCCCTCCTACAGCCTCCCTGACCCAGGCAAGGGCAAGAAGCGTCACTATCGTCACTGCGCCTCCTACTATCATGAAGGGTTTCCGTTTACCCCATGATATACGGCAATTATCGCTGCGAATCCCAATGTACGGCTGCACCAAGGTTCCGGTAATGGGGCCTGCAATCCAAACAAATGCAAGAAGAGCCTTGCTCATTCCCAATGATAAAAGGTAGGGCTACCATTCAAGACAAAATTAGCTTCTGTCCCACTCGGACTGCGTGCCTGGCGTTCCACTTACAGAACCACTCGATAACTCGACAGACCACACCACCTGAAGCCTATAATATCCAGAGTGAGTTCAAAATTACTACACCATAAGTCATGGTAGAAATCAGGTATAACCCCATCGGATGATAGGTAGAAGTTACTTACCCACCAATACTCAACGTCAGCAAAAACAGATACCAGCTGCTCTTCGTCTCAGGCGGCGGATTGGGCGTATGAGCTCCTTCATTTCTACTGGCCCTTTCCAAATCATTTACGGATGTTACCGAGTCCAAATCAGCATCATCTGAAGGCCGAGGTCCCACCAAGGGAGATGTCTCGTTCGCCGCTTGGTCAGGCCCCTCCATTCTCCAAGAAGGGACCGTAAAAGGCCTTTGTTCCAGGCAAAGCTTTGGCGATATTTATTAGGACCCAGCAGGTGTCCTTAGACCGTAGAGCAGGGGTTGTTGGTGCAAAATACCAGGTTACTTCATCGAACGGGGATAAACCTGGTCCTGGTGGAGACGAGTGGGTGGGAGCTATTCAAAGCTATGTATAGCCAACAAACAGAAGGTGTAGGCTAAATAAAGCACTCCCTGCTTGGAGTACCACCGGAAGGGTCTAAAATTTCACTTAAGTCGCAACGGGCTTGAAAGGAGAACAATGCCGAGCAGGAATAGTGCTGATTGAAGGATATTGAATCAGCTGGATTCCGGTGATGATGTCTTCTGACAGGATGATCAAACGTCATTCACGTGACTTGTTCCTTATGCTCCTTTCACTTTGACCGTCCGGGCACACAGTTCAACATTGGTTGGAATTCTCAGCATGAGCCCGGTCCCGAGGCCTTGGTGCTGGAGGTACCTTGCTCTCACTCCTGATACGTGCCTATGAGATTCACCCAGAAGAGCTAGGCCGGGAACATGATACACCAAATGTCTATTGACTTAATTTCTTACTATGTACTCAACCGCACCGATCTCCACCTATCACACATGAGAACTTCGTAAATCGGAAATGTCTATATCAAACACAAATAAAATGCAGTTTCAGTCAGAAGCCCCAGGCTTCTCAGGTATCGAGGCGTCTTTAGACAGCCTTAAGATTCCCAATAAACTGAATACTGGCTCCACAAAGCCGGCGTCATGGTATCTTCCGCTTCTCCTATTGTTCCTCCCAAGTTCTCCAAGCCCCACCCTCTTTCAACCCATATCAAACCGAGATTTTCTGCAAAGCCTCTGGACAAAGGAAATGGAGAGTTAAACGACATATAAAGCAAAACCATAAAAGCACAAGGAACACAAGGAACCAGACACAAATATGACACGAACCATTGCACGTGTATCGCATCCTAAATACAGACCATATAAAGGAACAAAGCCGAAAAAATAGCAAACTGGTACGCTGAGGGAAAGAAATGTCGGCAGGTCGCGAAAGCTGCCCGGCAGACGGAGGTATGTTGCGAATATAACTCCCAAAAGCACATAAACCCTCACAAACCACAAAAAATTAGTGTACCATATAATAAGAATACGACCCCTATTAAAAGCATTTGAGAACTGAAGTCAGGGAGAATTTATATCAAAGCCCTGTTAAATGTGTTGTTGCAGGAGCTGGGGCGCAATCATGTGGGGTGCCATCATAGAACCCATTGAGGGTTGCAAAGCGATAGAAGATGGCATCGACGTCACAACGGGAACACCATTCACACTGTGATGGATGGACTCAGATGGCGAGTCTTCCTCATCGTTCGAGATAGATTCGTTATCGTCGTTTTCCAAATCATCATCGTTGAGCAATGGTTGATGGCCATCTTGTTGAGCCTCATGAATGCGGCGGTGTCTATAATATTTGGTAAGTAAGATGATACAAATTCAAGCCGGCAGCCAACAGTGGTGACTTACTGCGCCAAATTGTCGGACCTAGAGAAGGCCTTGTTGCAATAGGGGCAAGGGTATGGTCGCTCCTGAGTATGGGTTCTCACGTGTCTAAAGCTTAAGGGTCAGCGGACGTCCACAGAGGTCATAACTGAAAGAAGCCGTTTTGCGGGTGAAAAGCAATAAATTGTTCAAATTGAGTAGTGGGCTGAAGCTTACCGTTTCAAATGCTCCAATCTCTTAAAGAGTCGCCCGCACGAAGGAATCGGGCACGAATGCGACTTCTGTGGGTAAGGGCCAAGTTCCATCATAGTAGCACTGCGGGCGCGGCGCACGGGGCCTGTTCCATAACGGTCGCCCTTGTGGCCAATACTGTTTTGAACAGCTGATTCCATGGTTCCATTGGTAGGAAGAGCTCCCAGTTCATCCGGTGTCTGTCCGACGGGCATGGAGCTTTGCTCGCGATTCTCATCCACGTTCGAAAGAGGTGTGCCATTGCGCGACATTTCCTGCAACAGGTTCTTCTGGGGAAGAGGAGCCGCATGATACCCGCCATTCATGGAACGGTGTAGCGAATCATGCCGCGAATCGTCAACTTCACCTGGAGCAACGGAGCTGGAAACAGAACGTCGCAGATCACTAGGCTTGTGCGCCGCGTACGACATAGACTGCCCTGGAGGCGCAGGAGACTGAGTAGCGGACGCAACAGGGTTAGCGACGCTAGGTGGTATGGAAGACCGACGGCGACGTTGCTTATAAGTTGGCGATCCCTCTAAAACCGAGTATACGTTGGAGTGGAAATTTCTAGCCGGTGTGGGAAAATGCGCACTTGCCAGGTTGGACGGCGGAAGGTGAACCATCGGGTTGAAACCAGATGCGGTAGACATCTCTGGGATCGCAGTGTACAGCCCTGTGTCTTCGTTGGCAATATAAGCAGGCTCTGTGCCCATGTGAGAGGTGTGCTGAGGAGGAGTAACGGGCTCAAAGGATAAACCACGGTTGCTATAATCTTCATATTGCGATGACACGAAAGAAGGCGCTGGCGAGTACTCGACGAAGGTCGGCATTGAAGAGTGGCGTTGATGGACGCGAGCCATGGGCATTCCATTGCGGTCGTATTGGATAGCACCGTAGTCCGCCTCGCGTTTAATAATGTTCTGGGCCAAAGTATTGGGCATCTGAATCGGCGTATACATCTGGGGATTGCCCGATTCGTCCGCGAGAAGGGGGAGCGACGGAGGAGCCATCTGGGGAGCCATCTGGGGAGGAGGCATTGCGTCAACGGTCCGAACGACTGGGGATGCAGATTGGCCATATGTCGTACTTGCGTGTGCAGCAAACGATGAAGAATTCGCTTGTTGTGCCTTTGTGAGTTGCTCATACAGCGACTGGGATGAATCAAACTCGAAAGACAAAGCTGGCTCGCTGACTGCGACAGTGGTAGCTTCCTGTCCCATCTTCTCCCGTTTCAAATCGCGCTCCAGCGCATCGAGAAACAGCCTGTCATGGGGAACGCTGTACCAATAAAAGACCTTCTGCTTTTTCTGTGTTCGGATGCAGTTGTTCTTGTAGAGGAAATCGAGAAACGGGCTCTTCGGTTCTTCCAGCGTAGCATCGGTTCCAGCCTTCAAGTTTCGCAAGTCGGAAAAGATACCTTCCTCGAATTTCTTTGAGTTTTTGACCGGTCGTCCAAAGGCTTGAAATCGGAACGCAAGACAACGGACGATATCTGTTCCTGAAATGTGGAAAAGGTTGCTCCTATAGGGCGAGACGGTTAATGGGGTTCATCACCGGAGAGAAGTATATTTCATAGATCAGACTAACCAGAGGACACAGGAGATATAATCACCAGTTGGGAGAAGGAATCTCCGGATAAGCTGGTCGGGCTGCCAGTCTACTGGCGCCGAAAGAAGGAAGTATTTCACTAGGCCGGTTAGCTAAGCGCCAAACAGGACAAGCGGGCGACCGCATCTTACAGTTATCAACTTGCTGGAGCTGAACTTGCGCATCGTGAGGCAGGCTCTGCTGCGCTTCATTCGATAGCATGAACGTCTCTGGCTTCTGGGGCGGCGCCATAGGCGCGCCGTGTTGGGGGATTTGGGGATACATTCCCGTAACCTAGCAAAATGAGAAGAGTCAGAGCGAGAAATAGGCATACGGGACCATCCACCTAAGTAGGTTTCAATAGTGATGGCCAGACCGAGTTACACAGCGAGGATACGTACAGTCCAGGATGCTCCGTCGTAAGTTCGGCCAGGGAGCTCCCTCTTGAGACGGGGTGGATGAAGTGACAAGTGGGATATTAAGGCAAAACGAAGAACGTTTTATATGGCGATAGAGTGCTGTAGAAGAAACAGCGATCGGTGGTGGGAAATGGAGGCTATTCAAACACAATCCGAGGAACCAGCCTCCTACAAAGGTTGTTTGTTAGAGAGGTTTGAAGAAGCCGCCTCAAAGAGAAGGGACAAAAGGGTAAAGAAAGAGGGAGAGAATAAACTGGGCCAGCCCGTTTCTAATTCTCTTTGAATAACTCGCACGGCGAAATTGAAACGAAAAGAAGGAGGAGAACAAACAGAGGCAAGTCGCGATGAGGGGAGGGGGGAAGAGAAAGAGAGGGCGGATGAAGGAGGACTTGCTTTTTCAGAGTGTTGAGAGAAGCGGTTTGGAGGCCGGGGGGAAGAAGGAGAAATAATGGGCCTTGTTATTATTTCGGGCTAACAGAGGTGCTAATAATAATGCGGTAAGAATAATAACAGGAAAATAATAATAAATAATTATGATAATCTGAACCAGCCAGTGCGGGTGACTGCTGAGGGGGCAGAACCAGAGAAGAATTCAGGGAGAGACGACGATGGATCGCATTCGCTCGGAGTTGGTCGTCCTCGTCGTTCGACTTCCTCTCTCTCTTGATCTCCTGCGCTCTGACTGGCTCAATCACCTGGTCACTGCAGGAGCTGGGCTACTGAAGGCGCACAGCGCAAAAAGAGGACCAAAAGGCCGTCTCCGTTAGACTGTAGACTAAGAAAGGGCCAGCAAGGAAAAGCGGAGTCGGCGCGAGGGACTGGTCGGCCTGGTGGAGACCGATACGTGACATGGGTAATACCGGCGGCCTCCACCTTTTCTTCACAATCCAGGCGCATCTGTAAGATACCATGGTAACCGTGCTGTCACGTACCACGGGCGAGAATCACGAGTCGAGAGAGTGGGGATCCCTCCCGGGTCCAGGTCAACAGGAATCGAAGGCTTGAAGCTACATTCAGTTCACAACTCAGTCTCTCTTGCCGCCCTGTTCGGCGAGAGCCTCTACATACTGGGAGCTTGAAGCCGGGCCGTCATCGTCATTCGAGTCCCTCGAGTCCTTCTTCCAATATCAGGGGTGCGCTTTGAGACGCCATTGAAAGCACGCCCATTGGAACTTGGGCAAAACACTAAACAGCAACAGAATCACAGATACTGCTGCGGATATTAGCTGCCCTTCTGGAAGACTGAGAATTTGGGCAATGACAATCGCCATAACCGTTAGAGTCGTTAAACTCGTTACTAGCGAGCAGCTTGAGCCTTGCAGTGGGCCCTTTCAAGAATGTTCCTGGCGAGGCCCACCACAAAGAGTGACTTTGTGTGCTGGTTTTGAGTTAAGCCTCAGACCTCAAAATTTTGTCGCAACTCGCGTTCTCGAGCTACAATCCTCAACAGGAAAATAATGGCATTGATGCAGTTATCTGTCTCTGCCAGCAATCGGGATCTTGCAATCCCGCCTGGGTCTCAGCGCAGCGGCAGCCTCCAATGAGTGGCAGCGTCGCACTGTCAAGTTGCCTGCCAAGGAACGCGACCGCGAGTCAGGTGGAACCAAACAGCGCCAAGCCAGCGCAAACATCATCAAACTGGCGCTGGAAACAATCGTGAAGTATTTGCCCCTTGTTTCAGGTCTTCTGCTCTTTGCTGAGCGCTTATCCGCAGCAAATGAGCGCCCATCCTGCCCTCCCTGTGGCCCCTGGCCGTGAGGGCCCTGTCCAGAGCCCACCCACCAGTGAAGCCGGCCCTGGCCCTGCTGGGTCATCTGCTTACCCAGTCATTCGATGGCTCGCTCACTGCCTGAATCCTTTAGAAATCCTCCGATCCGTGATATCCACGACCACTTCCTCTTACTCAATTTGGCATGAGCACTGTCGTCAGCCCCGTATACAATAATCATCGCGAAGAACCCCCGCCAGAAACCCACAACTGCCAGACTTGCTGCTGGGCCGCAGTTGCACGAACGGGTGCTTGCTCGATGTCACATTAAGAACTCTCACGGGCGAATGCATTCAAAATCGTACGTACTCCCCTTGGGGTCGGGATCCTGACTCGAGCTCTGTGTTCAATGTTCATGCTCAGAAGGCTAAAAATAGACCTATGGTACATTATCACTACGCACGGAGACACGATGTGGTGCTCTTCTCGACGACACCGGCTCAGCTTGCAATCAGAATAACGGCTGCAGAGCGCCTGTTACACATCTCGAATCTGGTAGTTAAAACTCAACGGCCAAGTCTCGTTGCAAGCCTGTAACGCACTCAACAGCTGACCCCAAGCGGCTTTGGACCCTTCGAGATCCTCTTCGATTACCTCCAAATGTGATCGATCTGGACGATAGGTCACTCGCCTCTGCAGCCATGATCTACATCCCCAGTATCAACCCCGAACACAACCTTGTGATTGTCTGTACTCTGTAAATCGCATACCCAATGGGGGCGGCGATGCCCCGTTTAATATCAACAGTCCAAGTTAGTAGTGATGATGGCCGTTGAATTTTTCGATGCCCGCGGACATCGTGTTAAGGGGGATAGAGAGAAATGATCTATCTTTCATTCTGCATACCCGAGATTGTGCAGAATGCAGGTCACATTTGCTGGCGGCTAAAAGGGGATGGATGGATGGTCAACAGACACCTCGCAGTCTTCGGAAGCAAACCGTGCTTTCATACAATTGTACGTTGAAAGTGGATCATAGAACCCCTTTCGAATTATTGCAGAGCGCAGAGCTTAGGTCTTGAGAGAAGATCAAAACGGTCCAGCACTGAGGCCACTCTCAACGCTCGTCGCGAGCTTCCTGAATCAAGTCTTCTACTCTCTGTAGAATTAGATCGACAAGATCATCATTAATTCGGGGAGTTTTCGGAGATACCCTATGTGGATTCATTCTAGCCCTATTCGATGTTAGCACTTGGGCTACCCAGCTTAGCCTTAAAGGAGTTACGTGATGGTCTCTGTCTGACGGTCTGACCTCGGAGATGAGGTTCAACCTTGAATCCGAAGCCCTGGCCAGGCTGCCAGCAGGCCAAGGGCGAAGAGGAGAGATGGAGCAACGCAGGATCCAAGCATTTAACCATTTACCGTGGCAGCCGTCTGATCGGAGGAGAAATCTTGGATCCGACTGTGGACTCCGAGCGCTGTGCTCCATAGTTCCCAAGAAGTCAATTCTCCGATGCCTTCTTCTTTGGTTCTAGCAGCGATGGAGAGCCCTGAATCCTGATACCCGCAGCCTCCAGGCCGCTCTTGCTTTGGAGTTGGACCTCCAGGAGTCAGGATTCAGGCGCGATACTGGTGACTGTAGTCATTGTCGCCGAGTCAGGCTCAGCAGATGACACGCCAAAGGAACATGGCCGAAAGGCTTTCAGAGCTGTGTTTCTGTTTTCTGGTTCAAGCCACGCGACTCGCGAAGGACCACAACAATCACTATACCAATCCAGGTAGCCCTGTCCTCCTGAATCGCGCTATTCGACGGAGTAATTTTTCGAAAGCCTCGAGAAGCCGGGTGGGGAACGACAAACTCTCATGCAAAACTTCCGTCTTCATGAATCTCACGATCTGAGACAATTGGCCGTGCACTTGACTCTGTTTGATCGTCCAGACTGAAACTATCCAGAAGACTGGAGCATCACTACAACGAAGCTCTAAATCGACGGGATATCCACCTTAAGCCACCCCATTGCTATTGATAGCAGCTTGAGATGGCACCGTCGCATCCTCATAAAATTGTATTGCTTTCACGCCCCAGGGCTCGGTAGGTTCCCACACCCAACCTCCTCGTTTTGTTCCATGCAAAGCTGGAGTGATCACCGATTGTGAATCAACATCATCCCCTATCGTGCTAGCGCCAAGGGGTCTATGCGCGCACCGGGCTAGCGGAACGCCGGAAACTGGATACTGTCCACGGTCGACTACTGCACTCCTGGTGGAGGTGAGAACGTGCGGGGGGAGGCCAAAAGAATGTATGGTAGAGGGGTTAGATGTCTATGCAAATTGCAAGCAGGGCTCGGTGGCTGACTCTCCCAACTTGACAAATTATCATTTAGCAGGCCAGCGCTGATCGTCCTTCAGCATTCAACTTCCAGGTATCTTACGATTATTCTGAAGGTTTCCCCGCAACTTCGCTCATAACTTCGTCAAGGTGACTAGCATTGCGCCCTCGCTTCACGGTCCTTCGGCATTACTACCTGGTTTGTTCCCGGGGGATTTCAACAACCCTCCACCATCCAAAATCCTATCCCGCAGAGCGAGCAGCTCGGATATACCGGAATTGGCTTCTGGAGACCCAGCATAAATCAAGCTGGTGCTGAAACACGCTCCAAGTCCAACAAAACCTGAAAAAAGTCTTGGGATCCATTCATCAGCCTCAACCACCATGGTTTCCACAGATTCTTTCCACCAGGGTCAGGCCTCAGCCATCGACTTGCCCAAAAAGCCTCGCTCCGGATTCTCCTGGGATAATTTACTCCCAAGAGGACACCATGGACAAGGCGGGAAGCGCCGAATACGACAATGACTCTCGCGCGGGCCACGTTCCATTCTCATTATGTTATTCGTCATCCAACAATCACTGTATACAACTACGGTGTAGGGATCAGTCCAGTGCGGGGGATTCCCAAGTAGTCAACGTGAACAACGATGACGGTGCCGGTTAATCCTTCTAACACACTGCAGGATTTGGCTGTCTTCCCAAAATCCAACGCCTTTGTATCCCGCTCAGACAGGAATCTGCTGTGTTGATCAAATCTCGACCCCGCTTTGAAGCCTTGAAGAGCAACCTGATGATGTCTTGCTCAATGAAATAACAAACGATGATTTGCTGTACGATTCGAACTCATCCTAATTGGGTGCCTTGCAGAACCTGAAACATCAGGTACAGTCTTATTTGATACAAGTGTGGCTCAACTGAAGCCCTGAAAACCCATTGGAGGGTGGCTTTGTTGAAACTGCCAAGAGTGAAGAATGCCGTCGAGGTAACAACAAGATACCAGCCAACTCCAACGATCATCCCAGAATTAACTCCGGTTCGCTTTTGCGGTTTCCCGATGCCATGATGTGGGAATAACACCAGGACGGTGGACAACGTGCACTTGAGCCGACGTAATGGGAAAGTTTGCTCCGCGTTCCTGGCGGGCTGGCAGGTTTGGCTTGATGGCTTTATTCCATTCCCGACCCCGGGCTTGAGTATGTTACTGCCCTCACACCACCGCAGTCAAAAACAGTTTACATCTAAAAGTCCGGGATTGCAAATTTCGATGTGGCTTTTCTTACCAAAATACGTACTGCCACGATCAACTCCTATGAGTGCTACGGACTCTCAATATTAATGAGACGTGTGGGAGCGAACAAACAACAGGCAAAGGGCTGAGATCCGTTCAGTCATATTCCATGACTCGCCCTAGATTAAGATCCTAAACTCTATTAAGACAAGTCAAGAGACTAAGATTGATGCACCTCCACTTGAAATGACTGATTCCAAAGCAGGGAAGCAGGAGTGTCATGCCAGGTTCAAACCTTTGTGCCTTCGGAGGTTTCACCATTTCTGGAGCAGTGCACTTAGGACGGCGCTATACTAGAATGAGGTTGGGGTGGCCTCTAAAACGGGCCAACGTGGAAGACACTAAGGTTTCAGATCCCCTTTTCCTCAGGTACCAGAGGTTCGGCTTGGCATCAAAGTGGGCAAGTTGGACCCGTGATCAAGCGCAGTCTGCGCCAAAGAACAGGTTCGGACCAGATCCATTCCATGGGATCGCTGCTCAGATTTGCTCGCAGAGTCTGCACGGTCGGTAACAGACTGAGACGTGAAACCGCCAGTGGGGAAAGAGCATTGGGCGTCCTCGCAAGGGAAAAGAAGAGCTTCCCTTCGAAAGACTCCAGCCGGCAGATACAGCCCGTCCGATCGTTCGAGACCAACCAAGGGTGGCAAGGAACTGGGTATGCAGAAAGCCACCTGCTCCAGTAGACCAATCGCAAGGGGAAAACTCCATACCCATATTCCCCAGTTCTAGCGACGGCCTCTGGTCTTTCCGCGACCTCGCGCCTTCCCACCTCCTCTTCGCGACGCCTGGACCTGCGAGATGTCCCGTTTACTCAAATTCAGGGTTCCACCCATGAATTTTCCGATAGAGGGACCCCCAACTCCCCGTTCACGTCGCTCGCTGCTCATCTGCTTCTTGGGTGCGGGTTTTTCAAGGATGATTCCGTTCTCTCGGGCCTCCCGTCGACGCTTGTCTTCCTTTGAAACAGCCTTAGCTTTGATGCCTTTGCGCATTGATGACGGCATGTTCTTTTGATGGTAGAGCGATTTCTTAGCCCCGAGTTCCTGCATGCGCAGATCAAGTGCCTTATGACGATTTTTGCCCGTCGGTGCAAGGTCGGAAGCTGACTCCAGAAGATGCGATTCTTTCAGAAGTCGCTGAAGCGCAAGATCGTTCTTTAAATTGAGTGTTTCGTCGTCTTTATTGTCTTCGTCATCGTCAGCTTTCTTAGAGCGGTCCGTAGTAGGCTTCAAATCCACATCAAATGATGGCGGCTTCGCTGTCTTTAGAGTTCAATATTAGTAAATATTACTTCGCGCGTCTTCCAGTCCAAGCTTACCATAAATGCCTTTCGAGCCCTCTTGTCTATTAGGTTGTCCGCCCCACGGGAAGGCGCCTGGTACTCAACTACTTCGACTGGAGTGTTTGCAGTCTCCGCGCCGTCGATGCCGCTCCATTCGGACTCAGACCCAGACTCAGACTCAGAATCCGCGCCGCTATCATTCTCACTGTCATTATCGGATTCGGATTCGGATTCATCCTGTTCGGCACTAGTCCCCTTGACTTCTAACGGCTCGAATTGGGCTTCGAAGAATTTGCGAAAGATATCTTGAGCGCTTTGTTGTTCTGTTGTGGCCTTTGCAGGGGAGTCCTCCTGGTTGTTTCCTTTCTTTGCCCTTGACATCACAGATGTCTCTCTTTTTCGTTTACCAACCATTTCTGCAAATCTGTGGGTTCAGGTATTTATTTTAGGCCGTAAAGATTGGAAAGTTTGGATTGTCAGGAAAGGCGGTGATTGTCAACTTTTTTCTCGTCTGGAGTAGATTTGTGTCACGTGCGATAAGATAGACGCATTTTAGAGGGGGATTGAAGATGCGAAAGTAGCCCCTCCAAACTGCAAAGCATATGCAAACAACCCTTCATTACAGTCCAGCAAAAGGCAACCCAAATACATTGAGTATTAAATAGAGAAAAGGACCAAGGAAATGACTCAATTCCGCCCCTGCATCGACCTCCACTCAGGACAAGTCAAGCAAATCGTCGGCGGCACTCTGAGCAACGTCGAGTCAGATCTGAAGACAAACTATGTATCAAAACTTCCAGCAGGCCACTATGCGGGCTTGTACCAGAAGCACAACCTCCGCGGTGGCCACGTTGTGAAGCTAGGCGCCGGCAATGATGATGCAGCTAAGGAAGCGCTGAGGACTTGGCCTGGGGGGCTGCAGGTTGCGGGTGGCATTACGGATGAGAATGCCCAGTATTGGATTGATCAGGGCGCTGATAAGGTGGGCCATCGGTCCTATATGCGTGCTTTGGTTTTATTTCTTATTCATTGAGCTAACCATCTTCACAGGTTATCATCACATCATTCCTTTTCCCGGAGGGCCAGTTCTCTCTTGAGCGGTTACAGTCTGTCCTCTCTGCTTTGGGGGGTGACAAGTCAAAGCTCGTTCTCGATCTGAGTTGTCGGAGAAAGGAAAATACGTGGTTTGTAGCTATGAACCGCTGGCAGACCATTACCGAGATGGAAGTTAATCAAGGTAAGTTAATATATATATATATTCCGTCTTTTCACCCCAAAGCTTATTGCTGGCCACGTGTACTAAGTGTCCATCCAGAATCAATATCATTGCTTGAGCCATACTGCTCCGAGTTTCTCATCCACGCTGCAGACGTAGAAGGATTGCAGCAGGGCGTTGATGAGGAGTTGGTATCAAGACTCGCGGAGTGGTGCTCCATACCTGTTACGTATGCTGGTGGAGCAAGGAGTTTGCAGGATCTTGAGAAAGTGCATGTTAGTAGTAAAGGCAAGGTAGATCTGACGATAGGGAGCGCGTTGGATATTTTCGGTGGTTCCGGGGTGACGTTTGATGAGTGTATTCAGTGGAACAAGGATCATTGATTTGGACAGGGGGCAAGCAGTATTGTACATTCGGGCCCTTCACTCTATTAATATATCAGCTTCATTTAGCATAAAGCATCTATAAACGAGATTTCGCATTTGATTTTCAATGAGGGAATTCAGATTGTTTCTATCAAAGCCAAAACGGTATATACATGCAGTGTGCGCGTAGAGCAAATCGCGTCCTTTCTAAGAGCATACCAGCTGTCGTTGAAAGAGACCACGCTTCTCTATGGCCTAGAGTTAATCTGTAGAATTATAGCGATAGTGACCATGTGTTGCTCTCGAACAGCAAAAAGAAACCTAATCATCGATTTGGAATACTGAAGGATCCATCCAAGGACGATTCTCAGAAACCCCACGACGCTCTAAGGCGCGTGGCATCAGACCCCATATACCCAAGCCGGGAATTCTACCTCCCGGCTCATCCCAGATAAATCGTGCGAAGAAATAAGATGGCATAAACGAGCGAAAGGCGCTTAATTCAGTGATATGGCACCGCCCCGGCGGGCTCGGATGTGTAGGTAGGCCTGGAAGGCGCAGAAAACAAAGAATCCCTAGGGTATATAAGATTAGTAAAACCATTGTACAACCGTATAATTCTGGGGAAACGGGGATATAACGTACAGCGTAGATAATCACAGCAGTAAATATCGAGGCGGCAACGGCTCCGCCGTCCTCCGGCTCACCTTCTGAGCCGGTGAATCCGTGGTGTTCGCTCTGTTTGTACCAGGCTGTTAGTCATCTGTAATAGCATGCTGCAGCTCATATTTCAGATATGGGGTTTCCATATCAAATATGAAACCAGGTATGATGCACGGGGAAAGTCGACGAACCTTGAATAGCGACCCAAGGACGGAGAGGATAACAATGGCGAAGAGGGAGATGACAACGCTACGATGAAAGGCGCTCGTCAGTTCATGGAATCAACACGGTCGCCTTTATCATGGGAGTTCATACCAGGACCAGGCGTTCAATGAAGATACGACAGGCTTCATTATGTCGTTGCGGCTTGATGTGCCAATAGAGAGATAGCGAAGTGGAGGTTTACCTGAGAGGGCAGGTCGATGAGAGGGCTACTTCGGCGATAGAACGATGGCCGGCTGGAGTTGGGATACAATATATGGCGCGAAAAAGCTGGGATGAAAGGAGAGATGGCTGAACTCGGAACGATGATGTTTGACGCTTGTGCGGCCTTCTGGAGGCGGCCGGGTTGAAGCTCTGGATGGGCGCAGCAGGCCTCGCCGCCTAAGCCGCTTTCGGCATCCACGTCAAGCCTCCAGTCCATCCAGCCTCATGAAACAATCCGTGGAATAGATTCAGTAGTGTCTTCTATGTAAGTTATGTAAACGATGAAATGCCACATAATCTCTCAAAATTTTTAGGTTTTGTAATATGCTACTGTTCTAAATTAAGTATGCGCCACGATGCTTCCGTCATAAGAGTCCCAACGACTCATTGAAAATGTATGTACAAGCAATCTTAGCCTGCGTTGATGACATCGCTATATTCAATAAATGTCGTCAAAAAAATATAGCCACCGGGAAAACACTCCATGAAACGCCAATCCAGTCTCAACTCAGAACTTTTGTACACCTGCGTGTCCGCCTGAGGTATCATGAATCATATCTGTAATCGCAAGAAAAAAACAAAAATAGTTTTGACCGTTCCTATACTTTTAATATTCCTCTCCTTCGATCGGCTCAAGCATCTTGGACATGTAGGGGCCGTCCAATGTATACCCAAGGCGAGCATAGTAACTGCGGACACCAACACCTGAAATGACGCTGATCTTTTGGCTGCCGTGTTCCTCCCGTGCAATCCGTTCAGCCTCCTCCATCAACAGGGTTCCGAAGCCTCGATGTTGGAACTTACGCGGATCACGCCCGTGGAGCGGAACAGCGGAGCCATACACGTGCAGTTCACGAATGATGCTAGTTTGCTGACCTGTAAACTCGGGGCGGAATGTATGCGTCGAGCTGCACTTGCGCAGACGCAAAAGACCAATCAGGATATCTTGCTTGGGATCCTCATAGGCGAGGAAGGTCTCCCAACCACCGTTGGCCGCATAGTCACGACGAATAAGCTCCACTTGGGACGGGCGAATCTTGTTTTTGACCTCGTTGATGCCAACTTCCCGTGTGCGAACATCTCGACACGTCGTGCCAAAGTCTTTCATGCGCGCTAGAGCCAGCTCCCGCAGATTACCATTCTCAACTCCCGAAGTAACCAACGGCATCGGGATATCTCGCTGAACTCGATAGATACGGGTCCAGGGTGGCACAAGTGCGAGAATACGAGCAACAAGGTCGATAAGCGCATTTGGAGTATAGTTTTTGTAACGACCCGTCCTCCAGAGCTCGTAAAGACCGGTTCCGCGAATGACAAGCGTGGGGTAAATCTTCAGCCCATCAGTTCGAAAGTCTGGGTTCTCGAAATACTCCTCGAATTGAAACAAATCACGCTCCATGCCCACGTTAGGCAAGTCAGGCATCATGTGGCTGACGACTTTGAATCCTGCATCTTTTGAAAGCTTGAAAGTTTCTGCCACAGCAGCAACGGTGTGACCACGGTTTGTATCTCTCGCAACATCCTCGTATAGACTTTGGACCCCAACCTCGAGTCTTGTACATCCGTATCGAAGCATGCTACTCAAGTGTGTGTCCAAACAGTAATCGGGGCGAGTTTCAATAGTTATTCCCACGCACTTGATATTACTCATTTCCCCAGCCTGGACTGCTTCATCGACGTTGTCGGTCTGGTAGCCACTCAGCGCATTGTGAAGTTGGGCGACGAATGAGTCTCGGTATTCTGCCGGCAGAGACATAAAGGTTCCTCCCATGATAATGTATTCGACCTTGTCCACGCTGTGACCAAGCGACTTGATTTGATCAACTCTTCCTCTTGCCTGCTCGAACGGGTCATATCGGGCGCGGATTGCTCGCATCGATGTGGGTTCATAACCAGTATAAGACTGTGTAGAATATTCAAAGTCCGAATCGGGGCCGCCGGGGCAATAGACACAAATGTTACCGGTATAGGCGATATGGGGGCAACGGTGGGGTTTGCTCATAACAGCTACAACAGCGATACCAGAGGACGTTCCTAACGATAAGAATAAGCAAGGGTTCTATTAGATGGGACGACGAAACAAGACATACTGATTGGCTTCGCAATCAACTTCGGGAGGATATATTTCTTGTAGTGCTCAGGGACAGCCGAGATGATGGCTGTCAAAGGCGGCTGGCTGCCCAAGACGTGCTTTTTCGCGATTTGACCGCGCAGCTTATTGAGGTTGATATCCTTCCTAGGTTTCGTAGGATCCTTCTGCGACTCATAATCCTGGATCAAAGCATTTGCGATATCAGAGCATGCCCTCATATACCGTTCATTTTCAGGTGGCAGCTTGAGGCTCTTCTTCGATTTGGTGGGTGGCGGGGCTGTCATTGTGATAGTTGCCATGATGGGAGGCTACCTCGCGTCGACCGCGGGGATGGACGGATTAACGGTAAGATAGATGTGTAGCCTGGAACTAGATTGAAACGAGCTTAAACAAGTAAAAAATGGGGGTAAGTGACAGTAGTTCAAAGCAATCACTGCATCGGCCACTGATAGCGGGAGAGGAAGAAAAATCAAGGCCGAGTGAGGCCGACCGCCCGCGATAATTCGGACCGCTTAAAGCTTTCTCCCGAACAAATGGCCAAACCCGTGTTTCCAACAGACGATTGCTTCAGTCTCTACTACTGCCTCTTCTTCCCAATCCCCCTTCACATAACCTCAAGGTCTTAATTGCCCGTCTCGCGGTGCAATCTTCCCTCTCTACTCTATATTCCCCTTTTTTTCAACTTCGCATTCCCGTTCGTCAGCCGACATGCAAGCTATTCGCCGGAACGCGGTGTCTGCCCTTCGAAACGCTGCTGCCACCCAGCGCCGGGCATACACCCCTGGTCCTTACTCTGAGACCGTCAACAACCTTCGCATCAATGGCGACACGAAGGTTCTCTTCCAGGGGTTCACCGGAAAGCAGGGAACGTACGTGGCTTCTACCGGAATTTGCGGGATTTATATTCGAATATGATACTGACATGCGCTGATAGTTTCCACGCCGAACAAGCGATCGCCTACGGTATTTATTGCTATTTCCATATCACTCGGCTTTACGCGCCGGATTGGCCTGAGTCGGACGCTTACATATACCAGGTACCAAGGTTGTTGGTGGTACCAACCCCAAGAAGGCCGGCTCTACGCATTTAGATCTCCCGGTCTTCGCCAATGTTAGCGACGCAGTTAAGCAGACGGGTGCCACTGCATCTGCCATTTTCGTTCCGTATGCTTTAAACTCTCGAAACCTGATTCTTTATTATAAAACAGCGCTGATAAACGGGATGCAGCCCTCCCTTGGCTGCCAAGGGTATCGAGGAAGCAGTTGAGGCTGAAATGCCTCTAGTTGTCTGGTAGGATCTGACTTGATTCGGGAAATCACGTATTATATGGCTAACCGGTGTGGTTTTTCACAGTATCACCGAGGGCATCCCTCAACACGGTATGAAAGCAGCCATACGTCGTACTTATAACTCGTGCATAAGCTAATAAAAACGTACTAGACATGGTCCGCATTACCGACATTCTGAAGACTCAGAACAAGACTCGTCTGGTCGGCCCTAACTGCCCCGGTATCATTGCTCCCGTAAGTACCAGTAGCTACCCGGTTTCTCCATAAAACGACTCGCACTAACAAGGTTACGTTGAATCTTGCAGGGTCAATGCAAGATTGGTATCATGCCTGGGTTCATCCACAAGCGTGGTCGCGTCGGTATCGTCTCCCGTTCTGGTACCCTCACATACGAAGCTGTCAACCAGACCACTCAGGCCGGTCTCGGCCAGTCTCTCGTTGTTGGCATTGGTGGTGACCCCTTCTCCGGTACCAACTTCATCGACTGCTTGCGTATCTTCCTTGAGGACGAGGAGACCGATGGTATCATTATGATCGGTGAGATCGGTGGCAGCGCTGAGGAAGATGCTGCCGAATTCTTCAAGGCCAACAACAGGCACAACAAGCCTGCCGTTAGCTTCATTGCTGGTATCAGTGCTCCCCCGGGCCGCCGTATGGGCCACGCTGGTGCCATTGTTAGTGGTGGCAAGGGCGGTGCCGACTCCAAGATCTCTGCTCTTCAAGATGCAGGTGTCGTTGTTGAGCGCAGCCCCGCTGCTCTAGGCAAGTCGCTCCTTGCCGAGTTTGTGAAGAGGGACTTGGTTTAAAGTTCATTCTGGGCAACTTCTTTTCGTACTTTGGCTGGGGATTATTGTCCAAATCAAGTTTTGGTGCTGAGGTAACCATTGAATTGGTTGCTTGAGTGTCAAGGCGATGGTCAAATATTTCTCTAGCTCTCCGCTAGATTCCCGCTCTTGGAACCCTCCTGTACTTTTCCTTTCTGTCATTGTCATTTCATATGTTTAGAGATGGTAGGAAGTAACTAGTTTCCTCATGTAAATTTTGAATATCTATTTTGTTTCCTGTATCTCTGAAATTTAAATATCATCTGAGATTGGGTTGTCAGTGGGCGACATCACCTGTAGTATCTTTTTATTGGTGAGTCGTTGGCGTGGTTTCCCTTTTGTTTACGGAGATAAAATTCCCATCAAGTCTCAGCAGTCAAACGCCCGTTATATATGTATCCATACTTAAACTGAGTATGCGATCTCCGGAACTCCGGAAGATCTATATATATGCCGCTACAAGCCACCCGAAACTTGTGCTCACCTGGGAATGTTGGAGGATTGGTTTTTATACGAATAGATAAAATAGGGGACTACAATAACTTGAATGCTCAAAGTTTACAGCTGAAAACAAGGCAATGGTGCCTAAACAATGGCAGCTTGGGCCTGAGGAATGACAGTCTTACATAAGGCGCACGTGATCCACGAGATTGTTTTCGTTGCTTGAGGAACGGCCGACTCTGTTTATTCCTGCTTGTCCCTCGAACATTGACAATTCCACGCCCAAAACGCCATGAGCCTCCGAGAACCCGACGCCTGACAGAGTGAGTATACGACTAATTTATTTTGGACTTCTTGACTATTTGTCTTTTTTTTCTTTAATCCGGGGTTGTCTCCTCGCGGTGGCACCAAGTCGGCTCTGAGGAAGGATCAAAACAGACGGGCGCTACTTAACCTATTATTACTGCCCGTGGTTACCCACTGTTTTGCACCTAGCAACGAGCAAGAACCCAAGCAACACCACCACTATTCGACGTGCTGCGTGCAATAGCGTCTGAAAAAGGAAGATGCCACCTGATATTGGTAAGGCGCTGCATTTCCCTGCGGGATATCTGTTTTTATCCATCCAATGCTCTTCGGGCTGCACCTCGTCCCGACTTGCTGCATTGCTTGCTGACCCATGGTGACACCAGGTCGCGCAGCCTCTTTGTCTTCTAGTGCTGCCTCCCAGACAACTCAAATAGTCGCCCCTCATAGTCGTCCTGGCACTGCTGATCTCATGAGATCGCGATCAGAAACCGTAATATCTCGAAATAGCCGTCGCCCGCGGTCGAGAGGTTCGACCGCTAGTATCCATTCGACCACAACCCAACAAACCCAAGACCAGCAACTCAATGATGGGTTTTCCCAGTTCTTGCCGGCCCAGGCGTCTGCCGGATCCAATGTTTTCAGCAATAACCCAGAGGATATTATTATGCGATTCGGCCAGCAACTGTCGCACCAGGTGAATGGAACCTCTTTGGATCCGACAATGCAAGATGGGCATCATGCTGTTATGCCCAGGGCTGATGACTTCCCTAATCATGCTATTCATCGTCATCATCTATCACATCATTCCATGCCGTCTGGAATTCCCGGTCATGGGTTACCAAATGTTGCCATACCTCAGTACCAAAGCATGTACGACAGTGGGATTGAGAACCACCTACCGGAGCATGTTCTCGATGACCATGATACCTCTGAAGCAGGAATTAAGAAGAAAAAGGGCTCAAGTTCATCCCTTGCCAACGACAACGAGCTGCGGAAACTTCTGCGCCAATATGAAGGTTATACGCTAAAGCAGATGGCAGCAGAAGTCCTCAAACATGAGGGCGCTGGTGGCAAGGCCGAGAAAGTTAAACAGGTCTTCGCGATGATCTGGTAAGTTCTGAGATGAGAATATTGTTGCCTTGTATGCGTTTCTTACTCGCTATAGGCTGAGAGAGAACTGCCGGAAAAGTACCGGCTCTGTCCGACGAGACCGTGTTTATTGCTGCTATGCAGAGAAGTGTGGAACTGAGCGCGTCTCAGTATTGAACCCTGCCTCATTCGGAAAACTCGTACGAATAATATTCCCAAATGTACAGACGCGCCGTTTAGGCGTTAGGGGAGAATCAAAATACCACTATGTCGATTTAACGGTGATCGAGGAGAAACAACAGAAACCGTCGCCTCCAGCCACGCGGTTCCCATCCCAGGAACCAACAACTATTGCTACCGCAGAAAGCAGGAATGGCGACGATATACAAAAAGGGTAAGTGGATTGTCCCAAGTTACAGGGTTAATATGCGTCGTGGACTGACATGGTTTATAGTGCAAGTGTATTACCGCAACCTACCGCAGATACAGCACTTTTTCCTTCTCCTACTACTTCCTTTGCACCAAAGGTAACAACTGACACAGCAACTTCTGGCTGTGGCTGTCAATCTTCTGAGGGCGACGTCATTACGCTTGAGAATGTCGCTAGCCATTCCGGAAAATTGATTCACCAAATGCTTCAGTTGCCTACCATGGATAGTTCCTCGGTTGACACCGACTCCTTGCAACTGCCGGATATCAATGGTTATCTTCCCGCCAACACTGATTCCAAGGTGGCAGCAGCTCTTGCTGCGCTTTACCGTTCCCACTGTATCTCGGTCATCGATAGCTTCCGGTATTGCAAAGAGCGCAATATGCTTAGATATTTCTCTGCGTTCCATGGCACCTTGACGGTTCCGGTTCAAAAGCTTCTGACGCATCCTAACATTGCGCCATGGATCAAAGAGTGCGATTGGCTTATGTACCAGAAGATGATTGCGTTTGTGGCACCACTGACTACGCAAGTCGTCCCGAAACTTGTTTTGGATGCGTTCAGCTCGATATCGCAGCGACTTACTACCCATATCAGTGACACATTCAAGACCCAACCTGTGCATGTTTCCCTTGCGAGGCTGATACCGGCCCACATATTTTGCAATCTTTTGAGGCATATGCTCGATGTGAATCAATCTGCCAACGCTGCAGCAGCTTGGCTTTGTCACCCCGACAACAGGAACCAGATGTGGCTTGACTTCATGACACTGGTTGACCCCAAAGAAATGATGACAAGGGCGAATATTCCTAGCTGTGCAGAACAGGCTACGGAACGGATATTGAAGCATGATATCCGCGCTCTCCTCACCCCCATTACGGACTTGAACCCTGCTACTTCCAACTCCTTTTTTGCCCAACCTGACATGGAAGAGAGCTCTGAAGCCCACAAATTTCCTGTCGAGGAGTCTGTCGGAGACGAGTACAACTTTCCAGACAAGTGGATTTCCTTCATCCTAAATCTGGCTCACATCTTCCCTCAACACCGCACACAGTGTGTTATTCAACGTGTGGATGCATTGTGGGATTGTATTTTACGCCGTCTAACGCTGGGAGGAGCCCAGAGTTTTAGTGCATGGTGGATGACTAAGGTATTTTTCCATGAAATGATGTTATGGCAAGCAGAGAAGGGTGGATTCATGCATTACACACCTAGTGCTCTGCAAAAATCAGACTTGGACTCTGACCAGTCCGGACCTGGGGGCTTGATTGTGAAGGATTCTTCTCATGCTGTCGGCAACAAGGAACAAACTACGACGCCGGATGCCCAAAATGGTACATCACTTGAGCCGTCACGGACGGAGGTTGAAACAAACTTGAATCACGTCGAAAATGAGAAACCCACTAATATCACCGAAAACCTAACGCCCTTCCATGCCCCGAATCACGACGACAGCGCTATTGATCTTGATGACGACTCAATGCTACTGACGGTGGGGAAGTACGGTGATATGATGGCCTCCGACCCAGCAGATGCGGAAGGTGATGTTGTCGTTATCTAATTTCCCCGCCACGCGAGTTGGATTTCTACTTTCTTACATTTTGGGAAAGAACAAAATTATGCTTCTTCATGGTGGAGTTGGATTGGGAATTCTTTCTTTTTTTGTTACTAGGAGTATATATGTTTTGGTTGGTCTACAAGGAAGGATTCGGCGTTGGACTATTATTGCACGAGAGACGAGAGACGAAAGCATCGATTCTGGATTCGTCGGCCAACAGCATTGTGATTTGATGCTTTTTCCTGGCTGGCAGAAGAACGGGTCTCACAGCGTGGTTAAACTCGTTTCAAGACCTTGACCGGCTTTTGTCTAGCCCTATTTTTGCTTACTTCTTTGCTCATAAGGGGCGGTCGTCCCTGTAAATATTGATTTGCCATTGGATTGCAGCTGATTCACCATTATGCCGACGGTTAATAGGCGTCTTTTTTACCTTTGAGCTTGTTTAATTACCTTCTGTTTATGACATTCCATCCTTGCGGCAAATACATAGCTATCTTGAGTTGGATAGTTTTCTAATGCACTTTTGATGAAGCTGCATTTTTCAAGACCTTTGTGATACCACATTGTACGATATACTACTGTATGTAGAGAGGAAGGTTTTCGGTATTCATGCACTACAGTTTGATTTCATGATGGGTAAATGATGCGCCCCCACGTTTTCATTATGGGAAGGGCGATAATATGTATCAGGCTCATCAAAAAATGTACAAGAGAACACGGGGCGACATGCTCATTAAAGCCATGGTCGAAACCGCATTTAGCACCTGCTAACAAAGTACTATAGACTGGGCGACCTTTTTAACGAAGAGTCTGCCAGAGTCTATACGTACTTCGTATGGTGCCTAGTGGCCGTGTGCATCCCAACTATTCGCAACGCAGCGTATCACACGCTATTATATGAGTTGCGGTACTCAGGTAGTATCCATGCTGCGCCTGGCCGGGCCTGTGACTGGATTGAGATAGTAGAGCGATACCATGGATTGATGCCGGATTATCTCGCACCATTGCTTCTTCGCGGAATTGGCATTGGTCATCTGAGCCCGGCGGCGGGGAAGAACCTTGGCCCAGCAAACCCATGAGCAACGACGCTTTGAATATCTATGTTACCGGCATTGTACGGACTCCATAGTTTTATCAGGATGTAACGGCCCGATCTGTAATGAAGGGAAGGAGGTTAGATGAGATTGAAGGAGACCACAAGAGCAGAACGGACTTGAGACTTACGGTGGAGGATCGAAATTGAGGCTAACGCTACTCTTAGGCCGCTTGATGAAGAATTGAGCAAGGGGTTTCATCAGTCCAACGCCTGTAGAACGAGCAGTTGGTCCAGGGTGCGGCGCCGAGGGGGCAGCTGGTGGTATGGGCTGTATTGTGTTTGGAACATGACGACGCCGCGGTAATTCATCTTGCTCCAAGGCATATTGACGACGCATGGCCCGTACCTGCCTTTGCAGATCACGCCGTCGTGAATTGTATGAGTGGGTCTCAGAAGTGTCGTCCTCATCACTACCGCTGTCCTCAGTGTCCGAACAGAGGAAATCATCATTCATTGGGTACATCGTGCCAACCCTCTCCAACCTTGTCGGTTCAGGTGCCTGGGGTATGGAGAAGTGGTCTCCAGGCCTGTCAAGCCCAGTACCATCAGAGCGCTCGTCATAGTATGTAGTGACATGAAACTCAGATGTCTGGTCTGTATTATAGCTGGGAGAGGCACCGGCAGGTTCACTAGTGTCTGTATCTGAGTCCGAAGGAGAGTCGAAGCCGGCTAGAGATTCTCGTTCAAGGGTCTGTAGGGGAGTTCGATATGAATTCATGTATTCCTGAGACGGCTGCATTCCGCTGCGCCGATGAGCACGATGGCTCCGAGAGCCAGCATACTGAATCTGATACTGAGAAGTGCGAGCAAGAAGGTCGTCGGCTGACATAGAAACGAAAACCATGCCTGCTTGTATCCTGATAAGAGGTGAAATATTAGCGGATATAGCTGCGATTCGAAGAGCTTCGAATTGAACATACGGAGCATCATAGCCAGATTTGGGCGCTTTGATGACGAGCTTCTTCAGACAGAATGGCGCCTCCCCACGATGTTTCAGGATCAGATTACAGCGGTCCGATTTTGTGCAATATACGGACGAGTCATTCAAGAGGATGTTTTCCGGCCCGGAGGTTTCACATACGGGTTCGTAAGTGCCCCCATCGCAACTGGCCAACTCCATTTTCAACGTTCCTGGCACGACTTGACCGTATTGTCCATATCTCAGATTTTGTAAGTTCTCTCTGTTATCATCCGAGTCAAGCTTTCTGCGCTTGACCCTCAATCGGTCCGTTGGAGTGTCGTGATCCGGTTCCAAAGGCATGGTGGATGGCGAATCTATATGAGGAATCGGCGAATCTAGGATGGAATCTCGATTCCTTCTAGTCCGGCCAGGTCGGTCATTGCTTCTAAAGCCACGGGATCTCGAAGCTCTGCTGATTGACCGTGATATTCCAGAAGGACTTGGGTCGTGATTCATAATTACGGCGTCCAGATTTTGCAGCCTCTGCAATCCTGGATGTATCGGGCCTGACCTCGTACCATGAGTATGGTCTCCCCTGGAAGCCTGCTCTCTTTGTAGGTCTCGAATTTGCTGATCCACGAATGCCCTGGTTTGATCAAACGAATATCGGTCCCTCGCGCGCTCGGAGCGAGACTCCTCTAGCTCTTGGTTAAGAGTCTCCAAGGCTCGAGCGGAAGTGCTTCGGTTTCTATCAGTGTTTAATAAATCCCGTAGATGCTGTAGACGGTTCGCGTTTGGCCGATGTAGACGATCACTGGGTCTGCTTCCTCGGGCGGTACGACGGGAAGCGGGAGGATAGTCATAATTCCCCGACTAGAGATGAGAGGACAAGTAAGCCAGGGTTTGTCAGGTTGCCCCCTCGGTGCTAATACAAGGAATTTCTGCCTTGGGCGGATACGGCAGCAAGATTTGGTTTCAACGTACCATTCTATCGATCGGGAGCCTCGTTAGTCCGACTGGTCAAGGTAGGTGATAGGAGGGGGAGGGCGGAGACAGAAGGAACCATACCGGGGCAAACGGAGAGCGTATGGATGCGGAACGAACTATGCGGAGGTACACGAAAGGCAGGATGCAAAGAGGCCCGATCGACAGCAGCGAGGCAAAATGACGGTGAGCAGGGACAGAGTAACTGGGCGAGGGAGATGGAGGGGGAGCAGTGCAGTGGTAGGCGGATGACGCTCCGGGGAAGCGAGCTAGAGGCGATAAACGGGCCAGCGCTTATCTGCCGGCGCACGTGATGTCCTATTGTGGTGGTGTGCTTTCACTTTGTACTTCAATAGTCCGCATCCTCCATCCTCGAATCACTTGCTGCTGGCAATCGGCTGGCTGGGCGTCTTTGCTGGCTTCATGCATGTTGGTGACACATTGAGTGATGCTCAATTGTTTCCCCCGCCCCTCTTCTCGCGTTTCCCCTCCCTGCGCCCGGCACTCTTCGTCCAACGTTGCCGTGTTATTATCCCTCTCGCTTCGCCGTGACGCTAGAAGCTAGTCTTTATCTACTTCCCCCGCCCCCGTTACTGGCATACGTTACGTTCGCATTGATCTGACTGTCGCCACCACCATATCAACTCGTTACCAAGCTGCGCACGAGTGGATCTCACTATGGAGTCGCAAGACCAGTCAATTAGCGCCGGTATGAATAACGTCTCTTGATGTTAGTGCACTTGCGGGGTGTTTTACAGTATCTGACATTTCTGTCCACCAGATGAGATTGCGTTGTACGATCGCCAGATCCGCCTTTGGGGTGTGAAGGCCCAAGAAAAGTGAGTGAGAACCAGCGACTATAGCGGCCAGTAGTGCTCTTAACTGACTGTGAGCCGTACTTTATTAGACTGCGGTCCGCAAACATTCTCCTCATAACCTTCAAGGCGCTCGCAAATGAAGTCGCTAAGAACCTGGTTTTGGCCGGCATCGGTAGCCTCACTATAATCGACGATGCAATCGCGACAGAGGAAGATCTTGGAGCGCAGTTCTTCCTTACACAAGACTGTGTCGGCCAGAATGTATTTTCCCGCCCCAGTATTGTTGGTTGTTACAAAATGTGCTAACACTTTTCCAGCGAGCCCAAGCTGCCGTCCCGGCTATCCGCTCTATGAACCCAAGAGTCCAGGTTTTTGCAGATGCGAGCAGCGTGTCTACCAAGCCACCGGATTTCTTCGGTCAGTTCGACGTAACGATCGCTACCGAGCTGGATTTCTCAATGTACAACACTATAAATGCGGCCTGTCGCATAGCTGGACGCTCATTCTATGCAGCTGGACTGCACGGGTTCTACGGATTTGTTTTCTCTGATCTTATTCAGCATGACTTTGTGATCGAACGGGCTAAATCAAACGTCCCATCAGCTTCCCAGGAAACACCTACACGAAGTATACTGAACATCACGACTAAGAAAGAGAATGATAAAATCATCGAAATGGTCACGAAGAGGGAGATGTATTCTCCTTTGCTCCTAGCAAACACCTCTCCACTCCCGGACGAATTTACCCGCCTACCCCGCCGCAGAAAACAAGTTACGCCATTCCTGAGCTGCCTCCGGGCTCTTTGGGAATTCCAAAAGCTTAGCCAAGGCACACTGCCATCATCTTCCCGTCAAGATCTAGAGCTATTCACCAAGTTAGCCCGTGATGCGCACCAGGAATTAAAGCTCGACATCAGCACCCTTGACTCTGCGTTCCTACGGACTTTCCTTCAGAACCTTGGCAGCGAGCTGAGTCCAGTGGCCGCTTTCTTAGGAGGCAGCTTGGCTCAAGACGTGATTAATGTCCTGAGTGCCCGTGAGCAGCCTCTCCAAAATCTCTTACTGTTCGATGGCGACAAATCAGTTGCGCCCACTTATCCGTTGCACCCATTCTTCCCTATGGATATGGGAAATGCAATGCCTGCTGTACCTCCAGTTGCAAATCCGACACCGTTGAATGGCCAACCAAGCATGGGTCAGATATAAAATGTATCTGGGTGCACATGAAGGCGTCGAAATCCTTGAAGGATGTTAAATGATTGGACAAAGTCCTACACGCACGCACACACACACACGCACACAGGGCGAGGAAGGAAAAAGGATCATGGGATTTCGGGATTGATTTATTGGCGTAGCATTTAACTTTACTTCTTTACGTTCAAGCCTACGTCCTATTTGGACCGGGAATGAACTTACGACTGTATGATAGGATTTTAACAATCGGACAGGAATCGATGAAGGGGGCTCAGGATAATTCGAGACCCGGATTTTTTTTTTCCCCCATTTATTTACTCATTTACCTTCTTGGGCTACGGCTCCTGTTGAATCTAGGAAATTGGGATCTTGGGATATGTTTCTATACATGAATGGGTAGGATCATACACTCAAAACGCCAACCGGTGCCAAGTCATGAGGTAGATAAAACCCTGGGCACAAGACTCGCAGGGTTCTTCATACCCCATAATTACCCATCGTTTCACATGATGCACATATATAGTATGTTTGCAAGCAATCAAGCAAGCACCAGTCCAACGCCACATACCCAAAACTAAGAGAAAAAAAGCATTATGAGAGGTTTGGCTCCTAGGATGGCATACCCAGTCAGTAAGGACAACCTCGTCCATTTATCATATCCGTGTGCATTTCATTTTTCCAATCTCAATCCCAGAAACAAATATAACGAATCTACTCCCGATCCTTATGAAAAAGCGGTGCACCTTCCTGATCCTCTGATTCTTGGCGACGGTTCTCATCGTACGGTGGTGCCTTGGACTCATCTTCCTCGTCGGAGATGAGACCCTGGAGCTCGAAAGTCTCTGCGTCCTGGATGCGCTGGGCTTCGGAGGCAGAGTGCGCGTGCCCGTTCATCTGGCGGTAGCGGCCGCTCCTGGATGGGCCTGGGTGGAGGTTCTCCTCATCTTGGTCGGTGCTTGTACGAGAGTGGTTGTCCGGGTCTGCGGATTCGGGCCAAGCGTGGACGGCGTAAATGTGGAGGAGGACATTTACGACTGTTGAGGGGGAAAGAATTAGTGCTAGTCCATTGTAACGCGTGATTGGGAGTGGGATGAGCATACATAAGAAGAGGATGAACGCGATGCTGAAAAGAATAAGGACATAAGCGACATGAGTGATCCCCGCGTTCTCCAGGAGTTGCATCTGTTCTTCGGTGGCGCCCATGAAGAGGAACCCAGAGGCGTATAGTAGCTGTACAGACCAGTGCGTTAACTTCGGCATTTCTTTCTGGTCGAGACCAAACTGAGAAGAAGACTTACAAAAGGCGTCAAGTACTGGAAGCTGTTGGGATCGGTGCCATCCACACTTAGAGTGCCCTTGTCCTTCAGCACGAAGGATATCTCAATAATCCGAGTTAGACCAGCCGCCATCAACGTATACCCGAAGATCTTGTGGATCATAGTACTGATCATTGAGTGTTGCGGGTGGCCGGACATGGCATAACCTGTCAGTCCAATGACAATAGCCGGGATAAGGTTCCTCTTAGGTCGACCGTTGCGCTTGCGGCTCAACCAGATACCTAGCAAGCCAGCGCACCACCAGACAATACCCATTGTAGTGTGCTGAAGGTCATTGTGAACCCAGGGCCCACCCCATCGATGCTCCGTGAAAGTGTTGACACAACCCCACGCTGCAATGACCAAAGAATCGAAGAACTCCTGGCTGCGGCCGGTGCGGCGCAACCAGTATTGGCCGACGAGAAGGAGGATGGTAAGCAGGATACCGTAAGCGATGAAGGCGCTGCCCATGATGAAATGGGCCAGGCACTGTCCGAGATGGTCATCGCGACAGAAACCCAGTGTAGTAATACCTCCAAAAAGCATCTGCACCCAGCTCAGCACCGGCATTGCCTTACCGAGGACACCGTGCATAATGACGAAAACCCGGCGAATCCGTCCATGAATCCCCCTCTCTATATGCAGCTTAAGGTAGATGCCTAGCATAACCTGCGCAGCCAAGAAGAACATCAGGGCATTGGCGAACGAAGCGTGGACATTTTTCGCGAACTGGCGGCCTTTATGCGCATGACCGAGGAAGTATGCGACGATAGCAATAGCGGTGCCGACGACTTGAACAGGGACGTGCCATCGTGATCGAGTGATCTATGAATATACCAGATAGTAGTTAGATCAAGTTTGCCCAATCACTGCAAGCTGATTTGAGAGCCATACCCCGAGCACCATTCCTAAGGGGAAAATAATCCCAAATGACAGTCCCATGAGAATCATATGAATCCATAATGTGGAGTCCTAAAGAGTAAAATATATCGCGTCAGTCCGCGTTCAGTCAAGCCTGCTTGGGGCCAAGGCGTGGCATACAATAGGGTCTTCGGAGACAGCGGCACCTTCGGGGACGTTTTCATGACCCCCGTGAGCCAGGGCGGGGGAGACAAGGAGCAAGGCTCCAAGCAGCCCGCGCATATCAAGAGCGCCCGTCATCTTGCGGCCTCCGTCGAGTTATTTGCAAAGAATAAAGAGGGATGTGAGGAAGGAGAAGAGATGACGAATCGTTGGATTGAGGCGATCGGCCGGCCGGGGCGGAAGCTGGAAACGGCCTGAGAAATCAGTGATCAGACTCGCTCGGATTGGCTGCTGCATCCACCGGACCACAGCCGGGCTTCAAGGTACACAACTACTACATAAATATTTGCTGAGGCGCAATTGTCCAGTCCGGAAAATTCAGTGCTCGATAAAACAGGTCATTTTGTGCTCTAGAAGCACTACCCCGCTTGTTGCTCGACGATATGAGTTGGATGCCTCAGGAATAACATCCTCCATACGGTTGTACCGTACTAGTACCAGATTGACAAGAATCCATCAGAACTGCCCTTCATCTATCTCTCAAATCCATAGCAATGTCCTCGAATCCAGAGAAATTCAAAGTCTTCGCTGGCTCACCCACCCAGGAATCCCAAGGAGACAAAAAGCTCGCAAGTCCATCTCATGATCTCAGTAGCCTTTACCCAAAACAACCCTGTAACTAACCCACCCAATACATAGGCAAGCCTCCGCGCATCCATAGCAGAACTGGAGATTCAAGCAAGCCAAATCGAAGGCCAAGTCGCCGAGGTCCGTGCCAAGTTGAAGTAAGCTACCTTGTCCTTCCCCCTTTTCTTTCCTTTTCTTCATCTTTTATCTTCATCTTTTATCTTCATCTTTTATCTTCATCTTTTATCTCCATCTTTTATCTTAAAGGATGTAAAAAGACAATAACTAAACAAGATTGAGTGTAGAAATGACCCGTCTGACACAGTAAAGCGGCATATTCGATTGCTGCATGAGTATAACGAGATCAAGGACATCGGTCAGGGGCTGATGGGACTTATTGCTGATGCGCGTGGCGTGAGACAGGTTGATGTGCAGAAGGAATTCGGGGTTGGCGTCAAAGATTGACAGAATCCGATCTCTACGAAGGTATGGATCTTATAATGACGGTTATTATTATATTAGGGATATGCACGGGAGTTATGGAGTAGGTTATTGAATTTGTTTGCTTTTCATCTCATCTAAATAGAGAGTGGCGCTATGCAGCTCAAGAGACATCAAGAAATCTAATAAAAATCACTAAATCACTAAAAACCAATCCGGCAAAAAATGGTATGGAAAAATGTGTAAAAGAGCAGATTGCTAATTAAACCACCAGAAATAAACAGTAAGGGATATATATATAATTATATGCAGCGGTGAAATTGAGAAGAGATGTTCGAGAATTAGGTCAAGAAAGCAATTAGTGGCCTTTACCCAGGCTCTGTAGGTTGACCAGCTCGTAGTATCGGCCCTTCTTATGAACGAGTTCGGTGTGAGTTCCGCTCTCGACAATCTTGCCTTGGTCAAAGACGTAGATAACGTCCGCCTTTTGGATTGTACTTAATCGGTGGGCAACAGCGATTGTGGTTCGACCTCGGGCAGCAGCATCGAGCGCGGCTTGGACGACCTTTTCTGACTCAGAATCTAGGGCAGACGTAGCTTCGTCAAGGAGGAGGATTTTGGGATCGCGCAATAAGGCTCGTGCAATCGCTACACGTTGCTTTTGACCGCCTGACAACATGCCTCCTTTACTGCCAACAACCGTGTTGAAGCCCTCACTATTATCTTTTGTTAGCGCGTTGTGGTACCAGGTGAAGCTGGGGAGCGAAGACTTACGGAAGAGACATGATGAAATCGTAAATATTGGCGTCCTTGCAAGCCTTCACCAATAATTCTTCGGCGATATCATCTTCGACGATGCCTAGCAAGATATTTTCCTTGATCGTGCCCTGGTATAAAGTTGGCTCTTGACTGACTAGTGCCAGGAAGCTGCGGTATGAGTTGATGTTAAGTTTACTGATATCCTTCCCGTCAACAAGAATGGAGCCAGCAACTGCATCGTAGAAACGTTCGAGAAGTGCAATGGTAGTACTTTTACCACAACCGCTGGGTCCGACAAGGGCAATATACTGTCCAGGCTTCACCGTCAAGTTCAGACCACGGAGGACAGGCTGCTCAGGGCGTGTGGGATATCGGAAGTGCACGTTCTTGAATTCGATTTCACCCTCTGCAGTTTCGAGCTTCTCGCCCTCATCAGACCAGTTGTCAATCTCTGGTTTTCTGTCAAACAATCGTCGGAATTCGGTTGCGGCATTCTTCGCCTTGCCCATATCTGGCGCGAAGGAGAAGACGGTACCCGCAGATTGAGCGCCGAATAGAACCTCCGAAAAACATACGAAGAAACGGAACATGTCATACTCGTGGTGGCCCAAGAGGGTTCCTCCGTACCAAAAGCCGAGCGCAACACAGAAGAAAACAAGCGCCTGAGAGGAAGCATATAGCAGGGATGATTTCAAGACAGAAATCAAGCTAGACCTGCCTTGTGCGTCAAGCTGAGCGTGATACATTTCCCAAACATCCATTTCTCGAGTCAGAGACGCAACGGTGCGGATGGAGGACGTAGCCTCGCAAGCGAAATTTGCAGATCCCTCGTAGGCAAGTTTGGACCGCGATTGAAATTGAGCTAGCATGTAGAACCGGTAGAATCCGCATCCTAGAAGGACTGGAACGACCGAGATACAAACCAAGGCCAATTTCCAGCCAATCGATAGAGAGATAATGAGGGCAGCACCTAGTGTAGTCGAAGTCATCAAGATTGTACCTAACGTTACACCGCTGACGCCAGACAAATGTTTCGTCTCGGTGGACAGGAAAGATGTCAAGGCACCGGTGCTATTTTCTTCTCTGTCAAAGAATGAGATATCTTGGCGGAGCATGGTCCTGAAAGCTGTGCTTCGTGCGCGACGAACAAGTCTCTCAGAGCAAACAGCAAAAGCGGCACCGCTAGTAGACTGAGTGATGAATTGAACAATGCCGACCACGAAGAACATCAGGGACCAAAAGTTCGCATCACTCCGAAGCTTGTCGTACTGTGTAGGTGGGAGCGCCAAAGTACTGATTGCCTTGGCATATAGTACAGCTTGTGTGGGTTGACCGCCGCCGGCTAGGAATGAAAAGATAAGACCGATGATCATGTAGAGAGTTTCAGGCCGGTTGAAAGAAGCGATGAATTTGAGCAGCGTCCATAAAGAGTACTTCTTAACTGGCTCGGGACCCTTCTTGGAAAGAATTGCACTGGAAATTGATTTATGGGTGCCAGTGCGGTCCATGGTGGTTGGCTTTTCATCGAGCGAGCTAGTTCCGCTAGCTGCAGTTTTGATTCTGGTCATGTCTTCGTGGGTGAGATCTTCACCATCCATGTCCTCGGTATCGAGAGTTGCAGCTTCCTTCTCTTCATTAATCCGCTGAGCTTCTACAAGCTTGCGATAAGGTCCTGCACGGTCAACCAGTTCATCATGAGTTCCCTGCTCGGCAATTTTACCATCAACCAAAACCACGATGTTGTGGGCCGTTTTGATGGTGGAAAGGCGATGGGCAATCACAATGGTAGTACGACCCTCAGCTGCTCTCTCTAGCGCGGCTTGAACGACTCCTTCGGATTTAGTGTCCAGGGCAGAGGTAGCTTCATCAAGGAGCAGAATCTTTGGGTCGCTGACAACAGCACGAGCAATGGCGATACGCTGTTTCTGACCACCTGAGAGGAGAAACCCCCTCTGACCGACATTTGTTTCATACCCCTCCGGTAAGGCAGAGATGAAATCATGAGCATTTGCCATTTTTGCGGCGCCCTCAATGAGTTCTCGGATCTTGTCCTCAGATTCCCTTTCGAATTTTGTGCCGATGAGACCGTGCCGAATATTCTGATAGATGGTTGTGCCAAAAAGAACTGGCTCCTGACTGACCAAAGAGATCTGCTGACGGAGCCAACGGAGGTTGAGGTCCTTAATGTCATGACCATCCAACAATACTGTACCCCGAACGGGAATGTAGAATCGCTCGACCAAACCAACCACAGTGCTTTTCCCCGAGCCAGAGGGTCCTACTAACGCAGTTGTCTTTCCAGCGTGCATTTCGAGGGAAACGTCCTGCATAACAGTGACTTCTGGCCTGGATGGGTAAATGTGCTTGATGTTGCGCAACTCGATGTTTCCCTCGAAGTTGTCCAGGGTTTTCCCTTCGTCAGAATACGGATCTAAGGGTGATTGGCGATCGATTGTTCCGAAGATTTTCGAGGCCGCAGCTACAGCATTCGTGAATGCTTGTGCGTTTGGACTAACGTTTCCCAGGGCGAATGAACCGATCAATATAGCCATAAGAACGGTAAGAACATCACCCACATCGACCGCCCCATCCACCAGGAAGCGAGAACCCATCCAGAAGCCGAGACCATAGTTCGAGAACATCAGACCAAACATAGTGCCGACCATGAAGCCTAGAATAACCTGGTTTTTTGTCCCCCATTTCTCTGCCTCGGCCAGGTGAGACTCATACTGCTTTGCAAGCTTGTCCTGCGTGCCGAATGCGGTGGCATTCCTAATCGAACTGATGACTTCCTCAGCAACTGTTCCGCCAGCGCCGTAGCTTTCGAGCGACATCTTGCTGTACTTGATAATAAACCGCGATCCACCGCCCATCGTAAGGACGAGGGCAACAATCGTTGAACTGCAGATTAGGGCTAATTTCCAGTACTTGACGTAGGCGATGATGAATGCTGTCACGAAGGTTGAGACAGCAGTCAACGTAAGGCCCACCTTTTCAGAAATGCCATCTTGAATGAGGTTTGTGTCGGCTGTGATACGGGTTGTCACTTCTCCAGCTCCTAACTTGTCGAAATAGCCGATGTTCTGACGCAAAATAGATTCAAGGTAATGTTCACGGATCTTCTGCGTAGCATGTTCTCCAGTATAAATGAAGCCAACAGTACTGATGTAGACTGTGACAAACTCGCCGATACCAAGATACACAAAGTATAGGACGTTTTTCGTCAGTTCATGGTAGAAATCTCCGTAGGAGATCTGATACAACATTATCTTTTGAAAGACTGTAGCCAGGGAACCGAAGAGAATCTGAAGCAAATAGTTGGTTAGGAGCTCTTTAAACGCCATTGGGATCAATGCATACAGTGAAGAGGGGCAAAGCTGCACCGGCGGCAATAGCGCAGATAGCACTGACGACTACGATGAGTAAATCAATCTTTGTCGCATAACGCCAGAGACCGAAGAACGAGATGTTCCCTTTTAGCTCGTCAAGTTGCGTCCTCAAAACCCGTTGTTCTTCTTCAGGCAGGTGCGCAATAAGGGCATCCATTTCATCGACCGGGTCTGCATTGTTGCTGGATGAGGCCTTTGGGCGCTGCTGCTCTTTGGCTGCGGGGGCGGCCACCGTTGAACTAGACTGAGCGGACAACTCGTTTGATATGCGCTTTTCGCCCGAGAGGACTGGCGTAGATGACGGCTCATTCGGTACTGGAACCTGAACAGGCTGGGTAGCGGCCTCCGACGGAAGGGGCCCTTTTGCAGGTTCTGACATCTTGTTCGAACCGGCTGGTTGAAGGCCCAGGCGGGCTGCCGAGGTTAGAGAGGGAAGTAGCTTCACACGGGGTTAATCAGAGATTTATTCCGTCCATCAGGAATCGCAAAGTCTGGCGTGACAAGCTACTTAAAAGCCAGAATCCTCGTGACAAAGAATGACAAGGAAATACGAGCTCTCCCAGTCGCCGCAACCGAATAGTTGGGTGCTCCTCAAAAATGCGGAGTCGGAATCGGAATCGGACTGATAACGAGCCTGTGAGGGACAAAACGAAGACCGTGGAAAGGGGGATATCCCTGATAACATATACGGGCTATTTAAAGAGAGGAAGCAAAAGCCAGAGCGATGAAAGACGGTCAAGACCTATTTAACCAAATGGGGTCTCCGTCGCCAGTCACCCATAGCAGCTTGTAAACCGACTCTGTGCATTCCTAGTCGAGTTAGAGCCAGGCGGGTTCGTGGATCGGAGCCTCCAGTTCCCGAGATCTCTTGTGCAAGAAAAACTTTGGATTTAAGCACGGCATGGGTGGACCATTGCCGATCGAGGAGGAATCCTTACTGCGTGCCCCCCAAGAATCTGGATGCACAAGCCACTTCAAGCCAGTGATGCCTGTGAATCACTCTCCTACTCACAAAGGGGTCTCTGTCAGGAAAGACATAATGATCATCACTGGGCCTCGTCGCTTGGCGCATTCATTCCACGTTTCTAGAACTAGAACTACATGTGCATTTCGTATGAAGTGTGGCAATAATATCCGAAGTGAAGAGAGCAAAATACTCACTCACACTGGCGCCTGATGTGTGTGAGTCGTTTCAAGTGCCATCCTTATCACTGGATGACCAGAATATCAATCCAACACAAACATCAATTAACGGTATAGCGCAGAATAAGCTTCATATTGTTGTTTGCATAAGGAGGGCACAATTGTTCAGCCTGGATGAATTCTCATTGGTGTCGGGGTTTATGAGCCCCGGGCCCCGATGTCTTTTTTGGCTATTTTACTCTGGACGGGGCAGGCGGCGTTTCCGTCCACCTTCATGCGAGGTTGACGTCCGCAGTTGGGCGATCTCAGTTGCCGGTGCCACAATTGGCTCGATTGCATCTGGCCCCGAAGGAAACATGGACACCGTATGGACGAACGTTCCGAGTCGTCGAGTATACATGCATGTCTGACTGTTTGACTTGCCTCGAAGGTGCAAATGCTGACATGTCAGATATTCCTCTGAAATCCTGTATCCCACTATTATTATTGTCCTGGTTTTGGAGCAGGAGAACCGAGCACTACGTCGTTATTTCTCTGGCTCTTTGGACTCTTCATTTTATTTATTTTATCTTTTTTTCCGGTTGAGGACATCGCTTGCCGAATGGATGTTCAAACCGAAGTTGGGGGAGGGGATGTCGCTAATTTTAAGATTCCGTTCCAAATTTACAAACGCCGAAACGAATACGCTGCACTCTCTTACCGAGTACGAGACACTAAAGAGGCAATACCCTCACAAGGAGTCACTACTAGGGGTCTCGGGAGAGTTGACACGTTTCTTGTTCGTGGGAACGTGGGGTTTTCACCTCTGCTGACGGGACAATGGTCGATGACTTAGGTAACTTGAAAATCCTAAGCTTGTCTCAGATAAGAACATTGTCACAAAGGACGACTGCGGTGCTACTAAGGGGCTAAGGAGCAGGGGAGAGTCAACCCGAAAGAAATCTCGACACCCCCCAGAAACTGGAGAGGACCGTGGCCTGTGAGGTAGATAACTGCCGCGTTTTTCCCATCCCAAATTCGGACCTCGATGGCCTTCGGTCTTTAGTATACCCCGGGCCAAACCTCCCAGTTGGGACCAGGCGCTACCAGGGACTGCTGATATCAATCTGCTATCTGACGCGTTAATAATATAACAGCTCGTGCACACGCTCTCACACGGATGGATCAGATTCCGTGCTGACTGCTGACTACTTGGGAGTTTTGTTGGTCTTTCGAAATGAGAAGACTAATACTCGTGGGTTTTCACCCCACCATCTCTATTTTGGAAATGATGATGCGCGCGATGGAGAGGTTCCTGGCTCAGTCCATCAAGAATAGCCGATGACTCATTCGATCCTCGAAGAGTCCAATCAAACCTAAGTAGATATGAAGCAACGGCGGGGGTTCTGTTAAACGGCATACGCTACCAGGGCTTTCGCGCAGTAAGGCCGAAGAAAACTCGACGGCACCTGTACAGATTCAATAGCAGTTTAGGATACAGAAAAGCAGCATGGCAGAGTACAGACACAGATCACCAAATATTAAGGAGGTTAACTAACTCGACATGGCCATGAACAATTATTATACACTTCCTATACACTTCAGCTATGCAAGAGAGCGAAACTCTGCCGAGTTGTAAATCCTGGGGCAGACCGCAATAATGGCTGATATTCCAAGACACGTTTTTACTGGCGAAAATATTCTTGTTATGAACTACCAAAACAATTACGCCCAGGCCCAAAAAATTTAAGAACCGAAACTGTCGCTTCATCCTCTGTTCTGGGGTGGTTGCCTGAGGCTTGAATCACATGACCTCGGGAAGCGAAGCGCTAACCCTGTCCGCACCAAAAAATCCACACCACGAAAAGACCTTGGAAGGACGGTCGACAACCTCACTCTCGCCAGTCCATACAACTCAGCTCGCCGTCGCGACAACCCATCAAGATGCCGGTTAGTGACTTCCTACACGTTATTCTCATCGCACACAAAACTCTATGGATTTCTTTTCAAATTCAAACGAATTTTTATGCTCTCCGCCATGAATTTTGGCAATTTGAGATGGCCGTTGGCTAACGCAAATATGCCCTATACAGAGCCAGAAGAGTTTCCGTACCAAGCAAAAGCTTGCCAAAGCTCAGAAGCAGAACCGTCCCATCCCTCAGTGGATTCGTCTCCGGACCGGTAACACCATCAGGTAAATACAACCCAGCCAGCCTATATGCCCGTTTTTCCCGACCAGCGTGTGGAAGAGGAGGGACTGTGATGGGAAAGGGAAGGCGGATACATCGATACACCACTCGAACGACTCTATCATTGTCGCCTTGTCCGAATCAAAACGAGATGGAACAAGTCTCCCGGAGAATCTGTTAAACGGATACACGCACACACGACTATATCAAGACACATCAAGTCAAGGAACAGTCGACTAACATTTTCTCTTTTTTATCAGATACAACGCTAAGCGGCGACACTGGCGCAAGACCCGTCTCGGTATCTAAGCTTGTGCGACCTCTTTCTCCAACCGAGACGCTCACCCTGGGATCTTTTCCGTTCAATTCAACCATGATACCGCACGGCAAAAGTATCCTCGAATTCGCGATGATTTAACCTGCAAACGAAGAATCCATCTCCGCTCTCGTTCTCACTCTGATACGATCGAATCCCGCTCTCATCTCTTCTTTCACCCTGTTTCTTCGCCCCAGACTATCTACGTCACCTTTGTTCGGTCGGATCCACGATTTTGTTTCGAATTAAATCGACAAGCGCACGTCGTCTGAAAATGGTTGATTTAGTGGTCAAGCGGGTTGTGATGGCTGTTCTGTGATGGAATGAAAAAATATACTTATTTTTTTCGTTTTTTCGTTTTGCAAGTTTGTTGTATGCGAGCTCTTAGGGAAATAAGAAAAGAAACACAAATCGAAAATATGATGGGTAATGAGCATTCAAGGGTTATAAACTGAACCATTGTACCTTGTAGCGTATCACCGACATCCACGGTCCTACTGGAGTCACCAACGTTGCCCGGCGTGTGCCCAGTACTAGGATGGTACTACGTACGGTGTAGTCGAGGGGCTTCGATCAATGATTTAAGTGTATGTAATGTCCTACTGGTTAGTTCTACGTCATGGCGGCCACAAGGACATGGTCGAGAAAAACGGACAACATTCAGAAATCTATGGATTCTGATACCGAAAACTGTTGTTATTCCCGTCCCTAGCTAATAAAGAAAACACACATGAAGAAATCAGCCAGCCGAGTCTGATCCGTCGTTAATATCCGATATATTTTTTCTGGGGGTTGTTTTATTTTGAACAGACATGTCACTTCAGGGTAACAGAACCGGAAAGGGAAAAAGATATAAAGAAAAACCCAGACGAAACCGCTGAATAGTATCCTTGTAACGCCGTGGAACTAGATGACCCTTTTCTTTCAGCAAAGTCCAGACTCTAGAAGCATGTTTGTCATATAGGGCCGACTAGCCGTCCACAAAGAGATCAAAGGAATCCGGTCCTATGCCAGGCGGATTTAACGGCTAGAAGAAGTTTCAGGTTAGTTATATTCGTAAGTTGCACTTGAGGAGTTGTGAAAACCTACTCCTCAGCCCATTCGTTCTCGCGGCGGATCTGGTCCTCCTCCTCGGGGGTGAAGTCGTTTTGTATGTTGAACGTCTTGCGAATCTCCTCAGGGGACTTGCCCTTGATCATATTGGCGACAGTCTTGCACCCGATGTCAAGCAGCGGCTTGATATCGAGGTAGTTGGCAGCCTGTTGGAAAGAAGAGTTAGCATTTTTATGCCTAGGGCCATCGAATAGAATATAGCGGGTGTTCTGCATACCAAGATTATCTCGAATAGCATCTCCTGGTCGACTTGCATGAACTTTTGGTCCCACTCCTCGATATCAGTCGTCTTGCGGCGCGAGTCGTCCTCTTCGGTGTTGCTAAGCGGGTCATTGCGGTGGTGTTGGCACCACTCTAGGACCTTGGTCAAAACGTTCTCGCTCACCTGGGGTGAGAAGACCAGTTAGCTCAAACATCACTTTGGGTCGGGGGTAGTCTGATGGGGTGTGACTGACATTGGGAATGGGAATGGGCTCCGAAGGAGGCGCCTCAGGGGTACCAAGGTCATCGAGCAAGTTGTGGATCAGCAGAGAGCGCTCAGCAACATCGCGAGCTAATAGGAGGTTAGTCTCTGTTGTTGAACTGGCAGAAGTGATTCATAGAGGCGGAAAGTGTTAGTCCATGAAGCACATACCAACTTCGATATTTTTGTTGTCATTGCTGACAAGGGTGAGCATTTGTTGGCTTTTCTCAGACATTTTGAAGATCTGTATGTTCTTTTGATGTGGTCAGAAAAATGTATTTTGCTGGGATTGTGCGAGCTTTCGCGCAGGATCCGGGTCTCGTATTGCAGTCGAGGGGCCAAAAGCGGGGAGCGATCGGGGCGACCTACTGAAAGTGGCTTATAACACTGCGTCGACAGATGGAATTAAGGATTCAAGAGTTGATTTTCTGAGTGATGGAAAAGGAGCCTGTTGCAGAAGAGACAGGGTGGAGAGACGAGATGTTATAAGTAGTTGATAGAAGAGGAAGTGGTGAATGACAAGTGATGAGGTGAAGGAAGCTTTGGAGGTTGAATGGGATGGCCAATTAGTGCGGATGGAAGAAGCGCTTGGTCACAAAGTCCGTCCGTTGGTCTTTCATCATCCATCGGTACAGTAAATCAACGGCCAGCACCCGCTCTTTATTTCTTTGGATTTTCTTTCAGGCACCAGTTTCAGCCCCAAAGAACCGCTTGCCTAGCGAGCGTCCCATGCTGAAACGGGGCTCTTTTTGGTGTTGGCCAAAGGCTTCGCTGACTGCTCGCTCCAGGCTGCAAGCGCTTGCAGGCTCAAGCGCTTGAACCAGGCTGTCCAACGTCCATTCTACGGAGTGAAGCACTATAGTTTGATCGATAAACGCGACTCGATGGTTCTGCGAAGTAAAGGCCACTTCCATACCACCTTCGCACACAAAGTTTGTAGTCATAGGATCGAGCCTGGACCATTGGAATTATAGTTTGTAATGGGGTGATATCATCCCTTCCTCGACGCGTCTGCCCACTGAAGCTCAAAGCACTCCGCTGCTGCCATCGCATCCGCCCTGTGCTCATTTCTTTTTTTTTCTTGCTTCTTGTTTTTGCTTTTGCCGCTGAATTTTCCGCTCTCGTGATCCGCTCTGGGTAAAACAACTTGACCTCTTGTTCGCGTCTCCGTGCCGCGACTTGATCACCCTTGGTCCGTTCTACGACCTCTCCTAATGAAGCAGCATGTGCAATACAAGCCTTATATCGCGGATCTTCCTCCCTCTTTTTAATACTCCGAGTCCGAACCTGACCAAAACATGTGGAGGCGAACGTACCTAATTCTCTTGTTGATTCGCGTTTATTTTGCGCTGAGTCCTAGCTACATTCACCCGGACGAGCATTTCCAGGGTCTTGAGGTCTTTGCCGGTAAGCTCTTTGTTTACCGACCAGTTGTTTCGCCCTGGCTTGGTTCCGGTTTGGGTCATTTGACGATGCGACGGCACAACTGATCACCGGCTCGCACACCACAATCTCCCGAACTTCGCATTCACTACATTCACATTGTTTTGTTTCCAAATGCTTACACGCTTTTTATTATAGGCCGGATTCTTTCTTACCCATCACGGTTGCCGTGGGAGTTCACATCCGAGCGCCCAATCCGCAGCATCTTTCCACTATGGCCGATCTATGACGTCCCGATAAGCCTCCTAAAATGGTTTTATAATGAGACGGGGACGGAAAGCCCCCCGGCGGAGCTGGTCTACTATGTTGTGCGGGGGGTTATGTTCCTGCTGAGCTTCGTGTTGGAAGACTGGGCCGTCCACGAGCTGGTGCCTCTTCCACGCCATCGCAGGGCAGCTGTGGTTTTGGTGGCATCCTCGTATGTCACCTGGACTCATCAGACGCACACATTCTCCAACTCTCTCGAGACCCTGTTGGTTGCCTGGGGCTTAGTTCTAATTAATCGCATTATCGACAAGGTTCGGGTGGCTCCAGATAAGAAATATGTGGAGAGACTAGCTAATGGTTATGACAGCGACGCTCCTCTCTGTTCTCCTGCGCGGTGCTATCCTTCATCTGCGTTGCGGGTGTCTTTAACAGGATAACCTTTCCTGCTTTCCTCGCTATCCCAGGCCTTCAATTGCTACCACAATTTTGGCGCAAGTGAGTGTTGAATACAGTCTCGGTTTCAGTTAGAGTTACTCATCAGTTGCATACAGACCGCTATCGCTACTTGCATTCATTGGTTTTGGCCTCATATTTTTCTTTGTTGCCATCTCTGCCGACACGATATTCTATAGACCGTCTGCATCTTTCAGCGATGTCCTACGCTCGCCGATAATTACACCACTCAATAATCTCCTCTACAACACAGACAGCTCCAACTTGGCTCTTCATGGACTACACCCTCATTATAATCACTTCCTAGTCAATTTGCCACAGCTTCTGGGGCCTGCATTTGTCGCAATGGTCCTTCAGGTCTACAATTTGCGCTCTATACCTTCTTGGTTGAAGAACGTCCGCGCAGCTTCTGCGCTATCGGCTACCGCCATGCTGTCCATTTTTCCTCACCAGGAACCTCGGTTCCTGATACCTTGCGTGCCTTTGCTCCTCAGCTGTCTCCATGTCCGCAAATCGCGCCTTTTTCTGGCTGTTTGGGTCATATTCAATGCAGCCTTGGGCTTCTTGATGGGCGTGTACCATCAAGGAGGCGTTGTTCCAACACAGCTCGCGGTTCCTTCCATCGTCTCAGCTACAACATCCGTAAAAGAATCCCAGTCCATTTCCGTTACTGTGTTTTGGTGGAAGACATATTCCCCGCCTCTATGGTTACTTGGTGATAACTCCACTCTACCTGTGGACTTGGACATCGACACCCAAGATCTTATGGGCAAACCTGGGCCAGAGTTGATCAATGAGCTTGAAGATCTAATCCCTTCCTGCCTGAAAAAGCAGAAGTCGGGTTCGAAACAACCTGACGCTGTCTTCGTGGTCGCGCCGAAGTCCATCACTTTTCTGGACCAGTTCTTGGCTCCGCAGAGCTCCAGCTCAAGCTTGGAACTGCTTGAGCTATGGAGTTACAGAAAACACATCAGTTTGGATGATTTAGACTTCGGCACGGATGGCATTTTACCAACCCTAAAGCGGGTGATTGGGAGACGTGGATTAGCTGTTTGGCTTGCGCAAAGACCCGCCTGCCGTTACATCTGAGTTCATCAGCTGATACATACCTTAAGGTACTACTCGACCATATCCAAATTAGGGAAGTCTCGCCTATCCCCGGGCCCCGTCCTCAATCACCTTTCTCCGTCGTCGTTCCTCTTTTCCTCACGTTATCCTTCTCTGTATATGCTTCTTCCGCCGCTATCTATTTTAGACCTATGTTATTTTTCGTGTTGAACCATACATCTTCAACTAATCCGGACATTCAAATACCCTTATGTACCCTTCCTTTTTCATCATATCTGGTCGGAATTAATGGCAATTATACCCCCTCCTCTCATGCTCGAATAATAATAATAATCATGATACCTTTTGACGTTGCATTCCTTTTAGACTTCTGGTTATACTTTAGGAAATACTCACATTCTTCAAGCTTTGGACTTTAATTAATTAGTTGTTTCTCGCTAGAGCCGTTTAATGAGCGTGGATTGCGTTTGGCCAAGGTGAGGTCTTTCTACATAGAACCGTTTTAACGAATAATTCGGTCAGATTGGCATTTTTTTTTTTTTGGTCCTAGGTACATGGCAAGAACGTGGAAGGAGCAGCCGTGTTACTAGCGGCAATGGTACAAGTACTAGAAGGCCTAGGTGTAAAAAGTGCTGGTCTAATCCAGCCGCTATGGCAAAGTATGAGAAGAGACGAGCCGGATGAATAGCGGAATAGCGGTACTCATTATGAGAGGGGAATAGATCTGTAACTAAAGGAGTAGTGGCACATCATGATTCGTGACGGGCCGAATGATTGTTTCATGCATCTTCACCTTCGTCGGAGTTCTCAAACAAGTAGTTGGCCGCAAGCTCTTCGTTCTTATCGCAGGCGAAATAAGCTTGAATGACGAGGTCCCGCGAAAATCCGAGTCGGCAAAGCTAGAATTAGGTCAGCTAAATGTCAAGCTAAGGATATGGCGGGAAGTGGAATACCCGTTCGATTGCATCTCGCTCCTCTTCTGTGACATGAATCTGAGTTGTGCCCGGGGGAATTGCAGCATCATCCTCTTCGCTAAGTAGCTGAAGAAACTGCTCCTCGTTTTGTCCGATAAGCTGTGCAATCTGGGGGTTACCGGCGCCAACTTGCTGAAGGATTGGCTCCAACATTTGGGGTTGCTGTTGGACTAGCTGGCGAAGTTGTTGGAAATGCGGGTTGTTGCGAAGGAAGTCGAGGTTCGACTGAGCTTCACCACCAGATGCACCCCGAGCACCACCCCGACCTTCAGTATTACCAGCCTGAGCAGCGGCCTCGAAGAGATTGACCGGCTCGTCTTCTCCAGATGCAGCGGGTGTAGCTCCGGTGGCGGGGGCAGAGGGGGCTTGAGGGGCAGTAGGGGCGGCAGCTTCAGATCGCTGTTGTTGTTCTTGCTGGATATCTTCGGGAATTCCCTGTTGTAGGAAGAGAGAAGGAATTAGTGTACTAAGTCATGAATATGATGACGAATCAGACTCACGCTCAGAAGATACTCGATGGCTCGGTCTGGGTTAAAGAAAGCAGCCCTCATCGCACGGTTGATGTCACTTCTCTCAAAGCCCATGTTCTCCATCTGGGAAATGACCCCTTCGCTCTGCGAGCCACTCAATAGTGCTGAAGGATCATTGAAAGAAGGTCCACCTTGCTGAGCGGCTCCGGAAGAGGCTGGAGAGGGGGTTGCTGGGACGGCAGCAGCGGACGTGGATGTGTTTGCAGATGGTGCGGGAGCAGGAGGCGCCGCAGGAGTTGAAGTCGCTGCTTTAGATGGCGTGGACGGACCCTGTGAGGAAGCGGGTTGGGTCTTGGGCTAAACAAAGTAAGGTCAGCACAGGGAGAAATGGAACCAAGGACCAGGGACGGTATACCTTAGAGACCATGCATACAATGAATCCCTTCTCTTCGATGTTGTATGACTCGATCGTCTTGTCATCTTGAAGAATCTTCCCTGTAAATCCCACAGAGCGTCAGAGCCGACGACCAGCAAGGTGCAGACCTAATTGACTAACCAGAGTAGATGAGCTTCAGTAGAGGGACATCCCATCCTTTTTCCGAAGAAATCTTCTCCTTCACCTGCCCAACCTAAATTTTGGGTTAGCCCCGCATTGACATCGCCTTCTGAAGCTCGGGCTAAGGCGACTTACAGTCTCTGACGGTTCTGCATCGATCACAAACTTCTGTTGTTTTAAATCCTGTGGAAATAGATGTCAGGTTGGATGCTGCGCAGCTTTGTGAAGGTAATAGAGGGTCACGTACCTTGAATGTGAGCTGCATCTTGCGCCACCGGAGAAACGTAGATAGCTGAAAGTGGGGGAGGGGAGACGGAAGACTAAGTGTAGGTTGATGGGACAAGGGTTAGGGTTCGGCGGTGATGGGTATGCTTGTACAGAGATAGATAGAAAGAAAGCGCAGAAGGGACAAGTTTCCAAGTCTACAAATGAGCCGAGAAAAGCAAGTGACGATGATAAATTATGATGGCAGCTGGGAGAGATGGAGGAACTGCCAGCAGCGGGTGGAGGCGGTCACCGAGCAGGCGGCAGCCCCTCACAAGCCACGGACCACCGGCCACAGCTCTGAGCGCACTGCCACTTGCCTGCGCTTGGTATTCACGTGATTACGTCCCTGTATAGGTCGACCATGGCGGACTCTCTTTGCTTCCTTGCAGATTCTATTCTTACCTCGCGGGACACCCCTGCCTTCACCCTCAGACGGATCCTAGGAGCCTGAATCCGAGTTTCCTTCTCTGTGGTCATGGGCCCAGAATGACCTCAGGCAGTGCCATTGGCCATCAATAGACACCATGTCTTTTCTACCTCCGTTGGAAGGCTTGTATCCGAAGGCGGTAAGACAAGATTTCTCACTCATTGTCTTGCTAGACTCTTCGGAGAGCCAGGAAACTGAGGACGGGAATGAAGGCGTGCGCAATTCTTTGAACACGTAGCTGAGCGAAACAACAGCCTTCATCAACCACTCTTGGTCGCCGCCACTCTCAGGTACTTTAGTGGTGTCCTGCGGCGGCTCGGTGTACCCGACGTTTTGCACGAACTGGTCAACTTTGGTAACAAGCTGATCTTTGATCTGTGGTATGGTCGACATATCCTATGGATCTGTCACATAGCGAGAGCTATGGACCATGGACGAGAAATTCGTACGACCATGTCGCCCCATGTTGGGTCAGGCCTTGGAATTTGTTAAAAGACATTCTTACGGTGTACATTCCTCACTACGGAATTCGCCTTGAGCTCTGACAAACTCTCAAAATGTCGGTGATACTAAACCCTCACGTTGTTGGTACCCAAATTGGCGGTAATTCGTCCCCAAGTGTTCTATGGACACGTCACATTGTGGATCGGAGGATTATTGGTTCCAACACATCATGGATCCCGTGTTTGATCACAATTGACGGCCATTATTGGAGGCGGTTCCTGAGTATTGGAGATCGTCACGTTAAAAAATTATCTGGACAAAACAGACCCTGACAAATTGTTCGTTGGCAAGACCCGTCGCATGCAAGAACAGCTTCTTTCCATTCCTCCCCGCCAATCACCCGTCTTCGAACCATGGATGCAAAAGCCCTAAACAGTTACTTGCGGTCTAGGCATGTCAGGCACAGGTGACTCTTCGACATCTCGGTGTAAGATACATGGATTTTATTGTTGAGTCTGTTGCAGGCTTCCGGCCTAAGTGCCAGTGAGTGGCACCAGGTGGCTCAGGTCTTGACTGCCAAACACAACTCAATATCTTGTGATCAGAAAGAGACCCCTGTAATTGTACAGTGACAGGACGGGAGACCATGGCCGGATTGTAAGGTATCCGATCCAGTTCTACCGAAGTGGTAAACCCCCGGTTTTCTTCACTTGTCGACGATTAACCGAAGAACTAGCCTGTCGTACTTTTTGGCCTTATATTCGGTATTGATAGTATTTTGAGTCATACTCCGTGCGCCGCTACTCGCCACAGAGTTTACAGTCGATTATTTCTTTGCATACTCCGTACTCGTTGTATCTTAACCCACAGGACCACTAGCTATTTGATACACCCAATTCCTAATTCCTGGGCTTCTCTCTTAACTCAGCATATCCCTGAGAACTCTCCTAGGTCTCGCTTTCCCACTCAAATATACATATATTGGTTCCTTCGTGCTGTTCTCTATTTTTCACTGCTCGACTCATATACTGCCAACCACTTCACCAACTCGCTTCTTCAAATTCCATACTTCGTCTTTATTTCATTGGCTCCCTCCGGCTAAACCAATATCCCACCCAATATTCGCCAGGATTTACAAGGATCCTTTCTGCTCCGCCGATTCGCACCGTTTTTTTTTTTCAGATTCACAGCCTCTGTCTGGATTGTGCCACTATTTCGAACGGACAAGCCTCTTTTTCGCCCAGGGTCTCTTCACGGCACTCGGGTTCCACCATGTTCACGGCCTCCCCGGCCTATCTGTTGGGAGGGGTCTCGTTGCTGTCAACCGTCATAGTCACCATCGTTAATGGCGTGTGCTATGGGTTTTCGAGAGCTTCAATGCCGCATACTTCTTTGACTGATGCAGTCACCGTTAGTTTCAGCATTATTAGTTGTTCTGTGATCATTTTCTTAATATTGATCTTGGCGAACGAATTGAAAACCAATTCCAGGACACCACGGAAAGGCTGGAAAGCAACAACCTACATTACGGGGATTGGGTATCTCGTCATAGCGACTGGGGTAACGGCCGGGACTATAGCATGGAGCACAATGCAATCTGTGGTCGAGACAAAGCAATCAGATACTTCTATACCCCGGCAGCCGCTGTTGGTTGCTCGCTGTGCCTTATGGGCTATCTCCGTCCTCACTCAAGGAATGTTATGCGGAGTCCTCTTGATGACTATGACTAAACATGACAACCGTCATAAGCAATGGCCAACATTGGTCTCATACGAGCTCAATACATTGACTCCGAGTCGGCCAGGATCGATACGCAAAGAAATATCCCATGCAGCCTCGTCCATGGTCGAATCGCAACGTCCCTCCGTTGACACTACGCCTCATAATCCATCATCACCTTCGCGCGCGACATCTCGAGGCTCAACCCGATATTCCGGCAGGACATTGGCCCAGTCAGACTCCAAGCGCAATTCGCTTGACTTAAACCCAGCGCTCGTTTCCTATCCTGAGAGCGCAACAACGCGCACCAGAGGGGACCGCAGCCAAGAAGACCAGGGCCGATCACCACATCTCCAACGACACAGTTCACAAATCAAACGGTCTCTCGACAGTGTAATGCTGCGCCCTTCGTCCACCATATCATCCTCCACAGCCCAGTCGGATGCCACCACCAGACCTCCCAAACTGAAACTGCCTGACGAAAGCAATATCCACCCGCTGTTCCGCTCTTCTACACGCTCTCCTCCACCGACTACTACACCAAGCACGATGGTCCTCGCATCTCCAGAGGCGGGTCAGACTATTACCGTGAAGGCACTGCACAGAATGAGGTCAACGCGCTCAGTTGGGCCGCCACCTACGCCTCGGGGTAGGTCTCCTTTATTTGAACAAACGGACCACCTTTTTGAGGATATAGAGCAGAGACCGGCGTCAATTTTGGGTTGTAGTAATAGTCGGCTCGGTACATAATGTAGCGCGGCCTCCCTGTATATAAAGATTATAAAGATAGAACAACATCCTGTTATCTAGCGAAGAATACCCCCAACCCTATCAGTGCGTTAATTTGAGTTTCTATAAGAATAAGTGAATTTCTTTAATAACTAAACCCAGTGTTTTCCAGACTCTACTAATTCATGTTCTGGAGCGACATCCTGAACTGTACAAGCAGAACGGTCAGCTCACTATTAATCCAGGTGATCATCCGAAATATGAGTGGTAGTCTCACTGGGATATTTCCTTAAATACCAGGTATCCTAACGTCCCAACTAGAGCCACCTTTGCTAATCGTCCTGCTCCCATTCTTTGGTATCTCGAAAATGGCGGGTAAGACTTGCGGAAGTAAGAGGAGTGGGTGTGGAATATAGAGCAGGTGCGCATGGTGGACATGGAGAGAACAAATGGAGTAAATTTAGATAACAATTCGTTTGGCTTGGATTGTTTGCGGAAACCGTCCATGGTCATATATTTATAAAATATGGAAATCACCGAGAGTTGAGACCGACCCCGACCCCGAGGTTCGGGGTTAAGAATTTAGGTCGGCCAGGAATTATTATGGAGAGATCAGCTACAATTAGCAATAAGCAGGTGTTATAAACTACCTATGAAATGGAATTCTGTATATGGGCTCCATGTAAAGGTAGTACAAGCTCAAAACAGCACCGCAGATTTTGGTGCAGCAAGCACTCCCTCCTCCGCCCACCACTGCCTGGCGTCTGTACATGCGGCTTTGTAAAGCCTATCGGTTGGATGAAGCTCTGAGAACGGACCAAAATCAATGTCATGTGTATAGATATTATGGATTGGGTAGTCACTAGTTGCATTTATAGAGCAGGAGTGTGCTGTCTCGGTATGCTCCATCGCCTGCCAATTGCGTTTCATCTTCAGAAAATTTTCCCAGGCGACTTGCCGTTCCTGTTGTAGTAGGGCTGCCATTGTTGGTGAAATTATATGGACGGCCTTTACCCTCGGAATCTGCCAGGAAAAAGTCGAAAGGCCTGGTCCATTCTTCTGCAGTAAAAGGGTGCGTTGCGCAGCTAACGCGGCTTGCGCTCGCCGTTGCGCGTATTCAAGAAAATGAAGACCACTAGTATCACCATCCCGCTGCTGATATGATCTCAAAGCCTCGCCTAAGACTCCAGCGACTGGCAAGTCGGATCGAACGCCATCAGCCCGTGAAAGTAGTTGCAGCAGGGCGTCAATCTCCTCAACGGGTAAAGAGCAAAGCTCGCCAACCGGATCGTCTATATAACTAGACCATGGATGCATGGCAGTTTTGTTCTTGCCGTAATCACGCCAGCGGAATAGATCTTTTTGCCGCCATTGGGCGATCTGAAGCTCTTCTAGATCAGGGAATAATCGGACTGAAAGTGCAAGCATGGAGCAATAGTCATAACGCTGCCAAGGGAACAAAAACGATCCAGATGAGCCCAGTGCCAACTTCCGTACTCTTTTCAGATCTTTCGAGTGAAACTGTCCGAGAATCGTATATTGACAGCCTGTCAGAATGTGATTCCCATCCCAGTATGTGTTCGCATTGTCCTCGTCGATAAACAGCACATCCCTACCGAAATGAAACCACGTCCGTGGTCCGGTTGTGCGTGTTTCAAAAGCAAGTGTGTATCCGAAGCCCATCAACACCCTTCGCGCTTCATACCAGGTATGCAACAAAGGTGGTATGGGTGCAGCACTATACAGCGAGTTCTCGCGCATGATGAGCCACGCTATCGAGGGCTTATCCTGGAGCCATCTGAGAGGAATCTCCGGTGTGGACGCCGACGGCTCCCATGGTTGATGTGGCCCGCCACGACTACTGCTCACGCCAACAGCCTCTAATGTGCGTTGCTTAATGGGCTCGGGGAGGATCTTTTGGCGCCAGTTAGGAGCAAAGTATGCCAGGTCGGGGTTGACGCAGATGTTGGCCTTTTCCTTGAATTGTTCTTCAAATTGCGTTGGGTCTTGCGCATCTTCTTTGACATGAATGATGCGGGGCGGTGTAGCCAATATGTAAATCTCACGACGAAGGTCAAAGGGGAGGCGTTGGAAGAGGTCGAATGTTTCTAAGGTCATAATGGCAAAGATGCAGGGAACAAAGGCAAGCCGATAGGGTCAGGTGTGATGTGTTGATGGCAGGGATTAGAATTGTGAAGCCCAATACAATATGGGAAAACATTGACGAGGCTGAGATGCTATGCTGCTTTTGTAAACCAAACGGCCGCAAGGCTGAAGTACTCGAGTGCCAAATCCCTGCTCCCAATCAACAAGCATAAGTCTCGTACGAAAAGAGCGCATACGAATCGGGAATATCAAGACCATGGATGGACTCACTCACAAGCTTAAACCACAGTACGTTTAAAACATTTACAAAACCAGATGGCGCAAGGCTCAAAGGGCTTGTAATTTAACGATAATGCAGAGCTCAATTGAACAAAGGAGATAAGGTAGATTAGAATACATGACCCAAAATCTTCAGCGACATTTGTCCATCGCCCCTCGCCTCGGGACCAGTTCATGTTTCCCACAAGAGCAAACGGGAGAGGAGTGAGAAACGTAGTCTATACCGCAAGAAAAGACTCCCATGAGCAGTGAGTGTACAGACTCTATGAGCGGAGCAGGGTTTGGAATAATAGAACAGGCGGCTCATTTTTTGTGGGTCAATATAAAAACACGGTCCCTCTAATCTTAACATAACAGGGATTCATCTAAAACACAAACCTTTGCCAAATTCCCCCTCGGGTGTCCATCGCTCAACCACCGACATCGAAACTGACATATATGTACTCGCTTAACCGATGATAAGCGTCTCCTCGTCGGGGAAGTTATACTGCGGAACCTCGAGGTTCAGAGGGGCCGGGCCCTTCCTAATACGGCCAGAGATATCGTAGTGCGAACCGTGGCAAGGGCAGAACCAGCCACCATAGTCACCGGACTCACCGATGGGGACACAACCAAGGTGGGTGCAGACACCTAATAGTAAGGAAAATTAGCGGTCAGTTATCGCGAATGCTCATGAGATACTGCCTCTCAACATACCAAGCATGACAAGCCACTCGGACTTCTGCACACGCTCTTCGTCAGATTGGGGGTCACGGAGAGACTTCCAGTCGTAATCTTGAGCCTCTTTAATCTCATCCTGGGTACGGTGACGGATGAAAACGGGCTTGCCACGCCACTTGATGATGACCTATTGTGGGTTTTACGTTAGTTGCCATGCGCAAGGCTGTAGCCAGAAGGCCACAAAAACAGGGCATTAAACGTACGTTCTTGCCCTCAGGAATTGTACCAAGACCAATTTCAACCTTAGCCTGAGCAAGGACATCGGCAGAGGCGGACATGTTCACAAGGAAGTCTATCGCGAAGTCGCATGTCAGCCCATTGACTCTTGACGTAAACAAACCGGCCCATATCTTGTTCCATGGCGTCACTTCCAAAATATTCAGGATTATGGCCATTTCGCCCCTGTTTCTTTCCAATTGTCAAACGCTCAGAGACACCTACCCTGGACAGTAGCCTTGGCACCGACAGCAGAGGCCAGACCCATAGTACCAGCGACGAAATAGGAGAAAACCTGGTTGGATCGAGGAGCTCTCTTGGAGGAGTATTTGCTGAAATCAGGGATCTTGGTGGTATCCTTCTGGGTGAACGGGCTGTCGAAAGTCGAGCCGCTTCGTTGCTGGGAGGCGACGACGGCGCGGGAAGTCGTGGACAGTTGCTGGCGGGCGCAGGCGCGCAGCAAAGAGCCGGAAGCGGAGGAGAGAGCCATGGCGAGAGAGCAATTGCGGATCAATTGCAATTAGAACGACCGATGGAGGCGGGGAGGAGGGGGGATGGGACGTAGAGAGAAGCGGATGAGGGAGGAATTCTGAGGTCGAAGTTCCGACGGCCTCCCGGCTTCAGGTCGAGCTTTCACGAAAAGCGATTCGGAAATACTCGCTTCCTGATTGGCCGCCGGGCCCACCCCCAAACCACCACAATCAGCGTCAACTCCTCTTCATGCACTATCTATTCTGAAATCTACATTTATCGCTTGGATCCATGAAGTTGACATTTACTACTCAGTCGGAACCGACAATGGTAGAATGTGGAATTTTTGGTGGTTATGCCGCAGATTTCCAGTTTCGGAATCGTCATACGATTAAGGTATCATGGAACATTTCATCAAACCATACGAGACATGACAATGCCAATCGATTAATATACAAGCTAATGCAACCCATAACCCAAAATAAAAGCCCCAAAAAACTCCTGGAGTTGCTCCCGCTCGCTTTTCTCTAACCCAGTCATTGATCTGCCATTTCTACGTCGTCATCCTTAGCCTGCGAGTCCAAAGCACCATCCACCAGCATCGTGACGGTTGGGGGTCTTGAACTTCGAGCCAGTGAGGGATCCTCTTTCCCATTCGCAGTCTCCTCGGCCACATCAGCGACCGGCGGCAATGCTCCATTCAACGTGCGTTGTCCTTTTTCGACCTCAAGTTCCTTGGCCGTTTCCTTCGCTCGCTTCTCCTTGAACTGTTTATATGTCGTCGTCTTTGGTATAACATCGGCGAGGAACTCGAGGTTGTCTATTCGCGAAACGGCCGTCGCTATAATGGGTATTATTAGCATTGCCCTGGTAATGAATCGGTGTAGACCCGCGTACCTAGATCCTTGTACTGGATAGTCTTCCTTGGCTTCCGTTCTGATTTGACGACATTATGCCCTTGCTCCGTGATGTATTGAATGAAGAGCTCCTGAGAGGGTTGGTTTGGTTAGTTTGACAAGGTAACTTTTAAATGACAATCACGTACAGTAGCCATCGCGACTACAAATGTCGCATTGCTCGAACACTGAACAATATCATCATCCAGCTGAATTATCTTCTTTATACGAGAAACTGCATGATAACATTAGCAAGAGAAATACCAGCAGTATATTGTGCGTACTTGGAAGAGAGCTCTGCCCCGTGATTTCAGGCGACGCATCGGACCCGGGCGCGGGTTTGGTATCTTTGGTGGGCATCGCGGGCTGGGAGGATAAACTGTAACGGCTGACGATTGGGAAAACCGAAATTTATCACGGAATGTCCGAAAGAGTTCGATCGCTCGAGGGTACGCGTGGCTTCTGATTCAATTAATGGTATGTAGTGGGAAGGTGGAAAGGATATGGTCGCGCGTGCCGCATCGATATCGCGTGGCGGACAATGGAGGGACCAGTAGTTCCAACAATCCCGAGTCAATTGTCGGCTAGACTTGGTCGGCGGTGATGATATCACGACAAAATGAAGTCGGTTCAAGGCTATGTAAATTCTTTATTATTATTATTTTTTTTGTAGGCCAACAATAGTTACTCTCTCCATGCCCGACACCCAGTGCTTTGACGCGATAAGCGTTTCGAGACTCTTTATCTCACGTGGTAGCCGCGTTTCCAATCGACCGCCAGTTGACGTTTCCGAATGAACGCAAGACAGTCCATGGTCCGTTCACCATTCAAATATATCTCTAGCTCAACTACCTAGGTATGCTCGCTCAGTACCGGTTCAACTGAGGCTTACAAGCTCGATGCCTCCCTCACTGTCCCCCATTCCCTCCCCCTCCGACCCGCCTGAGAACCGCCTTTGGAGACGGTTCTCGGGCTTATCGGCCTCGTCACAAGGTCCACGTTCGCCCACCGACAATAATGGCCAGACTCCCGTGGTCACAGAGGAAATCAGTGAGATCAAGCGATACGAAGATTTTACGACCATCGACTGGGTCCAAGATGCGGTACACGAGCAAGCGCGACGGCGGATTAAGCGACAGGAGGGCTCCGGTTTCTGGGAGAAAGAGGGCGCATTTAAATGGAGACAGAAAGTACGGGAGTCTTACGACGCTGGACAAGCATGGCTTGTCATCACAATAGTCGGGGCAGCCATTGGGTTAATATCGGCTGTATTGAATATCATTACCGAGTGGTTGTCGGATGTGAAGTTGGGTTATTGCACAACCGCGTTCTATCTTAACGAATCGTTCTGTTGCTGGGGAGCGGAGGGGGGTATGTATAGTCATCCTTGTTGATCTAGGTGCCCAGCTAACTTCCGCTGCTTATTTCAGGTTGCTCCGAGTGGAGAAGCTGGACTTCTTACTGGATCGTGAACTACGTCCTATATATTTTTTATGCGGTATTTCGAGCTCCCCTCCATCACAGCCGAAAAACCGCTAAGACTTTGACAGGTTTTATTCTCATTTATAGCTGCAAAATTAGTCAAATCATTCGCACCCTACGCCGCGGGCTCAGGTATCTCAGAGATAAAATGCATTATTGCGGGTTTCGTTATGAAAGGCTTTTTGGGTGGGTGGACGCTATTGATCAAATCAATTGCCCTCCCGTTGGCCATCGCGTCCGGTCTATCGGTGGGTAAGGAAGGGCCAAGCGTTCACTTCGCTGTCTGCGCAGGAAACGTTATCTCGCGATTTTTTACCAAGTACAAGCGGAGTGCGTCGAAGACCAGGGAGGTTCTGACAGCAACTGCGGCAGCCGGTGTTGCTGTTGCATTTGGAAGTCCAATTGGTGGCGTACTATTCTCTCTTGAAGTATGCTCACCTTACCTGGCGTTGGAACAACATTTCTGACCTGAAATAGGAAATGTCGTCTTATTTCCCATTGAAAACCTTGTGGCGGAGCTATTTCTGTGCCCTTGTTGCGACTGGGGTATTGTCCGTATGTTTATCCCTTCCCATCCTTTTTTTTTTCCAGTTGAGCATATACTTAAACCCCATAGGTAATGAATCCTTTCAGAACCGGGCAACTTGTCATGTTTCAAGTTCAGTATGACCGGACTTGGCATTTCTTCGAGTTGCTATTTTTCGTCATTATTGCTATTTTTGGTGGATTGTATGGAGCGCTAGTGATCAAGTGGAATCTCCGTGTTCAGGCATTCAGGAAGAAATATCTCTCGCAGTATGCTGTCGTTGAATCTGTGGTCTTGGCCGCGATCACTGCTGTGATCTGTTTCCCGAATGTGTTCTTGAAAATCAACATGACAGAAATGATGGAAGTGCTGTTCCAGGAATGCGAAGGAGATCATGACTACCACGGACTTTGCCAGTGAGTACTCTCCAAACTCAGTTGACTGCCTTGCTAATGAAGTAGAGCCAAATATCGTTGGTCAACAGTTGCATCCCTGGCTACTGCGACAGTTTTACGGATATTATTGGTGATAATATCCTATGGTTGCAAGGTACCTGCTGGGATCTTTGTTCCGTCAATGGCGGTTGGGGCATCTTTCGGTCGCATGGTCGGTATTATGGTCCAAGCACTACATGAATCGTTTCCAGATTCAAGGTTCTTTTCAGCCTGCGAACCTGATGTTCCTTGTATTACTCCTGGAACGTACGCATTCCTAGGTGCAGGTGCCGCTCTGAGTGGAATAATGCACTTGACTATTTCGGTGACCGTCATCATGTTCGAATTGACTGGGGCTTTAACCTATATTCTTCCCACCATGGTATGCAATATAGTTTCCCCAATTTTGCTCTGACTAACAAGTCCAGATCGTGGTTGGTGTGACGAAGGCTGTCAGTGATCGCTTCTCAAACGGCGGCATAGCTGACCGCATGATTTGGGCCAACGGGTTTCCATTCTTTGATAATAAGGAAGATCACGTTTTCAATGTTCCCGTTTCTCATGCCATGACGAGCGACCCCCTTTCTCTTCCGGCTTCCGACTTCCCAGTGCGCGAAGCAGAACATCTCTTGAGCGATAACAAATTCCAGGGTTTCCCTATTGTTGAAGACCGCTCAAGCAAAACCCTGGTCGGTTACATTGGCCGTACAGAGCTCCGTTACGCCATTAGTCGAGCTAGGATTGGAGGCATGATGTCCCCCAATGCTCAATGTGTATTCACCAAAGAAGCAGCGGAGGCTTCGGTGGCTCGTCGCGCCTCGCGCACACATTTAACCCCAGATACTTTCGACAATATCCAGAGCAGTTCCGGGTCCAATTTTGTGGACTTTAGCAGATACGTCGACCACACTCCACTAACTGTCCACCCCCGGTTACCATTAGAGACTGTTATGGAGATCTTCAAAAAGATGGGGCCACGTGTTATTCTGGTAGAACACCGTGGGCGAGTTACTGGGCTCGTCACGGTCAAGGACTGCCTCAAATATCAGTTTAAGGTAGAGGCCGAGGAGCAAGCACTGGCGGCGACACAGCAAGCAGAGCTTCCTCTAGGAGTGTACCAAAGCGCAAAAGACACTGATACGCTAGAAGAACGCATTTGGAACTTTATGCGGAATATTGGATCCAAGTTCTCCAAAATGTCGGGACGACCACGAGATGTCAGGCCTATCCCGCAAGAGGATCGATCTCCATCTACCATATTAGCAGGGACAGAGGACGACGATGCGGACGACGGCATGGTCGAATTGGAAGAGAGGCATTAAATGTACGAGAATGTGCGATGTATACTATACAATGATAGACGGACCACAGTCCAAACACACGGTAATTTATATCCTAACTATATAGACCAAACCAGGGTCCCAAGATAATCCATTTAATTATTAAGGCCATCATACTCAAAGAAAGGCTCACGCTGACTCCTCCCTCATCCCAACAAGAATCCCCCCAGCGGCCAACATCGCCGCACCCAACCACCATAGCCCAGCGACTTTCTCCTGAAACACAGCCATTCCTAAGAACGCGGTCACGAGGAAATTAGCCGACGTATTCGTAATCGACACCTTGGTTGTTGACGGCGCCGCCGTCAAGGCTCGCGTGAACAGCGCCCACATTATTACGTTGCATAGAACATTGAGGCCCAGGCAGATCTGTGTTTTGTTAGCTAATGTTTCACCATACAGGGTGATAGTAGAATAAGAGGAGAGGGGATGATGGGATATAAAAAACAAGGAAGACTCACCCCCCTGACAACAAGGAGGAGGAACGGATGGTCATCGACACTCGCACCAAAGATAGACAGAATTGCATTTGCAAAAGAGGTTGTTTGCTCGTCTGTGGTACTGCGCATTCATACTATTAGTTCATATTCGACAACCCTTTATTTGGGGTTCCTTTTGGAGACAGTACAGTTTTGCGAAGAGACCGTTCAGCGCGGCGAATGCGCCGGAGGCGACGGCGAGAATAATCCAGCGGGATTTAGCCTGGGGCTGGGTTGTTGGTTGGGGCATTATGTATACTATTATAATGTGAGAAGGAGAGATTGGGATAGTTGGCCTTGAGGTGGAGTTGCGATTATTGAGACATGGTCGGGAAGGCGATCTTGTTGCCGGAGCTTCTGCCAAGTATCGGATACTGCGCCGATCGCCTGTATAGTACAACGTCCACAAGTATAGCTGCTGCACAAACTAGAAATCATTGTGTGGTTGGGTTCTGTATTATCTATTCTACAACTCATTTACAGCTCTGTTCTATCGTAATTTTCGTATCATGGTGAAAGACGCTCAATCCGCCATTCATACGACGATTCGTCCGTGCCATGAATCCGCACGTACCGGAATCGATCATGTAGTCGACTGCGACGGCCCTGCCAGAACTCCACTGACTCCGGAATCAAACGTACGCCTCCCCAGAATGGAGGTAGAGGGATGTCCCTTGTATCAGCAAACCGCGTCTCCATCTCTTGCACCCTCTTCTCCAACAGCTCACGCCCATCGTCAATATCCGTCTCATTAACATCATGAGGAATCTCAGGATAAACGATCGAGTCCTCACCGGGCCCAAAGCTCTTTCGTCGCCGACTCACAAGACTATCAGGCTCAGCAGACCAAAGTACTTTGCTTTGCCAGCTAGCCCAGGCCCCAATCTGGCTCCCGCGTTCCCTCGTCCGCCAATACAGCTCGCTCTCCTCGCGACTCAACGGCTCAACTATCCCTTCGATCCGGACTTGGCGTTCTAACACCGGCCAGCAGAATGTCAGCGCAGCCCATTTGTTTCCTTGCTGCTGTAGCCCCAAATCTTGGACCAGCGGCTCATCCACCCCCGATGAAACAGGCATCGCATCGGGAGCACTACTGTCAGCATTGTCGCTCCCGCCCGACCCGAAAACCTGCCCGCCTTTTCCCTCCCGACTGCCCCAATTGCTGTATACCGTCCAACCTCTCTCATCCAACTCCTTGAGATACACTACACGAGCACTCACACGGCCCGATGGGAGAGACGCCGTGGCAAGTGTGCACGTCTCCGGCGCCGACGAGAGCTCTAATCGAGGGTCACGAAACCAAGCATGGAACTGGTATAGCGGGTTTGTCGGGTGCAATTGGGAGACTGTGAGCGGGGGATTGCGCACGAACTGGTGTGCACGCGCAGGGTTGGAGACGACTTTGTTATCCAGGGCTGTATGAGGGGTCATTGTATCCGCTCGTAGAGTTTCTGCGAGAAGTCGGGTTGGGAGGGCTGACGCGGTGGTGACCAGCTCGGATTGCTTGGGGGTTTGGGACTGAGACGCGGCTTCGATATCACCGGGGGCAACTGAGAGTATAAGAGGTTAGCATTCTTCGGCTTTTGTTTAATTTGATACGAATATAAAGAGACGTACATATTAGCTTCTTTGGCCGCTTATGCTCCGGGTTTGTAGAGTCCATGGCCGAAAAATGGGAACGGCTGGTGTGATAGTTGCGACGAGGCAGGAACCAACGTAGAAGAGATCTAGCGGGGGTGTGCAGTCGATGGTGACTCATAGAAGAAAGACAACTCCAAAGATCTGAAACAAACCGAGTGTATATTTCCACAGGAAATCGCAATGGCGCAAAATGGGTGTACGAGAGAGAAGGTGGGATGGTGTTGGAGAGGAGGTGGGGGAATCGGGGAAACCCGCCATAGCACTTATGACACATACAACATCACACCCATTAACATGGGTGACCTCCAAATATATGCAACTTTTTGATTGATTTAGATCTTGATGTCATTTTATCATCATGACATGAGAGTTGAGAGTCTCTATCGAACAAAGGAAATAATGAAAACAAAAAAACAAAAAAAAAAAAAAACCCAAAGCCCAAACGGTGGTATAGGTACAAAAATGCCATAACGCCATCCCCCGCTGAATGCAAATATATGTTCAAATAAATATGTAGAGCTCTTGGCAATCAAGTGCCTCCCAGTATCTGTGCAGTCATTAGCGGGCTGGAGAGCTAGAAAAGTCCGGGTCCAGCCCTGTATGAATGCGATTATTTTTTTTTGAAAGAAAAGAGGCAACTTTTATCGTCAAGGAACTTTGAACAGCCACCCTAAAGAGTAGCTGTGACTGCACCATTGCCCACAAGATCAGCGATCTTGTGAGCCACGGCCGAGGGATACCCGCGAGAGAGCATCTCCTGCACCGTGCGAGAAGCACTCGCATGGTCGTCGGCGGCCAAGAAAGCACGAGTCATCGCCTCGTACGTGCTTGGTTCCCGCTTTTCAATTCCAACACTGTTGTAGACGGTCCTGGCCTTCTCGACATTGCCCTCTGCTGCCCATCCGTGGATGAGGGTGTTTGCAATGTACGCGGTCATTTCCACCCTACGCTTAGCCATGTCCTCAACGATCGCTTCGGTTTGTGCAACTTGGTGATTGGCCACCATGGACTCGAGGAGGGCTTGGTACAAACAAGGCTGAACGCGGACCTTGGAGTTTGACACTGCAGACTTGAACACATTGTGGGCAGCTTCCATGTCCCGCATCACACAGCCCTTGGCATGAATGAGCGACGCGTAATGAACGGCTTCTGGCTCTTGTCCCGACGCCTTGACGGTCTCGAGAACTTTCTCCGCAGCTGCCATGTCCACAGGTTCCAAAGAGGCATGTGCATCGATAAGGAGCTTGTAAGTATGCATAGTCGGCTTGATGTTGCGGCTTAGCATGCGCTCGTAGTAAGCCAAGACCTTGCTGCGATCGCGTTTTGTGTTCAAGAAGTACTGTATCATGGAGTTGTAGGGAGCAGGGCGAGGCTTGTAGTTTGGCATAGACTCCATCTCCTCGAACATCTCCTCCGCAAAGCGCTCATCGCTAACCCGGCAGAGAGCGTTGACGATAGTTCCATATGTAACACTGGTAGGACGAACATTGTTGGCACGCATCTCCGCGAAATACTGAAGGCAGTCATCAATACGACGGGCTTTTCCGAGCTTGCCAATGAGAGCGTTGTACAGGAACGATGTTGGCTCCACACCCTCTGCGACAGCACGGTGGAAGATCTTCAGCGCTTCTGTAGCTTCATCAAAAGTTTTGGTGGACTCCTTCAGAGTGGTGATGTACAAGCCGAATGTGTTGGCAGATGGAGCAGAGCCAAGTTCGGAAAGCTCGTGGTGATACTTGGCAGCAAGCCCACGGTCTCCTAGGGTCAAGCAAGCGGCAACCATGGCATCGAGGATGGAAGTCCATCCGTATTTGACAGCCTTATACTGAGGGAGAAGAGGAACGTCACGCCTGGCCATGCTCAGGACTTCATGTACAAGGTCGACGCGGTTGCTCTTGGCGGCGGCAGCGATGAGTTTCGCATAGGTGATGTAGCGGGGATGACGACCAGCACGTCGCATGTTGCGAAGTCTATTAAGGGCTTCATTGAGATTGGACTCTGGCCGACCGTGGGTGCTCTCAAGTCCATCGGCAATCATCGCTGATCCTTTGAAGTCGGTTGCATAAGCGTAAGGGTCAAAGGTGTCCTCGCTGGGAGCCGAGCTCATACTAGACATTTCAGAAACAGGAGTATGAGGTCCAGAGACATAGGTAGACGGGCTAGAGACCAATCCCAGGTAGCTGTGCCATCGGTGGACCATGTCAGGTCGGCTAGTGAACAGCTTGTTGACCGCTTGATCGACAAGATTGACGGTAGTGGCGTCCATAGCAAGACCTGTTGCCAAAGCAATATCCAACATGTGGGAGAAGCGAATGGGGTGGGCAGCATCGAAAGATATGGCGCTGTTGTTTACCAAGATACCAGCCTGGACTTGCAAAGCAAGAGCCAGGTCGCGAGGGCTGAGCTGGGAAATTTCAAGAGGCCCAAGGAAGGCAACAGCGTGTTCAACGACAGGCGATATGAGACCGCCATTCTCTACCATCAACCAGAGAAGGGACATGGAAGCTTGAGGCGAAAGGACGGTAGCACCCTGGACAAGAACGCGACTGAAAAGGTGAATGCACTCGTTGATCTGTTCACGAATTGTGTTGGAAGACGAGTTGTTGTAGGAGCTGCGAATACGGGCAAACATATTCCGCGCCTCAACGAGAGACTCATCAGTGTGACCACTCTTCAGAAGAGCAACAGCATACATCACGGTCGGCTGTACCATATCCGAAGTTGCCTGACCCACAGTGCTTAACATGAGCCACAGGGATCGGGCAGATGACACATTGCCGTCGCGTACGTGCAGAGCCAACATCGAAATGGCAGGTTTCTGTCGTGTCTCCACGTCCTTAGGAAGAAGATCGTATGCTTCGGATGCAATCTTCGAGTTCCCGAAATCGGCCGCGGTTATGCAGATCTGCGACATGGCCTGATCCAAGGCCCCGTCGCGCAACCGGTTCTTGGCTTCTTCAAGTGCCTTTGCATGATCACCCGATTTAAGAGCGTGTTGCACAAGAGCATCGTTGATGATAACGGCTTCAAGGGCCTCTTGGCGTGTTTCACGGTTTTCCGTCACGTCGTCAAAGGAGGAGCGGATCCGCTCGAGAAAGCGCATTGCATTTTCTTCCTTGTCGCAGGAAATATATGCCTTGATCAAAGCCGCGTAGACCTGGCCATCCAAGCGCTTAACGATACAGAATGTACCACTGTCGTCGGATACTGCGAGTGATCGGTACTCGTTGTAGCACTCCACAGCACTTGTCAGGTCGCCAGAGGAAGCGAAAGCCTCGATCATCGACGGGAAGATAGAAGCGTGAGGTGTAACTTTGTGCGATTCCATGTGCGCATACACGCGGATCATCCCTTCCACATTACCCTCATTGGCGCAGGCCGTGATCAGATAGCGGTAAATGTCAAGAGGGAAGACAATGTCCGCATGTCGGGAAGTGGCGGTGTCGAACAATTTCATGGCAATTCCAAGAGAATCATCCTCGGTAAGGATGGCCTTTTCAAGCTCACTTGAGTGTAACATGAATTTTCCAGGTTCCTCCATTCCTCCATAACGGACCCTCTCCTGCTCTAGCACCTCCATTGCCTTCATTGCATCGTGGGCACGCATCACGAAAAGCTGAACGAGCATCTGGTATGTCTGTTCATCGGGAATTACCCTGCGACGAAGCATATCCGAGTAAACGTCGAGTGCCTTCGGGATCGCCTGTGATAGATCATCGTGCAGTTCGATAGCCGAGTCCAACAAAGCATTGTAGGCAGCAACGGTCGGGGTGAGACCATCTCGCAAAAGTGCTGCAAAAGCGCCGGGAATGTCCGCAAACTTCTTGTCGGAGGCTAAACGCACAATCTGCTCAGAAGCACGACAAGATTCCTCCGTCGCAAAATCCCCAACAGCGGCAACATCATCCGGTAGATCAGGGAAGGCCTCTGTGGCAGAAGCATCCTGCACGTCGGAAGCTTCCTCCGCTTGAGCCTGCTCCTCCTGTATTTGAATCTCCCGGGCAACGGCCTCTTCCACCTTTGCACCGACGTCAGCATTGGCAGACGCCTGTGTAAGATGGGGCGAACGGTTGAGATCAGCGCGGGCGGTCGGGGACAGATCGTGTTCATCCTTCTCCGTGCTCGCCTCCTCCTCTGTCAGCGGTTTCCAGCCGACTCTCCGTTTCAATTGCAATTGTTTCCAGTCGCTGTCATCGCCGGTCTGCTGGGCCTGCTGCCACGCCGCATAGTACGCGGCTAACCCAGCATCTCCGCCGCCCGAGCTGCCGTGGCTGGCCTTTGCGCCAGCACCCGAACTCGACGGTTGGAAAACATGTTGTAACTGAGTAGTACGGGAGAATTTTGCCGGGTTAGCGGTGGTAATGTGATTTAGTGTTGTCGACGACGCGTAGGATGACTGCGACGCCGCGACTACCGATTGAGCATAGCCATGAGTAAAGGCTTTGGTGAAACTCTGACGCGCGATATGGGTAAACGGCTTGAAGACCATTTATCTTGCGGGGGACCTCTTCATCAAGGGGAAGAGGCAGCACTACTAGGTTGTTAGCAAGTCCAGAACTGAAGTTTCCGGGCTTGTGGCCGGAATCGTGGAGATTTGTATTTTTGGGTTCAAAGGTACCTTATAATCGGGACAAAGATGGTAATGCAGGTTCATTTGACGACGGGGTCGCCAAAGGAACGCGCGGGGTAAAAGAAGGGAAAGATGAAGGTTGAAAAGGGAAGACGGGGACGTCTTCTCGGCGACAGAAAAATGTAGGATGGAGTTTGACGAGACAGGAATCGAGGGATATTTTATGAGAAGGGGAAAAGGAACTGGACGAGTGGTCGCGTTGGCTCTCGACCCAAAGTAGACTAGCGTGGATCCAGAGTTCCAGAATTCAATCTTGTGCTTTTCGTCAGCAGCCAATCGCCGCCGCGGTAATGATTCAGGGGATGTGATATCGATGACTGTTTCAGAGGGATGGATGTCTCTGCCCTTTCTTCCAGTGTTGATGGTCCCAATTATCTACGGGGCCGTTCCTGCTGGAAGCATCTACAGTACTTTTAACGGCTGCGGAAAAATCTGACACGCAGGCGATTCCTAATCAACGCGAGCAGGACGTCACAGCCCTGAGTTCTCGAAGAGTCGCCGGAAGTTGAGGGAGTTGGGTCAGGTGGCCACTCAGCCCCAGATTTGCACCCGCGGCCAATCGGCTCGGCGCTGACACTGGAGCCTAAGGAAGAAACAGGAGCCGGATCTCTGGGTTCCTGGTTTCTTGACAGCCTTGACAGTCTGACTCACCTCTGTCCCGACTCTTTTTCTTCTGCTTTTCTTCCGCCGGACTTTGGCTTGAACCCCCGTCCTATCACCGATCCATCGCCGGGGATCCGATATCCGACTCCGCCGTTTCGGCGATGACTGCCTGCCGTTGTTGGAGCCTGAGGAACCACATGTACCATGGTCTGCCATCCACGCGATCTTGTATCAAATTCAAGGGTCCAGGGAAGCAAGTCTTTACTCGATCACCGCATTCATCCCACTCAGGCCAACACCTAGCTTTATATTGTAACTTGTAAGAGCAATCACCGACCGTAAACCCCTTGCTCAACTTCCCGCAGCGCACATGCATCCACCCAAATTGGGGACTGGATACGGAACCTCGCCCGCGGGCGGACGGCAGACGTCACCAACTGGTAACCTAGTTTCCCGAGTTTACGCATAACTCTTCCCCGTGAAAATCGGAGGCCTCCACAGAGATTTCACGATCGTATGATGATTGATGAGGGATCAAAACCAATGGCATCTCGACAAATACGGACTTCTCCAACTATGCAGCCCCTCCCTCTTATCGCGCGAGCAAACGATATAATCTCGGGTCAATTGACAGAAGGCTATTTTTCGTACTTTTAATTTCGGCCATGGTCCAAGACTCAGCCCCAGCTGTACGGTGGACTGCGTAATCTCTCTCCGGATAAACAGTTACTCCCTGTTGCCTGGAATCGATCTTGGCTTCAACCATTTTTCGGGCACTTAATTTACACTAGCCACATTCGTCAGCGCCAGCCACAGAATGGCGGGCACAATTCAAGATGGGTCAGTCGATCATCAAAACAACCAAATTCATGAACTCCATGTTTAGTAGAGGCCACTTTGATGTGTGATGCCTCACGCATCTCCTTGAATCCTTTAAACCCCCGTTCTCTATACAATCCTTGGGTTCCTCATCCTCATCGTGAGCGATCGCCCCCACGAAGCCGCACGAACTTACGCGGGGTTCACCAATATAGTACTTTCTCGACAGCGACCGCTCTTGTTTGGTACTTCCCTCGATGTAGTTGGATTTGCCTTTTATTTCTGAATTCTAATTTTCAAACTAGTGATATTCTCCGTCCTCAGATCTTCGAGCGATCCCTAGGGTTCGTCAGCCCCGCATCCCAAGACTGTACGCTGTCCAGCTCGCCATCATGTCCTATAAATCCTCCGCGACCACCGCCGTATCCTCCCCCGGCAAGGTCCTGCTTACTGGCGGGTACCTCGTTCTAGATCGAAACTACACAGGCACCGTGTTCGCTCTCAACGCCCGGATTCACGTTGTCGTGCAACAGCTCCGAAAGGGGCACCGAAGAGGACAATCTTCCGAGGCCGAGAAAGCGGAAAACGGGAACCCTGATATTGAGAAGGATGGCGAAGACCTGATTGTGGTTCGCTCGCCCCAATTCGTAGATGCCGTGTGGGAATACGGTATCCAACGCTGTGAGAATGGCGGCGGGATTAAGGTCGTACAAAAGAATAACGGGTAGGGTTCTTGACTTTACCACCGGGACGTGGCTAACCACATTAGACGAGGCAACCCTTTTGTTGAAACCTCCTTGAACTACGCCTTGACTTACATCAGTTACGTGGCCGATTCGAAGGACTTTGGCTCCCTATCAATTACGATCCTCGCCGACAACGACTACTATTCCGAAACGGCCTTTTCAAGAGCCGGGGGTCGTAACACTGGGGGATTTGTGAACTTTGGGGTCCCGCTCCACGAGGCGCATAAGACGGGCCTTGGTTCTTCTGCGGCCTTGGTCACATCTCTGGTATCCGCTCTAGTGATCCACCGCACGATGCAGCCTGACGATATTGGCGCGGCTCGTGATAAATTGCATAATCTGGCGCAGGCCGCTCATTGTGCAGCCCAGGGAAAGGTTGGATCTGGATTCGACGTTGCCGCTGCTGTCTACGGTTCCTGCCTCTATCGCAGATTCTCGCCCTCTATTCTGGAGTCCATCGGTGATGCAGGTCGTCCTGGATTCGACGAGAGGCTATTCAACGTTGTGGAGGACGCCGACCCAGAACATCCCTGGGACACAGAGTGCCTGGACTTTGGTATGACCCTTCCCCGTGGGATGCAAATGGTTCTCTGTGATGTCGAGTGCGGTTCCCAAACTCCGTCAATGGTGAAAAAAGTGCTGGAGTGGCGAAAACAAAACAAGCAAGAGGCCGACCTTCTTTGGAACGCTCTCCAGTCGAACAACGAACGGTTATGTCTCGAATTCAAACAGCTGTCGCAGAACCCCGAGAAAGGCTTTGATGACGTTCGTAGTTTGATCGAACGGTCCCGCAATCATATTCGCAGCATGACTACCAAATCCGACGTTCCAATTGAACCAAAGGTACAGACCGAGTTACTTGATGCCATTTCCGAGGTTGAAGGTGTTGTGGGTGGAGTCGTTCCCGGTGCAGGAGGCTACGATGCTTTGGCGGTTTTGATCCGAGATGAAGCAGAGGTCATCGATCGACTGAAGCAGCTTTTTGAGAACTGGCAGAGCAAGGTGGAGGACGATTTCGGAGGAAGCGTCGGCCAAGTTCGTCTCCTTGGTGTGCGCCATGGGTCTCTTGGTCTGGAGAACGAATCGTTGGAGCAATATCGCGTTTGGTTGTAGATAGCGCCCTGAGCCTGTATGGGTTTGCAGCGTCAACCTTTGCCGTCTAGCTTCGGAGCCTTGTTTTCATGGGCGATGACTACTTATGATGTGCATGTTAGACATGAAATAGCATGATAACGAACAAGTAATATAATTCAAAAGGAATGGAAACATGCCAGCCATTCATAAGTTGGCCTGAACGCTCGTAAGAGAGATATCTACCTAGTGCTACCAGTGTATAGCCCTACATCCAGCACGACCATGATCCCTATTGAATATGGAATAATAGCTTCCAATAATAAAGGTTCTAATTAGAATTTACTTAGCTATCTGGAAGACGGGGATACTGCGAGTCGAGGCCTATACACGAGGGACAAAATTCAGTCAGTCGTGCCCATGAGTAAAGTGTATAGAGCGCGGTGAGACTAAATGAGCATCAGAATTAATTTTGCTGGTGTATTTGACCATAGTCGTTGAGTTGGACAAACAAAAGACATGGATAGTTTCTACGACTCTAGTCGATGCCCGGTGGACCTGGAATTGCCGCGCGAGTGTGGGACACCCATCTCTACCTAGGGAAGCTTGATATCCCAAATTGGTCGGCGCGAGATATCGCAGGTGCCTTGGCAAGAGAGCACCTTCCTTGAGGTTTCTTGTGTTCCCGTCAGATTTGGTCAGTGTTACTACCCGATTTCTTCTTTAACTCCCCTCTATCTTATCTTCATTTTGAATACAAGGGTCAGCAATACAGGCCATGGCCCGAGCAACACCAACAATAGCAGCAAGAACAATGACAAGAAAAAAGTACGTGTTATATCTATATACTGTTCATGTACAGTCTATTTACTGTCCGCTACTTACACCTATAAGAACATGAATCGAACAAAGCCCCAACAAGGAGTTTTCGGGTGATGGAGATACTGTTCGGCAGATAAAGGCTGTTCTCAACAACGGAAGGGCAACCAACCGTCCCGTGATGCTAGCGGTCAACGATTGGGATGGACTTTCTACCAATTCGGTAGCTCTGGTTAATAGCTTCCGTCCCTACATCAACGAGGGCCAGATAACTATGGTTATCTGGTTGCAGGAGCTCCAGGTATTCCGAAAGGTATCTGTGAAACATGCCATTATGATGCTCAGTGGCGAGTATGAAGGTGATGTTGACGATTTCGATCTTCCGTGGGCTACAAAGGAGTATATCGGTAAGATCCAAGTCATTGCCGCGTGGAAGAACAATATATCGGTTGATATATTGGAGCTCCGTCGGGAGACCAGGAATCGAACCCGAGTTCCCAGCGTAGACGGCAATAGCTGGTTTTGTGAGTTTCCAGACTGTGATAAGGTCTGTCGAACCTCAGAAAGACTTGTGGACCACAGACACCAGCACCACGGCCCGATGTCGCTATTGCGGGAGGGAGTTTACACGCGCTGACCATCGTGGTCGCCACGAGAAGGAAGTGCCTCTCGAAAACCCTACTGTTCGCGCAGCGAAAGAAGCTGAGCCTCCGAAGAAGCGTGCAAAGCGCAGCTCCAAGTCGAAAACCCTCCAGCGGGAACAAGGTTTTGAAGCATTAGACGACTCCCCCCTTATCAGTTGATCCAGCAAAACACCTGGAATATTCCCAGGGTCGATAAGGATGCACCGTTCCCAGAGAGGGTGGTTTACAAATGGAGGTGTTCTGTCGTTTCCCAGGATGTTGTTGGAAGGTCAGTCAACCCTATCCCAAATCGAATTGAATGCGACTAACTATCCTCTCAGACAAGATTCTCGGAACCAACGAACCTCCGTGACCATTATCGCCTGAAACACGAAGGATGGACATACCCCGCGCAGGCTCCTGGAATGCTCGATCCTATTGATAGCAAGTTCCATGACGACGGTCTGGGGTACTTGACTCGATGCGCTCACTGGGGGTGGCAGCATCCAAACACCGGATCCCGGCGGAGCGGACAAGTCGACGTTAGTTCGAGAGGATGGCAAGCCAGTTGAGTGGAATGGTTTCAATGATTGCTGTTTTCACTTGTATGGGATTGTTATTGTATTTTAAAACGACGTTGATGTCTTCGAGTTCGCTTCAATTAACGAAGCACCTCCATAACTGGAGCACACTATACGGGTCAATTGAACTTGAATTGAATTGAATTGGAGAAACGCAGGGATAGTTGAAGCCGTCGAGGGTTGAAGTCTGATCTCCAAGAGCGCAAAGAGCGCGAAGAAGACCCTGCAGGTTGCACCAATATCGAAGTTGGTTCTATTACTATATATAATCAGGGGATAGTATAATAGAGGTATAGTACTATAGAAGTAAGATAATATAAATAGCTTTAGAGCCTATAAAACTGCTATTGAAATCGAATAGTATCTTCTCTCTATTATAGTAAGCGGTTGGCCGAGCGCAGCGAGGTCCAAGCAAAGTGCGGATGTCAACTTGTGCTGCGCGATGGGGATTGTAGGTACACATTGGGCATCGTTTGGAGCAATCTGTATGCGTCTTAATTTCGGACAAGTTCTATATAAACCGGTAATTAGTATCGCAAATAATACTTAACAGTTCATCGCGACCATCTTCACTTCTTGCCGGGCTTTTTGTTGTTGTTACGTATTGTCGTGTCGAGCAGAAAGAACCTGGTCTTCGGAGAATCTAAATGTCCGCCGCCCTTTCCTCACGCGCCAAAAGCCCTCTCAGCAGTACGGCCAACCCGTGACCACGCTGCAGCCCTAACCACTTTTGGGATGCGAATCGCTTCATTATTAGTATGCGATATATAGACCGTTTAAAAATTTTTAAATCGCCCAATCAGCATGTTAGCTCAGGGGAAGAGCGGTATTTCTACCACGTGACCCTATATTCGATTGATTAAATAACTAACATGATATAGCCGGGCTCATAACCCGGAGGACCCTGGATCGAAACCAGGACATGCTATATGCAGTCAGTTTTTGAGTGCGGAGACCTTTTTTGTACTATCCCCAAATGGGTTGGATAGGGCATGCATTCCTGGTCAGATTAGGTTGATTGGTCTTTGACCGCTGTGGAGCTTTAGTTGTGCTGTCCATATATAAGTCCAGTGATACGACTATAGACAAACAATGCATATGAATTATTGATTTATTTTGCTATTCTACAGTAAGGAAACAGTAATACAGTGTCTAAATTTGCGTGCTAATATATAACAAAGATCTATGTAACAGGTTGGATTCACCGTGAGCGGGCCAAGGCAAGAACTATACTCATCACAGCGGCACCGGCCGCAGCACTAGTGGCAGCGATTATAGAGAGATCGCGATGCGCAATTGTGACGGTTCGTTCGCCAAGAAGATCCTGTGCATACTGATGCCATGATGCGACGGTGTTAGATGGTGGGAATTTTAGTGGAAGTGGGTTGGACGATTCGAAAGTGTCGGTTACTGCATTTTCCGCGGGCCGTTCTTCGGGCTTTGTTGTTGCCACAGTTGAACCGACAGTCACATCAGAGGGAGCTTCCGAAGCGAGATTGCTTGTAGAGGATGAGGTGTCCGAAGCAGCTGCCACTGCTCCTGCAGTGGTAACAGGTGTTTCGCCAGAGGACAGAGGCTGGGTGTGTGCTAGGACTTTCTCTTTCTCGATAGCTTCCAGGACCTTCTCCTCAAACCCCTTGACAAGTCTCTTCCGGCGCCAGGGCTCAACTCCGATCTGGAAGATGAGGAAAAGAAGGACGTTTACTCCCATCAGGCCCCAGGTCCCCCATGTACTCATACGACGAATCTTGTCCGACCAGACTTGTTCTTCGTGGTAGCGAGAAAGAATATTCTTCGTAAGTTGGGCAGCAGCCTCTTCCGACTCGCGTTCAGCCGCCGACAGGGCTTCCTGTGTTTCGTTCTCGGACACTTCGTTTGTATGGTCATTGCGATACAGTAGTGTAAACCGTTCCAGGTCTGCCGAGGACCAGGCGTGCTTGCGTTGTAGTAGCTCGTTGACTTCGCGCTGCGAAGTCGAACGTCGGTTTATGGCAGCCGCGTAGGCTTCTTTCGCAGTTCGGACCTTCACGCGAGCGGCTCGAAGTCGGTCCTCTATGGAAAGGTGGTCAGTAGGAGCTAAGGGGTTAAAAATGGTGACTCAGAGTTAAAAACCGACCTTGTTCGTGTATACTACGTTTGAGGGCCTCGATTGACGAATATCCTGTCAAGTCGTTCAGCCGCTGGCCCGCGACGAAGACATTCGACTGCAAATTGTCCATCACCGTGGAAAACTGCTTCGAAAACTGCGACCGTCGGTCCTCCAGATATGAGGGAAGGCCTCCAGACTCCGACCGACTGGTATCAACCTTTTCCTTCCCCTCCTGTCCTTGTGTATGTACCGTGTCCGCGACCTGCGGAGTTTCCTGGACCCCCGCATCTGTCTCTCCCTCCCGACTAGTCGCCGGTGTAGCTATGGGACTCTCCACATATCTTGACTTCTCTTCGGGCTTCCCGTCCGTCGACCTTTTTATTTCGTCCGAGAATAAGGCGGGTTGTGATCGGAATTGGCATCGTAGGCAGACGGAGAAATCTCGCCGTGTATTTCCGGGGTAGCGAAGAGGTTTAGGGAGAGGAGATGGAGAAACTGGCGACCGCACTGGTAAGGACGTCCGAGATGTAATTATGCTCGTCCGTAGAGACTGTCTAAGCAGCCATGGTATTGACTGCATTGTGGTTGTGAGCGGTCGCAAGGACCATCGAGTGTTGTTGGGTTGTGACCGGGTAAGTTCCAAGGTCGGCGGAGAAAGGTCGGCGGCTCTTCCGCGCAGAACCACATGTGCTCCTGTAGTGCCGACCATGTCCGGGAAAAAGTTGCATCAATTTTAATACACTCGTGATAATTAAATTTATGTCCGGGATATCAAGTCTAAAGTACCAATCAAATACGGGTTTAGTCGTGGGCAAAGTATTCGTGGTGCAGCACGGTTATGTCATCGCATAAAAATGAATATACACCGAGTTATGTACTAATATACAAGAAGCGCTTCGATAGCCACAATAAAGGCATCAGGAAAGACCAATAACGCATGACATTCACGCAAACAATCCATAACACATCACAACGCTCATCACTAATAGTTTGTTCAAAAGGGTTTCTAGGTTCGGGTAGCGGGGGTATCAAGGTGGTGTAGCTGTATTTGGTTCTTCATGTCGACGTCTTAATCCTGGTTCTGTACTTTGTTATCTCCCTTGACAGCTTCAGCATACGTAGGGGGCGGGCGGGCCTCGTCATGCCCTTGGCTGCTGCTGCCAGCCGCACTCTGTTCCTGTTGAGGTTTAGGTGAGGACTGTGATGGTTGTGGCCGGGATTCTGGGGCTTGCTGCGGGGCTAGAGTGCCGTAACCTCTCTGAGATGGGGACGGGCCGGACTGGTGAGAAACGTAGTAGTATGTTACGTGTCCGTTCTCGACGTCCCCTCTCCCGTTGGGGACTGACTCGTACGATGGGTCGTCATAGTCCGGCTCAGGGTATTTGAGGATGATGTACCAGGCATGAAGGAGGCCAGGGATGTATCCAAGGCAGCAGAGGGCAATGTTGATGATGGAATCAGCCGTGCAGACACCTAGTTTAATCCACACTGCGAGTATGAAGTTAGCTGACAATTTGACCACGGAGCAGAGAGTCGCTTTACCTGATACAGGTGGGAAGAATACTGCCAGAATGGCAAGAAACAGGTCAGAACCACACATGATTACTGGTTAGCAAGTTTTCAGGGGGCGTGCAGGTTTGAATTAAGATGCAGGATTTGGCTTGAACAACGAGTCTGGGGTTGCAGATGGTGATAAAAGGAATGACGGACGGCTGCCTACGGCGGGGATGCTACAAGACTAAGCCACAGTCAGATGAGGTCACTTCGTCCAGGTCACGTGATTTACAGAGCCCCAGGTTAAATTATGCCACATATCTATGCCACATGACGCCAAGATTCAATTGTAAGGACTCAAGACTCAGACCCGAAGGATTATACGGTGCGTTTACTACAAGAAAACATACTCTTTGAAGTTAGAGGAATATTAGGCGAATTAGCATGCAAAAACTGAAAGGAACATGGACGGAGCGGACGGGAGAAGCCTAAAAAAGGAATGACGGCATGTGCTGGTTGCAGGCGTCATAGCCCCGTCGATACGAGAAAAGCGGCGATCAGAAAAAGGCATTTCTGATTTTCCTGGCTGGCCCGACTGACTTCGTGAGGAATAGACCGGATAGACTCCTCCGTAGTCGACATGGATAAATTATAGACGCCGTTGGCAACCGATCTCCCAACTCAACCCACAACTCAACTTGTGCCGACAGCTCCTATATTCGGTCTAGTGTAGCTTCCTATTAAGTACTAGGCGCAATGATGTCTCCACAGTTGAGTTGTGGGATCTGTTCCTCAAGGTGCCGAGTTATTGCCACGTTCGGACGCTCTACAGAAAACGCACTCTCAGGGTCGGCCGGCTTGAGACCATGGCCCGATTAAAAGTACAATGCAGCACCAAATTGCAAACAGTGCACTGCCCAAAAATAAGAAGGAAGGGGGTGCAAACCAGTGAGAACCCACGTTTGAAGGCAGCAGCAGTTCATAGACAGATCCGAAAACAAAAAGTTGATTTAGCATGTCCTGGTTTCGATCCAGGGTCCTCCGGGTTATGAGCCCGGCGCTCTTCCCCTGAGCTAACATGCTTGCTTGTTGGAGATGATTGTGGAATGCAGGGTTTCATGCGAGTTTGTGGAGGGTCTTAAACGCTGGATGGAAGTCCTTAAACTGGATCCTGGTTTAGTCCCGCCAGTTAGGTCGAGCCGCTAAGGTTGTGGGTCCATTAAGGTTTGGGCCAATGAAAGGCGGCATTGACGCGGGAAGCTGGTCTTGGACTAACCGTATCTGGATAAGCGCCAATTTCACGCCCCACCTCACCCATGAAGGACAGATGATGTCGTCAAGCATCATCTCAAAGCTGCTATTTGGTACGATCACCAAGTCTTCGTGAGTAGGGTCTCGGTGATAACTGGGGGATTCGGTAGAATACAGGGTACCCTTGGTAGATGGGGTATGTGGTGGTTGATCAAAAATTTAATCATCTCACATATACTGCTGCCAAATCCCTCACTCCAACCAGATTGGGTTGAGAGGGTAAAGCATATATTAGGTCTTTTCCATTTTAAATAGAAACTCATCTTATTGGCGATGGCTGACGGACTTGATGGCTGGTGCTATCGACATTGATGCCTGTGTTTGAGTTTCGACCACGGTCCATTGACTATGGGCAATTAATCCCATGATAATACAACCGGTAAAGGAGCACTGGTATTATCAATATTTTCGCCTGGCTATTTCTATGACATTGGATGTAGTTGATCCCATCTTAATTGAAGCTACCCCTCTACGATAAGGCCGGCGTTGGGTACAGGCGATACGAGCAGCCCACATATATATATATATATATGTGTAAAACCCCACGAAATTTCGTCCACTATATATCTGCGATGACGCAAATACTACGAACGGGCGAACAACCAAGTTGGAAAGGCAGTTCTCGAATTTCGACCAGCACATCACATAATTGCGACATCAACGGCAGGGGCTCGACGTGGCGCAATGGTAAGAGACTAACTCTGGTAGGAGTCGCTGCCCACGTGGAAGAGAAGCCCAAAGATTCACTCACTCACCCAATAGGCCAATAGTACCTGTCCAATACACGGAAAACATAAGCCATTAATTATCTAATCCAGAAAGAAGAGACTCCCAGTCTCCAATAGCTAAGCGAACGAGAAATGGAGCCTGGATTCAGGATTATTGACTGCCGAGAGTAAGACTTCCAGAGGCCAAGGCAAGAATTGGGATCAGCTCGATTTCAGTGGCCGTGCATGGCGAACTGTCGTCCTGCAGAACCTGAAACAACGGACCTGGAGGTCGGAAATGTGATACGAATAATCGAGCAAGGACGGAATCAGAAATAGAAACCTTGCAGTGACCCTTGCAAATGCAAATAAATAGTACACTGGAATAAGCTGGACGTCGGAAATTCTGCATTCCGTCCCCTGGGACAGCTTCTCTGGTAGACCACCGAAAGCATGGCCCGTTCGATTCCACAAAACTCTATCTGTGAAGGTTTCGTAGTGCGAGATGTATCGAAAGCCTTTGATGGCAGTTGTGTTGGACGTCGGCCACGTCAATTGATTACCGCTGGCACAGGGCGGCTTGAATACAGGTCACAGCTCCCGAGTTACAGAGTAGACTACAAATCTCACGCTTCATCGCAGCGTGGATTGCGCGGTTCTGCCCAGGTTCCCCGCTCGATCTGTGTCCGACAGAGATTTGCCGACCCTGGCCCGAGTCGTGCAGCTTAACAAACCACAAGGGCTGATAATAATGATGGGTATACAAGCAAGGCAGGCCATTTCCTGTTGTCGCCATCCCCATTGACGCCCAACCCGTATAAGTAGACTCGAGCCTTGCTGAATCGCGGTGGAATTGAGGGGATCGTACTCCGTAAAGTCAGATCGAATTTGTTGTTGAACTGCCCGAACCGTCTAGCTTGTGCAAGAGTGGACTGGTGTGGAGGCTGGTTAAATTGCACTCTGGCAACAGGCAAACCTCCAGCCAGCCGTGCTCCCCCCTTTTGAGCTCCAGGTCAACCTTGCTGCAGCCTGGCCCTCGCTTTCGATTTCCTCTGTCCCTCAAGTTCCGCATCAAAGGGCTTTCTCGCCTTGCTTTCAGCCTCTCTGTGCGACCGGGATCTGAGTGCACGACCGCAGGCGCCTGGATCCTTTGTCTGTGCAGGAACACAAGCGAACCCCAGCAGGGAAATCACGGGCCCATCGAGTTTTATTTACGGATTGGACCAACGGGCGGACTCCAGCGACTTCCTGCTTGGTTTAGTCTTGGTTCTTCCCCCGATCAGCGCTGCCCTTGTGTTCCTGGCCTGTTCCCAGCATCGAGTCAATTCGGCTCCCTGATCTTGCATCCCCTTTGCCCACTGCGTGGTTCTCCGTTCTTATTTTTGCAACCGCTCCCCTGGTGTGGACCCCGTCACTCGTTTGCTTCGATTCTTCACCTCCTCCGTGGACCTTTTCCTTTCTCTTTTCTCCTCTTTCTCGCTTCTTTTCTGCCCTTTCGAGACTCGGGTCTCTGCCGCTCGTTTACCGGTTCAACGCGATCTGCACGGAGGTGATCGTGTGTCTAAAAATCCAAGAGAAACCGGTAAACAGACGAGCGGGACGATACAGCATGATAGAGCCCTGCCACCAGCTCACCTGTTAAGTTGACTATTGGATTGTGAAGAACCCGCTTCCGCGAATCAACCGGAAGAGTATTCACAAACGGGCAAGGAACACCATGTCCGACTCGTGCATCCCGTTGTCGGGCTCAACCCAATGCCCTGCGTTCAATGGCTCTTCGATCTCCACAAACTCCGACCTTCACAATGACTTGTAGGTTTAGCAACCCAGAAGGCAGAATCCCACGCGCTGACCCGTTTTTGCACAGTCCTTTTTTGCGAAACGTCTCGAACCTAGACGACTTTGACAAGGCACTTGAGAGCTACGTATTGGGGTCGTACATTCAGAATAAGTGAGTTGACTTTGGCTATGAGACGTGGAGACGTGTAGAGCTAAACATTGCCACAGATATGCTGTCTACCTGGGATGTCAAGGTGATCTCACCAATACTAGCGAATACTATGCGCGCTATACCACAAGCGCCATTTGCAGTGGCCTAGTTCAAAGCTCCGCGACGAGCTGCGATTTATCGTCCGAGCAAACACGACCACTCTGCGCCGAGGATTGCGTAAGTCATCTTTCTGACCTCATTTCGGTCAAATTTCTAACACTGCGCAACAGGCATCAATGGCTTCCAGTGAGGAGGAGATTGCGGTTAACGACGAGCTTTGCCCCGACCGACGAGGCGACTATCTCAACCAGGTCCGCGCAGATTTCTCTGTGTGCATTGGGCCTAATGGTGCACTCGAAACATCGTGCGTAAGAGGGGCAGACAATGAACCCAATGAATGCGGCTACCGATCGAATCTTCTCGGGCTTTGCAGCTTTTGCGCGTCGAGCACGACCAATTCCACGGATTCTTGCTGTATAAATGCAAATGCGGCGACTCGATGCGAAGGTGTCGATATCCCAACGCCATCCACGTCGTTTATCCCCATATATACATCTGACGCAGCTTCCGACACCGATTCGGACGGTGGCTTATCCGGTGGCCAGATAGCGGGTATTGTTATAGGTGCTGTTGCCGGTTTCGCGCTTCTGGCCGCTCTGATAGCGTTCGGCTTGATCTACTACTGTCGACGGAAACGTGAGGCTGGGGATGACAGTTCTCTGAACAAGCCGAATCCCCAGAGAAAGGGGTCTCCAATGCAGCAGCCTGAGAGCCCGACCTTCGCCGCGCCTGGACGTGTTGCGAGAATGTCTGCACTACGTGAGGCCCCAAGCCACTCTCCTCGCTCCCGCAATTCGGACGCGTTCTTTGGCAGTGCCAAGTATGGTAGTGATACTTCCGACTCCGAAGGATTTGCAAGCCCTGGGGCCATGCACAAGAAGATTCCGCCCACGACTGGAAAACGACAAGGCTCCCTCTCGAGTAACTCTGCCCTCGCAGGTGCGGGTAGCGATACCTCTCCTCGCTCGGGTACGATTGGGCACTACTCCTCTCCGGAAGGATTGACGAGTGGGCAGTCTGAACAGCTATCATCTTTCCAAGACTACTACTCTCAGGACGACATTCATCCTGGTGACAAGGTTGCAGTGCTTTGGGCTTACCAACCGCGGGCAGGTGACGAGTTTGGCTTGGAACGTGGTGAAATAATCAAGGTGATAGGTATTTGGGATGACGGATGGGCCACGGGTGTTCGTGTCCTTGAGACCGCGGAAGAGTACGAGGTCAGACATCGAGAACAACGTGATAGCGGTTTTTCAAATCGCTCCCAGAGAACGTCCCCAGCCCCGTCGGGTGAGATCAAAGCATTCCCGTTGGTTTGCGTTTGCCTCCCTCAACACTGGAGGAAAATAATCGATGGCGGACAAGAAGATGACGGTCCCTGAAAACCTGCAGGAAAAAAAAAAGTGCATCTACTTTTTGACTAGAGCATGTGCTTCTCATGCCGGTTTACGCCTTCACGATAATGCCTTTGTTCTTCTACGATTTTGAGGATCGGTTACTCCATTGCCTGCTGTTTGGGGAGGCCTGGTTTTTACGCCTCAGTCACTACAAACAACCTTACCAGTTAAACGCAAACACCTACCTGCGGATCGTTTTATTGGTCTGCTTTCACCGATACCCGACGCCGCTCAATTCAAACACGCATTGCCTATTCATGCGTTGTTCAACCTTGTTTCATTCGATCTTCTCGCCTTACCGTTGTCCACATCTCGGCAGACCCTCGAGATCTCACCGAATGCGTCTGAGACGGCTTTCTTTCCTTTAGCGCTTTGCTCTTATATACCCCTTCATTCAGCAGCCTATTTGCTCTTCTCTTGTTAGACATGTCACTATTGTCTTGTATTCGATTACTTCTGACGACACCGTCTGGGTTCAACAACAACCCTCAATGAGTCGCAATACATATTCGGTGCACATTAATACGCGGAGGAAGAGATTCTATTCATCAGATGTGGAGTGGTCATTTTCCACCTTCATCTCGTTCTCCATTGTAATGAACGTTTTATTTCTTAGTACATATCGATCTATGTACATTCATTTACTTAACTTCGTGAGCTGCAATACTAGACATACAGATACTGTTTCATATCAGTGAATACCGTGAATCATTGCGTCTGTAGCCGTAGTATTCGCCTGTTATACTATGTAGTATACTATGTAGTAAATAGTCCTAAACTGCAACAGCCAACATCCATCGGAGAGTTTGAGATCCAAACTTTGCTCAGCTCACTTTCTAGTTAGTCAACACTTTGAATGGCCTGCGTGATCTACCGAGCCGAGATAGCCTTAAATAGTTGGCTGCAGCTGCAGGCTGCACGATTCTAGGAAAAATCATTTTGCCTGACATCAGCAAAGAAATTGTTCAGGGGCTGACAGTGCGGCCTTGGTCTAACGACAGCGAATCACGTGCGGTTGAGAGGGGACCCCCACTAGCAACCACTAACGCAAGCACAACAACTTGGAATGAATGCCCCTCTATCTCCATCTCGGTTCCCCCATCCTCACCACCTTTCTCCCGCTCCCCATAACTCGAATCACCTTTGAGCCACTTGGTTTCTTGCCTCTGCCTCAGTGTCTTGTTGGTCAGTGGCACTACCCGAAGCGTTCTATGGACTCCTGTTTTCCGCAGACTGAGCGGACCGAAAGGCGAACAATTGCAGCTGACGTCGTTTGGCGGTGCAGGTTAACATTACACCTTGAACTCGTTATACAACCTTTAACTAAAAACAACCATGTCTGTATGTATTCGATCCAGTCGCGCTCTTGATACACGTCTTGTACTGACCATTGTTTGTCCCTGAATAGCTCGCATCTGGGTATGTTCCTTCGTGCTTTCTCCATACCGTCGTTATATCGTTCGTCATTTCCGTACAGTTCTAACGGCCGTGAACCCTCAGTGTTACCATCCAGGATGAATGCCTGACCGCATTCAACAACCTACGCATGACCGGAGGTACAAAGGGAGCCAAGCCCAAGTTCATCATCTACAAGATCGCCGACAACAAGAAGGAGGTTGTAGTTGAGGATGTCTCTGAAGACACAGACTACGAGGCTTTCCTCGAGAAGCTTGAAGCCGCCAAGGACAGCAATGGCAACCCCGCTCCTCGCTATGCTGTCTACGACGTCGAGTATGACCTAGGTGGTGGTGAGGGCATGAGGTATATATTCACTAGTTGCCCCCCATTAGAATGTGCCTGGCTGACAACTTTGCCACCCGTAGAAGCAAGATCATGTTCATCTCTTGGGTGCCTTCCGGGACTTCCACTATCGTATGTATCTGCCCGACCCCGCTGATCGCGAAGCGAGTTGCTCACACAGAACAATAGTGGTCTATGATCTACGCCAGCACTCGGGAGGTTCTGAAGAACGCCCTTAACGTCCACACTTCCATCCACGCCGACGACAAGAGTGATATCGCGTGGAAGACTATCCTCGCCGAGGCCAGCCGTGGTAAGGCCAAATAGACGAACGCCGACGGCTGGGTCCGGGGCAAAATGTGATGGCGTGGGCTTTCGCACTGCACAGCCTTTCTTAGGGTTTTCAGAGTGCCGATAATCCTTCTTGCGCGCATTTAGTTCAATATCAGATCGTTACGACTTGACTGCCTGAATAGTGACCATATCCGAGTTTCGCGACCGTGGCGACTCTCTGCGAACGAGCTATTGGGAGGCTGCACTTTTTTGTCATTTTCCTTTTCCTTGTTCGTCAGCGTTCGCCTGTACAGAATACTTCTGCCTGCAGCAGAAGATAACTCCTGCAGTTTGCTGTAGAGTAAGACACAATATCTCTTCCATATAAATGATTGCTAGACGCTGTTTCTTGACGAGTCATGGAACTGAGTAGTCTGTAGACGGGGGTGAGAGGGCTCTGATGACACCGGCTAAGCTCACGATCCTGAATTGAGCGATAGGACATAGTTTAATGCCCGAACCAAGCATTGTGTGTCCAAACACAGCATGAAATATGGGATACAGTGAAGTGGTAGTGCAACTTGTCAGTGAGAACGGAGGGATTAGGAATCTGAAGGGGGTGGTGCGATGTGCAGTGACAGCCAGATTGGGAGGCGGACCAATGAGCGGGCGCGAAAACCAGGCTTAGTCCGGGTCCTCCAACTTCCGCACCTCAAACCACAAGTTGAACGTCGTCTCTGTCTCTTCCATCGCGAGTTTCGATCACAACCTCCCCTCGTCCCTCCCGCATCAATTCTCCTCGGTCCTGAGGCATTGCTTCTCTCGCTTATTCGAGAGTACTTTTCATTATCGATTGATTTTTAGTTGGCCCTCTGGCCCCTCGCACAATGTTCGCTCCCTCCATTTCTCGGGCTGCTGCTCGTAGCTCGGCCATGCCGATGTCTGCCATTCGTTCCTACCGCACTGTTTCAAGCCCTATGGCTTGCCTCAATGCCCGTCCTCAGGCTGAGAAGAAGTCTATCGCTCCCCAGCAGACCCGCGCCGCCTCCGAGCACGCCATTGCCAATCCCACACTCGCCGGTATCGAGAAGCGCTGGGAGGCTCTGCCCCCCCAGGAGCAGGCCGACCTGTGGATGCAGCTCCGGGACCGCATGAAGGTTGACTGGCACCAGATGACCATCCAGGAGAAGAAGGCTGGTATGTATTCCCTCATAACATATCGTGTTGCCCAATGGTTATATAAGAATTTTGCCTGACATATATTACTTTGCTAGCCTACTGGATCGCTTTCGGACCTCACGGACCCCGTTCTCAACCCCCCAAGGGTGAGGGTCTCAAGATCTTCATCAAGGTCGCTCAGCTCTGCGCTGTGTCTGTCGGCGTCTTCTACCTCGTCCACGCCTTCGCTAAGCCCCAGCCTAAGACCATGAGCAAGGAATGGCAGGAGGCTTCCAACGAATACGCTCTGGTATGTTCCCGCATTGAATATCCCTACCTCGGTTATCTTTCTTTGTGTTATTTTCGCGACCGATTTGAGTTTGTTACTGACGGTTTCTTTTTCTCTTATAACAGCGCGAGAAGATGAACCCCCTTTACGGTATCAGCAGCGAGGGCTACGAGGGCAAGGGATTCGTTCAGAGCCCTCCCCTTGAGAAGTCATAAATTGACGTATAGAATTTTGGGAGAGTCAGGTATCGCTACTGGACATACTCGATAGGACGCGATGGAGCCGAGCGCCTATCACCCACCACTCTCTGGCAATGCTGGCCGTGAGCCCATTGTTCGTGGGCACGATTATTCGCCTGTGTCTCACTTGTTTTGTCAACTTCGGCCGAAAAAGACCTGTGTATCTCGTACTGTGCCATAATCAATGTATCTCCTTTGTAGTCATAGAACATGTTTCGTCTCGCTTTCGTTTGGCTTTTGGTCTACTTTCTCTTACAACTAGACTCTGCTAAAAACCGCAGATCTGTTCAAGCCTAAAGATCCTGTCCATATAGGAGATTTACGCGATGGGGGATGGCGTGTATACAGCTGATGAGCTGCTGGCTGTCCTCCCTGGAACTGCTACGTAAGTGGTTCGGAACTGGCAAGGTCTGCATGACAACATAGCTTAATCAACCCACGACCGAGGTTATATTTCGCTCCTGCCAATGGAGGGCTGAAATACGTATTTCGAAGAACCACTGCTTTTAAAACAGTTTATTTATTTTTGCAGATAGTTCTGGGCTTCCCTGCTCGGTGTACTCCATATTATTGCCAACAACAGGGGCTTCCCAAAACAGGATGAAAATTTTCGGGACTGTCATTCCAGATCCGTAACGGGTTAGAGCCGAGTAAAGCTGTCCACAGGGTTTGTTTCGGAGGTGCGAGACACCAATATGGCTGACTAGAATGAGTAAAAATTACTGTGATATTTTTTCTCGCGAGACTTGATGCACCATTCGGCAATTCATGGGTATGACGAGACTCTTCAACGCGCTGTTGGTGCAGCTCACCGGGGGATCAGTTCGTCTTCCTTGCATCCGGTTGCCAAGACCTAAACCTCCTCATTTTGAGTTCCCGTAACAACCGGACGGGCAAGCTCGGGAGCCTCGACAGCACCAGAGATGGACTCGAGCTTCAGGATAGAAAATATAGAATTATTTATTTGGCCTGTAGTTTAAAGTAAGCTCAATAATTATAGAGATTAGCTCGTCCATAACTTTTGCTCGTTTGGCCTGCCCTGTGCCTCGTTGCTCCGGTACGGAAGATCACGGGACCGGTCGGCACAAGCCCCGTAAAGGCTAAGCCGGCCACATTCGTGTCCCAAGTTCCAACCTCACCTCAACTCTTCCCTTTCCTCTCCTCTCTTCCTCTTCCATCTTCTCACCTGTCCCCATCCTATACCCTTTTCGCTCTTCAACACCATCACCATGTTCAAGAGGTTTGTCACTCCCCTTCTCAATTATTATTATTATTTTCTCTCGCGCTGACCCGTGTTTTTTCCTTTCTAACAGCGGTCTGGCCCGGACCTTCGGGAGGGCTGCTTTTGCTCGACCTGCCTCCGTCGCACGCCGTTCCCTCCAGCCCTCCAAGCTCAATGGCTTTCCTTCCCTCGCTAGGTTCGCCAGCACCGAGACTGCTGCTGGTGGAAAGATTCACCAGGTCATTGGTGCCGTCGTCGACGGTATGTTCCTCGATTCCGCCCTAGTCATCCCCGTTGGCGGCTGCGCGAAAATCTTTTCTACCTTCGATTTCATCGCGACATCCATCAACAACAACTTTATAATTGTACAAGAACACGATATCTGACCTGCGACTACAGTGAAGTTCGAGGGCGAGAAGCTTCCCGCCATTCTCAACGCCATCGAGACCGAGAACAACGGTCAGAAGCTTGTTCTCGAGGTTTCTGTATGTATTCCTGATATCAAAATCTCGATTGATGACATCAAGTTCTTGTAGCTAACAATTCATAGCAACACTTGGGTGAGAATGTCGTCCGTGCTATTGCTATGGATGGTAAGTCGCTGTTCCTTCCGGCTATGGGCGTGAACACGTCGCCCCTGGCCTCCCCCAACAAGCCTGGAGCAAAATATTGATATCTCCGTTCTTAGGTACCGAGGGTCTTACCCGTGGTGCTGCCGCCCGTGACACCGGTGCTCCCATCACCATCCCCGTCGGTCCTGGTACCCTTGGCCGTATCGTCAACGTCACTGGTGACCCCATTGACGAGCGTGGTCCCGTCAAGGCCGCCAAGTACTCTCCTATCCACGCTGAGGCTCCCGAGTTCATTGAGCAGTCTACCTCTGCTGAGATTCTCGTCACTGGTATCAAGGTTGTCGACCTTCTTGCCCCCTACGCCCGTGGTGGTAAGATTGGTCTCTTCGGTGGTGCCGGTGTGGGAAAGACTGTGTTCATTCAGGAGCTGATTGTAAGTTTCTCTTCTTGAACACACAAAAAGAAAAGGCAACAAATTTTCTAACATGATTCCTTGTAGAACAACATCGCCAAGGCTCACGGTGGTTACTCCGTCTTCTGTGGTGTCGGTGAGCGTACCCGTGAGGGTAACGATCTGTACCACGAAATGCAGGAGACTGGTGTCATTCAGCTCGATGGTGAATCCAAGGTGTCGCTTGTGTTCGGTCAGATGAACGAGCCCCCAGGTGCTCGCGCCCGTGTCGCCCTTACTGGTCTGACCATCGCCGAATACTTCCGTGACGACGAGGGTCAGGACGTGCTGCTCTTCATTGACAACATTTTCCGTTTCACCCAGGCCGGTTCCGAGGTGTCTGCCCTTCTTGGTCGTATCCCCTCTGCCGTCGGTTACCAGCCCACTCTGGCCGTCGACATGGGTGGTATGCAGGAGCGTATTACCACCACCACCAAGGGTTCCATTACCTCCGTCCAGGCCGTCTACGTGCCCGCTGACGATCTGACTGATCCTGCCCCCGCCACCACCTTCGCTCACTTGGACGCCACCACTGTCTTGTCCCGTGGTATCTCTGAGTTGGGTATCTACCCTGCTGTCGACCCTCTTGACTCCAAGTCTCGTATGCTCGACCCCCGTATTGTCGGTGAAGAGCACTACAACACCGCCACCCGCGTCCAGCAGATGCTCCAGGAGTACAAGTCTCTCCAGGATATCATTGCCATTCTTGGTATGGACGAACTGTCTGAGGCTGACAAGCTTACTGTCGAGCGTGCTCGTAAGCTTGAGCGTTTCCTCAGTCAGCCTTTCACCGTCGCCCAGGTCTTCACTGGTATCGAGGGTAAGCTCGTTGACCTGAAGGACACCATCAACAGCTTCAAGGCTATCATGGCCGGTGAGGGTGATGACCTCCCTGAGGGTAAGTTATATTCTTCTCCCCCCATAACAGTTCAATATACTTGGTGCTAATTCTGTTTCTAGCTGCCTTCTACATGGTTGGTGACTTGGCCTCCGCTCGTGCTAAGGGTGAGAAGATCTTGGCTGAACTCTCCAACAATGCCTAAATGTAATATTGCTTTGAAGCGCTCTTTTTCCTTTTTGTTAGACATGGACTTCCTTTTCTCATTGTTCCATTTTCCGTCGATGCGTGTACAGTACTCGAATTGAGAAGAAGGAAGTTGAAAAAGAAAGGCCATCCTCTCTACTTCTAAAAGGGAAAAGAGCACTCACCCAATTTCCCCCTTTGAAGTCTTGGATGGAAAACATCTATAGACTTGTGTGACAATATATTGTGCTCATGTAAGTAAATTTAAATGACCACACCCGGCCTTATACCCTCGGGCAGGGACAAACATGTATCATTTCTTTTGTTGGATTGGAAAACACGGTTTATTCTTATATCTGCTCTCTTTCGTAGTCATTGTGCTTGTAGCTGTAGTGCTTAATGTAATATACCTAGTCTTGAATGTGATATCCAAATTCGTCAGGTCAAGAAGAGAAAGTGTATATATATACCGTATAACTCGCTGTTTTGTAACCAACCTTCGGGAAGTTGACTTGTACCTAATAGGTGGAATTTACGATTTACTTCACATATGAATTGCCGTATTTATTCTCTTTGATATATACGCAGTTGATTCCAAGATAAACCGACAACACGACTTAGTCACTATGTGTATGAAAATTATACATGGATCCAGGAAACATATTAGATCATCATAATCGCGTGACAAGATAGGCAATGACTTAATGTATGATGTGTTGAATATATCATTCGCTTCGACGTAAAAATTCACGGATGGCCGGCGTCTTCTATAGCCAACTTGTGAATGGGGATTCAGATGTCATTATATGGTTTCTTCCAAAGCGAGGGCCTACAACACGCACAATTGATAGAGCGATTAGTATTTTGTCTTTCCACAGAGACATAGAGAGAGAACAGAAGATATTGGACGTATCCAAACGATTTTTAAAAAGAAGGGGATCGATCAACTTACCAACGCCGTCCGAGTCGGGATATAAACCTGCAAGAAGTTCTTCCTCCCGTTCCACTCCATATCGGTTGTAAAGAACCTCGTCGACTTGTCATTCCTCCCTAGGCCACCAAACTGCTTATCGTCGGTATCAAGAACAACCCGATAAGTCCCCGCAGTTTCAACACCCACTCGATAATCTGTGAAGCTGTCTGTTGGATGGAAGTTGAAGACCCAGAGAAGACCCGCTCGCTCAAAGACAAGGACCTTGTCGGCCTCGTTTTTGAGGCTGATATATGCTTGCGAGGAGTGTAGCCAGCCGTACTTGGCTTCAGTGAGCTGCATGGCCCGGTCGAACTCGTTGAGGAATTTATAGCGTAGGAGATTGTCTTCCGTTAGATTGAGCTGGCGACGGGCGTACCAGAAGGAGTTGTTATTGCCGGCACGTGGGAAGTCAAGCCATTCGGGGTGTCCGAACTCGTTCCCTTCGAAGTTGAGATAGCCTTCGCCGCCGAGGGTGTGAGTGACGAGGCGGATCATCTTGTGGAGAGCCATGCCGCGTTCGATGATGGGGGTGAAATCTGTGAGGACGGACATGTGGGTGTACATTTCTTTGTCGCAGAGCCACATCATGAGGGATTTGTCGCCGACGAGACTGAGAAGGGTAGTTAGTATTGATATTCCTTGGATGAGAATTTCGGGTAATAACTTACGCCTGGTCGTGGCTTTCTGCGTAAGCGATAGTCTTCTCGCCATGGCGTCTGTTCGTCAAGGTGAAGGCGAGATTACCAATGTCCCATTCGTTGTCAGACTTCTCCTTGAGAAGCTTAATGTACATATCTGGAATGGCCATGGCGAGACGGTAGTCGAACCCGATTCCACCTAGGCTGTGTGGAAGGCATAGTGCTGGCATACCGGAGACATCTTCCGCCACGGTTATACAATCTGGGTAGAGGCGGTGCAGCATTTCGTTTGCTAGAGCCAAGTACATTACGCCATCGTCGTCGACTGATGGACCAAAGTACTCATGATATCCACCAGAAAAACCACTACACCCTGGTTAGTAATCGTCACAAGCATCTCATGTTCTAAGAAAAACCCACGTTCCAATACCGTGATGGGTATATAGCATGCTGGTGACTCCATCGAAGCGGAAGCCGTCAAAGCCATATTCTTCCATCCAGAAGCGAAGGTTGCTTAGGAGGAAACGCAATACCTCGTGGCTTCCATAGTTGAATAGTCGACTGTCCCATAATCCGTGCTGGCCTTTCGACCCAGAATGGAAATAGAGATGGTCACTACCATCAAACATATTTAATCCGTCATCAACGTTTTTCGAGGCATGACTGTGCACAACGTCAAGAAGTACCACCAGTCCCAAGCTATGCGCCGCGTCGACCAATTCCTTCAGATCTTCTGGGTTACCGTAGCGGCTACTCGCCGCAAAGAAGTTGTTGACTTGGTACCCAAAACTGGCATAGTAGGCGTGTTCCATGACGGCCATGAGCTGGATTGCGTTATACCCAAGGTACTTGATCCGGGGAAGCATATTGGCCGTGAACTCCTTGTACGTTGCTACCTTATTTTCAGGGGACGAGATGCCTACATGGGCCTCGTAGATACGTAGACTTTCAGGCTTCTTAGGACGAGTATGCTGAAAATTGTACCGTTTTTCCTTTGGAGGATTCCAGAATACGGATTCGTATACGGGTGATACGTTCAAGTCCTGCACAACACGTTTTATCCATGCAGGAATTCGATATATGCGTTCTCCACTGGGCGTAACCATCGAAATCTATTTGGCGTAAGACTCTGAGCGAGGGACTGCGTAAATAGCATGCATACCTTCACTTTGCTATCATGCCGTATAACTGGAACACCCTCCTTTGCTGGAAGAGTAATCCCCCAAACACCAAAGTCGTCTTTCGTCATCGGATCCGCTTTCGTATCCCAATTATCTGCCAGTCTCAGTAACGCGACCAACTGGCTAATTATTCCACAAGGCTGGACATACTGAATTCACCCACCAGAGACGCTTCCACGGCGCTTGGAGCCCATTCTCTGTAGATAATGTCGCCGTTATCGCTGACATTGAATCCGAACTTCTCGTAGCCCTGTTGGATTCGCGATACAATTCAATTAGCTGACTGACTGTGGCCTATTGGAAAGAACAACACTGGATCATTGGAATTGTGAGTGCTTTTTTGCACGTACCTTGCTGAATTTCTCCAGTCCCCCTTCGACCTCGTTGACGGTCTTAACCCAGCTCTCAACGTAGTTGAATCGACGCTGAATAGCTTCCCGGAAGGGCTCCAGCCACGGGTCAAGGTCTATGATACCTGTACTAGATGTCAGAATGGCATTGAGCAAATAATGAGAATTCGCTGACCCACCGGTGCCATCCGATGGAGCTGAGGGCCCGCTGGAGGAAGCCATAGCAGCAAGATAAGCTAGCTTAAGCTTGTTATCGGCGCCGCGAATCGCTTCGAAAGTGAGAAATTCCACAGAAAGATGATCAGGACGGTGAAACTGTTTATCAAAGGGTCGACAGAAAATGCAAAGAGGTGAACCGGACAGGGGAAAGAAGTGGTTCAGAGCTCTGTTCCTGGAGGGGAGCGTTGCCTTGATGCGGGGGGGTCCGTGTCCTCGATATCGCGGGTGACATCACCACACTTCGCCGTTCCCCCTCCACAACGTTCTCTCCCGTCTGCATCTTAGCAACTACGGGAATTATCGCGCTCATCGACTGGGACAAGGTGGGTGATAATTGCCCACACCAAAACTTGATTGGGGAAATTTCTACTATTGCCTGCGTCGTGAAGGTAGATTAATGGTTTCCACTTAGACTGGTTGAAGGGCCTAGACTCAAGAGGTACGTGCCATCACTGCTCAACAGAACCGGATCGGGACTCAAGACTAATAAAGCTCATGGGAGAATAGGTTTAAGAATAGGTTTACAAGTCAAGTCATCATTTTAATTAAAAGGGCTATGTCCCTAATCTATCCACAAGAAGAAACAGCCATGTACGGCACTCCAAGTCACAGAAACGGTTTAATATGCGTCGTTAACCCGCCACCGCTAAAAACCTTGAATTCGGCAAAAATAATAATTGGCGTTTAAGAAGAGGTATTGGGTGCTGAACGAACAATATAAGCGTTAGCAAATTGTCGCAAGCTCCTTCTTGACCTTTACTTACAGCTCCTTTAAAGCTCGTTGCCGAGGGTGGCAACGACGGAACCGACGGAAGCACCGACACCAGTGAGGCCGAGACCGGCAACGGTGGCAGCAACGTCAGGAGAGAGGCGGATGAGGAGGGCCTTGCCATCCTTACGGACAACGGTGAGAAGCTCCTCAACGGGGGCACCAACGTGGTTGACCAGCTTGCCGACGTCCGCGGCATCGTCAATAACCTTGCCGAGAGGGGCACCAACAGTAGGAAGACCGAGGCCAGTGACGAGAGCAGTAACGGAAGGGCTCAGCTGAATGAGGAGACGCTCAGCATTGTCACCCTCAACCTCAACGAGGTTCCTGATGTTGGGGATGATGTCTCCAAGAATGTCACGCTTCAAGTTGTTGCCAACGGTCACAAGAGCAGTGCCAACGGGAACACCGACACCGGGAAGACCGAGGCCAGAAAGAAGACCAGCGACAACAGGGGAGAGTTGGATGAGAAGGTAGTCACCGCCCGCACCAACAGCGGTCAACAGACCGTCAACGTTGGGGCCGAGGCCGGTAACAAGCTCACCAATGGAGCTGGCGCTGGCGACGACGGAACCGACAGCAGTTCCAAGAGGAGGGAGACCAAGGGAGGAGAGAAGGCCTGCAACCTCAGGGGCGAGCTTGATCAGGAGCTTCTGGGCGTTAGGGCCAGTGATGGTCAAGATACCATCAAGCTCGTGGCCGGCATCCTGGACGATGTGTCCACTTCCCTGACCCAGCCCACCATCAGCCTTGTTGTTAAGGGCCTCGACAATAGAAGAGGTCGCAGAAGGAGCGAGGGTGGAGGTAGACGTGGTAGCAGTAGCAGTAGCAGTAGCAGTAACGGTTCCGAGGTCGAACTCAGTGGACCAGGTCTCGGTCTTAGCAGGAGCAGCTGCGACTGAGGCGGTCATGGCCGCGAGGGCAGTGATGAGAGAGGCCTTCATGGTGAGGGTTGTACAAGAATGTAACTGGTTGATGGTAAGAGAGTGACTAAAGTTGGAAACAGATAACGAGAGAATGACTGACTTGTGTGTGGCAGGTAGGAAGACAAGATGTATCTCCCTCTCACGGAAAGTTCTTCTCTCTTATATGCCGCCGCACATAGGGGTTCCCGGCATCTTTCCCATGATGATCACTGCACATCACTTGTAAAAGCTAGATTACTTGACCCATCAACCGCTGGAGACTGGGCCGGAGATGGTTTTCCAACTAAGCTCATGAAGTTCCGTGGAACTGGAGCACGACTCAGGCACGATCTAGGCTGTGGATAGCGGCAAATAACACTACGTAGTATTACTGGACGTGAAAGGGCTGAAGGTTTAACAATTGGACCCGGCTCGTATTTGTATTTGTCTCGATTACTACTCGGGGAGGACAGGCAGTAGTGATATCGAACGGTGCACCGGGATACCCAAGGCCCCTCAGCTACTTGCGGCTCTATACAGACTTCTTGAAGCCTACCAGATAGACAGACAGACCACTACTACCTTATACTTCAATATAGTGAACGATGATAATACTGAATATCGGGAGACGGAGTGACGCTCGCAAACGTCCGAAGTGCATGAACAACGCCCACCCTGCAGCCCGCTGGACGATGCATCGGTATTGAGATCAGCGTTGTTCTCTTTCGATGGAAACACCACCGAACTCTCAAGTGGTCAAGTCAGCGAGTCCACTGCCCGGAGGTCTTCGGTCGGGGTCGGTGAGGGAGGAGGCTTTAATTTCAAGCTGAACGGAAAGCATATCGTCGGAACAGAGTGTAGATCGACGCATACCCACGAATCAAGAGTTGTGCACTGCACATCAGGTCCCAGACAGTTCTCCTGAATGGGACTAGAGCACACTCTCGAAAGTATATCTTGCGAAAGGAGGATCCATAGTGGATTGCCGGCAGTGTTCGGAGGAGGTGCCGCCGGAGAATGGGAACTTGGCAAGGCCGCCGCCAAAATGAACATATCCGCAGTATGATTAATTGGCATTGAGGTTTGTAGATCACAGTCGAATTTTCCGATAGCTCTTCGACTGAACCGGTAAGACGTGCCTGTTCAGACGTACCTGTAAGGCTCGAGCTAAGCACCGAATACTGGATACCGGACAGCTACCCAACAAAGGAAGAGTCAAAACAAAAATTGAGCGGCGAAAGAACGGTGCGTAATCCCCTGAGTGCCGGAGTATACCGTACATGTGCACTGCACAGTGTATGTGCACCGTAGGGCTACGCTCGCGGGATAAGGGGTCTAGCAGTGGAGACCTGCATAGTAAACGCAGACTGCTGACTCGCTCTGGTGCTTTATCCCTGAGATGCCGTGTTGACCTCCACGAGCCAAATGGAGTAAGAGAGGGAGTCGGCCTGGACCTCCATGACGATGTGCGGCGGGCAATTGGAAAGCGCAAGCTCTGCAGCAGTGCCGATCATGTTCATCCTCATTACATACACCAGATTGCTGTAAAAGGGCATCTACGGTCCACAAGATCGGACATGAATTAACTTCGGTGGCGCCGTGCTAACCTGAAAGTCATTCGTTCCTGGGCTCCGAGGAAGAAAAAAACAAACGCAGTCTACTCCGTAGACATGGCTAATCCGACCCTGCCCTCGTTGTTGACTCGTTCTCAATCTCGCGGTTCCGGGAGATGGTTCCGTCTGCTTTTCTCGGGCGGACGGCATTGGCTTCCAGTGTGGCCAAGAAACTCGGCTGGGCTGAATGGGGTTTGAAACCGCGAGTAACTATTATTATGGAGTTTCGTTGTCCTCTCGTTTTCTGCCCTCTGATTGCATATTATTACTTATTCTCTCCAGAAAGATAAAAGGGGTCTGTGGAACTTGCAGTGCGCGGCATGGCGGAAAGTGTCCGGCAGTGGGAGCGGGAACAGAGTGGCCCGGGGGTTCGGAGTAAAGGAGCACCTCAAGTCCTAAACCGACAATGAGGTCGATATTGAACCGGAACTTGAAAATCAATAATAGTACTTTTGGGCCATTCTGTCCCCTAAAGTATTGCGAACGCTCCACGTTCATTAGAAAACAAGGACGTTGTCACGTCAGAGATAGGCACCAGTCAAAACTGGAATCGACTTGACTGCAACAAGCAGGAGTCCACTGTGGACGTGGATCACGTCAGTATAGGAGGGCGTTTGTACGTACCATAACCTGAGCGGACCATAGCCATGATATAATAAACTGCTTATGGACCGTGATCTATGCGGCGATCAGGAGAGCGTTTGCACTTTATTATTGGGATTAAGAACATGTTGGGATGCCATATTGTTACGGATATATTGTATGGTTCTCCGGTCTATACCCCCCTGGAAGAACTATGGTCGGTGAAAGGGGAAGGGGGAATGAACGAGGTTCAGTATCAACCGCTGATGAAGCGCCTGACTATGTGATTGTGACGGCACTCAACAAAATCATTTGCCCTCGTACGGCGCCTCTTCCTGGTACACGCCGTACTTGTACTGACTGCCCGTATGATCAGATCTCAGTCCGGTTTGACCCTTCCCATACACCTTCTCGCGCGCCGTTAACCCCTCCTCTGTTGCCTCCGGATAGATGCCTCGTCGACGAAGTTCTGGCACCAGAAGGTCCACGACGTCCTCAAAGGTTCCCGGCGTGGTGACATAACCGATATTAAAACCATCCAAGTCCGCTTCCCGAATCCAGCGTTCCATTTCATCTGCTACCTTCTCAGGTGTCCCGATACCAACGGGTCCCAAGCCGCCGATGGCAGCTTTCTCTGCGACAACACGGGGAGTCCACCGCGGGACATCCTCACTTGTCGTGGTAAAGCTGTCGAGCATACTGGTGACCTTGTTGGCCTCGAGTGAATCGGCTGCCGTGATATCCTGGTCTAGCGGTATACGGGAGATGTCAATGCCTGTCCATCCGCTGAACAAGACCAGTCCTCCAATGACAGAGGCATGCTTCTTCAACTCCTCGTACTTTGCCTTTGCTTCCTCCTCGGTGCGCCCCAGGATAGGGGTAAAGGTCGAGAAGAACTTGATCGATTGCGGATCCCGACCATGGTCTGCGGCTTTCTTGCGGATCGCGGCAACCTTGGGGGCAAGAACAGCTGGCGAGTGGCTCGACACGAAGATACCTTCAGCATGACTGGCTGCGAATGTTGATCCTGCTGGAGATGTGCCTGCCTGGAACAGGAAGGGTGTTCGTTGTGGCGACGGGTCGACAATGTGGCGGGAGTTGACAGAGAAGTACTTCCCCTTGTGGTTGATCTGGCGGACCTTGTCAGGATCAACGTATGAATCCGCCTCGGGGTTTGGCGAAAGAGCGTCTGGTGCCCATGAGCCTTCCCAGAGCCTGCCATTAACAATTAGCAAAAACCCAGCAGCTTAGAAGGAGTGGGTTGTATTTCATACTTATACAGCACACGAAGGTATTCATCTGCCTGAAGGTACCGCTCGTCGTGCTCAATTGGAGTGTCCAGACCGATGGCCTTGAAAGCAGCCTTCTTCCACGACGTCACGATGTTCCATCCAAATCGACCATCTGTTAGATGGTCCAGGGTTGAAAATCGCTTTGCGAGAAGGAAAGGTGGCTCGAAAGATGTTGACGCCGTGATTGCGAACGCAAGGTTCTTGGTGACAGCTGCCATTGCTGAGATAGGCTGATCTTCTGTCAGGCTGTGCACAGTACACTAACTTAGGGCACGAGGGATATAACATACGATTGTCGGATCTGTGACAGGCCATTGGGCTGCCCGTCGAATACACTCGTCCAGCTTCCCTTCGTATGTATCATAACCACCATAGGTATCGGCCAGGAACAAGGCATTGATGCCTCCGCGCTCCAGCAGCTTCGCCAATTCAATCCAGTAGCTCAGCTTTCGCTTCGTTGCTGACTTGTCTTTTGGGTTCTTTATACCCGTTAGCTGAAGCCAAGACTCCTTCTGATTTTTTTTTCTCATACTCACTTTCCATTGCCCAGGAGACAGATGTCCTACGGTGGACATATCAAATGCGTTCAAGATGATCTGTTTCTTTCCATTCTGTGCGCCATTTTGGCCGCCTGTAACATTGACCTCACCCATATTGATTTGACTTGCTGATAAGAACATCCGTAATAATGCCCCTTGTCGGCTTCGCCTCTTTTTAATGTATGCTTGTGATCTTAGCCCCGCGGCATATCGCCATAGCTCGTCGGCATCGCGTAACCTTTGCAAGGTACTCCAACAATCACTTGCAGGCATATCTTATCCAATTCGCCATCGACCCCGCAGAAATCGCAACCGTGGGATTTTGACAGCTTGCTTTCATTTGTCCCTTGTCGTTGAATCGACGGGTATACATGAGCGTTGAAAGCTACTGTTCCGGATTTAGGCCAGTCGGATAGAAAGTCCGGACGTTTAAGTGGGGAATTATTTCACCATTCAGGGCCCCATTGCGTGATGATTGACCTTGTTGGAAAGCCTATATAATCTATTTCGAGTTCTAAAGATGCCTTGACTCGGCCGATATCCAGGTCTCGTTTTTTTTTTTTAAAACGATTCATGCTAGCGTGTTATTATTGCGCATCACGATATTTCACTTTAGCCCGAGTCGGGCTTACTCGGCTCGACAGCTGTCACGACCGCGTTTGATTCTGGATCATGAGTTTCGTCTGAGTCGCTCTCTGCGATATTTCTTGTCGCTTCCCGTTTGCTGGAGAAGGTTAGTAGGCTGGCGTAAGGGGAATAATTGAGCATACGTACTCTTGGCGGGCGATAAAGTATTTGATGATGTGAGCCAAAGCAATCAAGCATATTGCGTTCGCAAGGACAAAGGAATATCCCTTGGTAAAGCGTGGCCCTTCAACAGTTTTGAATACCAACAGAGGTGTCCAGGCCGTAGTCGACTGGGCAATGGTGTTGAGAATGACCAGGGTTATGGAGCGTTCGACCGGCGAATATCGCAGTTGTTCGTTCACCCAACCATAAAGAACACTGGACATGGACACCGCAGAATATGTTGTTATGAAGGCGAACCAAAGTGCAGACTCCGGTACATTCCAGATGACAAGAATGATCAGGCCGATAATATTCCATATATGAGCGACAGTAATTGCCCACGCGGGCCCAAGGACGAGATCAGACGCAAAGCAGATGAAGAGCGTATAGAACATTCCGAGAGCGGGGGAGATGGCACCGAGTTCATTCAGACGGCTTGTTGCATATCTATTCAAGCTTTTTAACCATAACAGATATCCGCCTGTTGAAGTGTTTATGCTGCCGTTCCAGAAGAAAACATCTAGTAATAGCAAGGCCCAGAATTTCCAGTTCCGAAGGACATTGGCTAGAGTCCGCAACGACCACTTTCCCTGGAATGTATGGCCTGCGCGCGAAAGGCGGACTTTAGATAATTCAATGTCTTTGTCGTTGATGACTAGCTTGTTCGGTTTGTCAGGGGTCCCAGGAAGGATAAAGTACCCTAGGATCCCGATTGGGATGGTGATGATGGCACAGACAATGTACATCCATCGCCAGCCTGCTAGTCCATGAACTCCATCGAGCCTAGAAGATGTCCCCGCTTGAATCAGGCTTGCCGTGAGGGTACCTAGGGTAAGCCCGACGTAGAAGCATCCTCCCCGGCGTGCAATCTCATCGCCACGATACCAAGCTCCTGGAAAAGGTGAGCTGGTGCTTTGGCATAGTGTTGACTATCGTCTAGAACATGAACTCACCGAATATGTAGTGCATGCCTGGAAAGAATGCCGCCTCGAACCACCCGACAAAGAACCGGTAAACCATCAATTCCCCAAAGGAGTTGACGCGGTACTGTAACAATGTGAAGACACCCCACATTATATCCAGGAATGGGATTACCCATGACATAGGGAATTTGGTAAAGAGATATGCGAAGGGTAACTGGCCCACAACTGCACCGACTGTGTACATTGTTTGCAATTCAACGAGCTCGTTTCCATGTAGGTTTAAATCCTCTTGAAGCCCGGAGACGTACGCATTGTCTATATATCCTGTTAGCTGGAGCGGAAGGTGTTCAATAAAAGCCACATACTGATATTTGCCTGGTCAACATACTTGACCCAATAAGCTAGAAAGGCATAAGGAACGATCAAGGCGTCAAGCTTCAAAATGAGACGTCGCTCCTCCTTGGTATCTTGATCCGCAAACCATCTGATGTGGTACCACCTTCGGCGGTCTCGGACGGTGGACATAATGCTCGTCGTTTTTGGGGAATATCGTCCATGGCCACAATCTGTTTTAAAGCCAGAAAGCTGCTTTAAGTCTCGAACCAGATACGCGAAGATGTCACTCCTAGGCGTTATTGCGCAAGCCTAGGCACCCGATGGATGATCAAGGTTTTTTTATCAGCGCTCGTAAAGATTTCCTTTTGATGTCTCCGTGACCGCAGATGTCTGTATCCATTGGCACAACCTGATTGGAAGATTTGAACAAGAGAGGAGAGCTTCGACGTGCAGCTTCATCCCCTTGGCCAAGGATCGTGTCAAGGGGTGGAGGTAAGGCGTGCTCGGTCTGGTGTTTTGACATTATCGCCGTAGCCCCGCAGCTACGGCTAGCAAAACTTGAAGGCTGTGAGGGCCACCTTTATCAGGGCTCTGCATGATGTCTTGTTTACGAATTAGCGTGGGGAACTGGAAGTGTCAACAGCGGGAAAAGAAACACCAGTGGATACTTAGCACGTGGTATGGTGTAGTGGATGCAGCCTAGAATTTCTCGTGAACGAGGCATTTTTTCTGCCCCAGTAGAATGCTCAGGCCTTATTCATACGCGATGCGACAAGATGGTGTGGTGGAGTTGAGAAGAGAAGGATGTCGAGAAGTGATTTACCTTTATCATTTAAGGACGCTAAGACTATCGCGCGCCTAAGATCTTGACCCTTTATACCTCCTGGGGTACACCTGGTGACTCCAGTCAATGGCAAGAATGGTAAAGGCCAGAACTGAGGCCGCCTTCAACTGCTCAAGGTCCGAAACATGGTCACTCTTGCTGTCCAAGCCATACGGATTAAATGCTTGGACAGCTTCAAGCATCCTTTTATCATGCCCATTCATCAACTCATGATATATGCACTGTCGATGCCAGGGACCCGTCTCTCGGTCGGACTAGAACTGAAGCTCACTGAGGACTCGACTTCGGACGAAAAATATAGCAGTGATTGCCCCGAGCATAAGCCGTGAAGGCAATATGATGAGGTTGATTCCGCCTGCCTGCCTCTCAGTTACCTTGATATCGATGAAGTCATTGGAATAACCTCTATAATATGCCAAGGATAGACAGTTGCTTTGTTTATGGATGATTTGGGGGCGATTTCGGCCATGATGCCTTCACACAATTCACACTTAATACGATGCTCGCCTTCTGCTCTTATCAATTCGAGACGATATCAGTTATTGGGGTGTTCGACGGGGGATCCTTTAAAGGTGCGTCCACAGCATGAAAACCAAATTAACGCATCCTGTATGGAGTGGCCTGGATAACTTTATTAGCTTTCTGACCGCTGCTAATTCGAAGATACCTGCATTGGGGCTCATAACAATGGGCGTCTCGACAACCATATGCACAAATGATGGAAAAGGCCTGCTGGCCAGGATAACACTGTCGACCTCTGGCTGGACCATTACCGCGCTTCTGGAGAAATAGAACGCTAGCTGCGGCAAACCGATAACACTGGATCAGCGCCGTTGGGTTGGATTTGGCCTGTCGTGCCAACTGCTCTGCAAGCGTTGAGCTTTTGACCGAAAAGAACAAACCTAGATGCGTGAGACGACGCAGGGTTGGCCCAATGGAGGTGTGCTCGGGATAGATAGACTAAGCTGCGTTTCTAGTACAACATGCTGATATGCAAACCAGGCATGATAACGGCTGTTCTGTCCGGGGAGCCTGGATCCGAAGTATCCATGGGCTACTGGACATATGCAACCAACTAAAGCATAAACCTACAGTTACATGTTAATTCCGGAACCGCGGCACACGCGATTCAGATATACTGACATCTGCTGTGGAAGTAGATCTGACGCCCGTGTACGACTGTGCTGCCACACGACAGCGACAACGACAGCCGAATTTTTGGGAGTTTATGGAACGTTATTAAACGGCCAGCGACACCAAAATAGGCACAGCGCCTTAGTCACATGGCTCTAAGCGCGTTTCAGGCACAGATAGTCCTGCAAACCTGTCTCTTGGTGAAACCGCTTGCGAGCTCTCTCCTTCCTTGCTCTTGTGATTCTAGGGCCTCGTGAACTCGAAGGCCGGGCCGGGGTCTTAGCCTGAGACGTGTGGTGTCCGCGTGAGTTTTGCATTATCGGCACGAACAGGCCGACATTCGATCCCGATTAATTTGTGAGGCTTTGATCTCTGCAGCTCCTTGACGCGATTGTTTTCGCACCGGGCGTGATGTTCGGTATAGGGTTGCTGCTAGCGTCGCACCAACGATTCACCTCTGCAAAGAGGACTCTTGTTGATGAGATCTACTCTGTACTATGCATCTATAGGCCTTGTCAATTAACGAACGGCAATGCAGACCGTGGCCGAAATCTGGTATCGACTGCTACTTGCCCCTGCGGTCTATATAAAGCGACGCTTGTTCCTCTCTTTCTTCAACCAGCAAGCAAGCCTGCCCTGCCTTCGTCAGACAATCATCACCTCGTCGCACCTTTTCCCTTTACTCTTTCATTCGTTCTATAAAAGTCTGAGCTGTGCTCGATTTCTCACTTTCGTTTAACTTAGAAAAAAACAAAAAAACATCAATCAACATGAAGCTTGCCGTTGGACTCGCTTTGATCACTGGCGTTCTCAGCGCCCCAACAGCTCCTCTCACTGATCGCCAGGTCCATATCGGAGTCCCTGAGGGTGCAGCAGGCACACACGTTGGCTTTGGTGGCTCTGTCGGTGTTGGAGCCCACGTTGGAGCCGGTGCTGGTGTGGGAGGTGGAATTGGTATTCGCGAGGTTTCTGAGTCTGACGACTTTGCCAGCCCTCCTACCCTTGAGACTCGCCAGCTCCACTTCGGGGTCCCGGCGGGTGCAGCAGGTGCAGGAGTTGGCGTTGGAGGTTCTGCGTCTGTTGGAGCCCATGTTGGAGCCGGAGCCGGAGCCGGAATTGGTATCCGTGAAGCATCTGAATAGATGACTTTGTCTCCAGTTCGATCTGAGTAAGTGGTCACTTCGTCCACGATCATTCGAGATAATATCTAACAGGCTCAGGTGACTATCGAACTCTAATAATATTTCAGACAAGATCTCCGACTGGAAAGGATCGAGGTTGGTCCATGCATGTGGCACAACACACTGTCTAGCTGCCAGACCTAAGATTGTTTCGTTCAGGCTACTATGGGATATCGAATACCCCTCCTTTATTATTATATATTCCCATTTGATCCTTATCGTGTATAATTAATATAAATAATTACCCAATGCTATGGACCTTACCATAACTAAACCAAAAGCCCAGCAACTATCGATAAACCCAAACCCGATCATCCAACAAATCCAACGCATGCTGCCTCCCGCGCTGCTCAAGCTTCAATCTCGCGTGCAAGGCATCCACTTCCTCCTCAGCAGTAGCTCTCGCACCCTCAAGTAAGACTCTTACCCGCTCCACCTCCGGTTGATACGGGCTAAGGGGTAGCATGTCTCGTGGAATATCGCCCCACTCCGCCCGGATAGGTAATTGAAATTCCTGAATCACACGATTGAACTGGCCCCAAGCCGCTGATGGATTCAGGAGCACACTATAGAGCGCGAGCTCTGTGAATCCTCGGTGCGAGAGCATGGGCTTTTGGCCACCCGAGAGGGAGGTTGCTGCTGCAGGCTGGGAGCGCATGAATCGGGAGAGTGTATTGCGTTGGTTGGAGGGGAGGTAGGAAAGGGGGTCCAGAGGGGAGGAAACGGGGGTTGAAGGGGGAGTGCGAGGGCGTAGAACAAAATCAATGGAGTATGCCGTAAAATGGTCGGTGAGTTCTCGGTCTGCCATGTCGTAGCCGTAGTTGACGTTTTTGGTATAGCTTGCTTTCCCTGTGATGAAAGGTCAATTAATGAGGCCTGTTTCAGTTGACATAGAGGAAAACGCTCAAATAGAGGGTAGCAAACATATGTTGTGACTTTCTGGTGCTCCACAGGCCTGTAGATAGTCGGAGTAAACTTATGGCCTGAGAAACCCGGTACGCTGCGGGTCCAAATGGTGGAAAAGTTCATCGATCAACCTGACAAAAGAGGGAGATGGTTTCATGTTGTCGTTTAGGAGAAGAGTCCAGCTGCTCGCTTGGGATTGTTGTTCAGGGAGATGCCCAGAGCCTTGCTGTGGAGGATCCATTGATCTAGATAGCGGTGGCGACGGACCAGATGGTGGAGGTGTAGTGGCCACATTTTCCACATCAGCGACATCGCTTGTTGTTTCCGGTTTAGGTGGACGAGGAGGTTTTCTCGGGGGCACATCGCTGTATGCTCCCGATATGGGTCGTCGTCGCGGAGGCCCGTACGAATTGCTCGGTGACCTAACAGGTTGCGAACGCGGCGGGGGCGGTGGAGGCACTGGGAGGAACCCACTGTATCTGTGCAGCAAAACTGGATGGGAGGCGTCGTCTTGATGTTGTGGAGGATAGTCCTGCACGACATAGCAGTTGGCACAGAGGGTCATGCGCGGTATGCAGCAACTGCATGATAGACGTGCTTTGGTGGCCTGGATAAGCCCTTCACAAGATACGCATTTATATAGCGACATAGCGAGCTGACCTGTGGTAAATAGAGGTAACGGTCAAACTGGGAAGAAGGGCCTGTTTATACGACGGGTCGTCGGCTAAAGAAGCCAGGTTGGGATGGGCTGCGGGGTGCGTTCAGCTCAACAGGGAGGTCGATGAGAGCGCCGTGCAGAGAACACAATAAGAAATCATGCGGTCATGGTCAGGCAATGCGTATTGAGGCAGCCATGGAGGCAGTGTGTATAAGGCGCAGTTTGAGTGACGCGAAGCGACATTTCTGTATGTATTGGAACAGCACTATCCATCCATACAGTGGGTCTCCTCTCCAGAATCAACCTGCTCTAATGAAAGTTTGGCGGCTTCAACGAAGAAATACCAGATGATTGGATTTAATAGGAGCTGAAGATTGCATAAACTATGTAGTACTTCCAACCAATGGTTTCGTGCTGAATTGGAGGGCCTTGTCTCGAGGTCTGGGAAAACATTGAGGGCCTGCGAGATGCAATAATGGTGAACGTACGGGAAGAGACCAAGTTCATGAAGCACTGCCATATAGTGTGTACAACCCATAACTAGTCATAGAGTAAATGCCAACTGTTGTCCGCTCGGAGTATGCTGAGGCAGGTCTGGGGTAATCGTTGGCCACCCCCACAGTATGGGGCAGACTTTCGGCTTCCATTGTCCGAAATGCCCTGTGAGCCTATCAACATGCCCGTGTTCGGGATTATCACCGATTCGCACATAACACGTTCATGAGTGTGCCTTAATGATGATAATGGCGCCTCGGACTGGGCCGTTGTCCTCGTGTTGTCATTTAGAAGCCCAGGAAGAGATTGTGTTCTACACAAGTCAGTTCAAGGCTGTCGTGTCTCGACGGATTCGTATGTCGACGAACTACTCACGCTGCAGCACCCACCTGGACTGCCTGGGGCCACTTAGAGCCTAGATACATTCTCATAGCCTGAAATATGGACTAGTCAAAAAACCGGGGTGATGATTGGACTGTGGCGAGTTGAAGCTGTGATGGAAGTTGTTGAAGTGAGGACTTGTGGAGTCCCCGTCCCCCCCACCTCCAACTTCTTTCGTCCATGGAAATGTCCTCGTTTTCTTTCCCGCATCCTTTTCAACTCTCCCCAGATTTGTTCAAATCTCAATTGAGCCCGTTGTCCAGCTGTACGCGTTCTGAGCAGCGCCTGCTGCTGAAGTGGAAAAGATGCCGACACCCAAATCCTTTGCCAAGAGGAGGCATGCTACCATGGCCTGCGTGTCTTGTCGCGAAAGTAAGGTCAAGGTTAGTTGGTGGCTATATTTTCTCTCTTTTATATGATACGAATTTGTCCAGTTAACAGCTACAGTGCGACGGCGCCGAACCGGCATGCTCTAACTGTGCCAACAGAAATCGAGAATGTCGCTACCAAGCTGTCGACAAGAGAAAGTGAGTGTTAAAGGTGCCCGCCATGGCATTGGTGATGCTAACGGCGCTTCTCCAGACTACCTCTCCGTGTCGCCATTGAATTGCTATCAAGCAGGGTGGACCAGCTATGTTGTTTTATCCGAGAGAATGGAATGCAGCCACCCCCGATGTCGCAAGAAAAGGATACGGCTCTGGGAAAGGTACTGGAAATGCTTGGATTGACTGAAATAAATTCGAACTCGATGCGACAGCTTGCCTGTAAGCCAGAGCAGTCGATGAACGAAATGAAGGACGCCTATCCCAACGTGGCGAATTCTCATCCAATTCCGATGGCACAAGCCCTGGAAAGAAGCGAATCCAAGCAGCACTCCGAAAACTCGCCCGATGCCCCGTATATGGGTGCCGAACAACTTCAGAATAGCATATCCGCATTGCCATCTGCCGTCGAAGATGGTACAGCTAGTGTGCCACTCTACCAAGATTTACCTGATATTCAATCAAACAATGACCCGAGCAGTTGGAATTGGCAACTAGGCACCGACACATTCCTGCCAAATTCCCCATACATGCACAACTTTCCCACTCCTCCGTCTCCTAGGGGCACCGTACAATCCATGCTTGGTGAAATACCTGAACCATTCGAGCCCATAGTCGCCGATGATGAGAGGACGCTGGTGGATGAACCCAGTAGCCCGGAGGATGTAGAGGGTCTCATTGATGAGCTCTCTGACCGAGTCGGAACGCTACAAATCAAGCCCGGAGGACAGACCCAATTCTACGGTCCAACTTCAACCTTCAATCTTGCCGATATGTTGGCTACTTCAAATTCCGGGACACGCCTTACCGCCCAGAACGACGCATTGGAATGTCTACGGCGCCTCGGAAATCATAAGACTGTTCCTGCTCCCCTAGAAGAGCACTTAATGAATCTCTATTTTAGTTGGCAAGACCCATCTTTTCATGTGGTAGATCGGATGACGTATGGAGATGCCAAGGCAAGGTGGTATGCCCTGGGTGACACACCTTACTACTCAGAGTCACTTCGAAATGCAATGTGAGTCTCTGGTTTGCTTACGAGTCGTAGGAGAATTACAAATCCTGATACATTCGAGCAGGTGTGCTATCGGAGCTTCGTTTGAGACGCGCTATCACCCGGATTTTGTCACATTTCCAAAATCGCTTGTTGATTTTTTCGGTGATCGTGCAAAAGCCCTTCTTGAGGTTGAGATGGATTCTCCTTGCGTGGCAACAGTCCAATCTCTGGTCATCTGCAGCAGTCTTGAGGTTGGGAGCGGAAGAGAAGCGCGTGGGTGGCTTTACAGTGGTACATACTCCTAATGAACCTTGAAAGAACTTCAACTTACAGCCCTAGGAATGGCCATCCGACTTGCCTTCAACCTCGCCCTGCACCTTGATATGTCATCTTATGTTTCCGGTGGACTTATTACTCCGGCAGATGCGGACCTACGTCGAGCTGTATTTTGGGCTGCGTACACAGTTGACCAGTAAGTGCTTTATACATAAGCTCCCTGATACGCGCCACACTGACAAATGTTTAGTCAGCTAGGATTTCATCTGGGCAGACCATTTCGTACAAATATGGAAGATGTGACCGTTGGGAAACCTACTAAGAACACGCACCGACGTGGATCTGACAGATGGGCTCCATATGTATCTCCTGGGTCTATTTACGCTGGACGAGGCGCACCGGACTGTATGGAATCTGTGTGTGAAGAGCAAATTAACCTCTGCGAAATCATGGCCCCATGTGGCGACTTCTTGTAAGACGCTACACCCGTGTATACAATCCTCTACACCGCTAACCCAGCTCTCAGATACGGAACGTCAAATATTTCCAAGGTGGTACTCCAGCACTTGAACGAGAAAGTCGTCGCAAAGCTCCTCAACTGGAAAGCCGGACTTCCCCCATCATTACAAATCGACTTGGATGATCAGACCGCCCCGTATATTCCACAGGTTCTTTTACTACAGTAAGTTAACACTGTTCAGCTCATTTGGAAAATATGATTAACCATATCGAAAGTATGCAATACTACCAGAATATCATATATGCGCACCGACCATGGATGTCAAAAAGTCATCTCCAGCCTCAACCACCAAAAGGCCCAGGGCACGGACATGCCCGAGAGATGTGTATCCAATCCGCGATTGCTATAGCCAAACTCCTTGTCATGTACGAGGCGAGGTATACCCTTCGGCGAATCCATACAAAGGCGGTTGCTATTACTTCCTCCGCTGTTCTTTTGCTTCTTTTCGCTGCCGTAACTCAGTATCGATCAGACGAGCACTGCAATTGCGGAATTGCAAGGCATTTGAGCACATGTTTTCGTGCACTAGACGAATTTGCCATCTCATGGCCGAGTGCTAGCCGAGCTAAAGATCTATTGCTGGGGCTGCAACGGCGATGGGAAATCCGGATGCGCTCTAGTAAGGGAAGCTATAACTTAGAAAGTGGAATTCTCAGGCCAGCAAAACAACAGTCAACCTCAATTGGACTTGATGGATCAAGTTCCAAAGATTGCGAAATATCAAACGAAAGATCGGGCTCGCTTGAAGACATCAACATTGATACTGATATAGACTGGATGCTCATGTCTGATGGAAAATCACAATCCGACAATAGAGCCGCGGATCTTTATTCGTTGCTCTCAAACCCTGTTGCCATGCATCCAGAACGCGGAAGCGTGTAGAGGCTCAGCAATGTCCTCTCAGCTAATTAACGCCATGATGTTGTAATTCAAAACCACAAACCGAACAGTTCATCTATATTATATGTACAGAATGTGCATTAGTGACCTTTTATCCCGACCTCTGAGTTACGGGAACACCAGGCGTCTCCTGCGCTGAAGCAGGGCTTGGGGGTGCTTCCCCGGTAAACCACTGACTCGGCTTATCTCCAAGCTCGAATTCTAGCGTGCCACCCTCGGCAAAGATGTCATCCCACGCCAGCCAGTTCTTTTTCCAGTCCTGTCCATTTACCTTCAAGCTTTGGACATAGATTTTTGTGTCCCCGTTACCGTCACCGCCGGTGGTTGTGACTTTCAGCGTCTTGTCACCTCCTAGGTCGATGGTCAAAGACTCAAACCAAGGGGAGTGGATGAGGAAGGTCGTTTGTCCTGTGATTGGATACAGGCCGATCATGTTCCAGAGAAGCCATGTTTGCATGGCGCCAGCGTCACTGTTGCCCGGAAGTCCGTCCACGTCGGTGTGGTAGTACGTCTTAGCGATGTGACGGGACTGGGAAACAGAAATGTTTTGTTTGTTGATGTAGTTGTATAGGTATGGGATGTTAAACATTCTGGTACGCGGTCAGCTGGCATCCCCAAAGATGGGAGTATTCAGGGCATTCCTTACGGTTCGTTCGTGGGATCGAAAATCATCCCATCAGAGCCACTTGCACCCTCTTTGAAAGTGGTATCCAAGCGCTCAAGCATGGTCTTCTCACCACCTACCAACTCAATAATAGACTCCATATCATGAACACTTGACAATGAGTAAGCCCAGGAAGTCGCCTGGTAATATGGATCGCCCCAGTATCCACTATCATCAATTGGGTTTGTTTCAATAAAACCATCGTCATCACGAGGGACGACGAATCCAGAGAAACCTAGTGACTCCTGGTCCTTGTTCCAGTGGTTTCGCCAGTTTCTGGAACGGTTCAAGTACTTTTCTGCGTCATCATCAAAGCCTAGGCCTGATGCCACCTGGTACAGAGCGAAGTCGTTGCTGGCATATTCGACAGCTCTACTGACGGCGCGCGTGTACTTAGGTGTGATGTATCCTAGCTCAATCCAGTCTGGCAGGGCGCCTCGTCCTTCCTTGGTGGAAGAATCAGGGGCCATAGAATCGACCGGGTCATTGGGGGGCGTTTTTTCGGCGTCCTTTACCATCGCCTTATAGCCGTCATCCCAGTTTATGGCGCCGCGCAGGCCCTTGACGTATGCGTCGGCAAGGACGTTGTCAGCGTTTGAGCCACCTTGAGTTCGTCCATTGTAGTTTGAGGATCGTCCGTCAGGAAGATAGCCGTCGAATCGCCAGATGTCGATCAAAGAGCGAATCTGCTCTTCATATGAAGTCGGCTGCAGGATGTGCATGAGTGCAGTTGAGCAACGGAAGGTGTCCTGCCCATGATGTTAGAGGTCGATATACAAATGGTATTGGGACACCGACCCAAAAGGTGAAGATGTCCTGATAATATGGCTCATCTGATTCCCAGCCCGGGTTCTCTCCCGTTTGGTTTGTGGGGATAAGGTGCATGAAGTAAAGAGACGAATACAGAAGTGTGAGACTTGTCTCATTGGTGTTAGTCGTCGTTATCTTGGAGAAAACCGTGTTTTCCCATTCAGACTTCGCGTCATCAATGACAGATTCAAGGGAGGTCTCAGCGGGAATCTCATCTTGAACATGTTGGCAAGCCCGACTCGAGGATATCCATGAGATACCCACTCGGGAGACGACATTCTTGTCTTTGAAGGAGAATACTCCGCCGACTCGTGTGGACATAGCCGAAGAAGTAGCAGAGCCGCTGTCCTGTTTGACGCTACCACCATCGTCAGTGCCCTTATAGGCTGCCTTACTTTCGATGTCATTTTCGAAATATCCACCTGCGGTAATGTTAACACGACCATGGCAAACACGGACGCAGACGAATCATGAGCTGCATGACATACAGAAGTAAATAGTCCAATCAGGCGACCTATTCCAGCCGTTGTCATAAACCCCATGTCCTTCATAGTGCCCATCAGAGAAGATAGTGAAGTTTCCACCCTTATAGCCTTGGCTAAGGCCCTGTCCTCGAAACGACGGAAGAACATGAGAAACATCCACAAGCACATGGCTCTCGTCAGAGTTTTCAGGGAAAGTGTATTGATAGATTCCCGCGTGTGCACTCGCGCTCAGCTCCACAGCAACCCCGTCGCCCGTCGTGGCCTTGTAATATCCGACGGACGCCTCGTCGGTCCCGTCTCGCGAAACAGTGATATTCGAAAGAGGATCCTCGACTTTGCCCACTAGTGGAAGCTGGGATACGGTGCCGTACTTCGGAGCGCCACCTGTTCCTTGCTCGTGCATCATACTGAAGCCAGAGAACTCGCCCTCTGGTAGATATCCAGAATAGGCGTCGTCTGAGCCAGTAAAAAGATCAGGGCCAAGCTTGACCATACCAAACGGCCTGGCAACGCCGGGAAAGTTGTTACCACCATTTTCTGTACCGAGACTGCGGTTATACTTGTCAACACACGATATTCATTCTACTGACTATGTACCATGATGCAGGATCGACTTACAAGAGGTTAACATGTGACCCCAAATCCGCAGCCATGGCGACTCTTTGGAGCTGTGATAAAACGAGGGCAGCGCCCAATGAATTGGACTTCATGACGAGTAATCCAACCACGTGCTCATTGAACAAGAGAATGAAGGTGCCACAAACGAGCGACTGATTGCGACAAGGATATGCAATGCGTTCACCAACTGGGATCAGCCGCGCGCCGGGAGCAAAGATATAAAAGGGGCCTTCAGCAACGGATCTGACAAGCGATCTGACAACTCAACTGCGGGTCGAGGAAATTAAAATGCCGTCAGACGCAAGCGAAATATACTCTGGCCCCAAAGGGTGGACACACTAAGCCTCAACAGTTGCTGCAAAGGTGTTTTGGACCGTCAGCTTCATTTGAGCCCGGTGCCGCGTTCTGGCAAAAGCCCCTCGCCATATCGATTCACCCAAAGTTTTGAAGAAACGTGCAAAGGAGTATCTTTAATGGGATACAATTGACTGCAGGACGTAGCGATTCAGGTCAACCAGTCCATCTCCAACTCACGTCCCCGTGGGCTGTCTTTTGAGAGTAAGTGGGGACGAGCCAGGCAGATGATCAGCGGTGCTCAATCTCCACTGCGCCTCAAAGGGCTGAAAGAAACAAGGCCTCCAATGAAATATCCCGCATCGTGAGATTCTTGACGTCTCCTCAAGAAGGGAAGATGCATCATGTAAATTTGCTGCAAGGAGCCCACCTGGACAGGACGAGTCGGAAGCTGTGGCGGGAGCAGGCACCGGGCGAGCACAGCCCTGGGAGAACTAATGAGGTTGAGGAAGTGATGGACAGGAGGAGGCTATGCATCGGAACCAATGGAAGCCAGGATTCTACAAAGGCCTCCAGACCTCAGTACACCGTATGTACGGAGTCACTATGAAGTCCGCTCCGTTCTCCAACAATCGAGTTTGTTTGTCGCCTTGCCCTGATCCAAGCTTCCATTCAAAGCCACTCTCTGGGCGACCCACGGATTCCAGGAATGCCACAGGCTCAACCACCAATCGGCGCACGATAATGCACACATGGTTAGATTTGAGGCATGTGGCCTCCCACTAACTTAGGCACTGTCTGGGTTGATTTATCTTGAGCGGCTGAGCCCTACTCCGAAGTGATGCGAGAAATTGCCGACTGAATTGGAATTAACGGTGGAAAGCGGTTGATTATCGAAAGATGGATAGCCTAAACTCATATACCATTTATCTCATTATGCAACTCCCAGCGCAGTTTCCATCAGACAGTGCGAACCGAAACAACAATGCGTATGCAACCAAGAACAGCATTAAAAAATACCTCGCGAAATACGCAGTCAGTGACTAGGAAATACCTACAACCGTCGAAATGAAGATAAAAGATTCGCAAAGTCTAGGCCCGTACCAGAGCCGCCTCCAATCTGTGGCGTCAAAAACCGCGTATTCATCCGGCAGAGCTGGTAAGAGCTCTGAATGTCGTCTGGTACGGGCATGCCGGCAGCACGATACGACGCAATCAAACGGTCAAAATAAGTCTGTGCTTGCTGATACTGCTGTGATCCGAAGTACATTTTCGCGATCAATCCAAGGATTGTTTGAACTTCTGGGGATCCGATGCCCTGGTTTTTCTCGGCCCAGCTCAGATAACGTTGTAACCACGGCAGAGCGTTGGTGAGATTTGCCGATTTGTCCTGGATATAAGGATTGTAGCCATACTGAGTCAATGATCCGCGTAAGGCATATATCACACCCATGATACCGACGATGTTCATAGTCTCTGGGTGTTCTGGACCAAGGTATTCTTCCGCAGTGGCGAGGGCGCGTCGAAATGTCTCCGAAGAGCTGGTGCCGTTGTCTTGAATGAGCGCCTGCATTGCTCCGCTAATCCACGTGCCGCGGATGGTGAGCGGGTGGTGTCGACCCAGTCGAGTATTTAGTTCCTGTACAATGGCTTCGCATGCTTCGGCTTGGGGGTCTGAAACGGTGACGCTGAACCGGCTTACGAGCTGGTCGGTGCTGTCTAGCCGCTGGGAAAGAACCTGCTCTGCTGTGTCTAGCACACTTGCGAAGTACAGGATGTGGTTCTTTCCAAGAATACGTCCTACACTTTCGCTGTATTTGGTCATTGCTTGGATGGCTTCAGTCCGCTGGTTAAGTTGTCCGTAGGCTAGCGCCACTCGTCGACGCGTGTCTAGTGTATCCAGATGGTCGTCGCCAATCGCTATTTGTTGACGTGCTAAAACATTCGAGCAGATAGACTGACCTTCTTGAGCCTTGCCCAAGCGAAATATGAGTTCGCCCATTAAGCCTTCTGATTTCATCGAAAGCTCGTGTCGTTTGGATAGCACCCGTTGGGAATTGTTACACACCCAATCCCCCCATTCCTTTGCCTTCAGAAAACACCCTGCATTGAGCTCAATATCGGCCAGGTAGTAACCGGCGAGTAGAGTGCTGTAGTGGTCTTGGCCTAGTGTACGGTGATGCTCTTGGAAAATAGCATATTGTACTCGTCGCGCGTCATCCCATTTCCAGTTATTCATGTGCTCTGCAACTTGACGCGATCTTTGATCGTTATCAGCAGGTTGGAATAGCACCCCGATAACCCGATTTTCGGATGGATCTGGCGTGCGAGGAGGCCCCGCGTAAGGCAGACTGCTGTTGAGATGCATTCGAGGTGGGAGAGGAGGTCCCGGATTTGAAGAAGCCGTGGAGGGCTTCGGGACAAATCCACGCTCCGCAAGAAGGACATGGTCTGCAATTTGTTTGATATTTCCTTTGATCAGCTTGTACATCGCTCCCCGACTGCCGACCTTGCACATCTGCGAATGATCTGCATCTAGCTTCAAGCGGGTCTCGCGTTGTCCTGGTAGACCAAGGATGGCAGATTCTTCGTCAACCACAAGCTGTTAGGGTCAGTCATAGGTCTTATAACAATCGCAAATTGGCGCTTACATGACTTATTGAAGCTGGTCCACTGCCTCCTATGAACACTTCTTTACCCTCAACAAAACTAACGACCTGATAGTCTTCGAGCTGTTGTTTGAATCGGCTTGACATCTGCCTAGTAAAGAGAGCGTTCTCTTCTAGGCATTCGAGCAAGTCATTTTTAGCGTGGCCTCTGGATATAAATTTCGCGACATTGGCAGCGATTTTTCCCAGTTCAACACCCTTGGCTCCCTGGTGTGGAGTTCCAAAGAAAACGAGACCGCAAGTATCGGTACGAATGGAAGTATACTTTCGGTCCTCGTGTGCATTCAACAAGGCCTATTAAGGGTAAGCCTAGCCACACCAAGCATAGACAAGAAAGTACCTGCTTAACCACCAGGCCTCCTAGACTGTGGCAAATCCAGATAATTTTGGGGGCCCTTGCAGCCTAAGAAGGTTTAGTTGTGGTCATCCGGCGCTGTTTAGGGGTTTCTTGCGAATATACCATCTGCTCGTTTCTCTCCATATCCAACAGGTTCAACAGGGTATCTGCATGGTCCTTGATACTGGCTGTGGACATAGTTCTCGCATCGGTTACAGTTGAATTGTAGCCGAAAACGAAGACGCGAGTGTTGGGAATATCCCGCGGAAGGTAATCTCGGGGCCAGAATGTGCCATTTTCATGAGTCCAAGTTTGGAAAGGGTGGTCATTTCGTGCGCGAGGATTCAGCCCGTGAACGAAGACGAAACTGGTCAGCAACAGTCAAAGTCAGCGATGGGGCGAGAGCAACAGCAGATCAAGGACTTACTCAACAAGAGGGGGCTCGGTCGGAGTATATACCTCCTCGAGGAAAGGGAATTCGAGATGCGCGGTGGCCTAAGGAATTAGCTCTCAGAGTCGGAATGTGGTCAAGAGAATGGGTACATACCATCTGGTGATGGAATAACTGCTGCAGAGGCAAGGAAAGGTGAAATGGAGTTGGTACTAACGAGACCGAGGAGACTCCCAGGGCTGATGATAAAGAAATTCGTCTTCAGCCGCGAGTGCCATCGTCAGGTGATGGACGAGGCTGTTTCGAGAGGAAGGCGATCTGGAGCCATTTTGCCCAATCGCTTGGGGGCGCCTGGGTTGATGTTCGTGATCAAGCGATGAGAATACAGACGCGGCGAATATAGTAAGAAGAAGCGAGGGCGACGGCTCGATCTGGGAGATAACATGCGCTCATTGGATCAGGATCCCTGCCAGTCGCCCAGGAATTGCGCTGGCCTCTGCCCGGCGACCCGATCGAGACCGCTAATCATATCAACCATATTCACGAAATCCCAGGCATCCTGCGGACTTGCCCGCCGTCTCTATTTCTGCCCCGTGGCCTATGCTCACTAAATCCCCGAGTATCATCCTTGTTCACAACCGGGCGGGCAAAGGCAAGAGGCTGCATACCCCCTGCGACAATGGGCAAAGAAGCAGTTAACTTTGATAATGAAGATCCGAAGATCATCTGCTTGACTGCCATAAGCTCATCTTAAACTATATTTCAGCATCCGGGACGAACCGCAGACCAAGATCTCATGATCTCTTATTTTGGAGTCTCTGGATGATTTCCGAATTTGGATGCCAAGGTTAGCTACGGCTGAAATTCGAGGTGGAATTTGGTGTGAATAATAGTTGTGAGTATTAAAGTGAACTATTGTTAAGATGAAGTGATATGAAGACAAGTGAGAAAGAGGCAGAAAGGTTGGGGCCATGCAGCAAGGCCCTTGCTGCACAGGTGACTGCATAAATAAATTATGAGCTGCACCTACTTTACTTCTTATCTGGAAACCAACCAACCCTCTGTTTGCTTTATATACCCTCACCGTTTACTTCAAAGAACTGAGGCTGGCAGAGACCCGATTGCAGCCTTCCCCTGCTTGCTGTAGCCGCCCATCGGTCTCCTGCAGACTTCCGAATCTGATAAATAAGCTGCGTGCCCACGGCCTATTTGTGTAACAAGCACTATCACTTTACTCACTTTATCTTGGTCAGCTCCAGGGCCCTTAACGATGGCGTACCTCCGAATGGTCTTCCTGCTGTTGATTGCTGGCGTTGGTGCAGTGGCAGTTGTTCCTGAGTGCTGTGAATTCCCGTCCTTGCTCAACGCAACACAGGTTCATTTCCAGAGAGTCCTTCGCCTGGGGTGCTTCACTAGTGTCGATCTTGTTGAGGTTGATAAGCTACCTTTGCGTTTATTTCTGTCTTCATATGACTGATGTACTCACTAGGCCTCTTTTGCACGCATTTCCGAGGTCAACTCGATGCTCAACCCTGTCTTGGAGACCAACCCAGATGCATTGAAAATTGCAGAACAGCGAGACCGGGATAGACAGGAAGGCAAAACCTTAGGGTATATTAGGCTCGAATCTCCTGCATATATTGTCTTAAGAAACTAACGGTTACCAGCCCCCTCCATGGGCTTCCAGTTCTGGTCAAAGATTTAATAGGTACAGATGACCAAATGGAGACGGCAGGTATGAAGCCATTCCCCTAATTGAATTTGAGCTAGCATTGACCCTTTTATTAGCCGGTTCATATGCGCTTATCGGAGCCAAAGTTCGAAGGGACGCTACTGTCGTTGCAAATCTCAGAAGAAACGGTGCGATCATTATCGGAAAGACAAGCCTGTCGGAATGGGCAAACACTCGTTCTATCAATTCGACGAATGGCTGGAATGCCAGGGGCGGCCAAACTTATGCTGCGTACGTTGAAAACCAGGATCCAAATGGAAGTTCTAGTGGTAGCGCCGTGGCGGTCGACCTGGGTCTCGCCTTTGCAGCATTAGGAACAGAGGTAAGAGACTGAGACCGAATATCACCACTTGTGCTGACTGAATGCCCACCTTTTCATCGAAGACTAGTGGTAGCATTATCTATCCTGCCGAAAGGAGCAACATTGTCGGTATCAAGCCAACAGTAGGCCTTACATCGCGACACATGGTGATTCCTGTTAGTGAGCGCATGGATACAATTGGACCGATGGCCAGAACAGTCCGCGACGCAGCGCTAGTGCTACAGGCAATTGCGGGTGAAGATGCAAATGATAACTATACCCTGTCCTCGCCATTTCATGGAAACCTTCCCAACTATGCTGCAGCGTGCGAAATAACTGGCTTACAGGGCAAGAGAATAGGAGTTCCCCGAAATGTTCTCAGTATCCTACCTGACATCTTCGGCACCGCAGCCGAGCCCATTATAGACTCGTTTGAAAAAGCCATTGCAACGATTAGGGAGGCAGGTGCAACCATTGTCGAAGAAGCTAATTTTACTGCATACGACGCATTCATGAAGAGTCAAATCCCACAAAGAGTGGTAGCGGCAGACATGTTGAGTGGATTCGCAGCCTATCTTTCGGCATTAAACAGCAACCCGAACAATCTTCATTCGCTGGAGGACATTCGTAACTTCACGCAGCACAGCCCTCAAGAAGGCTATCCATTGCGGGATACAGAGGCTTGGGATATGGTGATCTTGGCTGGAATGAACAATTCGTCACCGGGTTTCTGGAACTTATACCAACAATCTCTCTTTTTCGGCGAAGAGGGAGGCTTGATGGGCGCGCTTTCACGACATAATCTCGACGCCATAATCCTCCCGTCACGTTTGTCAGCAGACATTCCAGGAATAATTGGTAGCCCGATAATCACGGTCCCGTTTGATGCATTTCCTCCTGGTACCCCCACTCTGTATAATTTGCGTGGAGACCTCACTGATGCCGCGCCTGGTGTGCCGTTGGGCGTTAGTTTCCTGGGGCAAAAATGGAGTGAGGAGTCTCTCATTTCCATGGCCTTTTCATTTGAACAGCGAACAAAGGCACGCAATACGCTTACTCGCTTTGTTGAGCCTGGAACAGAACTGGCAGATCGGAAGAATTGTTCGAATGACGTGAGCTCCTAGATATTTATATCTCGTCAACAACTGAGGTGTTAAGATAACTGCTGGAGTGAACACTATGTCCACACATATTGTCTGTAGCGAATTGTTATATTGTTGTATTAGCAGCGGCAGGATCCTAGTTAGATGAATTAATGACCAAATAATCTATGATATACCCAAGTGAAGCAGGTTGTGTTGTCCCGGCCCCGGGCCTTTTGAGTCCTAGAGGTACACTACCAAAAGAGGTTTAGTTAGTACCGTTGCGAGAATTGTCGGAGCGGAGCCTTCATTTGACCCGAGCTTTACCCCCCATGCTTCGATTCCTTTGAAGACCCCGCCTCGCATAATACAAATCCCCTTTGCACTGTGTGCCAGATGGAGGACCTTGAAAGCAAGTGCGCCTCGCTGCGTACCGAAGTAGCCGCCACAGAAGCCCAGCTCGCAAGGCTAAAGCGCGAACTCCACGACGCCGAGGAAGCTGCACTCGAGAGCCGGACCCAGGATGCTTCGGACGCAGACACTGAAGCAAAAACAAGGGTGAAGGGTAAATGGCCGCTATCGGGAGAGGAGTACCGGCGATATGGAAGACAGATGATTGTGCCGCAGCTGGGCTTGCAGGGTAAGAAGATATACCATGAACGGTCGCCTGCGGGGTTTCGTGATCTTCCGAGCTAATAGTACGTTTTCATGATGTAGGTCAATTGAAACTTCGGGATGCGAAAGTCCTGATAGTTGGAGCAGGAGGATTGGGATGTCCCGCTGCATTGTATCTCGCTGGTGCGGGGGTTGGAACGTTGGGCCTCGTTGATGGCGATACGGTCGAATCTTCGAATCTACACCGTCAGGTGCTGCATAGGAGCAAGAATGTGGGGAAGCTCAAGGTTGACAGTGCGATTGAGTATCTAAAAGAGTGGGTTTATGCTTTTTGGATAACGAGACGGGTTGAATGTATACTGATTCTTCTATTCATGGCCTTAGATTGAACCCACACTCTACGTATATCGCGCACAGAGCACACCTCGCGCCTCAGGAGGCGCCGGATATTTTCAAAGACTACGATCTAATCCTCGATTGTACGGATAACCCCGCGACTCGGTACCTCATTTCAGACACGGCTGTTCTCCAGGGCAAGCCGTTAGTTTCGGCGTCCGCTTTGCGGACGGAAGGCCAGCTGATGGTGCTGAACAACCCCCCTCGGCCTGCTGGGGAAAAGACAGGGGGCCCGTGTTACCGTTGTGTTTTTCCAAAACCCCCACCGGCGAATAGCATAACGAGCTGTGCGGATGGTGGAATTTTAGGGCCGGTTGTTGGAACTATGGGTGTGCTACAAGCGTTGGAGGCGATCAAGGTTCTCACGGCCCTCGAAGGAACAGCTGAAGCAACCCCGCCTTCTTTGTTGATCTTCTCAGCGTATTCAACGCCGCAATTCCGCACGATTAAGTTACGTTCCCGACGGCCTAACTGCGCGGTGTGCTCCACCGATGCGAGTGTGACACTGGAAAGTGTGAGATCAGGGTCCATGGACTATGTCTTTTTTTGCGGGACCGTGGACCCCGAAGACATTCTATCCTCGGAGGAGCGTGTTACTCCGCTGGAATATAACAAAGATCATGGCACCGACACGGGTAGGCATGTTATCGACGTGCGGGATAAAATCCAGTTTGATATCTGCAGTTTGGAGAATAGCATCAACATCCCGATCTCGACTATCCTCGCTTCTGCACCTAGTACGGCAACAAAACATGCGGATGAACCGGCTCCTCTGCCCTCATGGCTACCGTCTGAGATTACCCGAGATTCAAACAACCCGATATATGTGGTATGTCGGCTGGGGAATGATTCACAGACGGCAGTTAAGAGGCTGAAGGAGTTGGGACTTGATCGAGGAGGCGAGCGTCGAATAGTCGATATTAAGGGCGGATTTCGCTCCTGGCGTGAACAAGTTGACCCGGACTGGCCCGATTATTAACAGCGAATCGACAAAAGGCTTGAAAAGTAATATGGCAACGACTAAGCGAAGGGGGTATATCGAAATTACACTCGGGGAAATCAGCTGAAAAGTAAAGAGACAGAAAGTTCATAAATCATTCCATCGCAACAGGGGTTTTGTCCAACCAGGCCCAGTCCACTGTTACCCTCCCTTCCGCAAGGTCGCCCAATTCTTCAAAAACAGCTGAGGATACGTCCAAGTCATCGACGCTGCAACCTGGGCAGCGATCCACAACCTTGACGTCCACACTTTTATCGCCCCTACGTATACGCAACTTCAACCCGCAAAGTGGGTTCTCGTTCGGATTTCCAGAAGTCGAGGCGGCGTCAAAGACAACGTGTGACACAGCACAGATATTCTCGGAGGATTTGCTAGATATTCCGCATGATCCAAGACCAGGGTCGTAGTATGTTAGATCGCCGGTGTAGGGCCCGCCGTTCGAGGTGGGGAGAGGGAGGTTCGAGCTGTTTGTAGAGGTGAAATCAGTCTTGTCTCCAATATCCAATGGTCAATTAATCGCCGAGGAATGGATTAATCAAAAGAGAAGACGCAAGGGATAGGAGGAAGATGTGCGACCCCAGACTTCGGACACTTACCCCTTTCCATGACGTTTCGTCAACCCCACAGCGAGACCGATGATAAGGGCGAGAAGCGCGAGTGTCGCGATTAAAGCACCGATGATGATCCGCTGTTTCTTAAGTGAGAATTGATTCCACCTTAGCTGTAGCTGTCGCCATGGCGTGAGTTTGTGCTTTTGTGTTGGCGTTCTGTCGGTCGCAGGCGGTACAGGGACTGGCTCGGTTGTCTTTTCAAGGTCGCTGTTGGATTCTGGAATTGGCGGGGCGGCAGCTTCAGGAAGAGGTTTTCGTTTGGGAACCCCGGGTGGAGGGCCATTGATCGTTGATGCCATTTACTTGCAGAATGCTGGGTATGTCCAACGCGGTCATAAAGCTGGATTGAAGCGCATGTTGAGTAGAGCGGGAGGACGGTGTTTCATAAAGAGCATGGTGCTTGACGGCAAAGAAAGGTGCAGGGATTGTGGTTAACAAAGACTCAGTTATTCTCGCCGTTGAGTCTCTGACTAGCCTTTTTCTTCTAAACCAATATCAAGACGAATTAATCCCTGTTTTGTGTTAGCCTGGAACGAACTTCATTACATTGATCGATGTGTTGCCGACACCCGAGTCCAGTCGGGTTGTCGTCGGAGGCAGCCACAACCCATCAAATCCCGGCCTGGTTGCTCGTTTCCTCCTTCATACTGATCATACCAGTACCTAAAGATCATCTGCCGAATATCGCAGGTATCTCTCACGAACAGAGCGACATTCGACAACCGAGGGGACTGATATGATCCTGGAGAACTTGGCTCTTCTTGGCATTACAGATGCAGGCAAAGGGAGGCCCACCGCGACCAGCCTCCAACTCGAACTCTCCGCAATTTCTGCTTTCGTCATTTCCAACCCCTCTCAACACCCGCTGTGGTGTATGTACCTAGGATCGCGTGCCAGAGTCCATCAAAGTGCGCCTTAGTTCAACCCGCCTGCTGTCTTCTACTCTGACAGCGCCACAAAGTCACGTGTTATAGTGGTGCATGAGGGCCCGAGGCGCATCGTTCAGCACCTATGACTTAAGAACAGACTCTTTGGGAGGAGTGCGATTATTGGACAGAGGGTCCCCTTTTGGGATAACATATACGCCATGGCCGAACCACACTCGTACCACGATGAAGTGGATGGGGCTGAGGTCAAACACCGAAGCTTTCTGGACGTCGTGAAATCGGCATGGCGCAAGGTTGATCTGGACCGGCAGTCGGTTATTTTGATGATGAAGTGAGCCAGGTTTGCTTTGCGATTGTTTATGGAATATTTGAGTGCTAAATGGTATACTAGGGGCGCGGTTCCCCCAACCATCGGCCTCGCGATGTAAGTTTTCCTTCTCTAGTCCGGCCTGAGCCTATGCTGATAGACAAAAGATACCAAGCGGACTCCGTGGCGGCATACTTCGCTACGTCTGGCTACCTGATCGCCATTATATCGGTGTTGGGATTTTCCATCATGCCCCGTGCCAAATTCCTGCAAATGATGCTGCTCGATATATTAGCTGTCTGCCTAGCGTCCGCGGTTTCTCTCCTGATGATGTATTCACAGGTCAAGGCACGCGAACACTCGACCAGTAGTTCAAACCAGGCATCATCGGATAGCTCGGAGTTTCCGCCGTACAATTCGTCCTCGTCGGTAACTAGTGGAGTATTCTTATTCTTTCAGACATATCTTGTCCATTCATTCAGGGCCAAATTTCAACAATTCCAGTTCCCTGTCATCATCTACTCTATCGTTGCTAATGTCGCCTTTTCTTTTGCACCCCTTCTATCCACCTTGCCTGCAGCGATATCTATGATCCGTCGATTGCTCGCAGGGGGCTTATTAGGACTGGGGCTTTGTACTGGGGTTTCGCTTTTCATTTTCCCACTATCTTGTCGAACTGTGGTTTTCAAACAGATGGGAGGCTATATAAATGCTCTACGGGCTGCTATGCAGGCTCATACGGCTTATTTTCAGTCCTTACAGACTGATGATGTGTTTGGACGGACGGCAACCTACGATTCGAACGTGGAGAAGATTGATGAACATGGCAAGGTGTATACACCGGAAGCGGCGAATATCCGGAAAGCTGTACGAAAGATAACGGAGCTTCATGGAAAGTTGAGCGGCGATTTGATTTTCGCAAAGCGGGAGGTTGCAATAGGCCAGTTAGGCCCAGATGACCTCCAGTCAATTTTTCGACATCTCCGTCAGACGATGATACCCGTGGTTGGACTTGGCTTCGTTGTTGATATTTTTGAGCGACTATCAGAATACAACAAATGGAATGAACCCATCGATCCTACAGCGGCCGTATCAGAGGACCTTCGCGACCAGGCAGTGCGCGAGTGGCATGAGATTATGAGGGCGGTTCATGATCCATTCGTCTCTATGATAAAAACTATCGACGAGGGATTGCAACATGTTGCCTTGACCTTGAAGTTCGAAAAGCAATCAAAAAATGCTAGCTCTGCTTCAGATCCCGAAGCATCGGCGACTCGAGTTCCTGGGGACAGAGAATTTAGAGTTCCTTTCGAGAGGAAGCTCTCCGAGTTCAAAGTAGCTAAGCGACTAGCACTGCGAGCATGGAGTGAGGAGAAGGGCATCACTCTACCTCCAGACTTTTTCGAGCACCCCGCCACTGCGCATCTGGAGATGGAAGATTTGCCCCAAGACGGCTCTATTAATAGAGACCGAGCTCGGAGGCAACTTTATCTAATCCTTTATGTTTGTACCAAAATCCTCGACCCGTTATATCATACTGATGATTTGTTTGTAGATGGAGCAACTGCTGGCTTCTACAGGCCACATGGTCCTTGATTTTGTCCGGTATGCCGATGAAAAGGTAGATAGCGGAAAGCTCTCGAAAACGCGAATAATTATCCCCGGTGGTAAACGTCTTCGCAAGTGGGCCATCAGTATTTTCAAGACCGCTGATACTCATGGCGAGGATCATTTGGGCGATGTGAATTCGCATAATGGCGTGCTTGAACTAGGCGAGGCGTACAGAATCAGGAAGGATCCGGAGCATCTACCGCCGGAGACGACGTTCCAGATGATCGGCGATAAAATCCGCCGGATACCAGCGATGCTGCGCTCAAAGGAGTCGTCCTATGGGTTCCGTGTTGCATGTGGTACCATGACTATCGCGGTTGTTTATTTCATTCGAGATACCCAGGAATTTTTCATCAGGCAGCGGTTCGTCTGGGCTATTATCATGGTCAATTTGGCCATGTCTCCGACATCTGGCCAAAGCATTTTCGGATTTGCGCTCCGTATTTTGGGAACCATATTGGCGATGACACTTAGCTTGTTATGCTGGTATATTCCGGGAACGAGGACACCCGGCGTCCTCGTTTTTCTCTTCATTTTTATGTCTGCCGCATTTTACATACCAGTTAAGCAGTTCCGGTTCCGAACTGCGGGGATTATCACTGTTATCTCCACCGCAATGATAGTGGGATATGAACTCCAGGCGCGCAAAATCGGAGAGCAGAACGTCAGCGCAAACGGCCAGACGTACTATCCCATCTACCTTCTAGCCCCTTACCGGCTTGCAGTGGTAGTAGGGGGTATTGCGGTCGCCTTCTTTTGGACTTTTTTCCCTTATCCTATCTCGGAACATTCGGTCCTGCGGCAAAACTTGGGGTCGAGCTTGTACCTTCTTGCCAACTATTACTCTATTATTCACGAAACAGTGACTGCTCGAATGCGAGGGGACGAAGGCGAAATGGCCCTCAAAACTGCGTCAGGAAAACGGCTTCTGAAAGCGCGGAACAAGGTGTTTTCTAAACAGATGATCATGTTGAGCAGCCTCCGTACTTACTCGGAGTTTCTTAAGTGGGAGGTGCCCATTGGAGGGAAGTTTCCAAAACAACAATATGACAGGATTATAACCTGTATTGAAAAGTATGCTTCCCATCTAGTCCTCTTATAGAGGCCCCGTGAGCTAATCTGTGCCCAGCATTGTCAACTATCTAAGTCTTTTGGGCTATGCCTCGGACTCTCTGAAACACCTAGGGAATGATGACGAAACCGACGACGCATGGATCCATAATCTTAAGAGGCTGATAGCCAGCGCACGAGTCACAACGCACCAAATAACATCGGTGCTATGTCTTCTGTCTGCCAGCCTTACGAACCAGCAACCCCTACCCCCTTACTTGAGAACACCAAAGCCCTACAGCTTTTCAAAACGACTGGAGCAGTTGGATAAGGATATCTTGAGTCTCAGGCACATAGCTGAGCCGGGTTTTGCCACATTTTCGGTGCTACAGATCTCCACTCGCTGCATCGTTGGCGATGTTGAGAGACTTATGAAGTATGTTAAAATGACGTTCTGGTCGAGGAGACTTCTCTAATAATGTATCACAGGGACGTAAGAACCCTTGTCGGCGAGCTCGATTTCTCCTTCCACGCCCTGAGCACTCGTCAAAGCAGTTTATCGGCGGCAGACGTATCAAGAGCACCGTCGAGAGCACCATCAAGAGCTACTACGGAGCGTCACAAGCTCGACTGAAGGTGTATACATAGCAAAGACATTGTTGGACATAGACAGTCAAGCCATTCAAGAATATACCATATTGCAGTTCCGTTTTTTGAAACTGGCCTTTCTATCAGACGTATCATTGTACTGACCATGTGCAGGCTAGGGGCAAGAAATAATTGGAAATACGTAATTGGACTTTGGGGTTCCATTTCTCAACAGATCTCACAGCTGCATTCCTTTTTTTTGGTAAAAATTATCCGAGAAACTTCCCCATTGCCCCTGTTAGGCTGTTACGTATCCAATGTGCCTGTTCTACATGCAAGACCCCCGACATGATGTTGCTATCCGCGCCTGTGCTCGCATACCAGACGCTTACAACGGCGAATAGCATTGCTGATATTGGGGGTGTGCGCGACGCCCAGCGTGACTGGAATGCTTAGCAGTCACGCTTGGCCAACCCTACCGAATGATCACCCGATTATGGCCGGTATATTCTTTCTCCCTTACCTGCATAAATTTCCGACTCCGTTTGGTTGCTCAAGCACCATGAGTGCGTGCATCTGGGTATTCAAAGCGGGCTAGCTGGTGCTGTATGATTCATTTAGCTTCGGCGTCCTGGCCAGAGTTCCTTGAAGCTGTGATCAGGCTTTTCTCGCCCGAAAGGCGCCCCCTCAAATGAAATAAGCCACTCCGATATTTTGGTGGGCTTTCTGCTGGATGAGGGCAGGAATCATCGAAATCGGTCATGCCGATGACGGGTTCAGGGCACAGTTGCACCAAAATACCAGCACGGAAAATCTCGCTGGAGGCATTTTTCTGCAGCACCCCTCGTTTTCTGAATCGTCTGAGGACTTAGAGACCAACTTTTGGAAGCCTAGGGTTAAGGAATGGCTTGTTTTGAGCTGCGTCTCGCTAGTCGCCATGCTGGATGCATTCGATGCGACGATGATGGTGCCCATTATACCGGTAAGTTTAGACGCCTTTTATTTCCCCAGTCAGCAGAGATCTCAACACGCATTGTTCGATTTCTAGGTCCTGTCTGCCGTGTTCAAACAACCACTCCGGAGCGTACTCTGGATCGACACGTCGTACTTTCTCGCCAGTGCAGCAAGCAAGCCACTTTTCGCCATGCTGTCCGAAGTTTTCGGTCAGGGGCCGACCCTCATCGCCGCCGTCGTGATAACCACAGCTGGGACCGGAGTTTGTAGCGGCTCATTGGACATGCCGAGTCTAGTCGCTGGCCGATTATTTCAGGGGATGGGCAACGGGGGTGCCATGGCTGTTTCGCTGCTGCTGGTGACCGATTTAATTCCATACCCACATCGCGTCCGATTTTCCGATCACATATGTCGAGCATGGGCATTTGGGGCCATGCTTGGGCCGGTTTCTGGGGGCTTTTTTGGTCAATACGGAAACTGGAATTGGACATTCTATTTCAGCTACGTTTTCTGCGCATTGAGTCTGCTTGTCGCTCCATTCGCGATTGACTTGCGTGACTGCAATATCATTTATAGACGTGCGATGTATGAAATGGACTGGATAGGGGCTGTCTTGACGTCTATTGGGATTGGGTCGCTTTTGGCTGGTATCAGTTGGATAGGGCGGCCGCCGATAGAATGGAATGACTGGCGCATATTGGTCTCTAGCTGTGTCGGTGGGGTTGTGATGGTCTGCTTACTCCTCTATGAGAGTATTTTGGTATCTCATCCGATGTTCAACCTTGGGATATTCAGCTCTATATCAACAATCATGCTGTACATTGGCTGTTTGCTGCACGGCATTCTGGTAAGGCCAATCTCATTCAAAATATTGGTAGGGGCTTGCTGACGATAGTTATTAAAAAAGGTACTCTGGCACCTACATTATCTTTCCATGTACGTGTTTCTTGTCAAAATATCCTCCCCAACTCTTACGGGGGTAAGCATCATCGCCATCACCGCCCCTGCACTCCCCGTGCTTTTCCTTACGGCAAAGATGTGGGGTGGCAGATACCCTTTTCGCCCACGTTGGATCATTCGTGCCGGCTGGGTATTGAACCTGCTATCTTCAGGATGCTTTATGCTTCTAACTGCCAATACTCCAACACCTGGCTGGGTATTCATCCTCTCCGCTGCTGGTGTGAGCCACGCGCTTCTGATCTCCGGGCACAACATATGCTCAAACCTCGAATCGCCCATTCACAAACGCAAAGAACAAGACACCCGGAAACCGATACTAGGAGATAGAAGTAGCAGCCCTGCCTTCGCGATGGTAATGTACTCTGTTCTTCGAACGTGGGGTATGTGCATTGCCATTCCTGTCGGTGGGTGTGTTGTCTTGACACAGATGGCGAAGGAGCTCCACCAGAACCCTGCCGAGCCCTCGGGATCACTTGCCTGGAAGGATGAGATTAAGCTGTCTCAGGACAATAGGGAGGAGCTGGGCCATGTGTTTCTGAGTGGTTTCCGTGTGGTATGGTGGTTCTTCATGGGAGTTTCTACTTTGGGCGGACTGTCTTCGTTGTTGATTCGGTGAACATTATTATAGACTAAGTACTTATCTCAATACCATTTGTGATTGATTGGTGTGATGGTTGTTTACTTCCAAGCCGTGTGTCTATCGTGCTATGGGTTATTTTTTGAGAGCGTTGTATGATTATTTTTTAGGGCAGGGACCCATCCGAGTCACTCCCGTTGTCGAGTGCTCCTTCCCTCTACAGGCTATCAGCAGCTTCTGCTCCGACAGAGTGCCTGCCTCCAGAACTGACAGATGCAAGCCCGAACGGGAAAGAGCACTCAGGGCCTGTTCGCCATCATAAAAGACCCCGTTGTCCCCCGCTTCTTTCATCTTTCTCCTTCGCTTCTGCACCTACTCTCCATCATCCAAACTATCCGTCCACATTGCCATCCATACTGTATCCCATTTCAACACTCAGCATCGTTACTCCGTCTTCAAAATGCATTTCTCTTCCAAGCTTCTAGCTTTGATCCCCACCATCCCACTCGCGCTGGGGGCCCCAACAGAGTGGTCCGACGCGGACATCGAGGCAGCGCCCCTTCTCCCTGATGGTATGCCCTTCCCGAGCCCAGAGCAGCTTCAGAAGATCGAGCAAGATGCCCATGGAACCCTTCCAGGGCTTCCTCTGCCCACCACCAATATCAGCACTACAGGTGCGAGCAACTTACAGCTCCTCGCCTTCCATGAGTTTGTCGAGGTTGCCTTTTTCCATGAGCTTGTTGGAAATATAACCCGCAATGTCGAGGGCTACGGCTTCGCCACCGACGTTGATCGAGAGTTTGCCCTGCGGAGCCTGCAAACAATTATCGCGGTAGGTCGTCCTAGCAACAAAAAGACTCAGTGAGTGCTAACTTGTAGCTAGCAAGAGCAAGTGCACGCCTTGGCTGCCAATGATGCTCTAGGTCACTTCGGCATTAAGCCTATCGAGCCATGCCAGTATATCTTCCCTGTCACAACCCTCAACGAAGCCATCGCATTGGCTACAACCTTCACGTCGCACTCTATTGCAACTCTTCAAGACATCTCGGAACGATTTGCAGCCAGCGGTGATGCTGCCCTCGTCAGGATGGCTACAAGCATTGTCGGCAACAAGGGTTCTCAACACGGATGGCTCAGGGTGTTCCAGGACAAGTACCCCAGTGAGCTTCCGACTATGACAACAAGCGATGTTAACCTTGCTTTCACCTGGGCTCAAAGCTTCGTCCTCCCTGGAAGCTGTCCTAACATCGGTGACATCAAGCTGCGAACATTCCTGCCTTTGGAGGTCGTGACCCGACCTGAGGCTCGGACACACAGGATCGAGATCTCATGGACCCACGGACCCGATGACAAGAAGGACGGCCTTCTATGGCTCGCCTACATCAATCAGCTTAACGTACCCGTGGTCGTTCCAGTGCAGGTTATTTCTTGCGTTGGTGCCAAATCCACTGCTGTCGCCACTCTTCCGTACGACGAGTTCCTGCTCAACGGTCTGACGGTTGTGGCGGTTGTCAATCGCAGGGGACCCTTCGCCAATGCGGCTGCGGTCGCTCAATCGACGGTCTATGGACCGGCCATGTTCATCATTGAATGAGTGGTTTTGTATTGTTAGATGTATCACTACGACGAGATGGTTCTCCTCGATTAGTTTCCTAATGAGTCAATGACACGCTATTACGTATTGAAACCGAGTACAACGACCCGTAAACGGTAGAATGGCAATTAAAAGGTGAATAAATACAATATTGAACGATCCCCTCTTCTCGACTCCCAACAGAAACGTGCTGGTGGGCGGCAGGCGGTTCAAATATGGTTCAGGTCAGGGAATCTAGAGTTTTCCCTGTCCAGCAGAAGAAGACACGCTGGAGGCAACATCACCGTAAGCAGTAGCAGCGGCGACCGTCTGGCCATCGAACTTGCTGAGGAGATCAGTGTCGGCTTGGTCGAAGGTGCCAGAGCTACCGAATCCGTTCACCTCACAAACACGGCCAAGGTAGTTGGAGCAAGCCTCGTTTGCAGACTCGGAAGGAGAAGCGAATGCCTGGCCCTCGATGGGGTCCTCAACGACAGCAGCGATGTTCTGGAAAACGTTTCCTTCAGCAAGGACATAGCCACCCTCGCCGATCTCAAAGGCGTGGCCGGAGTTATCCTGCCAGTAGTTGTTGACGGCGTGCAACAGAGTGTTGCCCTGGACCTTAGGGCTACGACCGCTAGTCTTGTAGATGTGGTTGCCCTTCATGGTAACCATGTCGCTAGATCCATCGAGGTAGACACCCCAGTAGTGGTATCCGTCGCAGGTAGCAGACCAGTCGGATTCACCGTTGATGAAGGAGTTGCTGATTGTCACGCGGTTGTCGGCCTCGGTTCCGAGAACAATGTGCTGGCGACCAATGCGGGCGGTCTTTTTTGTTTGCGTGTTAGGCAACTAAGGCATTGGGTTTATAGAGGGGATGGGGGAAGATACATACAGTAACGTGGTCGATCCAGACCTGGTCAGCATCGTTGATGGTGATACCGTCTCCACCCCAGACGTACTGGGGGTTGATGTCGGTGACGGCGATGTTCCTGGAAGGGTGTGTATTAGCTTGGCTGACTCGGTATTCGAGGAGTAGGATGGCCATACTGGATGATGATATTCTTTGCGCCGCTGACGATACGCAGACCCTTACCCTTGATCACACCCTTGCTGCCCTCACCGAGGAGGGTCTTGTCAGAGTTGACGGTGATACCGAGCTGACCGGCATTGTCGCTGTGACAGGTTAGGAATGGCGGGGGAGACAAACGCTAAGCAGTGGATTGAACGTACTAGGAGACATCGACGGTGGGAGCATCGGGCTGGTAGTTGGTGCACCAGTCGTTCTGGTTGATGGCGACCTGGCAGCCGGAGTCGGTACCCCAGGGTGCGCAGCCGGTTCCATCGGTGGTACCTTCGGTACCAGTGAAATCGAAGCTGTAGCACGCAATATGTTAGTGTCGTGTTTCGTTGAGAGGTGCCTTTGGAGGGGAATGGGCCGTATATACGTCTGGGAGAGAACGATAACGCGGGCCTGGTCATCCCCGAGATACGAGACCAGCTCGTCGGTGGACTCAGGGTAGACGGCCTCGGCGCTGCCACCACCAGTAACGCCGCTGGCGAAGCCCTCTGCTTCACCGCTGACGCTGATGGCGCTTGCGGTGCTGCCAAGCAGAGCCGTGGCAAGGCTAAGGAGAGAAACGGACTTCATGGTGAAGAAAACGAGTAAACTGGGACCAGCCGGGATGACTAAAACAAGAATCTGAAATTTAAAGAAAGTGGTGATGTTTGGGAGGAAGATTGTTTACGGCGGAGGCATTGGGAAATCTTTATATCTTTGCGTCTTGTCTGGGATCGAGACAGTCAATATTAACTAACGGGATACTAAATTAATAGTGTGATCAGTTTAATCCACTCGGCACTCTATCTTGATTAGAGGCCCATCATGGTGGCATCAGATAAAGAGAGAGGAGCTCCATGGGCCTATTGTGGAAACCGGTACCACGGCATGCATGCCCTCAAAGGCTCAAACCAAGGGCAAGACAGCCAGGGCCGTTTGGAGATTGGACGTGTTTCAAGATTTCCACTAAAAAATAGACCCGGCAGTTGATTCAAATATTGCGCGAACAAGCAATTCCTCCGTCTTGGCGATAGATGAGATATAGCTTGACGATTTCTTGACTATCTATCTTGACGATCAGTTCCAGCTGAAGGTTCACGGCTTATGACTGCTGGAAAATTTACGGAAAATTCATCGAAGCCGGCAAAACACTGCCGGCAGGTTGTGGGATGGCACACAGGGCTGGCTTCGACCCCCCGAATCCATCGGAATCGGTGTGGGGTGACGAAAGGAGTCCATGATCCTTCAATCGGAATTCAAAATTTTAGATTTTCCGAGACTCGGTGTTCACACACACTGCCGTCAGAGAGTCATGTCATGGTTCTTGCTTGATGTGGTCAAGGAGTGGTGTTGATCCACTGTGGACAGCACCAGTTTGACCCACAAGGCAAGCGACGCGCCTTCAACAACATATCCGTGCTCCTGTCAAGCATGTTCCAGAAACACTTGTTTGAGCTTTTCGGGTGCCCCTGGGGGAGAGACTGAGAGCAACAGTGAGAACCGTCAAGAGTTGTACCATCGGCTGTCTCTTCGGTCTCACGGTATTCTACCGTGGTCAAGGCACGCTGGATGAGCGGTGTTAGTCCGAGACTACGCTAAATACCAATGACCCATGGAAATATAACTCCCTGGGCGGTTAATATGAATGGTATATTGCTTCGGCATTCCGGAAGATAATTTGATATAGGAGGCGGGTAATGACCGGGTGGTCATACATTGTAGCGGTGAGGCAACTGTGGTGGTGAGATGGTCGCACTGACCTCTCTTTCCATGAAAAAACACAGGAGTTCCAGGCAAGCATAAAAGGGGAGCTGTGACCTGTTGAGACACTTCAACTTGAAGTGTCAAGGTCTGGTTTCAGGCCTTGATGCCTGGTGACGGGATTAATGCCTGAGGCATAACAAGGCATGAATACTCGCCTTCATGGTTTCTGCCTGAGGCTTTTGTCACATGAGGGTCGGCAAGTGACGGCAATTCGGATGTCCGCCCGAATCCCCATCGGACGGAGGCAGAGCTCAAGGGGTGTTTAGAGATGGTGTTGAGCGGGGTTGTCGGGTAGAAGAGCCAAGTGTAGTATACCTGGCCTGGCTATAGAGGGAAATAGATCTAGAAGAGCATCGATATGGCCGAGAGTACATATAGGCACTGTGATGCGAGCAGCGGCCGAGAGGGAAATATGTTTTCCATTCAGAGGCCGCCGTGTCCGCCCGACGCTTGTAATTAGGCTGCGCATGATTGGCGGACGGCAGCTGAATCAGCAAAGTGCCGACCGCCAGACCCGAGGTTACCTTCCCTGTGGCAGAAACGAGCTCTTCGTGACGAGTGAACATCTTGAACTCTTGATCCTCGCTTCACTCGGACTTCATTTGTCTCTTGTCGCTGGCGAGCTGTTGACTGAACTCTCCTCTCCTCTCCTGCTACTTTATCTCGCCTCTCTGCGCCTAATTGCACCTATTTCACTCTCTACGCCCTCCCTTTGCGATTTGCCTCAGTCTCGGATTGAAGGAAAAAGTCACGATGGCCTCCCTTCGCACAACATCGCGCCTTGTCGCCTCCTCAAGGTCGCTTTTCCGCCCCGCGACACTCGCTCGCTCATATGCGACCGTTGAATCTGGTATCCAGGTGAGTTAAAAACTACTACGCCAGTACCCCGGCTTTTGTTTCGGCCGCTAATCTTGGGATGTGTATAGGAGCCCGCTCCCAAGGTCAAGAAGTTCCAGGTTTACCGCTGGAACCCCGATGCTCCTACCGAAAAGCCCAAGATGCAAACCTACGAATTGGACCTGACCAAGACCGGCCCCATGATGTTGGATGCGCTCATTCGAATCAAGAACGAAATCGACCCCACCCTGACCTTCCGACGGAGTTGCCGTGAGGGTATCTGCGGTAGCTGTGCGATGAACATCGATGGTGTCAACACCCTTGCTTGCTTGTGTATGTTTCGCTGTGATCAACTGGGGGAGCAGACAGCCAGCTAACAAACATGGACAGGTCGCATTCCCACGGATACCGCTAAGGAATCCCGCATCTACCCATTGCCACACACCTACGTCGTCAAGGACCTTGTCCCCGATTTGACGCAGTTCTACAAGCAGTACAAGTCAATTAAGCCTTACCTTCAGCGCGATACCAAGACGGAAGATGTAAGCACCTGCGTTTGTCCGCAATTTATCCGTAGTCGAATGCTCACAACATTTCTAGGGTCTTGAGAACCGTCAAAGCCCCGAGGACCGCCGAAAGCTGGATGGTCTGTACGAGTGCATTTTGTGCGCGTGCTGCTCAACTTCCTGCCCTTCATACTGGTGGAACAGCGAGGAGTACCTCGGACCCGCCATCCTGCTTCAATCCTACCGTTGGTTAGCCGATTCCCGTGACCAGAAGACCGAAGAGCGCAAGCACGCTATCGACAACAGCATGAGCGTCTACCGTTGCCACACCATTCTCAACTGCACGCGGACATGCCCCAAGGGCCTGAACCCTGCGCGGGCCATTGCGGAGATCAAGAAGATGATGGCTACTCACTAGAAAGCCGGATGCAAAGCAGGAGATCAAAATTGTTTTATTTCCATTTCCTTCTCTAGCATTTTTGGTCGTTAGTCTATTTCCTATGTACTTGTGTGATCTAGCTCTTATTCCCTTGTTTTTGAGACCCTTGACGTCGGATGTTTCAATAGGTGTAAATGTGTGAATATTCCTTTCTTGTCATGAATAAATCATATTTAACTCTCAAGTCTTTCACCTTTTTATATTGTGACGATCCAAAACAGTTGAAGTTGCTGTACAATCGCTGCAGCCTCCACGTCCCGACCGGCAATGTAGATCGGCTTCTCCATGCGGTACATGGAAATAGCTTCACAGGGATCATGGCTCAGTTGGTAGAGTACCCGGTCCGCGTGCGTAAGGCCCAGAGCTATCCCTTATAGTCCAGACATAACTGATCTTTGTTTTTGCCCGAGGCTCTTTTGTTTGGTGGACTGCAACTGTATATTTTACTGCATACCGCGAACCGCAACATGGTTAAATGCAGCCAACGCCATTTAACCTTCGAAAGTGACGTCCAAGCGCCGCCCAAATGGAAGAATAGGAACCAGTTGATTGGAAATCAAAAGATGCATACAGGAGCAGTGCCAATCAGGGATCCACCTCGGGCAGGCCTTCGGGTGAAGACGCTTCTGGTTATATGTACGCGGTCCGGGGAGACTGCCGAGATCGGGAGGGCCGATCCCTGGCCTACTGGATCAAGATCATGCAAGCATGGTTGTACCTTGTTGAGTTCATTTGCAATGGAAGCTGCGAAATACAACCGAAGGTGTCTACATTTTTTTCATAGGGGTAGTAAATAAACAATGCCTTTTTGGCATTACCATAGGTCTATCTTTAGTCTAGTCATAGTGATAAGGTACGGATAATTCCACGACTCTCGATCAAAAGCTAAGAATACTTTCCAAGAACAATGTCTGTTCCAACTCCGTGCCAGCTATATACCCTTCTTCACTCCCTTCTCAGCAATCCCAGAAAGCAGTTTCGCCACGGGAGGAATTGGGAATGCCATCTCAGGCGTCGGATCTTGATCTACCTCGCCCGAGGTAATCAAGTCCACAATCGCAACAGCAACATATCCGCCAATACCGGTGAAAACGTGCCACCAGCCATGTAACTCGAATAAGAACGCTAGCGGGGTACCGACGACCTTCCGGGCTTCCAGCAAACTTGGGCAGGCGAAGTTGTCGATCAGCCAGACGCCATAGCCGAAGAGAAAGCAGCCTATTTGATTGTTAGTTATGTAACTTGATTGCTTATTTGTAACAATAAAGGGAACGAGGGGAGGGAAATCGTACACAGTCCAAAGCGCGATATCCGTCTCATATTACCCCGGATAGACGGATCCGGGACCTGGCGGGGGATAGCTTTCATTGTTCCGATTGTGATAAGAAGCGCCGCGGTGCCGAACGAGACGGCGTGGAGCAGGAATTCGTCCATGACCATGTGCACGACCATAACTATGGTGAAGAGCGTGAGGAGGATAGCTCCTATGAGTCTCGTGTGCTGGAGGTCCTTTTGGAAGGTGAGGATGCGGTACAGAAGAGGGGTCGTCAGGAGGTGCATGGATAGCTCATCCGCTGTGAAATCGCAAGCCTAGAAGTCAGCCAAATCGGTGCGAGCGCAACAAGGGACAGGCGTGCGTACACATTTGCGTGTGATACTTGAGGGTCATATGGTAGCCTGCGGAGCAGACCCCAACCCCGATCAACCCATAGTATGGAATACAGCGAGAGAACGTAGCCTGTTGTTTTCGCTGGAGTTTTGTAATGCCGTAGAGCCCAAACGCGCAGTAGATGAGGCTGCTCAGAGTGTTTATGAACTCGGCCACGTAGCGGGTGATGACGTAGTCTTCCTCGCAGAAACTGCAAAAAGTAAATAAGCGCCCGTCCAATGCTTCCGCAGCGAGAGGACATACTTTAGATAAGAAGTCTGCGGGCCCCAAAAGGGCTGAATTGGATTCATTATGGCGGGGGAAGGGAGGGATGAGGAGGAAGGAGAATCCAGCGACCTCGAAGAATGACGGAGATGGTCGGAAGTTCCAAGTTGACCGCCCCGCCGACGATTCTATACATTTGTAGTGGAAGCTACTTATCCCCCATCACATGAAACAATTGCCAGATTCAAACAACACGAAGACGTCTGCTATTTTAATAATAATGGAATATATTCGAACACTTCTGATCAATACCGGCCGGTCGACCCCAGCATATCCATGCACCGCTCGACAGCCTTCTGCATCTCATCCGTCGCCTCTTCCAACAGCGCCGTCAAAGGAATCCGCCCTGCCTTCTCCCGCTGCACTTTGATGTACTCATTATTCAACACCTTGTTGATATTGATCTTCGACACCCCACAATCAATGCACTTCTGGAAAATCTCCTTCGTAAACGGATCCGCCCCATGCAGGACAAGCTTCACCCGATCCCCAACCTTATCCTGAATGCTCTGCAAACGGTCATACTCCAACTGAATCCCCCGAGGCCCATACTCGCCATGCACATTCCCAAAGGCGGGCGCAAGCCAATCAATCCCCGTAGCAACAAACTCCTCGCTCTCCTCCGGCGTCGTCAACAGACCCTCCAAATCAGCCGTATCCGCCACCCCATCTTCCCCACCCTCAATACGCCCAGGCTCCGCCTCCGTCGCGATCCCGCGCTCATGGCAATAAGCCACCAATTCCCGTGTTAGCCGCAGATTCTCCTCCTTCTCGTAATGCGACATGTCGACCATGATGCTGTCGAACCCGCCCAGGTCCGCCGCGCGCCGGATGATCTCGGGTGTTTGTGCGTGGTCCATGTGCACAGAGACCGGCACGGAGGCATTGCGCGCGGCTTCGGCGGCGGCGTGCACGAGGATCCCGTCGGCGTAGTGCACGGCCCAGGGGAAGAGGAGGATCATAGCCGGGGAGCGCTTCTTGTCTGCGGCGCGCACGGTGGCGAGGATGCCTTCGACGTTGTAGCAGCACATTGCGGGGATGCCGTAGCGGTTTGTGGCGGCATGGTTGAGGATGGAGAGCGCGCGGTTTTCCGTTTGGAGAGGCATTTTGCTTCTCTCTCCCTCCTTTCTTGGGGTTGTTTTATTAATGTAATAGAAGGGGATTGGGGAGAAGAGGAGGAAAGGATGGCTTGGATTGGATCGAATTGTTGGTAGGTGTAGATGTCTTATAGCCTCTCATTGTATGACACCCCCCGCTTCTCCTCCGCATCCCCCGGAGTTGGTCCGACAGGCCTCAGATACGATCGCCGGTCAACTTTGGATTCATCGGGGGAAAAGCCGGTTTGCTATTATTTTCTTGATTTTTTTCGTGTGGGGTTGCGCTATTTTACCCAGGTATTTATCCGCCATCTCTCACTTCACTGGCGGTGCGGCGCGGCTACAGTTTTGGAAGAGTGAAACGAAGATCAAATGCGAGTCATTATACATCGTGTAGATACTCATAAATTACTGGCCGTAAACCCTGATAACACTGGTGCCGCTCTGCCCCCCAGATCCGTGTCTCTGTGCCATAAACAGCACATTCAATGCAGCATTACCAAGATGGAGTGGGCAGTACAGATCCCGCGCCTTCTGCACAACTACTTCAAGTTTAGCCGCGACCTGGTCTACCGTTGGAGACCCCGCGGGTGCCTTTTCGCCAATGCGTCCCTCAATCATCTCAAGGCCCTGCTGGATAAAGAGTTTGCTCGCGCCAGCGGCCTGGCTGACCAGCCCGTAGAACTGGGTGAGATCAACATTGAGATATCGCGCAAACGAAACGGCCTCGGCGGCCGCGACAAGATTGACGCCCCGCATGAAATCCAAAACAAGTTCGGTGGCGGCTTCGGTGTCGGCGCATGGGGAAACGTCCGAAAGGGGCTTGGCATAGTACTGTCGGACCATGGCCGAGTCGTCCTTAGGGCCCCAGCCGTGTAGAAGCGCAGAAAGGTATATTTGTTCGGCGGTCGAGCAGAGAGGGGTGGGGAAGTTGTGTTGGCGGGCAGTTGCGGTGATGATTCCCTGCACTCAGCTGGTTAGCGGCCGAATGAATGAATGCTCCGTGAGCGGGGTAGAGAGAAGCGTACAGCGTCTTTGAGAATAATGGTCAACGCACTGGCGCCGGGGTTCCAATCCTCCTCCACCATCCGGGGGAATCGGTTCTCGTGCATCCATGTCCACGCATCCGAAGTCTGGATCTTTTCGGCTGTCGCACGAGCATCCAGACCCAGCTGCGCGGCAAAGCCCATGGCCTCACTCGCACCGAGAATGTGAATGGCTGCCAGCACCTGGTGGACCATTTTCATATTGCTACCTGCACCGATACCACCGGGGACCAGGTATAGCTTGTTGTCGTCGGACATTTCTTGTAGGATGTCGCGGCCAGCTTGGAGGGCTTCATCAGATGCGCCGGCCATGATGGAGAGCGTCCCATCCGCTGCACGTTTGGCACCGCCAGAAACCGGGCTATCGACGAAAAGAATGTCGCCGCGACCGCGCTTTTGAAGCTCGGCGGCGACAGACTGAGCATACATGGCGGACACCGTTGAACAGAGCATGAGAACCGCGTTCTGGGGTAAATCTAAATGCAATGATGAGCCTGGGCTTCAATCGGGTCAAATAGCCTTGAGTACATACATTGTACAATGCCGTTGTCGTCAAATAGGACAGACTGCGCTTGTGGCGCTGAAGCCACCATAACAACGTAGTACTTCTTGTCTTCAGCTGATTCACGGAGAGAGGACGCAGGTATGCCCCCAGCAGCCCTGAAACGCTCAATTGAGGCCGGGAATACATCGAAGCCATGGACTGGATAGCCCTGTTTGACGAGGTGGGTGGCCATGCCAAACCCCATGGCTCCTAGGCCCACAAAACCGACTGATGGCTTGGACATGACGAGTGACTGAGTACTGAAAACCGAGCTGATTGTTCCAGTATCCTTGCTGCTGAAAACACCCTTTAAGAAGGGAGCCTGCTGTGATGATAAGGCGGGGACGGTGGGATGCCCGGTTGAAGCATCGGAGTTCATCCGACGTCACTGAAGTCGGAATTCTGTGCGATCTCGAGATTGGTATCAGGCTAATACTACTAGTAGCTGACCTGAGAATGAACTAGAACTATTTCCATTCACTGCGGAGTGCTCGGGGGTGCCCGAGGGCAGAGCTCCGCGCCCGGAGACACTGCGAGTACAAATCCAGTATGCTGGGCCAGGCCGCGGTTAGTAATTATGCCTGAGCATAAGTCAGTGATCTTCTCAGTTCCCGCTTGGATCCTCAGAATACGAGGCTCATTCAGGAGATGAGTCAAACCCAGTAAGGATCCCCCTGCATCGCCCCAACACGGCAAAGGCACTTTGATGTTTGAACAGCTGGCTGACCAACAGGAAATCTCCAATCTAAACGTTCTGGCTGAGGGTGGAGCTCCGCTCGTATTCTATTAATGGAAGGGCAACAAGGGTCCATGACAAGTGGTTCGACCCAGTTCCTCCTCGTGTCGCTCCCCAATGCAATCTCGTCCCGAGCGCTGTGAGCGGTTGTAATCCGCGAGCCAGTGATGATCGTGACTCCAACGGTATCAGCAAGAGAAAGACCAGCTCGGAAGTTTCTCGCTGTTCAATTATGGTGCTTATCCTCGTAAGCCCTTGTGGGACTCGCAAGTTTTGGCCCCAACCCTTCAGCCCCAAGCCAAGCTCTGAGGCAATGCCATGGTTTTCTGGATGACACGAGCTCTTCGAGGCTGAATCGAGAGATCGGCGTACTTTTGAGTTTTTCATTGGGTCCAAAGCTGCGTTTCTGCCTATGGGGGTGAAGAGTGCCTCGTATCGGAGGGCTCTGGATGCCCAGCGTAAGCCATTTTTGGCAATAATGTTGATCCGCGAAGGATGCATATATTAGACTGTCAAATGCCAGCAGAGAAGTGTTTCTCGAGATTTTTCTCTTCACTCCTTTCTGACAGTTTCTGCAAGACCTGCGCCTGTGTGATCTAACCGTTTCGAACTATTCCTCTCAATATGGCCGAGAAAGCGAACTACCGTACGTTGTTATGAACTTTCTGAGTTTGATTGATGCTAACTTGAATGCTGCCTCAGCCCCGGAGCTCCAGGCTGCTTCACCCCCTACCTACGAACAACCCCCTACTATCCCACAACAGGCACACCCTGGTACACCCGGGCCCGGCGCTGAGCTTCATCTCGAGCAGATGCCACCCCAGGGATATGCTCCTGCTCCTCAGCAGGTACACGCACCTCAGGGGTATCCCCCCCAGCAGGCACCTCAGGGCTATGTGCAGACTCCCCAACAGTCACCTCAGGCATATGCGGCTGCTCCCCAGCAAGCCCCTGGTCCTTGGAACCCCACCCCGCAAATGTATCCCCCGCAACAATACGCAGCACCAGCACCAGCGCCAGCCCAAAACAACTACCCTACCGCGATCCCTCTGCACGCCCTCGGACGGACTTCTCAGGTCGTTGACTGCCCCATGTGCCACACGCGAGAGATGACCCGGACAGAGGCCGTGAACGGATCGACAACCCAGTAAGTTCACTTCGGAACCGAGCTATCTTCAAGGAGACATTCAGCTAATAGCTTTGTTTAGTGCCTGGGCGGCCGTTCTTTGCTGCTGCGCCTGTGTAGGGTGTATTCCCTACTTCATGGCTCATTTCAAGGACGTGGAGCACAAGTGCGGGAAGTGCAACTACCTCCTTGCTACTTACCATGGAAGTGGCCATGTTGTCGTCCACCAGCAAACGGTACAGCCGGTACAGCAACAACCGATACAGCACGCACAGCAGCCACTACAGCAGCCTGTACAGGGTCAGCCGATAAAACAGTGAAGATACCCCCGTCTGTGCTGATGCTTTGATTTCCTTTTCTTTCTGATATTGGTTGGTGAGGAGGAGTTGGGTGTACGGTGTACCCAGACTGTAATATGAAGGGGAGGGTGATGTGTGGAGTTATGATTGTCTTGGACCGAATTATGGATACCACTTTGTTGATACCTCAGTTCTCTTAATATATGCAATAAATTATTCATTCTGTGATTCTCCTGATCTTGAAATTTAGAGTGAAGAAGATGCTATTCCTATATGAAGTACGCCGTACGAGGTTGCCCAAGTCGGATTTTGGCAATATACTTGCGCCAATCAACCTCCAATTATGTGGATAGAATTTCTCTCTCTGAAGAAGTCCGTTATGTGCAAATACTTGAAGTTTTCTCTGCCCGAACCTCTCAACTGGTAAAGGTGGAGTTGCAGATCATCTTCAACGACGTGAATGCCAAGAAAACATCACGCCAAGCCTTGAGATACAGCATCAACAGTCGCCCAACCTGAACCTTCCTCTTCATCGATTCCATGGTCCCTTCGACCTGTTGACATTTCCATCCAATCTCATGCGCCTGTCATGTTGGAAATAGACCCCGATGATCGAACCACTATCTTCAGCAGATTTCTCCGTACCACAAGCCATGACGTCAAACACTTCCGCGAATCTCCTCTTGGACCTCTGCCTGGCTGATCCGAACGATTGGGTGGTGACGCCAGACTCTGGACTGTGCCTGGAAATCAACTTGCATCGAAATATCGCTGCAGCATCGCGTTATGGCTTGCATACTGCAGTAAATCCGACATGAATATGCAGAAAAGCTTTGTATGTGACGAGCAAGGCCACCTCCACCATGGAAACCTTATGCGAACGGGCGCGATATAAGCTTTGTGGCCGGTACAGCGTTGCATACATTATACTATTTACCACGTCATTGACATCCGCGGCTCCCCGGGTGCTCGATGGATTTTGGCTTCCCCGCCTGTTGTCGCTCTCTCGCTCCCCATCTTCGCTGTCACTTGGTATATTGATGGCCGTCGAGAATTCTCGTCCAGCCTCATACTTCGCCCGCGGACCTCATCAAAAGCTCGCGTCCTTCGATCAGCTTGTGAATTCGGGTCTCATATCATAGAGGATATCTGCGCCTAGCGCTGACACGCAGTATGGGCTCTCTACTAGGGTACATCTAGATATCTAGCGGCTGACAAGATTAGAAAATGCCTGCGCTCGATTCACTCGCGATAGCAACGCAGAGGCAGGTCCTCGAAACTCGAAACGTCCTCGAACGGCGAAACTGGGCTTCCGAGAACCCTGGCCCGATCCTGGTATTCTGCATCGTTTTCATCGTGGGCATGGGAATTATTCTGCTTTTCTTGTATCGGAAATGGATGTCGCATAGGGCCCAGAGGGAGTCTTACGCTTGATTGAACCTTCGATGTTTTCCCGGCCGGCCGCTCCTCCATCTATGTACGATTTAATGTCGAATACTTAATAAGACACCAGTTTCACGCTTCGAGCACGGCGCTTGTTAGTATACTATGAGGAACGTATAGCATGTCCTTTGAACTGTTTGTATGGTGTGGGCGAGGGAATGTTTTCTTATTTTATTTTTGATCTGAACTCCTTTGAATGACTAGGTCCACAAACGACCTGAGCTCAGAGGACCATGCAGGTGCACCACTATAACGCTTGTACCGACTCAGGTGAGTATAGCGGCTTAGGTGAAAAGGATTAAGCAAGCGGTTGATTTTCTAGGTTCTTCCTGCTATTGACTGGTGATTATATTCGACAACACTCAGCAAAATACATTTATGTCTACGAATATTGATTGATATTGATCTGAAATAGCTTGAAGTATACAAATCAAATCTTACCAACACCAGCGTTTGCAACAACAGTGGAAGGTACATCAGCAACACCATAAGCATCCACCAAGCTGTCCGAATACTGCGCGATCTCATCCAAGACCTGTTGGTCTGTCAATTCCGGCCAATCACCAGATCCAGCGAGTCTGTTCCACTCGCAAATATACCCCAGAGAGGCAGAGCAGGCACTTGCCGAGTCCACGGAAGGAACATTATACACCAACGCCCCGCTGGTCAGTGTGGTATCTGTAATTGGAGTTGTCACGGTGTCAAAATAATTTCCCTCCAGAAGCACCCAAGTGTTGGTGTCAATGTCAAAAGCATGCCCACCGACATTCTGGAAATAGTTGTTGACCCCATGGAAGAAAATGCGGCTGTCCGTGTTCGAAGTTCCCAAGTGTGGTGCACGGCCGGATACATCGTGGAGCCAGTTGCCTTGGAAGGTATACCAGTCCTCTTCACCAATAAGCAACAATGTCCAATAGTGCTTGCCGTTACATCCGGAGGACCAGTCCGTCACACCATCAAACTCATTGTTCGAGATAGTGACGTGTCCGGCAGCTCCCCAGCCGGAAACGATAAACTGCCTCCCAGCAAGAGAGAACTTGTTATGATCGATCCAAACTTGATCGCAATCGTCGAGGGTAATAGCATCACCGCCCCAAACGTACTCTGGGTTGAGCTCCGTAATGTGGATGTTCTGAATGATCACATTACTTGCACCGCCGCGAATGCGTAGCCCTTTGCCGCGGATAACTCCAGCATCACCGACACCGACAATACTCTTGTTGCTACCGACGTCGAGGGGTGACGGGCCTGCATTGTCATAGGTACATTCGATCCAGGTGCCATCGCAAGTATCCTGGATAGAGGCCTGGCCCGCGCTTGTTCCTCCCTCGCAGGTAGTCGTCGCTGTGCTACAGCACTGCCCTGTTGTTTCCCCTTCAGTGCCGATGAAGTTCCATTCGCGGTCGATGAGGATTGTGCGCGCGGTATCGTCAGTTATCCACTCGACAAGCCTGCTTCGTTAGCCTCAGCGAGAGTATCAGTATCCGGCAAACATACTCGTCTAGACTGGAGGGGGTCTGAGGCTCTGCATCACCACCTCCGGTCGTTCCAGCACCGAAGCCAGAGGGTGTGCCCACAACCTGCGCGCTGGCAGATTGCAGAAGAAACGCAAAAAGAGCGGACAAAACGACTTTCTTCATTTTTCTGATTCGGGTAGGTATCGGCAAAGGGTTCGTGGGATCGACTGATCTGCAGTATTCTGAGACGAACATGCATGTGGTCTTTATACCTCCCCGACTACACCATGGCATTGGCAACCAAGAAAATTATATTGCTACGTATAGTATCTCCCTTCAGATAAATTACCCGACGTGGATAAAAGGAGAGTTTACCATTACGAAGAGCGGGGACAATTGACGAATCAGGAAATCGACACCCGACACAATAAGTTCAAAAATAACATCTTCATTGGAAGCGCCCAATTCGATGGACGCACAAAAGCTGCCTAAATATTCCCTGCGGAAGTCATCCGAGAAAGGCAGAGTTCCTGTGGACACCGCCAATATGTGTGAAACGCCGAGGAAACGGCGCGAACCCACGCCCCTCAAGCACTTAAATGAGCTCCCAAAAACCATCCCCATTGGCATCCTGCAGAAAGGATGGAAGCGCCATTTGCAGCCTCTTGAAAATACCCCCGTCCTGCCCTGACTCAGGTCCTATGACATTGTCACAGTCGGGTTCATCAAAATCCGAATCATTATCATCTCCAGCCCTCATGTCACTGTGATAAAACGGCGGGGCTGGAGACTGAAGACGCGTGCGCCCGGGCGTCCAAGGCTCTGGCTATTGATGAGATTGGGGTGGACAAGAGCTATCGTTCATATCCTCGTACTCGCTGTCGCTCTCGTCCGAGAGCGAAGGCGGGTTCGGAAACCGAGACACTGTCTCTCCCAAACCACACATATCGTAGTCAAAATCATCCGACCAAAATGCACCAGGGACACTATCCACACTACGGCCACCTTCCCAGCCAAGTCCTAGGCCTTGAAGTGCCTCAAGTAGACTGTTGGAGCCCTTTCCTGGTTCTCCGCTACCCATCTGCACAACCGCACCGGCGGGGATATAGCAGAGAACCTCCTGCTGCGAAGCATCCGCATCCGATGGAACAGACACCATGAAGTCTGCAGTTACTAGTGGACCCGAATCATGTACGCCCCCAAGTGAGATATAGCGCAGTGGGTTCTCGATAGCGCTGAATGATGTGCTGGTACCGGTTCCCCTGTGCTGCGGCGATCTCATCCGTGTCCCCGATTCAACCTCGCATGCTAGACAGCAGCTGTCTGAGTCAGGCTGAAGGTCACGCATTGTTTTGATCCAGTGTCCGACCGGCTTTTGTTGGCTGTGAATGCGGGCTATGAGTTCGGTACAGGCATCGAGGGTTAACGAGGCAATATGCCCGCAGTGTTGGTGGTGTCGATAGGTGTGCTGGCACATTTTTCTTGATTTGGAACGAGGAGCTTCTTAAATCAGAGAAATCGACTGAGCTCGGTTTGGACTTAGACTTGGACTTGATGCGACGGGTGAGCTTCGAGTCCTCGAAGTGATTATCGGCGGGTTTATATAGCCTTTACGTGGCAGGACAAAGGTCTTCACTGGTGTTTCATAAGGCTGAGTGAATGGGGTTGGATATTTCCAGTGCACTATTATTCATTGTAGTAACCATGAATGAAACGGGTATTGCCGGGGATTTCTTTATATTGTCTGGACCTGAAGCTCATGTATGAATCGAGACTCATTGATACTGTGAGTCTAGCCCACCCACGCTGAAAATATTCATTTTTTTAACCATACGACACATAATCATACAATCAGAGGCCGAAAACCCCTTCTTACCCTACGACAGTGCCCACACCCATCAACTCCCTGACCGCAATCTGCGCACCCCTCACACTATAATCCGTCGTAACCGCCTCATCTGCAATCTCCACAAACGGCCCTATCACAGCCATGTTCCGCATCCCCTCCGGTATAACAGCCGGCCGATCGTTCGGGATCCTGGGGAGCAGAGTCGCCGCCCCACGCGGCTGAATGCAGGGAATCGTAACCGCCTTCTTGAGGATCGACTCAAGCGGGTATCCCAGCTGCGAGAGGATCTCGGACAGGATTTCTTGACCCGAGCAGTCGATCATTGGCTTTTGGATGTGTGTCCCGCTGCGCTCGGGGGCGAGGGCGTAGCCCCAGCAGACTTGGATGTGGGGTGGTTGGTCTGGGAGGACGGGTTGGTGGGGGATGTGCAGGGTGACGAGCCAGGGGGAGTCGCGGAGGGTTAGCAGGGTATTAGGGCCTGGGGTTTGGGCTATTGTTTCGGTGAGGCGGGAGAAGAGTTCGGTGGAGGATAAGGTGATGGTGAAGGATTCGAGGCGGGAGGAGTGCAGTCTTGTGCAGAAGTTGTAGGCGTTGCCGAAGTTGGGGTGCTTGGTGCTGAGCTCGAGCCAGAGAAGCCAGTTTTCGTCGAGTTCTGTATCTGCGTCCATGGAGGTTTCGGGGTCGGTGATTGTTGTTGGGTCGAGGTGGAGGGATGGAGGGGGGTGGGTGTTTGTTCCTGGGAGGAGGGTGGAGAAGATGGAGCCTAGTGAGACGATAACGATGTCGTCTGGACTGACTTGTATTGTCTTTTGGTCCTTTGAGGAGACAGAGCAGCATGGCTCGCGGACTGGAGAGGTTTGTATTGCGGTAATGCGTGTTGGGTCGTTGGGTTTGTTAGGGTTATCTTTCGCAAAGGAGATGTCGCAGATGGTGGTGTTGAGGCGGAAGTCCACACCTCTGGACATGAGGAACTGAACGACGGGGACTATGATAGACTCATGCACGCTGTATTTACCTAGATCAAGGAGGTAAGGTTGCTGGAGGTCGTGCAGATTGCTGAAGCGATGCAGGTACCGGCGGAATTCGGCAGCGGAGTGTGAGGGTTTGAGGCCGAAGCTATGCAGACACCTTTAGCTACGTATATACCCCCGAAAAAAGAAAAAAAAAGTTACCTTGCAGCAAGCGCCAACCAGTATGCACTTCGAAAGAATCTCTCATTAACGAAGTCGCAAATGGGGGCCCTCCCCAGCGTCTTCTCCGACTTGGATGCCAGCGTGAACAGATCAATTCGGTCGCGCAAGCCCAGCGCCATCTTCTTCGCATCGACGCGACCGACCCCATTAGACTTGTGACCCAGAAACATTGTGCGCGGCGGTTGGATTTCCAGTGATGTCGCAAACTCGAGGATCTCATCGCGCACTGAGCGGCTGGGATCAGATGTCGAGGGGACTAGCGACAGCGTGGCATCCATGCACACACCGTTGTATTGTGGCTGTATGCGAAGGTCATAGCCATTCTCTGCATCGCCATGACTTGCGGTTGCGCCGCCTGGGACACTAAGAGACTCGATTATGTGTATACGGGAAGGTGGCACATGAACTTCCTGGATGAGATGCACTGCGGCTGTGAGCGATGCGACCCCGCTGCCTAGGATCCAGGCATCGATGCGCTCCGGATCACGTCTTGCCATGTTTCCTTTGGTAATTATAGATGAAGGTGTCTATTTCTGGGGATGAAAGGCCGTTGAGATAAGGCTGGTGGGTGTATGACTTCAAGGTCAAGAGGAACCGTGGATACGCTCAGGGTTGTGACGGCATGACTACAGCCCAGGCTAGAACCCCAGGTTTATAAAATTCTAATGGCAAATAAGAAAAGTAAAAAGGTATCTTGGGAAATTATGCCTCAGAAACTTGTTCTGGGCCATCAACTACTTCATACTTCGCATCCTCGGCGCTGGGAAGCTCAGGGATAAAGGGCGCTTGTCCCCTTCGTTCCTGTTTCAGTTGCTCCCGGATTGCAGCTACTGACTTGCGGCCTTTGCCCTCGAAATACTTCGGCCCTAGATCCTCCAGATCGAATCCTCGGGGGTAGTACTTATCGTCTTCGTCTCCGGGTAAGGGCATCCCCATTGCCCAGGTGACCCAGGCCGCGGGACCCCAGCGGTTCCAAATCGTCGGCTTCACGTAGTATGGAATAGCTTCGTAGAGCTTTACGTAGTAGCGTCCATACTCATTTGGCTTATCGGTAAAGACATCAATTCGCTGGAAGTTCGCCCGGGGCAGGGCCAGGTGGCGTAGATAGAACTTGCGGAGCGCGATAAGTGAGGAAAATATCGTCTTGTATGTGGCAGATGGTGGTTCATACCTGTGCAGGTTAGCTAGATAGTCAATAAACCGCGGGCAAGGAAGAATGCGTACATCATCGACTCTCGTAACCGGTCATCCATCACGCAAGACGCAAAGTTGACACCGGCGGACTTTAGGAATCGCGGCATTGAATAGACAACAACGTCCATAGTCTTGTCCGCGACCTCTTTGTTTGAAGGGTGGGGCTTCATATAGTCTTCCTCGTACTTCAGACTCCATGCCCGGAGCTCATCCAGGAAATGCAGCCCGTCACGGAATGAATTGGGGCCTGAAGGAAGGTCGGCCAAGCTGATTTCCAGTGCATCACCGAGACTCTTCCAATAAGTGCCGATGGCGCACTGCTCCAGGTCACTGAGCGAGCGCCACTCGAACATATCAATGAAGCGAATGGGCTCGAGAGCGAACAAGCTGAGGGTGTACAGCATATCAGACTCGAGAATCTTTCCGCTGCTCCGGTATCCTACATGGAGGAACTTGGTGCGAGCGATAGCGGTTTGTGCTCGTTCAGAGGACGGCTCAAACGCCATAAACTGGCCGATCAGGGCGCCTGTGTCGGCATACCGTTTGAATGATGTCGCCGGATTTGAGAACTGGGATGTTTTGAGCAAGAGAGCTGATATTGTTGGGATTCCATATGTCTGCCGTTGTTAGTTCTGCCTATAGATAGTTGGGAGAGGTACGTACCCTGAACAAGGCAAACTGCAAGGCCTTGACCGTCGCCGACGGGAATTCCATCGCTAGCATCTGCTTTTGGATCTCCCAGGCATCATGGTCCGTCATCGAAGCCATCTCTTCTCGAGTGGTGTACTTGCGATACACCTTTTGTAAACGCCCCAGTCGTCGATACCGAACGGACCTTTGGATGAGTAGGTATGCGGCCAGCAGAGCAGCCGATAGGCCCCTGCGCTTCCTGGAGTCTCTCCAGAACTCTAGCAGCAGCGTGCGGATGGGCAGCTGCTTGAGGCCGACCATGATGCGGGCAATTTGCTCATCCATAGTGGGATATGTTGGCCAAGACCAGTGAGGCTGTATACCCCTCCAGGCGGTGCTGGGTCATGGGATTCTTATATTATGTAGCGGTGCCATCAGGCCACAAATGCAGAGCTGGATAATAATGACAGCGAACCATGGACCAGGCATAAAACAGGTGGGATACCCGAATGCGCATCCCCCAGCTTCACTGGTGCACTGTGCAGGCGTGCTTTCATGTGCGTCAGGATCGGCGGGCGGACCGAGGGATACAAGCCCCAGATGGGGGGCCAGGCGCACCTCTCAGCGGCGCCCGATATCTCATACTTAGTCGCGGTCGCTGAGTCGTTTCTTTCGGGCTGCCGCAAATATTGGCCGGATGGGCGAATAACCGAGGAATGGGGCCCCAACAGGCCAAGACTGATGCCCCGGGCCCGAGATCGTATGTTGGGCCTGCCGGGGCTGACTCGCGGGCGCTGACACCGCACGTTCCTCACGTCTTGGGCAATTATGAATTCATGATCATGTAAAAGCGTCATTGCACATCGGATCCCGGATGATGCGAGAGTTCTGTAATCTTGATTCTAATGTTGAAGTGAGAGATCCCAAAAGTTCTCGATGAGGATGCTCACCACTACTACCAACCTCTATCGGTAGAATAACCTCAAGCGTGATCTTTGCAGACTATATGCCCTGCGGTACAGGCAAGAATGCCGGGCAACCTACGGTCGAGCTCATATCACCTATCATGGGCGAAGAACACATTCTATCGGTGTTAAGGAGCACCCCCTAATCAAGACGGATCACCTGAAGCACGAAGCCAGATACGACCCGATGTCTTACTGGAGTTTCAAAATGGCTTATCAAGTAAAGGCTGACAAGGTCAATGGGCCTAATCTGTGGCTACACTAGGGATTACGTGAAATGGTTCCTCCAGACAGGAAAGAGTCGGATCTCACCTTATCCTGCCAGGGACGTGTTTTCTGTGCACACCGGGCGATTGTCGGTCCTCAGGTGCAGTTAGGCGACCTGTGTCGCGGCATCATAGCCTCTAGTAGGCGTCACGCCTGATGGGAGGCACTTCCGTCAGACGGTCTGCGTACCATAGAGATGGTAATGTCGGGTGCTACACCCGATTTCACAAGCCCAAGAGCGATCAAGATACGTCCTAGGTGTATGTGGTGGCCAACAGTTTGACATCCCCGATCTCAAAGGGCATGCGTACGATGTAACGCTCAACTGGGTCATCCGGCCACCGCTTCACGTCTCGAGACTTCCCTCAGGCTGTTGAGCAAGTTTGGCTCGAAGCACCGCCGCATGAGACGCATGAAAGACACTCCGCCCGAACATGGCGCGACTTGTCGCAAAAGGGTACCTGTCATTTCAAGAAAGATCGGAAAAGGGTCCTTAGCGACAATCCCGAGCTGGCAATGGAGCGCTTGATGAAGTGGCTTCAAAATTGGCCAAGGACAATAAGCGGAAGCAAGCCTGAAGTCTGCAAAAGTTGCCTCAACGAAGAGGTTTCATAATGCATCAAACAAGGCTGGAAGATTCTAGCAGCCCACGCATCAGCGAACGGATCACTACGGAGTAAGCAAAGGCTGTTCCTGGTTCCTAGCGGAATTGCGGATTTAGCCTGCTCCCAAACCACTGGCCAGCCGAGATTCGGCGGCGCTTACCAAGGGCCATTCTCAACTTGGTACCAGAGATCCAGAATGAAGTAAACGAAGGCGCAAGTGACAAAGAAAGTTGCAAATCCGCCCCCAAAATTTCTAATCACGACAAAGCCGCTGACAAAGCCGTCCGGGGTTGTGATTGGCCCGCCGCCGGGAAGCACCTGTCTGGCCCCACCGCGGAATTGCTTCGCCAGCCAACACTGTCCCACCGTCGATCGCGTATAAAGAAAGCTCTGCCCCTCCATCATGGCTGCTCCAGATCAGTCCATCCTCGCATTGTTTCGACCCCTTGACACCTCTTTATCACTTCATTAACATCACAACTGCTACAATGGGTTCCACCGGAGTCGAGTTCAAGAACCCCGCCACGGGCACCCTCCTGGAGGCCGTCAAGGCCCGTCGCACCATCTACGGCCTCAAGCCTGAGAGCCCCATCTCCGACGACACCATTGAGTCCATTGTCCGCGACTCCGTCCTGCACGTCCCCAGCTCTTTCAACACACAGACCTCTCGCGTCGTTCTCCTCTTGAAGGATGAGCACAAGAAGGTGTGGGACATTGCCCTCCAGGCTATGGAGGGGCTTGTTGCCGCCGGTGCTCTGCCCAAGGAGGCCTACGAATCCTCCACCAAGCCCAAGCTTGAGGGCTTCCGTAATGGCTACGGAACTGTATGTTACAATTCAATTCAAATATTGACCAGTTTGCTCATTATGCAGGTTCTCTTCTTCGTCGACTATGACGCCCTCAAGGACATCAAGGAGAAGTTCGCCATCTACGCCGACAAGTTCGACCCCTTCGCTCTGGAGTCCAACGCCATGTCCCAGTACCTTGGTATGTCCTGTGAATCTCTATCCAATTCAAAGATACTAACATTCGCAGTCTGGACCGCTCTCGCCTCCGAAGGCCTCGGTGCCAACCTCCAGCACTACAGCCCCCTGATTGACGAGCAGATCCAGAAGCAGTGGAACATCCCTGCCAGCTGGAAACTAGATGCCCAGCTGGTCTTTGGTACCCCTGCCGGTGGTCCTTTGGACAAGACCTTCGCTCCGATCGAGGACCGCTTCAAGGTGTTCGGCAAGTCCGCATAGATTATAAATATCTAGACATTTGCATTAGCGATAAATCATGAACGACTTTAAGACTTCCAGCTCTAGCCTTCTATATCTATTTACTTCTCAAAAGCTCCAAATCCCCATCAACCCCCCTCTTCACACTCCTAGCCCTCTTCACCAACCTCCCCGGATGCCAAATAATCCAAACCCCCATAAGAACCGCCATCAACGCCCCATCAAAGACATAAATATACACCTCACGCTTCCGCACATCCGCCCCCTTCGGCGCCCCAAACTCCACCGTCCTCACCAAATTCCTCACAATCATACACCCACACACCCCATAAAGACACCACATATACCCCCTCCACCCAACCCCCCTTTCCCCATCCAGTTCCGAAGAAACCCTCGTCGGATAAGCCACCAACCTCCTCTCGAACTTCACCGCAATCACCACAAACCCCACAAACACAACAAGCGTAAACACCAGCCCCGCCAGCACCGCCTTGATCCCAATATCAATTATCTGCGCATCTCCCGTGACTTGCAGCCCAGCACCAACCAGCTGCGTCAGCAGACAGATCACGTCGTTTAGCACGAATAGCACGGTTAGCCGCTTTGGACGGATAGGCGAGTGGTGCTCGGCGCCTAGGGCTGTGATGAGGCGTGATAGCGTCATGTAGACGCTTGCCGCTAGCAGGGGTGGTGCGCAGAGGAGGAGCATCTGCTGTTGAGCCCAAGGGCCGATTCCCGTTCGATCGTTGTGGGAGCGTGCACGGCCGAAGTACCCGAATGTTTCGCCTGGCTTTTTGTTAGATTTGGATTCTTTGGGGGGGGGTTGTCTGCTGGTGTAGTGCAGAGGGGTAGGACGTACATATTCCGCCGAGGACGAAGGGGATGAAGTATGCCGCTTTGTAGGGGAACATGAGAACAATGTGTGCGAGAGTTGCGAGGCCGAAGATGGCCATGAAGGCGTATCCGGCTGTGAGGGAAGGGTTGTAGGGGTAGAATTCGACCCAGGGGTCTGAGCCGTTGACGCCTGGGTGGAAAGTGAAGTCCATTTTGATATAGATAAATGGGTTCTATCAGGAGAAAGGCAAGTAAGGAGTGATAGTAAAAGATCTTTAGAACAAGACAGCTGTTTAGGATAGCATGGGCTGTCTTTTATACGTAGTTAGGGTCTGCCGAGCGTTTCAACTGATTACCGCTTTTGGTAATCTAGAAACGAATACGGGTGGAGCGGGAAAGCTTCGGCGCGGATCGTGCAGAGTTTGAATGGAGTCGCGTTATTTTTAGGATCATTAGACACTCGATCGGCATTTTTCATTCTACTATACAGTACCAAACTATATTGTATCCTTGCTATTGGACAATACCTGATCAAGGCAACAAAATACTCTGATAACCTTGGTGCTACAGTGTCGAAAGTGGGTCGGTCCCTTGACGTCCTATACTTGGGTATCTATATAAATTTTCACTAGGGAAGATAGGCAACAATCTCCTCCGGCCACTCAATCCACGCATGATACGCCTCAGGGAGGCACGCCTTGATCCCCATGACAATATGGTGGTCCCACCGTTCCATGAACCAAGAATCTCTCATATACCGCAGCAGAATAGCCCAATGCGCAAGAACAATAAGCGCAATCGGCTCCCTTTCCTCCAACTTAGTGATCATCGTATTAGGTAGCCGGAACGTCCATCCCATAGCGTACGGCATTAAGCCCGTTGGGTGGCACCCGGTCCTCCGTCGCCGGTATGCTTCCTCAAAGCACTCTGCCAAGTTATCCACAACGCCAACGTAGACTTCCCTATCCCCTTCCATCTCGAGATTAACCATGTCCCGGACTTCTTGGAGACGCTGGACATGTCGGGACAATTCTTCGTCTAGTTCAGGGGCGGAGGCGTCGGTATCCAAATCCAGGCCCTCTTCAGCCGGTTCTAGCACACCAGTGAAGATTTCCCCATGCTTTTCGGCCAATATTGACCGCACCCCGTGTAGCAGTACTAGCCATTCTGATTTCCCATTGGCATTGAACACCAAATACTCGCCATCTCGCGGTCCACGTGCAAAATAGGCAAAACAAATCATGACAGCCGCGATGTAGATATACTGACAGTTCTGCGAGTCCAGTGTGTCAAGCGCAAGAACTGCCGTAACAGAGCGCACACCGAACGTAAAATGCTCGTCTGCTTGACGCGTATATTCTCCGCGCCTGGCGGGGTTCAGGTATGCGAGATGGAGTGCGGAAAATGTGAGGAGGAGATGCAGGATTGAGGGGAATGACATGCCCCATTGAGGGACGTGGATTTGCCAGACCTTTTTAGGATCTTTTGCCTCGTCTGTAATTGTACTCGAGGTTGCTGTGACGAAGTGGTGGAAGAGATGGAGGTCTGCTAGGGAAATTCCTTCTCCTGGAGTTGTCACCAAGTGTGTGGTTGCAGGAGAGGGAGGATCGCATTGTACTGCGACTGAGCGGCAATTCTCTTCATCTTGTGAGGGTGAAAGTGCCACGGGTTGGTACTTTGACTGCCGGAACTGGAACCGTTGAGGAGGCGTTGAACCCGCTGAAGGGGATCTTGAGGATGGATTTTGAAAGTCACAGCTGATAGAGTGCATCAAGCAGTTGTTACAACTTGGCTTTTTTTCGTCGCACTGTTATGCATGTTAGTCTTGCCAAAGTTAAGAAATATATCGGTGAGTCCTACCTTGACGCGACGCTTCTTGCAATTCCCACACCCAAGACGAGACTTACGATGCGTCCGCCGCGATCGGATCTTCTGGTTGATTTGTTCGCTGTCCATATCCATTCTGTGGTATATACAACTGATGGAGGATGAGGTGGTGAAAAGACGTCGTATTCGTTCCTTTTCTGCCGCTTTTGTAATCTTGTTGCCTGGCTGTGTGCCTGACTGCCTGGGGCATTGATCGACACTCCCTGCATGGCTTTCTTTTCTTTTCTAAATAAGTTATGGTCCGTCCTCCTGCGGTCCTGACTAAACTTGCTGCAGCTAGTTTTAATCGAGTACCTTACTTTTTTTGACCATGAAGGATAGCTTCGAGGCTATTGTAAAATCTCATATCGTATTATGCCACCACCAGCGAAGCTGCAACTCTTCAATACCCAATACCCATAGCGAAAGGTTTCTTGATTCTATCGATGTACCCAAATTTTCATCTATAATTCACGAAATATATCCATTTGTATTTAATTCATTGGCTAGCGAACAAGGAATTCCCAGGTAGAAAATGCCGTTAATAAGTATACCGATAACTCGGATGCTTATCACCCAGCACCTCAAATTGTTCCTCATAACTCATGTCCTCAAACCCACTGAGAATGTCTGTCCGCCGAACCTCCTTCTCCCGATTCAGCCACCTCAACAAGCACACCTGCGCTACAAGTCCAACAAGCGTGATCACAATAAGCGCCAAATTGAACCTCGCACCTAGAATATAATACGGCGCCGAGCTCTTCGGATAGATCCACGTGCTCAACACGCCCCCCGAACTCGTCGACACAAACGCAAACGCTACAGCCGTCGCCCGCCTCACATGGCCTGCCGTATTATTCGGGACCCAAGATATTAGACATGGTGCTGTAGCATAGATACCCGTGAGTAGGAGGACAAGAGCCACGTAGCGAACGGCTATACTGCGACCTGTGAGCATCATAGCTGCGCCGACGAGGGCTAGACATGTTGTCACGAAGGCGCTGATTCCGCGCTGGCGATACCGGTCCGCGATGAAGGCCGTTATCATTGTTACGACGAAGGCCACAGCATACGGCGGCACAGTCATAAGCTGGGTTCTTGTATTGCTGTAGCCCATAGCCTGGACGATAGACGGGGAGAAGTAAGCGAGGCCGAACAGGCAAACCCCGTTGGAGAATAGGATTGCGCCGAGCAAAAGGACGTGCACGTCTTTGAAGACGTAGAGGACCTTGCGCAGCGTGACTTTCTCTGATTCGAAAAGGTTCGCGTCGGACTGGAGGCGACGGAGGCAGTGCTCTTTGTGTTTGGCGGAGAAGGTCATGACTGATTCAGGGCTGTTGGGGAGCATGACGTAGGAGAAGAGACCGAAGCAAACGGTGAAAAGACCCTCGAGGATGAAAATCCATTGCCAGCCGCGTAGCCCGCGCATGCCGTCCATTTGCTGGATAGCTGCCGCGAGGAGGCCGGAGAAAGCACCGCTTAGCGAGGCAGCGGAGAAGAAGAGCGCAATGCGGACTTGGAGTTCATGGCGGCGGTAGAAACCAGAGAGGTAGAGGACGATTCCTGGGAAAAGACCACCTTCGCAGAGACCAAGGAAGAAGCGGCAGGCAACGAACCCGCCGAAGTTGCGGGCTTCGCATTGTAGGATTGTGACGATGCCCCAGGATGTGCAGAGGGTAGGAATGAGAATGCGCGGTCCGATTTTCTTGAGGATGAGGTTGGAGGGGAGTTCTGCGAGGATATACGGGACGTAGGTCACGGTAATTGCTGCGGAATTAGAGAAACACCACTTTCTTATAGGATGAGGGGTACATACCGATTTTGTATTGATGGTCACTGAGATTAAGATCAGTGTCCAGACCAGCCTAAACAGTTAGCCAGCTTCTCTATATTTCGGAGAGAACATACCACTCGTGCATTTCCGACATTGGCGCGGTCTAGCCAAGCTAGGAGGTACAGAATAAGAGTCATGGGCATCAGGATCAAATCTAGTCTGTTGAGAGTCTGGCGATCAAGCTTGCGCTCTGCCTCCGTGGGGACATCCTCCACGAACAGATCCTGAGGCTTTCCAGCCTCCGTCGCACTCATGATGGTTTTCGAAATAGCTACAGCTCTTGTGCGGCGACAATGGCAGTCTGGCCAAGCGAGAAGGCATTATATAGGTAAACCTTTCCGACAGTGGACCCTGACTGGGAGCTGCCAAGTTACTCCAAAGCCGGTTTGACAGCCGGAGTGCGGGGATTCTCCAGCAGGAGAGGTTCTGAGCGTGGAGAGAGCTGCTGGAAACATTGATGGCAAGTCATTGGAACGGCAGTTCTCATTCCATCAGCCTCGAGGAAAATTATCACAAGGTGCTTATTTCTGGCGTGAGCCCAGGTATTCTGGTACTAGTACAAGATGCCCTCCCCCGCGTCTGCTGCATCTGGGGAATACTGGGGCAGGAGAATACGGAGAAACCCCAAACGCCAATGCAAGGAGTGCCTCGGTTGCTGTATGATTTCGGTAGTTGACGCTATCCGACGCCCAGATATTCTCTTGGCTTTACCATCATGACTCCCAAGGAGCTGATTTCTCAACTCACCCCGCGATTAGAGTTCAACTCGAATAAGGGTGCTCGGTCGCGATTCCGAACGCGAGACAACATTGGTCAGGCAGGATGTCACGGCTTCCGGGATCCGGAATCGTCACCGAGAAGCGGTGCATATTCTGAAGGTAACCGTGGTTGTTTGTGGTCTGAGAGCTGAGGTACGCAACACTGTGCGACCCTGAGATGGCTCGAGAATTGCGCTACTAAGTATAAGTATCCAACATGGTTAGTGATTTGTCTCTGACGGCGACTGCTTTGACCCGAAGTAGCGCGGGGTAAGCCGAGTTATACCAAGAACCAGCCAGAGAGCGAGATGTATTGTTGGTTGGATGTCCCTACGCGCCAGGCGTCCGATCGCCCGATCGTGAATACTTAATGCAAGATGGATATTTTTGCAACAAGATGCAGCACCGCCGCAGCGTTGGAAGGTTATCTATTCAAAGCATGAAGATGACACACTTAATCGCCGTTGAGCCACGTGCGGTCCGGGGTTGGTGGTCGGTGTCCTGTCAGATTATGCTGGTCGAGGCTGCCTCGTGTCTGTTCAGCCGCAGCGCTGCACAGCCCACACTACCTCGACCCGTTTGTGAGGCTCGCGAACCCCATCATTTGCACTAGTTGACCCGTTGGGATGGATTTGTTTGAGCGACCGAGAGCCTCTCCTGCTTGTCTACCTGAGCGTCCTGGTTCAGGCATACATGAATATGTGTATGACAAAGGATACTGTAGGTCGCGTCGATGGATTCCTGCAGCGTCAGAAGCGCCTGACGGAAGGATTTCGAAGGCAACGGAGATTATATTTCAGCCCTGCCGGGATCACGGCCACACGGGCCCGCGGCTCACTGTGTCGAGTCTGCCTTATCCCAAATTAGACCAGCTTGGCTCGAGCAAACGAAAAGAACCAAGCGGTGGCCTCGGAGGCTCAAACCAGTCAGGCTGTCAACACTGGTGACTGGGTAACGGGGGGTTCTTCGCCGTGGAGACTACAGTGGCCCCCAACCTCATTTCCACTGCCACGGTGTTAGTGCGCTGTAGCGGCTCCGCCATGCGGAGAATCATTGCCCAAAGGACCGCCCAGCGGTTAAAAGAGACAAAATTTGGTTCTTGGGCGCGAATCAGCGGCTCAGCTGAGCGTTGGGTCCGTGTTCATAAGCTTTCGCTGGCATAGCCTCACGCGGCGCTCACCAAAGCCGCAGCACCGGAGTCTGATATGATGTCGTGCTGCATTGCCTTAATCTAAACCCACTCATCTTAATATTAATAAGAGTAAGCCAGGGCGTTGCTTGGGAGTCTTTTATTCCCGTCATGTTTTCCTTCCAATCTGCAAGGCCTGCGAACTCGAAATGCTCGGAAAGATGCACTACCCTCTACCAACATCACTCGCTTCCACGCTAGGCGGTTCGTTTGGACGTCGTACTGACAGTCATAAGCCAAAGCGCTAACATCACGTACAGGCGAATGCAAAAAGGCTGAAGCCATCCTAAATTCTTTTATCAACCCGGATATAGTCAGCGTGGATAAGACTATCCCACGCAACGTGCTTGAAAATGCAAAGGTAAACCACCACCACTGATGCCAAATGTACTGAAATTAACGGGAATAGGGCCTCGCCGTATTCAGCGTTTTCGAAGTCGGAATGGTTCGCTCCATCCGTTTCGGCTCTGGTCTCGTCGTCGCCCGTCTCCCCAACGGTACCTGGTCGGCTCCGTCCGCGATCGCCACCGAAAAATTGAAGGTCAAGGGCCAATTTGGGATGGAATTCACCGATTTCGTATACGTGCTCAACAGCGATGCTGCCGTGGAGAAGTTTTCAGAGGGGAAGAACTTCATATTGGGTCAGGATGTCTCCATAGCGGTTGGACCGTTTGGACGCAGCGCAGAGCTTGCAGGAGACTCATATAACGCTGATATATTCGCCTACTGCAAGACACGTGCTGTCTTTGGAGGGTCAACGCTCGAAGGAGCGACTATTGGCGAGCGACCGGATGCAAATCGGAAGTTGTATCAGGAGATGGTCGCACCAAGGCAGTTACTCCGGGGCGAGGTCACTCTGCCACCAGAGACATATGCACTGATGAAGATCCTGCATTCGACATGGCTGCGGCCGATCGGAAGAAGCCCATCTCTCGACAAGACATCCAAACCCGCGAAGAAAGAACCACAAAATTCTGAAGCAGTAGAGCTATCGTCTGAGCTACCAGAGACTTCTGAATCGCCGACAACAACGGCAGCTTCCTCTCCAGTAACACCACGATCTACCTCACGAGAGTCTCGGTTTTACGGACCAAAACAGACAGGACCTCAGATCACGATAGAAATCACCGATTGTTCAGCAGTTGAGCTGCCGAAGAGCCTAACGATGGACCCACCACCGCAGCGAAATTCCGTTGCGATACAGCCTGATTCAAGTTCAAGCTCCCCTACTCGACGCCCGACTGTTTTGACACCGGGGAGACGATCGTGGAGTGTCTCGTCGTCCGACAACAGCTGGAGTCGTCATGATCCATTGCCCATTTGATCTTGACGCCTTTCTTTCTTTCTGTTTTTCTCTCCTTCACTCCATTGCATTTTTGGTGCATACTTTGAATTATCAAGCGGGTTGAATTGCATTCCGACTGGATCGCGTTGTACATAGACTTGAGAGCTGCATTTGATACCCGAATATATGTTTAGACGAAGTATATTATATGATGTCTATTGTAAATGTGCCGAGTCAAGGGAGAGATACATCAAATGGGATATACGGCTCCACGAATGACGCCATCGCACCGACACCAATCTCAAGATCAAGCTCGTTCATGACAGCGTCCCAATCTTGCGGCGCCATAATATGTTCATATGGCACACTGGGTTGAGGAGGACCTAGCGATGCCGGGAAAGGTGTTTCGGGGCCGTGACTACTCACTAGCGTTTGGTTGGCGAATGCTGCCTGCCTGGCAACCGCGAACTGTGAAAACTGATAGAAAGACTGGCATGCATCGTACAGCTTCTTCCCGGGTAAAGAGCTAGTGGCTATCGGTTCGATGGCTGTAATGGTAGCGGAGAGAAGAGCCAGGTCCTCTGCTGAGGATGACGCCACTGTATTTCCGGCGAGTACCACAAAGCTGGCGAAGGGGACTAGGGAAAACAAGCTGCCAAATGAGAATAAGGATATGTCAAACATTATCATTGGATTTGGGATTGGGAGGGAAACATACAAATTTAGAAACCTGGTCCACCCGAGCAAATCCCGTTGACCAAGGGTCTGGCTTCCGCGGACTATTGTGGCGAGGGCTTGTCTGGCGGCATTGATACAGTCAGCATTGCATTGGAGAGGATGTGAGTTTGGTTCATTGCTTGGAGCGAGTCTGTAGGCGATTGTAACAAAGCAATGCATGATGATATCGACAAGGATGCTTGCGTTTTCAAACACTGCGTCGACGGGGGTAGCCAGGAGTGACTGGCATTCTAGTGGTTAGCGGTGTATCCTGGAAATTGGTATCGGGGAAAACGCGAGTCTCACTCTTTTAACGTCGTTGTTGACTTTCGCGAGTTTAGCGGCGAAAGATTGGGCGTTGTCAGCGCGTGCCTGCGGGGAGGATTGTTGTGCGGCTGCGGAGAAGAGTTGGATGTGCATTTCGCCGACAATTAATGAAAATTGGACGAAACCGAAGTATAAACTGTTGTGTTTCAATTAGTCCCGGAGGGTTGGAAATGGATAATGCGCGTACAATGGCACCCCCGGCGTTGCATGAGATAGTGATGGCAGTGTTGTGGCGATATCGTATTGAGGAATTGAGGGAGTCCTTCCAAGCGTAAACGCCATACCCGTGTTCATAACGTATATGTGCCAAAATATGCTCCGCTTTCTTGAAATGTCTTTCCCCATGTCAGAAGGGAGTTGGTGGAACCCGAGGTCTATGCACATCCTCGATGCTGAAGAGATCATTGACCAAGCAACTGCGCTTCGGCCGCATTTCAGACAGTAGTTTGTCTTTTCAATTCAGTATGGGAGGATCATATGGGTATCGGAACATACCAAAATGGACAGTGCTTGACACCACTGGAAAGATGGGTCCTGACAAAGCCGGATAGATTGGATTGCAGCGTCCAAGTTTGCAGATAGTAAGCGCAACATTTCCTGAACATCGTCCCCAGTCACTGCTATCTGCGAGAAATGATGGGGACTTAGACTGAGGAATAAGTAGTACAGGCCGGCGTTGACAATTATCCAAGCCGATAGGGAGTAGTGGTTGACAGCGAAATAGACTCTTTGGCATAGCTCCTCAAATTCCTGTTCGCTGACCACAGGAACGTCTATGAAGAACCGCTGTTTCTCAGTGTGCAGTAGCCGGAGGAGCCGGAGGACAGGATCTAGTGGAGGGAGTGTTCTTCCGTCCAGTTCGGGGTAGAGGACTTGGGAAAGAGATGGATATGCACTGCTGCCTGGAGCAGCATTTTTGTTATCGGGCGTGTGAAGCATTTGAGTAGCATGGGTTGCAGAAAAGTCCGCATCAGCCATGCTCAAATCCAAAGATAATGCAGCTGTTTTGATGGTATCAGCTACCCGCCGAACGTGGGCTTCAAATGAGGAGTCGCCAGTATAGCCTTCTGATGCCCCAGAAGTATCTAGTAGATGATTGCTGACGAATGGCGCTGGAGAGTCATTTTGGGGCTGCTGACGCCATTCATTATTGTGCAAGAGCTTCTGTAAAGAACGGGAAACATCTTGCAGTGAGCGGTCGACGTTCTCTATAGCTTCATCGTAGCGAGCGGAGATAAGGACGCGCTGACGCTTCTCCGGTGCGCGACGAGTAAGTCTGCATTCCAGTTCTGCTGCAACACAGCTGGAGCATGGAGAGCCGCGATCGCATTTGGTCTACTGATGAGCAAATAAATTACATGTAGAAAGAAGATGGACTTTCCGGGTTTCCCACCTTTCTGTCTTTGCAATTGTCACACTGGTATGGAATTAGTGTAGCACAACCTCAGCTGAGGGTTAGAACTCACGGCTGGTTTTTTGGCGGTGCCATTGTTGTTTTCTTCCATGGAGATAGTATGGATGAATATCAGAGACAGGGAGAGGGATGAGAAGTATACAAAATAAGGAGAGGGGTGTTTGGGGACGACAACTGGTGTTGTGATGGTTTCCTGGTGATAGTGAGATTCCGGCCGCACAAAATGATGAGTAAGACACAGCACAAAGCTAAATTATGCACATTATGTATGGAGTCTTGTGAGCTTGTATCTAAGAATAGACATGATTAACCTGTTCCTTATATATAGAAGAGATTCACGAGGAACCTATGTATAGTGTTAATCTGATTATAATAGATAGTAGACAAACGTTTCTGTGTATTGGTAGTAATAATAGTTACTAAATGCTGGTTATCTCTACTGGGCGTTCTCGATTTTTTGTTTTTCTTCGTCTGATGCGTAACCGATATCTGCTTCACTCATATCAGGCGTGGGGCGTAATCCACCAAAAGCCCAGGACCAGTGATTGACGACGCTGCGTATGTTAAGACCAACAAGTTTCCTGGTTGGCATCAAGAACAGCTCATTGATTTCCTCGAGGGTCTTATCCTTGGTCTCAGGCATGAAGAACAACTGGTAGAAGAAGCCAAGGACGGCCAAACCACCGAAGAATCCAATCGTCAGGCCGGTATAAGTCATTGCCGCTTGCATCCGGTCAAAGTTATAGGTAACAATGAATGACCAGAGATAGAGGAAAGTTGAACAGATGGCCATTCCTTGGCTGCGAGTGTTAAAATCAAAGCTCTCTGCAGGAACGACCCATGTCAGGCATGAGTATGCGCCGAAGAAGCCCATGTATAGAACGATCCCGGAGAAAAAAAGGCCTAAAGCGGTAGCCTTGTTTTCCAGGAAATAGTCGTAACTTTTGTTGGTGTACAAATAGCCGACGCCAACGAGGACTAAACCGATAATGAAGACGACGATATTCTGTGCCCAAACACGGCGGCCGAACCTGTCCATTGTGAACACCGCCGGGATTGTTCCCAGGAACAATGCGCCGCCACCAACCATCGACATGAGGACAGATTCGCGTTCTGTGAAGTTCATCTTGGCCATCAAGTTGGACATGTTGTACATCACTGCGTTGATACCAGTCATTTGGCCGAAGAAAATCATCATCGACGCGTAGACAAGGGCACGGCGGTTGCGAGGATATACGCAGACCTCTAGATAGCGCCGGTACCACACACTAGCAGCGGAGCGTTCGATCTCATTCTGGACCGTGACCTCCATGATTAGGAACTCTTCCAGGTTCTTAGGGTTGGATACGTCGCGCAGCGACTTCCATACTTCCCAAGCACGTCCAGTCTTACCCTTGGACACGAGCCAACGCGGTGACTCGGGTAGGAAGCACATTCCAGCCCACAAAATGGACGAGAACACAATAGATGAACCAAGCATAAACCGCCAGCTGCCCGGAACATCAAAGAAAATCGCGCCTACCGCATAACCAACCACCTCACCGAAAGCGATCATCAGCTGGTAGATCGATACCAAGTTGCCACGAAGCTCTGGTGGAACACATTCAGAAATATAGATACCGACACAACCACCTTCAACGCCAACGCCAATTCCAAGGATAAAGCGGCCGGCAAACAGCATTCCTATATTTCGAGCCCCAGCACAGAGACCAGCTCCTAAAGAATACCACAAGCACGAGACGATGATCGAGTTGCGGCGGCCGATATAGAAGTTGAGCGGCATCATCATCAATGCACCGGCCATGGCTCCTAACGGCATCAGCGATGAGACCAGGGAGATATCATTCTTCATCCTTGGGTCGTCCAAGCTCTCCCATTCGCCCAATCTGACAAATTGCCGCCGGATCCCAGGCAGAGCACCCGATATCACCGACTGGTCCAGGCCGCTCAGCATACCGCTGAACGCTGCAAAGACCCCCAGAGTCATAACTAATTTTCGTGTGTTCTTCACAGTGAAAGGGACTCGGAAGAATGCGATGCGGTCGTAGATTGATTCATTAGCCATATATTCTAGGCTCTGCTGGTCTCGTCGTTCAATTTCGCGTGCATGTTCCGCCGGCGAAAAAGTCTCTCGATTAAATACATCGTCGAGCTCGTCGTGGTCGCTTGTAGAGTTATGCATGTTTATTTGATAGTGACTTAGGGTTAAGAGCAACTGGCCAGCTGATGAAGAGAAGGGGAAAGGATAATAAATTGAAACCGAAGGTCATCGGGACAGCTTTAAAAGGCTTCCCTCTGTCGACTTCCCGTCCGGCTGTCCTTTAGGAACTTTCACAAATCTTGACCTGCAGTAACAACCCTTCCGCATCATACTGAGTGGGCTTATCAACTATGACTTAAAAAACGTTCGGGCCAATGGCATGCCTTGATGACGTGTTCCGAAGACTGGGGACATCGGCATGGTCAACGACCCGATTGGGTGTGCCTGCAGAAGTAATATCCGGGTACGCCGGCTTACTCTTCTTAATGCTACAGTACCAAGTGTTATTACGCCTTGAATCGCGGAGAGCAGTGGGACTCTTCCGAGAATGTCGATTTCTATCCCTTGATTAGTTATTCTGGCCGTCAAGGTGGAACCCCGATGTGATGATCGTGCGCCGACGGATCCCTCATCCTCCGCTCGGGCGAAGAAAGCGCAGGCAATGCCAACGCCCCCACGCTATGTTGCCCGCAATTATTATTGAGAGATGCCTCAAGAGAACCCAACCACGCCCCCGGATCGCGTTGTTGCCGCGGTGGTGACCCCTGTAAATGGGTTTGTCACCCGTCGCGGAAGACCCCCGCATCTCCGCGATCACTGGGATACAATCTCTTAGTGGAATGAGTTCATTGAAGGTCTCAATTTTAATATACGCCCCATTTGAAGACTCAAATTGGCAAGGCAGGGCACTACCCAGATAAGTACTCTAGTTGGACCCCTAGTAATTATGGCTGTACGCTTGGCACGGTAGTGTATAGTAGTGTTGATAACAGTCATGAAGCCTTTGTGATGATTATGACTGTTACGAATACGAGTATGATGCTCGGCCAGAAAAGGGATTAATGTTCTATTGGGAATATAAAGAAACATACTGGAAGTATGACCCTAGCATACAGGGAATATGATGGACAAAGGGTATATAAGGAACTGTTATTACTATATCTAAAATTACCAGAGTAGTACTATAATACTATTATACCTTACTACAGCCTACTTGCTGTAGTAGATAGCAGCCTATATCAGGCCTTACCAGATTCTATCTACTTCGCTAATATTATTGCTTGCAGTTAACCCAGGGAGTTACAACAGCCCAGCCAGGTGAATAGCTAACTATAATAGAATACTTCTTTACTAGTACTCAGTTCCAGGAAATTAACTCTATAAATTATATTATATCTTTCTATATGTATTCTTTCTATTTTTTCTTCCTGAATTAGCTAACTTTCTCCTTTTTCTATTTATTCTATAGTTTACTCTAATGTCTCTTAATAAAGGAATATACAGTATATAAAGGCCTGTAGCCAGAAGTTATATCTCTACTATACTAAATACTAAGAGTAGTATCTTACTAATAGGCTAATGCTATCCTTATATATACTAAATATAAATATATCTACTACCTTATTATAAGGTAAGTAGGACAGTACTTTGTCACATGATGTGTGGAGAATGAATATCCCTTTGCAGACAACCAACTGAACGGAGTGATGATAGACCTGCTGATGTTTCTAGAAGGGAACCTCTCATAGCCAGGAGTGATTCGCAAAAGACACACTATATCGAGATGGTAGATCTTACTATTCGACCGCAAAAAACCACTCGCGGTACTAGGCCGTCTTTCTATTGCATCTTACGCCAGCACACCATCTACAGCCCAATATAGGACATATATGGCTCAGAAGCTGTGGAAATATAAATGCATGCGGAAGTCCTGAATTGATAGTGGAGGACGGGGGATACTGAATACGAACGATCGACGATCCAAACCCGATCGATCCCTGGAAGACAAAGGAAGGAATACGACCTGACTCACCCAGCCTGGCTTTGAATGAAAATCAAATGTAAAGAGTGTACATTTTCTTTCAACGAGGATCATGACGATGTCTTACAGTGGGGCAGCCTGAGTCATTGGAATACGAGCTGTTCCCTTTAAAGAGCTCCCGATCAATGAAACACCGAATCCCACTTCGACCTCAACTCCACTTCTTCCCCTCACTTCATGAACAACAACCACCACAATGGCCGATATTGAATCTGCGTTCCAGTCCGCAATCGACGCCGGAAAAATAAACGGCGGCGTTATCTGCGCAACCAACAGCTCAGGAACCTTCAAGTACAACAACCCAATAGGCGAACGCACCCTCCTCTCAGGCTCAAAGCAACCCCACCAACTGTCCGATGTACTCTTCCTCGCCTCAGCAACAAAATTCATCACCGCTGTCGCCGCCCTCCAATGCGTCGAGGATGGCATCCTCTCCCTAGACGGGGACTTATCAGCCCTCGCACCAGAGCTCACATCCAAACAAGTCTTAACAGGGTACTCGGATGACGGCACCCCGCTCTTCGAGAAACCATCCCGACCCATCACTCTAGAACACCTAATCACCCACACCTCAGGGCTAGTCTACCACTTCATGAACCCGACCATCGCACAGTGGCGCGAGGAAAACGGCGCTCCGCTCAAAGACGAAAACGGCGAGCAGCGCCGGCTTACTGTTGAAGAGCTCTTCAGCTACCCGCTCGCCTTCCACCCCGGTGAATCGTGGATGTACGGGCCCGGGCTTGACTGGGCGGGCCGGATTGTCGAGAGGGCTACGGGGAAGAAGCTGATTGAGCGGATGCAGGAGCGCCTGTTTAACCCACTGGGGATTAATGATGCGCAGTTCTACCCTGTTACGCGTGAGGAGTTGCGTGAGAAGTTGGTGGACCTAAATCCCGATGATCCTGAGGCTCTAGGGCGGGCGGTGCTCGGTGGGGATGGGGATGCGAATCGGCGCACGCAAGGGGATTTTGGTGGTCAGGGGCTTTTTATGTCCGGGGAGAGTTTCGTCAAGGTGCTGCAGTCGATTTTGGCGAATGATGGGAAGTTGTTGAAACCTGAGACGGTGGATGGGATGTTTCAGCAGCGGTTGGGGGCTGAGGCGAGTAAAGGGCATCAAGATGCGCTGGCGGGTCCCATAGGCATCTTTTTCCGGGTGGGTATTGATGAAGATACGAAGATGGGATATGGGCTTGGCGGGGTCGTTACGTTGGAAGATGTTGAGGGTTGGTATGGGGATAAGACGATGACGTGGGGTGGTGGTCTCACGGTGGCTTGGTTTATTGACCAGAAGAATGGGCTTTGTGGTGTTGGAGCTGTCTTGAGCGCGTTGCCGATGGATATCCCAACTGTCTCGGATCTAAAGCAGGTCTTCCGAAAGGATGTCTATAGGAAGTATGCCGATTGGAAAAAGGAACAAAAGGCATGAAAGTGCATCTTCTGCTATATGTATTCAAGACTTAATGGAAAGAGTTTCTCGGGTATATAATTTATCAAAACAACACCAAATCCACCCCAGACTTCGCCAGATATACATCCCACCGCAAATCCGTTCCTGAACTCCAAAATCGGTTGAGTACATCTCTGGCCCTTGTAAAGTTCCCCATTCCCAGGGATTGCATGTGAGACATTCGTTCATCCACAATCCCTCGTTCAGTAATGTCGTCTGTCTCGCAACCGGCGCTGAATATGGGCCACAGAAGGAGAATATTGGTGGTCGATGAAGCGGGAAGTTTGCTCACTGCTTCTAATATATTGTGCACGTCGGCCCGCACCGTTTGGTGGTCCTTGGATAGCAACTGAACTCGTCGATGTAAATGGAGGAAGGCAGTATGAATGAATGCAGAGTGCGAAAGTTTCAGTTCGTCTGCCAGCTGAGACCGTTCCCGTCTGTAATTTGGTTGTGGGAGTGCCTCTATCTGTCTTTCGATTGACTCCGCTTGAGAATCAATTTCTAAATCCTTTGGGACTAAAGCCGTAGTATCGTCCGTGTTCATCGAGAGGTTATAACGTAACCTTGCGAGCTCTCCGATCTTTGCAAGAATCGGCAAGAGGCCCAGAGAATAGCCGCAAATGTCATCCACATACCCATTGGCCTGAGGGAGTTCATTTGAAAAATGCAGACAAGACTGGTAAAGTTGACTGTCCAACAGAGAGCTGTTGTGGAACAGCGAGAGTCCAGCCGAGACGTCCAGCGCCGCAAACCATTTGACCAAATAGACATCAAGAAGACCACTGCTACCACTGGTGTTATTCCGGTTAATCCTAGATAACAACATCCCTCGCACACCCTCAAGGTGCATCCTAAACACGTCTAGATTTCCGTTGCATACGTCGTTCGTGCACAATGCCATGGCGGTCATGGCCGTCCCGTGTGCATTGCCCCCATTCGCCAGCGCCGCCCGCAGCCCGGCTATTGCGTCGTTTGTGAATCTTAATACTGTGTCATCTGCATCCCCAGTAAGCGTCATCCTGCGCCGTGCGTGGCTATCCGAGGTCGCAAGAAGCGCGTACAGAAGATGCGGCGTCTCCATTGCAGAAGCGACCAGTCTATCCGAGAAGGAGCGCGATGCGAGCGGGAATATCATCGTCGTTGTCTCCGAAAGAATAGATTGAATAGATAGTCTAGATTGGATGGCTGATGGATACAGCGATGGCGCCGACACACCGGCCTGCAGCGGGATGACTTGATTTCGCGGCACTGCAGGAATAGAGCGCAGTTGTTGTCGTCTCTGGCCTTGTCGGCGCGTATCACTCTTGCACTGGCTATTTACAGCGATAAATTGTGATTCGTATTTGCATTGTCGCGGAAACCGAGTGCATCGCGAGCATACTGGTGTCTGTAGGTCGCATTTCACCTTCTTCCGCCGGCATTCGGTGCATCCATCGCGTCTGCGCTCAGCTGGCTTTTCTGGCTGGGGCATAGAGTCTTGATTCCAAGTGATTGCATGAGTCTAGCTCGGCAATTATGCAGGTAGAGGAAGATTGTGGGGAGGGCCGTCAAGTGCATTGTGAACAGGAGAAGTCTTGGGGCTGTGTGGCGCTGAGAACCGAGTGTTCGGCTGCCGGTCTTAGTAACACATTGCGAAGCCACTCTTTACCAACAATCTTCCTCTTTACAAACTTTCATCAATCAACTAGTCCTTGTAGGACTATTGTTAGACTGCAGAGGCATGGCATCCGACACGTGGCCAGCACGTGCTCCTACACGATAAATAAGGCCCTCCATCTGCAGTCCCGATCAGGTTTTCTTCCTAACAAAACTCACCCCGAGACGATGCACCGATGGCCGCCAACCAAGTCCTCTCCGTGCCAGAACTTCTAGAGGGCATCCTAGCCAACCTCCCAGTCCGCAGCTTGCTGCTCATGCAACGCACCAGTCGGCAGTGGAACGAAGTCATTACGCACTCTCCGGTGCTGCAGCAGAAGCTGTTCTTCCAGCCCGCCCGGACATGTCCACAGCCGCAAGAAAACCTGGCCGTGGAGGTAAATCCGCTCATCCAGGAAATTTTCCCTCCGTTTATAGACGACCTCAAAACTCTCAATTACGGCAATCTGGACGACGTGGAAGACGACCTCTGCCTGGTGGAGAGCCGTCCGCCCTACAAAGACGGCGTGGAGATCCTGTGCCAACAGCAATGGTACAAGTCTGAGACGAAACGAAAGGCCGTTCTGCGGCCGGACGCATCCTGGCGCCGCATGTTTCCTTCACACCCTCCGCCGCGAGTGGGGAAGTTCGAGATCAATTTATCCGGCTGCGGCTGTGGCGATGATATGTTGGAGGCCGAGCTCGTGGACCAGCAGAGTCCATGCCCACGAATGGGCTTGATTTGGGATTCTGTAGCTTTTATACTGGATGACCTTCCTGGCTCTGGATTTACCATTTCCTGGTGGCGTCGGAGGCCCAGAGACACCGCCGATGACGAGGAGCTGAGGAGAAATTGGGTCCTGGAGCTACTCGTCGAAACACAGCACACTTGGGAGTGTTACAAGGCCCATGAAGCATATGTGCCCTCGGGCTTAAGGGTGGCCGATTACGACAACCTCATTTCGTACAAACGAGTTGATCGAGACGAAAGATCTCTTACGGAAGGGGAGGCTCCTCCATTGAGTGTGTTAACACGAGCGCAGAACGAGCAATAATACAACAAGTCTCTTGCTACTGCTCGAATTAATGAATCCATCAACACTTGTTTTCCTTGTCCTTCTTCTGTTTTTCGACTAGTTCCTCAGTAGTCCTTTTAGTGTCGTCATGAATCCGTTTAAAGGTACTTTGGACGAAATGATGAGTTCTCGCAGATTCAGCGTAAGGAACTGCAGGATTACTCCCATCCTTGCCCATGTTATCGACCTAGTATTGATTTATTGGAGTTAGCAGGCTGCAACAAGTTGCCAGCGAGAGTTAGGTATAGGAACTTTGAACCCACCCAGTGTTTAAAACTGCGACCATCCTTAAAATTGTTTGGCTCGGCCTTGAGGATCGCTTTGTTTTCGCTCCAAGTTTCTTTCAAGTTAACTTCCTGGAATCTACTTCTACCCAAGACCTTGCAAAGTGATTCCGGCAGTTCTGACTCTGTCGCTCTGCGAAAGACCACATGGCCGCCCGCTTCCCGTAGGCCCAGGCCTCCGATATATACTCCCTTATCTGTAGTCCTGTCCCTCATCATCAAATCTGGGATATACGAAGCGGCCGTAGTCTCCCGGCGGCCATCAGAAATGGTCTTGGACAGATGCATCAGGTCATCGACGTGAGGCTTGACCTTTTTCCAGGCTTCGCCTTTGCCCGTCCCCTCTTGCATGCGCCACTCATTCACCAGATCGCTGATTCCCCTCATCAGCCTGGGATACGTGTTTCCTGCGCCCAGCCTGTTCACTTGATCGTTGTTGAGGATCCTGGGCTTCGAGATCTGCTTGAATCGATCGTCCTTCAAGTTGTAGAGCTCTACCGCAGCTCGGTCAAGGTCGGCGCTGCCCTTGCTGGGATCGGGTTCAGTAAGTCCCAGGTCGATTCTCGGCGTGCTCTCCGGGTCCAACAACCCGTCAACGGTGCGTTGCATAAACTCATTGTATGTGAGCCGTCCTTCTTTCCCAGATCCTCTGTTGTTCTTTGTTTTAGCGCCCCCAGCCTTGGTGAATGGGAGAATGATCTTTTGTTTGTCGGCGCCGTAGACATCTCTAGAAAGAGCAAAAGCAGTGTTAACCAGGGCTCCCGACAGCGACTTATACTCCCCCGCAATTCCCCCAAAGGAGAGTTTTGGCTTCAAGGGTAGAGTTCTCACACTGCAATGTTGTACACCTTCCACTGCCAAATCCTTTCCACGCAGTGAAAGAGGTCGTTTGGGCCGGGAGTGTAAGCACCGCTAATTTCGACAGCGAGCAGCGCCAGCCAGACGGCGAGAAACTGAAGTAACGGAGTCCACCTCATTGTTCAAGACACAAGAATCAAGGGTAAAAGAAAAGGAGAATTGAGTCTGGCTCCTGGGAGACAGATATGAGATATGAGAAGGCGTGTTTATGAAAGAACCAAGTAACCTGAGGAATTGGTGATCAAAAACGGCAAATATACAACTATCTCCCATGGGCGAGCATTACCCTCGTTTCACATGCCCACTAATTTCATCCAAGGGACACTGGTTTTTATTTTTGGCCATCCAAACCTCAACGGAATGAACAAAGGTGCTTCGGAGTAGTTCGGCCACCTGCAGCTCTCAATTCCTCAGGCCCCCAACGCACGGTCTCGGTGCAGCAGTGGAAGAGGCATTGAATGCCTGAAGGGTTCAGCTGCAGATTTCCGTGTGATTGAGCCCCTTCACAATTCTTAGCTCATTCTTAGGACTCCGTATTGGCTAACGGAACCCCTGCTAAGCTCAACCCTGATTTTTGGCATATGCTTGGCGTCCTGTCTCGGCATCATGGTGCGCTTCCTATACAAGCTTGAGATTGGGGATGGAGGCGCACTGGACGCCTGACAGGATTCTGCAGTTGGTCCCTGACATGCTAAGCTATACTACGGTCCTTTTCACTTTCTTGTGCCGTAAGAGCTCCTTGGCAGCCCCGACTCCGGTCCCCTTTGGGGAGGATGGTGCGCTGGTCACCTTTAGGGCTGGCCGGATACGACCTCATTTTTGAGAAAGGCAGCTATGCGCACCAGGTTTTCTACAAGGCTAGGACGCTCCGGGCCGCTACTGTCTCAGTTATGGCATTGTGATACGTGGACGAGGCCCAGTATCTCCATGCCCTATTCTAGTGTATACTCTGGGTCCTGTACCTGGACTATCCGACACGGAATTACAACTAAATAACAGGAACTGCGAGTACCAGGACAGTATGTCTTCTTTTTAGCCGAGAGTAGGAGTGGCAGGGCAGTGGGGGTAAAAAAAAGACCTACCTTTATTTATTCTCATATGCTTCACCCAGACAAGTCAATCTCCCTCGACTTCGTGTTTCTTTTCGGAGCTTCTTCCTACCTAAAAATGGTGCGCCTCACACCAATTATCCTGGTTGCTGTTTCTAGTGTCGTCGCCGGTCACTATCACGCCGGTCCACTCGTCGATGGCTGTCCCCAGCCATGCCGCAGTGTCGGCCCCAATCCCAGTAACTGGACGCACCTCCATGGCACAGGTGACCTGACACTCTGCGAGAAGCCTCTCCTGTTTGATTTAAATATCAAAAACGACCTAGCGCTGTCTCCGACTATCCGGAGTTGCGCTGTCGAGGGCGCGGACATGGACTTTAGTGAAATATCCAGACTCCGCAGTAAGGATAGTAATGACAGCAATACGTCATTGCGCTGGGAGGACGTTGACCAGGAAGGTCCGGATGCCGTGGAAGAAGCAATTCGATCTGACCCAACATGTGGTGCGACTGGGACCCAGATAAAGGTAGGGCTACGGACTGGTCCTCGCAGCGTCCTGGATGCGGGCGAGGAAGCCGCCGCCGCTGCAAAGTTACTTGCAAAGTACATCGCCAACTCCGCGTCGTGTGGAAGGAATATTCTGTTCGCGAAGTCCGGGTCCGCTATTGTGGCGGCTTTCACTGGGTCCGAGGTCCAGAAGGCCAGTTTCGACGATCTGGGCGAGGTTTTCGGGTGCGTATATCCATCGCCGAACCGGCTTGCTCTGGGGATTTGTGCTAATGCGACAAATTGTTTGTAGGAAAGAATTGCAATCCGGGACACAGGTCATCGAGGTCTGTCACCCTGCAGATACCTCTGACCAGACCGTCGGCCTGTTTGCGATTAACTCGCTAGACGAGCTGCCCGACGCCCAGAGTGCGCTGGTCGAGTGGGCCGAGGGCAGCTGTAAAATCGATGAGACGGAAGAAGGCACCGCTCAAAGAGTCAGCTTGAAAGTCCTTGTCGCAGACGAAGCGCCAACTACAGCAGAGAAGCGTGACGAGGATATGTCCCCCGTCCGCGGGCTCCTCGCAACCCGGGCAGAGTGCAAGACGACAGAGGTGAAAAAGGGCGACAGCTGTGCGTCCCTCGCAAAGCGGTGCAAGATATCAGGCGCAACCTTTACCAAGTATAACCCAGATAAAGGCCTTTGTGGCAATCTTGCCCCCAAGCAACTCGTCTGTTGCTCTAAGGGAAGCCTTCCAGACCTGAAGCCTAAGCCACAGAAGGACGGAACATGCGCAACTTACAAGGTCTCGACCAACGATGGCTGCGAGAGCATCGGCGCCAGATATGGCCTAAAGGAGAATGATATCAAAAGTCTCAACAAGGCAACCTGGGGCTTCGCGGGTTGCGGAAAGAACAGCCTACAGCCAGGGCAAATCATCTGTCTGAGTAAAGGCAACACTCCAATGCCGAGCCCTCTCAAGGACGCAACCCGCGGGCCCCGGAACCCGGGAACGAAGAAGCCTAATGGGAAGTTTGACGGCTTTGACCTGGTCAAACTCAATCCCTGTCCACTGAAAGCGTGCTGCTCCGGGTGGGGGTTCTGTGGTACGACTAGTGAGTTCTGCACCAAAGACGCGGCCGACACGGGTGCTCCTGGGGCGATCAAGCCTGGGAAGAACGGCTGCATTTCCAACTGCGGGATGGAGATCGTGGGAAATGACGAGAAACCCGAGGCGGCTCTCCGTGTGGCTTACTTTGAGGCCTTCAATATCGAACGGGACTGCCTGCGCATGGATGCTACGGAAATCCCTGTGGCAAAGAAGATTTTCGACGGAAATCCGTGGGTAGGGCTGGACCCAATTTACGTGGCCCCTGACCACAATATAGTTCATTTTGCGTTTGCAGGGATTACGAAGGACTTTGAGGTCACCTTTGACAAGGGAATTAAGGAGCAATTCGACAAGTTCATGGATATGGAGGCTCCGTGGCTCAAGGTGCTTTCGTTTGGTGGCTGGGCTGAATCTACTGATCCAGAGACTTTTCAGCTGTACAAAGATGCAGTGAAAAAGGCCAACCGTGAGAAGTTCTCGGATAATGTTGTCAAGTTCGCCAAGGACAAGGGCCTATACGGGTTGGACTTTGACTGGGAGTATCCAGGGGCCCCCGATATCCCCGGGGTGCCGGACGGAGGCGACGACGAACCAGAGGCCTATCTCGAGTTTCTTAAGCTTGTCAGAAAAAAGCTCGGAACAGATCATCACTCGGTCTCTGTTGCGCTTCCTGCCTCATACTGGTACCTGAAGCCCTTCCCCGTGGACAAGATGGCGAAATATGTCGATTACTTTGTGTATATGACTTACGACCTTCACGGTCAGTGGGGTATGTATTCCACCCTCTCCAGTTCACCTTTTCTATGGATAATAATGGCCTTCTAGATTATGGTAATGAATATGCCAGTCCCGGCTGCAAGAAGGGAAACTGCCTGCGTTCGCATGTCAACAAAACAGAAACCGAGAACTCACTAGCAATGATTACAAAGGCAGGCGTACCGGCGTCTAAGATTGTCGTCGGCGTCACTAGCTACGCGCGGAGCTTTGGGATGAAAGATTCGAAATGTACTGGTCCGACGTGCACATTTACCGGTAGCTTCAACGAATCTACTGCCGAGGCAGGCCACTGCACCAACACTCGCGGCTATATCTCCAACGTAGAGCTGAAGGAGATATCAGATATGCACGATGAAGGTTATGACGGAGTCGAGGTCAAGAAATGGTACGACAAGGATTCGGACTCGGATATCATGGTATACGGGACCCAGGGCAAGCTCACCACCTGGGCTGGCTGGATGAGCGATGAAACCAAGAAACGGCGGGTTGACTGGATCACGGATTTGAATTTTGGAGGCACTGTGGACTGGGCACTCGATCTTGGAACTTTTTACAAAGGGCCAAAGCCCGAGGAGGGAGACCCGGAGGCTGCACTCTGGGATATTCCCGATAACAGTTGCGATCCCAACCAATGGCCTGTTAACCTGGACGAGTTCGAAATAGCCCCCGAGCTGGTGCCTGGGCCTTGCCGTGCAATGGTGTTGCTCAATTTCCTTATCGACGAGCTGGCTGTCGCGACAGAAGCATACGAGGAGGCATCGAAGGGCTTCGACGACAAATTCAAATACTACGCCGAGTGGGTTAAGGACAATATCAACCCTTCCCTGGATACATTCATGAAAGGCAACGGTACGGAGTTTATGGACTGTAAATGGTCCTCCCAAAGCGGGACGGTTGATAAACACGGTGATGGGCCCTGTACTGAGATGGACTTGGATGGCGGTAATGGATCGGCCAGCCAATACCCCGACAATTCGGTCACGTACACGGTGCGGGATGAGGAGGGTTTCTACAAGAAGCTGGAGGCAGACACCGGCATCCTGAAGGATTGGATCTACTGGAAGGATAAACACGATGTCCGATATCCTGGGTGTCCCTGTCCGCAGCCGCCCAACTGTGAGGTTTGCGGAGGTGACTTCTACCACAACTACCCGCGCGCCAAAGACTACGACGATATTGACGTAGTAAACCCCAAGGAACTCATTGATGAGGCCGTCCCCAGCACTGAGGAACTGGAATGGGCGATCATAGAGACCTACATAGAAATGACCATGGGGGGACTGGACGCCGACGAGGATGATGTCGTGACAGCCTTCAGCATGCCCGTTTTCATGCTCCAGGACGCGGCCAAGCAGATTGAGGAGATCAAGAAGATTGGGGCAGAGGTTGGAGATGCTAAAAAGAAGGAACTTATCCTGAACATCGTTAGTATTGTCCTTGTTGTCATCCCGTTTGTCGGCGAGGCCACGGCGGCCCTGGGTGGAGCAGCGGCGATTGCCCGCGCAGCATTGGTGATCGGGGAGACGGGCAACATTGCAATGTCAGTCTATGAAATTGTCGATAACCCCGAGTCTGCGCCGTTTGCGATCCTGGGCATCATAGGAAGTGCATCGGTCATTCGCACCACGGGTGTCCGTAAGGCGTTTTCCCAGGCTGCAGGGGCACGGAGGGCACTCAGCGCGGACAAGATGAAAGCTTTTGGGCCAGCTTTTGTAAAGAAGGACGCTCAGGTTCAAAGGATTCTGAAGGGTTGCACGGTGCGGTGAAGTATCTTATCCAATGTTTGCAGGGCAAGCGAGGGGTCTTCAACACGTTCAATTATATAATTTACTATGTTGTCGTTTGCCAGATTATTCCCCTAATTCTTCTAACCAGATGATGTCCTCCAGAATCTAGCTCAAGACAGCGTATAGTTAACTCGAAATGCGTACACCGTTCAATTAGTTAAATAGAAGCAATATCAATCAACCAACAACGCCTCCGGCGACACAAGATCAACCCAGCCCAAGTTTGGCTCCGACTGCTGCCATCCCAGCCTCTGCTGCACGAGCTTCGAATAGGTCTTGACATCCTCAGCCGGATACACCAGATACGAAATCTCCTCCTGCCTGTAGATGCCGCCACACATGAACATAATATGCACCATGCGGCTCCCCTCCTTGGCCGAGAAATGCCCACCGCCGTGATACAGACTCCCAAGCATGATAAACGCCTCGCCAGCTTTCAGCTCCGCATCAACAACACCCTTGTTCCCGTCAGGTCCGAAATCAGGCCTCTCGTCGCCCCAGAGGTGACTCCCCGGTACGATCCGCGTTGCGCCGATTTCCCTGGTCGTGTCGCATCCCGGTACGAAGAGGCCGAGCAGCATGTCTCTGTTTTCGTGGTACTCGTGGACTTTCGCGTGGCGCGCATGGTGGTTTTTATCATCGCGGTGGAGTTTCTGTGCTGGTGCGCCGGGGCGGATATCCATCGTTATAGCGATCGAGAGCAGCGGGTGCGTGGTGTTTGTAGAGGGCTCCTCATTGTACCAGTTTGTGGTCTTTATAGCGAGGAATATTTCTGCTAGATCTTGATACAGGGGGTCTGAGAAGAATTGCTCGCGCACGGTCTTGCTGCGGCCGACGAGGCGGGTGCATGTTTTTGTGCCGCCGTTGAGGGCTGATTATTAGTCTACTACGTACTGGCTGTGTATTTATTCAAGGTAGTGGAATATGAGTGGGACTCACCCCCGACTTCGCTGTTGCTGTCCCTGTTCAGGTAGGGCTCGACTTCGCGCCGGGCTTGAGCGAGTGTCTCGAGGGTAGTGAAGTTCTGGACTATCACGCTGCCGTCGCGCTTGAGGGCGCTGATGAACTCTTCGCGGGGAGCGGAGTAGGGGATTCTCTGGATGGACATTGTGGGAGTTTCTATTTGCAATAATTGAGAGAGTGGCGGTTCGTACAGCTTGTAGAATTGGGAATTCATTCTGGCTGGCAAGTAAACCCCGCAGAATATAAGTGACAATAACTGGCAGCAAATGGGGCGCTCTTATCAACTTGATTCTCATTGGTCGGGACGCCAACTTGTCCAGATCGAGACTAGGGCTGCTCTTATCATCCACCGCGTCTCCAATTTGATCCTTCGTTTCTCTTCATCTACTCCCTGCGCCTGGGCCTCCATTAAATCGCAGAAGGACATCACAAAGTGGTGTTTCATATAATAAATACAGTCGGAACAGAGTGTGTGGAAATGGCCCCTATCAACCTCTCCAGCGGGTATCCCGCACCATCACTCAACCCCATCAAACAACTAAACCAAGCCACCAACACCGTCTTTTCCACTCCCGACATATGGCATGATGGCATGATATACGGCGCAGATGCAGGGTACAATCCGTTGCGAAGAAATATCTCGCGGTGGCTGGCCCAATTCTACCACGGCGGGGATGAGGCACAGATAGACGCCGAGCGGATATGCATTACTGGCGGTGCGAGCCAGAATCTTGCTTGTCTGCTGCAGGTCTTTACGGATCCCGTTTTCACGAGGAATGTGTTCATCGTGGAGCCTGGATATTTTCTTGCGTTTCGGATTTTTGAAGACGCCGGGTTCCATGGCCGGTTGAGGGGTGTGCCGGAGGATGAGGAGGGGATTGATCTTGTCTTTTTGGAGGAGATGCTGAAGCGGGATGAAGATGCTAATCCGGATGGAAGTATCAAGGTTAGATGATCTATTTGAACTTATAATCATATACTAACCAGCTTACTAGCCTTTCAAACCGCCGAGACCATATCGGAAGCTCTACCGCCATGTCATCTACTGCGTCCCGACATTTTCTAACCCGTCTGGCAAGGTAATGAGCTTATCCAAGCGAAAGGACCTTATCCGACTCGCGAGGAAATACGACGCTCTGATTATCGCAGACGACGTCTATGACTTTGTCCACTGGCGGACAGACACGCCCTCAGACGACCCAGGCACTCGCAGCTTCAGTGATATCCTACCACGACTAGTCGATATCGAGCGAACGCTTGACGGCGGACCAGTGGACCGTTTCGGAAACTGTGTGAGCAATGGCAGTTTCAGCAAGTTAGTCGGTCCGGGGTGTCGCGTTGGCTGGGCTGAAGGGACTCCTGATTTTGCCTTTGGTCTCTCCCAGGCGTATGTCACTCCTTTCCCCTGCTGAATATACCAGGGTTCTAACAAAGACAGGGGATCCTCCCACTCTGGTGGCGCGCCATCGCACCTCATGTCAACATTCATTAATGAGATGGTGACCGATAAATCGACTATATCTCTGACGTCGCATATCCAGAATACCCTGATCCCTACATACTCAAGACGGCACAAGCTTCTCTTATCAGCTATTCTCCAACACCTTGTTCCGCTGGGGATCATAACCCCTCCTGCTAACCAGTATAACGTGGGCGGCGGGTTCTTCATCTGGCTGAAACTACCAAAGGCTTTGACAAGTACTGCCGTTGTTACTGCAGCGCGACAAGATGGTGTTCTTATTGCTGATGGGACGGTGTCTTCCCTGCCTGAGGGGAATGATGGCCTGAGCGATTATAGCGATTATATACGGTTATGTTTTGCGTGGGCGGATGAGGAACGCCTAGCAGAGGGGGTGATTATTCTAGCGGGGACACTGAAGCGGCTGGGGGGACATGATATTTCCAATGGTCGATAAATTGCATTTGTAAGATATCCATCCCTTTCTATACATCCATAAACAGCCCTTGTAGCTCTGCTTTTGTGAATATCGGCTACTTACACCCGATGACGACATGCAACTTGGAGATCGCGAATAAATATTAAACCAACCCCTCCAAATTATGAAGAACTTATCAACATCTCCCACTGTATATCCTTCCACAAAAAAAATGGCAAGCAAACCTCTCTTCCCGCTCTCATCATTTAACCCCGCCCCAGGAATCACACACCTCTGCGCAGCCGGCGAAAGCCTCCCCCTCCAAGCCCACAATGCCGCCTTCACCAAGTACATCAGCCACAAAGCCTCAGGCCACAAGGGCCGCGTTCAACAGGCTCAATATATAGAAGACACCCGGGCTCTAATTGCCGAGGCGTGGAGAGTCCGTCCCAAAGAGGTGGGATTCGCACCGAGCGTTGCAGACGGGGTCTCCATGCTCGTTGAGTCCTTGGACTGGACAGAGGGGGATAATGTCTGCGTGCACGCCGATGAATTCCCAAGCATTGTTGCACCTTTTGCATTGCGGCGTCAGCAGCAGGAGATTCAGTTGAAGAAGAATGGAGGCGATGGGGAAATAACCTCGCCTGAGGTGCGCTACTATACCAATAACAACAGTTCATTAAAAGATGTGGTTAATTCCAAAACACGTCTTATCGCCGTCAGCTACGTCTCATACCTCGACGGCTCACGGATCGATCTACAATCCTACCGAGCCCTAGCGGACTCCGTCGGTGCAATTCTCGTCATCGACTATACCCAAGCAGCAGGATACATGCCCATCAACGCCTCCATTGCCGACTTTGCCTTCTCGGCGTGCTACAAGTGGCTACTCGGCACGACCGGCGCTGCGATCGCGTACTGGAACCAGGGCAGAAGGCCGGATTGGAGGCCCGTTACTGGCGGGTGGCACTCGCTGGGTCTTGGGTCTGTTCGGCCGGCTTGGGAGACGAGTCGGCTTGAGGCGCGAGGGGATGCATTGTGCTTTAGTCGGGGGAATCCGGCTCATTTAGCTGTTTATGTGCTGCGGGAGTGTTTGGAATTTCTAGGGCGGTGGGGTGCGAGGGAGATTCAGGACCATGTGCAGGGGTTGACGGCGGCGTTGTTGGGGAGGTTGAGGGCTGAAGGGATTGTGTCTGCGACGCCGGTTGAGAGGGAGCGACATGGTGCGAGTGTTGTTGTGTATTGCGAGGGTGCGTCGGATATTGTGGATGAGATGGCGAGGAAGGGGGTTTATGTGTGGAATGGGCAGGGGAGGGTGCGCATTAGTTTCCATGGGTATAACTGTCTGGGAGATGTCGACCGGATTATGGAGGTATTCCCTGCGCTTTGGAGGAAGTTTAATGGGAATAAAGCGAAGCTGTAGATAACAATATTGTACTGATTATAGACCATAGTATACATCAGTACAATGGTTCGAATAGTGCGCGATGATTAGTTGGGATTATATTAAGGAATGTTTATGTGATGCACGCAGTAGATACAGTTTCCTCCAATGTCAGTAATGCAAATATCAGAATAAATCAAACCCCATTACCACCCTATACCCCCAGACTCTCAAGTAGGCAAGCTACTCTACTCCAGGGTGAGGAAGAACTCGGCGCCCTGGGTGATCTTGCACTCCTGCTTGATCCCTTCAATGGTTCCGTCGTACGGACCACACTGGTACCGAGGGCCCTTCTCGATAGTACCAGTGGACTTGCCATCAGGACCGTTGACAACGATGTCGTAGTTCTCGAGAGACTTGACACCGGTGGGGAAGTAGAAGTTGAAGGCCGGGTCGGCGCACTGGACAGGGTTCTCGGCGCCAGGGGGCAACTCGGGGTTCCTATAATTCCACGTTAGTTCTGCTTTATTACCTTATAGAAAGGAGAACTCACCACTGGGTGTTGCAGTTGGTAGATGACAGAGCGGCGCCGGACTTGTCGTGGCGGGTGATGGAGCCGAGGAAGACGATGCGGTTACCCTCTTCCAGCTGGCGGAGCGAGATGCTGCTGACGCTGATGGGGTGCGAGTCTTGTTGTCTCTTGATGGAGTCGGTAGAGGGGGCAGCAAGGGCAGCGCCGAGGGAGAGAGCGATAGCAGCGAAAGAGGCCTTCATTTTGATGGATGATTAAGATGATGGTAAGTGATTAGAATTGTTGGAATGTTCAAATGCTGATGCTGATGCTGATGCTGATGCTGATGCTTGATGCTTGAGATGATGTTGATGAGGACCAGAATTGACGAGAGTTGAGGGCCTTTATATATGTTTTCATGGCTGCGCGATGCTATTCTTGTCGCTTCAGAGTGCATACAGATCGCCATCTCTCATGTCCTGAAAGGAGGCCTTGCAAGCCACACTACGACCTGGCCAACTGTGACGGCCATACCCGTTGAAGGCCTGTCAGCATGTTCCTGGATGCAAACACCTGCTGGCCACTGATGAGCCCACAGTTTGAGCTGTCTCATCCTGGCTACTCGTAACGAAGCAAGGCCCCCGAAGCAAGGCCCCCGATGGCTTCGTCTAGACCAATGAAAGTCCTCGCTGGCTGCCCTACGCTGTCGATCATCTCCCTGGGGTGTTTAGTGCGGTCTATTTCAGACTAACTGCGCCTCGCCCTGAGTTTGGGAGCGCAAGGTCGAGCTTATTTCGGTTGGTGTGCTGGCAGCCACAGCTGAGTTGGGCTTCTGCAGTGAACGTGTATAGTTGACTCTATTAATAGGAGAAACATGCGGTCTGTTAATGTAACCATGGTATCCTGAGTATGCACTGAATATTGAATCTATTGTTCATTATGGCTTGCATTATATATACCTGAGGGTTACTGTAGCATTGAAAGCACCATCAAACACACATTAATTTATGCTAAATATGCCTGCATCATAGGAGATTCAAGTTTCAACTACAATAATAAGAAAATTAGTATAGAAGACTTCAAATTGTGCACATCGTATAATCTATGACTAATTATGCATCACATGCTGTTATCACCCGCTGACAAATTGAGTCAGCTTATCCTCAACAACCAACGCAGTCAACCCATCCATGATATCATCAAAATGGAGACTGAATACTACTCCGGCCTAAACTGGACATCGCCCACAGACCATGCAGAGTCCCTGTTTCCCTGGGAGACAGAACCACCCCGGTCGGGCCAGGCAGATGTGTGGGGGTCTGAGCTGGACCTGTTGCTCTCCGCTTCGTCATATCCGATGCCCGAGCCGCCACAGGAGGACCAACAGCAAGAGAATGGCCTAGCCGCTTTATATGGCGGTGTTCTTATAGAAGAGGATGCCTCAAATGAGTCTGCTTTATTTCAACCAACTGAAGCCAGGAATCCCAATCCACCAAGCAATCGCATCTCCAAACCAGCCGAGGCAAGGAAACGCGGCCGTCCACGGAAGCTCATTGATGATGCCGGCGTGAATGCAGAAGAGGTAAGAGAGGAGTCTAACCTACGCGGGCCCTCACATCTGACCGATGGTAGCGACGGCGCACGCAAGTCCGTATAGCCCAGCGGGCTTATCGGTCTCGCAAGGAGGCCAACATATCCTCGCTCAAAGACCGCATTAGCCAGTTAGAAACGGCGATCAAGCACATGAGTACCTCTGTTATATCTTTTGGTGATGATCTCGTCCGATCCGGTGCCTTGGATTCACATCCGGATTTATTGAGGCCCCTCGGGAACACCGTGCAGGCGTGCTTGGCTTTGCCGGCGCTTCCTCCTGGCGAGTCTGGGTATCAGATAGATGCCGGCTTGGCAGGGAAAAATCAGAAGCAGATTGGATACTCAACTTCGTCTACCTCTGAAGGCTCAGAGACGATGGAGATATCCGAGTTCATAGACCGGTTGCACGTCACCTGCAGCTACCAAGGATACCTCGTGTGCGCCAACCCAGCAGTTCCAGCGAGGCGAATAGAGCGCCCATTCCGGATTCTCCTTAGCCTTATGCCACGGATGTTCGTGGCCGAGCTTTTCAAGGACTGGCTACTCGCCAGAGCTGGCCACAAGACGCTTGACCACTGGGATCACATCCCTTTCTTCCGTATCGGAGGTGCCGGTACTCACTACCCTGTGTCGGGGAACCTGCACTTTCCCTTCCCTGCACATCAGGGCTCATCTGCCGTTGAAGAGAACGTGTCGAGATTTACAGCTGACTTGCAGGATGAGCTTGAAGATGAGTGGTTCGACCTAGGTGATCTCCAGGGCTACCTCCATGAGAGACAAGTGGTGTTTCCTGCGTCCTCAATGCCGTCTGGCACAATATTGGGACCGAAAGAACAGGACCCGGCTAGTGTTTCGCGCTTGATGCAGTGTATGTCCCGTCTCCATGTCGTGTGATTATTGCTAATTCCGTTCAGCATTGGTTAAAGGGGCCATTTGTCTGGGCCGGTCACCTGGCTTTCGGCGCCGGGATGTAGAGAAAGCCGTGGACGAATTCATAGCGGCCCAAAATGCCTCCTGACTGATATTCGTTTGCTTGAGATCGAAGAACATGAAGCTCAACGCGGTATGAGACGTGTTATGCCACATATTCGACACACCTCCCACCGAGACAGAACGGCACTTGCAGATTAATACATGAAACGCATCCATGAATACGCAGTGATCATGGTGGATTCAGATAGGTCGTCGACTATTATATCGCCCAGACTACGGATATCCAGGCAATCAATAGTCACCCATCTATCGCGATATACAGACCACGTGCAATCCCGCCGTTACCATAAGTAATGAAGAGACACAAAACGCCGCAGTCACATAATTATAATACATTAAATATTCAATACTTACATTAAACCCCCCCCTTTCTCCCAACCCAAACCTTCACTGCTCCTTCTTCCCATTCATATAAACCCTCTCATCCACACCCTCAACCTCCCTAACCACCCTCTCCATCTCCCTCACCTGCTTATCCCACTGCTCCTCCCCCATCTTCGTCTCGCGGTTAAACAAATCCGCCTCAGGCTGTCTGTAACTCCCACCAAGCCGATCCCAAAGCGTCGTGAACTGCCCGTAATTATAATTGAAGTATAGATGGTGGTACGTATGACACGCCGAGCCATTAACTATGGGCGATTTTGTCGCGTATTCCCCGTCATCTATGCAAACAAAGACCTTTATCAGCATGGGTATAATAGGTAATAATGTAGTAAGGTAGGTAGGTAGACGAACGAATCAAAACCGTCCACACGGTAACGAAGGCGAAAAGAGCTAGGTAAACCCTCTTCTCGAGCGGGAATAGGAATGGGAAGATGTGATATGGCATGGACTGTGCCCATCCATCGAGCGGGTGAAATGCAAAGCTTGCATAAGGTGTCGGCACGATCCACTTGTGATGAGGCTTGTGCAGCCACTTGTACACGGCTGGGTGGTGCTCGAAGCGATGGATCCAGTAGATAGCGAAGTCGGTGAATGCGATGAAGAAAGGGAACTGGAGGTATGTGTATGCAGGAAACGGGGGCGTGGAGGAGTAGAGCCGCGAGTAGCCGTGGAGTTCGAGGAGGAAGAAGGGGATCGTAAGTAAGGCCATTTGGGGGATGGCGAGGAGGGCTGATTGGATTTCGAGGGGGATTTGGCGGGTGAGGAATTTGGGGTGTGTTGTGGATTTTTTGTCGAAGATGAAGATGTAAGAGAGGGTTGAGGTTGTGAGGTACGTGAGGGCGCCGAATAGCCTGTATAGTTAGTATGCAGTTGATGTAGGGATATGGTGGTGTACCATGTTAGGAAGAACAGGGTGATGCCTTGTCGGAATGGACTATCCCGTGGCAGGAGACTTTTGCCAGCCCATTCTGAAGGTGGCAGATTGATATACTGGGCGATGTTCTGGTTGTACTCGATGGCGGTGGTGTTCGATGGGAGGAGGATTGCGTACACCCGGTCCAGGACAAACGTGTCCACGATATCAAGAACAAGATCCATTTTGGTCTGTGTTATTTTATTCATGATTGAGAGCCTTCGCCTTTTATCCAATATTAAACAGTCAGCCCAGTCGGAAGGAAACTGCCCGGAAAGGAGTATCGTATGACCTCGCAAACAAAATTACTACATGACTAGAAATCGGACCAAAGTAATTTGCGCCTGCGCTTATTCGAAGAGGTACAGTTCCAATCTCCATCCAACACCGACATATCTGGTGGATTACTTCTTCAACCCAACCCTAGTTACGCCATTCCGTTCGTTACACTACCATCGATAGAGCTTATGAGTATATACTGTTACATCTGCACTACCTGGTCTAGAACGACGGCACTTTGAGCTGGTCCATCGCATCCACACCAACTTTCCTCCCCAGCATCTCAACCACCCTCACGTCATTACAGCCAGCAGCATATGCGATAGGCGTTCGCCCATCCAGATCCTTCCTCCCCGGGTCCGCTCCATGGGCGAGCAATATATCGATATACTCAAGCCGCCCCAACTCCGCAGCATGGGACAGCGGAGTCCGGCCATCATGCCCAGCAGCGTCTACATCAATCCCATGGTGTTCCAAGAGCAAAGTAACAGCCGCGACATCATCCCTCCTTACCGCAATACACAAAGGAGTGGAGGAATGTTGATGCTGACTACCTCGATAATTCACATCCAAATCAGACCTGGTCAGAAGCGCCCGCAGCAGCGACACATGCGCGGACGGCGACAGCGCTTCCATAAGCGGATTTCGGCCCTGCGAGTCACTCCAGTTCGGATCCACAGTGGGATGGGGGAGGAGGAGTCGCACGACGCGCTCGTCCTTTTGGCATATGGCCGTGAGGAGCGGGGACTGGTTTGTCCTAGGGTCTATGACGTTGCCGTCGGCGCCGTGCTCGAGGAGTAGAGTGGCGATTCTATCTAGACGGTGGGATAGTGCCCAGAGCAGGGGAGTGCGGCTTACTGAGTCGCGGTAGTTGAGGTCGACTTTGGGGTTGGCCATGAGTGTTTGTGCGGTGGTGGTGTGGGCGCATGCGATTGCGAGGAAGAGGGGGATGGAGTATTGCAGGCCGTTTCGGTGGACGCCTGGTCCGTCTGTGTTGAAGAGCTGGAGGAGGAAGATGTCCTGTTTTCCTGGGGGTAGGGATGTTGCTGGTGATGTGGTTTCTTGGACTTCGTGGTCTAGCAGGGTCTGGACGATATCGGCGTGCCCGGCTACTGCAGCAGCGCATAGTGGAGTTTGCAGCCGGTCTTTGCTGAACTGATAACTCGCCCCTCGGTTGAGCAGGAATTTAACCATGGCGATATGACCGTCGCATGCGGCGTGGTAGAGGAGGGTTTGACCGTCCTCTGTCGAATCGATATCAGCACCCACATCCAGCATGCGTTGCATCGTATCGAATCGGCTGTGGCGCATCCCCCAGAAGAGCGCGGAGCTGCTGCGATATCGCATATTATCTCGATGAAGCTTGTCTGATAATAACCCGTACAGATGGCGGCATGTTTTCGTCAATGCGCTCAGGTCGCTCTCTGTGTCTACCTCGTCTGCCACGAGCAGGACTATATCGTTTGGGAAGTTCAAGAGCATGGTTGCGGTGGGCAGATATACCGGACAAGCTGAAGATAAACATTACAAGAAGTAAATGTGCCGGAGAGTAATGGGGGAGGTGTAGATGTTATGACGCTGTGATGGTCTCGTGCGGGGTGGCACAACTGCAGCCGATTTGGCTGGAACTGCGCGGGGTTGAATCCGGGGTACGCAATAGCCGGCCAATCGTGTCCATACGTATTAGAATACACTGAGGGGAAATCAGGATCCATGATGGCTGTGTTGATCAAGAGGGGATGACCTGTCTCTTGGTGTCTTGGTGGACGGAGTTCTTCAACGAATGGCATTCATTACATGTGATAATGATTATAGATAGAGTACAAAGTTGATTAAATCCTCGCCATCCCCTCATTCGCAGCCCACCTGATAAACCGATTCAACTGGCCCATATTATTCTCATCGACGCGATTCAGCAGCAGCCCCAGCCCGCATCCACTCTCATCCGCAGGCGTAGTAAAGACACTCGTAATAATCGCCTGAGCCAGTGTCCAGTACTCCGGGGCGTATTCCATGAACCCCGTGCGTTTCCAGCACTCGGATGGCGATGCTAGACTGCTTGCTGGAGCGCCGCCCTGCTCCAGCATCTCGTGGTGGTTCCAGATCTCTTTCCAGTTGGTGAGGCCGTTTTGGATCGGTAGCATCGCTGCGTCTGGGGAGAAGGTGTTTCGGGCGTGGAAGAGGAGGGTGTGGAATGCTGTCTTGTCAATAAAAAATGTACCAGGTTAGGGGGAAGGGGAATTACCGCTGACGATGATGAATAGATTGAGCTTGCCCACTCCAGCTAAGAAACCCTTCTCGCTGCATCCCAGTGTCTTCTGGCAGAACCGCGAGACGAGGTCGGTGATGGAGAGGCCTGCAATGGGAGAGGCATCGCTGTCGTGTAACAGCAAGAAACAATCCCGCGCCGTCGTGGCCTGGAAGCAACGCTCTGGACAGACTGGGTCGAAGTTGAGTTCCGAGACTGATACTTTAGGAGGCGCGTTGTGGAAGATGATAAAGGCTGTGTCGAGGAGGAATATATACGACAGTGTCCTAGGTCGTTAGTCGAGATATACCACAGTCAATGGAACATACCTGTTGAACTCCTCCTTCGCAATGAACCTTTCCCAATTTCCGTCCTCATTCTGGGGCTTATGATGGCTTCCAGGGGAGAATCCAAGTTCCCTACCCATCTGTTCAGGTTAGCAGGAATCGATATAGTCGAAAAATGATATAAGACATACCGCGGTGACCATGCTGAATCTCGACCGTCGGATCCTACGTTTACTATTGTCATCGCCCTCCCAGTTCTGCAATAGACAAATTAAATACGCCCCCTGCAGCGCCTTGACAGCATCCCTACGAAGGTGAAATCCCTCCGCCCCGTCGCCATGTACCACCGCACGCCTGAAATGCGGGTCCGCAAACACGAGCTCCTCTGCACTGTTAAACCAAAGCTTTGCATTCTGGCTAGTCGCATCATCAGGGGCAAAGCTGGCTCCAATCAAGAGCATAGCCAGTAAAAGGGTATATGGCGTATTGTGGACATTGAACGAGGGCTTATGGATGATGGGGCAGTTCGGGTACCAGAAGGACCAGAAATAGACGAGATATCGTCTGATGTTCGGCGGGCTGAAGAACTGAACGCAGATATTCTCGATGAGAGGCGACCAGGTCAGGGCTATTGCGCTCCCCAGGCTGGGTGTTGTCGTTACGTGCTTCAATCGACAGACCAGCTCGTTTGTAACTCCTGCCAACGGGTCTGCCAGCCAGCTAGACCAGTCCGTGCAGCCGTCTACCAGCAGGCCTGAAAAGGGCCTTGACGGATCAGACCTGTCCATGGTTGGAGGAGGAATAATAAGAAAGTCGAGGGAAATAGGGGTAGAGACATCTTCGTCGGGGTTGTCCTGCAGTGCCAGATCCGCCATAACGGTCGCCAACTGCTTTACTTCGTACACGCGCATACACTCGAAGGAGTTGAGGAAGCCGGTGACGTTGCTGAATCTGTCGAGAAACTGTAATTTCCCAAATCTGATCGTTTCCAGTGTTTTTGACTGGCTTGGGTCGTCCGATCGTGGTGGGTTGCAGTGAACCATATCAAGCCCACAGTCACCATTAAGAAGAGACTCCAACGCATCAGAAGGGATAATACAAGACCGGTCAAGGTCGATGGTGTCGGCGAGGTTAAAGTCATCGGACATTGACATGTTGAATGGCGATTCAGATATCGTCGTTGCAGTGTCGTCCGGGAAATGTCTAGTCGCATGCTCGGACTGTCGTCTGGAACCTCGATAGATACATTCATGGCTCTTTTTCTGGCAGTTCCCACAAGGCCATTTCAAATTACAGGCTTTCTTCAGTCGCGCACATCGATCGCAGGCCTGTCTCTTGGTGGATCTACGGCTGATCGGAGCTGGAGGGATATCGGCATCTGCGCGCAGGCGGGACTTACAAGTCCGCCAGTGCCGTTGGAGGACATCTCTGTTGTCGTTAGAATACAATCACCAATGATGGGTAAAAGTGCGTAGTTACGTTCGCTTGAATGCCTGCTGGCAAAACCCACATGCAAACGGCCGGTCGGTCAGATCTGGATTCGTTAGAGCTGGGTTTAGTAGTAGGAGACAAGCACGTACGACACGAGCGATGGCGTTCAAGATGCTCCTGGCGACGAAAGGAAGCAGGACACTGGGGACAGGAGTGACTGGGCTCCGACATGGGGGTTCATAGTCCGGAGTCTACGGGATAGAGATGGAATGAGGACAATTGTGTATGAGAGAAGAGATGGCTGCGGGGTTAATATCGAATCTCCACCTGGGAATACCCCGGATTTCCAGCTCTGGTCTGGTTGTGGTTCTGTGATTGTTCGGTATATGCCAGCTCCATCTGCCGGACCAATATCTGGTGATCCCCACGAGAGTCACGATCTCCTCGCAATATTGGAACATAATGGAGTGTGCTGAATGAGGCTTGATCCTGTGAAGAAGCGACGAGACTGATCGGCGTCGGAGGTCGCACCACCCCCGCCTCCACCCAGTCTGAGAATTTGGTTCGTACTGGTGGAATCTGGGGGAGTTCCGAGCCATAACCAGCAATTGTAAGAATATCTGTATCAAATTGCATCAATGGGGCGACTCCGCTTGTCCAGGTGCAAGCGCGACAGCGGCGTTCTCCCACTGCATGCAGGGGTACGACAGATATAAAGGTATGCATGCATGCCCAATGTACGAGTAAAAGAACATCACCCTCCTTTCTTGATACCTCAACCAACGACCATGGCTTTTGTTCCAACCCCCTTAGCCCTCCCCCCCAACACCAGCGCAGATGCCTTTGCCCGATTCATCAACGCTGTAAAAGCCATTACTGGCGAGGGAAACGTGCGAGTTATCACCCCAGACACACAGCTTGCGGACGGCTCCTACTTTGAACCGCCCAAGACGCACGACCCGCATCATGTCGTGGACCAGGACTACTTCGTCGCGTCAGCAGTCGTCGACCCACGGTCTGTGCCAGAGGTTCAGGAACTCGTCCGTCTAGCCAACGAGTACCAGATTCCACTATGGCCAACGAGTATCGGACGTAACTCTGGATATGGAGGTGCGGCGCCGAGACTGAGAGGAAGTATTGTGGTCGACATGGGAAAGCATATGAACCGGGTCTTAGAGGTCAATGAAGATGGGGCCTTTGCCGTCGTTGAGCCTGGGGTCACCTTTGCTGGACTTTATCAGTACTTGGTTGACCACGGACTCAGTGATAAGTTGTGGATTGATGTATGTTCCTTGCATTTCAAACAGGTAAAGTAGCTGACTGGTGAAGGTACCTGATATTGGCGGTGGTTCTGTTATGGGAAATACCCTCGAACGCGGTGTTGGATATACTCCATATGGAGGTACGCTTCCAAATTGTATCATTGTGGCCTGGAGCTGACGTAGCAGATCACTGGATGATGCACTGTGGCATGGAAGTTATTCTTCCCTCAGGCGAGCTCATGCGAACTGGCATGGGCGCTCTCCCCCAGAATCCAAAGAAGGGCTCCAAGCACGACCACAACGACGAAGGGAACAAATGCTGGCAGCTGTTCCCGTATGGATTCGGCCCGTACAACGATGGGCTCTTCTCGCAGGGCAATGTGGGAATTTGCACAAAGATGGGCCTCTGGGTATGCGTCCCTCAAATATGGCAGGCAATGCTAACGAGGCTCAGTTGATGCCAAACCCCGGCGGATATCAGGCATACATGATCACTCTGCCAAAGGATGACGACCTCAAACAGGCTGTGGATATAATTAGGCCTCTCCGTGTGGTTCGTATTAATATATTGAGTTCGTCAGTATTGCTAATTACTGCAGCAAAACATCCTCCAAAACGTCCCAACCCTGCGACACATCCTCATCGACGCCGCCATCCTAGGCAACAAATCCTCCTACACTTCAGATATAAGCAAGCCCCTGAATGACGCGGAGCTGGATGCGGTTGCCAAGAAGCTCAATCTCGGCCGATGGAACTTCTACGGCGCTCTCTATGTATGTCTCTCCCATTCCAGACTCCAAGCATGTCTAACATATTGACCAGGGCCCTGAACCGGTCCGCAACCTCCTCTGGTCCTTAATCAAAGAAGCCTTCTCCGCAATCCCCGGCGCAAGGTTCTTCTTCCCCGACGATATCAAGGAATACTGCGTCCTGCACACCCGCGCCCAAACCCTGCGCGGCGTTCCCAACTTCGACGAGCTGAAATGGATCGACTGGCTGCCCAATGGCGCGCACCTGTTCTTCTCACCTATTAGCAAGATCTCCGGCGACGACGCAATGCTTCAGTACGAAGTCACGAAGAAACGAACCCGCGAGGCAGGGCTGGATTTCATCGGGACGTTCACGGTTGGAATGCGGGAGATGCGTACGTCTTCTATCCCTTAACCTAGGATCCTCGACTAACTGACAGTTAAAGACCACATAGTCTGTATAGTCTTCGACCGGAAGAACGCCGAGCAGAAGAAAAAAGCACACTGGCTGATCAAAACACTGATCGCCGACTGCGCCGAGAACGGCTGGGGCGAGTACCGCACTCATCTGGCGCTGATGGACCAGATTGCTGAGACGTATAACTGGAACAATAATGCCCTCATGCGGTTCAACGAGACGGTGAAGAATGCCCTGGACCCGAAGGGGATTATGGCCCCGGGCAAGAATGGCGTTTGGCCGAGTTCCTATGATCGCAGGATCTACAAGCTGTAACTATTATTCTACCGGGTGGCTGGGGTTGGTTTCCATTGATACAGTATCAGTCTTCACATAGTTAATAACAATATGCGGCTATCATTCCAAGGACTCCAAGTATTCGGCAAGGCCATCCGGTATCACGTCCTCGCGTGTGAACGGCAAGGGAGGACAATCCTGTCGAGCTATATAAATGTCAGAAAGCTGTTCAACATGCACATCCGTAAACGTTCGGGGTAGGCTTACTCTTATCAAGGCTCACGTACTCTCGAACAGCATCCGGGGAAATACGATAGGCAACCAAATACTGGCCCACGATACTCCCCTTCGCCCTATCAATGATATCCAACCGTAAGACGTCCACGAGCTCCTCAGCAGAGAACACATCAGCCCCTGGACCGAGTACGGCGGTCTCAATAGTAAGAAGGCCGCATTCGCTGTTATCAAAGCGCGACTTCCTCTCTAGCATCCAGCTATAGGCGCGCCCTCGGTCGGAGAATGTTGAGATGAAGATGCTCGTGTATTTATGGTCCCAGTTTAGATGGCGTTCAGCGGCCTCGCTGAGAGTCTCCTCTTCGTTGTAGATTGTGGTGGTGTCTTGGGCTATAAGGCTGCCGTCATAACCTTCGGTAGTCATGGTCTCGGAGTATTGAACTCTGTAGAGGGTATGTGGGAGGTCTCCCGGGGCGAGTCTGAATGTGTCCATGTCTGGAGTGGGTTACTCCACACGGTTTCTCAGCATGATATATATTGGGCACCGCTGAGGCTGAAGCGGGGTGGTATAATACGAATTGTATAGACAGGGTTGCTAGTAATCAGAAACATAACAATAACAAAGCCGATAATAGTGGCAACCGGATGGATGTAATAGCTGGTCGCGGTACGGAGAGATTACTTTTACAAGTCAATTCTAAGCAGCGACGGGCTACAGAATACTACATGTCCTGCTGGTTTTGATATCTGGAGGCTCTATTCTGGACGTCGTTCTCACATCCAAGAAGCGCATCTCTGCGAGTCCTACCCAACACCGACGCCATCTAACACCAACTCCACGTCCTCAACCTAGAACGTTTCTTATTATAGTCCCAACTCAGGCTTAACCCCACGACGCGTCAAGGACAGGCCGAGGAGACTCTGGTCGCAGCCATTCGGCATATCACCGCACAGGAACCATTGCCTCACATGTGGGATTCAATGTCACGAACGGGGTGTTATTTCCTATGCTGTCGCTGCGAATACCTATGTCCGCAAGATGCTATTGCTGTCGTGGCGAATGGGAAGGGATAATGCGGTGCAGGATAGGAGCACGCGTGAGCTGTTACAGCTCTGTAGAGTATCGCCCCGGATGGGAGCGAATTTGAATGAGGCAGATTTTGGATACGGATTTCAAGGACCCTGTATGAGCTGCGTTAGCGAGGGTTACGGGATATTAAGAGGAATGGTCATGGGTGTGTTTCTCTATGCAGTGGCAGTGGGGACTGATCCATGGAAAGGAGCTGGATTGGGGATTCAATTGTGCATGGTGTAGATAATTTCAGAGACAGACTTGAGCAAACCAACGAAGTGCTGTTCAACTATTGATAATAGAACATAGACTCAAGAGGAATTGTGGATGAAAGGGGGTATGAGGATGATATATGGATACGAGTGCCACATCACATCCACTTCAAGCTCGATGCAGACCCAGCGAACCAGAAAGAGCAAGATTATGGAAGCCAATAGAAAGCCCGACCACGGATGTGTCCCTGGGACCCTGGCAGAGAAGAAGAGGCCTGATCGCAGGGTCGCAGGCTCAGCTCGCAGGGCTTTGCTCCTTGATGGAGCGGACAGAGGTGATACTAGTTACTGTATAATGTATACCACCCCTGATAGAGAGTACACGCTCCAGCCATATCCGCATCTTGCTGCGCGTTGGTTCCACCATTCTGCATTGCAAGTTCTTCCCCAAGGGTCCTGTGCACTCTTGGAAGGACCCATGTCTGGGTCTCTCTGGAACGGGATACCCTGACAGGCAAGTTGTGCTACGATACAGGAACCTCCCACGGGAACCGTCATAGGGACCACCTGACGCAAGACGAGATCCCTGAGATTAAGGACTGACCTTGGTGTGCAGGCTCCAAGATGAACTGTATTGCAGGCCAGCTCAGCGTGGTAACAAAGGTCCAACGTGTGGATCTGGAAGTGGCAAACGACTGAAACCAAGCATACGAACTAGTCCGTACGAAGTACACTATTGATAATTAGATATTTGCATTTCCCGTTCCTATATCCCGCGTGGTGTTCCTCTGGCAAACTCCGACTCATGGGCAAATAAGCAGCCAGAACCCACCAGTTGAGTCTCACAGGCTCTGAGACTAGAAGCCCAATAGTCACAGACTGGGATCTTCAAGCCCTCGTGTTTCATGGAGTCTTGGGATCCTCCCGTCCACAGCTTAAAGCAAAAGAAACGGTGACCAGTTTAGGGAATCACAGACACCAATTTGGCCGGCAGCGAATAGTCCGCAGATAGCCAAGGCAGACGACCGTGGACATTCCCTAATGTCTATCGGGATGTTGTTCCGTAGACAACTATCCCGCCCTGAAGCCGTGTAATCTCAGCGAGATGAGCCATGGCTCACCAGCGGGCCTGAATAGCAGAACCTGGCGGACAATATCCGCGACAACCCATGCCGTTGCCTGTCCTCCGCAAAACTGGACCAGCTCAACCTTGTCATGCTTCCAATGGGAAATGGTCCGTTCAAAATCACCGCCGTCCCTTGTTGATTGGCCCACTGAACACGAAATCTGGGTCCCGTCGTTGAATAGTTGCCCGCAGAGTGGCAGATATGGAGACGCCAACGCGGACAGAGTTTCCATGGCCCGCTGTGATGGGAACACAAGACTTCAGCCCCAGTGATCGCCGCGCAGCCAAAAGAGACAAAAGAGGTCCATGACGTCAAAGGAAGGCCACCGCAATCCACTTTCTGTTCCTGGACGACCTGATCTCCAGAGTGACATATGGGGCGTCGGAAAGGGTGGGCTCATCCGGCCAGCGACGGGTCCTAATTTCCGCCATGAGGCTGTCACGCCGTCTGTCCTCGTTCGTCCTTGAACGGTCTATCCAGGGGTAAGACTAATGAACGCCGTGGATGCAGCTTAATTCGACAAGCAAGACAAGGTGTTGCAACTGCCGGGATATTAGGCCCATCAGGGGCACGAGTTCCCCTGAGCAGCAGCACGGACCCTTTCATTTCACGTCCGAATTGGAGAAGCGTTGGGACAGTTAAAAGCCAAGTGGAGACTGTCCATTTGGCGGGATTCTGATGTCTTTTTATTGGTGCAGCACCGCGGGGAAGACCACATTTCGCTGGAGCTTAAAGGAATCAAACCACGCAGGATCAGCACCTTATCCCCCCATTGCAGGTTCACCACGATGGACTCTTGCACCAACGGGTTTGCGTCGCCTGTCGATCGCTATTCACGGCTGAAATGAGTTCTCACAGGGCATCATGGAGGAATACACCGTAGTGAAGTCAATCCTGGCTGCCGGCCCCTGATCTGCGGAACAATCTCAGGAACAAGAGTAAACAAGGGCAGGGCTTGGGCATATAAAATACCCCCCCAGTCTCGTCCTGCTCTCATCCAAGTGTTCAGTATTCGCTCCAGTCTTTCTTTACCCAAGTCCTTCCTTACCAACTTCCCAGTCTCTCATTCTGAGTCTTTTGACCAAGTCATTCTTTTAACAACAACATACCATTCAAGATGAAGTTCACTGGAATCGTCGCTACCCTCGCCATTGCTGGCTCTGCTGCTGCCGCTGCCCTCCCTGGTCTTGACGTCGTCAAGGTCCAGGCCACCGTCACCCGTATCGACGATGTGCTCGGCAACCTGAACAGCGCCGTCGACAGCGGCGCCCTCAACAAGGCTGACCTCGGTGACGCCACCTCTGAGCTCTCCGTTGTCCACAACACCCTGAACACCCTCGTCGGTGGTCTCGTTGAGGGCATCACCGGTGGTGCCTCCTCCAACTCTAACCCCGTCTCCGGTGTTCTCGACCTCGCCACCAGCGGCCTCATCCCCACCGTTACCGGCGGTATGTCGATATCTTAAACATGAACGAACTCAGCTAACAACCTCTAGTTCTCGGCTCCACCGAGCAGGTCACTGACTTTGGCTCGCTCTCCCAGGGCCTTGTCGGCCGCATCCAGAGCGGTGCTGTTGACGCTGCTGGTCTCCAGAACATCCTCACCCTTGTCGGTGGCAACTGTAAGTGCCTCACCAAGTTGAAACATGTAGAGCATTTGCTAACGCGTCATAGCTGGTCTGTCCACCCTCAACTCGGTCCTCTCCTCCGCGTAAACGATTAATTACGCTTGATGACTACCCGATATCGTGAGCTCCGGACGAAGGAGGCTACGATCCCGCCGGGATATGCGGGGGGATTATACATGGGAAACTTAATATATAATACCTCTTCGTGAATATATTGGTGCTGATAATGAGTTTATTGCCATGACCCTAGTTCAGTAGAGTAGCACGCTTCAAGTAATAAACCATATGGGGAATCCAAGCAACGCCAGCGAAGTAGCAACAACGTAAATTTCAATTTAAGCAGTGGTATCGCCAACAGGCTCACTTGCAAGATATAGCAGGAAAAGCTCAACATTCGCGTCTCGATATCCGTCTGTGTCAAAATAATAAAGAGGACTTTTATAGAGTATCAACTTCCCCTCACTATAGTGCCCCTCGGTAATCCGAGCGGTGAACCCGTTCATACAGGATATTACCATTACCTAGACACGTTGCGTTAGTACATATATATATATTTGCGGTAGAACAAGACAAGCGTAGAAATATACCGGCGCAATTTTATGTTCCCGCAGTGTATGCCCAGCAAGTCTCTCCCGGATCATACCGAGTATAGTCAAGACCTCTGAGCGCAGGAGGTCTTCCTCTGGGCGGCTAGCGTGTTCTAGCAGGAAGATACGATGAGGCCTTGAATCGTCGCGCATCCATGCTTCCGCAAGCCTCGTCCACTCGAACGCGGCCCGGTTGATATTGGCCCTTAAATCGGGAGGGGGCTCGTCCCGCGATTTTGGTTTTGGTAGAGGTGTTGGTTGCATGTATTTTCCCTTGTTCAGGTGTGTGCTCTTTTTACTACATACATAGTAAGTATATATACTCCATCGGTGAGGGCTTGGATGTGGATGTACTTACAGGCTCACCCACCCAGATATCTCCTCCAGGGTATACGAATCCGAACGGCCTCGCGTCCCACTTGTAGCTACCACACCCTCAAACGGGGTAATCCGTTCGTAGAGTCTGAATTCATAGCTCAGCGCCGCAGAAACCATCTCCGCCTCCGCATAGTTCCCGCCGACATTATTCGTACGGGTTTGCCATTCTTTCTCAATAGACATAATCTGCTTAGCCGTGTTCCGGTCCTCAGGGTCAACAGGATGAAGAGCCAGCCAGGCTGAGGGCCGGGACTTGAAGAAGTTTCCGTGACGCCGCTCGCCTCCATACGTAACCAGGTCCAGCTTCTCGCACTGGATCCCCAGTTCCTGCGCAGTGGTGGGGTCTATGGTGGGCGTTATGGAGAAGTAGACCTTATCGAACATCTTGCTGATTTCTGCGCGGAGGCCCTGTCGAATCTGGGCTTTGCCGTGGCTATTCCATTCTGCGACCCGGGTGTCGAAAAGGGTGTTTTCGAAGAGGGCCTGGGTGTTGATGCTGGGGACCCTGTTGTAAATGCTGCGAAGTGACATTTTGGTGGTGATGCTGCAGTGTGAACTGTGAGATGAGGATGGAATAAAGATGCAGACTGGGAAGATAAAAAAAAGACTGCAAATAGGTTTTTCACTTGTCTCAGCTTTATATCCCACTGATTACGCTCTGGCGATGAAGGGTTTGGTACCTGTGTTCCTGACCGTGGCATGTTGCCCTGAAAACCTTGTCTTGTCCTGCTATACTTGATATCCGGCCATTTGGGGCAGGTACCACGCCACCATGATGTCCCCTGAAAGTATAATATGCGTCAGCAGCAGTAATCGTGTATGCATCTGGTTATCCCCTTGGTGGCTCTTACATAGCGTGACTGATGGAACTGGGAACGAGAAAGTATATCAGTATAGGGCCACCATATAGCCCACTGGCCTTCCATGGGATACAGTACAGGATTACTGCAGAAGCAAAGATATCTCGATCACGTCATTAAGAGAAGGGTAAGTCTATTATACAACCTTAGATACTAACCTAAATCTAAGAGAAAAAACGAACTCAGTCCAGCGCCTGCGCCTCACACATCCGTCTATACAATCCCCCCGCCCTAACCAACTCCTGATGATCCCCCATCTCCACAATCCTCCCTCCATAAAAGACACAAATCAAATGCGCATCCTTGATCGTACTCAGCCGATGCGCAACCGCAACCGTTATCCGATCCCCCGATTTCGCCGCCTCCTCCAGCGCCCGCTGCACGATCTTCTCGCTCTCCGTGTCCAAGGCGCTGGTCGCTTCGTCCAGGAGCAGGATCTTAGGGTCCCGAATGAGTGCGCGCGCAATCGCGATCCGTTGTCTTTGGCCGCCTGAGAGTTGTGTCCCTCCTGACCCTGCGGGCGTGTATATACCTTCGGGCAAAGAGGAGACGAAATCCCATGCATTCGCCGCGCGGAGGGCAGATTCGATGGTACTATCCGGGACATCGTTTGTAGTAGGTCCCTGTTTCTCCGAGAAGAAGGGCTCTGTATCTGGGTTGAAGATTCCCAGTGCGATGTTTTCACGGATCGTGCCCTGGAAGAGTGTTGGCTCTTGTTGCACCAGGGCGACGATGTTGCGGTAGTGCACGGGGTTGAGGGATGGGAGGGCGGACGAGTCGATTGTGATTGTGCCTGTTGTTGGGTCGTAGAAGCGCTCGAGCATGGCGATCATGGTGGATTTACCACAGCCTGACGCGCCGACCAAAGCGATGAATTGGCCTTTGTTTATCTGGTGTTGTTAGTTCAGCTATTTTGTTTTAATCTTTTGTGGGGGTAGTTGGGGTACCTTTATATTGACGCCTTTAAGAACAGCGGCGTCAGGTCGCAGTGGGTATGAGAAGCGCACGTTGTCGAGGGCGATAGGCGCGCCAGACCCAGGGCCATTATCGCGGTTTTCAGGCGTCTCTCGGACTGTCGGCTGCAGTTCATTGAGCCAGAAGATATAGTTTGTCGCGTTGATTCCCTTTGTGACGCTGGTTGAGAACTGGAAGATCTGCGCAGACGCCTGGCCCGTGTAAAACACACCAAGAAAGGCGACGAAGAAGTTATACATGCTGACTTCGCCCGTTGAAAGCAAGCGGCAGCCGTACCAGAATCCAAGAGCTTGGAACCAATATTCGATGCACTGCGTCAGGCCGAAGCAGACCATCGTGCTGGCCATGGGCTTGACGGAGGATGCCACGGCGGTGTCGAGTTCCTCGGTGTATCGTCGCAGGACGTCTCCTTCGATGGCGAGGGATGAGACCGTTCGAATAGCATTCACGGCTTCAGAGGCGATGGATGAACTGGTAGAGTACTTCTTTGAAGTGCTTCGGTCGAGTCTGGCATCAAGTCTGATCTTGGCAAGGCCAGCACCAACAAGAGGAGGAAGACCGCCAAACACGACGACGAGTCCAAGTTTCCACGAGTGTGCAATGGCAAGAATCGCACATCCAACCAGGTTCAAAACCGCAACGAGGATCAGGGCGATGTTGAAACCCATGAGCTCCAGGATCGCCTGCGGATACGAGTCAATATGACTGACCAGGGCGCCCGTGGTATTCTCGCTGCGATCAAAGAACTGGATATCCTGCCGCAGCATCTCGTGCAGGATGAGCCTGCGAAACCAGTGGCTGAGGTGGTGGGCAACGACGTTGGTCGCGTAACCGACGGCGAAGTATGAGAGGAGACACCCCGCTGCCAGAACGATGAACATAGTAGCGTAGAAGTCTCCTCTATCCAGCATTGCATCTCCAGTAAGTTGGAAGACTTCGACGACGTGGGACATCAGGATTGCCTGCCCGGGGTAGGCAGCGCATGCACCGAGACATCCTAACAGGACGAACAGGTATGCCCATATTAATTCAGGACACTCCTTGACCAGGCGCACGATGACGGCCATAATGCCCATTTGCTTGTGGTGGTCGTAGTTGTCTCGTTCCTTCATGGACTCCATCTTCCCTCGAACAGAAGTCGCATACCGACTGAGTCCTTCCATCGTCTCTGCTGTCTCCAGGGGGGCGTCGTCTTCCGTGGTATCCTCTTCCTCTTTGATATCTGCTTCTTCCCTGGCAGCGACAGTGAGGTTCTGGATTTTAACAAGCCGCGCGTATGCCCCGTCCTCTGCAATGAGTGATTCGTGTGTACCCTGCTCGACAATGGAGCCCTTGCTCATAACCACAATATTATCTGCCTTGCGGATCGTTGCCAGCTTGTGTGCAATAACAATGGTCGTACGGCCTTCTGCTGCCTTATCCAGTGCTTTCTGCACGATCGCCTCAGCATGGGGGTCCAGTGCACTAGTCGCTTCATCCAGCAGAAGAACCTTGGGCTGGGAGATGACACTACGAGCAATGGCCACTCGCTGCTTCTGTCCACCAGAGAGCAAACCACCACGCTGCCCGATTGGAGTGTCATAGCCATTTGTCAACTCTGTAATGAAGTCGTGGGCGTATGCCATTTTCGCCGCCTCTTGTACCTTTTCCATCTGCTCTTCCCTTGACGCGTTCTCCCAGGGTGTCCCGACGAGGCCGTATTTGATGTTATCAAAAACGGAACCCTGGAATAGAACTGGTTCTTGTTGAACGAGGCGGACGTTCTTGCGTAGCCAGCCTAGGTTTAATTTCTCGATTGGTGTGCCATCCAGCTTTATCATTCCTGTGTCGGGGTTGTACCAGCGTTCAATGAGGCCGACTATCGTGCTTTTTCCAGAACCAGACTGGCCGACGAGGGCGGTTACCTTCCCTGCTGGGACTTTGAGGCTGAAGTTATCTAAGACAGTGATCCCGGGTCTGGTTGGATAGCTAAAGGATAGGTTCTGCAGTTCGACCTCTCCATTGATCGTCTCTGGTTCGATGCCGTCTTTGCTGTATGGGTTTATTGTGGATTCTCGGTCAATTAACGTGAACAGTTGTGCAGCGGCCGAGGCGGCTCTACTGAAGTCGATCGAGTATGGTGCCAACAGGGTCAAGTTAATTGCAGCGATTACAACTGACAACAGGACGCTATCAAGGTATTAGTACCATAAGTTTGAAGGATGCTTGGACGTACGTGAAGATCTCGCCCGCTGTATCAATCTCTCCTCTGACCATCATATGTATTCCCTGCCAGAAAGCCAGCCCAAAACCAAGGTAGATGATGGTGTACTCCGCAGAGAACATGATCCCCATGAGTGGCGATATCTTCTTCCCGACCTTGTGCGCCTCCGTCAAATACTCATCGAACCGTTTCACCACACTCGCTCGCATCTGGAACGCATGCACGGCCTTCACGCCAGCCAGGACACCCTCCGCGTACGAATTAGCCTGGGCATGAATCTGTAATATCTTCGTCTCGTGCCCGGCTTCTATACCCGCGATGACGCCCATGACGATGATAGTAGCCGGGGCGATACACAGACAGATCAAGGTAAGCTTCCACTGCACCACAAAGGCGATGATAAAAGCCGTCACGAACGCCGCGAGTCCCTGGAAAAGGAGGCCGATCTTCTCCGCGATTCCAGCCTGGATGAGCTTCCCGTTCGATGTCGCTTGCGCGGCGATGGACCCTCCAGTTCCGAAGTCGTAGTATGCAACCTCCTGGCTGAGGGCGGCTTTGAGGTAGCTGTGCCGGATATTGCGAATGACACGGTACGCGGCGTATGTGAGAAGTGTGTTGTACGTGTACGAGAGGACGAGCCGGGCAATTCCCAGGTACACGAAATAGAGCCTTAGAGGTCAGTATCTCCAGACGCTTGAAGGGCTAGGGGAGGCAAGCAAGCATACGCCATCTCAGCGACATCATCGAGGAATTGGCCTGGGGTTGACGTCCCAGCGACAAAATCAGTGATGATTGTGATGAACCTGCCAAAGATGAGGTTTTGTAGAGCAATTCCTGCCCCCGATGCGCAGGCTGCAAGGACAGCGATGCTTTGGAGGGTCAGCTCGACTGGGCTTGCGAAGCTGAAGATTCTCTACCCTGGGTTAGCACACATTCAGAGACTGTATTTTATTGACTGACCTTGTAGGAACCGAAACTGGCTTCTTGGCTTTCCTCTGGCGCAGGTTTTTCTTTGTCTGACGTCGAGCGAGAGAGCGACTCGACTTTCCCCATCGCCGCCTGCTTATCCTGAGCTTCTTTGGAAGCCATATCTCAAGAAACTTCAGCAGCACAGATCCATCAGAAGCCAGCAGGAATATTATTCTTTGCCGAAAGGGGGCCCCTTTATGCGACCGACGAGGCGGAACCAGGATGACTCTTCTCGTATATAGGCTCGGTGGCAGTCTGGGTCACAGGCTCGGAAATCTCACTTCAGCCCATCATCATGCGGCTATGGCAGAATCCACTTGGCGCCGAGTGTCATCTGTCCGCGGGCGCCGGTTTGGAATCTGGAAGGATTTTGTTTCAGCCTTGGTGTTGGTGATTTTCATTTCGGAATGCGGGAGTCTCGGGGTCCGCGGTCTCCGCCGCTCATCTTCGCTTCGATCACAATAAATAGAACAGTTTAGTTTATCACTTAATACTGAATTAAATGTCGTGATAGAGTTTGGACCTTCCTGATTGCTCTTAGTCTTAAACTACATCAAACAGAATAACGTGCATTACTTCATGGCACAGATGAATATATAAGCTGTCAACTAATCGGAACATGCTCCCTCAGCCAGTTATCCATCACAACCGTCGCTGGATAATCCACATCCCCAAGGCGCAGGAGCATTCGTACATGGCCGTGGAATCCCTGACCCTCGAATACATGCACAGCAGCACTGGTCCCTGCAGCCTTCAACGCAGCCTCCAGCTCCATGGCCTGTCGGATGTCCCCCTGCCTATGCACATGAAGAAGCAAGAAAGCTTCTGCATTTGGCCCTCGAGCGTGGTAAGTGGGAGACATTGCCTTGAGACGCTCAGGGTCACTGCCCAGTGCGTAGATCATGTTCTCAGCCACAGGGCCAGGGCTGTCAAGGATCTCGGCTGGTGCATTATAGTATGAACCATCCAGAGCTATAATACCGCGGATGGCGTCAAGACTTACCCCTGCTCGTTCCACATAGCTCGAATCAGTCCCGAGAAGTGTAACGACATGCGCCCCGGAGCTGTGGCCCATAAGAACGAGACGTCCTGGGTCAATATTAAGGCTCACTGCATTGTTAACCAAGTACCCAATCGAGTCAGCCACCTCCTGCACCTGCTCCTCGACAGCAACAGTAGGGACAAGTGTATAGTTAACACTAGCAAACGAATACCCTTTGCTGGTAAGGTGGCTGACTTTGGTCGATCCAACAGAATCCAAATATGTTCCCACTCGCCAACCGCCACCGTGCACGAAGACAATAATCGGGGCATTGGATGATATGCCCTTCCAAAAGCGTAGCCGCTGCGAATCCTTCTCCCCGTACGACATGTCGGTTCCTCCGTTTGGGATGTCACTGAACATTTCGGAAATCAGTTCCGGCGGAGGAACTGCTGAGGTCTCATCGTTGGACTTTTGGAAGATGTCCGGCCCAGTGATCTCTTTTCCTCGGATGGCTACCGCGGCGGGATCCTGTTCAGCGTTGGCGGAATCATGCATGATAATTGATACTGAGAAATAATTCTTTGATATCCCTGCGCTGTTTGATGAGGTTGGTGGCTGGAAGGAAATAAATGGCTCGCCAGATCAGTGACGGTCACGACGGAGACAGGTCATTTATTAGTATCTACATTGACGATATCGTAATATACAATGAGCAGCATGGCTTGAAGCCCCGAAAAAGCCGAGTCCTTGGCATGACTCGTTCCCAGGGTGGCTTAACGAATACGAGGGTATCAATTTGGATAGCCTCTAAGGCTGAAGGAGGGTGTTAGCGAGCCCGTATGCTCTGGCTACGAAGTCCTGCCCCTAGAAATATGACGAATTGCCACGGCAAGAAATCCATATTTGTTTATAGCTCCTGACTATCTGCTGGGGAAATTATATAGTCCTTCGATGAGGTTATTCTGCCTTCGCACTCACCCCCAACAACCAGTATGACAACGACTCGTCCAAACACTGGTATTGCCTCTCATTTATCTCTTCTATAAATACCCTAGTTACTTTGTCGGCCTCCCAAAACATATCATATCTCCACCTGTATACGTGCTGCGTATCCATTGTGCTAGCCGCTTCCGGACGCCGACTCAGGCAGTATACCGTGTACCCACCTCCGTGACAACGAGCTGCAGTTATTATATCAGCCGGAACCCTGGCTGGAACAGACGAAGCTCCTGTGAGCACACTAGCGAAAGTCTGCGACCAGATTGCGCACTCACATTCCGATTCTATAATTAACTCCCGTCATATCGCCGAGGTCTACCGTCTTGTGGATCTTATGGAGGATTGTACCAAGTCGCTCTTTGTTGGTTGGGACCTCTTTAGATCCCGGGATTTGACGATAACAAGCTGGGCGGACCTTGATTTGTATGGAGTGGACTTTGGCGAGGATATTGGCAGGCCAAAGTTTGTTAGGATGCCTTCTATGCAAGGAGATGGGGTTGCGATTATACTCCCTCGTCAGCGGGCTGTGGAACACGAGGTACTGGAAGTGATTGTCATGTTACGGAATGAGCATATGGATGTTTTGGAAGGAGATACCATGTGGCAGACACTTCGCTCGAAGAGCGGAAGAGATGAGGTTGATGGGGAGCATTCAAGATCCCAAGCGCAGTGAGCAGCATGTACGGTATCACCAAATAGACAACTGAATCAAAATAGGAAATTTAATATTACAATACAAGTGTCAGAAGTAAAGCTTTTCATGTATTGTTTGTCAATACTGCATCAGTTTATTTTGAACCACGCAGTCTTCACCTAGTTATCACTGTTGCAAGTTAATCATCCAATTTATCCCACGGAAACGGTGGTCCGCTAAGCCAGCCATCCAGAATATCCGTAGCATACGATGGGTCAACATAATCCATCTCCCCAGGTGCAAGTGCATCTTCGAAAATCTCGGGATAGAATAGAGATGTGCTGAGCGAGGAGTCTGAAAATTCTAGAGAGTCTTGTTGGTGGTTGTATATCCCGATAGGAGACTGCTCTGAATTGACTAGCTTCTTGGCGACTTGCGTAAAGGTAGAGCACACTTGGTATAGGCGCTGCGAACCCTGGGAGGCGTTTCGGAAGTTTTCGAAAGTGCTCAGGACTTGTTCAAGCAGAATAACATCCGACATATCCTTGGCAGAAACGGCGTGGAGAAAAGTGACAATAAAGGGGACAAACGAAGCAGACAAAAGAATCCTGGAGATTTTAGTAAACTAATAAAAATTAAAATCACCGACAGGTAAACGGACCAGTTGAAATATTCTCCGTCTGTAAGAAGTTGACATTCTTGGTATTGCGGAAAGAAACTCAGATGAGCTTGTAAACTTTTGCAGGCCGCATTGAAGCAATCGGAACCAATGCGAAGGTCTTCTCCAGCAGTCGAAGGTGCACGGAAAAGCAATGTCAGGGTTGAATAGTATAAGATGTCCGAATTTCCTCTAGACAGGTGGAATATGTGAGGATTATTGACTCCTTCGGGGTTAATCTGGAGATTATCAATTATCATGGAGTTAAATAAGACCCATGACTTCGTCTTACCCGTTCGAGTTCATCGTGCCATTGTTCCATTGAAGCAGCCAGGTCACTGATAAGCTGTGTGCGCTCAAATAAATCTCTGACCATGGTCACGTTGCAATAAAGACCAGCGAAGATTCGACCCTGAAGCTCCGCGAGGTTTATTCCCTTAATAAAAGACTCATCCCATGCCCGAAGAGCAAGATCAGAAGAAACAATAGGATGATGTGTGTCAATTTCGACACTCTGCATATTGGAAACACGACCCAGCACAAGAGACATGTTTTTGTCAAAGGCATATACTGTCCAAAACAATCGTCGAATGTTCTCGGCTTGACTGGATGGGACATTTGAATACGTCAATTCACGGTGGTATCCGAGCGATTGACAATGGGTAACAGCAGCAGAGACAAGGTTCCAATATAGGTACGGCTTTCCTTCACCCTGAGCCTTGAGCATCTGAACATGCTTATTCAACAGATGTCCACTTAAATATGGAGATATTGGGTGATACTTACGCCCATGGTCAATGCAAGTATGCTTTCAAAACTCGGAACGGCAAGTATTTCGTAGGTTTCAATCGCGGCGACGAAGTTTTGTTCACAGTAGTCCAGGTAGGTAGCAAGGTCAAATTTCTCACAGAGCTCATCTTTCATTGCAATAAATTCTTTCGTGACGAAAAGCAAAACTCCATGTACACTAGCAATGTCGCTCAGCGATGCTGCGTCTGTTTGAAAGTAGACTCTTTGGCATAGTTTCTCGATTAATGATAGATCGCTGATGGCATATGAAGACAGGAAAATTGGACGGCGGGCTTGACATTGTTAGTACGAACAATAATATTTGGTTCTTATGCTGAATACACATACCTCTCATTCGTCGCAGGATGCAAGCTACCAGGGCGACAGGCAGAGGCTGAACTGGCCGTGCCAATGTCGAAACTGACTTGTGAAACAAGAAATCACATTTCGCAAGGGTATGTGGGATTGTGACAGCTTTCTGAAGTTGATGTAACGCCGAGTCATCACCGGTGTTGATGGAGAGGGATACCACTTGAGCGCTTTCACTTGCTGCGAGGGACTGCTTTGTGAACGAAGAAGTGCCTTCAAACGGGTGGCCATCCTGAATTGAACCAGATGCACGATGTGAGACATCCAAGTTCTCCGAATCCCCAGCCAAGGTAGTCCGCTGCGATGGCTCGAGGGCAGCGAGTCTGGACTCGACGGTCTGAAGGCGTCCCTCGAGGCGCCCTATAGTATCTTCACTGGGAGTCTGTTACTAGTATTCTGGGTGGGGGGTGTTGGCGACCCACAGATTGGCTACTTTATCAGCCTGCAACTGACTTTTCGATCTGTCGTTTGGATGTCGACAAGTGATATTGGACGCTTGACAGTTTGCACATGGGGTGGTGCGGTCGCAGCGAACCTGAGGCTGTTAGGCTCCGGACTGGATCCTCATGGGGCTGTTACCTTGCGAATCTTGCATGCTTCGCACTGTGAATGTTAGATGAGAGCCGTACACAATTAGGCGGTGCCTTACCGCTCTAGGAACAGACGACAGTCTATTCCGTCTCGCCTGGATTGTTTCTCTGGTTACTGGCGACATGGTGGTTGGTTGTTGAGATGAACTTGCAGTGAGAGAAAAAAGGGAACTCGCTCCCGCGGGCCCGAGGGCCCGATCACCCGAATACCAACTATGGTAGACCAGCCAGCCTCGTTGAAGGAGATGATAGTGAACGAAGAACACGAATGATAATAATTGAGTGCTGATATAGATTGATACAAAAGAAATAGAAACTAGACTTGCGCTCGCCCACCACTCGCCTCTCGTAATACCGTCTTCCATTCTATATCCGATGGATCGTCTGCATGAATGGACACTTTGACATCGAGTGCTCTTCGCAGCTGCTCCTTGGTTGCAGCATATAACATCCGAAACTGCAAATGAGTCAGCTGGCACTGGCCATATGGAATGCTGGATTACCTTGGTAGATGTTCCGTCGGGCACCCAACTAATAAAGACCGTCGTTGCCCTAGAAGTAATCAGCAAACATCGCCATTTACGAGGGACTAGAGTATACCTCCGACCGTCGTCCTTCAGGTCATATTCCACGTCGTATACTGCATAACGGGGCACAGGCTGTCCATTCTCAACAGACGAAGTGACCTTTTGGCGGAATTCTTCGTAGCTCTTCTCGGAGGACTTCTCCTCCACGATAATTGATCGGTTGTCGTCGGAGATTTTGTAGATCACAAAGGTAAGTTTGTTTCCTCCTTTTTTATACAGAAGCTCTTTGAATGCGGTGATACACTCAGTCGGCACCTCAACACTATTGTAGGATTAGTATCACTCTTGAGCACAATGGTCTTTTGAATGGCAGCTCACCCAGACGGCATCTAACTTGAACAAGGGTGTAAGCAGCAGATTGATTACTGGGTGGGCAGTATACTGACCGACATGTTGGTTGGTATGAAGGGTATCAGAAGGAAGGGAAATCCAACCAAGTAAAGCAAAGGGTCAAGGGCTACTTAAATACTGAATTATTTTCTTTAGGCAGCAGACTATATTTAATGAGCTGCAATTGAATGCAAAATCTACCGGCTACTCGGGGCCGTGGGACCGACAGTGCGTCAGGCTCAGCCTACACCTTTATACACAACTTATATACACCAGTACTGCATTCAAAACCATCTATCAAAGGCTACCCACCTCACTGTTTCAGTTCTGCCATGATGATGCCCTATACAAATTAGCAAGTCAACACCTGGTTCGAAAGTATAACATACCTGTCCATCACCAGGAGGATAGAAGCACTTTGCCTCAAAGCCTGTCTCATCCAACAGCCTTCGCCAGTGCCCCTCTGAGCGCTCTAGGCTGTTAAGGAAGACCATCATCTCCCAGTCCCACATGGCTGAGAGCATTGGACAGTCCTTTTGAGGGAGGATGAACTCTTCGATAACCAGTACCGAGTATCCCGGCTTCATTGCCTCGCGGACCTGCTGCAGGATCTTCAGGCTGTCGCTGTCTGACCAGTCATGCAGGATGAACTTCATATAGTAGACTCGTGCGCCTGCAATAGCCAAATTAGCCATTATCCACGACAAGCAGGAGGATCATACCTTGAATCGGCTGGGGCTTAAACAAATCAAACGCAATCTTCTCAGCCTGCAGCCCATCCACACTCTGCTCAATAACATGTTCCAAATCCTCCAGAACAAAGCGCCCCCGCGCCTGCGGAAACTTCTCCCTAAACGTCCTGATATCATGCCCTCTGCCACCTGCCACATCCACCAGGAAGACATCCTCATCACTGCCCGTGAACGTGTCGATCAACTGCTCCTGAACAGGGAACCACTCCACCCACGGCGGCCGACTCCCCCGATCCCCCTCCATGAAACTATGAGTGATATCAAGCCGCTCCTCGCTCTTCGCAATCCAGTCCCAGAGTGACTCTTCGCTATTTGTAGCGTACTGCCACGGTCCGGACGTGCTGCCTTCGATGAACTTGTACTCGTGGGTGCGCAGGAACTCGGGGATCTTGGCGACGGTGGGCATGCCGAAGTCGTAGCTGCAGGATAGCAGGTATATTAGATTACAGCCATTGTAAGTTGGGGACGCACGAACATGAACTTCACCATGGCTATACTGAACCGGTCGGTCATTTGGTGCGTCATGCGAGTGGCGCTGTATACATGCACATCGTGCTCTGCGACGTATTCGATTCCGGCGAGGATGCGGAGGACACGCTCTTTGTATACGGATGTTAGCTGGGATAGCTTGATGCTGGGAAAACGTACCGGTAATTAAAGGGCTGGCATTCTTCACAGCTGCTAGCTCTTGCAAAGTTACAGGTCCGGAGGCTTTACTGAGCGTAGAGAATATTTCCAGGTCGATGCCAATGCGCACGCACATGGCCTGGGTGGGCTGGTGGACAGGTTAGAGGGTTTAGTGGGATGGGTATGAGATGGGGCTCATACAGAGTAGACCAAGTGGTAGACGTTGTCTTTGGGTCCGTGGAGCGCGCGGACCAGTTCCTGGGCTGCTTTGAGTGCTGCAAGTCGGTCTTTCTCTGCGTGGCCGTCTTGGAATGTGCCAACGGACTGGTTTACTTTGTCCACGAGACTGTCCACATGGTCGTGCTTGTGGGTGCCGTTTTTATAGGAGCCGTTGGCAGTACCGTTAGCGGAACCATTGGTAGCACCATTTGTCTGAGTGCCGTTGGTATGAGTGCCGTTTGACTGTGTCATTTCTGCGGGGCGGGATAGTGTGGACAAGATGTTGAAGAGGCGCAGTGTAGTTTAATATGGAGGCGAGGGCGAGAAGGTATACCCTGGTATCAATTTATGGACACCCAAGTCACCGGCATCGTTCCATTACGAGACATTTGCCTTCCAACCCCTGGACGTGGTCCAGTACTTCTGATGCAGACGGCGACGGTCTCGACCCAAAGAGGCAGGAGATAGGGCACCGACAGGCTGGTACCGACGGATCCCGCAGTGGTGTGATGGGCGACTAAATGCAACGGCGGCCGTGTAGCCTGGTGTCTAGCAGGGATACTCACACCATGGAAGACGGCGTTCACTCCCTATGTCGCCAAACAGGCTGACCTTACACAGGATCGTCATCGTACTTATGCTGTAGTGTTCCGCCATATAATCCCCGGCAAGGGCTTCGGTGGGATGCGAACGATCGTATGCGCCCGCCATGGTGGAGGACCAGTCTGCGAGTATCATCGCGGCGTCATGGACGCTTGGGGCTGTGTCGACTATTGTCGTTGGGCTTCGACTGTATACCAGGCTTGTGCTCACCAGGTTGCCTGGGTGGGATGACTTTTTCATCGGGCTGTCTCTGGTAAACAGTCGTGATACTGAAGTTTTAACTAGTGCTAACAAGAGCTAGGCGAGTGCATTAGTCTGTTCCTCCCTCGCACAGGTGGCTGTCTCATATGGCCTCGGAAAGCATACGAGTGATATAGCCAGCCCGGACGACAAAGTCAACGCAGCAAAATACACTGTGATCGCGCCCAACTTCTCTGTCGTCAGTACGACGACAGGAAAAATATCAGTCGCCATCTTCCTCATCCGTCTCATGGGCCAGTCGGCCAGGTCGTGGCAGCGGTGGTTCCTATACATTCTCACACTGGTGTCTATTGCCTGGAACGTATTCGCCATCGTCGCTATCATAGGCTTCTGTCGACCTGCGAAGAAGATATGGCTTCCTGGCACCGAGGGGTCGTGCTTCTCGCTCGAACTACAGCTTATTGGGGGCACTTCACAGGCAGCATTCAACGCCTTTGCAGACCTGACTCTCGCGGTCTTCCCTGTTGTGATATTCTACCGTATTCAGCTGCCGACATTCAAGAAGGTCGGGATTGTTGCTATTCTGGGGGCAGGTGTATTGTATGTTCCCCTACCCCAGGTTTGACTTTATTTAACAGTACAGTGCGGCGGCTGCAACACTGGTGAAGTGTATATTGTTGAAGAACCTGCCAGAGCACGCCGATATAACTTGTTCGTATCCTGTTCAGCATGCAATCCATCGTCTAATCTGATTGTAGGGTCCTGGGCCCCAATTACGACATGGTATAGGTAAGTCTCCTCAGCCTTTCTATTTGACTTCACTAACGGGGAACAGTGTTGAGGTACGTTAGACGTCATTCCATATACACCAGCTTATATTCCTTCAGATGTACGTGATCATCATCTGCGCGACCCTCCCAACCCTCCCTCAGTGCTACACGGCCATAGCCCACAAACGCCAAACATACTACAACTCTTCGACCTATCCATCCAGCAAGCCCCCAAGTAAAAAGGGCCCCATCCGTCTACAACGCATGCCAGACGCCTCGCTATTCGAAACAGGGGCTCCAGACCGTGACGGAAGCCAGGAGAACATTCTACGCCCTGGCCCAATGGACATTACGAAGACGACCGAGGTTCAGGTTATCCAGGAGAATCGGGAGTCGGGAGATGCGAGCAGAGACGCCAGAGAAAGTCCAGCCTATTTCCCACGGGAGAGTCCAAGTCCGTTTCAGAGCTCGCGCTAGCTGTCAATCCCTGTTCGCGAGCAACGGCAATGTGGGCAGGACATGGCCCGGTTGGTTCAAAAGATGGCGTTCGGTGGAGTTGCGATGTGTGATTTAACAAATATCCAGGTCGCTATGCAGATCCTTGGTAGAGTAATATATTGATACTCATATTGACATCGTCCCCTTCCTTCCGAAGCCCCGCTAGGGTGCCCAGACATGCCCTAATGCACTGCGGCGCAGGCCCGCCAGCGGCCCGGACGGGACACGGCACAGCACACAGCACTAATGCAGCTTCATCACGCACCGTTTGCTGTTGGCTGTTGGCCGTTGGAACAGGACAGGGGTTCGCCACGCAAAAGCAAGCAGGTGTCCGAGGTTCCGTGCTGCAGGCTCTCGGATTCGGTATTGTCCAGGCTCATTCGGCCTCATGCTTAATAGAAATCCCCCTGGCTTTCTTTGCCTGCCTGCTATGAATTAACTGGCTGGGTATCTCTCCTATCCAAATAGCCTAAGGTATTGGTACTTAGCCGGTGAACGTGTCACTCAGGCCTCTTTCCAATAAGTGTATCGATGCTCGAGCCGGAAATCCCACAATCATACTTCGTCATTTGTCTCCGGGCTACGGGCACATGGGTGAGAGAGGTTGGAGCCTAAGTATGCAGGGTTATTCTGTATTATTTATGAAAAGCTCATGCGTACTTGATTTTCTGGAAGGGTTGATGGCCTTCCCTTTCCGTTTTAGTGCTCACCCCTCGCTGCTTTTTGCTCACTGAGTAGATCTGGGAATGCCCTGAACACGCCCTGAACAGCCTCAGGCAATTACTGAGCATGGAGTGAGCAAAAGGCTGAGTGCCCTGAGTAAGTAATATTAATAAACTGCACCCTAACTGATAATCCTCTTTTGCCGGTTTCTCTACTTGTACTCTACTTTTACCCGCTATACTCCCCTAAAACCCGGTATTGCTAAGCATATAATGATGCCCCAGCATCATGTAGGCATAGCAGCATGATGGCCAATATGAAGTATATATATAAGTTAATGTATACTGAAGTTCACACGGAAGTTACTAATAGATATTATAGCTTATGCATGATAGTAGAATAGCGGCGCGCTTGATAAACTCTTTCACCGGCTTCTCTAACCTATTGTACCGGCCCCTGAAAGCAATGCCGGCAACCTAACGTAGTCTAATCTCATAGCCTTCGCATAGGATTCCCCGGGTAATACATTTCTGACAATGAGGTCGAGCCTCGTCGCACTGAACCCGTTTTCGCTTGCACGTCCAACAATCTGTATGCGATCGGTGACGAGGACTGGCACTGCCAGTGTGTTTTTTTCATATCATCTGGGTTACCTTGTAGCCACAGGAAAGGGATGAACGGAATTCTGGTGCGAGGACATGCTGTTCATATAGCTAGGCCTCTGCGAGTGCGCGGGCGAATCAATTTCTTAAATGTCGAGCAAATAACTAGCGCGCTCTGCAATGGACAAGCTAGCTTATATTTGGCCTCAATTCCCTCACCTTGACTTCTTCACGTTATATGCCCGTGTTGACCCTGCGAGCCTCTATCATAGTGATGAGCAGAGTGATACATAGTGGAGACTTCACCTCCACCCGCATCGGGCAGGTACAAGCAGGCCCACCGTTGACATCCAAGTCTCGGCAGGGCATTCCGTCTACATTAAATCCGGTAGGTAAACATGAACGCCAGTCTCCCGAGCCGATGACCGGTGGAACCAGACTTTGCCGGTGTGTCAAGGATTCGGCGCAAACAGCCATTTGCGCCTCGCGGGGTTTCTCCATGGGGTCCCGGTCTTCCTGACGAGATCCATCAAGACCGCAGATCGCCAGGCTGCATGGTTTTGTTCTAGAAAATGCACCTCCGTGCGCCCGCATCTACCTTCCACACGGGGAAGACCCAGTCTACGTACGGCGTTGGTGGGGATAGCTCTCGTGCTGCTTCGTCTAATCCCCTGGATGTAACCAGGCTCCTCCAGCGCCAAGTGGGCCATGCTCGGTGAAGACACGGCCAGCTTCGAGGGGAAGCCCGTGGGGTCACCAGTAGAAAAGGTGAAATCCCCAGGTTGTTGGGGAATGGGGTTGAAGTATCTTGGCTGTCTTTATTCTATATCCTCTGCCAGTGATCTCGATCGTGACCATGCAGACGGCGCATATTTGAGCTGGATTTGACACCAACCACATTCGCCGTCACTGACGGAAATGACCCCCGTCTAAATATCCTGAGACCGATTTACAGCATTCCAGCCAGCCCCGCGATGGAAGTGGAATCCGAGACCTGGAAGCCCACCGAGCAACAAATCCAAGATGCCCAAGATCTGGCGGACTTCGGTCACGGCCAGGCTCTCGAGCGTAAATTCAACCTATGGAGCATGCTAGCCCTAGCATTCTGCGTTCTGGGAACATGGTCAACCTTCGCACAAGACTTGTCTGATGGCCTCAGCAATGGTGGTCCAATCTCCATCCTCTGGGGCCTTGCCCTGGTGACATTCTGCAATACATGCGTGGCAGTTTCTCTAGGAGAAATCTGCAGCAGTATGCCAACAGCGTTGGGACAGGCTTACTGGATCTACCGCTTATGGAGCAGTCCCCTGGGCCGCTTCGTCTCTTATATCTGCGCGTGGATCAATGTTTTTGGATGGTGGACTCTTGCTGCTTCCCAAGTTGCATTCATGACCAACTTTATCCTTGGCATGAAAGTGATGTTCGATGAGAGCTGGACTGGAGCGTCCCAAGGGTGGCTTGAGTTTGTTGTCTATATTGGGTGCGTGTTCGTCCTCACATTGATCAATGTCCTCGGCTGTCGCCGGGATAACTTCCTCCCTTGGCTCAACAATTTCGTGGGAGTGTGGTTTTTGGGACTCTTCTTTGTCTTCTGTCTAGCCCTTCTTATTTCCGTGGCCATCAAGCCAGGCCTATCGTATCAGCCTGCCTCGTTTGTCTTTGGGAAATGGATCAACCAAACAGGGTGGTCGGATGGGGTTGTGTGGTTTATGGGATTGGTTCAGGCCGCGTATGTTAATCCTCTTTTATTCTACGTCAAAACCTTGCAAGGCTAACAACCAAAAGTTATGGACTGACTGCATTCGACGCGGTGATCCACATGGTCGAGGAGATCCCAGCCCCTCGGAAGAATGCCCCTAGAGTTATCTACTTCGCCGTGCTCTCCGGTGCAATCAGCGGCTTCATCTTGATGATGGTGTGCCTTTTCTGTATTCAGGAGGTGAATACTGTCATAAACGCGGCAAGTGGTCTGCCGTTCATGGCATTAGTTCAAGAGACGGTTGGATTGAACGGCGCCGCTGTACTCATCTCCCTATTCATCATGAACGGTCTCGGCCAGAGCATTAGCATCGTAACCACTGCATCTCGCCTTACCTGGGGCTTTGCCCGCGACGGCGGACTACCATTCAGTCACTATCTTTGCCACATCGATCCCATCTGGAAGGCCCCTGTTCGCGCCTTATGGTTCCAAGGCATCCTGATAGCGCTAGTTGGCATCCTATTCCTCTTCGCCGAAACCGTTCTCAACGCCATTCTAAGCGTGAGCACCATTGCACTGACCATTTCCTACGGTCTACCCATAATGACCGTACTCTGGGTCGGCCGTGATCAACTTCCACCGGGGGGTCAGTTCCGTCTAGGGAAGATGGGTGTTCCAGCGTACTGCGTCAGTCTGGTTTACTGCGTCATCACGTCGATTTTCTTCTTCTTCCCTACTGTTCCCAATCCACCGGGCGGAGAAATGAACTACGCCATCGCGGTCTTTGGCGTCATGCTGGTTATTGCGGTGGCTTTCTGGTTCATTCAGGGGAACCGCACGTACTTGAAAACAGAGGAGTCTTCGATTGCGATGGTTATTCAGGCGCAGGAGCAAGCGAACAACGAAGGACCCGTTTCGGATCAGCGGAAGGATCGCTAATTGTGTGTGTGAAGTGGGCTGATTGACGTATGAGCGAGGAAGTGCGCAGCGATGTTGCCATGAATTATACGGGCGGGTCAGGATTTTGATTATTGTATATAGAAATAGAGTGCATAGTTTGTCAGGAACGTGAACAATTTGGGTTATGAAGAAGCGCTTGAACCCCGAAAAAATAAATAATTGAACAATATTTTCTATACACACACACACCAAGAGCCAACCTAGAGCTTGGACTTCATATTGACATGAACAGCCTTAATGGAGGAATAGGCGTCCAGGCCAGCCTCACCCAGTTCACGGCCGATACCACTCTGCTTGACACCCCCAAACGGAATCCGCCAGTCGCTATCATTGCTAGAGTTAATCCAGACCATACCTGCCTGGATCTGCTTAGCGACACGATGGGCGCGGGTGAGGTTAGTGGTGAACACAGCACCGCCGAGACCATAGGTAGTATCGTTGGCCATCTGAACAGCCTCTTCCTCCGTGCTGAAGCGGGCAATCACACAGAAAGGACCGAAAACCTCCTCCTGGTAAATCCGCATCTTAGGGGTAACGTCCGTGAAGACAGTAGGTTCGAAAAAGAATCCATTAGTGCCGTTACCGACACCCTTGAACGGCTTACCGCCAACTGCAAGCGTAGCCTTCTCGGACTTGCCGATATCAACATATGACATGATACGGTCATACTGAGCCTGCGTGACCTGGGGACCCTGGAAAGTGGACTCGTCGAAGGGATCGCCGACCCTGGAGACATTCTTGATCTGATCCTTGAACGCCGCGAGGAACTTATCATAGATTTTATCCTGAACGAGGATACGCGAAGTTGCCGTGCAAACCTGTCCCTGGTTATACATGATACCGATATGTGCCCACTCAACAGCCTGCTCAAGATCGGCGTCGTTGAAGACCACCAGAGGGCTCTTGCCGCCGGTTTCAAGGGTGATGTTCTTGAGATTGACACTGGCCATCTTCATGATTTGCTTCGCAGTGGCTGTGCTGCCAGTGAACGCGATCTTGTCAACGTCCATGTGCGAGGCAAGGGCCGCACCAGCAACGGCACCGTGGCCGTTGATGATATTCACAACGCCAGGGGGGAAGCCAGCCTCCACAATCAGGTTTGCGAGGAAAAGGATAGAGAGGGGGGTTTGTTCAGCGGGCTTCAGGACGACTGTATTGCCACATGCAAGGGCAGGGCCAAGTTTCCAAGCAGCCATGGAGAGAGGGAAGTTCCATCTAAGGCTGTTAGCTGCAGCAATGAAAGAAAAGTTACTAATGGGAAGAAATCCTACGGGATAATCTGGCCACAAACGCCAACCGGTTCCCGCACGGTGTAGGCAAACTTGTCTGGCGTAGTGCCAATAACCTGCCCAAAGATCTTGTCGGCGTATCCACTGTAGTAGCGGATAGTCTCAGCAGTCTCGGTCATATCATCATCGCGCGAAACGGTATACGGCTTTCCATTGTCGCACGTCTCGATAGTCGCAAGGGTCTCGCGGTTGTCCTCGATGAGTTGCGCCAGGCGGTTCATCAGCTTACCGCGCTCAACGCCAGGGAGATCCCTCCAGCTTGGGTTGTTCAGTGCGGCGCGTGCGGCCTTGACGGCGGTATCAACATCCTTCTCGGAGGCAGCATGAACGGAGGCGATTTCCGTAGCGGTGCTTAGAACAGTAAAATATCAGCGCTATGGGAGTCACTAAACGAGCAAGAGCCAGTGTACGTACGCAGGGTTGATACTGGCGATCTTGTCACCAGTAGACGACGCGACCCATTGATTGTCGATGAAGAGGCCGGTGGGCTGAGACCAGACGCGGCCGTTGGGGGCAGTACATTGCACAGATAGTGAAGCCATTGCGATAGAAGAAATGTGTAGGTGTTACAACAGAATTTGGCTTGAGAGGAAACAGTCGGAGTCGGCCCTTAAAATTCGGAGCCGACGCCACACCAGCTGCATCGCCGATAGAAAGCATTGAGAAGTGATTCGGCACGACATGCCCGAAGCAGAAGGTCAATGAGCCCGCTGGGACCGTGTCTGGAGAAGAAGACCATCTCCTCTCAATCAATTGCGATCTGGGGTACGGGGACGCTAGCCGAATTGGGGAGGTCCAAGCAACACGCCAGGGAGACCGATGGCGATGCTTTTCGCACGAGGTTTCCCGACTATAATCAAGCTTAATTTTGTACCTGACGTGGTCAATTAACATAATCATTGGTCTACAGTGCATGCACTGGGCTCAACCTGCCCTATCAGCCAAACTCTCCTGTCACCCTGAGTGGCATACAGATCACCACTCTGATTGGCCCAAACCTCCGCCAAAAGCGAGTTACGCAAAAGATATTGCCCTGCAGGAGGAGGAACAAGATGCAGCAGAAAGGCACTCGGTCTTCTCCAGGCTTGAGCCAACTTGAGCCAGGTCCACCCGCCCATCGTCGGAAAGAGTCGCGAGATACGCGCGACCCAGCCCAGGACTGCGGGACTGCCTGATCGGGCAGGTACATGCGGCTATCTATGGATTTGTTGCAAAGTGCCACCGTCTATATAAACGCCTCCCGCCGACGAGGTTGATGGTTGTCCAGCTTCTCAAGTTCTTTGTTCGCACCATCTTTCACCATGGCTTCTGCCCCTGATACCACTTCCATCCCAGGTTATACAATTTTCCGGGAGGGAGACCGTGATAGCGTTGCCGCCCATGCCATGACCCCTCAGGGCCCTCGCCACCCTCTTGGTATGTGATAAGTGAGCGAAATTATACCAGACAAGAAAAAGTTCAAGTATTGACACTTCGCAGATCAACTCTCTATTCATGAGGTTCCAGAGACGGCCAAGCTTGTCCGCGCCTACTGCAACCCCAAGACCGTCAAGTTCAACTGCATCACCCTGCGTGAGCCCCCCAAGGCTGAATATGCCGCTTTCAAGGCTGGTAATATCCCTGCCCCGGATCGGAGGGCTTTCACTATTGTTATCATCCGCGAGACGGAACAAGTCGCTGAGGTCATTGTGAACTTGAGCAAGAACAAGGTCGAGTCTTACAAAGAGATTCACAACGCCATGCCCACCCTGACTCTGGAGGATCTGGATGTTATGGAGCGCATCTGCCTGAGGGACCCGCGTGTTATTCGCGCGTGCAACGAGGTCGGCATCACCGATATGTCCAAGGTCTTCGTGGATGCTTGGGCTATTGGTATCGACGAGCGCTGGGGCTTTGACCGCCGCCTCCAGCAGGGTCTTGTATACTACCGCAGTTCTGACTTCGACAACCAGTACGCCCACCCTCTGGACTTCACCGTTGTTGCCGATACGGAGAAGGAAGAGGTTCTGAGTGTTGATATTCGCCTTGTCAACGGCGAGCGCACTGGTGTTCCTCTGCAGGAGCACAACTACCTCCCGGAGTTTATTAGCGACAAGTATAACCACGACCGCCTCAAGCCTATCGATATTACCCAGCCCCAGGGTGTATCGTTTAAAGTGCGCGGCAACGAGCTGCAGTGGGCTAACTACAAGATGCACATTGGCTTCAACTACCGTGAGGGTATTGTTATCTCCGACGTCCGCTCCCATGACATGTACGAGGATCGCGAGCGCACTCTATTCAACCGTATCTCTGTTGTTGAGATGGTCGTCCCCTACGGCTGCCCTGAGAAGCCTCACCACAAGAAACACGCCTTTGATGTTGGCGAGTACGGTACAGGTCTCATGACCAACTCCCTGAAGCTGGGTTGTGATTGCAAGGGTGCCATTCACTACATGGACGGAGTTATGTCTACTGCCAGCGGCGAGGCGGCCGTCATCAAGAACGCTATATGTATTCACGAGGAGGATAATGGTCTCCTATATAAGCACACTGACTACCGCGACGGCACTGTTATCTCTGCTCGTGACCGTAAGCTGATCATCTCTCAAATTATCACCGCCGCCAACTACGAGTACGGCTTCTACCACACATTCACTCTGGACGGCACATACAAGCTCGAGATGAAGCTCACCGGCATGCTCAACACCTACTGCATGCACCCTACTGAGACTGCCGCTCCCTGGGGCACCCAGGTCACTCCTGAAGTGACTGCCCACAACCACCAGCACATCTTCTCCCTCCGCGTCGACCCCGAAATTGACGGCACCAACAATACCGTCGTGCAAAGTGACGCTGTCTCCGCCGAAGCTGCCGTCGGGTCCCCCGAAAACCCTTACGGCAACGCTTTCCTCAGCAAGAAGACCCCCCTCCGCACATCTCTCGAGGGCGCCGCAGATTACTGCTACGAGACCCAGCGCTCATGGGATATCATCAACCCGAACCGCGTGAATGAGGTCTCCAAGAAGCCTGTAGGCTACAAGATTCTCAATAACAACTGCCCGCCTCTGCTGGCAAAGCCCGGAAGCACCGTATACAACCGCGCTGCCTTCGCTCGCAAGCCGCTCTGGGTCACACCTTACAAGGACTACGAGCTCTTCCCTGCTGGTGACTATGTGTGCCAGTCCACCGGCGAGGAGAACCACCCCTTTAACTCGACCATTCTGGATTGGGCTAAGCGCAACGAGGTTATCGAGAACACCGATCTCGTCTGTTACATCCAGTTCGGTCTGACCCACTTCCCCCGTACAGAGGACTTTCCTATCATGCCCGCGGAGCCCGTCAGCGTCATGCTGCGCGCCTCTAACTTCCACCAGAAGAACCCCGGTCTTTGGGTTCCTCCCAGCGCAGTCTGTGTCGACACCATGTCCAAGAACGCGTTCCCGTCTGCTGATTCGATGTCGTGTTGTGCATCAAATAACCCATCCAGACTGTAACTCGGTCTGTAAGCATTGGCTTTGGCGATTGGTGTTTTCAAAAAAAAATAGAAAGAATTTTGGGCCGTGCTTGGAATGTACACTGTAAATAGGTATTGGTAAACTTATGCTGATATGAAATTTTATTTTCACATTTTCAACTCTATCTTCAGATATCTTGCTCTAAGCGATAGTATCAGCACAAGAACTCATTCCAAGTTATTAAGTACTAATAAGTGGGGAGACCGGGATCGTGTTAAAGTCTCAGCTACGCGAAGGGGGATGAAAGACAAGAGACGTATGTATGCCGAAGCTTCCAGCCTGCTTATCTGTCTATGGTGAATCTATGAGTGCTAAATCTATGAGTGCTATATCGGAATATTGGATAAAGGTCGACGAGCTCCTTTGGGGGGAGCTAGCGCCGGACAGATTCCTCCTCTGGTATGCTCTGCGGTTTACCTTCACCAGCTTATGTAGTCAATCCCAGCCGTCGCATAAACCTGGCCTCGTGTTGCAAGACATTGCTGTTATCCTTTCCAAAGCACGCCTCGGCCACATAATCAGCCTTCCCTCGCAGTGATGTGGCCTCTTGCGTGAGGCCTGCTAGGTCCAGCGCGGCGGAAGCCAAGCGGTATCTAGGTATAAGTCATTAGCGTAGTGCCTGGGTCTGAAGAAAAGATGGGAGACGGACACGTTGATGAGGCGAGGATCCAAATAAACAGGAAATGTCGATTCCGGCGTCGCCTTACCACCCAACTCCAGCTCGCATTGCTGAACAAAGCTCTCTGTGAGCTTTGAAACATCCTCGAGTGTGTGTCCACCACGGACAACGGTCGCAAGATTTTGTTCCATTTCATTGATGTGCCTGATCCGGGCGTCGCTGACATCTGAAGTCGCTCCTGTGCATTTGCGGCACTCACATTGGTCGAGTTTGAGGAGATGCTTCAGGTCTCCTTGTCGTTCTGCCTTGTCCATCCAGACTTCAGGGGCAAGGTAGTTGACAGTCAGCTCTTCAGAAGGAGATATCTCAGCTAGAGCTCTCAGTTGCATTTGTTCTTCTTGCGGATTCCAGTAGTAGATCAAATTCGACTCGCAAGAGTGGTTTAGGTAGGCGCCCTTCTCTCCGTAGCCGAAGGCCTCTGGCGTCTGCGACCATTCGGCGCACATGTCGTAGCTCATAATCTGGAATCGATTGAGATCCGAACTGCCCTGGAGGCTGCTGTATGATTGGAGCTGATCCTGGCTCAAACGTGCACTCTCAAAGGCTTCTTGAAACACCTCGGGGCTCAACTGCTGCATACTCAGCATTGCATCAGCCCGACTGTTGATCGCGCCTCCCAGTCGGTCAGTAGCAATGCTGAAGAGAACTGGTTCATGGATCACTAATTCGCCGGGCTTGAAATGACGGTCCGCGACAAGTGAGTGGCCTTGGACACTGCTTTCAAGGACTTCGAAGTTCATGGTCACAGTGCTTTCGTGCAGGTTTGTTAAGAATACCGCGGGAGAACATGTTCTGATTCAAAAGTTTTTAAAATACAAAATATTTATTATCCTCCATCACACCGCAAGCTGCCCCGCAGTCAGCTGTTGATACATGCGCCCTTTTGGATGACATAAGCGTGGTTTTCCTCCATGCAAATGATCCCGAAAACTACCAATTTTATCTAACGTAAAAATCTTTACTAAATTTAATATAGTAGCTATCTTTAACTAGATTTAGATTAAGAAAGAAAAAGAGTATTTAATTATTTTTAATATCTAGTATAGCTAGTTTAAATATCAGATTATATTATTGAGGGTAGAGACGAAAAACAGTAAGGGCTTATTTAATTGACATTTTTTTGGGAGAGATCGGTGGAGTATAGTAGTGACGGCACTACGTACTGCTACTGCTAGATAGCACCGAGGCTAAGACAACTAGATGCTTGGTAGGCGAGCCTGATCAAGTCAGACCCACTGCGGCGCTGTCAAGAAAACGTAACGTTGTTTCGTGGCCATTCGTTGCAATTGCCTGACACCCCCGGTTACGGTTCTCAGCCGCTCGAGTAGGATTTGGAGAATGGGCATTTTCGCGTGTTGGAATTATCTACCTCAGCTTGAATCACGCGAAATGTGACAACTGACAACACAGCAGTGTGGTTGAGTACATCGTGGCCCTAAATCTTTAGATCCTGCTTAGCCAGGCTAAGAGGCTCCATCAGTATGCGGCGCTGCACACCAACACGCCCTGAACTGGGGGTATTCGGGAAACGTTTCAGAGCAGCTTGCGAGACCAGCAGCAGCAAATAATACGGCGTCTGCATGAATTGATGGCTGCTAGCGCCATTACTTTTCAGTGCTGGATTTTATTTCCTTCCTGTACCTACTGCTAGCGACGAAAAACAGTAAGGGCTTATTTAATTGACATTTTTTGCACCAGGTAACAAAGGAAATTCTGATTTTAACTCGATATCCAATATTCTTACCAAGTCTGTCCCTCCGAATTAAGACTGCTTCGCGCCAACCCGACTCTCCTCCAGCGCCAGATGAACATCAGTGGTAACCCTAATCCCCATGCCATCCCCGTTCCCATCCGGCGTCGACGAAACAATATGCTCCTGACTCTCATCTGATGACCGTCTCCCCCTCCCCTTCTTCCACCCCATCGTCGTTCGCATCTCATACGGCTCGCGCTCATGCGCCGAAACCAGCGTATTAAAGTTATGGCTATTCTTCGTCGAAAACATCTTCCCAGTCCCATGCGACTTCGACTTGGCATTCGAATTCGTGTATCCATTACTAGAGCCGTAGGTCCGGAACCAGCGAAACCGTGTAAAAAGCGGCTTTATACCGGGCGCGCAGACGATGATTACCGAGACGAAGCATTCGCGGGATGCCCACCCGAGTGCTGTTGCTAGGGTGTCGATCTGTGTGACGGAGTAGTAGGCGCGCAGGATGGCGCAGATCATGACGAAGATGCCGGAGCAGAAGAGGGCGGCGAGGATGAGCTTTTGCGAGGCGGGGATTCGGGCCACGATGATGAGAGGGATGGGGACGCACATTACTGCTAGGTCGGTTCTGGAGGAGTTAGTGAGGAATATTGGTATCAGTGAAAGGAGGGTAGTACATGATGCTGAGGATTTCGATGACGATGTAGTTCAATGGGCGGATGGTGCAGTTGTCTAGACGTTGATATGATATATTAGCCGCTGAATCTGTTGAGAATGGTCCGATTTCTAGAATACCCCCAGCATAAGGCTTGACCTGCCAGTTCTTGTGAATCGGATGGCAGATTGCAAGGTCGAATATCAGTGATACCAGGAACGTGCCGGCAGTGAGTGCCCCGACCATGAGAGACAGACGATGCTGCCAGAGGCCCATTCTGGCTGGATTAGCAGAGATATTGTAAAATAGACATGGAGTCCTACGTCAGTCGGGTATAGAGAAAGACCAGCACGCCCTTGAATGCCCAGACTGCCAGGATATACGCCAGCCAGGCAACGAAGGCGCAAACAGATCCGATCTTGTAAAATTCCACCTCATCGTCGGGGACTTGAAGGGCAGTCTCGGTGTTCAGGCCGATGTTAGAGCTGTATACAGCTGTCCATTGTCAGTATCTTCCTCAGATATATCCATGGAGTTCATACCTGTGCAAAGGTAGAGAGTTACGGTCATAACTGTCCAGAATACCTGGCCGTTTCAGTTAGCAGACATGCAGCATGAGTTAAGAAATACTCACAAGACCAAGTATCAAAAACATATCATCCCAGTAGAGGTTTCTGTTATCGATGAAGCATCGTGTATAGATACGCACACCGGCAACCAGGATTCCCAAAGCCCACTCTGCAAAGAGCTCAGCAGTTAGATTGTAGGCCATAGTTGGTTCAGAGAACAGTCCACCATATACAAAGAGAGCAAGAGGAATCTAATATTCTAGAACATGAAATAGAATATAGGGGGAGGCTGAAACACGGCACCAGCTCCTGCAGCCCGAGACCTGGGCCGTTTGGAATTGACAAGCAAGACTATCATTCCTGTGGGAAAAGCAAAAATGAACTCTAAGTCTGTGAGGATTGGAAAAGGATTAGTCCCTCACTATTCCAGCACTCGGGACCAACAGGGATAGACCGTATGACGCCTGACTAGGGCACCCTGACAGCTCAGCCAGCGCCCACCTTACCCATGGCGGTATCGACATTCAACTTAGCGGATGAGCCGTGCGCAGCTCAGACGGCGGTGGAGAATGAGTCGTAACACATTCCCGATAGTCAGATTGGGATTTCCGGTCGCGATTGGGTCCATCGACCGGGGTATGGGCAAATGATGAACTACGATGGTGGCTGCGACAATCTGGTGGAGCAGCATTTCTAATAGCGAGACGGAAGGATTCCGGAGACACGATTTGCACAATAGCTATCCATCGTCAATGGATTAAGGGTAAAGAAGAATGGGTCCGTCAACACGAGCCCGATACCGCGATGCTTAGGTCCAACGCCGTCGTATGGGTCCGCCGATCAGCTGCGGCGGTTTGAGAGTTGGGACTCGGAAATGCTGTCGGTCAGGCTAAGTGTCTCTAACTGTCTAGTAAATGTCTTCTGCTATTAATGCCGGGATCTCCTGGAGGCTGCCTGTCCTACCCACTTCACAAGTACTCCGTAACCCTCCACTGAAGCACCATGACCCAAGACCAGCTTCAAAATCTCTGGGCAGATGCTCAGGCATCTTTCGAAAGCCTTCAAAAGGCCCAGTCGGAAACAGCTCGAATCGAAGCTTTGGCTAAGGTCACCAAGATCCAGCGCGCTCTCGAGCAGCCCAAGGATGCCATCTTGAAGCTTTCATACCAAGTGAGCCCGACTCTTTGAAGCACACGTTGGACGCTTTCTAACGCTTCCTAACAACTTCCAGCCCATGGTCTTCATGGCCCTCAAAGTCGCCCATGATATGGGAGTGTTCCCCGTACTGGAGAAAGCGACATCCCCTGTCTCAGCTAAGGAGCTGGCAGCAGTGAGGGCAGCCGACCCTCTCCTCCTCCGTACGTTGTCAGCTAGTCTACTAAATAAAAACACTGCTAATGAACCGTTAGAACGCATAATGCGCCTCCTCGTCTCCTTCGATATCGTCGAAGAGCCCGAACCCAGTACCTACCTCCCAACAGCCATCTCAAAGGTCATGGTCAACCGAGCCACCATCGGCACAGTCGAGTCTCTGTACGACACACACACACCTCCCTCCATTTATTTCTCTCATATCTAACGAACGCGAAACTGAATAGATTCTGCGAATTCCTCCCCATTCTCACAAAAACCCCAGAATATCTCGCCGCCACAAACTACCAAAACCCCCAAGACCCCCTCCGCGCCCCGCTGCAGTACACGCACGGCGTCGAGACCGACGGCTTCACCTGGCTCTGTGAGCACCCCGACGCCCTCACCCGCTTCAACAACTTCATGGAAGGCCAGCGTGCAAACCGCGTCCACTGGGGCGACTGGTTCCCGATCCAGGAGCACATTCTTGATGGCGCAGATAGGAGTAACCCCGAGCGTGCGCTGCTGGTTGATATTGGCGGCGGTCGCGGACATGATCTCATGCTCTTTCAGCAGAAGTTCCCTGATGCGCCGGGGAAGCTGGTGCTTGAGGATCTGCCGAGTGTCATTGATGAGGCGGCGCCTTTGTTGGATAAGTGTGGGATCGAGGGTGTCAAGTATGATTTCTTTAAGGAACCGAATCCGGTTAAAGGTAAGTCAATACTTTATCTCTCTGCCTGAATTGTATATATATATATATATATATGGCGAGACAGGTGCTAATATGTGACAGGAGCCCGGGTGTACTACTTCAAATTCGTCTTCCACGACTGGTCTGATGAGAAGGCGCGCGTGCTGCTCAATTACGTCGTTGCTGCTATGGAGGCTGGATATTCTAAGCTGGTGATTGAGGAGTATATCCTGCCTGACAAGAACGCAGAGTATCTCCATGGAACAACGGATATGGCGGTCTTGGTGTTCTGCTCTGGACTTGAGCGTACGCGCAGCCAGTGGAAGAGTCTGCTTGAGTCTGTAGGACTGCAGCCTACGTTCTGGACTCGAGAGGGAGAGGGACTGGGTGTTATCGCGTCGGTTTTGCCGGTTTCGAATGGGGCTAATGGGGCTAATAGGACTCAGTAGGTGGTACACAATAAAGGTGGTATGTGTATAGATCCATCAACGGAGAACTAGAAGTTTGCGAAGCTACAGTAAGAACTTGTCATTATAAGCAAAGCAGACCACTAATTTGTAGTTCCAATTTGACCACCTGGGGCAGTTGGGACCAAATCAAACGAAGGTATTGTTACACAGTGAGCAAGTGTAGTAGTAACCTTGTGCTGGCGACTTAATGGGGTGTTAAATGGAAAGCTGAGTGCTGGACTTGGCACCTAGTTATATGATTATCTATACAAATACCATATTACACATTTAGAGGAGATCAACAAGAGTACTGACGTCGACGATAAAGATAAATGCAGACCCAGGAATCACAGCTCGGAAATAACAAGACAGGCAAAGACGGGAGTGAGAAGTACAGGCTGTCAATCATTGAAACTCAACGACTAGTTTTGTGCCTCGAGCTTCTCCGTTGCGGAGTGTTTGTAGGCCTTCAAATATCTCATCGAATCCACCCTTGGTCGTTGTGATGGCTGGAGGCCTCACAACACCAAGGCTCAACAAGGTGGGTAAGTGACCATAAAACTGGGTGATGACCTCGCGGTCTGCTGGCCTTACCGGGAACACTGGGCCAAGGGGCGCCAGAATTTGGAACTCACGGCCGAGCGCAGTATAAACCATGAGGAAACTGTAGCTTACATTTGCCTTCTTCGGCGTCCCTTGGTCAAGCAGTGTAACCACCTTGCCCTCTCGTAACACGTCCGCACAGAAGGCGGCAGAAGTGCCCTCGGAAAAGCAGTCCAGGGCCCCCGTGATGTTTGGATAGTCTTTTTTAATCTCGTCAATGGATGCAGAGGTCCGGTAGTCGTATACTGCATCGGCTCCGTAACGCTTTGCGAGGTCGAAGGAACGTGGCGATGCCGTTGCCACAACCTTGTATCCTGCCCGCTTGGCCAGTTGGATAGCGAACAAGCCGACGTTCGAGGCTCCTGAATAGATGAGAATGGTCGGTTGGTCGCCTTGAGCGCTGCTTCGTCCGTTCTCAATATCCGCCCAGCCAATGTTAAGATACGAAAGACTCAGCATCGCGGTGGCGGCGGGAACTCCGTAGCTGGCGGCTTCACCTAGGGTGATTTCGTCAGGCACCTTCCAGGGAAAGTCGCCATCGACTTTCAGGTACTCGGCGAAGGAGCCGACGTCGGGATAGGCGCCACCGTGGACAAAGCCAGCGATTCGGTCTCCAACCTTCCAGCGCTGTGCTGCATTTTTGCCGACGCGAGAAACCTCGCCTGCGTAGTCGCAGCCAATGGCCGAATTGCGCGGGGAAATGAAATCGATGTGTTTGAAGTCGACCGGATTCAGCGCGACCGCATGGACCTTGACCAAGACCTCGTTATCGGTGATGCTTGGGATCGGAACATCGTAGACTTGCGCGCCCTGCCCGAGGGGACTACCGAGAGCGAAACTCAGAAGACGCCTGGGCAGGAATCGATGCGAGACGACGGCTTTCATTGGCATGCCTTGTTGTGATGACAGGATATGGAAGACTGAACAGCTGGAGGACTCGTGGGCTGTACTGAATCTATGATGTTGACGAAGACGACGGAAACCCTCTTGCAATGAATTTACTCCGCAAAAGTGGCTCTTATAATCGATCGACCATTGAAGCGGGGCCTCGGAGTCGGGATGATGAGTTGAATGCCCGACCGTGCGACGAGCTGTCCACTCATACATCGGGAAGTGGCAATTGCTTGGTAAACATGAAAGCACACTGTCCTGTCCGAACCATGGTAGGACATTGACCAGCCGGTAGGGTCACATCAACCCTATAAAACATACAAACTATGCCTTCTCACAGAAACTCCAACTACGGGTTTAATCAAACTGCTCGTTGGACAATCAATATGGTTCAATAGTTGGATGAAAAGTAAAGATAAACTGATAGCCAGTGTCGCCGAATTATATAAGTATGTATACATTGCGAGCAAAACGCCAGAAATAAACACGGGCGATAAGAAAAGAGCACAAAAGAAGGCACGAAAACGAATGTTACGTTCAAATACGCATGATAAAAACGAGTGTGATTATTTTGCCTTCTGGCGACCCTGTTCGGCCTTCTCCCCTGCACGGATCTTGTTGGTAATATCCGGCAGGTGGGCGAGAGTAGGGAGCAATGTATCCTGAGGCTGCAAGTTAGCAACGCTGAATAGGGCTTATTTCCTCGTGAATTGATGGGGATAAATGGGAAACTGCCTACCCATATAGTCGACCAGCCAAACGTTGAAGCCAGCCAAGTAATCCAGGCCCCTCCCCCTGACCAAAGATGCTTCTTAGGGCTTGATCGGATCGCGTTGTTGACAACGATCTCGGCATAGGAATTGACATCCATGGCATTTTTCTCAATCTCAGCTCCAGTCATTGAGGGCTCAACCACATCCTTTGCAGGGTAATAGAGAGAGTTCTCCGGTAGACGTGGTGCACTGGCAAGGTTGTCCAGGAACTTGGTCCTGATTGCGCCCGTTGTGACGAGGATTGCGCGGACTTTCCACGGGGAGAACTCGATGCGCATCTGGTCGGTTAACATGGCAACTGCAGCTTTGCTTGCGTTGTAATACCCCTGCCATGGAAGTGGCATTTTGCCCAGGACTGACCCAATGTTGATGATTGTCCCTTGTGCGGCGATCAAAAGAGGCGCGAACGCTTGAGTGACGGTGACGACGGCAAAGACGTTTACATCAAACATCTTCTTAGCGACCGACACATCTGAGTCTAGTAAGGGCATGCTGTAACCTACCAAGGATGGTCAGCGTAAGCTGTTTGATGAAGCCGTGAGAGAGGCTATAGGGTACGTACCACCGCCCGAGTTGTTGATCAAGAAATCCAAATATCCACCCGTCGCAGCCTTGACGGTTGCCACTGCTTGTTTGATTGACGTTTCGTTGGTGACATCCAGCTGTACAATTTCGAGGCCCATGTCTTTGAGGTGCTGGACTTTGGCGGTATTCCGACCGCTGGCGAAGACTCGAAACCCCTTCTTGTGGAAGGTTTTTGCGAGAGCATCACCGATCCCTCCTTCACTGCAACCTGTAATGAGAACTGTCTTCTGGCCCATGTTTGTGATCAATGGTTTGGAGCGCAACTTAAGATCTTTCTTTGAAGCAATAAGCAATCCAATAAAGGAACGTCTACGGATGCGAGCAGTCTCTAGGTAGATCACCAATCATGCGTTCATGAGACTGGAAGTCTAACCTATATATTTAGCAACATATGGTGGCGGAGGCCGATTGACTTTGCCCCAGGCTGACCAATTTAAGGATTGGAGCACCCGTCGGATGGATAACGAGACATTCCCGGTTCCATTATTTGGCCGAGCTTGATTTCAGGCCACAGCGGTTTGAAAAGAAGTCAAGTGGAACTTGCAAGCATTCTGCAAATAGTGATTAGTGATATACTCCGAATTACTAGTATCTAACCTTATCTTACATCTTAACCCCACTTTCGCCATTTAGAGGGCTTCTCCATACCAGTAAACAAGTTGACAAGAACTAAAATAGATACAGTAAAAATAGACCCATCGAGTGTGTATCAGTTATTAACACTCATCTACATGAATTCAAGTTCAAGCAACTTTCGAAAAACACAGGGCGAACTCTACATCTTTGCGTTGAAACCCAGGTGACCGACCCAGGCAAACCCCTCTGGTGACCAGCGCTATCAAGGTCAGAATAATCATTACAAACCAGGGGTGACAGATACCTACCAGTGATGAAGCGGAAGACATTGATACTGGCCTGTACTTTTGAGCCTTTTGCTGGCTCACCAGCCGCCGTAACCAGGAGCACATTCTTCTCTCGAATGTATCCCTCCAGGTCCTGCAAATCAAACCAGTCTCCCTCCAGCTGCGTTTGCAAATCCGCACCGACTAGTGACAAGGGGTCCTCCACGGTCCCCCGGCTCTGGTGACGAGCGACAAAAGCACCAGGACCGGTGTTCTCCCCATTGGCATAATGGGTCCCTGCACCCCCTAGCCTGAAAAAGGGGACGTCGTCCCATCCATCCATCGGCTTTTGGCTCAGCAGAGAATGTAATTCTGCGTTGAAGTAGGAAGTTAAGCGTTCCCGGTTCATCATGCTAAGGAGAAGCCCAAAGGGCCGTTGGAGTTGGTCCATGCCGATGGACGTATCGCGGAGGGCGAGATGGCTCTGGTAGAGGGCTACTAGGAGCAGTTGTTGAATGAATGCAGATACCTCTATGATCGTCATCTTCGCTGAATTAGCCGGGTGGGATAACTGAGTGCCATCCAGGGGTGACAGCCACTTGACTGTGGGCGGTTGTTGTTGTTGTTGTTCCACCCTGATTTCGTCGTCGTCTAGGGCCACTATCCCAGATGCCGTAGTGTGGAACACTTTCATCGTGTCACGTAAATCCGTTGTTAGAGCGGAGTGTCCCTTAAGCACCCCACTTTGGACCAGCTTCTCACTGAACGACAACATAGCGGAGCTCGTTTTCTCCATTGAAGTCTCCAACAGGGAAATGCGGTTCCTGAGGCCGTCGATCATGGCTTGCTGTCGGGACCGATATGCACGTTGAGCTACGCGGGTCTGCATTCGGCGACGCTGTCACGACATGAGTGGAGATCGACATATCGGATACCCCTACAAACGGACACGAACCTGATCAGGATTCTCCTTGCTAGGCGCTCCACGGGCGTCCTTCGCTGGGCGGGCCTTCTTCGCACCAGGGCGTGGTGCCATCGGTTTAGTGGGGGTTGCTTGATTTGTGTTTGTCTGATTGGAGGAAGATGCTTGTTCGAGGCCGAGGTCGCCCGGACGGAGTGATGACGGCGTACTGCTACTTTGAGCATTTGGCGAGGGATACGACCCGGGCAGGAGATAGGAGCGGGCCGAGAGCAATGAAGCGATATTAGCGGGCTCGGACTCCAAACCCCAGCTTTGATCGAAATCACCCCAATCAAAGACAGGGGGGTCACTAGGTGCTTGTCGGTCCATGATGGGCCGAATAATTTCGCAGATAAGCTCAAAAGGAAGTAGGGCGATGTATTAGCAGAATCCCACCAGCGTTCCCTGACAGACGGATAGTTGGACCTGCGCCGGGGAGGCAAAGTTAAGGTTAACCCTTTGGTCTCGGCTTGATCACTCATCATTCCGATCGATGCCCCACTGGTGGCAAAACCAGTGAAAAGCTTATAGTTAGTTGGGTTGAGGTAGTTATTTCTAAGCATAACTACGGCAAAGACGACGAACATTGTGCAAAATGATTGAACCAATTACATTCACCTGCGTATCAGGAACGTAGTATACAATTGTAGATCTGTGTGACTAAGGAGTCTCCGCAACGTTGTAAACCAGCTTCGCACCACTGACTTTGTTAGTCCTGAGGAGCTCAACTCCCTCCAGGACACCACGTAGACCATCTTTTCCAACCTTGGGAGGATGAACTTTCACCTTGCCCAGATCTAAAAGAGCCTGAGCTACCTGGGTGAACTTCTTGGCGTGCTCGAAATCCTCCGGTTTAGCGGGGAAAGGCATGTCGCCGAAACTGAAGGCCTCGCCAAGGGAGGTGTAGACTAGAATGAAGCGACTGTTGACGTTCGCCCGTTCGATATTCGCGGGCAAGAGTGACAGGTACTCGCCGCCCTCGGTTGATAGTGCCTTGTCGGCGAAAGCGACACTCGGAGGAAGGGAGATGCAGTCCAAGACTAGCTTCAGGCTGTTGTTCGTCTGCTTCTGAATCTGAGCGGCGGAATCCGGGTCATTGTAATCAAAGACAGCGTCCGCGCCAAGGGAACGGACAAGGTCGAAGTTGTGCGGCGAGCATGTGGTGAACACCTGGTACCCAGAGAGCTTCGCGAACTGGATTGCTAGGGTGCCTGTGGCGGTAGAGCCAGTCCTAAAGTTTGATACAGGGACTGACCGACAGTCTGAATGCCAGCCCCAAGCGTGGCAGCTTCCTGGAAGCTAAGATGTTCAGGGATTCGAAGCTGCACATCACCCTTGACAACAATATACTCGGCAAAAGAGCCATCCTCAGACTGAACGGCATTACCACCATGGGTGGAACCGCAGATACGGTCCCCTTTCTTCCAGGGTAGTTTGACGTCTTTGCCAACTGCTTCGACAACGCCAGAGTAATCACCTCCTAACAGTACCCCGGGGGGCGAGAGGAAGTCGATGTGCTTCCAGTCACTGGGGTTCAGACCCACGCTGACGGTCTTGACGAGGACATAATCATCGCGGAGCTTAGGAATGGCACGGGAGCTGACCAAGCCCGCGGTCTTAGGTTGGGTCACGATGACGGCCTTCTGAGTAGACATGATTAAGGTGATGAGTTGAGGAGTTGTGACGATAATCACACACGGGTATATGGAAGCCTTTTAAGTGCAAAACTGCGGTAGGGGCCGTTGACGACACTTGCCTCTACCTCGGATCGGACGCTGCTACTAATCACTGCAATGGAAGAGATTACATCCATGGAGGGTTGGGTTATGTCAAACTCCCTAATTCAGCCGAGGTTAATAGCTGAGAGAACAAGGGTTTGAAGACAAGCAACAAATGTGGGTATACTCGGACCACTTCTGTCATCAGTCCGGAAAAAAACGCTGCCATCGATGCACATACTGCGTTAATACGAACCAAGTGTGCCTGCCTAGGGTACTGCGAGCACGGTATCGTCATGTTCCCTTCTCCATCCTGAGGGCAAATCATATATTGTGGCTTGCTGATATGACTTTATTACTTCCAAGTGCATCCGCTATTCATACACCAAAGAGTGCCGATAGAAATTCACAACGCGCCCCCGGATTCTTTGCATTGCGGGGCGGAGCCGACGAAGTACCTCGCTGGAGCGTAATGCACTCGCTACTTTCCGAGATAACACGACTTATACCTCGCACAGACGAAATCTGCGATCCGAATATCTCTGAATCGGTGGAGGCAGGCGCTGGGGGAGGTAATTGGGGAGAGGCCGTACCAGCAACATCACTGCCGGCCAGGTGTTCAATGTATAACTAGCAGATAACCAATTACATAATAGTATAATGGCCTGCACGTCCTGCCTAGTCGCATGGGTTTGGAAAAGGGGCAGCACGTTCCCAGTCGCAACCTCGCCCATAGGGAAAGCTTAGGCGCATTGTTTCCACCAGTGTATCCAACGCCAGGCCTTGTGGCCGAAATGGCTTACATAGGTAGATGGTATCGCACCATATTTCGCCGATAGCCTACAGAGTAGCATTCAGGCCATGTAGCTAGTCATCATATACATATGATCAATTGACTACCTGCAAGGCCTTACAAATATCATTGTAACTTAAATATTTATGTTAAGGCTCAAAGCCCCTAGCAGACAGGGAATTCCGAGTCCTGGTTATTAATGAAATAGATATTAGATATCAAGCACAGAAGAAAATACCCGGGCATCTTCAAATATTTCTAGATGGGTGAGTAGGACCTGAGCGCTCACTGAGCGCCCTCATTAAAGCGGCCTGATCCAAATAAGGCAAGTCGCAACGATTCTAGAAGATCAAGTACGTATAGGAGCAGGTATATACAGTATACATCCCCGCGTGGTTAATCATACATTGCGGTCGTCAATGGACACCGAGTATACATGCTGATATATTCAGATAGCTTTCCCGCCTCAAAAGGGTGCTGTATATATTTATTAAGTTTTAACTAGGGCATCCGGATATGTTCCGCTCCTGGCCCTATTTTGAGCCTCTTTTTACTTGTCCACCAGGGAGTTACCATCAGGTGAACGGGGGGGCAAACAGACCTATCGAGGGTATGGGAAGAACACTTGTAGTGTCATTGGAACGCTGACTGGCACCTGCTATACGCAAAGGCGGGTCAGGAATATCGCTCAATCAACTCCTCAAGTTCACCCTTCCACATCGTCGCATTGGCACTGTCCTTATCAGCATTAGGCGTGGGGTCCACAGCAAAACCCGCATCCGTCGAATAAAAGCCTAAGAACGGAGAAGTGTCGACAAAGTCGCAGAGCTCGAGGTCATGGCATCTTCGACAGACCAGGACCATCACGTCGGACCGCCCGCTTTGCTTGAATCGCTTCCTGCACCCACTGCAGCACATCGGGTACCGCAGGTCCTCTTCACTGGCTCTTGCCTTGGCTGCCTGTCTGAATACGGACAGCGCTGCGTCGCCGTTGTTCAGGTATATGAGGCATTTGGCGAGTTTGTAAAAGTCGCTGGTTTGTCCGTGTAATATCCGTGTTCCGAAACGGACCACGCTGTCTTTGAGTGTAAACATGCGTGTTTCTAGATTGGTGCGGCGGTAGATGATGTCGCAGGATCGCACCATTGTATTCAGCATTGTCCCATCTCCCGATGCCCAATCGAAGGGGGTGCGCCCGTAAAAGTCCAATCGGAGGGGATCGGCGCCACGGGTGAGAAGATACTCGGTGATTTCAGGGTGCTTGTTCGCGACGGCAGAATGCAGGGCTGAGTATCCTTCCCAGTGGCTGTTGATGTCGACTCCTCTTTCAACCAACAGCTCCACCAGAGCCATATGGCCGCCCTCTACCGCCAGCTCTAGCACTGTCCGGCCGCTTTGTGATCTCACAAGAGGGTCGATACCGGTCTTGTCGTGTCTGCTGAGAAGAGCCTTGAAGATCGTGGGGTTGCCAGACAGCGTCGCAAAGTGTAGCGGGATCCGACCGTCACGATCTCGTACAGAGATATCGGCGCCGGTGTTGAGAAGCATCGACAAAATCACACCAGACGTATGGGATGCAGCAATATGCAGAGGGGTTCTCCCTTGGCTGTCTGATACTGAGAAATCCGCCCCATACTGAAGAAACAGCGAAGCAGCTGAAACATTGGACACCGCGACCGCCAGCAGTAACGGGGTATTCCCTTGGTTGTCAGAAATCTTCAGCGACGCACCAGCCGATAAGAAAGTTTCAAGCAGGTCATGCCTCTTCAACCGGACCAAGGTGTGCAGTGCCGTAGACCCGTCAAGCCCTCTGATATTCACGTCTGCGCCGAGCTCGAGTAGTAGGTGTATGACATCTGGAGGACTGAATTCCTCTAAAGCAATTTGCAGCGGTGTCCGACCGTCCTTGGTAGGTTGGACAAGGTCTTTCCCGTATTTCTGGAAAAGACGAACCGTGAGACTACTTGCTGGCTGAGCTGAAGACATCATGGCCGAGAACTTCTTCCCAGCGGCATGCGTCTCAGCGCCGGAGTCGAGCAGGAATTGCGCAACGTCATCTGGGGAAACCTCGTTCTGCGAGGCTGCCTCTCGCTGTTTCTCCTCGTACGTCGGATCGGCTCGAGCTGCGATAAGCAGCTGGACCGCATCCTTGTGCCCGTTCTGCGCAGCAACCACCAGCGGATGCGTTGACCTGCGATGTACCGGGGGGACCTTGGCTCCATAGTCAAGCAGCAACCGTATTATATCACAGTGGCCGGAGCGTGCGGCCTGATAAATTAAATCATGGTCCCGCGCTATATCGAGCCACCCTTTGCCAACAGAACCATCCCCTGCAGACGGAGCGCTGATGGCATTATCAAGCATAAATTGCACTAGACGAAGATGGCCAAAGTAAACCGCCCTCAGCAGCGCCCGTCTGTAATCCAGCCGCTCAGCTGGGGTATTTGTGTTTGTAACCTGGAGTAACAAGCGCACTGTATCGACGTGGCCGTGCTCGGCGGCGGGAATCAAAGGGACATCGCCATTCCTTGTGAGCTGGGTGGGATTCGCCCCAGCGTCGAGGAGCAGCCGCGCGATCTCCGTGTGGCCCTTTTGGACGGCGTAGTGGAATGGGGAGAGGCCGTCAACGAGCGATGTGGCGTCTGCGCCGGCGTCCAAGAGCTTCTGCACGGTCGCGGCCCGCCCGTTTTCAGCAGCCCATGTCAGCGGCGATTTCCGTTGACCGCGCCGGCGGAAAGTATAATTGGTAGCGAGGCGATAGAATCGGGAATGCAGGAGGCTGGCGAGGTAGCGCGAGGAGCGAAGGAGGGCGTTGAGGTCGTGGACGTCGAGGGGTTCGGCGATGGCGAGGATGATCTCGGCGGGCAGCTGGACGAGCGATCTTGACGAGTTGCCAAAGGCCATGCTGGTACCTGGCGGCCAGGAAGTAGGCTTGGGGAGTGCGACGGCACGAGGCAGATTCACATTTTGTTAAGAAGAGGGAGAAGAGAGGAGAGGGAGAAAAAGAAAGAGAGCCAAAGCGAGCGAGAGAGAGAGAGTGGGAGGGGGTGCTAATAATAGCCTTATTATTAAGGCAGCGGCCAATATTTAACAACACAAGTATACATTTTATATCTATTTATGTGATGTTCCTGTTTAGTTTCTCCACAATATGGGTCAGCACTAGCAATACATCCACATTTCCCTATACACCAGTCACCGTATATAATGCTGCTGGTAGAAGGCCGCTGCCCCGTTGCCGGCAATCCTGCCAAAGACTGCACATTCAAGGAGTGATGACCCTCCGAGACGGTTCTGGCCATGCAGTCCGCCAGTCACTTCGCCTGCAGCCCATAGACCACGTATTGGCTCGCCCTGCTCGTCCAGGACTTGAGCCTCGGCGTTGAACAGGACTCCGCCCATAGTAAAGTGCAGCACCGGCGTCACCTTGCCCACATACGCAACAGACTCGGCTTTGACATCACTGAGTGTCCAGTTGCCAAAGGATGTCCGGCCGTATGGGTCTTCCTTCTTGCCAGAGACGACGTCGGCGTATGCTTGTACAGTGTTGACAACTTCCTGTCCTAGCTCGCCCATCGTTGTCTTGCGCATTAAGCCCTTCCAGAGATAGAACTGCATATGAGAGTCCAGCGCAGACGCCGCACCTTCGTCGAGTAACAGGGTAACGTCCCATTGTCGAATGTCTGTCTCTAAGAGTGAAGCAGATTGGGTGATTGCATCCGTAACAACCTCTCTTGTCTGCAGCTCATTGACGAACCGCTTTCCGTTATTCAACAGCAGTATCCCGCCCTCACCTCGTAGTGCCTCTGCAGCAAGGAATTTAACTGTCGCAGACTGGTCCTTTTCGTCCAAAAATCCCGTGGGATGGACCTGGATCTGCTCCATATCAATCAACCTCGCACCAACATCAACCAGCAACGGCTGTGACCCTTCTCGCGCGTCGTTCGTCGAGGGCAGTCCTGCAAGATCCGGTCTATATTTGGATACCATCCCACGGACATCACCAGCAAATCCTCCGCTGGCAAAGACAACCGGTCCACGGAGCGTTCGGGCTTCTCCGTCAGCAACATACTCAACACCAACAACCTCCTCCGCCTCCTTCAGCACCTTCGTCACACGCGAGTTCGTTCGGATCTCAGCAAATGGATTGCTCTTTAACCCCTCCAATAGAGTCCCGACAATTGAAGCACCAGGTGGCTTCCCTCCAGCTCCGCGATGAGTCCTAGGCCTTGAATGCCCACCCAGCTGCGCAACTTTACTAAGGTCCACCCCCATCTCATCAGAAAGCCAATGCACTGCATCTTTAGAGCTCCTAGTAACAGTCGAAATCAATCTTTCACGGCGTTCCCGGTCCTCTGCGCCGGCTGTCGAAAGCGGCTTCCCGGCTGACCGGACGGTGTCATTGTAGAATTCCTCATCTGGAACGGGCTGAAACCTCGTCGGAGCCCCGTTTATTCCGGACGAGGCCTTGATGCTGTTTCCTCCAGGTCGATCCGCGCGGTCGAGCAGGATTACGGGGATGCTGTGTGTTGTGAGTTGGGTTGCGGCGGAGAGGCCGGCCAGGCCGGTGCCGACTACGATGATGTGGGCTTCGGGGTTGGAGAGCGCTACTTGATTCAAACACGAAGAGGACATTTTGAATATATTCCGTATGAACATTAGTTGTTTGGTCATCGTCGGGTTGGAAAAAGAGAGGAATATATTTAGGCAGGATATGGTCTGATGCGGCGAATCAGCCCACGCTCGGCAGTTGTTGCACGACATGGTTCGGTCACCGAATACTTGCCGTACATTTGTCAGATTGTGTGCTGGCTTTTGTTTGTACTAATTGTTGACTTGTTGGATTTGGTCTGCGCGAGGCAACTGCTATAATCGTCGCCGTCCAGCCCCCGTTGATAATATGTGATAGACTCAAAACTAGGGAGGAGAACAGATAGTCTCTAATACATAGAAATCAATTAACCAACCGGCTCCACTGTCTTTCCCTGCTTCACTCGGTGATACCTCTTAGCCAGTACCTCACAAGCATCCCATATCCTTCGGCGATTCGCAAGAGCCAACCACGTCCTTATACCATATTTCGGTGTCGTTACTTCATCCAAATAGACATAGAGCCCTTTGTAGTCGATAGTAGAGTCCTCGCGCAGCTCGAGAAATTCTCGCAGCTCCCAGATCCACCGCATCTTCCGATAGAGGCGGCGTTTCCAGAACTCCGAGTACTGCGTGCGCGCATACATAGTCCATGAGGCACCCAGGAGTGCCACTAGAGACTGTCCTGGGAGGTTATCCATAATCATGTCGGTGATCTCATGGGGTAACGACTTGAAGGGGTCGTTCTGCACTTTACTCTTGAGATCAGGACTTTCTTTGACTGTATCATTTGTTGCTTTGCAGAACCTTTCGACTTCCTGAAGATCGAGAGCAGAAGTACATAATGGGTTTGTTACGGAATACTAGGCAGGTGAGTTGTTGTTAAGTTAAGAATCAAGAATGAATCACGAACTTCTTCGCCCGGAACGCAGTGCCAGTCCTGGTCATTTCCTGTGATATCGCCGAACGGAAGGCTGATGCTACCGAGAGTCTTTCCCGAGGACATGGCGTCGTAGAGGGCCTTCTTATCGAGGTCCTTGTAGTCAGTCTGTCCGAGTATAGCCCGACACAGGACTTGGAGACAGGACCAGTGGAAGGGGAAAACGACGAGCCCACCTTCTGGGCCGTGATAGCTAGACAAGACGGGGTTTAGTTTACAGATTTGGTGTAGCGGAGACTGCTGGTCCTACCAGTGTACCTCGGAGCCTTCCTCTGGTGCGTCCGGATCTATGAGAGGTGAGTACGGTATGCTGAGCGAGGGTGAGGGTCGATAATACCATCGCTATGAGATATGGTTGCGAAATTCTATATAGTATGAATAGTTAGCCATCGCTACCGGAATGTGCACTCCATATGCCTACGCAGTCATCATAGTCCAGATCGGCCATAAAATATCTGTATATCCGGTTAGTCCTGGAGGGTAATTTCACACTCTCAGGCCACACACACCTCGGAGTATCAGAAGCAGCACCAGAGCCAGGACCATGAAGTCCAATCCCTCCAATAACAAGAAGCCAGTCAAGGTCGGCCGGGCCCAGCAGCTCAGGGTCATACGACGTCAGTTCGCACACGCTGTCATCTCCCTGCTCTGTCCCGGAATCCGTCTCGGGCATATTCCGCAGCCGCTCCTCTTTCTCCTCTTCCTCCTCATCTTCGGTCTCGTCGTGCCGACTACCCCCTCTGCTCTCCCAGTAGATGCGCCTTGCGACGCGCGCGCGCCGACGCCTCAGCTTTCTGGGCTCCTTCGATCCCAGGTCGGAGTTGCCGCCCAGTGAGCAGGAACATAGGGCACAATAGCAATTCCACGTAGCAGTCATTTTGCTCTCTACACGACAGTTATGGACGGAATAGTAATTGAAGGGTAATTAAGAATTTATAAAAGAGGGGCAGGTCGAGGCTGAAAATCTTGCGTCAGCCTCGTATTCATTCTGTGATCGGCGGTAGCCTAACTTTTAGGTACAGTATACTGCTTCTCACACGGAGAGAATAATCTTCCCTCGCCCTGTCAGCCGTCCATTTGCACGGTCATACGCCTCACGGGCCTTCGCAAGAGGGTAAGAATCCAGTACAAACACGCGAAGTAACCCCAGGTCCGCAAACTCTGCCAGGGCGTTTAAACTAGCAGGACCACCCTCTATGATAAAGAACAATGCCTTAATTCCTTCTCGTCGAATCCCGCGCTTGGTGTGCTCCTCGAGGAAATTGAAGCTGCTTGAGTCCACTGTAACCAGCGCTCCATCCGCTTTGATGCACGCCCAGGCATCCACTAGCGGCTGTCCTCCCACGGTGTCGATGATAATGTCGTAAGCTTCCTTCTGCTCCTTTGTCTGCAGGACTGCGTATTCGATGGTATCGTCTGCCCCAAGCCCACGAAGAAATTCAGCATTACGCTCATTTGAACTCGTTGCGCCGGTGACATGCAGCCCGGCGAGCCTGGCTAGTTGCACAATATAGGCACCCACGGCACCTCCTGCTCCTGTGATAAGGACCTTCTTGCTTCCACTAGTAGCGCTGGATTTCGAATTCTTCACGGCCACGTCCTTTCCAGGGACTGGTACGCCGGCATGAACAAATAGTGCCTCGCACGCTGTCATCCCACTCAACGGCAGCGCGGCAGCGTCTTCCCAGGTTAACTTGGCCGGTTTCAACGAAACTTCGCTTTCAGTTGCAATAGCGTACTCGGCCCATGCTCCTGGGCGGTCCGCAGCGAGCATGCCAAAGACGTCATCGCCGGGCTTGAACTTGGAGTTTTCACCGAAGACTTCGACGACTGTCCCTGCCAGGTCGTTTCCTGGGATGGTGTATTCATGGCTGTATGTTTCGGGCCATGTCAGCGTGTCGCGGATTATTGTCGATGCTTTGACTTTGATGAGCAGTTCGCCGACCTTGGATGGTTTGGGGACTGGGATTGTGTCGAGGTGCAGTGCCGACGAGGGGGCGGGGTTGGAGGGGCTGTAAGGGGGGACACCTTCAGCCGGGTGGAGGCGGATTGCTTGCATTTTATTTAGTATTTTGATTGAACCTTTGGTTATATGAGAGTGTTATACGAGAGTCATAGGAATTGGAGGGATTTATAGTTGTAGATGGATGGATCAGATCTGGTAGCCGGCAATAGCCTATTTATTGCTCCACTGTGATAGCGTGCTCCCTATACAGCCAATCCAAACTACACCGCTATATACCCGGTACCTGCCAACCATTTATTAACAAAGTATTGCGTGATCACAGCTTAATCCAACGCCCCATCCACTCATTCACAACCTGCTTTGCTTCATCCACCAGCCCTAGATCCAGGAGTAACTGCGTCGTTCCACGGACCGCCGAGTCCAGCGCTGAGAAGATCCAGGCGTGCGTGTAGCTTGTATGTTCGCCAATGAAGATTGTCTTGAATTCTGTCTGATAGTACGCAGGGAGGTACAGTTCCTGCTGCCCGACGAAGGGCGATGCCCAGGCGCCTGCTTGGTGTTCATCTGTTTCCCAGCATTGGCGGTTATAAATACCTGAACGATGTTAGTCAAGGCACAAAATGTTTATGAGGATAAATACCAGTAAACTGTTCAGCGGCTATTGGGCCATGAAAGTCCACCATTGCGCGCTGCACAATGCCCACATAATCCTCCGGACTCAATGCCGCGATAGATCGTGCCGGTGTACCGCTCGTATACGAAGCCAGGACAACGCCAGGGCCTGTCCCATTGAGGTTAAACGAAGGGTAACAGACACTCCCAACACCAGGCACATCAACCTCGCCGCACCCGCCGAATATGGGCTTCTCCTGGTGCTCCCAGAAGCGGGTCTCGTAGAGCAGTGACAGCTTGCACGACGGGCTGTAGTTCATGGAATCAATCGCCCGAGAAAGCAGAGACGAGTACCGGGGCAGATCCCATAGTCGCACTTTGCTGAATGGTGCAGCTACAACGGCGTAGTCGTATTCTTCGCTCTGGGGAGCTAGTTGCAGGGGGTCGTCCCTCCAGTTCACTGCGATCTTCCCGGTCGTCTCGTTATGTGCCAGGCCAGTAATCTTCCTCCCGAATGTGGTCTTATTCCCAGCATGGGGATAGAATGCCCTGGGCAGAGACTCGAGGCCCTTGTCAATAGTGCGCCATTCACTCGCAGAGAAGTAGACGTTGTCGTAGATAGAATTCCACATTGGACTGCCACCAGAACCAGCAACATAATCTGTAATGTTGGCATCATATCCAAGTGCATATCGCAAGTACCCTGCCTCAGACCAGTGGAACAGCCCATGATCAACGGCAGTCTTGTGCGCTTGGAATATATTCTCTGCGACATCCTTCATAGACAGCCCATCAACGCCAACATAGTCATCATATTCCTTCTCTGCTGCGTCAACAGCAGATTGATTCGACGAAGCAGCGGTATACACAAGCCCTGGATCCGCCTCCACTTCGCCCTTGGTCGGAATCCTCCCATTCACACGATTCCCACCGCTATCAGCAGGAACATTATCATTATTCTGCACAAACGGAATAAAATCCACCTTCAACTCCGGGTTCCTCTCCTGATTCAACCCATTCAGCACATCCCCCAGCTGAAACACCATTTTATGATCCTGGATCTCCAGCGTCTCATTCTTCTCAGGATAGTTCAGGCTAACAGGGAACCGCATCGGCCCCATCTCCTGGTACTGGTACTCCTCAGGTTTAGTACCATTGAGATACTGCGTGCGGATCCGCCCGCCCAGCCGCTGCGAGGACTCGTGGATATGCCAGTTATGCATCCCCACTGACGAGAGTAGCAGGGAGGTCATAAGGCCGGACATGCCGCCGCCGATAATTGCAACGGAAGAGTTCTTGGCTGCGGCCACGGCGGTCTTCCCTGGTTCTTTGCCTGCCATGTATGCGACGCCGTCGAACCAGGGTCCTGTGGCGTCGGCGTAGTTTGCTATGGCGAGGGCTTCGCGGCGTGCAATGGGCTTGGAGATTGCTATTGGGGAGGATCGGGCCATTAGGACCCCTGTCTCCGGTGAAAAGGCGTGTAGACAGTGCAGATGGGGTGCATCTGCGGGTGTTATCCAGACGAGGCGTTCTGGGTGTGCATTGCGCTTCACCCTTAGCTGGCCGAGTGAATGGTGGCTTGTCGTACTGGTTGCAGTCTCGCAGTCGCCATATACGATGTGGAGGTCTCCATTGAAGTCTGGGTCGAGGAAGCTAAGGTGGATGTTGTGAAGGGAGTCGGCGGTTACCTCTGGCGTGCTGAACTTGAGGATGTCCAGTGATTGTTGGTGAATGCTTAAGCTTAGAGCTGCTTCGCATAGGGCAAGGCCGAGGCTGAGATGCCCGAAGGGAGACTTCATTGTGCACGATGCCTACTCATGTCTTGACGTTTACCTGGTCAGCCTTTTAAACACCAAACATTCGCAGTCAATAACGAGGTCTAGATAACGTGGTGAAAGTTACGTAAAGTCTCTTCTAGTAAACTGATGTTGCTATCCAGATCCTTGTGTATTGTTATCAGCCTGTCTATACTATCCGAGCCTCTCCTTGCACCTGCTTAGCTGGGTAAAGCGCACTCGGATTCGATTGCTACGGATATCGGAATTACTTATCAGTAGCCCAATGGAGACACTGTATTGCTCGTATAATGTCTCGATAAGCTAGTCAAGTTAGGGCGCGCCTTTATCTCTCCAGGCCGTTGGATGATAAGAGACTTGGAGGAGAGGTCGGCCAAAGCGCCCAATAGCAGGATTCCACTAAATTAGCAGACAAACAAAGAAATACTAGGAGCTGTCTGAATCATCTTCATCTTCATCCTCGTCCTCAGACAGTTGGCCCGGATCCATCCCCTCCAGGCTCTCCATAAGCCCCGAGCCCACCATGGTACAGCTGCCTGTAAACCGACTTTCGAATTTGACATACTTTGGGTTCCAGTCTGATCGACTACGGTACGGGCGCCTACGGTACAAGCTCCCGGTCCAGATTGTCACAGCAGACAGAGAAGCGCCAATCTGTCTCCGGCGGTCGAATATATTCTGTCCTATACTCTGTGCTGTCTCTGCGTTGATCACCGGCATAATGGGCCGCAAATATTTGAGTCCCATCTCAAAGTGAATCGAGAGATATCTCAGATTTCTAAACCCTGTTGTTATAGCCTGAATAGCCTTGTCATCCTGTAAATAGTTAGAGGCCGTTGGTATTGTCTACCAAGCCGGAACTTACCACTGCCCCTTCTTTCTTTTGGATATCGAGACCCAATGAATTCAGCTTCGGACAATGCTCGTCAAGATAGAAGATATCAGCCGGGGTAAGCACGGTCCTCGTTTCGTCTTCGTCATCATAGTCGGCCTCTTCATCATGGTCGGGCTCGTCTTCATGCAAGCAAAGCGTAGACAGATTCCTGTGCTGCCCAACAGCCGACACACTGCAGATAAAACCCTTCACATCCAGGACTTCCAGGCCATCGAAAGATCTAAGAAGACTCTCTAGTCCCATTCGAGCCTCCTCCCCACCGATGACCCCATAATACATGAAGACCTTCAGTGTCTTGAGAGACGTGGCATACCCCGCGAAACCAGGGAGTACAGACCAGCAGGGCTTCGGTCCAACTGCGAGACTAGACAGCTTATCCCACTGAACATTCCGTTGCCAGTGCGCTACTTCTTCATCTTTCATCTCGTACCCGTTCAGCGCCAGTTCTTCCAGCGGTGGGAATCGCTCCTCGCCCTTAAGGTCGAATGTCAAGTACATACCAGCCCGGCGGACACGTCTCATGCGGCCATCGTACTTATCAAGCACACTGATGCTCAACGAGCGAAGATTCGGGCAGTTGAAGACTAGCTGCTGGAACTTGAGCAGGCCGTTTGCCTCTCGGTAGGACCGGGGATCGCCTGCGATTTCTAGGCTGGAGATGCAGGGGAGTGGATTGTCGGTGTTCAGGCGCTCGTCGTATCCGTTCAGCTTCAGGAAGACCTCTGGCTTTCTGCTGTGGGCGCAGAGCGTGCGGATTACATGGTCTGTTTGCAGTTCTGGGATGCCGATGGTGACGCGGCGCAGGTTGGGAAGGGAGATAAGTAGCTTTGAGAAGGTGTTGTCTTTTTGCAGCTGATCTAGGAATGTTTTGTCGAGCTGTATGGCTTCATTGGATGGTCGGACAACAGTTACTTCCTGGACTAGGTTCCTGAGGCTTTGGTTTGCCTCGCTTCTAAGCCGCGATAGTAGGTGCCAGTGGCCGCGTTGCTCCGACTGGGAGAGCTGGCTTTGGTCTATGGGCGCTTCATCCAGCTTGAGATTATACGGAAAGAGTTCCAGCAGGGTGATCGATCGGTACAGGACTCGGGCTGCGGCGGCTTTTGATATCCACGAAACCAGGCAGAGGTTGAGCAGGTCGTCTTTGCCGACGTACTGGACAATTTCACTCCATACGTCGAAGGTTAAGCCTTGTCCTGACATGGCTGCTAGAGGAACTTTGCAAGTGCAACTCAGTATCACTTGAGACGATCGACCAGGTCTAAATATCCAGGGGAATGTTGCCTGGGCCTGCGCTGTCTGCCTGGACGAGGAACGCCAGTCCCTGACACGAACGACATGAGGTAATAGGCTAGAAGAGTCAATCTTAACTGCATAAATACTAGTGCATAATTAATAATTAGTTTGTTTTGGAGGCGCTGTCATCTCGTATTGCCAGGTCGAGACTCATTAAACCACTATCAGACAGTGGAGATGTATTCTATAAATCTATCTAGTCATGCTTCTATTACTTTTGACCACGAACAATCTGGCTTGAGAGAAAATTTGCCATCCTACACAGCAACCAGAATCTTCCTGCTCTGCACCAGCCGCGCCATACCAAGGAACACGCTGCCAACAATCAAGCTCACGCCAGAGTAGATAGACAGCGAGAGATATCCGTACTTCTCCGACAGCGCGCCGCTGATGGGCGTGCTGGCCATTGCCCTGTCGATGTCAGCGCAGCTCATGGCCAGGATAGGTTCAACATACGAGAATGAAGACGCAGCGAATATCGTCCCGACTGCGAGCCCGAGTGTTTGGGGCGTTGCGATTTGCACAGCACATACTTGCTGAAGAGACAGGATGGCCTGGCTTGTTAGTATAGCACCGTTATCAACGGAAGAGACTTACTCCAGATGTAAAGCCATATGCAGCAGCGAACACGACCAAGCCAGCGACAGATGTGACTTTTGTCCAGCAGAGCGCTATTAGACCAGACAGGAAGGTAAAGAGCATGCAGAAGTTGAACCGGCCATATTTATCTGCTACCATTCCTGGCAGGATTCGGCCAAACATCGACGCCCCGTTCAGGATTGATACGCTGTAGAATGCCAGATCGCCCGAGAAGCCCATCGCGGAGGCGTACGATGTGATGAAGAAGAAGGGCGCGAACATGCCAAAGTAGATGGTGAAGAATGCTAAGCACAGTAGACGCATCTCGGTCTTTTTCAGGATGGAGAAATCAGGTCTGCGTTTTTCGTCCTTGATCTCCTGGGCTGATTCACTGTCCGATGTCTGGGCTTGGGCCTGGTCAAGTGGAGGTCGACAGCAGATACACGCAACAGCGAGCAAAGGGATCATGATGAACCCGACGATACGCATGGTCCAGCCAAAACCGACACTCTCGTTCTTCAGCAGCTCGTTGATCACGATGGGCCAGACGACACCTCCGAGTGAGGAACCGGCAATGACGATGCCCATCGCAGCACCGCGCTTGACTTTGACATATTGGCCGACAATGGCTATCGACGGCGCGACCAGGAGTGACATGAACATGCCCATTGAAACGGCCTGGGCGAGGAGGAATTGGTAGAACTTGTGGCACAGCGACGCCATCATGATCGAGAACACGCTCCCTACGGATCCAACACAGAGCATGATCTGCCTGATTAGCATAGTCCTCTTCCAGGTGTTTTATACGTACTCTAGGCCCTGAGATATCCATCACCGGCCCAGATACTGCCGACCCCAAGAAGATGAAGAAGATGCTGACGCCGCCCAGCCAGGCCACGGTCGAGCCGGACTCGTTGGCGAGCTGGTGCGTCAGATAGTATTCCTGGAAGACGCCGTACGAGTTGATGAAGCCGACGGAGCAGAAGACGGCCATGCAGGCACCGAGAATGACAGACCATGCTCGAGCTCTATTTCATTAGTAGATATAACAATATGTTGAGGTGACTTACGTATACTCCTTGGGAGGCTTCAACTGGGGATCTGTAGACATGCTGAATTAATCACCTCTTTTCTTCCTTTTGTTTTTCTGTCTTCTTTCTGTCTGTAGCAGTATAATTTTTATCCTTTATATGTGGCTGTAATTTTTATCCTTTATATAGTGGCTGTTTTAGTTTGTTGACTCAGTCCGGAGGGTCCGCGGAGTCTCCGGCGCCTTTAATTCCAGCACATCACCAGCATTCCAGCAATTAATTAATTCTCTTCACTCAACCATGAAGCGAAAAGACGCCACGGAGAGTCCGGTGCAGGCCAAACGCCATCCCAGACAGGATCCGGTGTCCTGCCAGTTCTGCCGCAAGAAAAAGCTCAAATGCGACCGGCAGCAGCCCTGCAGCAGTTGTCTGACCCGTCGTTTGCCGTGCTCTTTTCGCACAAATCCCCCTGTCCACAGCGAAAATGCCGCCAAACCAGCACGTCCGGCCTGGTCGCAGCCCCCGGAGAGTCCTCAGAAGGATATCTCTGGCCCAGCGCCTCCAGGTCCGGGGCTCGTCGGCAGCAAGGAGTCGCTGGCGACCGCAGACTGGCTGGAGCACATCCACATGGGCGACCGGGTGCCAGCAGCAGTCTCTCCGCAGCTCAGGGCCGAACTCAACGAGAAGCGACATGGATACGATGAAATCAGCGGTGCTGCTCACGTCTTGCTCTCTATCACCACGCAGTCCTGGGCGCCGAACCAGAATCCAGCCACGGTCGACCTGATCCAGTTTCTCCCTGCCGAGTCGGACGCGCTGGCTCTCTTCAGCTACTTCTGTCGCTATATCAGCTACTTGTACCACATCATCATCCCCCATGTCGTCGAGGGCCAGATCAACGAGGTGTATCGCTGCGTGGAGCGCAGGGACCCGGTGAATCGGAGCTACCTTGCTCTGGTCTTCGCCATCACCGGGTCTTCGCTCTTCCTGCAGTGCTCGATACAGTCGTCGCGCCACGCAGCAATGTGCAGCCAGCGGTTCTCGTTCTTGACTGGCGCTGCTCTGACCCAGGCAGACTATAGATCCTATCCAACAGTCGAGGGTCTCCAGGCTGCCCTGATTCTCTTTCACAACATCTCGCACATACATAGCTGCACTGCCGTCAGTGGCTTCTTCACCATCGGGTCGATCATCGACCAGGCGAAGGCCATGTTGCTGCATCGAGTTGATACGCAGTCTGCTGAGGGGAGGAAGGAGAAGCCAGTAATGCTGGAGACGAAGCGGCGGTTATGGTGGGATATCGCGTCATTTGACTGGTACGTACGGAATATAGAACATGTATATCCTACTCTCTCTAACCTGTCAGGTGTCTGGGCTTCCTGAGCGGGCCTCAGGAGTGGACATATCTGGTCAATCCAGCCTTCACGTATACGAACAAGCCGGGCAACATCGACGATACGGACATGACCAGCAACCCAATATCCCAACCCAGCACAACCCCCACGGCCATGTCCTTCTTCCTCGAGCGCCTCAAACTCGCCGAGACATGCCGATGCATCGTCGACACCATCTCCGCCGAGCAGCTCACCGGCACAGAAGTCGAGTACTCCAAGATCCTCGATCTAGATCGCAAGATCCAGAACACCCAGGCCCAATCTCCCGATTTCCTTCGTCTCGACCCAAGTTCCCGCCGGCGCTATGCAGCACTCTATGAAGAGCACCCTACTATAGCCTGGCAGGGATGCATCCTGCAGCAGGCCTGGTACTCCCGTCTGTGCCGTCTGCACCGCCCCTTCTTCATCCGAGGGGCGCGCGATCCGACCTATTCCTACTCGTACATGACCGGCCTAAGCGCGGCTCGCAAGGTGCTCGAGATCAAGCGCCTCATGGACGAGGAGGAGCCGCGGTTCTCGCCGTCCAGCTCGATGATCTGGTCCATCATGCACCACGTCTTCATGGCGGCTGTTATGTTGTTACTTGATGTATGCTACAACGCTGACGATATTCTCGCCGATAAGCGCAAGGAAGAGGTCCTCGACGCTTGTCGCATGCTCAGCAAGGCCCAGCAGTCCTCGGCGCTGGTGAAGGAGGGAATCTATGCAATGATGGGCGTACTGCAGGGAAACTATAACAGAATAGGTAACCCCGTCTCTACTACTTCGGGATTAGTCACTGGGGTTCGGGTTGATGCATTGGATTCCCAGATGCTTGCCCCGCCTGTGGTGGTGGAGGAGCCCATGCATGCGTCCTTTATCGACCTATCTGCTTCGTCGGACAGAGCTCGGGCCCAGGAGGATAGAGACTTGGAGGAAATATGGTCTGAGCTGATTGACAACGGTGGCAATATGGACTTTGATGCGGAGGACTGGACGGGCTTGTTCTCTAATCTGACACGAGGGACTCAACCTCCTAGGTAGCAGCATATCTAGCAAAGGCACAATTTCTCTAGCATACAGTATCCCCATCAGTCTCATACCGTCAGTTCACGTCCGGACACTGTCCACCTACCTGCAGATGGGTGGGTACTCCATTCACCGTTCGGTTGCCTTCCTCCGAGTTCCACGCCAGAAGCACTGATTCAGCCGAAGTATATCCCGCCTCCCTGAATAGAAACTGTCTTTACCTCGCACCGTCCAGACCTCTGTCCCGGCACCCGCTGCTATTCCTGTCTTCCTGCTGAGACAGCCCAGGGACTACTGTACCACGGTTGATACTCGGCTGGGGATCGTTTACCGTGCTTTCCCGGCTGTATACCTCAATGATTGTTGACCAGCCGCGATCATCGGTTGAGGCTTCATAGCGCGTTCTGCCTGGGCAAATAGACAGGGTTGGTATATCCCAACAGAGTAACTCGTAGTGAGACCTGCAGACGTGATACCACCCGAAGGAAAGTCCAAACTGGCTAGACAGGGATTGCTGCCTCGGTCGGTACTCACTCAGTCTCTGTTGCCCATGTTTGGAACGCGATGAAACTGACTCGCCGTGGCCAATATTAGCGAGGGCTATAGTGTTCAAAACAAAACATGGACCCATGACTGTAACTGAACCATATCCTTCTTCTGCAGATCTAATGCAGGAACTGGCCTGCCCGAGCCAGCCGGTGCCACACCAGTCTATATTTGGCGGCGATCTGAAACCCGGGTAGAATCGAATTTTTGTGGAGAGCTCCGTGCCGATATTCACTTTAATAGTTCGAACGCTTAAAATAGGCTTGTTTCAGGTGGGACTGTGATCGCAATAGCATGTTTGTCTTTCTCCAGATAGGGGTAAAGGGTGGGAGCCCTAACTTGGGTTCCTCACTTAGACTACTGTGTTGGCTTTCGATATACACAATGCTACTCGCGATTAACTCGAGAACAAGTTTGTCTAGTCTGGGTGAGGTAGAGCTCCAAGTGATACATTTTGTTACACGTTGAGACACGTTGTGATCTGCCGCGACTGCCTGTTGGTCAGTCCAGTATACCCGAAGTCTGGACTCGACGTCCTGAATCATGGTTCGAACTTATTCAGGAACCGACCAATATTTGATCAAACTATTCCTCCGTGGAGGCGCGAGCTGCCGGCGATCTTCGCTCTTCAGGGCTTCCGTTCCTGGCCCTTTGTCGCACCATTCCGTCTCCGCCGTTTCCCACTAAAACACGCCATACTCTGTTGGGAAAACTATGCCTGTTTGGTGCAGATGAGACTGGGCTTAGTGCATGGCATCGACGCTAAGCGATCGAGCTGTCGCTTCTGGTGTTGTGGAGTATACTGGTGTTGGTAGAGTGCAGTCTCAGGTTCTGTGCATCCCCACAGCCTGCAGCCAAAACACGCTCCAACAGGAAGTTCGCTGGTAGACAGAAATCCCTATTCCCCCTGTACCAGCTGGCCTGGCAGTCTATATAAACTGCCTTGATCTCGCTGTCTTTTGCAATCCAGCACACCTCAACTTCCCTTCTCCGACAACTCCTTCTCTTCAGTTCTCTTTCTTCTTTCTTATCCTCCTTTCCAATCGTTATATTCTTTCGTTCCCCAATTCTTCTACTCTACCAACTTTCGTTACTTAATCAATCACAATGAGAGTAGGAGTCGCCCTCACTCTCTTCGCCTGCGCGCTCAGCGCCCCCACCAGCAAGCGCGATGACGAGCTCGCAAACCTCGACGTCAGCTCCCTCAAGTCCCTCGAGGCCCTCGAGGCCATCAAGCCCTTCCACAAGCCCCGCACCTTCATCGGCGGCGGCGCCGACGCTGGCGTCGGAGGATCTGCTGAGATTGGCGGCTCTGCTAGTCTAGGTGGCCACGGTGGTGCTGGTGCTGGTGCCGGTGCCGGTGCCGGCGCTGGCGTTGGTGGCTCTGCTGAACTAGGTGGCCATGCTGGTGTAGGTGGCTCTGCTGGTGCTGGTGCTGGCGCTGGCGCCGGCATTGGTGGTTCAGCTGGCGTCGGTGGCCATGCTGGTCTTGGTGGCTCAGCTGGCGCTGGTGCTGGTGCCGGCGCTGGTGTTGGTGGCTCGGCTGGCGTTGGCGGCCATGCTGGACTCGGTGGTTCAGCTGGTGTAGGTGGTAGTGCCGGTGCCGGTGGCCATGGTGGCGCTGGTGTCGGTGGTGAAGCTGGCATCGGCGGACATCTTGGAGGTGGTGCCGGTCTTGGAGGCAGTGGCCATCTCGGTGGTGGTATTGGCGGCAGTGGTCATCTAGGTGGTAGCATCGGCGGTATTATTGGCGGTGGTCTCGGTGGCAGTGGCCACCTTGGTGGTGGCGCTGGCATTGGAGGATCCGGCGGTGCTGGTGCCAGTGGCTCTGCTGGTGGTGAAGGTGGTGCCGAGGGTGAAGCCAGTGGTGAAGGCGAGGGTGAAGGCGAGGGTGAAGGTGAAGCTGGTGGTGAAGCTGGTGGTGAAGCCGGCGCTGGAGGATCTGGATCTGCCGGTGGCTCTGCTGGTATCGGTAGCTCTGGCAGTATTGGAGGATCTGCTGGCGCCGGTGGATCTGGAGAAGCTGGCGGCTCTGCAGGCATTGGAGGCTCCGGCGGTGCTGGTATTGGAGGATCTGGCTCCGCTGGTGGCTCTGCTGGTATCGGTGGCTCTGGTGGTGCTGGAGGCTCCGGCGGTGCTGGCGGTTCTGGTGAAGCTGGTGGCTCTGTCGGTATTGGAGGCTCTGGTGGTGCTGGTGCTGGTGTCGGTGGTTCCGGATCTGCTGGTGGTTCTGCAGGTATTGGCGGCTCTGGCGGTGCTGGTGGTGAAGCCGGTGCTGGTGGATCTGGTTCCGCTGGTGGTTCCGCTGGTGTTGGAGGCTCTGCTGGTGGTGAAGGCTCCGCAGGTGCCGGCGGTGATGCTGGTGCTGGTGCTTCTGGTGAAGCTGGAGGTTCCGCAGGTGCTGGTGGTGATGCCGGCGCTGGTGCTTCTGGTGAAGCTGGAGGCTCTGCTGGCGCCGGTGGTGATGCCGGTGGTGATGACTCCGACGACACTGGCGTGTCCCCTACTACTGGTGGCTCTGGCTCTGGTGATTCTGACTCTGGTGACTCTGGTGAAGCCGGTGGTGAAGCTGGTGGTGAAGCTGGTGGTGAAGCTGGTGGTGAAGCTGGTGGTGAAGCTGGTGGTGAAGCTGGTGGTGAAGCTGGTGGTGAAGCNGCTGGTGGTGAAGCTGGTGGTGAAGCTGGTGGTGAAGCTGGTGGTGAAGCTGGTGGTGAAGCTGGTGCAGGTGCTGGAGGATCTGGATCTGCTGGAGGCTCCGCTGGTGTTGGAGGCTCTGCTGGTGGCGAGGCCGGCGCTGGTGCTTCTGGTGAAGCTGGCGGCGAGGCTGGCGCTGGAGCTGGTGGCTCCGCTGGTGCAGGTGGTGAAGCCAGTGGTGATGCCAGCGGCGAGGGTGAGGCCTGCGGCTGTGAAGACATCCAAGGAACGCCCACCACCTTCTCGACCTCATTCTCCACCAGCTGGAGCTGGCCTACTAAGGCTTAAATGCCTTCCGAGTGGTGGCTTTGGTAGCTTTCTCAATGGTATGTTTCATTGCGTCTTCCGCTCCAAGCCTAATACTAACAGACATAGCAGGAATGCCTATACTTTCAAGCACTCGAGATGTATAACTCAACTCCCGTATATCCAACAGGGGTATTGACAATCCCGCGGGACATGATTTTCTGAACCGACTTCGAAATATGAAGTGAACTGCTTCTGCACAATCCTTATCTATATTGCGATGTTTTATCTACATGTTACATATGATCACTGTTTAAACATAATTTGTATATTTGGCTAGAGTACAAGGGAATATCAGTCATTTGTTCACCTTGAATAATCAATAATCAAGCACTACAAATTTACCAGTATCTGAACTTCATAATAACTCTTTAGTTTTATTGCTTTGATATATTTCAAGTATATTACCCGACGTGGAATCTGTCCGCACACTACGCAGTTGTACTTGGTTCGACGTAGGGCTACGGACTGTCTCCTTCAACAAGACCTCTTCATATAATGTTACCCGTTTTCGCGGCTGCCTGGGTTTGGTTATAATCAAAACATTCCATATTTATCATTGTTGTATATTGATATGGAACTTTCCATTGTACCCAGAAGTATATACCTTCCACTCGATATATATAACGGTGGCCTTGGAGTCGTTGAATGTTCCACCGTGCACCAACATTCAATAGCCTCCTATCAACACTAGCAAGAATAATCAACCATGAGCGAGGAGTCCCCTTTTTCTTAATATAATTATAATATTCTGACTATTTTACTGTCGTCAAGATTCAGACGATTACATAATCAGCACTCCGAACAACCGGCGTTCCTGATTGGCCGATCGGCGTTAAGGCACACCCGCTGTCGGCGATACCGAAGACGACTGTCCAGAGTTCGAGGCTTCTCCGATGAATGCGGCGATCATAGCAGTCTCCGCCATTGTATTTCTGACTGAGCACGTCATATATTCCCTCCGCGGTAGGTCTGTTACAGCACGAACTTACGAACCATCGGGGATGGACCTTGCTGCTCTAAACTCCGAATATGTGGGAGGTATAAACTGGGCCGCCTGCAGGCGGTTGTTGGGGATAGATGAAATCTACCCCTCCAACTTTTGAATAATTAAATCTACCACTCTATTCACTACAAGATGCCTGTCCACGGCCAATATACCACTGAAAAAGTGCAGTATCCGTCTCACGGAGAGACCGTTGCCGGTGTCCTTTTCCGCCCTACCAACGTGGCCAACCCTCCTGGAATCGTCGTTACGGGTCCATACTCGTTTGTGAAAGAACAAGCCCCCTTGCAATATGCAACACGCCTTGCAGATGAAGGGTACGCGGCCTTGATCTTCGACCCCCGCACCGTCGGCGAGAGCACCGGCCAGCCGCGACGCCTGGAGAACCCCAAAATGAAGAACGAGGATATGATTGCCGGGCTCGACTACCTCTGCTCGCGTGGCGACGTCGACAAATCCCGTCTCTTCCTGGTTGGCATTTGCCAGGGCGGCCCTGAGTCCCTGGATGTTGCTTCATACGATGCCCGCGTTTCCGGCGTCGCCTCCGTCTCTGGGTACTATCGCGACCATGAGACCGATATCTATATGATCTGCGCTGGATGCGTTGCTTGGGAGCCTGGTGCTGATATCGGGGCTATGAAGATGCCGACCCCCGAACAGGGTGAAGCCCTGCTGAAAGCGCGCATTGAGCGAGCCAAGCAGGCCCGAGAGCTGTATGATAAGACCGGAGAAGTTGTGTATCAGCCGCTTGTCGACCCAAAGGCCGCTGACCCTGACACTGGCGCATTAGCCGGCCTGCCCGGTCCGGTGGTCTGGTCCTGGTATGGGCCCTGGACCCTGAAGGGGTTCGAGAACCGGTATGCGGTGATGAGCGATCTGGACCACTTCGAGTATACCACTGTCCCTGGCGTCGCTAAGCTGCAGAAGCCGGCGCTGCTGATCCACGGTGACAACTGTATGAATGCGGACGCGGCGAAGCGTCATTACGAGTCTATCCCCACCACTGAGAAGAAGTTGATCTGGAAAAATGAGATTTCGCACTTTCAGCACTATGACCAGCCTGACGCGGTCGACCGTAATGTGGGCGACATTGCGGCTTGGTTTGCCAGCGTCAAATAAAGTATAATTAGCCAGATATATTTCATTGATTCAGGTCATTCATAACACTCCAGAAACTATCTTCCGGGAATATGCCCTCAAAGTTCCAAGTTGGTAGACCGTTCATATTGGGCGCGTTCAATGGTAGGGTGGGCTGAGGGTCAATAAAAGAGATTGGCGCAGTCGAGAGATGATCGTAGAACAAATCGTAAGTTGGGCGAGGCGGCGGAATGGCATCAAATGAAGGCTCTGGCATAGCGCCATTCAATGGAGTTGGATCGTTGGATGAGATCAAGTCAGAGTCGCTAACAAGATTGTTAGTGTCATTTGCAGGGTTCGAAATTCCGAGTCGATGTCTCATGCGACGGTATAAACTCGATACAACGCCGTGCGCCTTTTTAGCCATGTCGTTTGATTGTCCGATCGCGTCGAGACGATCAACTCCGCGCTGCACAACCTTGATACACTCTGATCGGTGTTCCTGGATACGATCCGGAAAAGAAATGCAGATGGCGGAGATTAGGACAATCGCATCAAAGGAAGCATAGACCGGGTTGAACACCCTGCATTGGTATGGGTCGATGTTCTGAAATAGTCGGTCCTGGCCCTGAAGGATCGCGATTCCAGCTTTGAGCGCTTCCGTGCGGCTGGCTTCAACAGAGAATATGAATGGCCGGTGAACAGTGAGGAGAACGAGGTGGATGAGCGAGGACAGCCCCTCTCGGGCCATTTGTAACCATTGGCACCCAGGTGTAGAATCAAACCTCGTGCTTGGGTCCACAAGTCGACACCAGGAAGGTAGACTTTTCAGATTTCTCATTATTGCAGTGTGGATGCGGTCAACGGTCGCGTAGTCCTGCAAGCGGGCGCCATTCTGTTCGAGCTGACGAATCTCCTGAAAATATCGGTATGCCACATTATAACCGGCGAGGATGACATCGAATGGTCGCGGAGATTCTGACTCGGTCTGCCAATGCGAGAAGAGGTACCGTCGAGTTTCATCATCTGCTATCGTACGAGCGAAGCGATCTATTTGTAACTCGGTGGCGATCGGTCGACTGAGAACGACAGCCATATGAACGTCCCAGATATGCAAGACCACCCAAATCTTGTGCCCAATGGCACTGAGAGCTGTCCTTTCTTCTCCAGGTGGAATTGAAGAATCTCCATACAAGAATTGCCCGGTATGAAGACCAATCTCCTGTGCATCACGGATTGTTGCCCCGAGGGCATGCCATGCTTCAACTACCTTACCACGGCTCTTTAAACATGCTGCTCGTAGCAGACCCGCCTGTACAGTAGCAATTGTGAGGTTTCTTTTCCCTAAAAGTTCCAGGATGTCAGCCCCCGCGTCACTGTATTCAGCTGCAAGGTCATGGAAGCCCATGCCAGCGATAGGCAACAGGTGATGAATTCTCTGGTCATGGGGTGGGTGGAAAAGAAGTGCCTGTGAGAGGACTTCAAACAAAAGCGCTGGAACCACCAGCGTCGCCCCCGGTAGCGCACCCAAGCCACCCTGAAGGTCAGAGTACGAGACGTTCCGCCATTGCTGTAGCTGTTCACGGAAGAGCCCCTCGTGCAGCATATCATACTGCCAATTGACGTCGGGGAAAAAGGTGCCCACTAGAATATCCACGCAAGATTGCGAGGGCAACTGGCGGACCAATTCCCTGTACCTGCGGTCAACGCTCTGATCGTAGGGGGGCTGGCCATTGGAAGTGGCTATATCGGATGCGTTGTCCTGGCCTGAGTACAGCTCTGAAGTGCGGAGCAAGCTGAACGAATTGAGACTGCCTTGGTTAGAATAACCGAAATCACGGATCTTGTCCTGAAGTTCGCTCGCGAAGGCGTTGGGGAGCGCCGAGAGACACTTCTCGGGGGACTTGTCGCTGAAACTCCTGGCACTCAGATTGCTTGGAGTATTCTCGTAGCGCGTCGGCCCAGCATCATAGCGGCAGAGATCCTGGGCTCGGTCAGAAGAAACTCTGTGCGGATTGTTCAATGGAAATACCTGCTTTCCACGCCTGATGCAATTACAGCAGGGATCTTGGCGATCGCACTACGAAGATGGGTCAATTGAGCTCTGGTCTGGTGCTGCGGGGGGTGCAGACTTTCTGCTTGCGCCGATGGCACTCGGCACAGGAAATGACAGTCCGCTTTCGTTTGGGAGGCCGGGTGTGCTCAGTGAGAATATTGGTCATGCTGTGATGATGACCTTGCAGTCGATGCTGCCAGACAAAGTAGAAGATAAATCAAGGATGCGGACGAAGGAAGAGGAAGAGTGGAGGAAACATAATGCGACCTGAAATCAGGCAGTGAGGCAGTCAGGCAGCCAGGCAGCAATAATGTGCGGCTGGATCTCTCACATTCAGCCTCGAAATTATACCAAGCTGGCCCAAGCTCAATCTATCTTTACCATCTGCGCAAATTCAAAGTAGAAATGGACGAGAACTGCGACCGCGCATCTATCTTACGACTACCTGAAGAGCTCTTAAACACCATCGTCCAAGAAGCATGCCGCAAAGACAAGGACGAGAGGGACTATGAGCCTTGGGAATACTGGTCAGGGCGCCGGATATATTGGGGAGAGCATTTCCGCACGCCAATCTCGCTCTGTCTCGTGTGTCGGCGGTTGAATCGCATTGCCATGCCCTACCTATACGGGGATGTTGTTCTTGGGAGAGGGCCTTGGGGCCGCATACATATCGAGAGTCAAGACCCAACGATAAAGCTCATGCACCGCAGCTACCGAAGCAACCCTGACCTATGGAAACTGTGTCGGAGCCTGAATGTGGGCTACAGAGGATATAATGATCATGGAGAGGCGGTGGATTGGCCGATGGGATACATTGTGAATGATCTGACGGCGTGGATGACGGAGACGAGATCGTTCAGGTTCACTGGGCTCGGGCATGATTCGGCAGATGCGTGGAGAGTTTGTCTACAGGGGATGAGGAATTTTCAGCATCTGGAGGAATTGTCTTTGGGTGGTCGGGGGAATGATATAGACGTCGTTCGGCTGTTTGGTGTCCTCAACGAGATGGGCTGCGCTAAGCTACGGACTCTCGAGCTCAGCGGGGTCTCGTTTCTCGATAACGAGGCGGGGAATAAAAGGCCCAAAGTACGTTGCTCCTGACGTTGTTCCAATGTCCAGATTGAGTGAAAGCTAACGCCCAGCTCTTATAGCTGGAACCGGGAACAGCCTCATTGACAACCCTGAGGCTATATTGCTTCTTAGTAACCCCTCAAATCCTCGAGGACTTGATGAGGTGGACACCAAAGCTGGAGCGCTTCCGCTTAGACTTTACCTATCCAGACCACTTCGGTGCATTGGGGGTATATCCCTGGAGTCTCGCAACGCTGCAACCGATACTGTCCATCCACTGCAAAAGCCTCCGATCCATCCGTATTTCACACCTCGAGCGGCAGGGCCTGCAGGGCTTTGATATGCGCCAGTTCGAGAGGCTAGAAGAACTAAGTTTGACAGCTTGCACAATGTTCGGGCACATCGACCCCCCTCCAATTGACGGTGGTGATATTGCGCAACTGCTCGCCCCCAGCCTGCGCCGCTTCCGCTTCGACTTGACGTACGAGGATCAGCAGGTATGTGAAGCGCTGGATTATTTTGGCTACACACAGGAGAACTGGTTGCGTTGCTTCGCGCACATGGCGGTACAGGCGAAGTGTCCGTTGGGAGAAATTCGGATCCAGTTTTTCCCAGAAGGGTTCCGGGGTGATAGTTGTAAACAATGCGTCTATCCCTGGGACCGGATGGATGCCCTTGGCCGTGAGCTGGAACCGGAGGGTATTCAGGTGCATTATAACCCGCCATCTACCAGCCGAGAGGAGTGGCTGGAGCAACTACAGATGAGCCATGATTGGGATGATGATAGGTTATGTGTGACATGTACTGGTGAATGCGAGGATTCACCGGATACGTTTAGCTATCTCAACTGCAATAACTAATGCAAATCCCCCTAAGCCAGTTCACACTCAATCAAAGACTCAACGCCACGCTGCGCAGTCCAGATATTCACAACCACCAGCCCAGCCGACTCCAGCAGGGCCCGCCATTGACGCTCCGTCCGCTCGCCTGATCCAATCTGCATCATGATTATATCAAGGCTGGTTGTCTCCCAGTACGCGCCCGTATCCGGGATCACATCCTCGTTGACAAGCAGCTTGCTGTATCCCGGCTTCATCGCGGCAACAAGGTTATCCAGGATCTTACGCCCGAGATTGTCTGGCCAGTCGTGGAGGACGGAGTGCATATAGTACGCGCGAGCACCTAACCAGGACCTTTGTTAGTGCTTTTCAATTTTATGACCTGGGAATGACGTACCTTTAATGGGCTGCTCAGTGAAGAAATCATGCGCAGTAACGTCAATTGAGGGATCCAGGTCCTTGACAGACGAGACAACCTCCGGTAGATCCTGCAGCACGAGGCGTCCAGGGACACTGGGCCACTTGCGACGGAAGTCCAACAAGTCATGCCCGAAGCTACCACCTACATCAACAAGCAGTACATCCTCTTTTCCGAAATCCGTGCCCTCGATGAGTTGTTCCTGCACTGGGTAGAAACCAGGGTCCATCCAGCGCGCACGGCCCTGCGCATAAACGCCCATGTGGTTGTTGAAGCGCCTCGCAGTGATAGGCTCTTGCTGGAGGTGGCCGAAGAAGCCCATGTCTGTTTTATATCCGAGCTGGAAGGCTGTGTCTGTGGCGCTGGTCGGGTTGCGATAGTTGGTCTTTTCGAGGAAGGCGGGTAGGGCGAGGATGCCGAGGGTAAAGCGTGATGTCCTAAACAGTCAGACTGAGTAAACAAATTCATAGAAAATACATACATCAGTGGAAAGGCATCGCTGTATTTCTCGCCAGTCAGCACCTTCGAGAAACTTGTCGCCGCATACTCATCAGGGCCGGTCTCGGTTATCACACCCACGGCAGCCAGGGGCTTCATCAGTCGGCCTGTTACAATCCCTATTAAATGCTTCACTTCCCGAGGTTCCGAGAGATGTACCGACCTAATAATGCTGGATCTGAGCCCGTTGCCTGTGCAAGCTTTGCAACTGACTTGGATGTGTCATCTGTTCCTAGGGCAGCAAATAGATTGAGACCGACAGCTGTTTCCAGCGCCGCATACTTGGTAGACTGTTCAAATATTAGATGGGTAACATAGATAGCACGCGAAATGAGACGGGGGCCGCACGTCTGACCAGCAGTGACGAATAATTGCCTCTCGAGGCGTCTCTAAAGCATATACCAGGGACCTGGCTGCTTCCAAGAGGCCCAGCCGTGCCTACATCTGCTGCGAGATACTGATTTCCGGAAGAGGCTATCTCCTCTAGCAATCTCGGAACCTGGCCCGGCAAATTCGGAGAGACGGCGAGCTCCTCGAGTGTGACTTTAGGGTTGGGTGCCGTGACTCCGGAGCCATTGGCATCACCGTTGGAAGTGCCCTCTGCGTGCTTCATAGTGTTGATCTGGAGAACTCTGGGTGTTCGTAAAGACAGGAATGGGAGAAGGAGTATTCCCACCGGACTCCCCCTGACAGGGATATATGATCACGCCAGAGAGGAGTATTTCCGGCTCTATGGGAAGCTAGGGGCATAGTGTCTGATACAGAACAGGAATTGTCTGCGACAGAACGCGGCAAAGCTTCTCCAACTGACCCACCGCGGTGGATGGTGCGTCGCAACGTGCCCTAACATCCATATCGAACTGGGGGGATAGCACCATCGATGGGGCGGTTTCAAACGGCGCTATGGATGCCGCCCCCAGTCGCGGAAGCTCGGTCCAGGTGCTAAATCGTGCTAAATCGTGCTAAGGATCAAACGGCAGATGGTGGCGCGGTCACAGGCCCTCGATTGGGTATATCCCTTGCCGTATGCGTGAGTGATTGTCACGATTGACAGCCGCCCCCAGCCGAAGTATCCGGCGACTGGTTTCGCATTGGGTGGTTCCGGCCCGATCCAGGTTGATGGTGCCATTCCAGGGCGTTTGGCAGATTGTCCTCATTTCAGCTCCTTGGAAATGTTGCCTTTTTGCCGTCCCGCTTGTGATTTTGCCCATGTCTCGCGAGTCATCGTGCTGGAGACTGGCAATTTTCTATATATGTACCCCAAGGAGGGTTCGTGAGATCTATCAGACCCCGGGAAATTGATCGTTCCACATTCTGTCAGCATGGACAGCATCACGCCTGAATATGCTAGCGAGACCAAAGGGCCCCGGATTCTAGGGGTCTTCTGGTCTTTCTTTATTGTTAGCGTTCTGATGGTGTCGGCGCGGCTGTATATCCGGATACGATGGCTGAAGAATATTGGCCTGGACGACTACATTATTGCAGTAGCAATGGTACCTAACCCTGATTGACCCAGGATATCTGAAAGAACGCCAGCTAATTATCCGGATCATGCTGTCAGGATACACCGTCGTAACAACCGTGAACGTCGGCCTCGGATACGGAAAACACACCCCCGTCATCACCCAAGAAGGAGGCATGGACCTGCTGGTCAAAGTACTACTCATCAACTACGCCGATTTCGCGCTGGGGATCATGTCCTTCACGACACCGAAACTCGCCATCGCCGCCCTGTTAAACCGAATCATGAATCCTAGCAAGTTCCACCGGGTCTGGCTCTGGTTCCTCACAGCCCTTGTCTTCATCTCCTCATCCATTTGCATTGTCGTGCTATTTACGATGTGTGATCCGCCGGAAGGGCTGTGGAAGATTCAGCTTGCGGCCTCGGGTGCTGCTACTTGTCGGCCTAATAAAGTTTTGGTTGGATATGCTATATTCACGGGAGGTAAGCTAGCCCTATACTACGCTCTGTACACACTTTCTGACAGCTGGGACAGCGATATCCGGTTTCGTCGACCTTTACCTCGCCATATACCCTACCATTGTCCTCCTGCGTCTCCAAATAACATTACAGAAGAAGCTGGCTTTAAGTGCTGCTCTGGGGATGGGTGCTGTGTCAGTAACATCCTGCATTATATATACGTTACTCCCGCTAACCAAGTATAGTGCATGCGCAATGGCCATCGTGAAATGCTTCCAACTTCCCAGTCTGTATAACACATCAGACTCTACCTGTACGTCTATCCATACCAATCCTCATGGATCATAACTGACCGTCTAGATGCCACCGCCGACCTCGTGATCTGGACTAGGTAATTACCTACCTCTCCAAATAAGAAAACAAAAGCATCTGAGCTAGGCTAATATTCTCAGTATTGAATCTAACATGATCATCATGGCCTCATGCATCCCAACACTCGGCCCGCTGTACGAAATGGCCCGGGGCAGACGGTCGTGGAGCTCGCGGCAGCGGTCGTACAAGAGCAGCGCAAACCAACTGCCCTCGACGTCAGGCGACCGGTATATGAAGAAGTCGGTGTATAGCTCGCAGAAAGATGCTGATCTGTTTGAGACGAATATTGATGCCGCACGGGAGGGAAGCCAGGAGAGTATCCTTGGTTCAGACAAGGGGCAAAACAGGGGTGCAAATGGCCGGATTCAACGCACTGATCAGGTTGTTGTTGAGTATGAGATGAGGCCTTTGGATCGGCAGGGACAGCCGTCGTGGTGACGTGGATGAGCTCAAGGCCTTCTTCAGCAACAGATCAGATCTGAAATTGATGATATGGAGATCATGATTAAAGTAGAAGCAAAGGCAAGATGTGAGTTTGAACAAGGATAGTTGTTTCTATGTACAAGTACTACAAGATGACTATGGGTAACAAGCTACTCTAGCTCTGACCGAGCAAGACAAAAAGAAAGGAATGAAAATACCCCTACCGATGAACGCCTTTGCACCACTCTATACCACCTGAGCTTGTTCGTACGGCGATACGAACGCCGGGGGAATAAACTCATTTCTAATGTACATTGCCATAGGGACCCAATAATCGTCGTGGAATTGTGGGATCCGAAGCGATTGGTACTCCGTGTCGAGTATCCATTCGACACGCGAAGTGAATGGATCCGTTCTGTGGCCGTGTTAGCTCAGAGTAACGTAGATAGAGTATGGACGTACAGTTCAGATGCAGAGCCGTCGTTGCGGGGGCGATCTAGAATCAGTATGGCCGGCCTGGCGTTCTCTACAATAATCGATTTGACACAGCAAGTTGCGTCAGAGGAGAAGACGACAGAGGCTTCGTCCATTTCCAGATAGGCTACTGGATCGACGAGGATATGTGCATGGAGTCTGCGAATTGCCTCTTCATCAAGGTCCGTGTACGTGGGGTCCTGAAAGTAGCGGGCGACGCCAGGATGCCCTACTCTCGTGCGATTCAGGCTTTTAGCAAGACAGTATACGAAAACATGTCGCATGGTGCATCGGTTGTACAGTTCAGTATCATCCTCATATGCCTCTAGACTGCCGCACCCAATGCCAAAGACCTTGTCGATCTGCCTGGGCATGCGCAAACTAGACAGAACGGCAATGATACTGTTCCATCCTGGCCAGGCCCGCTTTTCTCGCAAGCGGGCCCGCAAATCCGCAAGGCGGTAAAACTGCTTCGCTAAGGTAGCTTCGGTCGGACTATATAGCTCGTCAGATGCGTCACTCATTTCCCCAAGCCAATGCGGATCCTCTTCGAAAGATTCGTCCTCCTCTTCTATATAATTCGCAAGTCTGACGCTGCAATAGGCGTGGAACGGCCTCCACTCCGTCGGCCTAATCGCATTGTTGGCGTCCGATAGCAGCTCATACCAAGACTTGTAGTCGATGGTGGGGCGAGCGCTGTCTAGGAGTCAGCGATGTTCTCTTCATCGGGGGCTGGAGGCAACTTACGTGGGATTTACATTATATTGATAAGTGTTTCCATCAACTCCATCAATGTTGAACGTGTCTCCCTCTTCAAAGTGGGCATGTTGCTCGTCTATTACTTGCGAGAGGATTCTGCGGGCATAAAAGTCACGGCCGTTGTCGTACCACGCCGCGACTTGAGCGACGGTCTCGACTCTGTCCGCGATGCTCCAGTCATCCATATATGAAGGGTCATCGGCGCGGAATGGGAGCTCCGGCCGAGGGATCAGGCGCATGTTGATTAGGAAGTTAGAAACGAACGCTGTTTCAGCAGGGTAATATAAAAGTGGTAATATTTGTATAATAAAGCTATTGAAGTAAAGGCCGAGTAGGTTGAAGAAAGATAATGACGCTGATCGAGGAAAGAGAACAACACTGCGTCTTCACAGATTTCCCGAATAGGAAGGTGCCCTGGGCCAGGCACATGTGCAGCATTATGTGCATAACCCATATGACTAAGCACATTCCCAGTGTACGCATGCCGGAGTTAAGGCAGGGTCTAACCGCGTCTAAGTCCGCGGACACGGATTGCAGCATTGCTGCATGTATTAAAATGTTGAATAAATTGTTAACTCCAGCAATTCGGATGCGGATTTCGTCCTCTCCGAAATTACCTGCTTTAAAAGCCTTCACCTCACGCTGGTCATTTACCCGCTTCCGTTCCACACTTTCATCTCCTACGTCTGCGGCTTCTCATCCACGATGTCCTCCGTTATTGTCTTCGGCCCAACAGGCAGCGTCGGCTCATTCGTAGCACGCACTGCACAGGAAAATGGCGCCACGGTCTTCCTCGCCATGCGCGACACCCAGAAAGCCATCCCAGGGCTCACGGCAGAGCAAGAAAAGGTCAACCGCTATAAGAGAGTCCAAGCAGACTTGACCGACCCCGACTCTGTCGCTGCAGCTATCAAAGATTCCGGCGCAAAGCGTGCCTTCATCTACAGGGCACATACAACCAAGGACCATATGCGCGGCACCCTGACCGCGCTCAAGGAAGCCGGCGTGGAGTTTGTGGTTTTCCTCTCCAGCTATACCATCGTCGGGGAGCCGCGGGATGTCGAGCCAAGTGATCTGATCCCCTTCATCCATGCGCAGGTCGAGATTGCGCTAGATGAGATATTTGGACCGGAGAATTATGTCGCCTTGCGACCTGGTGGGTTTGCGACGAACCTGCTGCGGTTCAAGAAGGGCATTAACGATGGCGCGGTGGATCTGCTGTCGTCGGAGTTCAAGTTGGATTGCATCACGCCCGGTGATATGGGCGCTGTGGGTGGAAATATACTGGTCAATGGGCCTCGTAACGGGCAGCGCAAGGTGTACCTTTATGGCCCTCAAATCCTGGGGCAGGCAGAGGCCATTCAGGCCATTGGCAAGGTTCTCGGCAAGTCGGTTACGATCGGGTCTCAGACCGAGCAGGAGGCTCTGGATGGGTTTGTCCAGGCTGGTATTCCAAAGCCAGTGGCTGAGTACATGGTCAAGAAGCTTGGGACTGCTACTGCCGGCGAAGGCCGTGCTCACTATAATGAGGGTGTGCAGAACGTGCAGCTGTACACGGGCAAGCCATCTCAGTCTTTGGAAGAATGGGTGGGGGAAAACAAGGCACTGTTTGCTTAATTAACGAGAACGTGATACAGAATAGTGATTAAATTCATATGCCATGGAGTCCTGTGTAGAAGACAGCCAGTTATTCACAATATCGTTAGACTGCCTCGGCATCGGCTCCACACCAACTTTAAATAACCGACAGCAAATCAAATGTTGATTCAGCCCCACTGGCGGAGGGTTTTTGCTGTATACAGAATAGTCTGGATGTGCGTCCGTATTCGTCGCCTCTTGCGAACAAATACATCATTCATGTCATCGCACCCCGCTTTCCATCCACACCTCGCAGCTCCTGCTCCAGCTGTCGCAACCGAAGGAACGCCCCCGAGGAGCGATCTCGCACTCGTTCCTGGAGCCAGCTGGGAAAGCCCCGCAGCAACGTCGCCACCCCGTGTGTCGAGGGGACAATAACCTGCCCCGAGTTCTGGTTGACCAGCTGTTTGATTACTGCCTGCGACACCTTCTCGGGCGTCATCATCGGCTGGCCGAACTGCGCGCGGTACTCGACTAGGTCCTGGATCAGGGGTGTTTGGACCCAGAGTGGGTGGATTATACTGCACTGATTAGCCTGGGCCTTGAATAGTGTGGGCGGTTGCATACCTCGCGCGTACTCGCTTCGCTTTGTACCAGTGTCTGATCTCCTGGCTCAAACTCTCGTGGAATGCAAGCGCCGCGGCCTTGGAAGCAGCGTAGTCGGCCATCTCGCCCAGAGCCGCGAAACTGGCCATGCTGGCGACGGTCACGACGTGCCCGTGGTCATTCTGGATCATACTGGGGAGGAACTCCTTCACGGTCCAGAAATGGGAGAGCGTGTTGACTTCCATCGTCAGCCGGATTTTGGCTTCGGGTTCGTCTAGGATCGATCCGCCAAAGCCGACGCCGGCATTGTTGATGAGGATTGTGGGGTGGCCGTGCTCTTTGCGTGTCTGGGTAGCTACCTCTTTGATTGCAGCCGAGGAGGTGAGGTCGACTTTATAGAAGAAGACGTTGGGTGCTGAGATAGTCAGTACCCGGTGTCCGTTGAATATTGTAGTAGTGATACTCACGCAACTCAAATGTAGGCTCCTGGATATCATAGATAACGATCTTGACATTCAGCTTCGACAAGTCGTACATTATCTGCTTTCCAATCCCACTGCTTCCGCCTGTGATAACAGCCAACTCCGTCCGCGGGTTCCATGGGCGCGCGCGCACCCAGTTATTCTGGGCCTGCTTGGACAGGTAGCTGTTCACGCCTTTCAACAACTTAAACGCGGTGAGGAAAATAACTGCCTTGCGTGTAATCGGATGTGCAAGGAATCCCTGCAGACCAGGAGGCAGCTGCGAAAAGACCGCCTGTGCCTTATCGGTGGAAAGTTGTAGTAGCTGGTTGGCAGACATAGTGAAGCAACGATATCGTATCTGTGATTTCAGCAATGGCGGACTGTTTCCTCTTTA